>NC_081293.1:185969545-187219545 GCF_030435805.1 Mustela lutreola | reverse complement strand
TGAAGATTTCAGAATATCATCTTTCATTTATTATCTATAAAATGTTAGACATTGTGCCAGCAATGTCACATATATAATTTAATGACTCCTCACACTTGTCAAGGTAGTTGCCTATTGTCTCCATTTTACTGATAAAGAAACTGAATTTCAGAAAGAACAAAAAGAAAGGAAGAAAGAAAGAAAGATCAAAGTGACTGTTGCTAGTAAATAATAAAGCTGAAATTCATTCCCCCTTCTGCATGATTCCAAAGCCCATACGGACTTTTTCTACTGCCTGGTGTTTAGGTATTGTGGAAAGTGGTCAGGTAATGACCTGACCAAGTCATCTGGCCTGTATATGACACAGCTGGGATTCAAACTAGGCAGCCTGCTTTTGGAGCTCATGCTCCTTACCGCTATGTTAAGTGGCCTCTAATTAAGTACAGTAGATATCTGTTATTTTGTTTTCTATCATACCTACTCTGTCCCCTCTGGAGGAGCTCTTTCCATGTTGTTTGGTCATAGATGTCAGTCAGTCACTCATTTGGCCTTTAGCAAAGATTAGTCAGTAATAGGTACACAACCAAATGAAGGCTAGCTGGTATTTCTACATGAGGTTTACTGTGTGGTCTCTCTTTCTCTGAATTCTCATATTGTGCTGACAAAGGAGGTTTGGCATGTCAGTGGCCACTTTGCCATCATATAGAGAAGGATTTTTGAGAATGAAGCCAACCAAAACAGAGATGAAGGGGTGAATACATAGTTTGAACTTCAGGATCCAGCTGCGCCTGAATTAGATACCCCTTGGAATTCTTAGCTCCTTTTTTAGCTAACACCAATTTGAGTTGGATTTCTGCCATTTATAACAAGTTCTAACTAATACAAAGATGCTGGGCTATGGCAAGTAGTGGGCCCAAAATGGGAAATTGGTGAGGTCAACATGGGCTTGTGGACCATGAGAAGAATCCCATCTCAAGTTGCTGGTAATCCCTGCTCTGTAATAGCATACAATCTGTTAAATTGTTGCTTTGTTCTGTCCTGAGATGCAAACAAATGGGCCTACTAAGACTGGAGCTTTAGGGGACTTAGTAGAAAACCACTGGGTGTTAGAATTTGTTGGTCATTTTTGCAGTCTTCAAGGAGGTCTTGAAGAAAGATGTATTTGTTGCTACTAGGCTTGTAAAATGAGAAGTAAGATGTTATTTTTCTAATATGCATACTCTGTACTTCTGGATGTCATCCAAGATGACAGAGGTTCATATCTGAGCCTTTAGGAGATAGAGAAGTTAGTGACAGCCAAAGCAGGAAGGTAGGAATCCTAGAGGGAAGTAATGGACTTTGGGAGAATTCTGATTGTGTCTGAAGACAAGATCTCTGGCCACAGATGTCCTACTGGACAAAGGTGCACCATGCAATGAGGTACAGACTGGGTGCAAGGAATACATTAACTGTGCCTGTTTTATATTATTTCATGTCAGATGAAGGTCAGTAAGCTGAAGATGGGGGAGGTGAGTAGAATAAGGAGTTCTTGACTAAGAGACAGAAACCATAGGCCACAAGTTAGATACAGGAAATGTGACCCTATTAGATTTCTAGTTTTAACTGCTCATTCATGGACTTGACTGAATGTGAATTTACTGAAAGCATATTACATTTTAAGGGATATTTCTTTGTCCATGAAATCTGAACTATGAAAGTCTATGATTACCAAGGCCATCATGAAGTCCCCAAATCTATATGTACATGAAGTAGGATGCAAAAGGGCAATGTATCCTGAAGTCCATGTTGGATGTGACCACAGAAGATAGCCGAGAAGGAAATGTTTCCAGAGAACAAAACAGGGGCAACCAGGTTGGCTACATAAAGGAATTCTGGCCACTGTACTGGCAGAGTCTTTGTTCTTCCTGACTAGCAGCAGGATCTGATTTATCCTGTGGACAAGCGGCCAATTTTGTTTTTCAATCTCTCCTGCCCTCAATGAAATTTTAATGCAGTGACAGCTCTTTAGCAGGGCATATACAGGTGTGTTGTGGGTAGTTAAATAAACAAGCCCATAGACTGAGAAAGTTCAAAGGAGGAGTGAATTTGAACTAGAAGAATAGATATCACATAAATAATCTGTCCTTGGATCTGGCTTCAAAAACCTGACTATTCTTTGAGCTATGTCATTTTGGAGGGAGTGGGAGGCGAGCAGGTTTTCAGTTGTATATATTATCTTGCATTATGTTCTGCAGGGACATTTTCATGACTGTGTGAACAAGAAGGGTGTGTCTGAATGCTAGCTAGCTAAAATATAGAGGGCAGTCAGGAGACTACATGTTGGTTTGATGGAGAGGGTTTAAACTATAGTTGTAAAGGGCAGATATATTAGCATGTTCATTGGATTATGAATAAAGAAACTAGGATTCCAGGACTGAGTCTGTTACACATAATCTTTGTAGGCATTTGTTGGGGTTGGTCAGTACTATTTGATTTATAGTAACAGAACACCCTAACACTCTATGGTAATAAGTAATAAACTGGTTTCATAGCATCACAAGCACAGCTGCTGGCTAATGGTTGCCAGCGAGCAGAGACCTAGCCTCTAGGCATCTGCACTTACCTTGAAAGCCATGGGTATTTCAATGATGTAAAGATCCACATAATCTAGCTGGAGGACATTAAGTGTCTTCTCCAGAGTTGGGCGGACCATCTCTGGCTCATGCTTTGTAGCCCACAGCTGAAAGAATAAAAAGATGATAGTTAACTAACATCTATACTTTTTTTAAAAACAACCATGCAGCCCTTTATTCTTAATAAAGCACTCCTATACATTATTCACTCTTTTCATTTTACAAAAATATCTTTATGCTGCAGTGTCATCTGGGTATAGGATGAGTTCATACAACTTTTGACACCTGGAATATACTTTATCCAAACACAATACCAGAGACTTGAAAATCCACCTGAAGCACAGAGTACCTAGTTCAGGGACAAAGTCTTGCCCTGCTCTCTGCTAACTTCTGAATTGACCTTCATTACTTTTGCTTTTCCTCATTGTGTAGCTAGGGAACATGGGTCTCACTAGAGGGTTGGGTTTAGCACTTTATTTTCATGACACTGTGATAAAAGATGTGCTTTAGTGGACAAGAAATATGGTTGTGTGAGTGACTTCACCGGATCCTTCACCTTGGGACAGGTGGTGCAGAAGCTGGTGAAACTTTAAGTTATTGCAAACGTTTAGATATCCTTTTTCTGCTCCTTTGTTCTCATTTGGTCCTACTCAGACCCCAGGGAAATTCTGCCAGTTCATACTATGAAATTACTGGCTCTCTGGCTAAACTAATAATAATCACTAAAATAGTGGTGTGAAGGACCCAGCCTGGGCCTCTCCAATAAAGGTCAATAATTTGACAGCTATCCACAGATGAAAATGGGGAGATGTTGATCAATCCATACAAACTTTCAATGACAAGGCAAACAAATTTTAGGGATCCAATATAACTAACTAACTAACTAAATATTATTAATTTAGTTTTATATAATAAATATATTTTATATAATATATATTTTATATCATTCAATTAACTATATTAAACACTTTCTAATTTATATATGAGATATATAAATATAAAATAAAATCTAATATAAAGCATAGTGATTATAGTTAACACTACTATATCATATATTTAAAAGGTGCTAAGAGATCTTAAGTGTCCTCACCTCAAAAAGGAAATGGCAATTATGTGATATGATGGAGGTGTTAGCTAACACAATGGTGGAAATCATTTTGCGAAATACAGAAGTGTATCAGATCAACATGGTATACCTCTTAAGTTTATAAAATGTTATATGTCAATTACACCTCAATGAAGCTGGAAAAAAGAAAAGAAACTTAGCTTAACAAAAGAAAGAAATAAAGAAAAAGAAATTACTCAGTCTCTAAAATATTAGATAATGAAAGATTAAGGCTTAGATTGTCAAACTGTCAGGTGTATCCCCTCAGGTTCTAAAAAGCATAGGGCACTGAGGGAGCCTCAGAACCTTGGGATAAGTTTATACATTTTCTTGGAGCATCAAATATGTTCAAAGTGTTTTTTGGGGAAAAAAATGAAATTTCTGTACCCTTTTTGTCATAAGTAAGGGCAAGCAAAATTGGTAAAATTTAATTTTCCTTTATATTGGACAATAATTTTTTTCTTGCCTTAAATGTATAAAGAAGCAAAAACAATGTAGAAGGAGTAGTGGAAAAATGTGTTTTTGTCATTACTGTGGGCCCATTTAGTGTGTTATTGCTGCCATCCTATTGAGCTGAAAACTCTTTCTTATACATGTTATTTTTATTCAACAAACACAAACAGTCCTAGCTCTGAGCCAGGTACTATGTTTAAGTGCTTTGTAAATGTTAACTCTTAGCAACTTTGTGAAATGGATGACATAATTTGGTTCAATTTTTCCAATATGATAGATACTGCAATAACATTAACTGTTTACCAGGGGAGATAAGAAAAGTTTTTTGGTTTATTTTTCTCAGTGGTAACTTAAAAACCTAATTTTTACCCTGAAACAAAATGAAACAAATAAGAATATATCATGGGGAGGGATGTAAAAGTCTGAAAAAAAATTTGAATAAGACATAAATCTTCAAAAATATTCCTCACTTTGGGCAGGCTTCTTTGGTCTTAGTTCTCAGGATCTGAGTTCAAGAAATTTTTCATCAGAAATATTTGGGAGCACCAGGTTAATCTTTGGTATTTACTCTAAGGAGAGACCGTAATAATAAAATCTTAAGGAATCAAAATTATAAAGCTATGATAAAGTAAAAAGCTTCAGGCTGATATTTTGGGAAAGTGGCTATATGTGGCCCCTTGGAATGATAATCTGTAAGTGGCTGGAGACTTGGGGCACCACAAACTCCTAGGGATCTTGGCAAAGAGCCTGAGTAGGGAGCTAGGAGGAGGGGGTGTCTGGGGAGTGGATGAAGTCAGAAGCGGTATCTTGTTCTCTTTTAGAACACTCAGGAGAGTTGTATTACATGTTCTCCAAAGTTGTACAGCTTAATTTCTGCAAAGCTGCTTGGAAATATGCAACCTGTATTTCCACAGGCTTTATCTTGATGCTTTATCTTTCTGATTGCTCTTCAGTGGATAGTGATTTCTAACATTGGAAATTTCAAATGCTCAAAAGTAATGATATAAATGAAATGTCACATATCCATACAATAGAGTATTATTTGACCATAAAAAAAGAAATGAAATTCTCATACATGCTATAACATGAATGAGCCTAGAAAATGCTACACTAAGTGAAAGAAGCTAGATGCGAAAGGCCACGTATCATGTTTGATTTGTATGAGTTGTCCCAAATAGGAAAATTATAAAGACAGAAAGCAGGTCAGTGGTTGCCAGTAACTGGAGGGGGAGAAGGAAAAACGGGGAGTGACTACTGGTAGGTATGGGGCTCTTTTTTGGAGTGATGAAAACATTCTGGAATTAGGTAGTAGTGATGGTTATACAACTTTGTGAGTACATGAAAAGCCATTGATTAAACTGGTGAACTTTATGGTATGTGACTTGTAGCTCAATTTAAAAAAAACAAAAAACAAAAAACCAGCAATCTATGGACAAATAGGCATAGAAAAAAAAAAAAAAAAAGAAGGCTGCCCTTTTAAAGAAAGCTTTGGCAAATGCTTATGTAATATGAACCACCACCAACCCCCCCCACCCCCGCCTTGACTCCCCAGTTCTTTTTCTGGCTCTTCCCATACTGTCTTAAATCAATGCCCATGTATGAAGAAGGAGTATTGCCTTAACCTTCAACAAGCTAATTAATCAGTCCCTGACTTCTAGGCACAAATGAGGAATTTGGGAGTTGAGAACTCACTATTCTTGGCGAGCCCAACATTCTTTAACAGAGAAAAGTGATACAAGACCCATTATTAATATAAAGAATTGGAGGATGAAGGGAAGATCTTACCTTTCCACAGTAGAAAATATCCTCTCTCCGCACCTTTCCTTCTTTTATCTTCTCCCTGATGGCCTCCCCCACTTCGTGCTCATTCTGGTAGATGTAGGCCCCATCAATGTGCCGGTACCCTACATCGATGGCAATCTTCACTGACTTTGCACAGGTCCCCTTAGGGGTCTGAAAAGGCAAGGTGGGGAAGAAGAGAAAAAGACCTTTCCTTTAATCATTCTTCATCAGGATGCTCTGCACATAGACATTGTTTTACAACAAAGGACAAGTTCCCAATTCCATGTTGTGATTGGAAGATGGTGTCGGGAGGTTGAGGACACTGACCTCACAGGGAATTCCCTTCCCACCTTCAGTGGAGGACTCCTTCCATACCAAGTCTGCCCTAGCTTTGTGGCCTCAGAAATGAAACTTGATCAGTTTTACCACCAACAAGAGATTGCATGACATCTATGTTATAGGAAGGCACTAGTTCATTGAAGAAGGCTCCATTATAAAAAAAGTTTTGGATAAACAGAGATACATGCACAGGATGGAATATCATTCAGTAGTAAAAAGAAATGAAGTACTGCTATAGCCACATGGGTGACTATAAGGAAAATTACACTAAGTGAAAGAAGCCAGATGAAAAATAAAAACATTATGATTCCATTTATATAAAATGCCAGAAAATGGAAACTAATGTATAGTGTAGATGCGGATCAATGATGACCTGGGGTGGGGGACAGGGGGTACAGGCATGGGTGGCAGGGAAGGATTATAAAAGAACACAAGGGAACTTTTGCAGTGATGGATATGTTCACCATCTTGATTGTAGTGATGGCTTCATGGGTGTACATATGAGTCAAACTCATCAAAATGAATACTTTAAATAAGTACAATTTATTGTATATCAATTATTCCTCAATTAACTGAGAAAGAAGAGTATTGGGGGGCATGTTAGATTTTCAAGATATATTTTTATTAAATTTGGTAGCCAAATATTTGTTCATTTTATTAACCTGCATGAAACATATGAATATACTCTCTCCCGGACGTTGATAGAACCAAAAAACCTGAAAAACTCTTGACACTGGAAGTGTTAAGTTATCCATGTTTCAGATTGCATATAAATCACTGTTCTTTAGTTATGATGACATAACTAAACATGACATAACATGTTTTAAATAAACATGAATGTGTCTCATTTTTTAAAAATATTTTTTATTTATTTATTTGACAGAGAGAGATTGCAAGTAGGCAGAGAAGCAGGCAGAGAGAGAGAGAGAGGAGATAGCAGGCTCCCTGCTGAGCAGAGAGCCTGATGCGGGGCTAGATCCTAGGACCCTGGGATCATGACCTGAGCTGAAGGCAGAGGCCTTAACCTACTGAGCCACCCAGGCGCCCCGAATGTGTCTCATTTTACTTACATTTTTTTCTTAAGGAAAAATGGAAGCCTTGGTGGATATTTCCATCAAGACAAGCATCTAGGCTTGCCAAATAAAATGTTTAAATCATCTTTCAGGTTGTGTGAAGGAAGAGAGGGTTAATCTTATTTGTAGATTTTAATTGATCCCTTATTCAGATGGTGATCATTCTGATCTTGTTCACAAATGTTGAGAACTACTTGTGCTTGCTTCTGTATCTTCAGTGTTCTAACCAAATGCTTGACAAATCTCAACAGACCTGTGAATTCTGGCCCACAGAAGTTGATTTATTGAGATTGAGTGAGACAAGAAATCTCGTACATTTCTAGTGACTTTATAGTCCTGGGCTGGAAATAAAAAGCACTGGAAGCATAAATTATATTTTCTTTCCCTACTTCAGTTGAAAGTCATCACTATTAGGAAAATAAGAGGATATGAAAAATGAACAAATTGGCTACACAGATGGTATTAGAAAATAAGATTCATAGTCACAAATATCAAATAGCTAGGAAAAGAGACACATTCCAGGAATGTCAGAAATACCTCTTCAGTTTTTTTAATTGACAGCATGATTAATAGAGCTTGAATAGAAATTGAGGCCAAAAAGCTCTGCAAAACACTCTGTAAAATGAGATGTTAAGGACGACAGCAAGTGTGACAACAAAAGTATACTGGAAGAGGAGGCTTGGGGTAGAATCCAGAAATTTAAGGGAAAAGATAAAAATATACTTCCATTATCAGTATATACATAGTATTAATGGAAAGAATAAGACTTCATGTGGAATGGTAAATACAATCTCAGAAATAGCACTGAAATTTTTGTGGCTGAAATTGGTAAATGTAAGTATAGAACATGAATAGATTTAATACAAGGGGAAAACCCCCCAAAAAATGCATATTAAAATATATGCTCATGTTTTCAAAGATCAACCCAAGACAAGAGGCATAGGGGAGAGCATTTAGGATAAAGAAGATGAGAAAGACAAAGATTAAGTTAGGAGCATGGTATTAACCATCAGTCTGAAGTAACGTACGAATGATGCTTTATTTCATAAAGACACGGCACAGAAGCAAGTTATAGTAGTGAGAGTCTTCTATTATTCAGCTACCATGAAAGAGCCTTTTCTAAAAGCTGAATATCTGGTACAGTCTTTGCTTGCTAAAAATATTTTCCTTCATATGGCAGAAGCAGCAATGAGGTGAATTACTATTTTGGACTTAATTCTAATCAATATGGAGGAAGTAGTTGGAAATATGGATGTGAGAAAAATGCTTCTTTATAATTCTTAAATGTAGCATAAGAGAACTGTATGTGCATTCTGATATATTCTTTAAGAAAATTCACTGTAAGGAAAACTCAGAAAGATCAAATAGAATACCATACTCGGAGACCTAAATAAAGGATATGATAGTAGAATCTTAAATGCAAAATTTTGACCCACCATTAAGGATGATATCAGTGAAATAAAGAATTCTGTTTTCTAAAATGGTCAACAGCACCCTTCCTCCACTTAAAAAAGGGGAGAGGATGCACTGCCATCTTCCAGGCTGTAACGCATACCCTAGTCAACATCCATTTAGACTGTGTTGTGTCCCCAATAAGTATACACAAGTCTGAAAACACAGTAGAAGTGGTTCAGCTTAGCATTACTCCCTTTGACTCACTTAGAAAATGAATACTTCTCACCCGTGAATTTAAGGCTCTGTGGATCGTAGTTTCTAGTCTTAGTTCCCAGGGGGAACCCAGTCCCCTTATTTCAGGAATTCAGTATGTGCGGAAAGGTGTTGCCATACTGGCCGGCAGGGGTAAGTAACTATATCCCAGGAAGAGATACGCCTCCTTCACTGTTACTTGATAAGCCAGGGAGGAAAACACTGGGCACTTAGGCCATCCAATACCTCTTCCCACTCTTGAAAGTTAATGGATAAAAGCAGCAGCTATGATCTGAGAAGGAGAAGTGGACCAGGGGCTCAGACAACTTGAGAGATAAAGATTTAGGTTGTGATATTTCATAAGCCACCTAGATCAGAAGAGATGTTGGTTAAGGAGGAGAGAAATCTAGAATGGGTAGTCCAGGAGGGAGAGAAGTTGCAAATTGAAGGCAGCTTTAGTCACAAGAGCTACTTCATTCTGCTAACCTACCTCTTTAAAAACTTTTCCAAGAGACAGACCCAGCAAAATTCTGGAAGAGCTTTTCCCAGGGGTGAACTCAGCATACAAAGCCAGTAGGTTCAGTTGGCACCAGGGGTAAAACGTAGTGGCTGTCGCGGTGTACCACAGGATGGAGGCACTCATTTGCTCAGCTGCCAGCAGGGTTGGCTGCTGGTTACTCACATCTGATCCCCTCTATGAATGATATTGGACACAACAGCCAGGCTCTCTTACCTCAACTTAGCACAACCCTATAGCACCATTCCAGAGCTCCCTGTGGGACTAATGAGCAAATGGATCACAGTGCAATTCTTTACACCAAACAGACTGACTTTTCTTACTCCCCTGCAGGTCTGATTCCTGAGACTACTCCCCACTAAGCCGCCTGCATGCAAGTCTCCTTCTTAGAGGCTGTTCTCCAGAGTAGCCAACCCAAGACACCAGGGTAAAGAAGGATTTCTTAAGCTACAGAGAGTATTAATGATACATTAAGAGTGATAAATGTGACCACATTAAAGCCAAGAAACTCCTTTGTCAACACATCATTAAAAGTGTAAAAAGACAAATAGGAAGAGGTATTTTCACATAGGTATAACTGACAAAGGACTGATACCAGATCGTTTACAAATCCACAATCAATAAGAGAAGTCCAATAAAGAAAAATGCACAGAAGGCGCACTTTGCAAAAGATACCAAAATGTTTAATAAAAATATGAAAAACTGGTCAGTTTCATCTAGAGTAAAGGAGATGAAAATTAAACCACAACAAGAGACCATTCCACGCTTGCTAGAACTGCATAAATTAAAATGACACCAAATGTTGGTGAGCATGTGGAGCAGGGGTACTCTCATACATTGCTGGAAAAAGTGTAAATTATATGAATAGCTTGGAAATTATTTTATATTGACATCATCTCCTAAAATTGAAGATACTGTACTCGATGGGATGGCAGTCCCACTCCTAGGTGTACATCTTAGTGAAACTCATGCATGTGTACAATAAGACCTGTGTAGGAATCTGCAGCACTAGAGTCTGCAAAGCCCTAAACTGGCAGCAATTCAAATGTCCATCAACAGTAAAATGGGGGTGCCTGGGTGGCTCAGTTGGTTAAAGCCTCTGCCTTCAGCTCAGGTCATGGTCTCAGGGTCCTGGGATCGAGCCCCACATCCGGCTCTCTGCTCAGCAGGGAGCCTGCTTCCTCCTCTCTCTCTGCTTGCCTCTCTGCCGACTTATGATCTCTGTCAAATAAATAAATAAAATCTTAAAAAAAAAAACCAGTAAAATGGATGCTGGCATATTTTTATAATTAAGCAATTACAGAGTAATAAAAATGGTCAAAGACCATGATTTTTTTAAGATTTTATTTATTTATTTGGGAAAGAGAGAGAGTGAAAGAGAGCATGAGAGGGGAGAAGGTCAGAGAGAAGCAGACTCCCCAAGGAGCTGGGAGCCTGATGTGGGACTCGATCCCAGGACCCTGAGATCATGACCTGAGCTGAAGGCAGAGGCTTTAACCCACTGAGCCACCCAGGCACCCCCATTTTACTCCCAGGAGCTGGGAGCCTGATGTGGGACTCGATCCCAGAACTCCGGGATCATGACCTGAACCAAAGGCAGTGGCTTAACCAACTGAGCCACCCAGGTGCCCAAAGACCACAATTAATAACATGGGTGAAATTTACATTATATTTAGAAAAAGAAGCAGAAAAAAAGTACGTCCAGTGTTTCTATTCATATAAAGTTCAAATATTGTATAGAAATGTTACAGTTGTGTAACTGTTAGAAAAAAGCAAGAAAATTATCATCATAAAAATTAGAAGAGCAATCCTGTCGTGACGGAGGAAGGCTTTCAGGTTGAAAAAGACACACCCAGAGTTTCTGGGGTTTGGTATACTCTCATTTTGGATCTTATCGCAAAGAAATATTAGCTATCTAAGTATCTGTCCCTCCTTAAGTCCATTGTCTTTCAAAATGTTAACTGTTAAAAAAAGAAAAGGAGGTAGATCAAAAATAAGAGGATAAGTGACTCAGTAAGTTTCAAAGCTTTAGATTTGAAGAACTTTGGTCTAAAGCCTCATTTTTGGCCTTGGGTCTCCCATCTGTTCTCCTTAGCCTAGATCTGAGTGGTCGCCAGCTTTGGAGAGCTTCTCCCAGGGGTGTGTGGCCTTCAGCCAAGTTACTTCCTTCCAAGGCTCCAGCCAAATTAGTTTCCTCACAGCGACCAACCATGTTCAAGTCTTTGTTCTTTTTTGCCTGATTTATTATGGAGGCCTTCTCACCTGATCTCTATGTGTTCTGTCTCTTCTCATTTTAATTCACTGTAATGTGGGCAGGTTAATATTTTTGAAAAATAAACCTATGTTTTACACCCTGTTATGTTTTTGTTACCCCCATTGGCTCCCTCTCCCCATACCAGTGCTGTAGCTTGGTGTACAGCACTAATTAACTCTGCAGAGGAATGGTATATATGTATATATAATGGTGTGTGTGTGTGTATACATACACACCATATTCCATATATCTATAGATAGATAAGATAGATAGAAGGAAGGTAATATATACATATATAAACAAAATGCAGAGGTCATTTCTTGGTGTTTGATTTTTTAAAGCCAAGGCTTCTGTGGCAGGTGTGTGAGGGTGAGGAGATCACATGTACTGGAAAGAACTCAGAATATGCTGAAAAAAATTAAAAAAAAACAAACCCTCAGAACATACACTATATTAAAAGTAAAAATAAACACCAACTGAATTCTTGACCCTCAGAATATTAGCTCACAGAGCATTTTACAAAACTCTAAATGAGCTTCTATTACTTAAAATTAATAACTACTTTACAAGATTTCCCGAAAACTGTTAGAAAATCAGGCCACACTGGACCCTTGCTTATGCATATAATCGGCTGTAGTGGAGAAAGTCGCTATCCTTGGATGGGTCGGTGGACCTCTGGTTCTGCTTAATCTTGCTCTCATGCCTGCTATTAGAAAGGAAAAGCAGGACAAAACAGACAAATAGACTTAACTCCCCTGACACTTGATCGAACTTCTTGCCTGGTTCCTGGTCTTTTTAGGTAGAGGCTATAGAACCACCAGCACAAGACAAGGATTTTTTGCCTTTGCATCACCCAACTTCAGCAAGAATCCTGATAAGTCTGTTTAGGAACAACCCCCACCCTCCATATCTGATTCCCCCTTCCTGTCTAGTTAGAGTCGTCATCTGCCACCACCAGCCCAGGTGATGTCTAGTTGGCTCACAAGAATCCCCCCTTATCCCTGATGTTTCCTCTCAGTAATTTTCCAGCCACTGACCTTGGCTGTAAATTCCGACTTGCCCATACTGTATTCAGAGTCGAAGCCCAGACTCTCAGTACCCCCTCGTGCAAAATCCCATCACAGTGGTTCCTAGACCTATCACGACAGCACGTGCCTGTGAATCAAGTTCTCCTTTTCAAGCTATAACAAGTGTCATTGCATTATTCTTTTCCTTTAACATGTGGTTCCCAGTGTATAATAAATATGCCTGGTATGAGAACAAAGCGAAACACGGTTCCTTGGGTTGAGAAGAGGAGGAGGATTCGATGGGCATTGAGGAGAAAGCATGCGGTATTTAAAGGATGGCAAAATCCTGAGAACAGTCCTAAGCCTGTGCCTCCCATCCCCATCCAGATCAGGGGCAGAATGTACTTGATGTTTAAAGCTCCCCCTTGGTACTCATGAAAGGTTTGGACTTCACCTCTCCTTTGCCCCAGATACAAAGCCTTCGGCTCACTCTTCAGACTGAAAACTGCTTGCAGCTACAGAAATCTCAATGTGGACCACCCAGGAAGGAATACCGGATCATTTACGACCCCCACTCCACTTCCTAGGACTTGATCTACCTTGTAACTGATTCTCTCATTTCTACTTTAACTTTGAACCAGTTTCATCTCTCTTAAAGCAGTTCAGCTTTTCCTTATATTTTAGTCATATGTGTCTCTTTCTCTGTGAAAATATTTACCAGTGGTCCTGGACTTGTGTCCTTTGCACATCTGGTAACATTCTTGAGTTTTACCTGAAGTTTTTTTTATAAATATGGGCTATTAACTCCATGGGCTGATGTTCATAAAAACACAGTTAATTTTCATCAAAAACTCAAAAAAGGAGTAAGATCCAAAGGAATAAGACACTGTCATGTGGCAGACCTTTTCAGATGGAGCTGTAGGGAAATCTGTTGGGAAGCTGTTATAAACTATTGCATTCCTGAATGAAAATGTTCTGGGAAGCTTTCAAAAGGAAAAGAGTCACCTAGATAATTTGCACGTTTTTAGTTTTCATTAGCCATCACCAGGTGGCGTAATGCACAGAGTGATTGGTGACACTAAGTGCTGGTTCCATCTTAAATTCTCTGAGTCGATGGGCATGAAACACCTTTATAAGAAATTTGGGCACATTCAGAGAAAGAAAAATCTTTTTGAAAGCCAGGAGAAGCTGGGCTGGGGCCCCTCACACAGCTTCATGGTACTGCTCCTCCAAGTTGCTTTTCCAGTTCCTGTCCCTACATGCTCTGGTGGAATCTGACCAGGGCAGAGGTCACTCGAGACATTGTTAGCCTTTCTGACTTTGGCCTTTCATGTGGGCTCTCACTCTTTCTGAAGTAATCCCTTGAATTCTGAATTCTGAAGTAATTGAATTCTGAAGTAATTCTGAATTGAATTCTGAAGTAATCCCCTGAAGATGTCACTGGATCTTTCCCCGGCCCTCTCCGGCTGTCTAATTTCTCTGTAAAAAGTGAGCAGGATCCCAGGACAGATACTGACTGACACGACCGCAAACACAAAACACAAATGAATTTCAGGTAAAGAGTTACCTCAGAAGGCATTTGCCTTCTACCCTTTGTTGTGGAATGAGGGTTTGAAAAGACTCTCAGGCATGCCAAGTAGAGAAAACTAAATTTTGGCATCAGACTTTGCCTTTAGGACTAAGACTGATTCTGAAGTTAAATCAAATTGAGTACTTTCATTTCAAGGTGGCTGACTTGGGCACGGATAGTTCTAGCCTCTTCCTCATCGGTCCTGGGAAGATGATAAAGGAGTTAGCCCTTGCATAGGTTGGAATAGAAAGCCATGAATCTGCTTTATGTGAGATAATCCTTTCTTCCCACCCCTCATCTCCCTCTGCAGCCCAACAAACCTTCCAGATAAATGTGGTATATTTTTCGTTACATCAGAGTTTCTGATTTTGTGAGACCATTAACTCCACTCATTATTTTACAGTTGGTAATATTTTCTGATCACAAATGTAGTTGGTGTGTGCGTGACCTCCATTTTTCATAGTATTCTTCTTACATCATATTGTCTAACTGGTGTATGTCTTATCTTCTGAAGTGAATTATAACTCTTGGGGAAATAACATGTGATTCTGAATGTCTCTAACCTATAGCATTGAATATTACTAGACACCCAGAAAGTACTTAATAGTACTTATTGTTAGGTACAACACTTTGAGCCCAAGTGAGTTTCAGGATACACACACACACACACACTCTACATACTTTCAGGATGTATATTCCTATGTACTTTCATAAATAGAAATACACAGAAAGTTATAGAAATTTGAAGTTTCATTGACATTAGATATATTCTTAACAGACAATAGAGTAGAGGGATTAGAACACTGGATCTGGATGGCTCAGTCAGTTGAGCGTCTGAGTTCAGCTCAGGTCATGATGCCAGCGTCCAGGGATAGAGCCCTGCTTGGGACTTCCTGCTCCTCTGCAAGTCTGCTTCTCCCTCTCCCTCTGCCTGCCACATCCCTTGCCTGTGCATGCGCTCTCTGTCAAGTCAATCAATCAATCAATCTTAAAAAAAAAAAAAAAAGAATATTGGGTCTGGACCCAAAGTACATCTATCTGTTCAAATCCAAACTCTGTTCCCTAGCACTGTAAGTTTGGAGCAATTTTATCTCTCTATACTTCAGCTTTATCATCTGTAAATGGGGTCACATGGTGTATATTTCTTAATGTCTTGAGGATTACATTAGAAAATACATGTAATGTGAAGCCCTCAAAGGAGTTCCTGGTGCATGTTAAGTGTCCTCAAAATGTTCGCTATTACTGTCATGTCTATTTATATCTTCCTAGTGTCACATGCTCACAAACATAGAGATCCCCTTTTATAAACTAATTAATTGGAAAGCATCAGCTGAATATCCATTACTTATTAAATACTACCTTGGAAATACAGAACTGAAATCTCTTTTATAATGGATTTCATAGTCTTGTGAGGCAGATTGTAGAGAAACAAGGATTACAATCCAGTGTGATAAGATCTACAGTAGAGTCAAGTAAAAGAGTCCATGTGAACATACAAGAGGGACAAGTTGTGGTGGATGGAGGGTGGGGATTCTAAGGAGTGGTGTCCTTGAGCTGAGTCTTGAAGGTTTAGTAGAAGTTGGCTAAGTGAAAAGCCAAGAGAAAGGGTGTTCCAGGTAGAAGGCAGCATGTTCATGAGCATGGAGATGGG
This sequence comes from Mustela lutreola, assembly GCF_030435805.1. Lineage (NCBI taxonomy): Eukaryota > Metazoa > Chordata > Mammalia > Carnivora > Mustelidae > Mustela > Mustela lutreola. Next base: position 187,203,556 of record NC_081293.1, on the reverse strand, counting down.
AGAGTTGTTCCAGGAACTCATCCAGGTGTGTTTTACACCCAGTGGGAAAGGTAGAAGAGTGGTGGTGGATTATGCTGGACAGATGGATCTTGTCTGAACCTTGAAAGCTCAGTGTGCAAGGTCAGGAATGTGGTCTCTACCCTGTAATTGAAAGAGAGCCACTGAAATAATTCAGCACAGAAGTGACATGATCAGATTTGGGTCTGAGAAAGATCCTGAGAGCCCCAGTTTGGATCATTAACTGGAGGGGAGAAAATTGGGAGAATAACTTACTGATAAATTAAGAACCTAAACTAAGGCAGTGACAAAGGAGTTAGAGAGAATGGTATGAATTGAAAACATATTTCTGAGATAAATTGAATAGCAATCATTTGGATAGAATGTGGACAAGGAGAAACATGCGGAAGAGGGCAGAATGTAGGAATATGGTCAGGCTTCTGGCTTGGGGGGCTCAGAGTGATAATGTTATTTTCTAGGAGGAGAAGTATTTCAGGGGCTGGGGGAAGGAGAGATGGATAGTGTAATTCTGTCATTTTGAGTTAGAGATGTCTGAGGAAGACAGAGTACATACTTGACTGTCCAACAGAATTATCCAAAGAGCTTGTTAAATGCAGTCTCTATCCCTTAAGATCCAGAGTCAGTAGAACAGAGGTGAAGCCTGAGGATCTGTATTTTTTTTTTTTTTTAAATCCCCAAGGGGTTCTGATGTAGCCGGTCCACAGTTGTATGGGGACATATAACCAAAAAAAATAAGAACTAGGTGTCTCTGCATGGATGTGGTCGGAGCCAAGGTTGTGAATGAGATCAAAGACAGATAATGGGCAAAGAAAGAAGAGGAAGGGGCCAATGATTTAGATCCTTGTAATTGTTCCAATAGTGGTTTTCCCTCGCATTATCAAAAACAAGGGGACTGGGCAATTGCAATGGAATGTGGGATTGTGATAGGAGAGTTCGTTAACTAACTGCTTACTCTAGGCTTATTTTTCTTTTTCTGTCTTCCATTCTCTGTGCTGCCCCAGAATTATCTTTCGAAAGTACTGATCTCATGATGCTTTTCCTTTGTTTCCAAACCTCACATAATTCCTCCTTTTATACAGAGTGAAGGTCCAGCTCATTGGCATGGCATTCAAGGTCCTTTATGATCTAGTCTCAACCTGCATTTCCAGAGCTAGCTGCCGTTGCTTCCACCACTAATTCCTTGTGCCAGCCACTGCGGGCTTGGCCTTTGCTGGACATATCATTTATCGTTGTGCCTCTGTAATTCTCCTTTGCCCCAAACGCCCTGCCTCAGCTCTCTTTTTCTGCCTTCTAACTCGTGGTTAGCTTTCTGGAGGTCATTCCTATGTGATCACACAAATCTGATCTAATGCTACAATTCTGGTAGCATTTCTACACATACGATGGTTCATTCTGATAATCAGCATTAAATTTGAATTGCAATGAGGAAAGCAGAAAGATATTTTTCTTACAAGTAGAAACTGTGTTTAAATGGCAACCCACTCATTCCTGAAGGTCAAATTTAACAATTCAGTGTTTTCAGAGAAATAGTCTGTAGTTCTAGGATAGCATTTATTCTTATCTTCATCCTTCTATAATTAGCTATTAAAGAATCTGCCTCCCCTATTTGATTTCTAATACCTAGGTAGCACAGACACTGCTCCCTTCATATCTGAAGCTTCTATAGCCTAGTGCTTCATACCTGGAGATTTTTATTAAGTATTTGTTAGATTGAACTGGAAATTCTCAAATAAAAGTTTTAAAAACCCCACAAGTGGTAAACTCAGAAACTTCATGTGCCTCAGTTCATTCTAATAATCCGTATTCAGCTAAATTTCATCAAAGGAAGAAGAAAGGTCCCATCTTCTAAGCTTAAAGATAATTTTAAATTATAAACTGATAGAGTTTTAACCTCTGGCTCAGTACTCATAATGCCAAATAGTACTCTAGAGATAACTTTCATTATAAAAAGTCAATCAATGAGATCCACTCAAAATGAGTTAAAGATTATGTTCTAGGAGAGTTTCAAAACATTAAAATAAAAGAGAGAGAGAAAATTTTACCAGTTTAGGTTCTGAGTATGTCCCAAGACCGATGATCGGAATGCTGTTTCCATCACTTAGAGGAATGCGGTGATTTACAGCGCTGAGGTACATCCTGGAGAGACTCTGGGTTTCAAATTTTAGCACTGATTCTGGATGCCTCTAGAGGAGTCTCTTTGAAAAGATCTTCTAGGGCCCTATTAATCTAAGAAGAGCCAGAGGGAGGAGCAGTGGGAGGGAAAAGAGATTAGCAGATGTATTTCTCAACCTGTTTTTTTTCCAGGTTGTTGTGAAAAGCCAGAGCTTGTCCTTTGAACTTTATCAGAGGCATGTAAATAACATAATCCATTTAGAGCTGATGCTTACTTCTCTATAAAGTGGGAAACCCCCAAAAGAAACAAATCTAGCTGGCTTCTACCAGTCAGGATGCTTTCATTGGCAAGTAACTGGCTGATCTCAAATTCTCTTAAATTATAAAGGACATTTATTGGTTAATGTTTCTGAAAGCTTCAACATTAGGACTGGCTTCAGGTGAGACTACAGCAGTTTCCCAGGTCTTAGCCTGTAGATTCTGAAGCAGCAGAACTAAAAAGGGGTCTGGGATTTTATTACCTATTTTAGTTTGGGAAACACTGGGCTGGAGGAATAAGTGAGGTGGCCTGGAACCAGTTTCGTAACCTTTCAGTCCATGTCTCTGCCTCCTTGCTCTCTCAGCAGACTCACCCCTTACTGTTAAAGAGTGGTGACCGGTCCTTAGAGTGACATGGTCCCAGATACAACCTACACAAAAAAGAGATTTTTAACTTTCCCCATTGCTCACACAGCACCCTAGCCATGATCTTTTGGTCTCTACTGCTTTTCTTCCCTCATGTATGCCTCTCTAAGCCGATCATGATGGTCAAAGCGGACATAAAAGATTGATCACCTACAGACAACTAGAAGCCATTTCTAAATTTAGAGTTGGGGTTAATGTCCTCTGGGTAGAATCTGGAGATTGTTAAGGAAAAGGAAAGAAGTAGTGGGTAGAGAAACAACTAACAAAAGCTTATTAGAGTCTTCCTCCAAAGGATTGTTTTGTGTATAAAATGTGAGCTTTGGACCCAGTGACCTCAAGGACAACTGTGTTCAGGGTGGTGAAAGTGTGCTGAAGTTTCCCTAGAATTCACTTGTCCTCTCCCTGGGAACTGCCATTCTTGTTTATATACACATGACCAGCCAGTGGATATGATGATTTAAAGTAGGTTGGGGCAGCGTGAAACACGGGCAATGGTGGTCTTCAACATCGTTTGTAAATTGATCCAACAAATACTTATTGTACATCTTTGTGTGCTTAGATGCTGGCTAGTATATGTTTCTCTATTTTTACTAGTATTCACTCTTTTGGCGTTAAGCTCAATGAATTTCTTGGATATTTAGATTCATGATTTTCATTTAATTTGGGAAGTTTGGAGGCATTATTTCTTCAAACCTTCTTTTAGTTTCTTCCTGTCCTCTCCATCCCGGACTCCCATTATGTATATGTTGGTATACTTGATGGTGTCTCATAGGTGTCTTAAGTTTGGTTTAGTTATTTTTTCATTCTTTTCTCTTTTTTCTTCTTAAACTGGATGATCTCAATGGATCTATCTTCAAGTTCCCTAATTCTTCTGCGGTCTCAAATCTACAGTTGAAATTCTCCAGTTAGTTTGGTTCATTTTTATAATTTCTATCTCTTTACTGATGTTCTGTATCTGGTGGGATGGGGTTTTCCTGGTTCCTTTGGTTCTTTCCCTGTGACTTCCTTTAGCTGTTTGAGCATATTTGAGAGAGTTGATTTCACGTCTTTGTCTAGTAAGTCCAATGCCCCAACATCCTGGACACTTGTAATTTCCTTTTTTTCCCCTGTGAAAGAGCCATATTTTCTTGTTTCTTTGCATGCTCTATAGTTTTTTGGTTGAAAACTGGAGATTTTGAATATTACAGTGTGACAGTTCTGGAAACCAGATATTTCCTCCTCCTCAGGGTTTATTGCTACTGCTTGTTTGTGGGTTGTTATTGGTTGCTATTTTAACCATTTCTCTAAACTATTTGTTATGTGAAAATGGTGTTCAGTGAATTTAGCAGTCATGGTCACTTGGTGTTTTGAGAGTTTCCTTCAACACTTGGAGCAAAAAAGAAAAAAAAAATTATCTTAGTCTTTGCACATTGACCTCTTCGGGGCATGAGTTCAGTGCTTACCCCCACTGCTTACAATGCTGCCTTAGTCTTTGCTCCCAGCGTGCATGGAGCCTGAAGGCCAGTCAGAGATAAATATATTTATTAGATAAAAAACGCTGAGGGTCTTCTCAGGCCTTTTTGACCACGTGCCTAGCTCTGACATTTTGTGTGGCCTTCTTGATTAAAGTGCCTCCACCCCCCACCATCACGTATCTCCTTTCCCAAGCTTTTCAGTCTATTGGTTGTCCCAACTAACCCCAGGCTGCCAGAGCCAAAATTTCTTTCTTTTTCTTTAAGTTTGTTTATTTAAGTAATCTCTACACCCAATGTGGGGCTCTAACTCATGACCCCGAGATCAAGATCTGTACGCTCCACTGACTGAGCCAGCCAGGTGCCCCTAAAATTTCTGTCTTTAAATGCATACCACAAAAGCCTCCTGGGCAGCTACCTTTGTCCTAGAAATGTTTTAAGTTAGGCAAAGTAAAAGCAAACCCTTGCACGTTCCTTCACGGAGCCACCAGACAAGCTGGGACCCACAATGACAATTCTTTGAGAATAACATCTCCATTGTTTCCTGTGGCAGTAGCATCCTGTACCAGGAGTGTGGGTTTAGTCCTCATGGCTGCCATGGATCAGGGTTGTGGGGGATGGTCGGCAGGCCATGTGAGGTCGAGAGGCCAGCACTCTCTCTTACTGAAAAGCAGCAGCTTCTTTCTTCACTAAGCATACCCCTGATTGTTTAAAGTTCTTTTTTTTTTTTTTTAAGATTTTGTTTATTTATTTGACAGACAAAGATCACAAGTAGGCAGAGAAGGAGGCAGAGAGAGAGGAGGAAGCAGGCTCCCTGCTGAGCAGAGAGCCCTATGCGGGGCTCAATCCCAGGACTTGGGATCATGACCTGAGTCAAAGGCAGAGGCTTTAACCCACTGAGCCACCCTTGACTACACTCCAAAGTTCTGCAAAAAACGAGGCTGACACTTTTGCCTGCTCATTAGGGTTTTTTTTTTTTTTTTTTTTGCAATTTTTTATTTTATATTTTTTTAAAAATTAAATTTTATTTTTTCAGTGTTCCAAGATTCATTGTTTATGCACCACACCTAGTGCTCCACACAATACATGCTCTCCTTAATACTCACCAGCAGGCTTACCCAACCCCCCACCGCCCTCCCTTCCAAAACCCTCAGTTTGTTTTTCAGAGTCCACAGTCTCTCATGGTTCATCTCCCCCTCCGCTTTCCCCCAATTCACTTTTCCTTTCCTTCTCCTGATGTCTTCCATGTTATTCCTTATGCTCCACAAGTAAGCGAAACCATAGGATAGTTGACTTTCTCTGCTTGACTTATTTTACTCAGCATAATCTCCTCTAGTCCCATCCATGTTGATACAAAAGTTGGTTATTCATCCTTTCTGATGGAGGCGTAACATTCCATTGTATATATGAACCATATCCTCTTTATCCATTCATTTGTTGAAGGGCATCTTGACTCTTTCCACAGTTTGGCGATTGTGGTCATTGCTGCAATGAACATTGGGGTACAGGTGGCCCTTCTTTTCACTACATCAGTGTCCTTGGGGTAAATACCCAGTAGTGCAATTGCAGAGTTATAGGGTAGCTCTATTTTTAGTTTCTTAAGGAATCGCCACACTCTTCCAAAGTGGCTGCACCAATTTGCATTCCCACCAACAGTGTAAGAGTGTTCCCCTTTCTTCACATCTTCTCCAACACTTGTTGTTTACTGTCTTGTTAATTTTGGCCATTCTAACTGGTGTAAGGTGGTATCTCATCATTGAGAAAAAATGATGAACATTTTTTCATGTGTCTGTTTAGCCATTTGTGTGTCTTTTTTAGAGAAGTGCCTGTTCACGTCTTTTAGCCATTTTTTGATGTGATTATCTGTTTTTTGGGTGTAGAGTTTGAGGAGTTCTTTATAGATCTTGGATATCAGCTTTTTGTCTGTAGTGTCATTTGCGAGTATCTTTTCCCATTCCATGGGTTGCCTCTTTGTTTTGTTGACTGTTTTCTTGCAGAAGATTTTGATCTTGATGAAATCCCAAAAGTTCATTTTTGCTTTTGTTTCCTTGCCTTTGGAGACATGTCCTGAAAGAAGTTGCTGTGGCTAATGTCAAAGAGGTTACTGCCTATGTTCTCTTCTAGGATTTTGATAGATTCCTGCCTCACGTTTGAGTTCTTTTATCCATTTTGAGTTTATCTTTGTGTATGGTGCAAGAGAATGGTTGAGTTTCATTCTTCTATACATAGCTGCCCAATTTTCCCAGCACCATTTATTGAAGAGACTGTCTTTTTTCCACTGGATATTTTTCCCTGCTTTGTCAAAGATTATTTGACCATAGAGTTGCTGGTCTATATCTGGACTCACTACTCTGTTCCACTGGTCTATGTGTCTGTTTTTATGCCAGTACCATTCTGTCTTGGTGATCACAGCTTTGTAGTAATGCTTGAAGTCGGGCAAGGTGATGCCCCCAGCTTTGTTTTTCTTTTTCAACATTTCCTTAGCAACTTGGGGTCTTTTCTGGTTCCCTACAAATTTTAAGATTATTTGTTCCAGCACTTTGAAAATGCTGGTAGAATTTTGATCAGGATGGCATTGAAAGTATGGATTGCTCTGGGCAATACAGACATTTTAACAATGTTTATTCTTCCAATCCATGACCATGGAATGGTTTTCCATCTTTTTATGTCTTCTTCAATTTCTTTCAGGATTGTTCTGTAGTTCCTCAAGTACAGATCCTTTACCTCTTTGGTTAGGTTTATTCCCAGGTATTTTATGGTTCTTGGTGCTATAGTAAATGAAATCGTTTCTCTAATTTCCCTTTCTGTATTTTCATTGTTAGTGTATAAGAAAGCCACTGATTCTGTACATTGTATTCTGCCACATTACTGAATTGCTGTATGCGTTCTAGTAGTTTGGGAGTGGAGACTTTTGGGTTTTCCATATAAAGTATCATGTCATCTGTGAAGAGAGAGTGTTTGACTACTTTTTTGCCAATTTGAATACCTTTTATTTCTTTTTGTTGTCTGATTGCTGTTGCTAGGACTTCCAGTACTATGTTAAACAACAGTGGCAAGAGTGGGCATCCTAGTCGTGTTCCTGATCTCAAAGGGAAGGCTGTCAGCTTTTTCCCATTGAGAATGATATTCAATGTGGGTTTTTCATAGATATATTTTATGAAGTTGAGGAATGTTCCCTCTATCCCTATACTTCAAAGAGTTTTAATCAGGAACGAATGCTATATTTTGTCAAATGCTTTTTCTGCATCAATTGAGAGGACCGTGTGGTTCTTCTCTCTTCTTGTATTGATTTGTTCTATTCCATTGATTGATTTGTGAATGTAGAACTACCCTTGCATCTCAGGATAAATCCCACCTGGTCATGGTGGATAATCTTTATAATGTTCTGTTGGATCCTATTAGCTAGGATCTTGTTGAGAATCTTGGCATCCATAGCCATCCAGATATTGGTCTGAAATTCTCCTTTTTGGTGGGTCTTTGTCTGGTTTGGGGATAAGGGTAATACTGGCTTCATAAAAAGAGTCTGGAAATTTTTCTTGTTTCTATTTTTTGAAACAGCTTCAGGAGAATAGGTATTATTTCTTCTTTGAATGTTTGGTAGAATTCCCCAGGGAATCCGTCAGGTGCTGGGCTCATGTTTTTTGGAGGTTTTTGATTACTGCTTCAATCTCGTTACTAGATATTGGTCTATTCAAGTTGTCAGTTTCTTCTGGTTTCACTTTTGGAAGTTTATAAGTTTCCAGGAATGCATCCATTTCTTCTAGTTTGCTTAACCTATTTGCATATAGCTGTTGATAATAATTTCTTTCTTTTTTAAAAAATATTTTATTTGTTTGTTTGTTTGTTTGTTTGTCAGTGAGAGTGTGTGTGTGAGCACAGAAGCAGGCAGAGCAGCAGGCAGAGGCAGAGAGAGAAGCGGACTCCTTGCCAAGGAAGGAGCCCAATGTGGGATTTGATCCCAGGACCCTGGGATCATGACCTGAGCCAAAGGCAGTGGCTTAACAGACTGAGCCACCTAGGCATCCTTTGATAATTCCCGATGATTGTTTCTATTTCCTTGGTGTTGGTCGTGATCTCTCCCCTTTCATTCATAATTTTATTAACTTGGGTCCTCTCTCTTTTCTTTTGGATTAGTTTGGCCAGTGGTTTATCAATCTTACTAATTCTTTCAAAGAACCATCTTCTAGTTTTGTTGATGTGTTCTACTGTATCTCTAGTTTCTAACTCATTAATCTCTGTTCTAATCTTAATTATTTTCCTTTTTGTGCATGGGGTTGGCTTAATTTGTTGCTGATTTTCCAGTTCTTTAAGGTATAAAGAAAGTTGGTATATTAGGGATTTTTTGGTTTTTTTGAGTAAGGCTTGGATGGCTATGTATTTCCCCCTTAGAACTGCCTTTGTCATATCCCATAGTTTTTGGACCAATATGTCTCATTCTCATTGGTTTCCATGAGTTGTTTAAGTTCTTCTTTGATTTCCTGGTTGATCCAAATATTCTTGAGCAGGATGGTCTTTAGCTTGCAAGTGTTTGTATTCCTTCCAAACCTTTTCTTGTGGTTGAGTTCCAATTTCAAAGCATTGTGGTCTGAGAATATGCAGGGAATAATCTCAAGCTTTTGGTATTAGTTGAGCCCTGATTGTGGCCCAGTATGTGGTCTATTCTGGAGAAAGTTCCATGTGTGCTTTAGAAGAACGAGAATTCTGTTGTTTTAGAGTGGAATGTTCTGTGTATATATATATATATGAGGTCCATCTGGTCCAAAGTGTCATTCAAAGCTCTTGTTTCTTTATTGATTTTCTGCTTGGATGATCTATTACTGAGAATGGTAAGATCCCTTACAATTAATGTATCCATATCAATATGACTCTTTATTTTGATTAACAATTGGCTCATGTAGTTGGCTACTCCCTATTAAGGACATAAATATTTACAGTTGTTATATCTTCTTCGTGGATAGAACCTTTAAGGATGATGTAGTATCCTTCTGTATCTCTGACTATAGCCTTTAGCTTAAAATCTAATTTATCTGATAAGAGAATCACTACCCCAGCTTTCTTTTGAGGCCCATTGGCACGAAAGATGATTCTCCATCCTTTCACTTTCAGTCTGAATGTATATTTAGGTTCCAAATGTGTCTCTTGTAGACAGCATATGGATGGGTCCTGTCATTTTATCTAGTCTGCAACCCTGTGCTCTTTTATGGGATCATTTAGGCTGTTCACATTGAGAGTGATTATTGAAAGATAAGCTTTTATTGACATCATGTTGCCTAAGAAGTCCTTGTTTATATAGATTGTCTTTGTAAATTTCTGTTCTATGTCACTCTTGGGTTCCTCTTTTATAGAAACCCCTCCCCTTGATATTTCTTGTATTGCCAGCTTGGTGGTCACATACTCTGTGACCATAAATCCTGTCAGTCTTGGAAGCTCTTTATCTCTCCATCCATTTTGAATGTAAGCCTTGCTGGATAAAGTATTCTGGGCTGCATGTTTTTCTCATTTAGTGCCTTGAATATGTCTTGCAACCCTCTCTGGCTTGCCAGGTTTCTGTGGACAGGTCTGATGTTACTCTGATGGTCCTTCCTCTGTATGTAAGAAACCCCTTCCCCTAGCTGCACTTAAGATAGATCTCTTGTCTAAAACTATGATTCATGAATTTCACAAGTAAGTGTCTGGAGGTCTTTCTAGACTCACTGATCTTGGTGGGGTTAGTGTCCTTTCTGCCTCTAGGACATGAAAACTTGTTACATTCCCCAGATTAGGGAAATTTTCATCCAGAATTTGCTCAACTATATCTTCTAGTCTTCTCTCTTTCTCCACCCTCTCAGGGATTCCAATAATAATAATAATAATTGGAACATTTCATGGCATCATTTATTTCCTTAATTCTGTTTTCATGGCTTCTAAGCTGTTTCTTCCAGGCCTCTCCCGATCCTTCTTCTCTATCATTTTGTCTTTTAGATCACTAATTCAATCTTCTGTCTCAGTTACCCTAGCTCTCCACTGCTGCATCCGCCCCTGTGGGGATCCAGAGTGTATAATCTTAAATCTCAGGCTGATTTCATGGGTGTTCAGAGTGTTCTGGTAGATACTTAACTCACTTTAGGGACTTACTTCTCTGCCATCTTGCCCCTCCTCCCCTCATTAGTTGTTTTTTTAGTTGTTTAAAAGGACAGTTGTTTAAAAGGACAGAGCCCTGGAGTTCCCTATTCTGCTACTTTCCTCTTTTCATTTTTTAAAAAAGGTTCATTTATTTTGAGGGGGACAGGCAGTCTCCGCCCCCAACATGGAACTTGACTTGGGGCTCCATCACATGACCCTGAGATCACCACTGGAGCCAAGATCAAGAGCTGGACACTTAACCAGCTGTGCCACTGAGTCACGCTTCCTCTTTTCATTTTTAAAAAATACTTTTTATTTCTGTTTTGAGGTTGGATTATTTCCATCGACATATTCAGGTTTCCTAATGTTTTCCTCTCTCTTCTTTCCTCCATTCTGCTACTCAGTCCATCCAGTGAGTTCTTTTTTCTTAGATGGACTTGATTTTTTAGGGAAGTTTCAGGTTTACAGCAAATTTGAGCAGTTAGTACAGAGGTGTCCCATCCGTTGCCCTACTTTTCCCACTATCAACATCCCCCACAAGCGTAGTACATTTGCTACAGTTGAGGTACCTGTTTAAATTACTATCCACCAAAGTCCATAGTTTCCATTAATATTCAGTATTAACATTGTATCTTCTATGGGTTTGGAAAGATGGATAATGTCATGTATCTGGTATCATACAGAATAATTTGACTGCCCTAAAAATCCTCTGTGTTCTGCTTATTCATCCTTCTCTCCCTCCTAATCCCTGGAAGCCACTGATCTTTTTCCTGTCTCCTATTTTGTCTTTTTTTTCAGAATATTGTACAATTTTTCAAATTGGTTTCTTTCACTTAGTAATACACACAGAAGTTGCTCCGTGTCTTTTCCTGTCTTGATAGCTCATTTGTTTTTAGTGGCGAATTATATTCCATTGTCTGGATGTACCACAGTTCTGTCTGTCTGCACCCTGGTGCCCACTTTCTGATGGCTGAGGGATACTGAGAGACTCCAATGGTACATGAGTTCTGCTTTTTTCCCCCCACTTCTATCTGAAACTATTTATTTTTCAAGCTCCTGAAATAACCTTTTCATATACATTTCACATTTTTTCCTATTCAGTGACACTTTATCACATTTTGGCTACTCAGAAAAACTAAATCTTTGTTCAAAAAGAACTAAGGATTGGGGTGTCTGGATGGCCCAGTTGGTTGGGCATCTGGACTCTTGATCTCAGCTCAGGTCTTGATCTCAGTGTTGTTGGAATCATGCATTCTATAATTCTGGGAAAGCTATCTTTGTTCCCAGAAGCCTTAGACCTCTTTCCTCTAGATCCTTTGAACATCTTGTAGCTGGACTTCAATTGTCACTTAGTTTGTGTTATTGAGATGTTCTAATTATTGTTTTTATGTTTTCTGGTTGGGCTGAAGATTTCCCAGCCTGATGTTCTTTCATGGCAAAAAACAAACCAACCAAACCAACCAACCAACCAAACAAACAAACAATAAAAACACCACAAAAACTGCTAGAGAATGTTTCCCACCTGGGATACACCTTCCACAGTCTCCAGTCATGGAGTCTCCCACTTCAATGGACAAATCATATGAACCATAATGAAATCTTTCAATCCCCTTGGAATTCTGTCAGTATACAACCTGCTGCCGATCCCTTGTTTTGTGCGTTTTGTGCTACTATGGCCAACTACTGTTAAGTCTCTAATGTCTTATGTTCAAGCCTTTGTTCTATAGAGCATGGTGACCAGGTATTTTAGAAATGTCATCAAAGAAAGACAGCCTTCAAGCCCCACTGAAAGGGACCTTACCAAGTGTTCTTGACCACTGACACTGCTGCAAAACTAGAAGGTATTGAGCCTTGGGTACACATCTCACAGTTGAAAAATGCTGGTCCTGTACAGGCACTGGAGATCCCTAAATCAAATTGACCAGGAAGAGAAGTAGCTGACATCAAGGTAGCTATCATCTATCTCTGACATCTGTCAGCTGACATCTGACATTGGGCAGACTGCTTCTGCCCCAGACAATGCATCAAGACTTCATACTTTAACTAGACATCAAAGCGTATTCTCCTTCTTTTCCTTGCCTTTACTCTGGCATTGGCCTGTGAAGATAATACCCTCATCTTTATCTCCCAGATCATTCCTAAGCAGTGGTGACCTCTGGAGTTTTAAACAACAAAAGAGAAAAATCTAATTTTGCCCCTCATTTTCAAAAGTAAAATAAGAAATCTCATTGGTCAACTCCCGCCCCTGAATTTATATTGTTAGGTTAGAAAGGACCTAGAAGGAGGTGTTCATGATTCAGGATTCACTTTTTTGGTAAGTCTTTACTTCCCTGGTTAGTTGTAAATGTAATTGAGGCTATAATGAACAACTTCTTCTTATTTCTTGAAATTATTGCAGGATCTTCTGCTAAAGCAATAGCAGCCCAAAGAAGATCCTTAAACTCTCTGGCCAAAGTTCTTCTTAATAAGATAGTCCCTGATTATCTTTTAGCTGAGCAAGGAAGAGTACTCATCTGCTCTATATTTTGACAATAGAAAGCAACACTTCAATTGATGTAGCCCAAATCTCCTTTCCCCAAAAGGTTTCCTTGTCACACAACTGCAGTCCCAGGCTTAAAGATATATGAGCATATGAGACCCCCCACTCTGGGAGACATGATGGACCTAGAGCAGGTACTAACAACTCTGGCAACACAATGGGACCAAAACCAAAAGATTGATCTTTGGTGTTGTCTTATCAAGGAAGATCTGGATCAAAGGGAGGAAGTCTAAAAGGAGATTTCACAATGGAAAAAGCAAGTTTAGTCAAAAGAGTCTCTTTTAAAATGGGTCAGAAGATCATATGGGAGAAGGAACTTATTCATGGACTTATCAGAGGGACCATGCTTGACCTGTTAGCCAACTGCAAGCCTTCAGCCTGGATTTAAACTCCCTCTTCACCATGACCTGAATTGTTCCCATGCTTCACATTTAAAGAAGCCCTGATCTATTTACATATTAACTCAACCATCCTGGTTAACTTAGTTTTAATTCTTATTTTGTATAGTGGACCTGACTGAGAACTACTCTTATAACCTTTTGCTTTTATAACCCTGCCCTCTCTTTGTCTTCTTTGTAATAAAATTTAGGTTTCTATCTGAATCCATGTTTCCTGAATTGCAATTCTAATTGTCCAAATGCCTGTTTCCTTTAATTTTCAGTGAATTCTTTCTTGGTCGATACCATTTTGCTTGAGATTTTATGAGAGACTTCTAGAAAGAGAAAATGATGAAGGCAGTATAGTGTTTGAATCTTTTCAAATGCCCTCAGACTAGAGAGAGAGAAACCAGGAGGGAAAAAGAAAAAGAAAAAAAAAAAGAACAGACAACTTCAATAAAATTGGTGACAAAGTAAACTCCATGAAACTTAGAACACCAGTGGGTGGGGCTTTATGCCCTAAAAATGTAGGATCCTGTGTAACTCAGATTTAGTCTATGTAGAAGTTGCAGATGGGCAAGGTAGAGAAGTTCTGATATCCAGAGGGTGTCCCCAGAATGCAGAAATTCCGCCCCCCTCCAAAACTTTTGAGTCATTAAAGAGAGGACCTACATCTGACTGGAAGCCTCAGGAAGCAAATCTGAAGAGAACCAATGAAACTGAGAAATGGAGTACCCAGTATATGGGTAAACACAAAAAGTCCATGAATACTCCCTAAGGTTTGCAGGATGATCAGCAAGACTTGAGGGACTGTAATTCTTTAAGGACCTCAGCAATGTCCAGGAAAAACTCACTTCAATAAAAGCAATATATTTTGAGGAAAATACTGCTGAGAGTAGAGTAAAACACTGAGAACAAGGGAGAAAAATGTTCCAGCTATTGGCGGAATGGACCAAGAGAAAGCAGATCTCAGAACTGCAGAAGTGCCTTCATGGGAAGATCCTATTTTTGGATTCTTGATGGTAACAACAGAGGCCTCCCCTAGTAGTGAAGATAGGAAAACTATTCTGGCTTACTCCCACCCTCTATAAAAATACTAAATACAGAATCCTTCTCAGACAAAAAATAGAAGAAAACATTTTACTTAAATATGAGCAACAGAAAAGGATTGCAATCAAACCACATAGAGAGATGTCAAAAGAACATGATGAAAATGAAGTGCTTAATATCAACATATACAAAAATCACACCAGAAAAAAAGGGATCATTCAACATTTTAAACTGCAAACTAATATTACAAAATGTATTAGAAATTACAACTGTATCTTTTTATCCTGTTTTCTATGTTTAGTATACTCATAACAAAAATGTATGTTTTTTTCTTGTAGCCAGACAAACTGATTATAAAAACCATGTAGAAAATATCTGAGTAGCAAGGAAAACACTTCAAGAGCAGGAGTGAGGGGAACTAGTTTTAAAAGGTTTAAAAAAGTGGGTGACCTTACAAATATAGAGAGAAAACGCTCCTATATTCAAAATTCAAAGACAATAATAATAAAAATATGTATTCAGACATTTAGGACATTTAAGTTGGATCAGTATTCCTAGTTAATGAACAGTGTTTAAAAACTGAAGAAGAGTAATAACACAGTAAGTGATTTTCAAAATTGAATGTTCCGATTAAAAGAAAGAACCAAAATACTAAGATTTGTACTAAAATAGTAAGGTTAATTCTTCTGAAAAATATTAAGAGCATAATGTGCCAGGCATTATTCACATACTGGAACACAGACGGACCTATTAATATAAATGATGGAAGCCAAGATGGCAGGGTGTGAGAGGGGAGCAGTCTTTCCCTAACTCCTTGGAACCCAAATAGGTACACAAAATCACAGAAATATCTACTGAATTGAGATTCCTCCCCTTTCTACTCTGAACCCTCCTAACATCCCCTGAAATGAAAGTTTACCATGTGATGGTAGTTTAAACTGTTAAACTCAGTTTAAAGGACACATGCTGAAAATAGCCAAATGGCTAACATCTACATGAAAAGATGCTCAACCTCACTAATCATTAGGGAAATGCGAATTAAAACTATGATGAGCTATTACCTCCCACCTGTTAGAATGGCCACCATCAAGAAGACAAGAGATAACCAGCATAGGTGAGGATAACACTCTTGCACTGTTAGTGGGAATGTATACTCGTACAGCCTCTATGGAAAACAGCATGGAGTTTTCTCAGAAAGTTAAAAATAGGAATACCCTACAGTTCCAGTAATTCCACTACTGAGTATACACCCAGAGGAAATGAAAACAGGGTATCAAAGAGATATCTGCATTCCCATGCTTATTGTAGTGTTATTTACAATAGCCAAGATATATAAATAACCTGAGTGCCCATCAATGTATGAATAGATAAAATGTGATGTATTTCTCTCTCTCTCTCTCTCTCTCTCTCTCTCACACACACACTCACATACACGCACACATGAATATTATTTAGACATGAGAAAGAAGGAAGTCCTGCCACTTTAGAAGAAATGGATGGCCCTTGAGGATGTTATACTAAGTGAGAGAAGTCAAAGAAGACAAATACTATATAACATGTATGGAATCTAAAAAAGCTTAACTCATAAAAACAGAGTAAAAACTTGCAACTAGTGGTAAATAAGTCTTGGAGATGTAATGCAATATAGGCAATGTAATGATGTAAAGATGTAATGACCATAGGCAGTAATACTGTCATCACCAAACTTGCTAAGAGACCAGATCTTAAATTATTCCAACCACAAATAAGAAATGACAGTTTTATGATGTGACAGAGGTGCTAAGTCTGCTACAATGACCATCATAACACAACATAGAAATGTATCAAATCAGGGCACCTGGGTGGCTCAGTAGGTTGAGCATCTGACTGTTGATTTAGGCTCAAGTCATGATCTCAGGGTATTGAAATTGAGCCCTGCATCATGCTCCACTCAGTGTGGAGTCTGCTTATCACTCTCCCTCTCCCTGCTTGCACACTCTCTCTCTTTCTCTCTCAAATAAATAAAATCTTAAAAAAAAATAAAATGACCCTTAAACATGTTAAAAATTGTTCAACCTCTCTCATAATAAGGGAAATGAAAATTACAACTAAATTGAAACATTATTTTTTGACATATTAGACTGTAAAAAAATTTGTCCTATTGGAGATATGAGGAAGCAGGAATTTTCACACTTTGATGATGGGAATGCAAGATGGTACACTCCTAGGGAGGGAAATTTGGCATTACCTAGTAAAATCAAATATGCATTTACTCACTGATCCAGAAATCCCTCTTCCAGGAAACTATCCATAGTTACATTGGCAAAAGCATAAAATTATGTGTGCACAAGCATTCACTGTATAAATTATTCATATTTGCAAAATACTAGAAAAAATCCAAAAGAACCATTTGACAAAGACTATATTTGCTGGCCCTAGAGCTGAGTCTTTAGTACTGCATTCCACAATTTAATTATGCCAGCTGCTTCTGCTTGAAGGTTAGACCATGCTGTGTGTGGACATGAGCCCACTGCCATTCTTTCTTTGCCAATAAATGTGATCTCTGGACAGAGGTATTGTTGTTTGTTAAATAATTGCAATAGATAAAGTATTCTGTAAATTTCCACTTTCTGGAGGAAGTGTTGTGAGCAAGAAAAGCAAACCTGTGTCCTATGTCCATTTCATAGCCATTTCATGGCCAGTTTTAATGCCTAAAAGTATGAGTCTTCCTAGTTTGTTCTTCTTTTCCAAGATTCTTTTTTTTTTTTTTTTAAAGGATTTTACTTATTTATTTGACAGAGAGAGAGAGAGAGGTCACAAGTAGGCAGAGAGGCAGACGGGGTGGGGGGAGCATACTCCCTGCTGAGCAGAGAGCCTGATGTGGGACTTGATCCCAGAATCCTGAGATCACAACTTGAGCCAAAGGCAGAGGCTTAACCCACTGAGCCACCCAGGTGTCCCTCCAAGACTGTGTTTGCTATTCATTGTCCCTTGCAATTCCACCTGCATGTAGTGTTTAGTTCTTTTAGTATCATTTATTGAAAAGACTTTCCTTTGGCCATTTATTTACCTTTGCTCTTTTGTCAAGGATCAGCTGACCATGTCTGTGCATGTGTATTTCTGGGCTCTTGATTCTGTTCTACTTATCTGTTGTTTCATCAACATCACACTGTTTACCCATAAATTAATGAATTACCTACAGATTTTTTCTATGTAACAGTATTTTTATTTGTGGCTCATGTAGTGGTGGAACCAAAGGATTTTTATTCCTGTTTGCAAGCATGGGTTTTATTAACAATAATTCAGGAAAGAATTAATCATCAGAATAAACCTAGATTAACTCTGCCTTTTACTTTTATATGATATAAGTAGTTTATAAGATCAGACAAAAATTATATTGTAAATTAATAAATTTTGTAAACATTTGGAAATATGCAGGTTAAGTGGCTACAACTTTTTTCAATGAACGTATTTTATTTGTAGAGCAGTTTTATGTTTACACAAAAGTGAGCATATAGATTTCCCAGGCTAAGCCTCTACCCCCAGTTTTACCAATGCATTTGTTATAATTGATCCAATATTGATACATCATATTAACTAAAGTCCATAGTTTATGTTAAGCTTCACCATGAGTTGCATAGTCTATGGATTTTGACAAATGCATGATGACATGTACCCACCACTCATATCCCACAGATCAGCTTCACTGTCCTCAAAGTCCTCTATGCTCCAACTGTATTCATTTCTTCTTCAACCCTCTGTGTAACCATTGATCTTTCACTCATTATTTATTTATTTATTTATTTTTCTATCATTGTGGCTTTTCCATTTCCAAAATTTCATATTGTTGGAATCATCCAGGATGTAGGCTTTCCCAATTGAACTCTTTAGCAATGTGCATATCCTTTTGTGCCTTATTAGCTCATTTCTTTTTTGTCGTTGGATAATATTCCAGTATATGGATACCAGTTTGTTGATCTATTCCCTTACTGAAGGACATCTTGGTTGCTTCTAAGTTTTAGTAATTAAAAATAAAACTATTATAAACATTCATGTTCAGGGTTTTGTGTGGCTATAAGCCTTGTCAGCATTTTAGTGTTGGTGTTTTGCATTTTAGCCTTTTAACATGTGTAATGGTATCTCACTGTTGTTTTAATTTGAAATTCCCTAATGACATATGATGTTGGGCATTTTTTTGTATATTTATGTGTCATCTGTGTACCTTCTTTGGCGAGGTGTCTGTTCAGATATTTTGCTCTGTTTTAAATTGGGTTGTTTATTTTCTTATTAATGAGTTTGCATTCTTCTTATTATTTTGGGTTGGATACCAGTTCTTTATCACATATGCATTGTGCAAAAGTTTTTCCCCATCTGTGACTTGTTTTTTTCTTTCTCTTAACTGTATCTCTTTCTTGCAACAGAAGTTTTAAAATTTTCATGAAGTCACCCTTAGTCCATTTTTTCATTTGTAGGTCATACTTTTGGTGTTGTATAAAAAAAAACCTCATTGCCACCTAGGTTTTCTCTTATGCTATAACCAAGAAATTTTATAGTTTTGCAGTTACATTTAGGTCTATGACCCATTTTGAGTTCATTTGCAGTTACATTTAGGTCTATGACCCATTTTGAATTCATTTTGAGTGTAAGACCTGTCTTTATATTTATTTATTTATTTATGCATAGCTATCTAGTTGTTCCCAGCACAATTTGTTACAAAAGTATCCTTCATTGATTGCCTTTGTTCCTTTGTCAAAGGTCAGAGACTAGTTCCGTTGATCCGTTTGTTTATTCTGTTGGGAACACCACACCGTCATGATTATAGTAGCTTTAGAATAACCTCTGAAGTCAGACAGTATCAGTCCTTTGACTTTGTTCTCCTTCAATACTATGTTTGCTATTTGGGGTCTTTCCTCTGACTTTGTTCTTCAATATTGTGTTGGCTATTCTGGGTCTTTTCCTTTTCCATATAACCTTTAGAATTACTTTGTTCATATCCACAAAATAACTTCCTGGGATTTTGATTGGGATTGTGTTGAATCTAGATCAAATTATGAAGAATTGACATCTTGATTATATTGAGTTTTCCTGTCTACATACATGGAATACTCATCATTGATTTATAATTTTTTTTTTGAATGGGTAAATGCTATAACTGTTTTATTTTATTTATTTTTTAAAATTTATTTTTAGCATAACAGTATTCATTATTTTTGCACCACGCCCAGTGCTCCATGCAATCCGTGCCCTCTCTAATACCCACCACCTGGTTTCCCCAACCTCCCACCCCCTGCCGCTTCAAAACCCTCAGATTGTTTCTCAGAGTCCATAGTCTCTCATGGTTCCCTTCCAATTTCCCCCAACTCCCTTCTCCTCTCTAACTCCCTTTGTCCTCCATGCTATTTGTGATGCTCCACAAATAAGTGAAACGATATGATAATTGACTCTCTCTGCTTGACTTATTTCACTCAGCATAATCTCTTCCAGTCCTGTCCATGTTGCTACAAAAGTTGGGTATTCATCCTTTCTGATGGAGGCATAATACTCCATAGTGTATATGGGCCACATCTTCCTTATCCATTCGTCCATTGAAGGGCATCTTGGTTCTTTCCACAGTTTGGCAACCGTGGCCATTGCTGCTATAAACATTGGGGTACAGATGGCCCTTCTTTTCACTACATCTGTATCTTTGGGGTAAATACCAGTAGTGCAATTGCAGGGTCATAGGGAAGCTCTATTTTTTTTTGCGGGGGGGGAAGCTCTATTTTTAATTTCTTGAGGAATCTCCACACTGTTCTCCAAAGAGGTTGCACCAACTTGCATTCCCACCAACAGTGTCAGAGGGTTCCTCTTTCTCCATATCCCCTCTAACACATGTTGCTAATTATTGTTCCTGTCTTGCTAATTTTGGCCATTCTAACTGGTGTAAGGTGATATCTCAATGTGGTTTTAATTTGAATCTGACACCAAGGAAGTAGAAACAATCATCAGAAGTTATTATCAACAGTTATATGCCAATAAGCTAAGCAACCTAGATGAAATGGATGCATTCCTGGAAAACTATAAACTCCCAAAATTGAACCAGGAAGAAATTGACAACCTGAATAGACCGATATCTAGTAACGAGATTGAAGCGGTGATCAAAAACCTCCCAAAAAACAAGAGCCCAGGACCTGACGGATTCCCTGGGGAATTCTACCAAACTTTCAAAGAAGAAATAACATCTATTTTCCTGAAGCTGTTTCAAAATATTGAAGCAGAAGGAAAACTTCCATACTCTTTCTATGAAGCCAGCATTACCCTGATCCCCAAACTAGGCAAAGACCCCACCAAAAAGGAGAATTTCAGACCAATATCACTGATGAATATGGATGCTAAGATTCTCAACAAAATCCTAGCAAACAGGATCCAACAGCACATTAAAAAGATTATCCACCATGACCAGGTGGGATTCATTCCTGGGCTACAAGGATGGCTCAACATTCACAAATCAATCAATATGATAGAACAAATTAATATGAGAAGAGAGAAGAACCACATGGTCCTCTCAATTGATGCAGAAAAAGCATTTGACAAAATCCAGCATGCGTTCCTGATTAAAATGCTTCAAAGTATAGGGATAGAGGGAACATTCCTCAACTTCATAAAATCTATCTATGAAAGACCCACAGCAAATATCATCCTCAATGGGAAAAAGCTTTCAGCCTTCCTATTGAGATCAGAAACACGACAAGGATGCCCACTCTCACCACTCTTGTTCAACATAGTATTAGAAGTCCTAGCAACAGCAATCAGACAACAAAGAGAAATAAAAGGTATCCAAACTGGTAATGAATAAGTCAAACTCTCTCTCTTCGCAGATGACATGATTCTTTATATGGAAAACCCAAAGACTCCACTCCCAAACTACTAGAACTCATACAGCAATTCAGTAACATGGCAGGATACAAAGTGAATGTACAGAAATCAATGGCTTTCTTATACACTAACAATGAAAATACAGAAAGGGAAATTAGAGAATCAATTCCATTTACTATAGCACCAAGAACCATAAGATACCTGGGAATAAACCTAACCAAAGAGGTAAAGGATCTGTACTCGAGGAACTACAGAACACTCATGAAAGAAATTGAAGAAGACACAAAAAGATGGAAGACCATTCTATGCTCTTGGATCAGAAGAATAAACATTGTTAAAATGTCTATACTGCCTAGAGCAGTCTATACTTTTAATGCCATTCCTATCAAAACTCCACTGGTATTTTTCAAAGAGCTGGAGCAAATAATCCAAAAATTTGTATGGAATCAGAAGAGACCCTCGAATCACTACGGAAATGTTGAAAACTGGCATAAAAACAGACACATAGACCAGTGGAACAGAGTAGAGAGCCCAGATATGGACCCTCAACTCTATGGTCAAGTAATCTTCGACAAAACAGGAAAAAATATACAGTGGAAAAAAGACAGTCTCTTCAATAAATGGTGCTGGGAAAACTGGACAGCTATATGTAGAAAAATGAAACTCGACCATTCTCTTACACTGTACACAAAGATAAACTCAAAATGGATAAAAGACCTCAACATGAGACAGGAATCAATCAGAATCCTAGAGGAGAAATAGGCAGTAATCTCTTCGATATCAGCCACAGCAACTTCTTTCAAGATATATCTCCAAAGGCAAAGGAAACAAAAGCGAAAATAAACTTTTGGGACTTCATCAAAATCAAAAGCTTCTGCACAGCAAAGGAAACAGTCAGAAAAACAAAGAGGCAACCCACGGAATGGGAGAAGATATTTGCAAATGACAGTAGAGACAAAAGGTTGATATCCAGGATCTATAAAGAACTCCTCAAACTCAACACACACAAAACAGATAATCATATCAAAAAATGGGCAGAGGATATGAACAGACACTTCTCCAATGAAGACATATAAATGGCTATCAGACACATGAAAAAATGTTCATCATCACTAGCCATCAGGGAGATTTAGAATTTTTATTTCATTCATCAGTTTTGTAATTTTCTTCATATAGATCTTGTGGATTTTATTTGTTTATTGTTTATACTTATACATATACATATATTTATTTAAGTATTTCACTTTTTATGTGCTAATGTAAACATTACCATGTTTTAAAATCAAATTCCAAGTGTTCATTGCTGGTATATAAGAAAGCATTTGATTTCTATGTATTAATCTTCTATACTACAATCTTGCCATAATTGCTTATTAGTTCCAGGAGATTTTTATTTGATTCTTTGGGATTTACTACACAGACAGTTATGTCATTTGCAAACAAAGGAATTTTTATTTCTTCCTTCACAATGTGTATATCTTTTATTTCCTTTTCTTGTCTTGTTATATTACCTAGGACTTCCAATAAGATGTTGAACAGGAGTAATAAGAGAAGACATCTTTTACTTGTTCCAGATTTAATTAGGAAAGCATCTAGTGTCTCACTAGTAAATATTTTTTAGCTGTAGGCTTTTGAAGACCTTCTTTATTAACTTGAGGAGTTTTCTCTACTTTTAGTTTGCTGAGGGTTTTTTTTTTTTTTTTTACCATGAATGGGGGTCATAAATGCTTTTTTTATATCTATTATACTTTTTCCTCTTTAGCTTGTTTATCTGATAAATTACATTAATTGATTTTTGAATGTTGAACAGGTCTTGCATACCTGTGAATAAAAAAAAAATAAACCCCACTTGGTTATAGCATATAATTTCTTATATATGGTTGAGTTCAAACTGCTAATATTTTGTTGAGGATTTTTTCATTAAAACTTGTGAGATATAGTCATCTGTAGTTTTCCTTTCTTGTAATGTCTTTGGTTTTGGTATTAAGGTAATTCTGACCTCATAAATAAATTAGGAAGTATTTGCTTTGCTTCTGCTTTCTTTAAGAGATTGTAGATAATCAGTACAATTTCTTCATCAAATATTTGAGACCACTGAAATCACCTGGGTCTAGTGCATCTATTCCCATGGCATCAGTAGTGATGGCCCCTCTTTCATTTCTGATGTTGGTAATTTGTTTCTTCTCTCTTTTTTTCCTGAGTAAATCTGGTCACAGTTTTATCACTTTCATTGATGTTTTTAAAGAATCATTGATTTAAAAATCATTGATTTTCTCATCTTCAATTTCATTGATTTCTGCTCTAATTTTTGTTATTTTATTCTATTTATTTTGAATTTAATTTGCTATTTATTTTTAAATTTGTTTTATTATTATTTTGTTATTATGTTCAATTAGCCAGAATATAGTTGGCTAAACATCATTAGTTTTTAGTGTACTGTTCAACAATTCATTAGTTGCATATAACACCCAGTTCTGATCACATCACATGCCCTCCTTAATACCCATCACCCAGTTACACCATCCCCCAACCCCTTGTCTTCTGTAACCCTCAGTTTCCTGGAGCCAAGAGTCTTTCATGGTCTTTCTCCTTTCTGATATCTTCCCATGCAGTTTTCCCTCCCTTCCTCTATGGTCCTCTGTGCTATTCCTTATATTCCACATTTGAGTGAAACCATATGATGATTGTCTTTCTCTGCTTGACTTATTTCACTTATCATAATACTCTCCAGTTCCAGCCATGTCAACGCAAATGGTAGGTATTCATCCTTTCTGATGGCTGAGTAATATTCCATTGTATATATGCACCACATCCTCTTTATCCATTAATCTGTGAAAAGACATCTCAGTTCCTTCCACAGTTTGGTTATTGTGGACATTGCTGCTATGAACCTTGGGGTGCATGTGCCCCTTCTTTATATTACATCTATATCTTTGAAGTAAATACCTACTAGTGCAATTTCTGGGTAATAATGTAGCTCTGTTTTTAACATTTTGAGGAAACTCCATACTATTTTCCAGAGTGACTATACCAGATTACATTCCTACCAAGAATATAAGAGAGTTCCCCTTTCTCCATATCTTTGCCAACATTTGTTGTTCCCTGTCTTGTTAATTTTAGCCATTCTAACTGGTGTATATTGGTATCTCATTGTAGTTTTGATTTTTTTTTTCCCTGACAGGTAGTGATGTGGAGCATTTTTTTCGTGTCTGTTAGCCATTTGTATGTCTTCTTTGGAGAAGTATCTGTTCGTGTCTTCTGCCTATTTCTTGACAGGATTATTTTTTCGGGGGTGTTGAGTTTGAAAGTTCTTTATAGATCTTAGATACCAGCCTTTTGTCTGATATGTCATTTGCCAATATCTTCCCCTATTCCATGGATTGCCTTTTAGGTTTGTTGAGTGTTTCCCCTGCTGTGCAGAAGTTTTTATCTTGAAGAAATCCCAATAGTTAATTTTTGCTTTTTATTTCCCTTGCCTTTAGAGACATGTCTTTCAAGAAGTTGATGTGGCTGATGTCGAAGATGTTACTGCAGCCAATGTCAAAGATGTTACTGCCTATGTTTTCCTCTGGGAGTTTGATGGATTCCTGTCTCACATTTAGATCTTTCATCCATTTGGAGTTTATCTTCGTGTATGGTGTATAAGAATGGTCCAGTTTCATTCTTTTGTATGTGACTATCCAATTTCTCAGCACCATTTATTATCCAATTTCCCATTGGATATTCTTTGTCAAAGATTAGTTGACCATAGAGTTGAGGGTCCATTTCTGGGCTCTCTATTCTATTCCATTGATTTATGTGTCTATTTATGTACCAATACCATGCTGTCCTGATGATCATAGTTTTGTAATATAGCTTGAAGTCAGGCATAGTGATGCCCCCAGCTTTGGTTTTCTTTTTCAACATTCCCCTGGCAATTCAGGGTCTTTTCTGTTTCCAAACAAATTTTAAGATAGTTTGTTCCAGCTCTGTGAAAAATGTTGATGTTATTTTGGTAGGGATTGCACTGAATGTGTAGGTTGCTCCAGGCACCATAGACATTTTAACAATGTTTATTCTTCCAATCCATGAGCATGAGATATTTTTCTATCTCTTTGTGTCTTCCTCAATTTCTTTCATAAGTGTTTTGTAGTTTCTAGAGTATAAATCCTTTACCTCTTTTTTAGGTTTACTCCTAGATATTTTGTAGATTTTGGTGCTAATGTAAAAGGAATCAATTCCTTAATTTCTCTTTCTTCAGTCACACTGTTAGTGTTGGTGATTTTGTATCCTGTCATGTTACTTAATTACTGTATGAGTTCTAGTAATTTGGGAGTGGAGTCTTTTGGGTTTTCCACATCAAGTATCATCTCATCTGAGAAGAGAGAGAGTTTGACTATTTCTTTGTCAATTTGAATTCTTTTTATTTCTTTTTGTTGTCTGATTCCTGAGGCTAGGACTTCTATTACTATGCTGAACAGTAGTGGTGAGAGTGGGTATCCCTGTCATGTTCTTAACCTTAAGGGAAAAGCTCTCGGTTTTCCCCATTGAGAATGATATTTGTTGTGGGCTTTTCATAGATGGCTTTCATGATATTGAGGTATGTTCCTTCTATACCTATACTTTGAAGAGTTTTAATCAAGAAAGGGTGCTGTATTTTGTCACATGTTTTTTTCTGTATCAATTGAGAGGATCTTATGGTTCTTGTCTTTTCCTTTATTAATGTGCTCTATCATGTCAATTGATTTGCAAATGTTGAACCACACTTGTAGCCCAGGAATAAATCTTACCTGGTTGTAGTGAATGATCCTTTTAATATACTGTTGGATCCTATTGGCTATGATCTTGTTGAGTATTTTGGCATTCATGTTCATCAATGATATTGGTCTATAATTCTCATTTTTGACGGGGTCTTTGGTTTTGGGATCAGGATAATGCTGGCCTCATAGTACAAGTTTGGACGTTTTCCTTCTGTTTCTATTTTTTGAAACAGCTTCTGTAGAATAGGTATTCATTCATTCTTTAAATGTTTGGTAGGATTCCCTTGGGGAAGCATTTGGCCCTGGACTCTTGTTTTTTGGGAAGTGTTTGATTACTGCTTCAATTTCACTACTGGTAACTGGTCTAATCAGATCGTCTATTTCTTTCAGTTTCAGTCTTGGTAGTTTATAAGTTTCCAGAAAGACATCTTTTTTTTCCAGGTTGCCTAATCTGTTGGCATATAGCTGATGATAATAAATACTAACAATTGTCTCTATCTCCATGGTATTAGTTGTATTGAAAGACCCCCCCCCTGTCGTTAACTAATTAACTGCTCTTTTGTTGTGTAAGAGTACCCCTTCTCCCCTTGCAGTGAAAAGACCCTTCCCCCAGGGTTGAATTCAATGTAACTGCTCTTTTGCCTTTCTGTAACTGCTTGGCTTTTAGGGCATGACACTTGTCTCCTGTTTGAACAAGATACCTTCTCCTAATAGCCGAGGCATGGTCACATAGGTAAGGGGGCTGCATGGTCACGTAGGTCACGTAGACAGGATGTCTTTCTGCTGAGTAATAAGGTCAAACTTCCCCTCTTTGTTTCCCCTTCCCGCCTTTCTCTTCGCGCGCGGGGTCTTCCAAAGCCAATCCGCTAACACCAAGTATGCCTTTTTTCAAATGTTCAAATTGTCAGCCATCTGGGACTTGTTTGTACCTGTCTATAAAAATCCTGCACCACCCCAGCCAGGTGTGCTCAGCTAGCAGGAGCTGCTGACCACCCGCAGGCGCGCGCTGACCACCCGCAGGCACCTGCGTAACAATAAAGAACCTCTTGCTGTTTGCATCCTGTGGCAGTGTTGAATTCTTGGGTAAGGGGATCCACAGGTCTTTCAGTATCTCTCTCCTTTTATTCATGGTTTTATTAATTTGGGTCCTTTCTCTTCTCTTTTGGATAAGTCTGGCCAGAGTTTCATCAATCTTTTTAATTCTTTCAAAGAACCAGCTTCTAGTTTTATTGATCTGTTCTACTGTTCTAGTTTCTATTTCATTGCTTTCTGTTCTAATCTTTATTATTTCTCTTCTCCTACTTGGTTTAGGCTTTTATTTGCTCTTCTTTCTCCAGGTCCTTTAGGTGTAAGGTTAGCTAGTGCATTTGGGATTTTTCTAATATTTTGAGAGAGGCTTGGATGGCTATGTACTTCTCTCTTAGGACTGTCTGTGTAGTATCCCATAGGTTTTGAACCAATGTGTTTTCATTTTCATTGGTTTTAGTGAATTGTTTACATTCTTAATTTCCTGGTTGACCCATTCATTCTTCAGCAGGACACTTTTTAACCTCCAAGTGTTTGAGTTCCTTCCAAATTTCTTCTTTTGACTGAGTTTCAGTTTTAAAGCATTGTGGTCTGAAAAGTTACAAGGAATAATTTCAGTCTTTTGGTATCAATTGAGACCTGATTTGTGACCCAGTATATGATCTATTCTGGAGAAAATTTATTCCATGTGCACTCAAGAAGAATCAGTATTCTGTTGTTTTAGGATGGAATGTTCTGTAAATATGAAGTCCATTTGGTCCAATGTATCATTCAAAGCTCTTGTTTCCTTGTTGATCTTCTGTTTAGATGATCTGTCCATTGCTTTGGAGTGTTGAAATCTCCTAATATTGTATTATTATCAATGTTTCTTTATTTTGGTTATTAACTGGGTTGTATAATTGGCTGCTCCTGTGTTGTGGGGCATAGATATTTACAGTTGTTAGATCTTCTTGTTGGATAGTCCCTTTAAGTACTATATAGTGTCCCTCTACATCTCTTACTACAGTATTGGTTTAAAATTTATTTTGTCTGATATGAGGATTGCGACCCCAGCTTTCTTTTGAAGTCCATTAATGTGATAAATGTTCTCCATCCTCTCACTTTCAATCTGGAGGTGACTTTAGGTTAAAAATGAGTCTCTTGTAGACAGTAAATGGATGGGTCCTGCTATTTTGTACAGTCTGTTACCCTATGTCTTTTGATTGGAGCATTTAGCCCATTTACATTCAAAGTAACTATAGGAAGATTAATTTAATGCCATTGTATTTCCTGTAAAGTCCCTGTTTTTGTAGATTTTCTCCGTTACTTTCTAGTCTATATTACTTTTGGGATTTCTCTTCACTTTCAGAATCCCCCTTAATATTTCTTGTAGGGCTGGCTTGGGAGTCACATATTCTTACAGTTTCTGCCTGTCCTGGAAGCTCTTTATCTCTCCTCCCATTCTGAATGACAGCCTTCCTGGATAAAGTATTCTTGGCTGCATGTTCTTATCATTTAGTACCTTGAATATGTCTTGCCAGCCCTTTCTGGCTTGGCCATTTTCTGTGCATAGGTCTAATGTTATTCTGATGTTCCTCCTTTCATATGTAAGGAACTGCCTCTCCCTAGCTGTTCTCAGGATAGTTTCTTTGTTTGCAAGATTTGCAAGCTTCACTATTATATGTCAGGGTCTATTTTTATTGATCTTGGGAGAGGTCCTCTCTGCCTCTTGGACACGAATGCTGTTTCCTTCCCCAGATTAGGGAATTTCTCAGGGATGATTTGCTCAAATATACCTTCTAGACCTCTCTCTCACTCCACCCCCTTGGGGATCCCAATAATTCTGACACTGCAATGTTTCATGGCATTATTAATCTCTCCAGGCCTTTTTTCATGGGATATTAGTTGTCTATCACAGTTTTGCTCAATTTCCTTCCTTTCCAACAGCCTATCCACTAGATCACTTATTCTCTCTTCTGCCTTATTTACTGTAGCTGTTAAAGTATTCAGTTTAGACAGCATCTCACTCATAGCATTTTTAAGTGTGGCCTGATTAGATTTCATTTCTGCCCTTAGAGATTCTATATTTTCACTTATGCTATGCCCAAACCTCTGACCCAGTGCAGAAAGATTGCAGTCTTCTCTCTTTGATAAGCCCTCCTGGACAAACAGTCTCTGCTTCTGTATGTGCCAAAACCTGCATGGTGCATTCCCACTGCAACTATTTCAGGGGTAGTCCCATGGGCCCAGGAGTGCCACTGCCCTTTGTGACTCTAAAGTCACAAGTAGCCACAGGTTTACATGCACATCATGTCTGGGTGCCACCCTTTCCAGGTTGCTATCACCCTGTTAGCTTTTGTCCATTTGTGGGTGCAGCTGTCTCACCCCACCCAGGGGATGACAAATGGCCCCCAGGTTCCAGTTCTTTTCAGGCTGCTCAGGAAAAGAGCAATTCTTGACTGGCCGAACTCTCAGTTAATAGTAACCCAAGTTGAGAATCCCCTCCTGGGCTTGCTGACCATGACCTGCTTCCCAACTTCACTGCTTGGGCACTCTACCAGTTCAGGCACCCCATTTGCTGTGACTCCTTGGATCCCAAGACCACACTCCCCCACCTAGAATTCTGTCTTTTCATTTCCAGAGCCCCTTTCAGAGAGGGATGCATCTCACTAAAGCAGATTTCCAAGGGTTCTGATTTTGCACTCTGGTGTTATGTCACTTTCCAGGAGCCAGCTAATGGAGGCTCCCTCCTTCTTCCACTTATCTTTGGATATCTCCCCACAGATTCACAACTTCACATGTCCTACCTTGCAAAAAGCAGTTGTTTTTCTGCTTGTAGAGATCCAGATTTATATTCTTACACCTCAGACTGATTTTGTGGGTGTTCAAAATGGTTTGTTATATATCCAGCTAAATTCAGGGGACCAGTTGAAACGGGGTCCCCTACTCCTTTGCCATCTTGCCTCCTGTTATTTTTAATGTAATCTCCAACCTCCCTCCCCCAACATGGGGCTCAA
The DNA here is from genome assembly GCF_030435805.1 of Mustela lutreola. NCBI lineage: Eukaryota > Metazoa > Chordata > Mammalia > Carnivora > Mustelidae > Mustela > Mustela lutreola. Next base: position 187,173,628 of record NC_081293.1, on the reverse strand, counting down.
ACCCATGACTCCAAGATCAAGAGTTGCACCCTCCACCAAATGAGCCAGCCAGGCACCCTGAATCTAATTTGCTCTTTATTCTCTAGTTTCCTAAGGTAGAAGCTTAAATTATTGATTTTATTGATCTTAGATCTTTCTTCTTTTCTAACACGTATTCAATGCTATAAATTTTCCAGAAAATACTGCTCTTGTTACATCCCATAAATTTTGATAAACCATATTTTCATTTTCATTTATTTCAAAATATCTAAAAATTTCTCAAGATTTTGTTTTGATCTATCAGCTATTTAGAAATGTATTGTTTAATCTCCAAGTAGTCAAGAAGTCAACAGCTATCTTTCTGTTATCAGTTTCTAGTTTAATTCCATTGTAGTCTGAAAGCATATTTTGTGTAATTTCTGTTCATTTAAGAATGGTTATTGAGGAGGGCATGTGATGTCATGAGTACTGGTTGTTATACACAAGCAATGAATTGTTGAATACTAAATCTGAAACTATTGATGTACTATGTGCTGGTTAATTGAATTAAAAAAAAAAAAGATTGTTAAGATGGGTTTTATGGCCCAGTATGTGATTTCTTTTTTTTTTTTTTTTAAGATTTTATTTATTTATTAGAGAGAGAGAGAGAGAGAGCATGAGCAGAAGAAGGGGCAAAGGGAGAGGAGAAGCAGACTCCCCACCAAGCAGGGAAACCGACATGTAGCTTGATCTTAGAACCCTGGGATTATGATCTGAGTCAAAGGCAAATGCTTAACCAACTGAGCCACCCAGGCACCCCAAGACTGTGACTTCTCTTGGTGAATATTCTGTGTGAGGTTGAAAATTATATGCACTCTCTTATTTTTGGATGACATAGTCTATAGACTATGTTTATTATTATTAACATACTATTAATTAGATCCAGGTGTTTGATGGTGCTGTTTAGCTCAAATATTCTTGTTGATTTTCCCTTCTTGATCTCTTCATTTCTGATAGAGGGGTGTTGAAGTCTCCAAATATAATAGTGGATTAATCTATTTCTCTTCCCTTTCTCTTCTTAGCTCTATCAGCTTTTGCATCAAGTATTTTATGGCTTTTTTGTTAAAAATGTTATTCTTACTTTGTTAAGTACACACATATCAGGAACTAAGTTTTCTTGGAGAATTGCCCCTTCTATCATTATGAAATGCCTCTTTGCTCTGAAGTCCACTTTGTCTGAAATAGAATATTAGCAAGAGTATACACAGTTATTTCTGGGAAGAAAACCCAGAAATAACCAAATGCCATTGACAAAAGGACAGATGACTTGTGCTGTATTCCACAATGGAATAATATAACTCAAACGAAATTGAGCAAACAACAGCTACACAGAACATGTACAAATTTCATAATAGAATATTGAATGACTAAAAGTCCTAGAAAACAACAAATAGTAAGATATCTTTTCTGTGAAGTTCAAAAGCCATCAGAACTAAAATGTATATTGCTTGGCACAGATATTCTACATTTCATTGATTATAAGATGCAAGCTAAGGAAAAAGTTTTGATAGAGAAACACTGGAATGACAAACAAGAAATAAGTAAAAATAGTTCCCTCTAGTGGAGATGGTGGTAGTTTGGAGTCCTGGTGAAAGGCTTTGGAATAAAAGCAAATCCATGAGTATAGTATTTTAATATAATTTTTACCTTGAAAGTATGTATTTTTCATATTAAAAATTAGATCGTAAAAGGAAAAAAGGAAGCCTTAAAAAAAGGAAACCAATGAACCTAACTATATATCCACTTGATAATAGAATCTCAGAGAAAAAACAATTATTCCAAGTGACTTTTCTACACAGAACTTTGTACAGCTTTAGTGAATATAGATTAAGGATAAAAGAAAAAAAAAAGAAGGAATTTGAGAGTGAGGGAACTACAAATAAACTGTATTCCTCTGTCAACAGTTTTATTTTTAATAGTAATACTGGTACTGTAATTTTGAAAGTGTATTATATCTACAATATAGCAAGTAAATACATATCTTAAAATTATTAGGAACCAAGATTTTCAGTGTTAGAGAGCTATAAATGTAAAATCATGCCATGTCATGTTAAATCTGAGTTGGATATACCAGGATAAATTCAAGCTAAAAATACATACATATATTCTGCATACTGAAAGGGTCTAAAAACAATGACATTCTAGGAGTGAGCCTTCCTGGAGCTCGGATTTAGGTATTTACATACTTTTCTCCACTCTAGGGAATTAGAACTCTTCAGAGATATGGTTGAGGACTGGGGCTGGGAAAGGATAAGGTGAGCTTGTCATTTCTGGGTGTGCCAAAGAGAAGGAAGCATTAGAGACTACTGGGGTGACATCAAGAAGACAGAAGTCAGTTTGTTCAAGCTGCCATTGGTAAAGTTTGGGGCAATTTGATTATCAAAAATATTAGTGATTATAAAAACAGTAAACAAATACAACTTCACAAGTCCAAAGTTATTAGAAAAGAGGAGCAGAAAAGATTTACAGATGATCATTGCAGATAATTATTATATAAGATAAAATAGAAATTAGTAGTTAAAAAATAATTAAACTTTCATTCTGCCTTTGGCAAGGAACAAGAGTTCATTTCTACTTGAGAGATAATGCTTCTTGACTAAAGGAGGCAGATTATTCATGAAAGAATTAGAATATCACCATTTTGCAACTCCCATTAAATAATTGATTTAGGTAAATATCACAGTGATTGGCTCTACTTCCAAGTATATTGGGCAACGAGATAATTTACACTGTGCCAAAAAATCACCCTGGAGAAAAGCATACCTTTATATCAGTGTGATCTAGGAACTACCATTTTTAAAAAAGATTTTATTTATGTATTTTAAAGATAAGCGAGAGAGGGAGAGCACAAGTTGGTGAAAGGTAGATGGGGAGGGAGAGAAACACATTCATGTGTACGTGGAGTATTCACCAAAATAAACCAAGCCTCAAAAATTCTCAGAAGACTGAGAAACTACACAATATGTTCTCTGACCACAATAGAATTAAACTAAAAATCAATAACTAAGAGATATTCAGAAAATTCCAACATATTTGGAAATGAAGAAACACCTCTAAGTAACCCATGGGTAAAAGGAAAGTTTACAATAGATCTTGGTATTTGAACTAAACAGTGACTATAAAACATTTCAAAATATATGGGATGCAGTAAAAGCAGTATTAAGAGGGGAATGTATAGCTGTAGTACACTTTTAAAAAGAAGAAAGCTCTCAAATTAATGATGCAAGTTTCTTTTAAAGAAGGAAGGTTTTTCAGCACTAGAGCCATTGGATGTCTATATGAAGAAAAATCAACCTTGATCTCTACCTTACATCATACAGAAAATCTATTTTGAGATGGATTATAGACCTTAATGTAGAAGGTAAAATTATAAAGCTTTTAGGAATAATAAGAGAATGACTTCATTACCTAGGAATAAGCTAAGATTTCTTAGGACATGAAAAGCACTAGCCTTAAATAAAAAATGTTTTTGGGACGCCTGGGTGGCTCAGTGGGTTAAGCTGCTGCCTTCGGCTCAGGTCGTGATCTCAGGGTCCTGGGATCGAGTCCCACATCGGGCTCTCTGCTCCGCAGGGAGCCTACTTCTCTCTCTCTCTCTCTCTCTCTCTCTCTGCCAGCCTCTCTACCTACCTGTGATCTCTCTCTGTCAAATAAATAAATAAAATATTTTTTAAAAATGTTTTTAAATGGACTTAATTGAAATGTAAAAGTTCCACTCATCACAAGTCACCATTAAGTACATTAAAAGGGAAACTACACACTGGGAGAAAATAGTCACATTATTACATTACTTGTTATAATACACGTATTTTAAAAATATATACATTTTTAATTTAAATTAAATTAATTAACATATATTATTATTTTCAGAGGTAAAGGTCAATGATTCAACAACCTTATATAATTCCCAGTGCCCTCCTTAATGTCCATCACCCAGTTATCCCATTCCCCCACTCCCTACAATGCCTGTATTTGACAAAGGATTTATATGCAGAATATAAGAAGGATGCCATAATATCAGTTATAGGAAAGATAAACATCCCAATTCAAAATGGACAACAATTTGAGAAGGAACATCATAAATATATCCAGATGATTAATAAATGTATAAAAATGTATGCAACATCACTAATCATTGGGGAAATACAAATGAAAACCATAGTGTATACCCACAAGAACAAATACGATTACAAAGACCGTCAGTGGCAGGTGTGAAGACGTGGAATGCCTTAAACTCTCATATTGCTGATGAGAGTATGAAATAGCAAATCACTCTGGAAAACCATTTGAAAATTTCTAATAATACTGAACATGCACTGTAATTTCACACCTCCAAAAGAAATGTGTGCAGTTTCACAAAATAGCTTTTATAAGAATGTTTATAGAACCTTACTTCATCATAGCCCTAAATAGGAAACAACCCAAAATTCCATCTATGTGAATGGATAAACAGAGAGTGCTTTATACAGATAATGGAATATTACTCAGCAATAAAAAAGAACAAAGTATTGATATAATTGACCCTCATTATCTATGGATTCTATGTTTGAGAATTTTCCTATTTGCTAAAATGTATGTGTAAGCCTGAAATCAATGTGGCATTCATGGCCATTCAGGAATATGCACAGAGTAGCAAAAACTTTTAATTGCTTGGTGGGCAGGTTTTCAGTGGGGATGAAGAAAGCCGTGCTCTGTCTTTTTGTTTCAGCCCTCATACTGTAAATATGCATTCTTTGTGTGGTCCATTTAGTTCTATGTTTTTCATATTTTTATGCTTTTTGATGGTGATTTCACCATTCAAAATGATCCAAGTGTAGTGCAAGAAGGCTGTGCCTTGCCTTACAGAGAAAATATACGTGTTGGATCAGCTTCTTTCAGACACATAGCTCCTATAGTGCTGTTGGCAGTGAGTTCAAAGCTAATGAACCAACGATATACATTAGATAAGGCATCTTTAGACAGAAACACAGATAAACAAAGTATTTGTTTTGATTTTGCTTTTTTTGCTTTTGATTTTATACCTTTGTATATATTGGTATATTTGTTTATATGTATTGATGAGGTGAGTTAATACTGAGACCCACAGGAACCTGCTGCTGTATTTCCCCTAGAACCAATTTCCCCTAGAAGCAATGGCCCAGTATTCACTAATTCAATGTTTGTGGAGAATTTAGTCCCATTATTGGGAATAACCAGGAATTGACCACATGCAACAACATGGGTGAAATTTAAAGACACTGTGAGCCACACAGAAAAGGGTATGTACTATAGGATTCCATTTATAGAATGCTCAAGAATAGCAGATCTAATGGAAGTTGGGAAATGATGATGGGGAGGTACTGACTGGAAATAGCATAAGGACACTCTTTGGGTTGGTGGACACGTTTATTCCTTGACCTGGGAGGTACAAATTAAGATAGAACATGAGAACTGATTCTATTTAGTAACTACTCTTCCAACCCAAACTTGAGGTTTGCTACATGCAATGTTCCACAGCCACATGGTGGCAGTGTTGTAGAAATGACCATATTTCTCACTGAAACTTCAGTTCCTGTTGTCTCTACTTCAGATCTTTAGTTTCAAGTTATCTTCCATCCTCCTTTTAGTAATCTATGGTCTCTCTTGTGACTCAGTGTGAACAGTTTCCTAGAGTGAGGACCTACATTGGTTAGAGGCAAAATTGCGTCATGGCAAAGAATATCCTTGTAGCCCATGTCCCTTCCTTGGCCCTTCAGGCCACTTCAGCACCCTACCCCTTACTAAGCTCCACTCCTGGAACCCCATCTCCAATCCTTAAGCACCTGGGGCTTGAAGGCTGTGAAATTCAACAACCTGAGCCTGATCTTCCATATCTGGGCGAAGGTCACTTACAGGGAAATTCAAAAGATAAAAGCATATTATCCCACGTCATCTGACTGATGTTTCCAGAAGTAAATTTTGGAAATGGAGTAAATGTTTGTCAACTGGAAAATAAAACGTGCTTTATTTTGTTAAAATCAGGACAACAGGCACAAAATGGAGTTGCTTATACTAAGCCCCACATCACCAAACCAAGTTTTTAACTTAAAGTTTCAGTGCTTCCAGAAATGGAATCGATCAAGAACCACCTGATCAGCACCTATAATTTCTCTGATAGACCCTGCCATCTCATCTCCCAAAGGATAGTAACCTTGCATAACTAACCTGCTTTTTGGCTTCTTACAACTTGTTTGTTCCTGCTCCCTTCTGCCTATGAAAGTTTTTTATTTTGTACAGCTCCTTGGAGTTCTGTTGTATTTGCTAGATTGAATGTTGCCTGACTCAATCGGTTTTTGCTCAAATAAACTCTTAAAATGTTTAGTAGTTTAGTTTATTGTTTAGTGGTGCTTTATCAGTCAGTCATTAACAAGAATGCACTAAATCTATATCAGAGGACTTGGGAGATTTCCAAGCTCTATTGTAAAGTGAGAAATGCAAAATGCAGGGAAGTGTGCATAACACAACAGTGATTAAGCTCCTCTTTATGTGTATTTGTATAAACTATACAGACAAAAAGAAAAGTGTGGAAAGGTACACACCAGGCTGTTAACACCATATACTTGGGATGAGATGGGAGTACCAGGAAAAATAAATTAAAAAGACCTTCACCAAAAAACACTCAGGTTAGCAAGAACATGGATAATATTTTAATTTAATTTACTCAAATTACATATTCTGTGTGGACACACACACATTCATACGTGTGTGTGTGTGTGTGTATACGCACACACATCTATCTATGTGTAAGTAAATCTAGCTTTTCCTATATTTTTTCTGCCTTTTATATTATGTTGTCCTTTCTCACACTAAAATTATATGTCTTTTATCACTATTTCCTCTAGATAGGTTTGTTTTATTTTATACTTTTGTCCTTAGTCCATCTGAAATTTATTTCCATATAAGTTTTAAGGTAGGGATTGAATAAAATTTTTTTTTCAAACAGCCACTTGACTCAGAAAATTTTCTCTAACATTCTAAAAGGAGCTGTAGTGTATTGTTGGCAGGCTGTCTCAGTGGCAAAGCAGTGTGAGTGTGCATTCAGAACACGATTGTGAAGCTGCCTTGTGGCACTGAAAGGGTGGGGATCAAGATCTCTGGGGACAGCAACGGTAGAGCAAGGCCAAGGACATGTGGCTATAGCTCCTCACACCTGTGCAACTGCTATTGTTCATGGTGGCTCCTGCTATCTCTGATCTTACTAAGGTTGGAAGAGGTTACAGATTTTATATTAGATTTTATTTTTTTAAATATTTTATTTATTTATGTAAGGGAGAGAGAGAGAGAAAGAGAGAGCAAGAGCAAGGGGGAGAGGGGAGGAGTGAGGGGCAGAGGGAGAAGAAGTAGACTCCCAAGTGAGCAGGGATCCCCATGCAGGACTCAATCCCAGGACACTGGGATCACGATCTTAGCTCAAGGCAGACACTTAACTGACTGAGCCACCCAGGCACCTTTATTATATTTTCAATATGGTTTTATTAGCCTGCTGTCTGGGCTTTCATAGTCCTCTTTCTTAGAAATTGAGGAATGAGAAGTTCTCAAAAATCCAAATCTGATCATATAATCACACTCGGTTCAATACAAAAGGCAAAGGGGCTGTACTTGGAGGACTCGGTGTTTGCTGGGAGAGTACTAGGGTGAGCTCTTGAATGGACATGTATGAAAAGAAGACAGAAGAGGAGTAGAAAGGCATAGCATAAATCTTGCAGAGTAACAACAGGAATGCTAAATTCTAAATGTAAGGAAGTCTGCTTTTTTTTGGGGGGGGTGGGCTATGATAGTTTTACCAAAGAATCAAAGACACATTTAGAGGCATTAAAATTATCAAGAAAGGAATGTGCTTGCACTAGGAACCCATGGGGTAATGTTGATGATGTCTAGACAGGCATTATCAATTGAAATGTTTTCTCCAAAATATATGTTGAAGTTGCCAATAATTTAGAATAAGACCCTGTTTGGAAACACAATCACTGCAGATCCAATTAGTTGAAATAAGGTCATACTACAGTGGTGTGGGTCCTAATTCAATATGATTGGTATTCTTAAAAGAAGAGCAATAGGGAGGAGAATGCCACATGAAGATACAGACACACGGAGGAGGATACCATGTGACATTGGCAGCAAGGGTCATAATGACATAGTTGCAAGCCAAGGAATACCAAGGTTGGAGAGCCACCACCTGAGGCCAAGAGGAGGCATATCTAGAGTCTCATAAGGAGCATGGCTCTGCCAATACCTTGACTTAAGACCTCTGGTTTCTAGAACAGTGAGACAATTTCTGTTGCTTTAAGCCTCCTGGTTTGTGGTACTTTATTATGGCAACCGTAGGAGACTAACAGAGTTTGGCAACTTTTTGTGATGGCAAGCTTTCTTGCCTGCTCCTCTTCTTCACCATTGATGAGGAAGACCTTTTTAAGCCAACTGCTATCCAGTCTCACACATATTTTCTGACATACAATTTCATTTGGGAGGACCAACTCTTTAAGGCTTGTGTCATGTATCACCATCAGGATATGGCTCTAGGGATGTTTTTGCTTATTATTCTGTATAGCTTTTTCTTGTGGGCTTGGGGAGATTTTTCCTCTCACCAAGAAAGGCAACAGGCTTGTCACTGAACTCTTTTTCTGATTTGTGGGAAATAGAGGAAAGTTGACCGTTTAGGACAGAGACCCAAACAACCATATCTTTCTATCACCAACTTAAATTTCCTTAGGTGCTGAGATATTCATCTACTGGCTAAGCCTTGAGGTAAAAGTTGATTTCCAGAAAAGCTTGAAAACACCAGACTGGATGCATCTGCCATTGGGTTACCTTTTCATACTTGACCAAACATGGCCTTTTCTTCTCCTAGCCATTGGTCTAGGAAAAGGGTAAATGGTGAGATTCCATTTCTTTTTTTGAGGAAATTTTATACCTGGAAAATATATACATATAATGTCTGGAATTCAAAATGTACTTAACAAATTCTTGTGGATCAACTGAAGAAATTATAGGACATAAAAAGAGAGAAAATCAAGAGACTAATATTTATTGAATACTCAGATTGAAAGCATGTGGATGCGCTGGGCCATGCCATCCTGTAAGGAGGGTTTTATTTTTGTGATGTGGAAATCTGTCAAGTGCCCAATTCTGGACACCATTTATCTTAATGTTTAGGATGAAGGCATAGATAACATTAGAGCAAAACTGTAAATAGATTGGGACATGGAAATAGAGGAAATAATATCACAAAAAATCAGGAAAAAATCTTGTTGGCTTTGTACTTTATTTTGGTTTTGGGAAAACATGACCTCCAATCATTCAGATGCCATTTATTTACCAAGAACAGACAGGAGGCTCTGATTCAAGATGGCAGTGTAGGAGAATCCTGAACTTACACTCTGCCATGGCCCACTGAAGCTAAACACAGAACAATTTCTTCTGAAAGAAATCCCCAAACCAGCCGAGCGACTCCTATACATTGGGCCAATAAGAAAAAGACCTACATCAAAATGGGCAGTAGAGCAGTAAATGGTTACATTAAAAAACAAGGAAAATCTCAACTAAACAATCTAACTTTTTACCTCAAGGAATTAGAAAAAGAACAAATGAAATTCAGGTTAGGATAAGAAAGGAAGTAACAAAGATCACAGTGGAAGTAAATGACATAGACTTAAAAGATGATGGGGAAAAATGAAACTAAGAGTCTTTTTAAGATTAAAAAAAAAAAAAAATGACAAGCCTTTACCTAGACTCCCGAAGAAAAATAGAGAAGACTCAAATAAATACAATCAGAAATTAAAGAGGAAATGTTACAACCAATACCACAAGAATACAAAGAATCATAAGAGACTGCTATGAACAATTATATGCCAACAAATTGGACAACCTAGAAGAAATGGATAAATTCTTGGAAACATACCACCTACCAAGACTGAATCATGAAGAAAGAAAAAAATCTGAACAGACAAATTATCAGTAAAGAAATTTAATTGGTTATCAAAAACCGCCAAACAAAAGTCCAGGACCAAATGGCTTCATTGCTGAATTCTACCAAGCATTTGAAGAAAAATTAATACCAAGCCTTGTCAATCTTTGCCAAAAAATGGAAGGGGAGGGAACACTTCCCAACTCACTTTATGAAGTCAGCATTACCCTGATTCCAAAACCGGACAAGGACACCACACACATACACACACACACACACACACACAAAGGGCACCTGGGTGGCTCAGTGGGTTAAGCCTCTGCCTTTGGCTCAGGTCATGATCTCGGGGTCTTGGGATCGAGTCCCGCATCGGGCTCTCTGCTTGGCAGGGAGCCTGCTTCCTCCTCTCTCTCTCTCTGCCTGCCTCTCTGCCTACTTGTGATCTCTCTCTGTCAAATAAATTAACAAAATCTTAAAAAAAAAAAAAGTGGCAGACCAATATCCCTAATAAAGGTGCAAAAGTTTTCAACAAAATATTAGCAAACCAAATCCAACAGTACATTAAAAGGATGATACATCATAATCAGGTGGGATTTATTCCAAGGATACAAGGAAGGCTCAACATTCATAGATCAATGTGATATAGCACGTTAACAAAATTTAAGATAAGACTCATATGATCATCTCAATAAGTGCAGAAAAAGCATTTGACAAAATTCAACATCCACTTATAAGAAAAACTCTCCACAAAGTAGCTATAAAGGGAATATCTCTCAACATAATAAAGCCCATAAATGACAAGCCCACAGCCAACATCATACTCAGTGGGAAAAGATCAGTAACAAGACAAGGATGACCATTCTCACCATTTTTATTCAAAATAGTACTGGAAGTTTAAGTCCCAGCAATTGGGCAATAAAAAGAAATAAAAAGCATCAAGATAAGAAAGGAAGAAGTAAAACCATCTCCATTTGTAGATGACACAATATTTTATTTGGAAAATCCTACATACTCCATCAAAGAACTGTTAGAACTAATAAACATACTCAATATAATTTGCAGGATACAAAAACCCACACACAAAATCTGTTGGATTTTTATACCCTAATAATGTACTATCAGAATGAGAAATTAAGAAAACAATTCCATTTACAATTGCATCCAACAGAACGCAATACCTAGGAATAAATTTAACCAAGGAGGTGAAAGGCCTGTAAATGAAAACTGAGACATTGATGAAAGAAATTAAAGAAAATTCAAATAAATGGAAAGGTATTTCTTGCTTCATGAATTGGAAGAATTAATATTGTTAAAATGTCCACATTACTCAAAGTGGTCTACAGATTCAATGTAATCCCTATCAAAATTCAAATGACATTTTTCAGAGACATAGGACAAACAATCCCGAAACAGGGAAAGCAATTTTGAGAAAGTAAAACAAAGCTGGAGGCCTCATGCTTCTTTTTTTGTTTTTTTTTTTTAAAGATTTTATTTATTTATTTGACAGAGATCACAAGTAGGCAGAGGAGCAGGCAGAGAGAGAGAGGAGGAAGCAGGCTCCCTGCTGACCAGAGAGCCCAATGTGGGGCTCGATCCCAGGACCCTGAGATCATGACCAGAGCTGAAGGCAGAGGCTTTAACCCACTGAGCCACCCAGGTGTCCCAACATCATGCTTCTTGATTTTAAACTGTATTATAAAGGCATAGTATTGGCATAAAAACAGATAGATCAGTGGAACAGAATAGAGACCCAGAAAGAAACCAATCATATAAGGTCAATTAATTTATTTTAAAAAAAGCTAAGAATATACAATGGGGAAAGGACAGTCTCTTTATAAAATGGTGATGTGAAAACTGGACAGCCACATGGAAAAGAATCAAACAAAACCACTATCTTAAACCATACACAAAAATTAACTCAAAAGGGAATAAAACCTTGAATGTAAGACATGAAACCCAAAAAATCATAGAAGAAAACATAGGTTGAAAGCTCCTTGACATTGTTATTGGCAATGATTTTTTGGATTTGACACCAAAACCAAAGGCAATGAAAGCAACAGTAAACAAATGGGGCTACATCGAACCAAAAAAACAACCTACCAAACGGCATTAGATATTTGCAAATCACATACCTGATATGGGGTTAATATCCAAAATATATCAAGAACAGGGGTGCCTGGGTGGTTTAGTCGGTTAAGCCTCCAATTCTTAATTTCTGCTCAGGTCATGATCTCAGGGTCATGAGATGGAGCCGTGCATCAGGCTCTGTGCTAAGCGGAGCATGCTTAAGATTCTCTCCCTCTCCCTCTCCCTCTGATCCCTGCATTTATGCATTCTCTGTCTAAAATATACATACATACATAAAAGGATGTTCAACATCACTATCAGGGAAAGGCAAATGCGAACCACAATGAGATACCATCTTAAACCCGTTAGAGTGGCTATTATCAAAAAGACAATAGACAACAAATGTTGGTGAGGATGTGCAGAAAAGGGAATCCTTGTGTACCGTTGGTGGGAATGTAAATTGGTGCAGGCACTATGGAAAACAGTTTGGACGTTCCTCAAAAAACTAAAAATAGAGCTGTCATATGGCCCAGCAATTCCACTTTCGGGTATTCACCTGAAGGAAAGAAAACCACTAACTAGAAAAGATATCTGCAGCCCCATGTTCATTGCAGCATTATTTATAATAGCCAAGACATGGAAGTAATCTAAGTGTCCATCAGTGGATGAATGAATAAAGAAAATGTGGTATACATACACAATGGAATATTATTTATCCACAAAAGAGGAAATCTTGCCATTTGCGACAACATAGATGGACTTTGAGGGTGTTATGTTAAGTGAAATAAGTCAGACAGAAAGACAAATACCATCTGATCTCATTTATATGTGGGATATAAAAATAAAAACAAAAAACTGAATGACTGAATGTATAGATACAAAGTGTTCAGATTGGTGGCTACCACAGGCAGGAGAGGGTAGGCAGAATGGGTGAAATCGGTCAAAAGGTATCAACCTTAGTTATAAAATAATTACATCCTGGGAATGTAGCACACATCCTGTTGACTACAGCCAGACATTATCGTCATCTTTTTGCAATATATACAAATATTGAGTTATTATGTTGTACATCTGAAACTAATGTTATATGTCAATTATATCTCAAAGAAGAAAAGAAAAGAAAAAAGACAGGGAAGTAAGTGCTGCTGCTTTTTAAGAATGGCAGAGAGCTGGGGGGGAAAAAAGTCATCACACTTGCTCAATCCTAAGAATGAGATGGAAAGGGACAGATGCTAGACTCAAGTGTAGAACGAGAAATGAGCTGGTGTGAAGTCTTGTGTACACTGAATGGAAGAAGGAAACATGAACATCCTCAAAGGAGGATGAAAAAACTCACCATTAGGGATTGTGACAGTATTTTTGGAATACAGGTATATTTCATCAAACATTTAGAGTACCAACTATTATATTACTTAGGAAGAAAAAAATTAGTGGCTTAAAACAACATACATGTATTACCTTTAGTATATGTCGTCTGGGAATCTGGGTGCAGCTTAGCTGAGTCCCCTGGTTCAGGGTCTCTGATAATGTTACAGTTATCTTCAGGTTCAACTTGGGGTTGGGGGGAGGAATCTGTTCCCAGGGTCACTCACATGGTTATTAGCAGGATGCAGCTGCTCAAGTGTTGTTGGACTGAGGGATTCAGTTCTTTGCTGGCTATTGGCTGGACATTTTTCTCAGTTCCTTGCTATGTGGGCAGCTCACAGCATGGCGGCTGATTTTCCTTGGAGCAAGCAAGCAAGCGAGGAAGAGAGGTCAAGCAAGTGAGGAGCCAGAATCTTTCTTGAAAGCCCATTACTTTTGCCATATTCTATGTGTTTGAAGGAAGTCTAGCCCACTCTGAAGGTCAGGGAGTTACACGAGGGTATAAACACCAAGAAGCAGAATATCTGGAGCTATCTTTGAAGCTGCCTACCACATGGGTCATAACTAGGGGCTGATTTTATCAAAAGCAGAAATGCTTGATAACGGTTTGTATTCCAACATTAAGGAGAATGTACGTGTTTCTAACTTATGTCGAGAGTTATGCTAAAAGGATGTGATGAAGGGGGCAGCAGATTAAAAAATGAAAACCAAGGACCAAGAGAAGAGTGAGAAACTTATTACACAAAGATGGTACATGCCCATAAACTGGAATTTCTACTCAAGTTTTAAAGTATTCTCAAAAGTCCCAGGAGATAGGACCAGACAAATGGAATAGTTCACATGATAATCCACTGTTTAAAGACCACAGACTTCCAAGATCTTTGACTGACCCCACTCATCGGGAAATATTTGCAAAGGAGAGGAAGTAATACTTAATATCTGAATGTGCCATTGTAAGAAACTTGAGACGACTGGCAGACTCCTTTATATTTAAGATGAGCAAACCAATAAAAAATGCTAAAAATAAAATGAGCAAATTATATTTCCAACAAATTTGATTCCCTTAAGGAAGGGGTCTAGAAAGAAAGAAAAATCACAGTGTTGGGGGAAGAGTGTTAGAATAGGCTCTCTCTTCCCTAATCTAGGCAGCCTGGTGATCGGGTCCCTGCCCATCTCTCAGGCCTCCTCTCCCATCACTCACTACACCTGGCGAGTCTTGCTGCAGCCATATGGGTGGGCCTCCCTGTATGTCAGCAAAACACCAGCTCCTCCCCAAATCTCATTTCATCCAGGTCCCTGCTCAAATGTCATTTTCCAAGAAGGAGCTTCCCCGAGTGCTATCTACAAGAGCACAGAACTGCCGCATACCCTTACCTTGCTTTTATTTTCTTTATACCAGTTACCCCTTTCTGAAAGTACATCATGCCACTACTCATTGACTTTTGATTTCAGCTCAGGTCATGATCTTGGGATCATGGGATGGAGCCCCTAGTGTGGCTCTGGGCTCAGCATGGGTCTGGTTGTCCTTCTCCCTCTGCTCTTCCCCCATGTGTGCTCTCTCTCTCTCTCTCTCTCAAATTCATAAATAAAATCTTTAAAAATTTTTTTTTACATTATGCCCTTTTTCCTTTGTTTATTGCCTGACTCCTCCACGGAGACCTAAGTTCTGTGAAGAAATAATATTTATTTATTTATTTGAGAGAGAGGAGGAGGGGAAGGGGCAGTCGGAGAAGCACACACCCCACTGAGCAAGGAGCCCAATGCAGGGCACTATCCCAGGGTGCAGGACTGGATCCCAGGACCCTGGCACCCAAGCCAAAGGCAGACGCTGAACTTACTGAGCCACCTGGTGTCCCCGAATTCAAAGTCATAACTCACAACTCTTGAGGACCTGATGAAGCAAGCCATTGACTTTTATCAATAATGTCTGTAGAGTGAACTGAAAGAAGAAAAAATGAAGCCCATAAAAAACGTGTCAGGAGAAGAGCATAAGAAAACTAGGGAGAAAAACGTGAGGAACAGACAATGACTATTTGCTAGGAATGCGCTAATACAAATTCACGCACAATGCGGAGTATTTATATTTGTGAATACGTAACTAATTTTTTAAAAATGTCAAAACTCAAAGGAGCTAATATACATTAAGAAAATATTTAAGACGCTATATAAGCATATATAATATTTAAGACAGTATATAAATCTGCCCACACAGCGGCTCTCTTCCCCTCCACAAGCGCGCGAGAACTTTTATGGGTTCTAACCCAGGGCACGGAGTTCACCCGCCCACCTTTATGAAATGTATTCTTGTCGCTATTTGGTTGGCTGTTCCTCCCAGGCGCCCCTTTATTACTGGCCAATCTCTCAGTCCATCACTCTCAGACTCAAGCACTCCATTGGTCCGCTGCCTCAGAGAGCGGTGGCTGGTTGCGCTCAGGCAGAAGGAGTTCCCCGGTGACGTCAAAGGCTCTCCCCGCCCACATTCCAAAGCCTGGGCAGAGACTTCCCTCTGCCCCGCCTTTCGGAGCGGGACGGGGAGGAAAGCCAGACTTCTGATTGGATAGGGCGGGCGAGGTGAGTATCCGATTGGTCGCTTCCCTAGAAGGAGGTGGAGTCATAGCTGGGTCCTGGAGCCGAACTGAGGAGCCCTGGGGAGCCTCAAAGTTTGTGTCTGGAGCAGTAGCGGAGAGTGGGCATATTGCGAAGGGATTTTTTGGGGATGAGAGCTGCTCTCCTGCCTTCTTTTTGGATGCGCGCCCTGCTTTAACCCCTGCAGCCTTCAGCCGGATCCCTGGACAGCCTGTCTCCCCCGGCACTTCTCAGACTTCCGAGGACCCCGGACGGGAGCCCTGAGCACTCCTCCCTCGGGCAGAGCAGAGAACGGTTTTTCCTAAGTGCATAAGCTTCACGCACACGCGCACCCACGCACACACGCCCCGCGGAGCCGGACCTTACCCTCCGAGGCGGCTCTGCCCGCTCCCCTGCTGCCCTCAGCATCCTCGGCCCAGCGTCCCTCGGACCAGCATGGAGGTGCTGGAGAGCGGGGAGCAGAGCGTCCTGCAGTGGGACCGCAAGCTGAGCGAGCTGTCAGAGCCCGGAGAAACCGAGGCTCTTATGTACCCTACGGTGAGGACTCGCGGGGCGGGCACCGGGCAGCTGGCGAGGGGGAAGCACTGTCAATAAGGGAACTGCTGGGGACAGGGACGTGGGAAGTCTTTGGGACGAGGCAGGCATGCCCAGAGGAGATCTAGGGAGAGGTGTGGTTTTTCGATCCGAAGAGATAACTGCGGGCCCCCGGCCCTTTGCAAGTTTCGGTAACAGCAGTGACAGTTCGTATTCCTTTGGCAATTTATAGTCTTTTCCCGAGTCTTTTTCACATCGCAGTGTCCTTTGCTCTTGCTGTCAGTACTGTAAAGCCGAAGGGGGTCGTGGTGGAGGATAATGCGCCACTGTCGAGCTTGCTACTGACTTGGTGGGAAGGTTTTTAAAAAGCTAAACCAAGTGGCATTTTCTTTCTTTCGCTGTCAGACTCTTTCTCTCTCTTTACTTTTTGTTTATATTTCAGGAAGTACACGTGTGTGTGCGTGTGTGTGCGTTTGGGAAAGCCCGTTTGATACAAGGAGAGAGACTGCTTTATTTGGGCTCTTTAACTGTACAGCCAAGCAGTCTGCTTCCTCTCTCTTCAGGGGAAAGATCTGCAGAGTATGGAAAATCTGAGGCAGCCGCATATTGCAGAAAAGCTTTGGAGAAGGTGGGACGCTCACCAGTTCTTTGTTCAGTCTTATGCCTCAGGGACCCCTTTGGGGATTGAAGTGTCACAGGAATTCTGCCCATGTGTTTTAGAAGTTTCAATTTCAAATCATTGGTATTACATTTGCGAAATGAAATTGTTTCCAACAGCCGGCAATGTTAATATGATTTTATGTGAGATCTGTTTGGTTTTTGTTTCTTAGAAATGCAGAAGTTTGTAATGAGGAGAGAGAGAGTGAGAGACAGAGAGAGAGATCACTAATGAGAAAACGAGAAGCTTGGCTGTTTCCCCTTCATGATTTTTCTAAGGGGGTCAGTGCCAGGATATTTGAAACTTTGGCAAAATGGCCTGTAGGCTCCACCTCCCTCCTTGGCCTTTGCCTCTGGTTGACGTTATTTTGGGAAAAGGGATGAGGGCCTCCCTGTGATTCCCACCAAGGCACTTGTGATGACTGAGAATGGCTTGTGCGGGGTGGAGAGGGAGTGGTAGTTCATGCTGGGGCAAAAGCCAGATGTGTACTGGGATCTGGGCTTTGCTCACTGAGGCTTCCCCTGAGGAGACCACGTGGGCTGCATTTGCATTGAGGGCCCAGATGTGCTTCCTGTTGTCAGCACAGAGCTTAGAGCACCTTGGTCCTCAAATGTCTTCTGGTGATTGGGTGCTCCAGGTGTTTCTGCTGACACGGGATTTGTGTTGGGGGGGTGGGCGGCTCTTCTCTTTTGTACTTAAACATACTGTGAAAATGTCTCATCCAGCAGCTGTCATGCCATAGCTTTGGGCCTGTCTTTCAGCTGGTGGCATGAATTAGGCGCGCGCAGCCATACAGGTTTCCTTTCAGCCTGTGACTTGCACTTGTGTGATCACGGACTAGGATTTGAGATGCTGCTACCTGTGACTATGACCTTTAAGTCCAGACAGAACCATTTGTACTGGCTCTAGTTAAGATCTTTCTGCACCGTTACATTCCTTTTGGTATTAAGAGCTCAGTTTTTCAATGTTTTTGTGATGAAGCAGTGATGTGTGATTATGTTTCTTCTACTTTTTTTTTTTTTTTTTTTTTTTAACGACTTTTATGTCTGCCACTTAGGGATGTGTCTCTCCTCTGGGCAACTCACTCTTGTAAAATGCCACTCATCATTGCTACAAGTCATTGCCAACACACTGTGTATATGAATTAGTGTTGAAAGAGGTATTGGATTTAGTCATACAGACAACTGGATTATATTCCCTCTAAACTAAGGGGAGTTTGCCAGAGATGTGAACATAGATAACTTTCCCATCTGTTTCTTGAACTCTGTTGAGTATCCAGTTGCAGAGCTGGTTATTATTGCTATTAGTCCAAAATGTGGAATAGTCTGACCTCCAGGTCTAAATAGGGATTTAGTTACCGCATGCATGGTCGCTCATGCTCTGTTTTAGCAAAACCTGTCACCTGCTTGATTTTAAAAACAGAGAAGGTTCAAGTTGCCTGAACCTGGGACATACCATCTCTGGCAACTTCTGTGAACCATCAGGAGCAGTGTTTTTCTCATTTGGTTAGTTGTGAAGAAGTCTTCTTGGTTCAGAAGGACAAAGGTTTGGGCGGTGCGGGGGTGGGGGGATAGGATAGAAGTCTACAAAATAATGAAGTGTGTGGATAGAATGAATATGCATTTGCTCATTAGATCCTGGGTTATGAGAGCTTTGGGCTTCCTTTTGGAGCTTAAAAAATAGTTTCTATACAGATGACAATATATTATTTTAAATCAGCGAGTAGTCCTTTTACGAGCACTGTTGTTTCTGGAGCATGTACGGGCTAAACGTGGGTTTAGAAAAGATGGCAGATCTAAAGATGAGGAGTGTGTGGTGTCTCTTTTCTGGTTTGAAATACTTGTGAGAAACCTGGTTCCTTCCCCCAAGCCTACCTGGATGTTGGGCGTTTCTAACATGTATGTCGTGTTCCTCTAAGATTCTGCGCAAATTACATTTCTGGGAATTTGTTGTGGGGTTCTGTAATTTAAAGAGCAAAACAGGCTATGCATTTTATCTACTTGTATATACACTGTTCGTATTCAGAAGGATGCTTGAGAAATGGATAATTGTTTCTGGCAAGGGGACCTGGGGATTGGAGGTCAAGAGAGGGAGCAGGGGTGAGGGAGTTATTTACAAGCTATTCCTTGTATGCTGTTCTGACTTGGACTCCTGAATGTATTAAAAAAATGTAAAATTAAAACTTAAAGGTGCCATGTAACACTGGACTGGAGGTAATCTTAGCCTGAGTCTCTTTAGGGGAAGAAGAGAGGATCTGATGCTCCATTAAAACTCAACACTTCCCAAGTCAGTGGAGGCCTTGGGGGAAGAGAGGAGGAAGCAGCAGCTCTGGGTGGAAAGGGTCTCTAAGGATGGAGGGTTAACCGTGAATTTGGTTCTGGTAAACTTTATGACCATGGCAACTTTCTTATATCTCGGTTTAACAATCTGGAAAATAGGGATTTTTTTTTTCCAATTTTTGCAATGGTTTTAATCTTTGTAAAAAACCTCTGCAATAGGAACTCTGAAGTCTTTGCAAAGATAATGACAGACGTTCTGCTTGTCTTCAGTGCTATTCGTATAAATCCAGGACCGTGTTAAGGTCATTTGGTGGCCTCGCACTATAATTTTATATCTAGTTGGTGTTCAAAGTGAAATGACCGGTTCCAGACAGTGGGAGGTGGAGAGTTAAGGGGATGTTGGACCCGCCTGGTGTCTGGATGTAAAGGTCATCTGACTTCCACCTCTGTCACTGAGTGCTGGGATGGAGCTGGCTTATCTCACAGGCTGCTGGTCTCCTCTTCCTCCTGGCTGGCCCAGCGACCCATATGGCTCCAGAGGGATACTGAGGCTTTTCGGTTGATGTTCACCTTGGGGACAATTCCTGTTGTTGGCCCTGGCCAGGTTCTGAGGGGGAACCTGGGGTCCTCCTGGCTTGAGAAGATCATTACTTGTCACCTGATCTCCACAAACGGAAGGATGAGTGATGGGTTCTCATGGAAGAATTGCAAAGCAGATAGACTTTGTCTCCAAAGCCCTCACTTCACCTTTCTTGAACTTTGTTTTCATGTTTTCCTCCCGTCTTGGACCCCAAGTACTGGCTGTAATGGTATTCTCTTTCTAACTCCCCCTCTTAAATTTTGCTCTCATGAAAAATCTGATGCACTTACACTGAATATTTAATTATTAGTGAGGCTTAACGTATGACCCCCTAAATGGGCATTTAGATTTAATAGTAATTATATCAGCTCAAAAGGGTGGATCTCTAAATGGAGAATTTAAGGCAATCCCTAGGTTGTAGGGAAGGAATATTCGGGGAGTGGAGGGAGTGCTCACCGTTCTTCTATTCTAGATATGGGGCCCTTATTCATAAGGCAGCCAGTTACCTATGTTGCTAATTTATCTATGATCTAAAGGATTTTCAGTGGCTTGGTGAAATTTCTTTGACCCATTATATTATTGTCTCTAAACTTGTTCTCATGGTGATAACACAGGTTGGGGGCAGGTAGACTCGGGCACAGCTCTGAAAGGTGAGAGGGCAGGACTGAGCTTTGTACTTGCCCTCTTTCTTGAAAGACCCCCAGGTAAACGTTCTGTGGAAGCAGGGTGGTCTGATGTGAAGTTGCTCTTGCAGGAAACGAGGCATTGACTCTAGATTAATTATTGAATTAAATTATAATGTATGCAGCTATAAGTAAGTGAAACGGATTCAGACTGCTTGTACAATAAGTAAATTATGTCATGTCATAAGAGGCCTAGGGGTATAACTCCTTGCTTGGCTGATTTGGCAACTCCTCTGTTTTTGTTTTTGTTTTGTTTTTTTAAAGATTTTAGTTAATTATTTGACAGAGAATGAGAGAGCACAAGCAGGGAGAGCGGGAGAGGGAGAAGCAGACTCTCCGTGGAGCAGGGAGCCCGATGCGGGGCTCGATCCCAGGACCCTGGGAACATGACCTGAGCCAATTACAGATGCTTAACTGACTGAGCCACCGAGGTGCTCCTCAGCGACTCCTCTAAATGCCATCCGTCCATCTATGTGCAGATTTCATTTTTGGGTTGGATGCCATCAGAAAACAGCTCTTTCCTACATGAGTTTCCGGTGTTGGATTCAAAATGACCTCCAGAGGAAAAAGAGAGCTTAATTCTTCCTGTAACCCTTTTTAGGAAGGAAGAAACCTTTTGCAGAAGCCCACCAACTGATTTCTCTTTGAGCGTCATCAGCAAGGATTGGGTCACTTGACCATTTTAAAACCAAGGGCTGGAAAGGAATTTACACTGCTCAGATTAGTCAAGCCGGGGTTGAGGAGCTCTTGTCGGGTCAGCCGGTGCCATTGTCCTGATCATTAGAAAAATAGTCCAAGTTGGCAGTCCTTTGTTTAGTGTGTTTGTTGGACCAGTAGCTGTTTCCCGCACAGAGATGGGCTAGCCGATGGAAAATGTTTTTAAATCCACAATAATTAGCATTGGAAACAAAAGATCAAACCAAGTCCGGTGCCACTTGCAAAGCTCTAAGAGTATTATATAGCTGTGCCAATAACACCCAGTGAAGGAAGATTAGACAGAACTGACCTCTGAAATGCACACAAAGGCTAACAGAGAGGGTGTGCTGCGGTGTCCCAACCCACTAACAAGGAAATGTAGAATTCACTCTACTATCTGACCTATCTGTATCAAGGTCAAATATTGGGGCCGGAGGTAACTAACTAAGCCTGCAATCACGCTTATCATGCAAGACAAGAATGACTTGTTTCGTTCGAGGTCCACACAACCTCAGATCAGCAGGTGGAAAGCTGAATGTCAGTTTTCAAAGAAGCTGTTTCTTTCCGTTGCTTGTGGCCATTCAAGTATAGATAAGCCCATGTGTGCCTGTAGGCACCTTGAGCGGCCTGCCTCAGACTGGCATAGCTCTGACTTGTCTGCTGTCTTAGGGCAAATGGCCCTAGGCCGTGGTGGGGCATTTAGTAGGGTTTGGGGCCTACAGCTGTAGGACATCTGAACTGTCCAATTGAGTAATTTTATGAAAGAGGGGGGTGTTCATGTTCCCTGTTGGTGCAGAATCGGGATTGAAAGAAAATGACGAGACCCATGATCTTTGGGTCAACCTTGAACCTATCCCTCTTCCTCCCTGCTCACCACATGTTCTCCCTCTCTTTCAAATGAAGTTCTAAGTGACCTTGATTTTTCCTGTAATCAAATCCTATAGGCACAGAGGAGGCATTGGCCTGTTTTATCTACCAAGAATCTGAAGCCTAGAGGAGTAAAGATTTGCTCAACTGAAAGACAAGCTCCTTGAGGAGAGGGGACATGACTTTGGCTTTTCTGTAGTCCCAAGATGCTTAGCCAAGTGCAGAATGCTCAGAGAAGCACAATTATTGCTTGATGCCTAATTAAGTGGAGTGGAGTGAGGCAGCCTTGGAGAATAGATGAGCTTGGTAGCCTTGACCTCTTTGGTTAATATATTTTTTTAAACTCTGAAATCTCATAAATGCTTCTGGAAATCTGAAAATTTAGTGTGAAAGCGACATGGGTCAATATCTTTTCTTGTTTAGTTTATAAAGAACAAGGTGGAAATGTGGGTGATTGTTGAACAGCCCCAGTCTTCATGGGAATGCAGGCCAGCGTGTGGAAAGGGGTGGGCTTTGGGGTCAGGCAGATTCCGTGTGTCAAGGGTCACTGGTTCTCTAGTGACCTTGGGCAGGTGACCTCACATGTCACTGCCTGGCCCATAATAGGTACTCTTCCCCGCCCCAGCCCGAACCCCCGTCTCCACTAAGTTAACCGTCTTCTCTCTGAGGAGGAGATGCCCTGACCTCAGGAGTCTGACATCACTCAGGAATCACGGGGGCCTGTTATTAGTCTCACACATCCTCATTTCCTGCCCTCCCCAGCTTCTACCTTCTGCTGTAAACACAGGTCTCTGCCTTGACCACATGTTTGCCAGATGCTGTTGCCCCTTCTTGCTCATTTTTTTTTTCTCTCTTGCTTACTGCCAGGTTTTCTCAAACAAGTCGTCAGGACCTACTGCCTGCATCTCCATCCTTTCTACTTACCTCTGTACCCTGTCAGTTCTGGTTCCCTCTGTTGCTAGAAGGTCCTCTGACTTCTCTCTGACCCCTACATCCAGTCTTTTCTCTGTCCTTACCTACTAGGCCTCGTGGAAGTAATTTCACAGCATTGACTACAAGGTCATCTCATAACTCATTCTTGCTTTGGCTTCCATGATGGTCTGGTGGGCTCAGCTTTTCCCTCTTCCCTGGGCTTCCTTGTCACCAATTAAATATGAGTTTGATACTTGGCCTTCTGTTTTTTCTGTATGGTCCCCTGGGCTCCTCTGTCACCTTCAATACAGCTGGTTCTCAGATCTTTGTATCTGATATTTGTCTCTTGACAGAAAGTGGGAGCTCTTTGGTATAACCCAAGATTCTTCTGGGCCCTCATTTGCTCTGGTAGAGCTCTGACTGGGTATTCCTTGAATCTTCATGAAGCATCCCTCTAAGAAGAGCAGGGGACACTTTGAACCCCCTTTTCACTGCACCTCTTGTATCTCAGGGAATGTTTACTGGCTCAGCTCTCCTGCAGTGTAGACCCATGAGAAGCTCACTGGGATGCTTCTAGAGTCAGCGTCACCCATCAGATGCAAGCTGTGTTTTTCATGGGCTTGAGAAACACTCTGTGCTGTTCTGGGGTGGTGTCTAATTTTTTCTAAGACTGTATGGAAGGTCAATCAAAAATCAGACATACCTTCTTAGAAGTACCATATATTCCTCGGTTGTGTACCGCTGTGTCAAGCTCCCATGCAACTGCCTGCATCCAGATTGCTCTGTTCGGGAGTAATTTATTGAGCTTCACCTGTGCTGGCATTACTAAAGAGCTTTGAGGGTTTTTTAAAGAATTGAGATGGGAGACTCTGAGCCACCCACATTCCTATGCCTGGTTCTGGTTAGAAGTTTCAATGGCGGCTCTTGGAAGAGAGTTTGTTGTTGGAGCTTAAGTCATTTTGTTGTGTGAACTCGTTGTGCTGCAAGTGACGTGACATTCGGGGTCTCCCTTTATCCAGCTGTAAAACACTGCATTTGTATCACACGGCCCCAAAGGTTGTTTTTAACCCCATCGTTCTGTTCTGGGTATCATGCTCCTACTTTTGAAAGGCTCTCAGCTTTGAAAAATGATTTCAAACACCCAACAAGGAGATTTAGTTGGTTGCCTGTATCATTGGGTCAACCCAGTTGGCAGATGTCATGTTGTCTCCTTCCCAGCTTAAGATCTTGCTTCGGTAAAACCCAGACAAAATAAAGAATGGAAAAACAGAGAGGCACAGAGGTAGGAAACATTTTTTTAGCATCAGAAAAAAAGTTCTCTTCAGACTTCTTGGCAAATAAGAGGAGTCTGGGGAAAAAAAAAAAAAATCCACAAACAGTTTCCTAGTTGTCTGAGTAGAAAATCCTGGTTTTTAACATTTCATATCTTGGAAATGTCTGAATAGTTTTTGTTTAAAGGGAAATTCCTTTTGGCTGAGAAGGAGCCTGCAGGATTCAAACTGATAGGGTGATGTTTTTAGAAAACTTGGAGGAAATAAGGATTTGTGATGAAAGTGCTTTCTCACTGGCCAGTTACTTTAAACAGAAATTCAAATCCAAGGTTACCAATCATAGCATTGTAAAGGTTGAACTGTTTAACTCCTTCCTTCCCGTGGCTTCCTGCCCATGCATCCTGGGGAAATGTCTTTCATAGCCGGTTCTTCCTCCAATTTGAGACACTTAATGAACTGCTTTTCTAAACCTGCGTATGTTCTAGGCAGGAGGATATACATTCTTGACTTTGTGGCTTTCCTAGCTGAGTGGGAGGGAAGCTATATAAACAAGTCATTAAATACCTGGGGAACATTTTGCATTACAGCTGTATTCAAAGTATTTCTGGAGCACAGAGGAATCACAATTCCAAACGAGATAGAGGTTGGGAACACGCCACAGAGCAGGTGATATTTACAGTGGGTCCTGACGTATAAATAGGAGTTCTCTAGACAGTGGGAACAGCAAGTACAAGGTAGGAATGTGCAAAATGTTTTGGTTGATTCTAGAAATCCCAAATAGTTCTGTATACCTTGAGAGTACTCTGTGGGGGAGTGTTGGGAGATATGACAAGATCATGAAAGGTCTGCATATCTTGTTAACCATTTGGATGTCCTTTCATTTAGGATTTTATTTTTTATTTATTTGACAGAGAGGGACAGACAGACACAGAGAGAACACAAGCAGGGAGAGCAGAAGAGAGAAAGGGAGAAGCAGGCTCTGCTGAGTAGGGAGCCCGATGTAGGACTCGATTCCAGGACCCTGGAATCATGACTTGAGCAGAAGGCAGACACTTAACCTTAGCCACCCAGGTGCCCCATTTGGATGTTCTTTTGTGGGCAGTGGAGTGGGAGTCTGTTAGGGATTTTAACAAGAGACGCACAGGAGCAAAAATATGTTTTAGAAAGGAAACCCTGGGGATTACGACAGATGGATTGGAGGGTAAAATTAATGGTGGCAAGACGATCTGTGACTGGCTTTTTCACCCACGAGGTTGTACAAGACACAGTGAGGGCCTTGAACCTGCCAGAGAGGAGCACATCCATCAGGCAAGAGCTAGGAGCTAGACTTGGTGGCCTTGGGGGATTGGAGGGGACATGGGACACCTCCTGTTTCTGAAGTGGCAGACTAAGTTGGCCGTGCTTCCAGTGACCCGAAAGGGGAAATTAGAGGAGGAATGAGTTTGGTGGGTAAAATCACGAGTTCACTTTCAGACACACTGAGTCTGACGTGTTCATGGGACACCCAGGCACTCTACTTCAAAGGGATTTGGGAACTTGGGTTTGGAGTTTGGAGAAAGATCTGGTCTGGAGGTGTATACTGGGGATGTTTGCAAATCTGGAGGGGATCGGTGAAGCCCCTAGCCCACAGAAGCTCGTCCAGGGAGGTTAGGTGAGAGTGGAGTGTGAGGGAAGGCCAAGGACAGAGCCCTCGGGGCCCTAGACGTGCTGGCCAGGGAAGAGGAATCTGTAGGTGGGACTCAGGAAGAACCGGCAGGAAAATGTGGACAAAATCCAGGAAAATCCCATCACGGGATCCAAGAGAAGAGAGCGTTGCTACAGACTGGTTGAGATAATGAAGGCTAAGTGTGCATTTCACCTGGTTTCCAGGACGGTGTGCGTGTCGTCTCAGCACAGTACCTGGGTCTCGGGGGCACAGTGGCCTCCCTGTGGTCTGAGCTTGTGACTCTCTCCGTGGCAGGCCTAGCTTCCAGGCAGGAGCAGAAGGCAGACAGACCAGAACTAGGAGTAAAGAGGCACGGTGGGTAAGAAACAACACGGCCTCTTTCTTCCCTTTGTTTTTGTACAAACCTGACAGCAATCCTTAATATTGGCCTTGGAGACTGTCAGGGTACCCATGCCCTTTCATGAGGGTACGTCCTTCATTCTTCTCTCCAGGCTGAGTCCGTCTGTCCCTGGATGTCCTTCTGGTTGGCGACCAGGAGTCTGTGCATGTGGCCCTTTGTGCATGTGCCATTTCTGGCCTTGGGGTGTGCAGAAGGTTGGCCTCTGGCCTCCGACACCCGTATGAGAGTGTTGGGGTTTGCCAAATACCTGTAAAGTTTGAACATTTCCCTTTATTTCTTCTGACTCTTCGCACGAGGAAAGTACTAGGTAGACCCATTGGTGGCCAAAGATGGATTTGATCACAGATACAGCCACAATATTCAGTAGGGAAAAAAAAAAAGCTAATTGAATTGGCTCCATTTTTATATGATATAATAGGGGTAGGTGAGGACAAATGGTGCTGTCGTAAGAGTGGGAGCCTGAGGGTTTTCCAGGGGAAGGAACCATTAAAATAAATGACGCAGTTTCAAAGCAAATGGGCAGCTACAAGGAATCCCTGGGTTTTAGGACCTGCAAAAGGGACTCCCAGGGCACACCCTGCGGCCCTCCCCTGGCTGCTGGCCTGTCCCCTAAATGCTGGGGCCGGCTTCTCCTTCGGTCTCTGCTGACCTGCTAGGGCCCCCAGCCCTCCGTGGGAGAGGAGAAACGGGCATGGGAGGGGGAGCCCTGCAGCCAGGACCGAGGGCCAAAGGAAGAGGGGGTGGGAAGGAAGGAGAATCCTGCTTCCCCCGCTGCCCCGAGAGGAAGCCGGCCGGCCATCCGTCCTTCTCAGCCGGCAGCAGAGCAGACACCTGGGAGGATACACGACGTTTGGGAGCCGCCCCGAAAATTCAGCTGCAGGGTGGGTTTGAGCGGTCTCTTGGCTGACCGGGAACTGGATGATTTTTTTAATCCACTATTTCAGTAACAAAATGTCTTATGCCCTGGAAGCACCTATGTGTACAAATTAAAAAAAAAAGATTTAATTTTTTAGACTGGCTTTAGGTTCATAGTAAAATTTAGCAGAATGTGCTGTGAACTCCCAAACACTTTTGGATTCATAAGCTGGGGTTACCTGTGGCAGCTTTGGATTTTAACTTTGTGGTTTTGGGGGGTTTTTTTGAATTTTTTTTTTTGAAAATGTGTTGGCTAGTTGAATTTAAATAAAAAAATTAAAATTAGTCACAGACAAGGTTCCTTTTGTAGTCCAGCAAGAGGCCACAATGACCCACGAGGGCCTTAAATGGATGTGTGTGTGTGTGTGTGTGTGTGTGTGTGTGTGTGTGTTTTATTTTAATAAAAACTTACTCCAAACAATTTAAGAGCAGACCTATGGATTTCAGTAGAATACAATGAAAAAGTTAAAATGCGGTATTTCTCCCACCCCCAGCTTTCCATTTACAAACAGTGTAGGCACTGGACGCTGTTCCTTGAAAAGTAGGGTGAGGGAAATACCGTATTTTTTTGTAACCAGAGTGCCCAAAGCCCAGCTCTGTAACTGTGACTTTTAACTTTCTACCCTGAGATGGTATTCATTTCTGAGGCCTGGCCAGGAGTTGTTTTTCTGGTTCTGCTCTGGATTTGCAAGTTTTCTTTCCAGGGCTCTTGGCAGCCCATGACCCCCCATTTGGAAGCAGCTGGAAGGCCTGGCGCTCTGGTCCGAGGAGGCAGAGAAGGGGGACTGGACCCAGGCGGGCACAAACCTGCTGCCCTTGGGCTCCAGGGCACCATGTTCTAACTGAAGGCACCCACCCGCCCCAGCGGCCTTGAACGTGGGCACTTTCTTGTGTGATGCGAACGGAAAGCAGAAAAAGAGCAGCCAGAAAACCATTTGGTGTTTCAGCTGTGTTTACATATTCGGAACATGAGGTGGGTCGAAACCTAGTGTTTCCTTCTGATTTAAATACACACTTAGAGGAGAAACCGAAGTGAAGGCTGGCCCAGCTGAGAGGCGGGATGGTTGAGTAAGGGAGCGGGATGAATGTTCCACTTGCTTATTGCTCTTTCTGCTGTGGGATTCTGCAGGTCCCAATGTCTGCCAATGGCTCCACGCCTTGGGACCGGGGAGTCGGTACACAAGGCAGGGATTTGGAGTTAGCACAAGGTTTGGTTCATAGCCCTGATCACCGGCAAGCAATCATTTATTCATTGCTTCCAAGCTTTGTTGGACAGGCACTTGTGGATGTTTTCTGCGGGGGCACCGAAGCCGTAGGAGAAGTGCTCACGGCTCACGGCCCATGGGCTCTGTCGGCAGCAGCCTCTGCTTGGGGCACTCCTTAGGCACACTGGTTAGGAAGCTACCAGAACAGGGCTGAGCATACACAGGTACTCCGTAAAATATTTGCTGCTTGAGTGGAAGCCATGACTCCAGGCTTTGTCTGGTTCAGGCGCTCCCTCCTCCGGGTACCCTTCTGAAGCTGGTTCACAAGGCCATGAGCAAGGATGATGACACGATATGAATAATGCGTCTGTGCCCGCGCCTGGCGTGTGGCCACTGCTTAGGAGAAAGTAGTTCCCTGGGCTCCATTTTTTTTTTCTTCAGTAACTTCAAGTATGCGGAGGAAGAAAACCCTTGCTGAGCTCTATCTAAACTTCAGAGGAGAAAAAATGCCAAAGCAAAATAAAGCCTCTCTAATGTGATCTAATTGTATGTATGGATGTATTTGTTATTTATTTACTTTCTCCAGTTTTACTGAGACACAGTTGACCTCTGACATTGTATTATAAGTTTAAGGCAGGCAACGTAAAGATACGATGTGTGTCTATAGTCAACGTGATCACCTCTGTAAGTTTCACTGACATCTGTCACCTCACATCATTATAAATTCTTTTTCTTGAGATGAGAGCTTTTAAAATCTACTCTCTTAGTCATTTTCAAATATATAACACAGCGTTATTAACTGTAGTCATCATCTTGTACGTCACATCCCCAGAACCTTTGTCTTACAACTGTTTAAGTTTGTACCTTCAACCCTCTTCACCCTAGTGTGGTCCGATTGATAGGGACTGACATTTGGGGGGAAAAAAACCTTAACCTTTTTTTTTTTTTTTTTAAATGTTCCTACCTGAATCTTTCTAAGCTGAAGGCCTGATATTGATTTGCATGGACTAAATTCACACTTGGATTTTTCAGGCACCTGCTTCAGCAGAACTGAAATTGTTTGTGGAGGTTTCGCAGGGGGTGGTTGGTGGCAGGTGTTAATATTTTTCAGAACACAAGAGGGAAGGCAAAAGGGGTCTGGACCATCCGCCCGCCCCTCAGCATCCCCTGAAGCAACTATTTCTGAGTGGATATTAAGATCATTTGCAGTGTTTTTCTCGTACGATAACATTTCTGGGGCAAATTGTGAGATGCTAAGGATCGATCAGCATGAGAGTGGGAAGAGAACAGTGAGCCTGGGGGAGCAGCCCCATGTGGGCCAGCTGTAGAACTGGGGAGAAGGCTGAAGGGCTCCCTGCTTGTTCCCCCCCAAGCCCCCAAATGCTGTTGCTAAGCTGCAGCAACTGGCATAGAAACTGACTGCATATGGCCTTTGACTTCAAAGTATTGATATAAGGACAGTGGAGCCAGAGAACCCACACTGAGCCCACCTTCTTGGGAAGCAGGTTCCAAGTCAGTCTTCTCTGCCTGACTTTTTATCTGGACTAACCAGCATCCTATCCAATAGAGGTTCCATAGAGATTCTGGCGTGGGAATGGACCCACTCCGGTAATACCTTGTTATTATTTTGGCAATTGCAGTGGGGCTTTGGGAGGGACCTGCTAGAAACCTGTGTCTCTACCCTTCCTGGATGTCATATGTCTTTATTTTAAACAACAACAATAGCAATAACAACAACACCCCCAAATTTCTGGTAATGGGGCTGAATGCCAATGGGAGAAAATCCTTAGCTATAGAGGCCAACAAATTTGAATGAGTTACTGGATGGTTCTACTCCATGGAGCTGTAAAGCAGCTGGCTGCTTGGGCGACTGGTGAGCCCTCCATTGTTTTTTTTTTTTTTTATGAGATGCAGCTGACTTTCATGACGAGTTTGTCCTTTGGGATTTGCCAACCAAAAGAAAAATATCCTGGTAGGTAGATTTATTTTTCCTCCTTGCCCTTTTAAGGAACTGTTACCTGTGCCAAATTTGCTTCTCGAAAAAAAAAAAAAAAAAAAGAACAAGACCCAGAGTTTCAGAGTTGGAACTGTATATGTCCCTTAGTTTCAGAATACACTAAGTTAGACATTAGTTTAGCTTTATGAACCAAGAAATCCTGAGCGAGGCTTTCCAGGACCAGTGTAGTGGGTGAACAGTGCCAGTGAGTCCCAGGGTTGTCTCACATTTTCATTCTGCCTTCTTTAGCAGGTAGACCTTTGTCCTCCTGGGCATTGCCTCATGACTACAAGATGACTGCGTCACCTCCAGCATTACATCAGCTTCCCTGGCAGGAAGAAAGTAGGATGGCAAAGCAGAAGGGGGTAGTACCTGTGTTAGAAAAGCCAAGGCTTGCTATGAGGTCCCAGCAGGGTTTCGCTGGCTATCTTTCGCTGTCACAGAGTGTCCAGGAACATGAGTGGTTTAGCCGGGCACCTTGCTACTCTGAACAACATGGGCATTCCTGGTGGTGAGGTGGTGAAGACAGGATGAATATTAAGTGGCCAAGCAGCAGAGTCTGCCTCACTACAAAATAATGCTTTCCCAAACTTCCAGGATCATAGAGCTCATAGGGACCTTCAGTATGGCTGAGCACAACCCCTTCATGTCCCAGATAAGAGAACTGCTTTATTTCCTTTCTACTTCTCCGCTCAATGTGTCCCCAACCCCCCAAGTGTGCTTTCTGGCACCTCTGGGCCTAGCGGCTCATCCCAGATGTATAAACTGTGCCCAGAATGTGAGTGGGCTGTGAAGTCCCTTTCACCAGGGAGGAGAGAGGCAGGGACACAGGCGGTTTGTATATGGGAATCAAAAGGTCTGATTATGCTTTCTCAGGAAAAGCAGCTGGCCAACAGAAATTACTGGGGGCCTCTGAGTACAGAACCTGGAATCTAGCCTCCTGGAATGATTACAAAAAAATAGAAGCTCAGCCTTGCCCTTGAGGAGCGAAGCCTAGCAAGGCCTCCAGAACAATCAGCTTGTGGAAGACCAAGCAGAGACACAGGCTAACAAGATAATCTGGGGCAGACGGAGTAGCCAGGCCCAGAAGGCGGTTTGGAGGACCTGACTGTGAGCAGGGATGTGTTATTTGGTGGAGAGCAATGGTATCTAAAAACAGTGGTTTGGGAGTAAGAATCATTGCCTGGCTGGGGCCATTGGCTAATGGCTGCGTGAAGCCCGGTGTGTTTTCTTTAGAAGAGCGGCCTGAAGGCGACCCTGTTTACTACGGGTTCTTCACAGAGAGAGGATGAAGTTAGCCAGATTAATTGGAACGTGTGTGAAAGCCCACCAGCTCTGTAGCCGCTTTCCCTTTGATTTTTTTTTTTTTTTTTCCCAGTGTCTGCTTCCTCCCTTCCCCCATCTGCTGGGACTGCCTGGGATCCCTGACATTTCTTTTCTGCCCTGACTTCTCCTTTACCTGAAATGTGAGTGGGCTGGGAAGAAGCTCACTTCTTTGGGGGGCCCGGCCTGTCTCCTCAGTGCTAGAACTGTGGGCCCGCTAGTGCTTGGAGGGCATTCACCATCCTTGCCTTGGGGTCATGTGGCTGAGGAGGTGAAAAATGAGGGAACCAGTGTTTCGGGCTCTCTTGCCCCCTGGTAGAGCAGGTGGCCAGTGTCTGGCATTGAGAGTCTCTAGGTGTCTTAGCTTGGGCTGCTGCCACAAAATATCTTAGAGGGGGTGACTGAAACAATGGACATTTATTTTTCACAGTTTGGAGGCTGGAAAGTCCAGGATCAAGGGATTAGCAAATCCTTCCTCTGGCTTTCTTTACACTGTGCCCTCACCCGGTGGAGAGAGAGATCTGTGGTTTCTTTTCCAGAGAACATTAACCCATCATGGGGGTCCCACCCTTATGACCACTCCCAGATACAATCACATTAGAGCTTAGGACATTAGCATATGGTGGTCTGTACTCAGGGTGTCCACTGCCAGCATCCTGTGTGCATGGCTGAGAACCATTGCTGTGCTGCTGTCCATCCCCCAGAATGTTCCAGGGAAGCCCGGCTCCCACTTGCTGCTGTGCACTCATGAGACCCTGACCACGGACAGGTGAGCTTACCCTCTAGGCACTAAAGACAGCTTCACTACAAGTAGCACTGTTTGTCCCTTAAACCTAACCCTTTGGTATTATCTTCTGGGGGAACAAACTCCTCCCTCCACTGCCTAGTGTTTTTTTTGGAGAATGCATAAAAAATGAGTGGTTTACATCATATGCCAAAAAAAGAAGAAAAAATCTTACTACAGACATTTTGTAGTATTCTCAAGATACTGACTCAAAGCGGGCAAAGGTTGAAGCTGTCTTTTCTGACCATAAATGGAGGGCTCTGGCCCACATACTCGTTCATGACACCCAGTGCTAACACTAGCTCCCCCTCCCTTGTTCTCCCGAACTTCTCATCCTCCTGCATCACAGATTCTTCTCTACATCCTTTTTGAATTGTATTTGACCTAATATTGTAGGTTTCCTTTGAGCCATTGAAATCATTTTTGAAACATGGTAAACATGAAGACATTTTAGGAGCAGAGACCTTCCTAGAATTTGGGTTTAGTGGAGGGCTGGCTCACTCCTGACCTGGGTGCCGTGGGGGGTCCCAGTCCCGTGTCCTTTGCTGTCCTTTTTTCTTTCTCTCCTCTAGGCCCTTCCTTTCTTCTCTGACTGTGCTCAGACTCTGCCGCTGTTTCTGGAGCTTTGCTTGGTCCTGACAGCAAGTGGACCCGAACTCAGGGTTTAGAATCTCGTCTTAGATTCTCCTGTCTCCTTGCAAGGACTTGTGGGCTCTGGAGGTGGTCCCAGCAGTCCTGTGCATTGTGGAGGGTCTTTTGGGAAGCGGGGATTGGAAACTGCAGAGTTGACTTTCCATGTGTATGGGGAGGTTAGGCAGCCAGGAGGGGTTACATTGTGGAGTAACTGAGCCAGTGTATAAATAAAGAGGAGTAGCCAAGAGAAGAGCTGGTCACTCCTACACATCACTGAGCAGTTGTTCCTGGGAACGGTGGAAAACTTCTGCCCTATTTTGCCTTTCTTTTCTTCTCCCCCAACAATCCCCCACCCCTCCCCGTTGAAATACTGAGAACCTCCAGCCTGTGGCTCTCCCAGTTCTGGAGCAAACATAAGTGAGCCAGTTATGTATTTTAGGAGCCTGCTCCCTCGTTTGGGAAATTTGAATCTAGGTTTTCTATTTACATGTGTCTATAATGCTAGGGGGAAGCCCTGGGCACCAGCAACCCCTCCTTCCCATTTCTCTGGTTGTATTTCTCCAGGCTTCAGGGTGTGGCCCTCTAGGCTGAGACCTTAACTAGGCCTCTGGTCACTTCTGTGGCTGACCCCACCCTCGAGTAGGCTTCAGGCCAGATGAATACTCTGGAACTACAAGCCTCCACATTTGACCATCCCTCTGCCTAGAGCAATGGTTTTTGATCTTGGGTACATGTTATAATTACCTGACAGCTTAAAATATTGATGCATGGGTCCCAGCCCAAGAGATTCAGATCTGATTGGTTCTGGGGTGAGGTTTGGGCGGCAGGAAATTTTAACAGCTTTCCTAGTGATTCCAAAATGAAATGAAGGTTGAGAACTTCTGGCTTAGAGCTTTGCTACTCAAAGCGTGGTCCATGGACCAGCTGTATCAGCATTTGCTGGGACCTTGTCACTGACCCATTATCTCAGCCCCTACTCTAGACTTTCTGGGTGATAAACTGAAGATCTGCAGCTCCTCAGGTGATCCCTGCACCTTACAGTTTGAGAACCATTGGCAAGGTGTCCTGCTGCCCTTCCCGTGAGGCTGACTGGAGCCTAGCCCTGCCACACTGCACCAAGTGCTAATGCCAGGTCAAGCCAGACAGAGCCCAAGACTTGGCCCCCTGTGAGCCCCTTTGGAGTCAGTTTCACATCTGGGTGCATGAGTCTGGGCGGGAATCCTATTCTGAAATTAAGGTCCAGTGGGACTAGCTTCAGCCTGTGCTGTGGGATCTCTTGGCCTCTTGGCTTGACCTCGTGGCACTTTGCTAGCCTCCCTGGCGGAGTTTGCCCGGCTCTAACCCTGGAGTGGAACTAGGAGAATAAAACTAAAAACTCAAGTTTCAAGATAATGAATAAAACACGCTAGAGCTGGGATGACTGGACCAGAGAGGATGGGTGCCCGGCAGCCAAGGCGTTCTTCCCCCTGCTGTCCTGTCCTGCGGTGGACACCTGCTCTTGAACCCCGCGGTTCTCCCTTTGCAGCTCACACTTGACCCTAGCCTTTCTCAAAAGGGTATTCGAGGCCAATATTCCCAGTTCCTCAGATTGTGTGCCTAAGGTACAAGTATTCTGAATTTCCTTTTTCCCACAGTAGCATCGGTTGCTACTTGTATCGTGACTCTTCTGTTTCGCTGTACAACTTCTGAGTTCTCAAGAACCTCTGAGACGCCACCAGCATCTCTGCCCTCATTTTGCTGCTCTTTCTAGGCCCTCACCGACAACTGGTCAACCAGACGCTCGTGTCTCTGAGATTGTCCTCCTTGTCTCCATTCCACGCGTCTTTCTGGAGCAGCACTCGGCCCAAGTGGGGAAGCCCAAGACTGGTGGGGACCCAGCACTTAGCATCACCCCTGCTGCCCTCCTCAGTCAGCCTCATTGATATCATTCCTCATCATTTGGTGGGAATAGCAGTGGATTGGGCCATTCAGCTTCCTGTTCCCCAATGTCAAGGCCTGACCAGTGTCCTACATTCATTCATTGCCTATTCCCTGCTATTGGAAAACAATGTAACCTGACTTACTAACCCTCACACAGCATCCGGGCTGACCATTCACACCTTTCTGGACCATCAGCCCTCATGTTGACTTGAGCGCAGGGCTCAGGCAGATGGAGCGTGAAGCTGTCAGGGAGTGAAACTAGTGTGGGGGGGTCACGGGGAGCAGGAAGGACTGCAGAGACTGGGAGAACGTGGGACCTGTTCGCTGAAAGCAGCAGCCACTCAGCCCCACCAGGCTGATAGACAAGAATTTAGACCCAGAGTTGGCAGGTACCTGACTTTAAAAGAAGCTAGAAATATAGACTTGTGCGTGAATCTCTTGCTTTTAAAAAACTGCTCCCCTTTGTTCTGCCAATAAATTAAAACAAGAAACATGCAGTAGGTATCTTTTTTTTTTTTTTTTTTTTTTTTTTTTAAAGATCTCACTGTCTTTATTAAGTGATTCATGAATTGGGCAACATTCCATCTAGCAAATAAAGAGATCTTCCCAAAGTAGATGTTATAGGCCATTCAGAGATAAATTGTGGACTCTCCCCAAATCCACAGAAATCTCACGAGTGCTCCAGGCACATTGACTGTGCTGAGATTGTCCAGATCAAGGCACGGCTCTCCAGCGTCCTGGCTTATCTGCATTTCATAAAAAGAGTACTGTTTCTGCACCCATCTGAAATGTTGCTGGAATTAGAACCAGAAATGGTATCAGGACATTTTATTTGCTGTGACCTGACTACTTTTCAAGCTCATCTTTTCCATTGCTCAGTCTGCTTTAAAAGAGATTATTCTATCTGACCTTGATTTCAGTTTTTCTGTAAAGTGCTTTTAGATTACAAAAATGTGGTTAGAAGTCAGATAATTACCTTCTGGGTTTGTGGAGCTCAATAGTCTCTGATTTAATTTTATTTATCTTGGACTCATTTGCTTCATTTGTAAAGTGAAGTGATAATACCCATTGACTTCACAGGGTTGGTATGAGGATTAAATGAGATTTTTTTTTTTTTTTTTTTAATGTGGAGTCACTTTAGAAAATGTTAAGTGTGCTCCCTGATTCTGGAGTATTAAGTTCACATTAAAAGGCACTGCAGGATACTGCTTCAACATTTCTTTTTTTTTTTTTTTTAAGATTTTATTTATTTATTCGATAGAGAGAGAGAAAGAGCTCACAAGTAGGCAGAGGCAGGCAGAGAGAGAGGGAAGCAGGCTCCCTGCTGAGCAGAGAGCCCGATGCGGGGCTCCATCGAAGGACCCTGAGATCATGACCTGAGCTGAAGGCAGAGGCTTTAGCCCACTGAGCCACCCAGGCGCCCCTGCTTTGGTATTTCTTAAACAAAACACGACAAGGTTTATTGGTGTTGTTGCACATGATTGATCTGTTTGTTGTCTTCAACGTGAAGTTAATATCCAAGCTTTTCTGATATTGCTACTAATTATCTGGTTAGATACCCAGTGGGCTTATACCAAGGTTCTTCTCATAGTCACTACTTGTCATTCCTTTTTCTGAAGTCTTGTAGGTATTATTTGTCCCTATAGTTTTATCTTGAAGTTGTTGCTTCACTATCTCGTGTGTGTGCTCTGGGTCTCTGAGCAAAAAGGGAGATGGTGCTCCTACAGCAGCTGCTGCCACCATAGCATTCTCCTTCTGGGTTGTCTGGACTGAGAAACCTAGCCAGGGTTTATTGCTAATCCTCTTCTTCTTTTTGTTAGATTTCGAGTAGACCTGTAGCCCCTTCCTATGCAGCCTTCTGCTGTGGATAGGAGGCATCCTGTTGCCTCCTTGTAAGGAGGAGAAG
Source organism: Mustela lutreola (assembly GCF_030435805.1). Classification (NCBI taxonomy): domain Eukaryota; kingdom Metazoa; phylum Chordata; class Mammalia; order Carnivora; family Mustelidae; genus Mustela; species Mustela lutreola. The sequence continues at coordinate 187,136,442 of NC_081293.1, read as the reverse complement.
GAAACTGGCAAGGATGAAGGAAGGCAGCTGGGCAGAGGTGATGTACCAGTGTATAAGCAAATTCAGGGAGTGTCTTTAGACCCAAATTCTCCCTGCACCGCCCCCCAACACCTTGCTGAGGCCTTCGTTCTGAGACAATAAAAGCAAATTGTTCCAACCCCCACCTCCGTATCTTTTGCCCTTTGTGTTTGTTGTGTGTGTTGGTGTGTGCATATAAGAAGGCTGAGCACTGCAAGCTGCATAGCTTCTGGAATTCTTTTGTCTCACTCCCACTGATCAGGGCTCATGGCAAGCAGATGCATTCTTGCCTATCCCTTTGCCTACATATTTGAATTACCTGAGGAGATTTTTTAAAAATACCGATGCCCGAGCCCCACTTCAAGACTAACTGAGTCAAATATTTTGAAGATAGAGCATTGGAGTTTTTTAAAATAGTTCTCAGATCAGATTTGTATTTATATAAAAGTCTGCAGTTTGTTACATAACACATAAAAAATAAAATGAGGTGATGCATGATAGAGTGGGGGATAGATTTGTGATAAGACAAGAATAATAAAATGTTAATGGTCAAATCTAGGAGGTAGGCATATAATGTCCATTATAGAATTGTTTCAACTTTGCTCTGATTGACATTTTTCAAATTAAAATGTTGGAGTTAAAAAAAAAAAACACCTCCCACACTTCAGATGACTAATTTGGGGTCAGTGCCACCCAAGGCCTAATGTTTGAGATGGGCAGAGAGCGACTGCCTCTGCTCTGTGCAAAAGAGTATTGGGTCACCACGTCTGAGCACAGGCCTGGTGGCTGACTGGCCATTGTAATTTTAGGAAAGTTTCCCCAGGAAAGCCCCAGAGAGAAAGTAGTGAGAGAGCAAACTGCTGGCTGATAAAATTTCCATGTTGAACCCAAGGCCGATTAATTGAAATTCGGAGTGCCTTTAACTCACATATTAGCAGAGGGGGAAAAAAAAGAAAAGAAAAGAGATGTTTTTGAAAGATGCTGATTCTTTTGTAGGAACATCTGGTTCTTCCATGTGGGAGCCGAATCATCTTGGAGCTGAGAAGCCGTTGAGGGTCATCTGGTCGTGCCTCCCACTCTGTGTCTTTCTCAATGGCCTGAGCTGAATTGCATTTGATCTGTGCAGCTGGGAAGAGTGATTCCAAGGTCCCTTTTTTGAGGGTGAAATCACTTTTAATTCTAGCACATGGATATAGTTTAAAACAGCTTTCCTCCGAGAAAAATAAAAGCTGTTTTGTGAAAGGCTTGACTGCCTCTCTCTTTTCCTGCTATTTTACAACTGGGTGTTGAGGCCCCAGGAGGAGAGCCGTGCCTCCAGGAGAGTGTGCTGCCCGGGTTTTACTTCCCCCTGAGTCCTGGGTCCTGGTCCTTCCTGAAATGTGCAGAATGAAGTCTCTTTCTCACTTCCCTGCTCCCCAAACTTCGTGCTGCCTTTAAGGAGTAACAGAAGCAAAGGCCCTCTGTCCTGCCTGTGGGGTTGGGGAACAAACAACAAAGACCCTTTAAGGGACGGGAGATGGGGCAGGAGTCCTGCAGATGTGAGCATACAGTGTGTCAGCGGCCCCCTGGGAGCTGCAGCCAGCGTGTTGCAGAGGCCAGAGTGTGGGACTCGTTTGTGGGTTCCCAAAAAGAAATACCGTGTCTATTATGAGTCCCTCTCAGCCCCCTTCCCAGAGCCTCTGGGGCTCACAGAGAACTCAGTCTGTTCTCCTGGACTTTTTGAAGCTTTGATAGGGATTAAACTCCTGCCCTGTCTGTCTACATAACCAATGGCCAGGTCGAGCCTCAGCTGTAACTTCTCTTTCAATTTCTACACCTATAAAATACAGAGAAATATCAGTCTCCCAGCCCTCCTCAGTTTATAAAATATAAATATAAATATAAATATAAATATAAATGCTTCTTAGTTTATAAAATACGTTATTCTCACTTATCTCCTTTGAGTCGGACAATCTTCTAAAAGGGTTTGCCTATCTCAGGGCGTGATGCCTAAATGTCTCTTCTCACTCTGTAACCTTTGTTCGAGCAACTTCTGTTGCTTCAGTTACCATATCTATGTTATGATAGGCCTATAATTTAGATCTTGAGCCTGGATCTCTCTCGAAGACCTGATTGTCCGGTTGCCAGCTTACCTCTCCCCCGGGCTATCTCAAAGATTTCTCAGTGAAATATGTCACACACTGAACTTGAGATGCTTCTCTCCCCCAGGCCGTGCCTAAAACCTGTTGCCCATCTCAGGGATGAATAAGGCCCTCATCACTCAGGCAGGCGAGGTTCCTCCCAGCCATCCTCGTCATCCTTTCCTGAAACCCCTGTATTCAGTCTGTCGCGCCGCCTCCTGCAGATATTTCCTCCTAAATGCCTTGACTCGGTCACTTCTTCCCATATCCTTGGCTGCTTCATTAGGACAAAGCGGCCCCCATCTTTTACCAGGACCTGCTGCATAACTGATCAGCCATTCTCCTCACATCTGTTTTGTCTTCTCCTTCCCATTATCCCCAGGTCTAGGAGAAATATTTTCAAAATGCAGATCTGCCCAGATCACTGTCATTTCTTAAGCCACTCAATGGCTTTATATTGTTAACGATTAAAAAAAAAAAAAATCCTAATAAGGCCTGCATCTCCCTTGGGGCTTGACCTCTGTACACCTTTTCCCTGGCATTCTGTGCTCCAGCCCGAAGAATTCCATTCCCTTTTTTAAGTGTTTAACGTCTTTTTCTTCCAGCAACAGGGCCTTTATGCATACTGTTCCCGCTGTCTGGAACACTCTTCCCCTCTCCCTTTGCCCAGTTAACTGCTGTTTATCTGTTAGACTGAGCTTGAGTCTTATGGAAACTCTCCCTGCTCTTGGTGATCTGGTTGCCTTTATTTCAGAGGGATTATAACATTTTTATATTTTCTATTCATTATTTTGATTGATGGACATCTTCTCATCCATTAGTGTAAGTTCCAGTAGAGCAAGGATCTGTTTGCTTCTTATCACCACTATACCTCAGTACCCAACATGCAGAAATATTTGTTCAGTGGATGAATTCAATGGGGGAGATAGGAATAGTCTTTTTATTGACTTTTTCTTTTTTTAATAAAAGAGGATTTTTTTTAAGATTGATACTTGGCATTTTACTTTTCTTTCTAATTATTTCTATTTCTATTATTTCTTCACTTTTATTTCTAATTTTGTAATATGGGTATTTCTGCCTCTCAACAGTTTCTTCCCTCTCATGTCTCATTCCTAGTGGATTCTACCTTTGCTGCGGCAGAGTCAATGATGGGCAATCATTGGTCTGGAAATGCTCTTCAGAACCTACAATGTCAACTCATAAAATGTTTTTAGATTGCTAGTAATCTTGTGAAAACTTGCATGGTTAACTGGTGGAGAACTAAACTGTGAATATGGGTAAGAGAGTCATTAATTAGAAGCTCCATATGGATCATTACCTATTGGAAGTGGGTTTCTCAGAGGAGCATTTTGAGACTGAATTGGAAAGCCATGGCTGACTTGAGACCCCTCTTGCCATTGTCCCTTTTCACCTGCATGGCATTATGAAAAATAACCTGTCTCTTACAATGTCCCGGATATACCATACTGAGTCTCTGGGCATAATAATGGACCTGGTGCCGATGGGCCCTACGCTCCTACTTTCTTGGCCCTAAGCATCTCCTGTTACCTTTGGCTGCTTACTCCCTCTGAGGACCACAGTAGACTAACTTGGCTCTCATCGTGCATTCTTCTGGATTCCAAGGGACACGTGGATTTCCACTGTGTTCAAAGAGAAGGGGCACCTGTGGGTCACTGTCTAGAAAACTGTGTTCTCTGTTCCTCATTCTGGTACTAAGCTGATTTGGGAAAAGCTTATCAACTTTGAGCACACACTCACTGTGAGCTTGTGGATTCAGAGAACTCCCAGGATCTCTACCCCTGAGGACCCAAGTCTTTGAACAAGTCAAGAAATGGGAGTAGGGCTCCCTGTGACGAAGTCCACTGTTAGCTACAGAATTTCAAATCATTTTAGGCTTTCATATAGGTTATTTCTTTAACTTTCTGTGTGTGTGTGTGTGTGTGTGGTCATGTATTCTCATACATAAATATTTTTGCAGAGACGCCAAAGCCTCTATCCCTGTGTTGTCAACTGGGGACACTCCCCAAAGCAAATAGGCGGATTTTGTTGCCAGAGTGTGAATGTGGGGACTTGCTAGTGTGAAAACACTCCCTGTGTTGGTCGATGCACAATGTATTGATTGAATGTATTAAAGGGTACGGTGTTTAATTCCCTTAACTGTAGGTTCATAATCAGAAATCTGCCCTTATTCATTGTTTTCCTTGTTTAAAATCAAGAATAACTGTTACTGTTATTACAAAAAGAATGTTATCCCATTACAGAAATGAAAAAAGAGACATCTCTTAAAAACTCATTATAACCCCCTAAAATGGCTGTAAATTTCTGTTGCATTAGCAGTCAGACATTTTCTGAGTCTTTCTTTTATATAGCTATAATTAATATTCCTCATAACTTTTGTGTCATATTTTTTAACATCCAGTGATATTTTTCTTATTTTAATATTTACCTATTACTTCTTTTTAAAAATATCCAGCATAATTAACAGAGTGTCATATTAATTTCAGGTGTACAATATAGTAAGTCAGCAATTCTATCCATTACTCAGTGCTCATCATGATAAATGCAGTCTTAATCCCCTTCAGCTGTTTCATCCATAGTCGCACCCCCTCCCCTTGCTTCTGGTGACCACGCGTTTGTTTTCTTTATTTCTTACCTATCACTTTTTAATGCTTATGTCGTCTTCATTATGCATCTCTCTTGTATTTTTTTTTTTTTTTTATTTGACAGATGGAGATGACAAGTAGGCAGAGAGGCAGGCAGAGAGAGAGGTGGAAGCAGGCTCCCTGCTGAGCAAAAGCCCAACTCGGGGCTTACTCATAACCTGGGCGGAAGGCAGAGGCTTAACCCACTGAGCCACCCAGGCGCCCCTCTCTTGTGTTTCTTAACTAATATTCCAGTGTTGGAATTTTGGTGTCACCCCTTCTTTTTTCTCTTTTAAAAAGATTTGCTTAATTTTTAATTAATAATATTAGAAAGGTGAAAAGAGCCGGAGTACACATTATAAACAGCCCACGGGTTTTTGTGACTCTCCAGGGAAGTCCATGATTAAGGTCAGAAGAACATGAGGTCAGGGGCTTTGCCGTGGGCAGGGAGGCCCCTGGTTTCTGAATGCACAGCAGAAGGCTTTATGTTCTGTGCGCTCCCACACGTCAGAGCCTTGTCCCCGAGGGAGCGGGTTCGGGGTGCTACAGTGTCTGCAGTTCCCCTTCGTGTCCCATGTAAAAACTTCTCTGTCTTCTAAAACCTTTTTTTTTTTTTTTTTTAAAGATATATAACTCAAATTCCAGGAATACATGGGCAACTGTAGGCCTCTTTGTAGATTTCATTGTTTTCTTTTAAATTTGGGTGTTTCCGTGGTGCTGCTAACTGAATCCGGGGACTCCATTCCTACTGATGTTGGAAGCATGTCCTAGTCTAGGCTTGTACAAAATAGGGATGTTCCGGAGTATCCCCCACTGAAGTACACAGTTTTAAAGTAAGCACAGATATAGGTTGATGTATACCGTATAATAGATCTTCTGTATGCTGGAGAAATTGCTCGAAGAGAAATCTGTTCTTAGAACAAGGCACATGCTGTTGGTTCCAGACATTCTTGCTGGAGGATACAAAAGTGGTGTTTAACGGCTGCTGGCCCCACGCCCACTCTCCAGCCCTGAGGAATGCACTCTGTCTGGGCCGCACTCCCAGCCATCAAGGGCAGTTACTGCGGGGAGGGGAGAAGCCAGCCCTCAGGGTCCCGGCCAGCGAGGGCTTTTCTGGCCAAAAGAAGAAATCGGTTTTGACTTTCAGCTTCCCACCAGCCTCTACTCTGCTCCCTGAACAGCCCCGCTTAGCGGCAGGAGGCTCAGTTTTCTTTCTTACAGTTTGTTTCTTTGCTGCAAGTGCTTTACCCTGAACGTCAAGTTCAAGGACATTTATAGGAAGCTTTGGTAGAGAGGTGTCATCCTGTTCTCACCTTTACAGCCTGATAGATAGATGGATCCATTCCAGTATCTGCGGTTTTCGGCACATGCCATCTCTCCGAAATTGCTTCTCTGTGTTTTACATAGGAGGAAGAGAAAAAAAAAATCTAAAACAAAATAGTTGGTCTAGCCTTCGGGATTCTATTTGGCAGTTTAAGTGGGGATAGTGTTTTTTTGGTCCTTTCTCATATCAATAATATGATGATGATGAATTATCTTTCATAATTATTATGAATTGTCTCATTTAAGTCTTTAACTCCTTGAGTTAGGTATTATATTTGGCCCCATTTTACAGGTGAGGAGACTGAGGTTTGAGGAGGTTAGGGAGCTTGTTCTGCTCATCCATGGTAGGTGGTGTCTCTCCACAGGCAGCCCACAGCCAGAGCTCCATGCCCCCCTAACCCCCACATCCCCCGTCAGTGGCAGGAACTTACTGGATCAATGGAAATGTCCTGAGGCTAATGGAAGTTTCTTTTCTCAGGTTGGGGCTAATTTGTATTTTTTTTCCCTTAAGCTTTTTATTTCGAAAAATTTTAGACCTGTGAAAAATTGTAAAAATAGTGCAGTGAAGACATATATCCTCCAACTAAATTTACTAGTTGTTAACATTTTACCATATTAGCTTATTTCCGTATGTGTGTATGTGTGTTGTTTTATTGCTCACCCTTTAAAAGTGAGACGCGATGACATTTCATCTTTAAGTACTTTAGCAGATGTTCTTTGAAGAACAAAGACGTGCTCTGGAACAGCTTCCTATCACTCAAAACAATTAAACATGGATGCCCTACTGTTTTCTCATATGTCTGTGTTCAGATTGCCCCAGTTGTCCCCCAGATGTCTTTTAGAGCTGGTTTCCTTTCCTATCTAGGGTCTGATGAAAGATCAAACATTGCTTTTACGATTTGTAATTCTTGATATCAGGCACATTCTCTTCTCAGACTGGGAACAGTTTGCTTTGGCTGGACTGGGAAGACCAGGGATTGTGCTGCAGGTCCAGACTTTCCTGTCCCTCCTGACTAAGCAGCCTTATGAATGTCCTTATTTGACATGTGTTGTTTAACTGGGCAGCATGTGGTCGGCTTTCTTCTTTCTTCCTCCTCTCTCTTCAGTGCTTTTTTTTTTTTAATTCTCTCTTCTCCTTCCTTTGTCTTTTCCCGTCATCTCCTTTGTCCCTATGATATGGGGACACCCCATATGATATATACAAGACTTGTTCTTATGCATCCTGATGACTTTGTGCTTCAACTTGGAAATTGATGGTGAAGCAGGTGGGAGTTGCCAAACTAAATTCACGTATGGGTTGGGACAGAGATCAGGCAATGAGATAAAGGGGGTATATGGGAATGGGGGAGGGGTACTGACTTAGCTGTGGACCTTATTGGAGGAGGCTGGGATGGCTCCGTCCGTGTGAGGCTGAGAGGGTGGCTCGAAGGGTGGCCAGCTCTGGTCCAACGAAGCATCAGCTGTGGGGAAAGGATGGGGTTCACCAAGATGGGGTGGAAATGGCACTCGGGCATAGTAGGAAGACGAGACTTTGAAATCAAGCAGGCAGGTTAAAATTGCAAGTCTTTACTGACTGGCTGTATGATTTTGATAAGATTATTTAACGTTGGTTTGTTTGGTTTTCGTTTTATGTTTTAAGGTATTAATTTATTTTTACTTGAGTGTAGTTATAAGAATTATTTAACTTTTTAAGTCTCCTGTTCTTCACCTCCAAATGGGAAGAGTAGTATCTACTTGCAGTGTTGTGTTGAGGCGTAACACCTGTTAAAGCAAGAATCCTTCATTTCAACATAGTTGGTGATCAGCCAACAGTAGCCATTAGGAATTCACGCGGTATTGCACCCAATGGATGGGGTACTACCGTGCAAGGAATCGTGGGTAGGTGAGGGCGGTCAGTGCGTGCAGGTGGCCAGTGTGAGGCTGAGCTGTCAGGGGAAGAAGGTTCTTTGGAGTGGAGTTCAGGCAGGCCTCCTGTTACTGGGAACTTGTAGGCAGCAAACACTGGTCGGAAGCCAAACTCCAGTTAGAAGCCATGGCGTTTGGGATCTAGAAGAGAATCCAAGTGCCAGAACCAAACTGTCCCATCAGGTTCAAGTGAATAGCAAGGGTGTCCTGCTCCAGAGTTAAACAGAGAGCCTCTCTTGTCTGAGATTAGCATTGGGTCAGAACCTGGGGTAGGGAGTGGAGCCACTCTGGAGGCAAGCTGGGACTCAAACCAAGTCTGGCATTTATTCTGTTTTAGATCTGCTATTAGTGCGAGGACATTATTATATTAAAAAAATATCCTTTCTGGACACTTGGCCTGAAGTTAGATTAATTGTCACTAGGTAGGCGATGATACCTTGATTATGAGTTCAGAGCCCCGAACCGTTGGGTTGACCTATATTCACTCCCCTTCTGACTTAGCTTGAGTTTCTGTAACAAAACACATAGACCAGATGGCTTAAACAACAGAAACTCGTTTCTCCCAATTGGATGGGGGGAGATGGGGAGGGTGGGGGGACAAAGAGAGAGGGAGTGGGGGAGAAGGAAAAGGATGGGGAGAGAGTGAGAAGGAAGGAGAGAGGGAGGGAGTAAGAACTCAAGAGGCAGGAAGGGAGGGAGGAAAAGAGAGGGAGATGGATGTGGGGGGAGAGAGGGGGGAGGGTGAGAGAGATCTAGTGCAGGGGAAGAGAGAGAGAATGCAAGCAGGAAGCAAGCACCAGTGAGTGGTGCTCCCTGGTCTCTTCTTATCAGGGCCCTAATCTCATCAGGAGGATCATACCCTCCTGACCTCCTAACCTAATCACTTGCCAAAGGCCCCACCTCCAGATAGATACCATCACGTTGATGGCCCGGGCTTCCGCAGGTGAATTTTAGGGGGATACAGATATTCAGTCCATGACAACCTCCTTCCGTGCTCCCATTCCCGGATGCTTCAGAGTCTGTATGTAGGGAGATGTGCCACCTGGAGAAGAGCTCGGCTCACACGTAGCCTCGGGAAGCAGGACAACGCTGCTGAACCACAGTTCTTGCAGCTTGTCAATAAAACCGTTTTCAGGGGAGCTCTAGCTAACTCTCAGATTGCAAAGGTGCTTCCCTTTTGCCTCCAATTTTTCTTTTTATAACTTGCTGATTTTTATTCTTTTTTACTCCAGAGGCATGAAGCTGAGGCACAGTATGTTACCGCTGATTCTTTGTGAAATCTCCACGTTGAACTTCCTGTAGTTAGAAGTGAGACGTTCTCCCTCTTCTTTCCAAAAGATTAGCTTGTTCCAAGCTTTCCCCTCTCTATCTGAGCCAGGACTAGAATTAACATGTGCCTTTTAAATATTCACATTCAACACCAAGGACACACCCCTTCTCTCTCTTGAACACTGAGTTATCAATGAATTTCCAGTTTTGTTTTTTTTTTTTTTAAGATTTTATTTATTTACCTGACAGACAGAGATCACAAGTAGGCAGAGAGGCAGGCAGAGAGTGAGAGAGAGGAGGAAGCAGGCTCCCCGCGGAGCAGAGAGCCCGATGTGGGACTCGATCCTAGGACCCTGAGATCATGACCTGAGCCGAAGGCAGAGGCTTTAACCCACTGAGCCACCCAGGCACCCCGAATTTCCAGTTTTCTTTCTTGACTAAGTTTGCTTTTGTTTTTATCTGCTTTCTGAAAGAGCATCAGATTACAACCTACTAGGACTTTTTTTTTAAGTATTGAAAATATTTTAAGTATTGAAATAAGATAGATGATGAAAATAACACATTTTGCAAATTATAAGGTAATATACATTAGGATATTAATTTAAGAAGATGCAGCTAGCCCTGTGCTTTCACTTTCTGGAAGAATTTCATGGCTGTCCCTTTCTTGGGTCTGTGTCCTCTTTGGCTCCTTTGCCTTGGTTGGCTGGCTCCTCTCCCAGCCTCAGCTCCCAAAGTCCCCAATCCCATCAGTGAATGTCATGTGCCTTCCCGGGAGACCAGTGGTTCTCAACATCTGCTCCATGGACCGCAGCAGCATCTGACAACTGGTTAGAAATGCATATTTCTTGGCGCCATCCCAGACCTACTGAATTAGAAACTCCAGCAGTGAGCCCCAGGCATCTGGGTCTTAATAGATCCTCCAGGTGATGGAGGGTCTTACCAGACCCTCCAGTGATACAAGTTTGCAGTGGACTGAATGAATATTTATGTCTGCCCAGATTTCATATGTGAAAGTTCTAACCCCCAATGTAATGGTATTTGGAGGTAGAGCCTTCCCGAGGTGAATAAGATCTAGCACCCATGTAGGGGCGCCTGGGTGGCACAGTGGGTTGAGCATCTGACCCTTGGTTTCTGCTCCTGTCGTGAACTCAGGGTCATGAGGTTGACTGGGCGTCCAGCTCCGTGCTCTGCCTGGAGTCTGCTTGAGATTCTCTCTCCCTTTCCCTCTGCCCCTTCTGCTTCATGCTCTCTCTAAAATGGATAAATAAATCTTGAAAAAAGATATAGCACCCATATAAAAGAGACCCCAAAGAGATCTCTGGTCCCTTCTGCCATGTAAGGATGCAGTAAGAAGTTGCAGTCTGTAACCAACGGGGCTCTCACCACTCACTGAACCTGCCCGCACCTTGATCTTGGACTTCTCAGCCTCTGGAAAATAAGTTTCTGTCATTGGTTAAGCCAGCCAGTTGGCCGTATTCTGGTATAGTGACCTGGTATAGTGACCTGAAGGTATAACTGCAGAATTTCTGTCCAGGGCTAGGCAAGTAGAGTCAGTGGACCTATATCCCAATTGCTGATTTTGGCATAACTAATAGCATTTCAGTTTGCTCCTCCTCAGATGCAGAATTGGACAGGGTTGGGAGAGTGAGACTTTAGAGGTCTCATCCTGGTCATTTCACTTGACCGTGGAAGAGAGCTTGAGGCCTGGGCTTAAATCTCTGCAGAGAGTGCATCGTTCAGGTGGGAACCCAGGGCTTCCTCTTCTGGGCTCCTTGCTTCTGACATGGGCCACACACCTTCTCTAAAGACTGTTTAATCAATACTTTCTGAGGACATGATTCTGCCTAAGGTGTTCCAAGAAAATATTTCAGAAGAACCACTCGAAGTGGCCTAGTCACCTGTGGGTTCTCCTAATATTTTAAAATTAATAATATTCTAATATTTCATGTGTGGACTCCAAAGTCTCATAATCAAGTAGCTGTTGTCATTGATTCAGTTTAATTATTCTAGAAGAGAAACCCCAATTGCTTACACCAGCACAATTCCACAGATTTCGGTCTTTTATGGCTTTGGTTCTCCTGTCAAGAATATAAATGTATTTGTGTGCTGTGTGTGTATATACGACGTGTGTTGGGAGAGAGGGAAGAGTATGGAGCTGCTTCTTCTTCTTTTTCTTTTGAAGATTTTTAATGTATCCATTTGAGAGAGATAGAGCAGGTGATAGCAAAGCTCGGGAGAAGGCCAGATGGAGAGGGAGAAGCAGCTCCCTGTAGAGCAGGGAGCCCAATGTGGGGCTCAATCCCAGGACCCTGGGTTCATGACCAATGCTGAAGGCGGATGCTCAACCAACTGAACCACCCAGGAACCCTTCAAAGCTCCTATTTATAGGGAAACTGTGAGTTATCTCAAGAGAATGTGCTTGCTGGAGTCAGCCACAGCCTGAGCTGTTGTGGGGCACCGGGCATCGCAGTGTCCCCTGACCCACCTCTGGTTTTGGAGGCCATTGCTTTTCCAGTGTCTTCACAAAGACCATTCCCCTATCGCTCTCTTTTCCACTAGTGGATAATCTCTGGGGTGGATCTTGATTTTACTTACTCCTGGTTTGTGAGTCTCCGTCACTGGAAAGAAAGGGTAGCCTTGGAAGAAGGGGAAGCAGGTTGTCCAGATAATTCGGTGTCCAGCTCCTTTGCGTATCACGGTTATCCCCTCCTCCCCTCCACTGCAATGATCTGGTTTTTCTGGATGGTTTAGAATTCCTGTATTTGTTGAGTCGTAGCCCCAGGTGCTCCAGTGTTTGCGTGGAGTGGTGGGAAGAATAAACATCAGAGGAAAACATTCCCCTGTTGACAAACTTTGATGGCTTTGGTTGTGACGAGTGCTTTGGGAGCCCAGGTAGACAGACTTGCTGGTAGGTTAAGTGAGGATTTCTTTAACGTGGTAAATTTAAAGGGGATAACGGGATGTTTAGAATTTCTAGAGATCTGTTTCTGCTGAAAGCAGATTGTGTTAAGTTCTTCCTTGGTGTTGCTATCATTCCTCTATATTTATTTTTTCTTTTGTTCTTCAACAGAAAAGCCACATGCAGCAAAAATAGGCTTAAAACAAAACCCTACCAAAACTAAAAGGGGAATGACCATTTCTATTTTAAGGTTTTTCAAAACAAATCTAGTAACACCTGAATACAATTATTCCTGGATCAGAAATTTAGGGAGGAGGATTTCAAAGAATCCAGGGAAAAAAATTAGGCTCTATGACAAAGAGTCTACTGTAAATACAGTTGATGAGGGTGCCTGGGTGGCTCAGTGGGTTAAAGCCTCTGCCTTCAGCTCTCAGGTCATGATCCCAGGGTCCTGGGATCAAGCCCCACGTTGGGCTCTCTGCTCCTCGAGGAGCCTGCTTCCTCCTCTCTCTCTCTGCCTGCCTCGCTGCCTACTTGTGATCTCTGTCAAATAAATAAATAAAAATCTTAAAAAATATATATATAGTTGATGAAGTTGGAAGAAAGTTTAAATTCAACCTATAAAAAACAGAAACAATAATGCAAAAGAACGTATCTAGAAGATAGAAGCGTTGGTGTCCATTGGAGGACAAATATAAAAGTTGCATGGACTGTTAAAAACCAGTGTAAGGAGGCACCTGGATGGCTCAGTTGGTTGAGCATCCAACTCTTGGTTTTGGCTCAAGTTGTGCTTTTGGGGTCATGGGATGGGGCCGCACGTAGGACTCTGTGCTCCATGTGGAGTCTGTTTGTCCCTCTCCCTCTGCTCCTCTCTCTCTCTCAAATAAGTAAATAAAATCTTTTAAAAAAAAAAGTATAAGGATTTTATTTATTATTATTTTTTAAAGATTTTATTTATTTATTTGACAGGCAGAGATCACAAGTAGGCAGAGAGGCAGGCAGAGAGAGAGAGGAGAAAGCAGGCTCCCTGCTGAGCAGGAAGCCCGATGTGGGTCTCCATCCCAGGACCCTGGGATCATGACCTGAGCCGAAGGCAGCGGCCTTAACCCACTGAGCCACCCAGGCGCCCCCAGTATAAGGATTTTTTTTTTTAAAGATTTTATTTATTTATTTGACAGAGAGAGATCACAGAAGGAGAGAGGAAGGGAAGAGATCACAGAGAGAGAGGAAGGGAAGCAGGCCCCCTGCTGAGCAGAGAGCCCGATGTGGGGCTCGATCCCAGGACCCTGAGATCATGACCTGAGCTGAAGACAGCGACGTAACCCACTGAGCCACCCAGGTGCCCCAAGGATTTTAAAATGAAGCATATATTACAAGAGAACTAGAGAGCAATGAGTACAGTATAGATTTTTGAAAAGGAAAATCTTGACACTAATGTCTGGAAAGCATCTCTAGCTGATTATGGAACAGAACCTTTGTGAAAAGGAAGAGAGCGGTGTTGGCCTTGCGGTAGGGTGGGGCGGCTAAGAGGTAGTCAAGAGAATGTAGATTCTAGCTTAATATTGAAGAAGAGAGGAGTCTTTGGTTATCTCTGTTCATCCTTCTTATTAGCAAATTAGAAGATGACATAGGCCGTGTGCTTCTCCAGGCTTTTGTTGGGGTAGGAGGTTCTGGAGTGGGAAGGGGAGGGTGTCAAGGAGCAGATAGAGGCCTGAAGACCCAAGAGACTCAAAGCAGGAAGGGACTGCTCATCGGTCAGAATCCATATGCAGAATCACCCTGGAAGTAGGGCACACAGGCCGGTGTGAGAGCAAGGAAACACGAGAGTGATGGGGATGGCGAGCATGGAAGGAGTGCGGATTCATTTATTGATGAAATATTTATGGAGCACTTTCTTGGTGCCAGCTACTATATTTTGGGTGCTGGGGATACAGCAGGGAATCAAGCAGACAAGGGTCCAGCCTTCTTGGAGTGTCGTGTGCTGCTGAGGGAGGGAGAAAGCAAACACATCTGTAATTTCTCAGGAGGTGATAGTGTTATGGGGAACAGAACAGGTGGGGTGGCTCGTTGACCTGGGGTTGTCAGGGAAGGCCTCTCTGATATTGTGGCATTTGAGCCTACAGGCAGCCCTCAACCCAGGGAAGGTGGGGAAGGTGGTTCTGGAAGGAGTCTTCTGGGCCTGGGGGAGGCCTGCGGAGGCCCTGTGAGCCAGGAGATGAGGGGAAATGATGCTGGAGAAGATGGGGGGTGAAGGCCCACAGAGGGAGCCTGGGAGCCAGTGGTTCATCCAGGTGAGTGTCGAGACCTGAGAATTAAAAACTCAGAGTCCATGCTGACAGGCTTCAAGTAAGTTCCAAGGTCCAGACCACAGCCATCCAGCAAACGTGGTGAAGGAGGCGGCTTTTAGTTGAGCACGTGACTGCTTAGCTGCTCGGCGGTGGTCCGTGTGGTCCGTGTGGTCTTGATCTTCAGAAATGCTGTAGGCAGTGACCCTGCACTGAGACGGGTTTAAACTTTAAAAACCTCCAACGTCCCTTTTCATGTGAACATTTTGGTTCTTCCCCCTTGGGGAGCAAGAGTCTCCTGACTCCGGCCTGGATTTTCAGTGGGATGGCACATGGGGAAGGAAGGGGGTCATGGGGAGGAGCAGGGAGGGCTGGATACGTGGAGAAGCCGTCTGAGTCCGGAGGAAAGCACCCAGAGAAGTGAGGGGGTCTGGCCTCGGGGGATGGGAGGCTGGCACCGGGGAGTCTGAGGAGGGTGTCCTCCTAAGATGAAGCAACAGAGACCTGGCAGATGTGTTGGCCGGGAGCAGCTGGGGGAAACAGTGAAGGATGAGCCTGAGAACTTCTAGGGACAGAGTGTAGGGACTGCAGTCACGGTGGGACTCATGAGGTATGTCCCTGGGCAAGATAAGGAAAGTCATCAGGGCTCCAGGGACCAGCTCACCAGAGAGCAAGACCCCTGCTGTAGAAATGGAGTGGAGGGGTAGCGTGACAGAGGAGTGACTCTGGAACACCACAGCCAGAGGTGAGGCCTAGCAGCAGCCGTAGAACCATCTGAATGTTCCGTTACAGCCAAGGGGGGAAGAAGGGACCTCCTCCAGAGAAGGCGAAGTAGGAAAGGCCTGAGAGGACCCCCCCCCACCACCACCACCACCAGCTCTGGGGCCGTTGGGTGGAGGAAGTGACAGCTGACCCAACCAGAGAGTATCAGACTCTGCTTCACTTTGGCAAAAAATGGTGGTGTTCTTTCCTCAGTTTTGATTCAGGTGACTGAACGCACTTTCCCTCAAACTGTTGCCTGTTTATATGCTGGCCAGATCTCAGGCCATCAGAGGAATTAATTTAAATCGAAACAATTGAGAGCAGTTGAAATTTTTAAATTCTCGTCTCTCTCTTCTGGTTTATAAATAATTTGGAAGAAGGAAATGAATTTCAGGGAGAGCATAAAGATTTAATTTGAAAATACAAGTTTCTTACAAAAACAGTCGGCGTACTTTGTAAGGCTACATTTCTCTTTTAAATACAAGTCAGACAATAGTTTACTATTAAATTTAAAATAATTGATAAATAAGATTATATTTATTTGTTTGTGTAAATAAAACCCGTGTTTGACTTCAGTAGTGGTAGTGTTATGGGAGACTTTTCACAAATATGGGCAATTAGCCAGTTGCATTTCTGTGAATTTCAGAAAGTTCCGCTCTGTCTGCTTTGGGTTCAGAGACCACTGCTTCAGCGATGTCTTTTCTTAGATAATTGGATCACAAGCATTTAATCCTAACCATCTTATATTTTTGCTGCTTTCTCTCTTTCCCTCAGTCTCGGAAAGGGTTTGGCCAAAGTCAATAAAGTTCCAACTTTTGGGGCAGAGTTGCAGTTGGCACAGCTGCATCTTTTTCTCTCTCCACCCTGTGTATGTACGTGTGTGTGTATTTATTTATTTTTGCATTTATTTATAGTCACTGTATTTTGAGCCTGTGCTCTCATGAGAAGTCTATGTTATGAGCCCAGCACTTACTATTCCGTCAAGGCTGTGTTGCATCATGGAAAATGTGTGAGCTGCGAAATCACACAGATGCTGGTTTAAATTCTGTCTCCAGCACATTCAGACCACGTGACTGTGTCAAGTTACTTAACCTCTCCGAGCCTCGGTTTACTGCTCTATAAAATGGGTCTAATTGTACTCAACTCATGGGGTGGTTGTGAAAATTCAAAGTATAGTGTGTATAAAGCACCCAGTAAAGGATTTCTGTCAGTGGAATCAGTGGAAGTTACTGCTGTTCTGTGGTTTTGCTAGAGGACTATAGTGGGGATACAAAGTAATGGGAATTATAAAAATTAGGACCCTGCGATGTGGATAAGTAGACTTCTGTGACAGGCAAGGGAGTGGAAGTGAAAGTTACTGGGGTGAGGATTTTATCATTCTATTTTCTATTGCACTAGTAAGCACAGTAATAAAATTACTTTAAATTTTCTAAATATTGTGTCCACTTCCCTCCCTTAGTGTAAAGGATGAAATTTACCAAATGATAATTTCATTCGGTCTTTAGGATTTGATTTTTCATCATGATTTCACTTGCCCTACTTTGTAGAGTATTTGGGAAATTATTGGTCTGGTTTTCTGTCTCCAAGGAATTGAATGCCATTTGGACATATGATTATCTCTTCTCTTTCAGAAAGTTTTGGGGAATGGTGTATGACTTTTTGCTGCATGACAAATTAGTGACTCAAAGCGTACAACCATTTATTTAGCCCACAATTCTGTGAACCAACCATTTGGACTTGGCTCACATGGGTCGTTCTTGTGCTGATGTCAGCTGAGTTCACTCATATGAGTCTGTGGTGAGGTGCTGCTTAACTTGTAGCTCCTGAGGGTGGCTGGTGATCAGACGGAGTAGAACAGGAAGGGAATGGTGGGGGTACAGGACCTGGGGTCTTTCATCCTCCCGTAGGCTAGCCCAGGCTTATTCACGTGGCAGCTCACTTCTGTGGGGGAGATTGGGAGTGTCGAAGACTCTTAGGTCACGTTCTGCCCAGCTTCAGAACTTGGACAAAGTTACTTCCTCCATAATCTGTTAGCCAAAACAACTCAAAAAGCTATTCTAGAAACAACAAGGAGAGAAATAGAGACCACTTCTTAATGTCAGGGATTGCACACTAAGGAGACCATTTTTGCATCTCTCCCCAGGTAAGGACTCTGATCTTCACTAGGAAGTCAATTGTAGTCCTTGGAGTCAAGGTTCTTTCTCTTAGGCTTCAATTTTCATCTTTTTTGTTTTTGTTTTTTTTTTCATGATTTGATCTTTTCTTTTCTTTTTTAAGATTTTGTTTATTTATTTGGCAGAGAGAAAGAGAGAGAGCATGCACAAGCCAGGGGAGAAGCAGAAAGAGAAGCAGCTCCTAGAGCAGGGAGCCCAATGTGAGGCTCGATCCAGGAACCTTGTGGTCATGTCCTGAACCAAAGGCAGATGCTTAACTGACTGAGCCACCTAGGTGCCCCATGAATTGATATTTGCAAGACTGAAAAGAGATACTTGAGTTATTATTTCCCTTATATTTCCATCAGAGCTCAAGTTTGTATGGTGTGGGCACTGGAGATTTGACCTTGACCCTCTAGGACTTTCCTTGGGTTTCGTCTGTGACCAGATCCACTCACCCAAATCTAGGCACTGGGCTGGCAGAGTAGGGACAGTCAGTTGGATGACCTGGTTGGAGGAGCTCAAGGGGTCCTGACTTATGAGCAACTTACTCATTGTCCCTTGATGTGGAAGGTATGACATTCGGAAAAAGAGACTCCCCACTTAATTAACTGGATGTCTTCGAACATTTAGACATTGCATTGCCACAAATGCTAGGCAGATAAGGTGGTTCCTTAAATAAAGACGTTTTGAACTCTTTTTAATCCATCTGATGATCTCAAGTGACTGGGTTTAAGTAGCTAAGGATTTCTTTTCTGATTATTTTGAGGGAATAGAAATCCCAGTCATCTTCCACAGACACCAGAGATCTTAGTGGTTTGTCTACAAGTCCCAAACTTAATGGGATCCCTTTTTTAAATATGAATGCTCTTCTAACTTGTGTTAGTTCATAAAGTCTGTTAGCCATAGCCTTGGCCCATATGCCTTGGGTAACAGGAACTTCTGGAATTGTCTTCTGGCCTATGAGTATTAAACTGAACCATATTCCCGCTGACCCCAGGGAACTGCATGGTCAGGGAAGAAAAGAAAGATCTGAGAGCTGCCTGCTTCTCAGCGACCACAGAAGTTAACCGTAGTGATGGCCTGGATTTAGGAGAAAATTGGCAAGTTATTGGTTTGGTTTTTAGCTCCTTAAGACGGCAGTGGGTCAGGCCTGCTACAGAGCGTGCCAAACATGCTGCTTTCCCTTTCTGGAAGGAAATGCTGTATTATGATCATTATTCCTCCCTATGTTACAGCAAAAATTAGTAAGAGCTCATCTGAAATGTGTTGACTTATGGATCCGTTATTACTTTGGTAGAGGAAAGAGGTAAAGGTCATTGCATTTATCATTCTCCTTTTATACCCAGTCTATCTTTCTCCAGGCATGTTCTTGTTTTTCTTTTTTTTTTTTTTTTTTTTTAAAGATTTTATTTATTTACCCGAGAGAGAGAGAGAGAGAGAGCGCACCCAGAGGGAGAGAGCGAAGGAAATAGATTAAAAAATGCACAAAGTAAGTGATAAATGCAGTAGGAGGAGGTTATGTTCAGGCTCTGGTGCCCTTGGGGGGCGTAGCAACCTGACTCCCAGGGGGATGTGGGAAGAGACCGGATTATGAGGTGCGGAGGAGGGGGAACTCCAGATGCCAGGCCCTGGGTCCAAAGGCCAGGAGGAGTGATGAGCGCTGCATGTTGGGGGAAATCCATGTCGTTAAGTCTGGCTGGACCAGAGCAGGGGCCCAGCGAGGGCACAGGCAGGAAGAAAAGAAGACAAACATTCTGAGAATTTGAATGTACACCAGTGGAAAACTAGATTAAATTCACACACACTGCTTTTAGAAAGGCCTCCGTTTTATAAAAGGAAACCTGTTCTCCTCTAAAAGCAGCTCTTCAACAACCGGGTTCATTGAATTTTGCTACTTTCCTGCCAGTGACAGATCCCTTTTCCTAGGAAAAAAGATGACTAGGTTCCGCCAGCCCCCCGGGGAAGTGTTCGTTCACCTTTTGAATGGTTCGACTTCTCAAGCGAGGCAGTGTGCTCTCCGTACTGACATAACATTTAGAACCTGGATTGTGAGATACAGATTAAAATAATCGTTGCTGTGATTCTGTGCTGTTTCCGTATGGCATTTCTGGGCCTTGGATCCCCTAGAGCTACTCGGCGTGGCACGCAGATAGATCGTCAAGGCCCCAGAGATGGAAACTACAGAGGGAAGTGACATTCTGAGAACAGGAAGGAGCTCCCTTTTGATCTGATTGTTTATAATTGAAAATGTTCAGTTATATTGAAATTGGATGCTTCTGGTTACATCTCTGCGCTTCCTACCATGGCTGCTTTTTTATTTCATTTCCACTTATTTCCAAGCAGGGAACAACTGGTTCACCATGGCCATCTACCATTCACGTCCAAATGTAGGGTAAAGAGGAGGAGGACCGCTGTCTCTGTCAGTGGGCTGTTAGAGGAATGCTGCCCTTTGGAGTTTATTTGGTGTCAAAGAAGAACCCAGGCGTGGGGATCAGGGTGGGGAAGCTCCAGCATCCCAGACGCTGGCTCACTGCCGTTTTACAGCAGGGACCTGCAGAGCAGGGTTTCCTGAGTCTGGATTCCTCGTGACTCAGGGTGTTGAATGACTAAGTATGCCTGTGTTTAGGCAATGTCTGCACTTTTCTTTCTACTCCTTTGTAGGTTGAGCAATGGTCACGGTTTGCCTGGGACTGAGGAGTTTCCCCAGATGCAGGACTTGGAATGCTAAAACCAGGGACGTTTGGGCAAGCTGGGGCAGCTGGTCAACCTCCCTCTGGCCCCCTGCCTGACTCTCTCGGCTGCCTCCGCTCACTGCCACACAGAAAGCAGTGAGCGTCCCAAGCACCTTTGTGCAGCATTCCAGGGGATAGAGCTGGGGAGCTGGGCAAAACAGAACAGGTGTGTTTTGAAACAGAGGTGCTGCTGAAGTAGTTCGGACTGCAGTTTCATTGCTTGTCTTTATAGAGGGTGACACCACCCACGGTGTCCTGATTGTTTCCTTGCATTGCTTTTCCTTTTGCTGAACATGTATGGAAATTGCAGGTGGGGGCCACGGCAGGCCCCGTGGGTGGGCCCAAGATGAGCTCTCCCACCCAGCTCTACTCCTGTTTCTCCTGGGTGCTTTCAGCTGTCCCCACCGGGAGACCAGTTGTCATTGTAATCTGTGGATTGTGTTCCTGGGATTAGTTCGCTAGTCTTTCCCCCTACCCCTGAGGAAAATAATATACAATTGGAGCAAATTAAGTAATCCTCTACTCTTGTCCCCAGAAGCTGTTCAATGCTACAGGTCATTTCCTAATTTTAGTTGTCATTTTAGCTATCCCTCATGCATCAGGACAATACATGCAACCTGTATCTCAAATCAAAGGGCAGAATTCCCAGTATGCTCGTGGAACTGCAGAATCCCAGACAGAAGCCCATGCCAGGGGCCTCTTAAGATTTTGATCTTTCCATTAAGAGTGACTGGATTTTTTGCTCCTTATGATTCATCAAGAAAGTTCCATCTACCCTTCCATGTTTGCTGCTCACAAACCCCTGCTTTTTTTTCTTGCTGGCGAAGTGACAGGACTGTGTGATGTGACTGGGCTGTGTGAAAACCCAGGATCATAGCGTTGGGCAGTTGCCTAGAAACCATCATGGAAACAGGATTAGGTAAAGCATTTTTTTCTATACCACAGCTGCTTTCTGATTTAAGATGTGACGTTACAAACAGCTCAATGTATATCCCCATCATGGCCTTAAAACACAGGTAAGTGAATAAAGGATTTCCCAACAGAGATAAAATGATTTGTCCATTGTCACATTTCCAGGTGCTCACCACCAGCCCACATCTCCCCCTCCTCCACAACCTCACTCGTACCTCCCTTTCGGGGGGGGGGGGTCATGTGTTGGGGATTGTTGACTCTGGTAGGAGAACATTAACATAAACCAACAGCAGCTCTCACACGTGATTATTCTTCCAACAGCCCCTCAAGCTCAGCCAGCCTGGAGTGTGTGCAGAGAAGTTAGAGGCTTTTGCTGTGATTTAGTCATGAAGAAGGAATGTGTGATGTAGAGTAGCAAATAATCAGCCAAGCGATAAGCAGGTCTTCAACGAAACACCACCAATGGCCAATCCCACTTGGAATAAATTGCATTGAGTTCGAACGAAATCTTTAACTCTGAACCCTGCTGTCTCCCAGGAAATGAGTCGGGATGGAGTCAAGGGACACAGAGGAGTGTACGTGGAAAGGACTTACAAGATGACTGGCATATTCCTAGACTCCTGGAATAAGATAATGGGTAGATAACTGGTTTGAACACTGGTTTGGGGTCAAAGGAGAAAAAGGAATCAGGAAAACCCGAGAGTCAGTAAGTCAGCAAATATTTATTGAGCTCCTCCTATCTGGCCCTTCCAGGTTGAGGGGTGGGGGTGAGGTGGCTACGGACAATGAGCCTAACAGCCTCTATATTCTAGGGAGGGGGCAGGGGTCAGGCAATACAAGCTGGACCAGATGAATAAATAAGATAATTTAAGATAATGGCAAATGCCATGAAGGTGATGAAACAGGGTCCGTGACTGCCGTCAGGGAGGCACAGGCACTCCCTTTCTGGGCTGATATTTGAGGTGAGGGACTGAGAATCTGAGGCTTTGGAGCAGGGTCCTATCAGCCCTGAGGAAGCAGGGCAGGAGGCTGAGTATAGGGTAGAGTTAGAAATCAGAACTCGAAGAGAAACTTCGATGTTGCTGGACCCCAAGTCCCATCCGTGTTAGGAAGATCTTTTTCAAGTTTCTCAGAAAAGTGAATCAAACAGTCCCTCAGATGGTTTTAATTACGTTTGGAAGTGTTGCCTCATATTGGATTAGTCACAGAATTGACAAGAAGGACTTTCGTATTTTTCTCACTGACATTAATGGGGGCAATTATTTTGCACTTAGAATTTTATTTTTAAGCCATGAAAATAACATGAGTGAAGTCGGAGAAATAAAAACAAATCTTCTCTAATTCTGCTAACTTAGAGGCACTATTACCTACTTTGTATATTCCCTCTCAGTCTTTTTTTTTGTAATATATGATTTTAGATCGTTAATATGTGACTCTTTACATGCATAGCAGGCGGTTTCCCCCACCTCCTCAAATTTATATTCTGTGCTCACAAATTCTAATGACTAAATATAGTCTGTTCTTGTGTTGGGGGAAGTTACGCTCTATAAAGCTGCTGTGAACACTGAGTCAATGAGTACTAAATCATTGCTCGTAGGGGAAATGTAGGGTTAGGTTTCTATGAGCCTCTGGTCCCAATATTTTCATTAAGCGATAATGCATACCTTGTTTTAGGTGTGTTTCTGTATAAAGACACCTTATTTAATATATTTTAAAAATTCATTAGCATTGAACTCAAGCCAACAGCACTGTAACTCATGCCTGAACGAAGCTTACCTAACACATAGTTTTTCCATAGGGCACATCATGGCGTTCTTGTGCTTAGAAACACAAGCCAACATATCAGCCCTGCCTTTGGGGGACATTTTCAATAGCAAAATCACCAAGAAAGAAAACAAAAATGTGAAAAATGTGGGATTAAATAGTCCATGGAAAGGATGTTTGCTTCTAGAATGAGAGCTGGAACAAAAAGACAGAGCTTCAAACTCAGCTGAGAATGTGCACTTGTGTAAACCCAGATTGTTGCCGCTCTGCGCATATACGCAAATGACTATGAAAGTGCCACAAGTATTGATTTGGGGGTTACAAATAAATGTGGGCCAGTAGGCGGATCTGCAAATAGGAATTCTGCCTATAATGAGGATTGGCTGTGTATGCTATTGTACCGACTGGCTTTGCCATGATTAACTGAACCGTAAATGACTCACTGTGGAAAGGCACCAACACACGTCTCTGGTGTTGGTGGAGTCTTCATAATCCTTCCCCGCTCCCCACCCTAAACAAATTCAATCCTGAAAAAAGCCCTGCTGGGGAGTAGCTCAGATGCATAGCCCTCTGAGTCTTAGTGGGGGATAAGGGAAATAATGTCACCTTCCATTTATCAGGGCTTTCCCATTTGCGAAGTTCTTTGGTGTGGTCTATGTCATTTGATCGTGACAATGCCCCACTGAGGGAGATGGAACTGTCCCCTTCATTTACCCAGAAAAAAAAACCAAACGTGGGTTGATGGTCAGCATACCTGGCCTTACCTGTCTTTCTGAAATGACTATCAGGTATTTTGCCTTCAGCAGAGGCCCAGAGAGTGAGTCTGGTTCCTTTCAGTGAACGCTGCCTGCTTTGTGAGACTCGATACCCTCGCTGGAAAACACAGTGGCAGCCTCATGGCCCACAAATGCAAGACACCATCCACCCACATGTTTACGATGGAGGGTCAAGGGGCATGTTGGAAAGAATGTAGTTTTTACAGTCAGAGAAACGGATTTTGATTTCCTGACTCTGCCCCTTCCTCAGTTGTGCAACTTTGGGCAAGTTACGGACCCCCTCTGAGCTCGCATGTTTTCACTGGTGAAATGGGGATAATGATATCACGTAATCCACACGTTCGCTGTGAAGATTTAACAAAGTAATATATGTAGCCACTCTCCTCATTATGCCTCTGATGATGAGAATTATGTTGACAAGGAGATAGATCCTTAGAGAAAATCCATAAGTAATCTTGACAGTGACCTTTGCTTCTTGGCAACTCTGCCGGGAGATCACCACCCTCAACCAGCACCATTATCAAATAAGAGTATACGTTGGCTTCTACATCAATAAGTGCCTAAGCCCATGTCACTATTTAATTTTTTGTAACACATCTCTCCCCTAGGATAAGAAATACAAATGTTTCAAAATAACCCTTAAGGAAGTCTTCCTTAGATTTTTTTCCCTCATCTTGCCTGGGATGTTGATAAGCTTTATGTGTCATGTTGGCTGTTGAATGAAGTGATAGAAGAGGCCTGCCAATATCCAGACCCAGGTAAAGCAAGTCGTGTGAGGAAAGGTTAGTGCACAGGCACCTGTTTTGTTTATAGGAAAAGTGAAATATAAAGAGGTGACTTGACAGTAATATCCCCAAACTAGAAAAGGTGTTCCCAAGCTCTCAATCTTTGAGTCCACTTCACTGGGATTGGCCAGGGTGGGGGGGGGGCAGTCTAAAAAGAGTCCCTTTATTTTGATAATTTTACCATTACATGAGAATATGTAGGTCCTTCATAAAGTGTTTTGAGGTCTAGTTTACACCTGTACAGTGTAGGTGGAATGTTTTTGGCATTATTTTTTTAAATTTCTGTGTGACATTAGCACAAGATGGAACTCAACTACTGGAGTACTCTCATAAGGTCACCATGATGGTCACAGTGGTAGGGGTGATGGGGTCAGCAATCTGGAGGTTAAAATGGCTGTCTAAGTGGCTATTTTTTTCCTGAACTTTGATAGTAGGTATCTCCTTGAGGGAAAACATTTGTTTTTGCTGGCTTGGCCTTTGAGATTACCCTGGGACCAGTGATCTTTGGATACTGATGTGAGCTATTGACTCATTTCCCAACTAGATAGAGGGTATCTTCTGTATAACTTGTTCAAATTTTTTTCTCATTCTTGTGTGAATGTCCCATTATATTTCTGATGATTCATACACAGCGATGCTCAAGCCTGGGACAGAGTTAACAAAGCTGACATGGGCAGTTGCCAGGGATCATGCTGATTTTCATTGTCATCACCAGAATGCACGTGAATGGCCACTTCCTCATCATGTTTGTAGGTCGCAGAACAAAGACAACAAAATGCATTTGATATACCTTCTGGGAACTGCAGTCCAAGACAGACACGTGGCTGGTAGATGGTCAGCTTGCTTTCATGAAGTTATTTTTCAGTAATACACTAATATTCATGCCTCTGGATTCCATAGGGGACTTCAAACTAAGGAATTCTTGTGTTGAGCCCAGCACACATTAGAATAGTCAAGAGAACCCTCTTAGAGGTATTTACCTCTACTGATTCATGTTGCCCTAAGGCAAGTCAGTATTCTGTTTCCTTCTTTTACTAACAATGGGCACCTATGAGTAGACAGTTGAATAGTGAGAAGCCTACTATGGAACTTAGACACTGAAATCCTATTACATTGGTTTTCGCCCAACTCTATAGTGCCTATTTTTAGGAGATAGAGAAGCTGAGGGTAAGTTTTGGTCGCCATTATGCTGCTTTTCTGACTACTAGCAAGGCAAAGCTTAGGCACTAACTGAGAAAAATAATTTGACTGTGGATTGAGTTTTGGCATAATGTGGTACCAGCTTCAACTGTGGACTACTAAACATGTTTTAGGCAGTCCTAGTAGGCCTCGAGCTGTATGACAGCATTTCCGTATCTCCAGAATTCAGCACAGTTGCCTGAGACAGTGAATTCTGAACATATTTTAGCTGAGTCAAAGCTGAAGAGGTCAGAGAAAAGGGTAAGACATAGGAGCAAAGAGACGCAAAGATAGCAAGTGACGCTCAAGTGTTATCTTGTGAGGTCCCCGGTGTGAGGCCTGGGAGAGGAATTGTTGAAGTCATATGGGTGGTACCTGGTTATCCATGGAGCCAGAAACCAGAGCAGGAGGGCCTGGGAGGGAAGCTGCAGAGTGGAATGGCCCCAGAGCTAGTTAAGGTGCCAACTCAAATGCAAGTCAGGCCAGAGGGAAGCTGGCATAGTTGTAAACCTCCTACAAAGATAGGGCCGGGGAGGGAAGCGGATGTGGAGATGAATATTCCAGAAGCTACACCAGCCAACCCAGGCTGTGACTAGCCTTTAGTTAACATAGTACAAGAAATAGGTCCTAAGTAAATGTTTCTGTTTTTTTTTTTTTTTTTTTAAATTTCAAAAAATCTTTCTCCTTCCATCTCTTGGTTTTCTTGTAAAAGTTTCTGTAAAAGAAAAAAGTCAACTTTGCCTTGGCCAGGAAAAAGAGACTTATCCAAACCTAGATCTGTGGTCTGGGAGGCCAGGTATGAAGTCATAGCCGCCATCTTGGCCTGACTTCCCAGAAGGAGCGAACAAGGGAGGTGAAGCAAAGCATCAGGTTCAAGAAACAGGGGTGGAACACGTTGGACAAGTCAGGGGTAGGGCCACCCTCTTCAGTTTGAGGCTGACTACAAGGTTAACAGAGTCTCCAGTCCCCACATTTATCCTCAGGGTTGACGTTTCCTCCACAAAAACATCTTCAGAGATGTGGACAAGAAGATTGTGGGTGAGGGAGTGGACAGACACATAGCCAGTGAGTGGGTGTAGTAGTTTTCTATTGCTACATAACAAATTACCACACACTTATTTACTTAGAACAACACCATGTATCCTTCATGGTTTCCCTCCGTCAGGAGTCTGGGTGCAATTTCGCTGGCTCCCCTGCTGACAGAATTCAGTTTTTTACATGTGTAGGACTCTTGGTGGCCTTCTTCTTCCAGGCCGGTAGGAAAATCTCTTTGGGATTTCTAGAACTTCTCTGAAAAAGCTTGCCTGATGAGGTCAGACCCACTCAGGAGAACCTCTGCTTTGATGACCTCAAAGTCAGCTGAATTGGGATCTTAATTATATCTGCAAAATTGCCTTCCCTGAAGTGCCGTCATAGTCTCATGTCATACAGGCCACACTCAGGGGAAGGGGATCTTAAGAGGGTGTGTACCAGGGAGCAGGAATCTTGGGGTCATCTTAGAATTCAGCCTCCCATGGTGGCTGAGAGATAGCGAGTGGCCAGTGCTGGTCTGTTCTCTCCGTGTAGCAGACTGTAATTTTGGAAGGGGATGTGGAGCAAGAGCAAGGACGAAAGATATTATTTTTCGGGATTTATGACTGGTGGCCCTAATTCATGAAGAACAGAAATCACTACTAAATACAATCTAAGGATAAAAGCTCCCATAGTTGGGAGATGTTCTGGGTCCACCCTGGTCAGGGGATGGTGAATAAAAGGGAGCTCATTTTCAGCGTTTGGGATTCTGTGGCATACAGAGCTCTCCATTGAAACTGGTTTTGAAAACAAACTCTTCCTGTTCACTTGTAGTAGGTAGCCATACTCGTTGGCAAAAGGCCCAGTGGTGGGGCCTGATTGTCATCAAAATGGAGGACAAAATTGAAGAGATTTCTGTGTGTTTAACATTTAAAGTGCCAGAGCGGGGGGTGGGGGGGGACCCAGTTGGGATATTATGTCCTTACACAGTGATCCGGTAAGCCTGGGTCTACCAGTGGGTTGTTGTTGTTATTATTATTATTATTATTATTATTTTATTTTATTTTATTTTATCCGGAATGAAATAGAGAAAATCTGCCTTCTGGGCAGACCATGCTTGTCCTTAGTCAGCTCTCTTCACTGTTCTTTGTTCCCTGAGGACTATTTAATCCAGGTCTCGCTTAATTTGATTAAATGGAGTCTGTTTTTAAAAACAAATGCTTACCCCCCCCCATTATAAACTCACAGATTTTCAGTGTAGAAAATATAACTAGGAACAAACAACCCACATCTGTTGTGTCATATTACCAGTTACACATCTGTTACTAAGCAGAAACTTGTCAACATTTTGTCAGATATCTCCCTAGACGTTAAAGCATTTGTAGATAAATCTCTACAACTGAAAAGTAAAGGGAATTCAGTTGTAATATGTTTGCTCTTTGAGATATATACACATACGTATTTTTTAATGTTTTAATGAATTCACAAACAGCTTTCTGCAATAGCGTTTTGAGTACCTACTTACTTAGATCGCTTACTTACCTTCATTTCTGGAAACAAACTCACATTTCAGATAGATGATAAATACCAAGTCAGGGTTATCTGCCTTTGATCAGTACATCCTTCTTGGAGGTTGTGATCGTGTTGTTTTCACCCAGTGCTGCGTGTGTTACAGGCTTCCCTGTCGTTGCTGGAGGGCTGGCAAAGGCAAAGGCAAAACTTGGGCTTGATGTTTACTTTTCCCCTAGTCCATCCCCAAGGTTACTCATAAAGTTTTTAAATACATCTTCTGTGAGCAAGAAGCCCTAATAAACAAACCACTTTGTTGAGACGGGAGTATTAGCACTGGCACAATTTACTAATTTTACTGCACCATCGCAGACATCACGAGCCAGCGAGGTGCCTGGCGGCACCTCCGTTCCACACCCAGACTCTGTGTGCAGCTTTGTGAGCGGCTGTTTTCTTTTCCCTTGCCCTTCTCGGGGGGCTGCTGGTGGCACTAATCTGTTTAAACAAAGGGAAGCCAAGGATCCGACTTTAGAAGAGAGATTTCGCCTACTAGAAAACTGAGATTTGCCAATGTTGAGAGTATGAGGATTCTTGAGGAGAGAGACCCTCAGATGTCGGTAGGTGGTTGAGTGGTAGAGGGAAAAGAATTCAGTGACCCAGACAGCCATCAAGAGAACTTTCTGACCCCATGCCGCGTTTCCTGTGAATAATGAAAACAGACGCACGGAAGACCCCGGAGGAACATAGCCATCCTTCGTGATCTGCCTGAGTCTGCGTATCACAAGTTCTCTTCTTCGGGTTTTCGAAATCCGTGGTGGATTTTGGATTGTCATCAGGAGGGGGAGTGAGAAGCTTTTGTGTTCAGGGGCCCTGGGATATGCAGGACACTTCCAATCAATGGAGAATCTTTTTTTTTTTAACCTAAAATAACCACAGGGTCTGGTTGAGAACTTCCAACCGCTTCACAGTGTTTGGTTTCTTCAAAGGAATGGAGCAGAAAACACGATAGGACAGCCGTGAATTCTTCTGGGGCTTCCTAGGAATTGTCTAGTCCTTTCTCTGTCCCCCGTTTCTCGGGGTGGTTCTGCACTGCTGAGGCTGGAAGGAGGCAGTGGGGGCCCACGGAAAAGCAGTCCAGCCCTCTTTAGCTTCGATTAGTTCTGTCTGTCTATACTTGGCCTGCCAAAGTTGAGTCATTTTTTCTGATAAAATCCTGTCTGGTTGTTTGTCTCCTAGGCCAGCTGTTCAAAGGCAGGAATTAGCCAAGGACCATCCAGCTGTTAGCGCAGTCATCCTCAAGGGTACGAATTCTTTGCCAAAAGAGCCTCAGAAAAGGCTGGAGAGAAGGAGTTGCAGGGAACACTGACTCAGGCTTAAGATTTGTTTTCAGGCTGTTTTATTCCCCTCGGTGAGGGGAAGTGGAGGCCGCCTACCTCATAACCGATCTCAGAATGTCCAGAGCTGCAGGAGGCCTTGGAGACCAGCTGGTTTTATTCTTTTATTTTGTATTCTAAGAAAAGAGGCCCGGAGAGGTTAAATGACTTTGCCTGAAGTTACAGAGCCAGGTTGTGACAGAGCTAGGTCTAAACCTAGACCTTTTAATTCCAAATTGAGCTTCCCTTTTACCACCGCAGCAGTTGCCCTTTTGACTTCTTATTTTATTTATTAAGGAATCTTTGCTGGCTTTCTTTCCAAAACATTCCCTGCCCCCACGAAAGCATTGTACCCTTATTACATTCAGACCTTCTGTCATCTCTGAGCCTGTCTGGCTTCAGACATAAGGGAAAAGCACCTTTTATGACCAGAGAGCAAATGCTCCCTGTTTGTGACTCAGTAAGCAAGCATCCACCCCTGTTAAATAATGAAAAAAACTAGAAGCATTGCCCTACGTTGTCTTTGGGGAGGAAAATGAAGCTGTTCAGGCTTTCACATGTGTTTGCATGTTGTTTCCCAGAGGGACAGCAAAATATCTTCAGTTTGCTTATTCTGATAAATGGAGATCGTTACATTCCATTCATGGTCTTTCTTAGAGAATTCAGGCTCCCTTTTTTTCACCATCATTATTAGACAGTCTCCAAGCCTTCCGAGGTCAAATGAAGAGGAGAGGCAGGATGGTAGCTATTCGATGGAGCATCAGCCTGGTGGCCAAAGCCCATACCTTTTGGAGCACCTGGAGTCCATTTCCAGAGCAAGACTTGAGAACCTAAAAATATCCATCTCGGGGAAGCTTTGGCTCACTGCTGTTGACAGTCAGGGCGAGATGTCTTTGAACATGTCCAGGACATTTTTTCACAACCAACTTGTCCTATTTTTCTCGCTTTCTGCTGGTTCTGTCATGGCTTCTCAGTAGCCTCCTGGGTGATCTCTTTCTTCTCTCGTTGGTTTACTTTGAGTTTTCTGGGCCTTTCTTGTCCGTGCCCCACCAAGTGAACACTTGATAATCCAGCTTGTCTGTGACCAGTTCCCTCTTAGAAAGTTGAGTGAGGAGTTTCCATGAAAATTTGGGGCATGAAATGAAAGAGCACTGAAGAAACATGGATGTCATCGTGATTCTCCATAATCGTGGTCTGTAGAGGACTATCTAGGTTTAAGACTGGAGATGTGGGCCTGGTTTTCAAAAAGGGAAGAAGATTTATCAATTAGGAATTGATGTAGTGACACGGAGCCCCTTAGTAAGTGAAAGAACAAACTAGAATCTAATATGAGATCACCAGGAACAAATGAGCCTTGCAATCTGTGTAAATAGACTGATAGATCAAAGAAATGCTTAATAATTTGTCCCAATTTCAAAGTTTGAAATATAAAGCTTATAGTCATGATAACAATGAAACCGCATTTATTGAGTTCTCATTAGAGAGAGAAACTGTTCTAAGTGAATAAACATCAAGCCTGATATCTCTTAACTTTAGCTTCTTCATTTAAAATAATGGAGTTTAGAGCCCCTGGGTGGCTCCTTTGGCTAAGGCTCTGACTCTTGATTTGGGGTCAGGTCTTGACCTCTGGGTCGTGGGATCAAACCCTGCATGGGACTCCATGCTCATTTCAGAGTCTGCTTCTCCCTCTCCCTCTGCGCCTCCCCTGCTCATTGCTCTCTCTCTCTCTCAAAATAAATAAATAGATCTTTTAAAAAAAAATAATGGAGCTCCTCTTTCTAATGTCTCTCCAATCTCACCAGTTATCAGAGAGCTAACTAATTGGTGGTTCTTTACTCCTCATAGTCCCAACATTTCTGTCCTGACCAAGGTGTTGGACTCTTGGATTCTAATAGCATTTGGAGATAGAAGGGGATTCATTACCTCAGCTGGTTGGGTTTCATAAGAGGAAGGAACATGCAGGTGCAGATGTCCAACAGGTACCACGTTCCCCATATTTACAGTTGTTAACTGGCCAGTCAAGGAGGTAAGAAATAACTATGTGGCTGACTGTAGCTCTCATGTTCATAACCCTTTCATGGTTCTCAGCCAGTTTTTATTTGCCATAGCCCCATATTAAATTGGAATCAGACTGTCCATGAATTTTTTTTTTATCTTTGTGACAATTTTGAAAGGCAGATTGCATTTTCCCTCACTTCAGCTGTAGTAGAAAGCATGGGTTAATAGTTCAAGGTGACTACTAAAAATTACAGAGCTGATCTAGAATGTATGTGTTCCGACTCCTGGCTCGAGGGGATGGACCCCTCCTCCTTCACGTGGTTAAGAGTCTCCAGTGTGTTTCCTTAGGCCAGTATTGCAGGGAGGTGGAGCACGCTTGTGAGATCTGACAGAGCAAAAGTCTAAGTGGCTTTAAGCCAGAACTTGCCTGGGTTTCCTAGTTTGGCAACCTGTGGGATTCCTGTTGCTCTTATCTGGGGGTGAAGTGGTACCTCCTGGCAGTGAGTCACTCCCTGTGCATTTGAACAAGAAGGCAGATAGTATCTCGTACTCTTGAAGCACTTTCCCTTTCTCCTAGTGTGGCATTCTAGGGAGGAGATGATCTTGGTAATCTGATTTGACATATCTGGCTCAGAAATACATAGGGTTTGTTTTTGGTTTTTTGTTTTGTTTTGTTTTGTTTTTTCATGAAAACTTTATAGCTCCTTTAGTTTTTCACACCTGACATCCTTGGCTTTGGATCTTAGCTTGAGACAGAATTGTCCCATTGCAAACCATATGTCCTGTCCAAAAAATTCCATGAAGAAAGTCTGTGGGACTCTTCGGTCATTTGGCCATCCTTAATGATAGTCACCATCTTTCTGGTTACAGAATCAAGAGTGTAAAGGTTTCACATACTTCTCTGAACTTCAATTTTCTCAAATTAAAATGACCAGGTAGGCCCTGATGATTTCCAGTATTTCTTCAAGCTTCATCCACCTATGATCTGGGGCCTGTTGTCATAATCAGAAATTTTTTCTGGAATGGCAAAATACCAGATTTTAGTAGGTTTAGGGTAGGACCCAAAGAGAATAGAAACAATGAATATTTTATGCCTTTCTCAAAGTCGAAGGCCCTGAGGGAATGCCCTGGGTGTTTCTTGGTGAAGACTGGAAGGTGTATGGTGGGGCAAAGAGATGGTGTTGTTTTCTGTTTCGAGTGGAGGACACCTGAGGGGAGGAGGAGTTGTCTGTGGAGGAGGCAGGAGACATAGTCGGAAGAGACGGGCCAAAACAAGCCTCCCAGCTGGCTTGTATAAAGAGAACATAAAAGGGTAAAAACTGCAAATTGAAGGTAAGGCACAGAAGGAGGATATCCACAAGGGACAAAACATCAATTAGGAAGAAACTTCGGAGAATCTGGGAGATGGTGAATAAGAAATTTAAATCTACTTTAACTCTATGGGGAGTTTGGACTTAGATGGCATTATGTTGGGCCTTTTAAGTGTGGGAAGGTTAAAAGTAAACCTGTTGGCTTTGGCGTGTGGTATGGGTCAGGCAGAAAGCCCCGCCGGGTCAGCAGTGCTCGCACTGGCCATGCGGAGGCAGAATCTGGACTTCGGGACTGAGCGAGGGAAGAAATGGCTGTCAAGGTGGCTCCCGCTCACGTCCCAGCTCTCGGCAGCTCCGCCGTGGATGGAGAGAACAAAACGGCAGATTCTGTACTGCCTGCACCTTGGATGGTTGGCTTGATCATGATTTTGAGTTTGTCTTTGGGGAGATTCAACTGTCTGTTGTGACGGAAGAGAAGGGAGAAGGACTCCAGGGGATGGTTTGAGTTTCTTAAATCAAAGAGGACTCCTCCATCTGATATGGATTGTGTGTTATTTCTGGAACAGCTCCGCCTGCTCTAAAAGGATCCCGAGGCACTCCTCCCACAATCTGAGGGGATGTCCTGGTCTCGGGCCCAAATTACAATTCCAAAAGCGTTTGGCAATCAGGAATCTGGTTACTGAGTTCTGGTTGTGTTTGTGTTCAGGGAGCAGCAGGCAAAGCTGAAACTAAAAGGGAACAGAACTGGCAGCCAGGAATCCTGACCTACTCCCCCATTCTCCACAGTCCCCATCCCTACCTTGTAGATAATTCTGGATCTTGTTGAGATCAGATACAATAATGGTGTGGAAGTGTTTTGTCCCGTGTAAAGCACTGTGCATTCAACATGGCGTATTATTATTAATAATTATATTTTCTTACAACTTTTCTTCCTGTTGAGACTGGTTAGATACTGTAAAGCCAGAGAAGGAGAAGCCTTCTACCAGCCTAAGGCTGGTTTGGGTTCCAGAAGAACTAAGAAGCACATTTGCAGACATTTGCAGGTATATATATAAATGAACCAAGAACTGGGCAGATTGAATTTCTTTGGGCTAGTTAATTCTGAATCTGAGCTCTCCTTTGCCACCTACCAGAAGTCACCCATGGGGTGTTTCTCCCTTCCTCTCATTAGCTGATTTGCTTGTATAAAATAAAATAATGAAGTTTTTCACCTCAACTGTTAAGCAAGAAGACCTGCTACAGGCCGTCAAGATTGGATTGCATTTGGAGAAAATGCATCATTACTTGTCTTAATGATGAAAAATTATGTCATTTAAAAGGGATTAGTATTGGTACATCTCCCTGGAAACAAATATCACATAAAAATTAATGTTTCTATAATAAATAAATTAGGGGTGACTCTTTTTTACAAAAAATAGAACATACCCTACCAGTGGATTTTTAGTAGGGTTCTTTACATAGACATCCCCCAATGCCTTTAAAATTGGACTGACCTATTTCACATACCTTTTATTTTTTACGAAGAGAGGGACATCTGGGTGCTACAAACCAACGGCTGGGTGTTTTGGCTCTTTAAGAAACAATTTCTGCTCCTGCTTGTGAAATTTCAGTGAAGCATATATCACTTTACAAAAAATACACTCCCCCCCCCCCCGCAAACAAACCCCTTCAAACTGCGTAATAAGGAATTCTAAAGCTCAACCCCACATTTCTTTATTTAGAGAAATATGTATTATACCTTAATATTGGTACCAACAAAAAACTGAGCGCCCTTGAAGTTTCACTGTATTAGGGTTTGATTTGTGAGTATTTTATTTTCTTGGGATTTTTGACAGAAAAGCGAGTGTTCTCTTCTACTAGGCATCAGGCTGTATCCTGTTTGCAGGTCAAGATCCACGCAGGTCTAAGGACACTGTCCTTGAAGTTGTCCCTGGGAGAGTGGCAGGGGAGGCCATGTCTCTTTCCCCTCCATCCTCCCTCCCCCTCCTTCCTCTTCCTGCTGCCTCCTCCCTCCTTTTATTCTCCTCCCTCTCTCCCTCCTGTCCAGTACTGGCCAACTGTGTGTTTTGCTGGAGGGAAACCTTGGTTTCCAAAGTGAATTTGAGCTGTGCCCTCAGAATTATTTCTCCGCATTTCTTTGAGGCTCTGGGGGTTGTCAGCTCGCCTCTACCACGTCCCCTATGTCTGTCCAAGACTCTAAGTCTTTGAAGCATTCGGCGCTCCCGGCAAGCTCCTAGCTTCAATTTTGCACTAAAAACCCTTCTTCCCCTGCCTGAGAGTGAGCCTTGAGCCAGATGCGGTCAGCCAAGGCAGCCCTGTTCCAGGCAGGAGGCCTGGAGAATAAAATCTTTGTTGAGCACATCCACTGGAGCCCGGGGCACGCCTTGCCCCCGACTCTCCCCTCCACCCCCCACCCGTACCTCTTGAGGGAGCTGCCAGGTACTGTTGCCTCGCTGGGTTCCTCCTGTGCCTCCTCAGTTTCACGGCCCTAGACCGGGTAACACGGGGCGAACTAGCCCAAGAAGCAGAAAGAGGGCACTTCCCTCCTTTTCCTAAGTTTTGGAAAGCTTTTGCATTTTGTATTGCCTGTAACATTTTAGAAAATTATAGGGTATTAGAGCAGAATGTGTTGATAGCCATGACCTTTAACTATTTGTGTGTGTTACTATTACCTGTGCTGGGAGGTTTGTGTGTGCATTGAGGGGGGGAGGTTCGATTTTATTTATTTATTTGTCATAGAGAGAGACAGAGCACAGGCAGGCAGAGTGGCAGCAGAGGCCGAGGGAGAAGCGGCTCCCTGCAGAGCAAGGAGCCCAATGTGGGACTCAGTCCCCGGATGCTGGGATCATGACCTGAGCCGAAGGCAGCGGCCCAACCAACTGAGCCACCCAGGCATCCCTGCTGGGAGTTTTTTAACTGGAGATCCATGGAGTCCTCCTCTCCTGACCTTGGACAGGCTGGAGGGGGCGGGGAGCCACCAGGAATCTGCATCTGTGGGCCAGTTTCTGTAGGAAGCTTTCATTTGAGTTTCAAAAGGGTACAGAGATCAGAAGAGGGGAGAAACCACTGAAATCAAATCCAAAGTCCAGTTGTTCACGATTCCCCGCCCCATAAGCACACACAGACACACACACACACACACACACACACACACACACTCACACTCAGTTTCCAGACAAGGAAACTGAATCCAGAAGAGAGGGTGTGATGACCAGAGAAGCCCAGGCAGGGACTGGTTGCTTGTGTTAGCTTGAACCCAGAAGATGCCGTCCAGCCCACCTCGGGAGGGCACCACGGCTTTGAACATGCTCTCTGAGCTCCTTGCTGCAGAGGGGCCCAGGATATCCATTTCAGGTAACCGTATGGCATCTCAGGATCATGATCTCTTTATAAGATGATCCTCATTCACCCTCTAAATAGGGGCCGGTAGAGTCCCTTGCTCAGGGTAGCCACTCACTGTATCGGTTGGAAGGAGCAAAACTTTGTGGCGAGCAGAAGTACAAGGATGACAGCTCTATGCAACCAGTTGTTTGAGCTCAAGAATGATGAATCCGTTGTGTTCCTCCTCCTCCCTTTTTCTCATCCCCATGACCTCAGTTCTTGGGGCAATTGTCAGCGGCGGCAGGCCGCCTAGATTGTACACCACTCTTGTGTGCTCCTTTGACAGCTGGTTAATGACCTACAAACACAATGTCAGTGCTTCAGAATTTTTTTTTTTAATAAAGTAAATGATGTATGTCCGGTTAAGCATTTCTCTTAATTGATCTGATCTGTACTCATGGATATATGTTTTAAGCATTTGATAGCGCTTCTTTCTTGATTATAGGGAGGCCTAGGTTTCGATGGAGATTTGTTCACAGTTTGGCTGGGATATTGTAGAATGATAATAAATTGAGACAAGAGATAGTTGGGGAGCGCATGTGATCAGTGCTCTGTACCGGGCTCAGAGGGAGCTGGCTGAAAATGTTCACTTCTTGATTATGGAGTTTATAAGGCCCAAGGGTAAAAGGTTTAAGTAACTTGGCAATGAAAGGGACACCAAAGAAGAGTAAAAATATGTCTGATTAAGAGATACATATTCCCAAGGGTTGAAGCTGGTCAGGGAAATAAGAGGCCTATTGCAAGCTATGTCTGTCTAGGATAACTTGTAAAAGAAATAGATTCTTCTTCTCCTTCTTCTTCTTCTTTTTTTTTTTTTTTTAGGTAGTTTCCTAATGGATAGGAAAATGAAAGGATATTCTAGAAAGAACACTGTGAAAAGACAGTGTGCAAGTACAGATGCCAACATGTAATTGTTTTCATCTTTATAGTTTTCTTTCTTTTTCCCTAAAGAACTTTTTAAAAAATTGATTGTTATGCCAGCGAAGTGTTGGGGGTATCACATGCATTATTTAACTCAATCCTCACAACGGGAAGCTGCTACTGTTGTTCTGTTTACATTACAGGAGAAACAGACTGAAATTTAGGGATCTGAGCTCCTCTTGCACTGAGGCCCATATAGCTAGGAGCCAGGATCCAAACTCAGAGCAGTCTGGTTCTGGAGCTGTATCACCCAAGGTCATAAGGGCACGAGTAGCATTGGAGTAAAAGTATCAGGCTTTAGAATCAAGGGAGGCAAGACTTTACAGGACAGCTGAGGCCGGACTGGAGGATATTAAATGTTGGGTATTAGACCAGGAGAAGATGAGACCTTGACATAGGTTCTTCCCCCCCACACACAAGATTTTATTTATTTATTTTATAGAGAGAGACACAGTGAGAGAGGGATCACAAGCAGGGGTAGTGGGAGAGGAAGAATCAGGCTTCCTGCCAAGCGGGGAGCCTGATGCAGAGCTCGATCTCAGGACCCTGGGATCATGACCTGAGCCGAAGGCAAATGCTTAATGACTGAGCCACTTGGGTGCCCCATTGACTCAGGTTCTTAAAGCAGGTTGCCAAGGGCCTTCTTCACTGAGGTGGGCAAGGAACACTCCTCTCGTGAGGCAGGGGTTCAGCCCCGTCAGGCGGTTTCTTCCAACCCAGAGATTCAGTGATGGGACTGGGAACCCTTGGGCAGAACCGTGCACCGAGGGCAAGGGCCTGTCCATTATCATTACTGCTGGCGTCCCATAGAAGTGATGTTGGAGCCTCCCCGTCTAGAAACTCCCCCGCATGTTTCTGTACTGAGTGCGGAAGACTCTGTTTGTGGTGGACGAGTGGATGGGCTGTCTGTGAAATCTACATGAGTGTTTTGAAATTCCAGCCCCTGCGACAGGTCGGCTTTGGAGACAGACTTCAGTGAGGCCCTGTTCCGTAGTGGAAACTACGTGCGTGGACTTCGAAACCTGTGACCCCAACCCTGGGCAATGCACCTGACTTCCCCGAACCCCCATTTTCTCACTGGTGAATGGACATGTGTCTGCCTGATAGGAGAGCTCCTCGCTCACTTTCTGGGACTCTAATAGGTGAAGCGCTTCTCCCCCAGACGGCCTGGCACCTGGTCCCATCCAGGTCCTCATCGCTGATCGGTGGCAGCTTCCTGGTGTTATACCCGATGGAACTTCTCCTTGTATTTGGATCGTGAAGCTCCAGCACCTCTTTCTGGAAGAAATACTGGGGGCAAGTTTGGTCAGTTTGAAATAAGAGGACCTCAGTTCAAGGCCTCGCTCAAACAGTAGGCGACTGAGGTCTTGTGGGCACTCATTGAGGGGAGAGCTATGAAAATACCTTGTAAATCCAGACAGCTTGACCAGAGTCTTAGGCAGAATGGTAAATGCTATTATGCCATGCAAATAAACATTTCATAACCCTCAGATTCACATGCGCGGTCCTTTGCTCAAGTGTTTGCAGGATCCAGGAAGGCTCCCTGTTTGGGGAGGTTCACTTCGCTCCAAGACCATATGCCCCCTCTCACCAGCTGCCAGGAATGATGGGCCGGTTCTGGCCTCATTCTT
Organism: Mustela lutreola; assembly: GCF_030435805.1. Taxonomy (NCBI): domain Eukaryota; kingdom Metazoa; phylum Chordata; class Mammalia; order Carnivora; family Mustelidae; genus Mustela; species Mustela lutreola. The sequence continues at coordinate 187,097,781 of NC_081293.1, read as the reverse complement.
GTTCCAGCAGGGGGATGGTGACCTGTCTGCTGAGCCCCTGAGCCCCCAGCTGCCAGGGAGGTCCAGCAGGAACTGATCAGCTGGGCTGAGTCACAGAACCCGGCTGGGACAAGTTGGGACAATATCTTTTCAATCACAGATATTCCCCTGGGACCTACTCAGTGCTCATCACCTTGCCAAGTTCCTAGGTGCAGGTGGCAGTCAGGTTTGGCTGGTCCTTCTCCCAACGAGGTTCTTTTCCCAGAGGGGAGGTTAGCATATTGCCTTCAGGAACGACTGCAAGTTCTTCAGGACTGTCTATCATTTAGGGCTACATTGTTCGGCAACGTAGTAATTACTACAAAACCCAAAGTAGAGGGAGTTCAGGGACGGTTAGCAGCGTTTGAGAAGGTTTATTATTGGTTATCCGGGGGATGTTCACGAAAACATTCATTACTGCTGCTCAGGAGAAGGAAAACGGTGTCCGCTGAGTAGCCCAACCTGGCAGCTTCCGTGGGAAAGCAGGGCAGTCAAAGAGAGCCTTGGCTCAGGGTAGAACAGGATTCCAGAGGTGTAGTAGGGTCAGCATAGCTGGCCAGAGTGGACATTGTCGCTCAGGGGAGCGAATTGTGGCTGGGAATTACAGGGACTATGAGTTTGGCTCTTGAGTTTGCATTTTAACGTTGTGTTACTTATTTCTCTTTCTGCTCCCTGAATGTTGGCCTCAGAAAGAACTCTGTCAGATACTTGCAGAATATTCACCATCAGGCAACCACGAAATTTGTCTTTTGGGACATGCTGAGGGAGTTGGACCCTGACTTCGAGTGATCTTACAGTCTGGAAACCTGGCTCTTAACCTTAGCCTTGCAGATGTTCTGCTCCTTGCTCAGCAGAGCATGTCTGTGGACTAGCAGCATTAACGGGGAGCTGGTTAGACATGCAGACCCCCAGGTCCACTGGACTTGCGAGTCACCATCTGTGTCTTAAGGGGATTCATGGGAACATCAGAGTATGAGAAGCACTGGCCTAAATGGCAAGCCCAGGAAAGTTATGGCCTTTCTGTTGTCTTCCTTTTTATTTCGTATCCCCAGTACCTAGTTCAGGTTTAACACATGGTGGCTCAATAAGCCATGAGTCTTCCTCTGACTTGCGTATAGCTCAGGCTCTAGGGACATTGTAAGTTTCTAGGGAACTAATTGTAAAGTGGGGTGTATGGGGGTGGGGGTGGTGAGTAGGGTTGGGGTCACCCTTCGGAGGTTGAAAAATTGAAGTGAACATTAGAATCACAGGTGGTGGGGGTGGTTTTCATACGGATGATTTTGAACAACTCAAAACCTCCGAAGGTGGGTCAGAGGATTTGTAATTTTTTTTTAAAATTTCCCATTATTTCCAATAATGTTTATTATAGTATCACATATAATAATGAGATATTTAGATATCTCTCAAGAAGAAACCGATTAAGGGGTGTCTGGGTGGCTCAGTCAGTTAAGCATCTGCCTTCAGCTCAGGTCATGATCCGAGGATCCTGGGATCGAGTCCTGAGTTGCCAGGTGTGGTCCTTGCTCAGTTGGGAGCCTGCTTCTCCCTCTGCCTGCTGCTCCTTCTGCTTGTACTCTCTCTCTCTGTGTCGAATAAAGAAATAAAATCTTTTATTTTAGATTTTATTTCTTTATTTGACAGAGAGAGACACACTGAGAGAGGGAACAAAGCAGGCGGAGTGGGAGAGGAAGAAGCAGGCTTCCCCCAGAGCAGGGAGCCTCATGTAGGGCTCGATCCCAGGACCCTGGAATCATGACCTGAGCCGAAGGCAGATGCTTAAGGACTGCGCCACTCAGGCACCCCAATAAATGATATCTTTAAAAAAAGAAGAAATAGGTAAATACAATGGAATACAAATTAGAAGTTCAGATGAATGAAATAGAGCTGCGTGTATAAACATGAATGAATCTAAAAAATGTTTTTGGAGGGAATAAAGGTGCAGAAGGATGTGTGAGGGAAGGTACTATTTATTTAAAGTTTAAAGTGTTCTTATGTATGTAGTGGAAATACGCATATGTCGGAGGAATGTAAAGACCTGAGTGGGGATGATAACCAAGTTCAGGGTGTTGGTTAACTTTGGGAGGGTGGAAGGGAAATGGGTGGAAGCTTTAATAGTCCCTTCATGTTTTATTTCTTTAAAAAAGAAAGAGTTAAAAAAAAAAAGTTGCAGCAGGAAACATGGAAAAATAAGATTTTCCCCAAAGGAATGGATACGTACTTATTCGTGGTACTGTTTTCTATAATTTTTCTGAATGTCTTAAATATTTCATTATAAATTGACTAAAACAAAGTCTCCTGGTGATTTTGATGCAGGCACTTGACTTTTGGGAATTCTTGCCTGAGATGCTTCTAGGGGCTTTTCAGTTCTAAATGTGTTTGTGTGCAGAGCATTCATCCCCAAGTGCCTCTCTTATTCTTGTAGATGGCTGGTATCTGTCAGGCTGTGCTCAAGCCCGTGGCTTTCCTGTATTCTGTCCCAGTGAGATGCAGCCACTTATGTTGGTGATGTTGGCAAAACTCGACTCTGAGGACCTCGCCTACAAGGGCCTCTTCTGTTATTGTCTCCTTCTCTCCTTTATTAAAGGAGAAGTTGTATCCTAGAACTACCATAATCTTAGAGCTCTAACCTCCTTCCTTCCCATCCCGAAGGTGTGTTCATTTTCAGAGCACCTTCCCTGACCTTCAGTCGTAGGGCTTAGTATGCCTGTGGATCTCAAGAGCTTTCTTTGCCTACCCTGGGCATCACCTTTTGCGATCAGTTCTCCAGTTGTTTTATCTGCTTTTGTAACTTCCTTTCTATACCAGAAGTGTCCCTAAAATTTAATCAATAAAGATGACACTATTAGTCTGTGACTCAGGAAGCTTAAGAAAGATGAAATGGTTCTAGCAGCTGGTGCCAAAGGGGACTTTCGTATTTAATTTAATTTTGTTGTTATTATTTTGTATTAATTATTTTTATTAACATATAATGTATTATTTGCCCCAGGGGTACAGGTCTGTGAATCGTGAGGCTTACACACTTCACAGCACTCACCATATCACATTGTTGTTATTATTTTTAATGTAGTCGGTAGTGGTAGTTCTAAACCAAGGATGAATCCCTCCTCCATTTCCCCAGCCCAGGGACATTTGGCAATCTAGAGACATTTCCAGTTTCCAAAACTAGGGAAGTGCTACTAGCATTGAGTAGGCGCTAAACATCCTATAAAACACAGGAACCCCACCACCACCACCACCACATAACAAAGAATTATCTGGTCCAAAATGTCCATAGTGCTGAGATTGAAAAAACCCTGTTCTGCATACCCTCATACCATGAACATCCCCCTATCCGTGAGGGAGAGTGGTTGGGGCTGTACCTATGGGACTGTGGAACAGGGGATCCAGGGGTCCCTGTGAATGTGTGTGTAGACCATTCCTGTATCATGTTCACTGCATGGTGTGGGCTAGAGACTCAGTGGTGTTGGGCTCAGTGGAGACTCAGTGGAGATGGAGGATGAGAAGAGATTAAGGAAAAACTGCAGAGGAACAGAGTCTCGGTGGTGGGGAGAGCAGAGGGAAGCGGCCTCTGATGCCTTTGAACTTGGCACCTTGCTATAAATAGTACCCTCATGCTGTAGACATACAGGATAGTGTGTTTAAAAATATTCCCAATGAAAATGTGGTAGATAGTTCCAGTGATGGCTTCTAGTGATCTGCACTGACCTTCACCCACACTTGTCTGCCGTGATTTTGCCGTTCCTCTCGTCAGGAGGTGGGAGTCCATTTTTCCAGCCCATGCCTCTGGGCTGGCCTTGTCACTTGCCTTGACCAAAAGAATGTGGAGGGAGTGTTGATGTGCGACTTCTGAGGCCAGTCAGCTTTGGTTTTCCTCCCTGTTAGCGCCTTTCTGGAATCCTGGGAAGAATGTCAGCCTGCCACAGTCTCTGAAGGAAGGATCCAGGCATTTGGCTGGCCCGGCCCCACGTAGCTCCCAGCCAACCTTCCAGCTCAAGGAGCTCACATGAGATGAGCTTGTGTGCCTAGCCAGTTCGCAGGGTCGTGCGGAATAATAAATTGTAGTTACTCGAAGCCTCTAAACTTTGGGGTCGTTTGCTCCCTAGCCACAGGTGACTGGACGTTGTATGTCAGTGACTTCATCAGAAGCAGCAGATGACGGATCTGCCCGAGGATGTTGGGTAACTCTCAGGTCATGGTTAAGACTTCTTCCTCTTTTGTGTCTCGTAGCACTTCTCAGAACTCCTGGATGAGTTTTCCCAGAACGTGCTGGGTCAGCTCCTGAATGACCCTTTCCTCTCAGAGAAGAGCGTGTCGATGGAGGTGGAGCCGAGCCCAACATCCCCCGCGCCTCTCATCCAGGCGGAGCACAGCTACTCCTTGTGTGAGGAGCCTCGGGCCCAGTCACCGTTCACCCACGTTACCTCGGGCGACAGCGTCAATGACGGTAAATCCAGAGCAAGAGCTGCACCGGGGACCATGGCTCTGAGCTCCTCGGGGGTGCGGAGTGAGTGTTACACTCTCGTCGGCCCCCACTTTAGCCCCATACGTGCTCCACGTAAAGCCTGGGGCTGGGGCTGTGGGGAAATGCAAAAGGGGGGCGGGCACATTTCTCTACCCCTGGCCGGGTGGTCTGGGAACTTGCTGTCACTGAGTGGCTTTCTTTGACCCTGTAGATGGGGCAGCAGGGCATCCTTTTGCAAATCAGGTGGGCTTCTCTGGTTGATAATTCCAGGAAGCCCGTGGTTTTAAGAGGTCATGTCATTTTTTTTTTTTTTCCATGTCATTTTTCAGAAGAATTTTTCTGACCGCTCGTCTCCTCAGATCCTTCTTGGGCACCCTGTCAACCCACATTCAGTCCGGTCCCTTGACCACATGCATATGAGATTTTGGTGAGCGTTCCCAGGGCACTGAGCCTTCTAGGTGACACTTTCTTGCCCATCGCCAGTGCTATCTGTATGATATTTGTTCAAGATCGAGTTTTCTTGGCTTTAGAGTGTTGAGCTGTTTGCCCATTTGTCTGGAAAGTGACTGTCTTCCATGGCTGAACTCCTTTATCACATATGATCAGTGCCTTAAAGTGTAGCCATTCATTCACCTAGTGGTTCTTGAGTTCACGGGTGAGACAATGAAGGAAATAGAAAGAAAAAAAAAAATGTACACCTTGCCCTCCTAGAACCTATCCTCTCGGGAACATGAGAAATGTATACAACCAACAATAAAATTGTTGAACGTATGCTAAGGGTGGGGTGAAGGTGATGTATTCTGCAGCCAGACCTCACTTTAAGATCTATGTCAGGGACTAGTTAGAGGCAGGCTACTTCATGTGGTCAAACCCTACGTTTCTTGTGCATAAAAGTAGGACAAGTCAGCGTCGACTCCATGTCTTGTTGCGAAGATTAAACATGAAACTCTGCACCAGCGCCTAACCCGCGACCTAACTCATAGTAAGATATTGTTCTTAGCTGCTGTTGCAATCCTATTATTCCAAACCAGGAGCTGTAAGAGGCCGGCAGGACCTTAGGTGATCAGGAAATTTTGGGGGGAGGATTTCTCAACTACCCAGGCCATGTGCTCCAATGACGTATGATAGTGGGTTCCTACCCGTTGAATTTACGGGGGATTATTTTCTTTTTGTTCGTTTATTCTTCATATGTCTGTTAGACTCTGCGAATGTGCTTGAGATTATAATCTTTAAGAGCGCAGGGACAAACTACAAATCTAATGCAGCTGGTTTCTGGGACTAATGAGTGGAAATATTTCTCTGGTAGTTAGGGTACTCATAAAGTCAGGACTCCAAGGAATTAGATGGGATGAAGGTATGAAACGATTCATGAAGAATATTCACTTCTGTTCAGATTCATTCCCTATTACACAATCTCAAACAGTCCTCCATTGTTCTGCAGAATGAAGCCAACCTTTGAATGTGGCTTTTGAGGTCCTTTGTGGGCTGGGCTCATCCTCCCTCCCTCCCCCACGTTGTCCCATAGCTCCCCGTCTGTGTGGCTCTGGCAGTGACTTCTCCACGCCACGCCGGACACGGCCTTCCCTACTCGGAGTTTCCATTGCCTTCTCTCGCCCTCTCATCAGCCCCACTAGTCACATTCCCACTGATCCCTCAAGACTCAACCCAGTGTCCTCCGGACTCTCCCCCCGGACGTTGTCAGCCTTTATGTTTTCATAGCGCCTTTTTTGTTTATTTCATTTTTTCCATTTTTGTAGAGACTGTCACACTTGCCCTTATATTTCAGCCATTATTTATATTTCTGTTCTCTATTTGGAGTGGGCTGTGAGCAGGTGTGATTATGTGTTCCTGGTACTTGCTTGGCACTCGGAAGGTATCCGATGAGCAGTTACTTCATTGAGTTAATTGTGCAGTCAGTTGTTAAGGGAGAAGGTGCGGAAGAGGAAGTGCATTCCTCATCTCTGGTGATGGCGTCAGGGAAGACACCTGCTCTCTTCTTCCAGGCATTGCTAGGTCTCTAATGATGCCGGTACACTGGGCTGGGTGCATTTGATCCGGTGGTATTTCTTGGCTTCTAGCAGCTATCTTGTGTAGAAGCAAACATTGGAAGAAAAAGTAGATATTTTATAAATGCTTTATGATTCACTCTTCAGATTCACGTCATAGCGATCTGTCGAGTAACTACTTTGTACTTCACCTGCCAGGGACTGTCCTAAGCATTGAGGGTAAAAGAGCAAACACAGTGAACAAAGATCTCTGCCCTAGTAGAGTTTATGCTCTAGGAGATAAGGGTGGAGTAGAAAATGAGAAAAGGAACAAAGTAAAATATATGGTTTATTAGATGGTGATGAGTAATATACAGAAAAATAAACCGGGAGGAGGGGTAGGGCATTGCTAGAGGAGGTGGGCAGGTGTCTTAGTCCGTTTAGTAAGCTTTAACAAAAATCCCAAAAGACTAGATAGCTTATAAACAACAGAAATTGCTTCCTTACAGTTCTAGAGGCTGGACGTCCCAGATTAGGGTGCCAGCAGGTTTGGGTGAGAGCCCTCTCCGGTCGCAGACTTCCTGGGCTTTCCTCGCATGGTGAAAGAGACAAGGGAGCTCACTAGGGTCTCTTTAATAAGGGCACGGTTTCTATTTGTGTGGGCTCCATCATGACTTAAGCACTCTCAAAAGGCCCTCCACCTGATACCATCACATGGGACATTAGGGTTTCAACAGAAGCATCCGCGGGGAGCACGAACATTCACACCATAACAGGGGAGGGGGAACTGAAATCTTAAATAGGCGAGACAGAGCCTTCTTGGAAGGTAAGGTCCGAGCAAAGATCAGCAGGAGATGAGAGAAAGAACTAGACATGTCAGGAAGAGGCTTCTAGGCAGAGGACACAGCAAGAACAGAGGGCAGAGGCCGTGTGACTTGAGTCCTAACCACAAAGCCACACTTATAGTGAGACCATTAGTGTCTGTGGGGTTGTCAGCCCCTGGGTGGCCTGGCTGTTCTAGAATATGCAAGCTAGAGAAGGCCTCGATGATCAAGGCAGACTGACTTTCCCCTCAGTTTTGAGGATGTTTGTTGAATACCTGCTGTGTGTCAAACACCGACCTACAGACTTAAAGGACACAGCAGTGAAGTTTAGATCCCATCGCTAAGTAACTCAGGGTCTAGTGAAAATGCGACCTACCCCATGTGCTTTACCAGACAGAATATAAGCAACGTCCCAAGGGGAAATGAAACTGGAGGAGTTCAGGACAGAGGGAGCACGTGTGCAAGGAAGGTCATAGGAAAGGTGGCTTGAATGAGGCAGAGCTTCCGGGGCCTGGATGCGTAGAGGAGCGTTGAAACAGTGGGAGTGACTGGAGGGAAGCAGAGGGAGGCCTGAGGGCTAGGACATTGATTCTTCTGAAGCAAGATCTCTAGCGAAATGACTGCAAATACGCAGGTTTCCTTCTCTTCTATGATGAAACGATTTCTTTCTTTGTGTTTTAATTGTGATTGATAGAAATGCAACGTAGGGGAACTCCATGCCGCCTATGCCAATAGTGTTGGGGAAAAAGAATCAGGGAATCTTTTCCAGGAAGCCTTTCTTATCATTAGGCCAAAGCACACACCTTTCAGTGCCCTCACCTCCTGCCTTGTTCTATTTATAGATCCTGAGCTGCAATAGACCTGTGCTAGTAATTTGCTGAGAACAGTTAATAGTGAGTCAAATATATTTTGCAAAGGGTTTCTGACCCACCGTTCATGTTCAAATATTGTTATTTCTCTGAGTTAGAGCCCCCTTTCTCAGCCAGCAAAAGCCCTTGTATCAGTAGGGAATAGTGAACAAGGAGAGTAACTATTTGGACCGCGAAATCACAGTTAAACACCGTACATGAGTAGACGGGGAACTTGCCCGGGAAAGCTTTGTCTAGGTCTTAGCTTCCTGTATTTTCCTGAGTTTTATGTGAAGGGGCGAATGTTTGGGAACAGCATTGTTTTATTCATTTGAACCCCAGTTTGCATCTGCCTCGAGGGAGGAGCAATCCCAAGGACCCCCCAACACCTTGTACCACGTGTTCTTCTCCCTGTTGGAGAAGGGCGGTAGCTGTTTAAGGCAGTGAATCACGAGGCAGCCTTTAAAAAATTGCTGTTCACATTAAATTTAATACCCTTTTTCTCTTGCATTGGGAAAACAGCATAAGCAGAACGAGGAGTCCTTGTTTCTAGCGACGGATAGTGAGGCCGTCATTTCATTATACCTGGGAAAGCCAGTGATTCAGAGCTCCTTCTTCAGTTTTCCTGAGATGAACTGGAATTCTTCTATAGCTGCCTCTAAACCTAAAAGAAAGTGATACACAATCTGAGTACCCTGTCCTGGTTCATTGGGATTTTTCTCCCTCTTTCTCCCCATTACCGTCTCTTCTTCGGTCTCCCACTTCTTCCTTCTTCTCTGTCCTTCCTCGTTTTCTCCATGCTTATTCTCTCTTCTCCCCCGTCCCTCCCTCCTTGAACCCCAGGCCAGTTCCATGGGGCATATGTAGTGAGTGCTGTTCTTCTTGTTAACTTACCATGGACCCAGATGGACTGTAGATCCCTAAAATTGTATACAACATTTGGGGCTCTATCTACTTTTGTCAGTTTTTCTTCTGAGAGCATTTATACCTTTTTTTTAGATCCTCAAAAGAGTCTGTGACACACACACACACCACCACCCCCGCCTGCCAAGAGGTTGAGAAACACTGATCTAAGATTACATAGGAATCATCTATCCTCAGGACCGAATTTGACGATAGACTTCTCTGAAACGCTAGAGCTAAAGAACTTCATGTGGGCTTGCCAACCGCAACTGCCAGCCCTTTAGAATGTGGGCTTGGCCTTCAAAACCACCAGAAAGACATCCTGCATTGAGCTCATTCATTTCTCCCCATGATTAAGGCTGTTAACCACATGCCAGGCAGGGTTTTGTGTTCTACAAAAACAGAGAGAGAAGAAGAGAGAGAGAGAAGGTTAAACATCCAAGTAAAATGTCTGTGGATATTTTTATACTCTGATTGAAAGGGGAAAAAAAAAAGCTTATATTTGAATGACCAAGTCTTGTGCCTTACCATGTGGAAGGCATTGTCATGAGTTATGCTATTTTAGTCGTCTTCCTTTGTAATTAAGTCGGGATGCTAGGTGCTCATTTACTTTGTTCTTCAATTTCAGTCTTCTTCCTAAAGAAAAAGCTTAGTAGTGCTGGAGGAAGTCTGTTTAGAGAGAACTAGACATGGCCACTATCCTCCCAGATGAATAAGAACAAAATTAGAATGCACATAAAATACCAACAGACTCAGCAAAAAAAAAAAAAAAAAACATGTACTGAAGTGATCGAATACAAGATTTCTACCATGCACAAGCCGAGGGGGCTTTATTTGGGGTGGAATAAGGAACTGTAACTGTGGCTGTTCCAGGTTCTAGAGAGGGTGGGACTAGGGACATAATAATTATCTTCCTTCCGATTAAGCGAGTTGGGCTTTTCACACTAGCCAGGGCAAGGGATGGCTGAGTAGGGAGGCTTAGTGTGGAGACCCTGAATTTATGGAGCTGTTTTCACAGGTGGGAATGAAAACTCTAGTGTGTGAGCTAAAGAGGAGCAGTGCTGCTGGTAATTGTGAAGCCTGGTGGAAGCCGAGACTTGGGGTTTGGGGGAAAACAGATTTTTAGGAAAGCAGGATGGTGTTTTGGGGAAGAGTAGAAGTAAATGATGTCACGTGGCGGATGAGGCCACAGCACGGAAGGTGTGCCTGGACACGGGTCCGGGAGGAGGAAAGGGGAGGTGTGTAACATGGATGGCAGAGAAGTAATGGGGTTTGGACTAATTGGGCTGAAACCCATGGCCCGATTAGCACACGATCTTGTACGCGGGATAAAGGGGAGAGATGAGTCATAAGTGACGGGTTTGCAGCGTGCAGTGTTGAAGACATCTTGATGTTGCGATGTTCCAAGGAGGTGGGGCCTCAAAGAAAGTCACAGAAACACACCAAACAAGCTGTATCTTCATTACATTTTGTTCGAGCTACTGACGAGAGCATCAGTCAATCAGAGCCATCGTAGTGCGTGTGGATTCAGGGGTCAGAAAGGAAGTTGTGTTGCTGATCTCCCCACAGAGGGGAACTAGGTCCTCTCACATGGGCAGGCTGAGACTCAGGTAGGGTTGGACAAGCAGAGGAGCCTTTGTCCTCTCGGAGTCCAGCCCCTGCGCTTATGACAGAAGCTCTTGGTGACACCCTTCTTGGTGATGGTGATCTTGTATCTTGGTGATGCTTTCTTTTCCTAATAGGCAGGAAGAATAATGAGGCTTCCCTTTTAAAAAGAAAAGAAAGAATGAATGAATGAGTGACTTCTTTGCCTAATCCCTGCAATGCTAGAATAGCAACAGAAAACAATGTGGACATTCATCTAGCAATTGAGATGACTTTGGATATTCACACATGAGAGTCATTACTTTACTTAGGGAAAAGAAGTGTACAGGAGAGGTTGTTGTGTGTCTTAAATATTTTGAAGTCAACCATGCCTTCCACAGGTATTTATTTATATCATACTCTAAGCATGGTGTCTGAGAGGAGGACCAGAGCTGCTCAATGCAGAATGCCTGCTCATCTCTAGAGTCAAACTGTCTAAATTTGAACTTGGACCCTGCCACTTACTAATGGGGTGAGCTTAGGCACATTGCTCAACTCTCGTGTCACTTTCCTGATCTCTAAAATGAAAATAATGATACTAGTACATGCCTCATACTGCTGTGGTGGGGCTTCCATGAATTAACGTGTATTAAATATTTACAACAGGGCCTGGCAGTTAGTAACCACCAAATAAATATTATTACCTTTAAGCAGGTGACTGCAGAATTAAATATATACCGCGCCAGCTGGCTGCCGTAGGAATGACGGCAGTAAGGGAAAGGGGTTCTCCATCCGCAGGCACAGAAGGGACACAGAGTTAGGGAAGTGCTCGAGAGAAATCGTGCTGATCCCAGAGGTACATCTGATACATGAAAGCACTGAGAACAGTGCCTGGCACCTAGTGAATACTGAAAACATTGGTCTTAGCCTGGGAATCTACCTCAGGAACACTGGGATCTGAATTCTATACAAACCAAGGTGAAGATAGCAAGAACCAATATTGCATTTTAGTAGTGGCTAATTATGGGCTCCAAACACTTTAATTGACTACACTCAATTTTGCTGGAGATTAAAATCACTGATTGGCAATATACTAGAGGGGCAAAGAGAAGAGGGTGAGAATCCCAGGTCTGCCCCATACCAACTGGGTGACTTGGGGTGAGTCACTTAATCTCTTCAGTTCCTTGTCTAGCAAGTATGTGTAATTAGATGCACCTGCCTTACCTGGCTGCTCTTAGGATTACATTAAAATATGTAAAGCTCTTAGACCAATACTTACACACATAGTAAACACTCACAGAGGAGTGTTTGCTATTTTTACTGTTTTCACTACTTCATCCAATCACTCATGACTGAAGGTTGTTTCAGGGTCAAGGCTCTCAGGGAGAGGACCATGGACAGACAGGCCTCTACCTTTCATTCCAACATGTGGTGGGCTGCTGTTTAATAGGATTCCAACACATTCAATCAATGCTTTCCCTTCTCCCAGCCTCCAGAACCCAGCCTTAGCATTTCTTCCTTTAAGAGTTTTTTGCATCAAAAATCCGTCAAGGCTTCCTGGGGGAATTCTACCAAACATTTAAAGAAGAACTAATTCCTATTCTCCTGAAACTGTTCCAAAAAAATAGAAATGGAAGGAAAACTTCCAAACTCATTTTATGAGGCCAGCAACACCTTGATCCCAAAACCAGACAAGGATCCCATCAAAAAAGAGAGCTATAGACCAATATACTTGATGAACACAGATGCGAAAATTCTCACCAAAATACTAGCCAATAGGATTCAAACAGTACATTAAAAGGATTATTCACCACGACCAAGTGGGATTTATTCCAGGGCTGCAAGTTTGGTTCATCATCCGCAAATCAGTCAGTGTGATACAACACATCAATAAAAGAAAGAACAAGAACCATATGATACTCTCAATAGATGCTGAAAAAGCATTTGACAAAATACAGCATCCCTTCCTGATCAAAACTCTTCAAAGTGTAGGGATAGAGGGCACATACTTCAATATCATCAAAGCCATCTATGAAAAACCCACCGCAAATATCACTCTCAATGGAGAAAAACTGAAAGCTTTTCCACTAAGGTCAGGAACATGACAGGGATGTCCATTATCACCACTGCTATTCAACATAGTACTAGAAGTCCTAGCCTCAGCAATCAGACAACAAAAGGAAATTAAAGGCATCCAAATCGGCAAAGAAGAAGTCAAATTATCACTCTTCACAGATGATATGGTACTATATGTGGAAAATCCAAAAGACTCCACTCCAAAACTGCTAGAACTTGTACAGGAATTCAGTAAAGTGTCAGGATATAAAATCAATGCACAGAAATCAGTTGCATTTCTCTATACCAACAGCAAGACAGAAGAAAGAGAAATTAAGGAGTCAATCCCATTTACAATTGCACCCAAAACCACAAGATACCTAGGAATAAACCTAACCAAAGAGGCACAGAATCTATACTCAGAAAACTATAAAGTACTCATGAAAGTAATTGAGGAAGACACAAAGAAATGGAAAAATGTTCCATGCTCCTGGGTTGGAAGAATAAATATTGTGAAAATGTCTATGCTACCTAAAGCAATCTACACATTTAATGCAATTCCTATCAAAGTACCATCCATCTTTTTCAAAGAAATGGAACAAGTAATTCTAAAATTTATATGGAACCAGAAAAGACCTCGAATAGCCAAAGGGATATTGAAAAAGAAAGCCAACGTTGGTGGCATCACAATTCCGGACTTCAAGCTCTATTACAAAGCTGTCATCATCAAGACAGCATGGTACTGGCTCAAAAACAGACACATAGATCAATGGAACAGAATAGAGAGCCCAGAAATAGACCCTCAACTCTATGGTCAACTAATCTTCGACAAAGCAGGAAAGAATGTCCAATGGAAAAAAGACAGTCTCTTCAATAAATGGTGTTGGGAAAATTGGACAGCCACATGCAGAAAAATGAAATTGGACCATTTCCTTACACCACACACAAAAATAGACTCAAAATGGATGAAGGCCCTCAATGTGAGAAAGGAATCCATCAAAATCCTTGAGGAGAACACAGGCAGCAACCTCTTCGACCTCAGCCGCAGCAACATCTTCCTAGGAACATCGCCAAAAGCAAGGGAAGCAAGGGCAAAAATGAACTATTGGGATTTCATCAAGATCAAAAGCTTTTGCACAGCAAAGGAAACAGTTAACAAAATCAAAAGACAACTGACAGAATGGGAGAAGATATTTGCAAACGACATATCAGATAAAGGACTAGTGTCCAGAATCTATAAAGAAATTAGCAAAATCAACACCCAAAGAACAAATAATCCAATCAAGAAATGGGCAGAGGACATGAACAGACATTTCTGCAAAGAAGACATCCAGATGGCCAACAGACACATGAAAAAGTGCTCCATATCACTAGGCATCAGGGAAATACAAATCAAAACCACAATGAGATATTACCTCACACCAGTCAGAATGGCTAAAATCAACAAGTCAGGAAATGACAGATGCTGGCGAGGATGCGGAGAAAGGAGAACCCTCCTATACTGTTGGTGGGAATGCAAGCTGGTGCAACCACTCTGGAAAACAGCATGGAGGTTCCTCAAAAATGTTGAAAATAGAACTGCCCTATGACCCAGCAATTGCACTATTGGGTATTTACCCTAAAGATACAAACGTAGTGATCCAAAGGGGCACGTGCACCTGAATGTTTATAGCAGCAATGTCCACAATATCCAAACTATGAAAGAACCTAGATGTCCATCAACAGATGAATGGATCAAGAAGATGTGGTATATATACACAATGGAATACTATGCAGCGATCAAAAGAAATGAAATCTTGCCATTCGCGACAACATGGGTGGAACTAGAGCGTATCATGCTTAGCGAAATAAGTCAAGCAGAGAAAGACGACTATCATATGATCTCCCTGATATGAGGAAGTGGTGATGCAACATGGGGGCTTAAGTGGGTAAGAGAAGAATCAATGAAACAAGATGGGATTGGGAGGAAGACAAACCATAAGTGACTCTTAATCTCACAAAACAAACCGAGGGTTGCTGGGGGCAGGGGGGTTGGGAGAAGAGGGGTGGGGTTATGGACATTGGGGAGGGTATGTGCTTTGGTGAGTGCTGTGAAGTGTGTAAACCTGGTGATTCACAGACCTGTACCCCTGGGGATAAAAATATATGTTTATAAAAAATAAAAAATTAAAAAATAAAAACCCTCCATAAGATTCCCATTGGGGGAGCAAATAAGTTTATTTGTTATGTCAATAAACTATGACACTAAAGCCTTAAAAAAAAAAAAAACCCGTCAAGATTTCCCAACTCCTTTGAAAATGTCAAAGAGCAAACACGGTTATCAAATGCTGAGGGATTTAGATGAGGCAGGCTTGACAGAATTTCCTTTTCATGTTAGCCCTGTTCTATAAATAGCCAGTGGATATTTCGACGTATATATCCTATAAGGGATATCGGCCCCATTGGATTTTGCTTTTTAAGAATACACACACACACACACACACACACACTGTATATACACATGTGTGTATATGTATATAAACATAAAATAGGTAACATATTTGTAAAGATACTGCCCACTCCTGATTCAGAGTTTGATCTTTTTTCTTCCCCCTCTTCCTGAGGAATGAGGGTCTGTTCATTACGGTTGTTTATACAATACATATGGAAATGATTGAGAATGGGCAATAGGGTATTGCCTCCACATTGGTTTCCCTCCCGTGTCTTTTCTAGCCCCTCTGGGCACCCTGCTGTGGGAATAGTCTCAGAGTCTAGCGCCATTTCTCACAGCGGCACCATTTTGTCCTTGGATGGGGAGGACTTGTTCACCACCAGGAGACAGTGGCTTGTTTTTATTTCCTTGCTGATAGCTAAGTTGTGATGCTGAGGAAACGTGCCAGTTGAGCTTGACCTTTGACAGGACGCTGTTTATAAATAAAATCGGATGATATGGGGGTTGTTCTTATTTCCCGCAGTATGCGCTACTGACCTTAGTTATTGGGTAATGTTTTCCTTCCAAAGTGAAACTTTAAAGCAATGTAAACACAATTTAAGGGGGGGGAAATGGTTTTTTTCCACTCAATATCTGAGCTTCAGGTTTTAGAAATTAGGGAGTGTAGAGTGTATTGACTCTTGTTTTTGTAGTTTAGCCAATAACTCGAACATCTAAGGATAATTCCAGTTCTAAGCCATGGTGGCTCTACTGATCTTTTTGCCCGTAAAGTCAAACTACAAGAATAAGATCATGTGGAAAATTGTAATATGTGTTCTGCTCACTTCCTTTCACTCTGCCCTTTGTTCACACCCTGCCTCATAGGTTACATTTGTCATTTTGTGTTCTCTGATTTTATATTTATTTTTAGGGAGAAACAGAGAACAAGCCAACACTTTGTAGTTTAGGATGAACTTCTCTCTAATGTCATCTGCCAATGAAACGCTGTTCTCACCAAACTTCATACTGGCTGACTTTGTTCTGTATGCAGTCATTTATTTTATGATGGGACTGGTAGGTAGATCTAATCAGTCACTCTACAAATTTATTGGTATGGTTCACAAATGATGGTTTAGAAGAATTATGGCAAGTAAGTGCAGCTCTTTTGTTGCAATGGGTTCTGATGTAATGGATTTAATTTCTTGTATACACATTCAGCTAGATTGTATAAGCCAGCTAGGTCACTGTGTAACAAACCACCCCAAGACTCTAGCTTCAGCCACAGTCATTTGTTATTATAGCTCATATATCTGTGCCTTGGCTGGAGTTCAGCTGCTTTAGCTAGAAGACAGTCGAGTGATTTTCCTAGGTTCAACCAGATTCGCTCATATGTTGAATTGAGTGAATGTTGAGTTGGCTGGGAATTAGCTGATCTTGATCAGGCTCCTTTGTGGGCCAAACGCTGTTTTACGTGTCTGTCCTCCTTCTCCTGGGGTCAGTAGATTGTCCTGGCACATACTTTAATTAGGATGTCAAAAGCACAAGTGTGTAAGTCCAGTTGTGCAAGTGCATTTTAAGACTTACTTATGTTAGGAAGCCAACATCCCTTTGGCCAAAGCAAGTCATGTGGCCAGACCGAGGTGGGGATTAGTCCACAGTGGGAAGGCACTGCAAAACTACATGGCAGTGGTCATGGATAGAGAGGTGAGTATAGACCTGAGGCCAATTATGCAATTTATAACAAACATGAAGGTACTTATTGACTCTTGTTGAGTCAAGGGATTCTGAGTGGGCCCCCCTTGAGCCACTGGGGCCTCTATCTAATAATTACCATCATAAGGTGTCATAAAACAGAGCAGGCAGAGAAAGCAGGCCATATCCAAATATGATTATCCAGGAACAGTATATCCTGGTACAGGAAATCTGGGAAATCATATAAAATCTAAAGGGGGAAAAAAAGTCATTCATGTTCTGGATTATTCTTTAGAGATATTTTTACCATTTTGATATGCTTCCTTTCAGTTCTTCATTAATAATATATAAAGGGGTATGTAGATTTTTTCGTAATATTTTATAATAAATCTTTCTTTGCCTTGTTATTAAAAAGACTTGGCATGTGTAATATTATTATCCACATAAATGTTTCACGTGTGGATGCATCATAATTTGTTCACCTTGCCCTTGGTCTTTACTGTTTTGGTTCTTTTCAGTGTTTTGTGATTAAAATAATGCTACAGTAAGCATATCTGTGCACAAATCTTTATTTACATTTTTAGTTGTTTCTTGGATGGAAGGACTACTGGTTGGAAATGCAGAAATCTGGGACGGTCACTATTTTACCATGCAGTCTGGATCTGTGTGTCCACTTCCTCATTAGAAAATGATGTATTTGAGCTCAATGGCCTTAACCTTCTTTCTAATTCAAACATCATCTTCAAGTTAGAGTAATAAATTACTTTATTGAAGTGGAAGCACAAAGGCAACACCGGTGTTTTGTCCTCAACAAAGCTCACGAAAAGAGAGGCCACTTGCCTGGGCTTCTCACTTGGAAGAGTTCAGTGTCTTTGAGAGAGGAGGTTTTACTTCGTAGTTCAAGTATCATTGTTTGTCCTTCAGTCTCCATTCCTGATATAGCAATGATTTTATACATATATATAAATATACATATATTTATATATGAATATAAATTATATATAATATCTATAAGCTATATGTATAAATATTATAGATAATATATATAAATGTCCTGCAAGCCTATTTTAAAATTACATATAATTTTTAAATAGGCTCGCAGGACATTGAGCATTAAGAATATCAACTATCGGGACGTCTGGGTGACTCAGTTGGTTAAGCAGCTGCCTTCGGCTTAGGTCATGATCCCAGCGTCCTGGGATCGAGTCCCACATCGGGCTCTCGGCAGGGAGCCTGCTTCTCCCTCTGCCTCTGCCTACCACTCTGTCTGCCTGTGCTCGCTCGCTCGCTCTCTCTAACAACAACAACAAAAAAGAATATCAACTATCTTGTCCCATGTTTGAGGATGACTTAGCTACACAGGAAGAACTGATTGCATTACCTGTCTTTATTTTGTCTTATAGTTCTGTATTGCTTTTTGTTTTTATTTTTGCCTTCTCCCCCCCCCCCCCCCCCGCCGTGAAGTAAGTTTCATTATAGTAGTCATAAGTGCACAGCCTGAGGATCTGGCCTTATTTCACAATTTCCTGGTGGGACCTTTTCTCAGCGATGGCTCCTTACTGTTAATTTTAATATACGCTGAGGCTGCATTGCATCTCGCTATCTCCCTTCCAGTCTCTGGCAGGGATAAATGCTGCTCGTGTGGACAGGCTGTAAGTGTTGACTTCACAAAGGAAAAGGCATCCACATGTCATTGCCAAATAGAGAAAGTGGAATCTGTGTCCTCTGTCTCTCCAGCTCTTCCCCAGATCTGTCTGTCCTGAGTGAGTCTTCCTCGCTGGTGACAGAATTTTCTGGTTCTTAAGCTCATTTTGGAAGAGGCATTAGAATCTTCTTTTGGCTCTTCATCCAGTTGCTTCTCTAAGTTGTGCAGGGAGCCCATGTGTGGCCAGCAGAATTCTGTGTCAAGTCCACTGTGGTCTCTCTCCTCTGGCTGCCATCAAAAGACCCTTTGTTTCCTCCCCCTCCCCCTCGGCCAGGACGCGGTGAGCCCCCTGCGAATGATGGAAATTCTCCCATCACACCATAGCATTCAGCAGCTTTTTAGAACCAGTTCCAAAAGGAAAACATCTTCTGCCCACACAAGTCTTGCCCATCTTTACTTTGCCTCAGGAAATACAGGGCTGGAATAATTAATCAAGTCAGATACAAACTCAATTTAAGGGGGCACATCATTCTCCTTTGTACATGTGCATCTAATGTTTTCTTGAGTTTCAAGAAAGTTGCTTAGGAAGCGCAATTTTAATAATTGTGAACTTCTCGTTTTTCGCTTCTGTGCCCACTCTTTTCCCATGTCTAGCAGTTCTTAAACGATTTTCACAAACCTTTCCTTAAGAAAGCTTGAGTTCCCACTGAGTCCAATTCTTGAGTGTAGAATTATTTCCTAATGGGAACAACTTTGCTCTTCTGTATAGTAATCATTCACCCTGTGTGTGTGTGTGTGTGTGTGTGTGTGTGTGTGTGTGTGTTTAAACATTTTCACAAAGCAAGGAATGTATCTTTGCTTTATTTTTGCCTCATTTTAGTAAACATGGTTTCAGGTGAGGAATGCTGACTTTGGGAATTTCTGACTTGTTTTTTCTTGTTCTGCACCTGTTTGCAATCCCCTTGTCTTGTCTTTTCTGCCCGTCTCCCTCTTTTTCCAGGGCTGTGCTTGGCTAGTGGCTCAGAAGTAATTTGGTAAGAAACAGGTGAACATGAGCTCCTAGAAGAATGCATGTTGACTGTAGAGGTGCTTCTGTCTGTTCTTGTTCCTTTGTCCTGATCTCTAGGCCTGTGATCACTATGAAAGCCAGTAGCAAGCCAAGATCCACGCTTCCGGCTCTTTCCTCTAGATATTTGGTCCATTTCAGTAAAGGCAGAAGTTTGTTACAAACTCTGAAGTTTCACAGAGGGCTAAGTTAAAGTTCTGGAGGTCTAGGTCAAGCTTAAGGCATAACTGGGATTGTAGGGAAACCAGAGGACAACAATAGGGGGTGAGAAGAAAAAGAAAACAAGTAACTGTCCACTGGGAGAAGAACAGAGCCCACCTCACCATGGTCCCCAGCCCTCTCTCCTGAGACTCTGGTTACACACCATTTGTTTCTTAATTTTAAATGTACTTATTGGGGCACCTGCATGGCTCAGTTAAGCCATGGTTAAGTATCCAACTCATGATTTCAGCTCGGGTCCTGGTGTCAGTGTCCTGAGATCGAGCTCCATGTCAGGCTCTGTGTTCAGCGGGAAATCCGCTTGAGAGTGTCTCTCCTCCCTCTGACCCTCCCCTCCCCACGCTCTCTCTCGAATAAACAAATAAATAAATCTTTTAAAAATGTGCTTATTTACTTTTAAATAGATAACACAGTCACTCAATTTGAAAACCAAAAAGTACACAACATCACACATGGAGATTCTTCCTCCTGTCCTGTTTCCCGTCTACCCAGCCTCCTTCCGACCCTGACCAGGAAGGCAGGTTTCTTTGACGTGGATCCTTGAGGTTCCCTTTAGGCGTACTTCCACGCCAACGAATGCAAGTGTAGATTCTTCCTTGGCCATTCATTTCGTTGTCCATTTATCTCCTCTCTCACATCCTCACTTTATTTCCTCGTATTCTACTCTCCGTGACCTATGGTTGGAGCTCTTTTCTGAGGAGCAGGGTCAGTGGTCACTTGTTTTACTTATGTCTGATACCCCCAACCAGATTCATACATGTGCTTGTCTTCTCCCCACAGATGAAGTGGAAAGTGAGAAATGGTACCTGTCTACAGACTTTCCATCAACCACCATCAAGACAGAGCCGATTACGGAGGAGCCGCCCCCAGGACTTGTTCCCTCCGTCACTTTGACCATCACAGCCATCTCCACCCCTTTTGAGAAGGAGGAACCCCCGCTGGAAATGAATACTGGGGTATGCTCACTTTCCTTCCCTACACACACATTGGATCAAAAGACATGCATCCTCATTCTCCAATAAGGCATTTAACCATTTTTGGAGCTAGGGGTTCTAGATGCTTCAGGTTCTAGATGTTTCGGGGGATCTAGAGGCTGCATATGTGTGTATGTATATATCAAGGCTGTGTTGATTTGGGATTGGCATTGATTATGCCACTTCCTTTAAAGGCATTGTTCAGAAAACTGGTAGCAAGTCTGCTTTCATTTTTCCGATGACTGCTGTTACAAAATTAAGATAAATAGACCGATATCCATGGTTTAAAAAAACAGAAAAAACAAAAAACCAAACTCCTCATGGGATCGATTTTTAGGCCAGTGGAAAGAGAGGGACTAAATGATGATGCAATCCTTGGCTTGTATGCCGGCACTGAGGGAAGTGTTGTTTCCTGTGTTATGATTTCCTCTCCTTGTGCAATGTGGAGTTGCTCTGACCCAACTTGGGGATCTCCCACTTGCCAGCTTTTATTGTATTACACGTGGAAAACATCCTAAATTGGGCATTTCTTTCTTGTTGGATTCCATGCCCACATGCCTACCCCACCTTCTCTCCAGGCATTTCCAGTGTCCAGTGGTGGGCCAGAATCATACGTGGACATCTTCTTCCAGATGTTGAAAGCCAGTCCTGAATTTCCTAAAGTTCAAAGCCAAAGGTTTATAAACAATGGCTCCACTGATGTTAAGTCAGAACTTCTCTGAGCAAGGCATCCTATCTACCTGTGCCTTTTTAGGAAGAGGTCACACAGAAGCAGTAGAAAGCTTTCATGCACACTTGTTCTTAGCGCTCTCTATAACCCCCCTGGGAAAAGTGGGAGGCTGTGGACAGAGCCCCACTACAGCGGCGCTCTAGAATTCCTTTCTCATGGGCGGCCTGGTTCTGTTCATTGCACTGGGCTTCGAGAGTGCCTCTCAGTCTTCTCGAACCATGAGATGTCAGTTCGGTTGATTTTTTAGTGTGTAATTAAGCAAGGCCAGGGTCTTGGCCTCACTCCACGCATAGGCCAGAGACCTTTTCTTCCTTCTGTAGTGAGTGTTCATGGTTCGACACTCTCAATCCCGAGGAAGCCTGGGGGGGATCACAGACTGTTTGGTTCAGGCAGCTCCTGCTGTAGGACAAACTATTGGAGGCCTGTGGCCCTTTTCAAAGTTGCCAGACTATTTTATGGTATTTATATTATGATAAAAACAAAAGAAAGAGAAGGCCTGGTTTTTTAACTTCGGAATCCCGAGCGCTCGGTCTGCTGAAGAGCCAGGTTAGGCGGTGAGAGAAAGTCTAAGAAGGAAGCCGCCTGCCTGTCAGAGAAAGAGCCTGCTTGCGCTCAGCCCGGAGAAGTGGGGCTGCCCAGAGAGGGAGACACATGGTTGGATGACAAGCCGCTCCCCTGGTGTCCCTCTAGGTTTGTTCCTGGTTTTTAAAAACTGTTTGAAATTCCTCCTCTAGGTTGATTCCTCGTGCCAGACCATTATACCTAAGATCAAGCTGGAGCCCCATGAAGTGGATCAGTTCCTCAACTTCTCTCCGAAAGAAGGTCCGTCTGCTCTTCCTGGCTTCCTTGGGGTCCCGGATTGGGGGGTGCGGAGAAAGGGGGTGTGGGAGAGAGTGCTGGCGTTCACATGTAGCACAGGCATCGCCTGCTCTCTGAAATAGCTCTGTTCTCAAAACCCTTGGTTCTAAATACAAATGAGGAAAGCTAAATTTTAATTTCCCCTCTGTGTCACATGGTTAAATCTTTTATCTAAATATTTGTATATGCTTAAGGCTTTTATGCTAAGTCTTGTATTTTACTTTTACTCCTAGCAGAGGTGTTTTTTCCCCAAACTTTTATGGTCAGCTATGACTTGGGTGCTGGTGAACAAGGCAAGTGTTGCCTTTCTGGGTGTGAATGTATGAATCAAGCCCCATTCTCTGTTCTGCGGGCCTGCGCAGTAGAGGCCAATAGACAAATAGCCACAAAGGCACCTGGCCTGTTTAAAGCAACTCAGTTTAAACCCTTTGTCAAGTGAATCCATGATTTGATCATCCACTGTTCTTAAATGCTGGCTTTGGAGGACAGTAGTTACAAGGAGCCTCTTTCCTAGTTACAAATTAGTTCATGCATTCCAATGTCGTATTCTAAGGTATCATACTTTTCACTTTTTCTTTCTTTGCATCAGTTTCTTTCTGACTTCTCCCTCTTGTTCTCAGATGAAGCCCATACTGGGGAATCCTGAACACTGACCACCCCCCCACCCCCCGCCAACAAGTGTCATAAAGTCTAAGGAGGCTTTTTTGGCCTTTTTAAAAATGGAGATACCCCTGCGTGGGCCCTGTGCTTTAAATTTTGTGCCTCCAGACCTACCATCATCTTTTTATTGATGTCTTCTGGATGAGATTAGGACAGTTTGTTAGTGTGGTCGACAAACAAGAAAGTCATGTTTGCGTTTGTCATAGAAAATGTGTGGGTGTTACAAATGAGCAGTTCTCCTGAAAGCATAACGCCCTTCATTCTGCTAGGAACTCGGGATTTTATCTGTGACAGTTTAATCAGGGCTGGTATTTGCCTTTGTTATCAGTAAGAAACGATTACATTTTTGAAATTAACAATATCGACTAGAACCCATTTAGAAACGCTATATCTTTCCACGGAGTGGTCTCCATTAGTGCTTTCCACTTACTTAACTGTTCTAAAGTAATTCCTTTCTTTTTCATGAAGACTATTCAATACATCTTGCTCTTTTAGTTTATGTTGCCATATGCTTCAGAAAGTGTCCTAACTGTAACAATGATGGTTCAGGCTTCAGACTCAGGGATCACTAGAGAAGAAACATTTCAAGAGTAAAGTAAGTGGCGGGCAGTCCTTCCTCCTTATCCTAGATAAACAGAGAGGAGGAAATTCAATATCTTAGAAGCAGTGGAGCTTCTAGGCAAAGTAGCTTGCTGTCCCCAGACCTTTCAAGTAATCTGAGACTGGTTGAAAATTCAAGTGATATTTAGAAATCTGATACCGAGGCACCTAGAGCCAGGTCAGAAGCTCTTAATAAGCAGGAACAAGGAAATTTGAGTTTCTCTCACTTTTCCTGATGTGCCAGTTCTGTTTTTTTGTAGAGCACCTTCTGCTTGGAAAAGAAAAAAATATTAAAATAATTTGGACTATGCTAAGGGAGAGGGGCAAGGAAGCTCTAGGTGCAGTTGGCTAGTTCTAAATGTAACAGCACGGTGTGGCAGACAGCAGGAGCCCCTGATAGGTTTTGCTCTTGGGTTTTGTGGTGGTGGTGGTGGCAGTGGTGGTTTCTCCCACCATTGTTAAAAGATAAACTGAGGCATATTAACATTTTTAGGAGTTTATTGGAGAAAAAGTGTATTCAAATTGGCAGCGCCAAACCACAAGGTGTTGGGAGTCTTCCACCATTGGGCACTCAGGAGAGACTTTGATACTTTGTTGGAAGCAAAGTCAGGAGATCCTTGAGTGGCTGTTGTTTAAAGCCTAGTTGGTTCTCTATGACTGGTTGCCCTTGGGTTTCAATTTGGTAACCTTGATGTGTCTACAGGCATCGATCTTGGTTTGTTCACATAGACCACAGCATGAAAGACACCTCGGTCCAATGGCCTCTTTGTTGAAGCCATTGGACACCTTGGTTGACACTCTCAGGACTCTGTTCTGGGCAGGGGCGGGGCGGGGGGGGGGGAAGCATATTTAAGGCCCCTGGAACCGTTGGCAGCGATGTTGGCATTAGAGATGCAAGGATTATTTTAGAATATTCCTTGGCTTTCGAAGTGCCCGCAGACTGTACAAAGCCCAGGGGGCTCTTTGGCAAGACTTTGTCAGAGAAAAGGGGAAGGATCTAGTGAAGGTACTATGTTAGAAAAAGACGAAGAGAGGAAGGCGCAGAGAAAGAGCTGTGTGCTGTGAACAGCAGGGAGGGCGGCACAGGACTGGCTCTGGGTGGGATCTGGTGGGTCACTTGTGTCTCAGAAGGCCCTTCCCACCTCAGGTGGTCTCTGGTTACAGGAGAGAAGAGGAGGCTGAAGCCTTTCCGTGACCCCAAGCTCTCCTCCGGCCGAGCTGCCCCTTTGGTACTAAAGGGCTCGGTTGTCTTGGGGGCCCCGAAGCAGTGTGGGGTGAAAAGCTTACCCAAGGTTATGCCGCTTGGCTCAGAACCAGTGGCTGCCTCTCAAGGTGCTTCAGCTTAGCAGGAATAGAAAGGAGACCAGAAAAAGGAGAGCTCTTTTGTCCATAAGTCTGAACTCAGAGTGGATTGTGCCTTCTGGAGCCCATCCCCGCTGCCCTGGAGATGTGTGACTGATGACACCGACTGCGGCTCACACGTTCCAGCAGACAGCCTGTCTGTGACTCCCTGAGGGGAGGCGAAGGGACTGTGGAGCAGCAAGGCTCCCCCAGCACGCACGCGCGCGCACACACAGACACACACACACAGACACCCAGACACACACGCACCGTTTTTCCAGTGCCTCCCTACCTAGCTACAGATGGATTTAGGATTTTCTGAAGGAAGAATGTCAGGCGTCTTGCCTGGGGGCCCTGCCATGCACATTCCTTCAGAAACAAATGAGCTTTTCTCAAAGCAGCCTTTGGGAATGCTCTCGGGCTCCATGTTTTGCTAATTTTTTTTTTTTTTTTTTTTAAGCACCTGATCCATTAACGTGGTTCACAAGTCAAAGGATATAAATGATAAGAAGCAAATACAGTGAGAAGTTATGCGCCCTGCCACGGTTTACCCTAACGGTTTACCCTAATTTCCCCCAGCCCCCAAGAGGTCGTAATTTTATTGATTTCTTATGTATTTCCCATGTTTCTTTATGCAGAGACAAACAAATAGGAGTCTGTATTCACCTGCTCGCCTCTTTCATACAAAAGGAGGACTCTTTTATATACCGTTCTGCACCTTGATGTTACCCCCTCCCCCCTAACAAAATACACTGGAGATCTTCCCCTATCCGCACACGCAGCATCTCCATCCCTTTGTTCAGCTGACCCGCGTTGGGCTGTGTGGACATGCAGCCGATTGACCACCTCCGGGTCCTGCTTCGTTGCTGTCTGATGGATGAAACCCGCTTTCTTTTCCTCAGCCTCCGTGGAGCACCTGCACTTACCCCCCACCCCTCCCAGCAGCCACAGCAGCGACTCGGAGGGCAGCCTGAGCCCCAACCCCCGCCTGCACCCCTTCGGCCTGCCGCAGACCCACAGCCCTGCCAGAGCCGTGGCGCGGGCCCCCTCGGCCCTGTCCAGCTCCCCTCTCCTCACGGCCCCTCACGTGAGTATTTCGCCGGCAGCCCTTACCCTTTGGTCCCTTGGAGCTTCGCTGGGAGTGGGTGTCCTTCAAGGCCACTTGACACTTGTTCTTGTAAGGAACTCTTAGGTTTAGTTGCTAAAGCAGGGTGATAGCCACCTTGAAGAACACTTTTTAAGACCTGCCTATTGATCTCGCCATGCTAACACCATCCTCTGCCCTTTCCCGGTGCACATGCCTGTTACCGCTTGTTTGTTTCATTGGACGCAGCCAGAGCAGAAGGGGTCACACTGTTGTGTTGTCTTCCTCCTCAAAATCACATCCCAGATACTTACCATCACTTTTGGTAATCCTGTGGCCTATGATAGGAAATAACTTGTTTTTCAAATAAGCAGTCTTTGATGAACCTAAAACTTTGTCCGAGATGAAATGTTTTGTTGCCGAAAGCTCAAAAGTATAGTTTAACCCTTTCTTGCCTGTGGTACAACTCCCAACCCAGAGACTTGTGTTCCAAAGCACGAGTCATCATTCATCCCTAATGTGTATAAGGGCACCTTGTCCCCGATAAAAATAGAGACAGAGAATTAACATTTTACTATTCTGAAGAATTCATTGATTTCTATGAAATCTGAAGAATGATAAAATTATTATCAACCGTATTGAATTTATATCACATAGAGAACATTTGAATGAGATGAGATATTTAAAAATTTTGTAAGAATCATCTCTCAGTTAATATAATTTTGACGGTGTAAAGTCAGTGTGCCCCACGGAGTTCTGGATCTGTGGCCATGTTAGGAAGTCCTCCCGGTGTCACACCCCTACAGTGTCTTGTTTGCGCTTCTTAATTAGCTCTTGGTATCAAACCCCAGTACTTCTACTATATACTGGGCACCTTGACCTTTTGCTGTTTCAACAACTTCCTATCCATTCTAGACAGGACAGCATCTTCAAGTGCTTTTCAGAATACTGCCTTTTGCTTGGAATGCCCTCCTCTCTCTGTGTAAATCATCCCCTTCCTTTTAAACCCAATGTCAGTCTCCTCTCCTACCCTTAAGCCTTTCCTTATCACACACACTCATGTGTCTCTATCCCCAGATTCTGAATGCACCTTGAGTTGTATTACAGCATTCCGTGTGTATTAATTCAGTCTCAGTCTTGATCACAAGCTATGATTTGAGAGATGCCTTTTCTTTGGAGTGTTCCATGACCTTGAATATGGGGCTCAGATGTTGTTGGCGCTCAGCTTCATCGTTCTATGATGGGCTAAATGAGATGAACTATTGTCCCGGGTCTTCACTGCTGATGGACAATCTGGGACTGTCCGAAGCCAGAGACTTCCATGAGATGTGCCTGCAGGTGGATTTCTGGGAGCCCTGGCCCCTTAGCTTTTAGTGGGGGACAAGAAGTGACCCCTGGTATGTGGAAAGCATCTTGCAAAACTGTGTTTTCAGGAGAACAAGGACACTCTTTCACCAAGAGCTCCAAGTGAATCCCCCATCACTCCCAGGCCATGAAATCTCGAGATGTGGGAAATGAATCCTGTAATGTTTCACCCACTGGGGTACCTTCTGGGAATTGATGGGTGGAGGTTTCTTCACCCGTTCCCTTGAATGATAATCCTTGGTTGTGTTCTCCATCTTTGCTTCCACTTCAGACTACTCATCTCTCACCTGAAGCATATGAGCACCCTTTCCTCTCAGAATTTTGCAAGTTTCTTTTTTTTAAGATTTTATTGATCTATTTGACACGAGAGAGAGAGATCACAAGTAGGCAGAGAGGCAGGCAGAGAGAGAGGAGGAAGCAGGCTCCCTGCTGACCAGAGAGCCCGATGCAGGGCTGGATCCCAGGACCTTGGGATCATGACCTGAGCCGAAGGCAGAGGCTTAACCCACTGAGCCACCCAGGCGCCCCTGAATTGTGCATGTTTCTTGAGTGTTGCCCCCTTGTTCCGCTTTGACCCTTTTTCTGCCCCTTAATCTGCACAGAAACTGCAAGGGTCAGGTCCACTGGTCCTGACAGAAGAGGAGAAGAGGACCCTGATCGCCGAGGGCTATCCCATCCCCACCAAATTGCCTCTAACAAAATCAGAGGAGAAGGCTTTGAAGAAGATTCGGAGGAAAATCAAGAACAAGGTGAGCCCTTTAAATCGAGGTGCTTTTATGATCAGAGACCATGACAAGAATTAAGCCTGGGTACCCCCAATCCCCCTCTTCCCAGTGGCCAACACTGGCCCATCTCATGGAGGGAGGACAAGGGGGACAAGGCTCAGTCTTGCCCTTCCCCTCAGTGGGGAGCAGGAACACAGTCCCCACTGACCCCTGTGTTCCTCCAGTCCCTCCACCCATCCTCTGTGTCAGTGGATCCCAAATTGGGTGTGCCTATTCCTTGGTGCCCATGGGGATCCATTCCGGGCTAAGAGGAAAACATTAGAACTCCCATTAATATTTTTTACATCAGCCTTTTAAGTTTCTGTTTTATGATGTGTGTAGTATTTCCTTCTCGTGGGCATGTGTATAATTTATAAATAAACTAATATAAATGCATTATGGGTGTTTAAATTTTTTTTACTAGGTTTTTGATTAAAAAAAAAAAAATCCTGTAATCTGCCATCCTATGCCTGGATTTAGTAGTCTCCTAGCCCTAGGTCCCTACAGGGAAAATCAGGACTAGTGAGTTCAGGGGGCATGGCTAGGGTACAGATAGGCCAGAAGGCAAGAGACAGAGAAAGAAAGAAAAAGAGAGTTCAGTTACCACTCTTCGTCCCTGTGCAGAACCAGGAAGGGGGTTATGTCTGATCAAGCCCAACTGCCTTGGTGTACATGTTCTAGTTGAGCCAACTGAGGCCCATGGAGTTGAAGTCATTTACTGAAGATGACATAGATGGTTTGTGACCCACATATTCTGTTCTGACTCAGGCCTGCCAGGCTTCCCATGAGGGGCCCACTTTGGTGGGAACTAGTGACCACACAGGCTGGTTAAACCAGGGAGGTCAGAAGAGATGAGTCACAGATGAGCCAGCAGGTTATCTCAATGAAGAACGGCCACAGAAATGAGCAGGACTCTGGGGATTTCTGTGCGGAACAGACTCCTCTCTTCCATTTACACACAACTGACTTCCGGAGCCGCAGGAAGTTAATCCTTTCTTCTCCCCTTCTGTGTCAGATTTCTGCCCAGGAAAGTAGGAGAAAGAAGAAAGAATACATGGACAGCTTGGAGAAAAAGTAAGCCTCCTGCCGAAACTGGGTGTGTTACTGGGTGATCTGCCTAGGAAAATGGGAGTGTGCCAAGCTTCTGTTTTCAGGGAAAGTGGATAAAGTTCATTCTGGCCACCATCAAAGCCGGTTGGCCCATCCCCTAGGTCTTGCCTGCCACCTAGTGGATTTGAGAGGGGGAGGCTTTACAAGGACGGCCTTAAGTTAAAAAATGCACTCAATCTTAGCAGGTGTTGGTACCACAGCATTTCTAACCAGAGTAAATCCTCGAAGGCTTCCTTGCAAACAAGTGCAAATATTAACACTCATTCCCGTTCCTGGAACTCTCCTCAGAGGAGAGGCACTGTTTCCGCCGAAAGGAGCAGTGCTAATTCATCCCTCAGCCCCAGAGAAGGCGCGCTGGCCGTGCATCCAGTGCCGCCGGCGTTCCTTACTTTCCGTCCACTGTCATTCATGCTTCGAGCTAGCTACTACCCACAAAAACACTCGAAGGCATCGTTTGTTCTTCTGAGTAGTCCAGAATATCAGGAGGGCTGTCGAGAAACATGAATGAGACGCAATTTTGTATTAGCCTTAGAAATACAGTTCTCCACTTGACCAACAAATATGGTCTAAGATGGAAATGAGGCCCCTGACCCGGAAATGAGGCCCCCGACCCGGAAGTGAATCTTCCTGTGTGTCTGGGGACACGAGCAGATCCTGGCTGGTTCTTGACATTCCTACTGGAAGTTAGTGTCTCTACATTCCTAGGTTAGGTGTTGGAGCATGAAGTAGTCCCATGATGTTCCATTATTTTCTGTAGGCTTTAGGGTCAAGATGGTCTTTAATGCCTCTGGGAGGCATGTTCCTGCAGCTGGATTCCTTGTCTTGAGGCGTTGCGTTTTTCTCCAACCCCCTTGTCTATCCCTATCAGTCCTTCTGGCCAAGACTACAGCCAGCAGCATCCAGGCTCCTGTAGATGAGGGAGATGAGTGATGGACATTGAGAGCAATAGGGACGAAATAAAAGAAATCGAGGTTAGAGCACCCTAGGACTTTACAGTTTGTACCATCCTTATTCATTTTCTTGTTCTGAGGCACGTGTTACTCATCTCTCTCTCTCTCTTTTTCTTTTGTCTTCTTACCTTTCTTCCCAACTGAGGTTGGCTAGGCTCTCTCCCTCACTTCCCTAGAGTAGCTGAAGCCCAGTCCTCCTTCTCCAAACCCTACCTGCATTCGCTCAATTGGTACAACTAATTGTCTTCTCTCTTGCTCCTCTGTAGGGTGGAGTCTTGTTCAACTGAGAACTTGGAGCTTCGGAAGAAGGTAGAGGTTCTGGAGAACACCAATAGGTGAGTGTCGCTAGTGTGAAGAGCTGTTGAAACTGCCTAATGGAAAGTGGGTGGGGGGGTGCAGATCCAGGACTAGAGTAGGAGGAAGGTATGAAGGCACTCGGGATGGCCATATTCCACACACGCACACTTGTATACACACACACACACACACACACACATACTCTCTTTACTTTTCCTAAAATACATGGCAGGAAGCTTGGAGGAGAATAAGGATGGTAAGTTTGTTTCTCCTGAAAAAGACATTCAGCTTTAGAGGTGGACGGGAGGGACTGGCCTCTTCATTGTCACCCAATCTTAGTAACAGATGGTGTTTACTCGTGAAAGGAAAAGAGGACACCAGGTTTGTTTTAAGTTCCAGTGTATAAAAATTAATGACATTTCAAACCCATTAAAAAAAAAATCTGTAGGACAGAGTGAGTTAACAGGCTCTTCTAGCCCTTTCTTGTCAGGTGTTGTTTTTAGCGCATCACAGATGTCAACTCCTTAACCTTCCAGCAACCCTATGAGGTGGTCCTATTAATATCCCCATTATATAGAGGAGATCGCTGAGACTCAGACGGTTAGGTGATATGCCCAAAGTCACACAGAAAATAGTGGAGTTGCATTTGAATGCAGGCAACTTGGCTCTGGAGCCTAAATGTAGGAGAAGTGTATTGAGTGCTGTCCTGGGTCATATGCAAGAGAAAGGGGTTGAGGTATGGGATTAAGAAAAAGGGGTTAAGGTATAGGGTTAAGAGTTGGGGAGTTTAATCTAGAATGTGTGTATGTGTACGCAGTGCCTACTACACTTTAAAAATTAAAATATTTGTTAGGGGATCCTGTTGCCCTTAGTTTTTACAGATCTGACAATGCAAGCCGAGAAAAATAGCCTTTTAGGTAAGAAGAATATTACTTAATCATTTCAAGGCTTAGCATTAATGCCTAATAATGATTTTGCAATCGTTAAGAGATCAGGTTAAATCTATTTGCCTGTCATTTGATAACACTAAATTTGGCTCCCGTCTTCATGGTGCGATGCTTAGGCAGCAGGCTTGTCTACTCCTAAGCTTAAACTACCATCAGTGGGAACATCGGACATTGTAACCCACTGGACTTCCCTCTGCGTTTCTGGGAACGTCTGTGCTCAAACAGCAGGTCGAGGGCAGTTGCCTCAGGTGCTCCACAGAGGATGGCAGAAGTAAATAAACACCCCCGGCTCCAGGTGCTCTCGCCTTGACCCCCTGCGGCAAAGGGCTTTAGGGCTCTGTTTTCATGGTTCCTTGTGGTCAAGTAGTCTCCTGAGGCTTTGCCCCTTCTTACCTCCAACTTCACTCCTGCCGTAGTAGATCTCCGGGCCCTGAACCCCTACCAGAGTCTGTGTCCACCTGTTAGCGTCCTGAACGCCTGTCCTAGCACTTACAATGCTCCATGTTCACGAGTGGGACAAATTCACATTATGAACTGGTGAAAGAGGAAGAAGAATGTATCCAAGATAATCCTGGAGTTTGATCCAGGTTCGTCCTTGTCGAAGGGCTCCAGGTGCCAGGTCTTCTCGCAGCCACACGGGGGCAGCAGAGGTGCAGTACGGGCTCAGCTTTGGGGAGCGGGGTGCTTGGGATGAGAAGTGCTCTGCTGCCCGCTTCTCCTAGAAAGGGCCTCTCCTCCCCTCTCCCGGATGACCTTACTGTATCGTATTTTTTTTTTTAAAAAAGATTTTATTTATTAATTTGAGAGAGAGAGAGCGCGTACTCGGGCAGGGAGGGAGTGGGAGAAGCTGATTCCGCTGAGAAGGGAGCCATACCTGGGGCTGGATCCCAGGACCCTGAGATCACCACCTGGGCCAAAGGTAGATGCTTAAAAGAAGCTACCCAGACACCCCCATATTTTTTAAACTTAAAAAGACAGCCCGGTGGGGCGCCTAGGTGGCTCAGTGGGTTAAGCCTCTGCCTTCAGCTCAGATCATGATCTCAGAGTCCTGGGATCGAGCCCCGCATCAGGCTCTCTGCTCGTCAGGGAGCCTGCTTCTTCCTCTCTCCCTGCCTGCCTCTCTGCCTACTTGTGATCTCTGTCTGTCAAATAAATAAATAAAATCTTAAAAAAAAAAAAAAAAAAAAGACAACCCAGGTGCTTGGGCGGCTTTTTCGGTTGAATGTCTGCCTTGAGGCTTGGGTTATGCTCCCCGGGTTCTGGGATCAAATGCGGCATAGGGCTCCCTGCTCAATGGGGACTCTGCTTCTCCCTCTGCACACCCCCCACCACTTGTGCACACGCTCTCTCTCTCTCTCTCTCTCTGTATCTCAAAAAATAAACAACTTACACATGTAATATATTCCTCATCACAGAAAAAAATTAGAAATACAGTTCAAAAAGAAAAAATTAAAATCTTTTCACCCAGAGATATTTATATTTTGTAATATTTTATACGTGCGTATTTATACATACACACATCCTCTTTCATTAAGAGCTTTTCCCATTTAACAGAACACAGTGGGCATATTTTCATATCAGTGTATTTCCTCAGAGTCCTTATTTCTGTCAGAAGCTGATAAAGAGCTATCGTGTGAGGAACACTGACATAAGGTACATCTGATTCTGTGTAACACAATCTGTGTTTTGCCAATTACTTTTATCTTTTTAAATAATGGCCATGGCGATTTCAATAATATTAGTTATTCTGGAACAGGAGTTACGGGAACATATGGTATATTTGAGCGTGGGGTCAGCCTATCTCATGTTCTTCCCTGTGAGTCAATGATGAGTTTCCTCTTTTCTTCTTCATGGACTGTGTGGAAATTCTTCCCAGCATTTAGCCTGTTGGAACTTCCACTGAAGAAACAACGTGCCCCAGGCCTGCTCTGTCTCTTGGCGGCCCTGTATTCTCTGCCTTCAAAACTCAACCTTGCGGGCAGACAACCCTTCTTTTGTGGCTGACAGTTGACTGACCTGTAGTCAGTGCTCTTATCAGATAATCTTATCAGGGGACTCCTGGGGTTATAATTTCTAAGTAATTTTTAGTGTGTTTTAGCCTGAGAGGTCAAGACATGAGCGCAGGGCTGTTCTCATTGAGACAAGGAAAGTGGGTCTGCATCCCTTTGGCGTCTTGCCCTCCTCAAGGGCCTCGCCTTGCTCTGAGGACACGGCACTAACCACAGTGACTCTGTTGTAACCTTGGCAGTCTCTTGCCATCCACCTGTCCCGAAGAGGTGGTGGTTTGGGCATGTGGCAAGGGAGACTTTTGGACCCTTTGCTCACACAACATTGCGTCAGTGACACAGTGTTTGAACTAAGTACAGGGCTGGGCCTAATGAACACACACCTGTGTTTGTGTTCCTGGCCCTGTTTCTTGGATTATCATCCTTTGGAGGTAGCTGGATAGACACAGAAGAGCCAGGCATGAACCGGATCCCACATCTCTGGAGTGGGCTGGGGGATCGCGGGCGCAATGATGTCATGGGACCTGACATGGTGGGGAAAGTGAGTGGCTATTTCCTTGTTGACCACATTAAAGGAAGATGATTTTTTCATTTTCCCACTTCCGTGTTACACCCCAAGAGGGACTTTTCCATCTCTCTGGATAAAAATGAGCGCTCCAATTCAGAGTCAATCCTGAATCTTTTGGTTAATGCTGGACTTAGCAATGGCCACCTGGTAGAGCGCATTGTTGGTTTCTAGGTGTAAAGACCCTTTTCTCTGAGCTCAGGAAGTTGGAAGGCGATGAGGACGGGAGAGAAAATGAAGAAATGCTCTTAACACTTCTGCAGCCTTACCCGGAGCCTCTCGGAGCAGAGCCAAGCCGTGAGAAAGCACCTTCACACTTGCACTGCTGAGGCGAGCCACTAATTGCGTGCCATCAGGAGATGTGTGAGATGAGAGAGAGATAGCTTCCCAGGGGGCCTGTCTTCCTGCACTCAATCAGGAAATACATTTTCACTTACAAGGTCCGGGTGAGGCCCGCGTGTGTGTGTGTGTGTGTGTGTGTGTGTGTGTGTGTGGCTGCTGGACAATCATGCTGGTTTTCCCATGCCCATCCCTCACCCCTCTAAGCTGCAGGTCCTCTGGACGGCCCTACCCTCGTCTCATTCCAGAGGACTCCTGTGCAGGTGACCCACACCGCTCAGCCCAGCAGTTTCCCATGTCGGTGGTTCTGTTGGCCCTCTGGTTCCATATTGTGTCCCTTGCCTCTGTCAGGCTGTGAGCCACAGGCCCTCTCCTCCTGCCCCGATGTGTGGAGCCATGCGTGGGAGCTTAGGCCTGAATTCCACGTTAGCACAGACTACCTAATTTGACTTCATTTTTTGGAGGGGGACCTGAGGCACCGTGAGGTTCAGGTCATCCAAATGTCTAGAGGTAGAACGGTAAACCTCAGCCACTCAAGTTTTAAATTGATACAGATCTTCATTTTTCTTCTGCTATGCCCCTTTCTCTTTCAAGGACCACTGCCTTCGCCCAGCACAGGGCTAACTTAAACCCGAATAGGAGGGCCTTGCTTTGGACTTGTGTTTTCGGGGACCCTGCTCTGGCTCACCTCTAGCCACACAGCCGTCCATGGGAAGACAGTCAGCAGGCCCAAGGCAATGTTTGCATGTGGAGTTCTTACTCTACCCCCTCAGTCCTCACCCTGGTAACCTGGGACTCTGGAATTCCCTGCCCCAGGGGCCTTGGGTCATCTCCAGGGCCTGCGTGGGTCTCTACCCCAAGTTCTCTTCTCCGAAGGGTAGACCAAGCCACCAGGGGCCATCCCCGAAGCTGGTGCATCAGGAGTTTGAACCCGGCTGCTGTGTGCCTGGAGTCCTGCATGGGGTTCATGTCCTCTCAGCTCTAACCCTCTCTGTCTACCTCCACTTGTCTCGTTCTTGGAATCTACACATGGTTCCTGATACAGCTCTTTCCAACTATGTGCACTGGGCTTTCGCCGAGTTCCACCTCTCCTCATTTTTCTACTTGGCCCCTATGCCTGTGCCCATTTGCATGACGCACTGTCACCCTCTTCCCCAGGCTCCCCTGTTCTCTGTAGATTGACCGTCACTGCCAGTCCCCCCTGCTGCCCTACTCGGGGAGGCCACTGGAGTACTGATGAATGATGTGACTTACCACTCAACAGACCTTCACCTTGCTTTAATTCACTTTCATTTCTTTGGTATCTGTGACTTCTGGTTGTGGGAAGAGTATAAGCTTTCTAATATTTCAAACCTCCCTTTGGGTACCAGACAGAGTTCCCCAGAGAGACTGGAAGTCTGTGGCAAAGTCAGCCATTCCACAGCCCCAGAGAACATTCTAGAGCTCTCTTGTTCCTGGTCCTGCACAAGTAGGTAATGGAATATCTCACAAGTATCCTTTGGTCCCAGCACAGCGAACCCTTTGTGATACAGCGATTACACAGAAAGAGAAAGGAAAAAATGCTTCCTTGTTTTTTTTTTCCTATTGAGGCCAAAGCCCCATGAACAGCCCTCAAAGCTTAAGTAAAAGATCATACGTAAATATTATGCAAAGGTTAGGGTTTTAGCGCTCTGTGACTGTTATTTATTTGCATATGTCACGCTTCAGTATTTAGAAGTCTTGGAGATGGTTCGTGAGTCTCCTTACATCTCGTTATGCAGCGTGTGGAACTTTAAATCATGGTCCACTGTACCCCAGCTTCTCGCCGTCTCCACCCCAGGACTTGGAAGTAGATGGTTTAGCTTTTGAACACCCTCCTCCTAACCCTCAGAAATTCTGAGACAATTACTCTAAAAGACCAGGGTGGGCATGGGGTTGGGGAAGGATTCAGGTGGGATTTTTTTTTTTTTTTTTTTTTTTTTCAGAAGGACACAGGTGCTTGGCTCTTCTGTCATAAAGCAACCTGATATGCAGCCATATATAATTATTGTGCTTGGGTGCACCAGCTGAGTGGCACTTAGACTTTTCAGTAGTGATCCTTTTGCATTTTCTGTAGCGACCCAGGCATCCCATGGGAACCTCTACCCCACACGCATAACTTCACAACTGGATGCTTATTTACGATGCGTGATAGCCCCCAATCCCATGTGTTCCAGCTGGTTGTTTCATTAAAAAAATTCACAATTTGGGGCACCTGGGTGGCTCAGTGGGTTAAAGCCTCTGCCTTTGGCTCAGGTCATGATCTCAGAGTCCTGGGATCGAGCCCAGCATCAGGCTCTCTGCTCAGTGGGGAGAGATTTTGTCCTGTAATGAGATGTAAAAATAAACTTAGTGACTGTCCTCACGCAGCTCCTTGTAAAAGAGCAGTCCGAGGCAGCAGCCGGCCTCACCCAAAATATATCGTCACCCTGTATCACTCACTCCTCTCACTCTCTGTCTGCCTCTCTGCCTACTTGTGATCTCTCTCTCTCCATCAAATAAATAAATAAAATCTTAAAAAAAAAAATTCACCACTGACAACCCAAGTGTTCCCACAACCCACTAATGGTTCATGATGGCGAATTTGGAAAACAACACTGCTCTGATAGTTCTGGAAGGAGGGAAAAAAATTTCCCGCATCTCTGTAGGAGGCTGACTTTTCCAGAGAGTGGTTCGTGTGCCTACACTTACGGGTGTGTTAGAAGATGTGTTGGAAAATACATCTATCGAGAGTTCCTGGCATAGCGAGTTATCAGGAACCCCCAGTTTACTCTTTTTCCCTGGTTCTGGTTTGTTACTCTGGTGGGCAATCAGGTAGCTGAATGTTTCAAGTACAAAAGGCAGTAATAACTATATGACCATTTCCTCTTTCTCTCTCTCTCTCTCTCTCTCTCTCTCTCATCCTCTCTGTGTCTCATAAATGAAGGAAACATTTTTAACATTTTAATATAATTTTAACATAATTTTTATGTTTAACATTTTAAACATAATTTAGAATACTAGATTAAGTGAAAGACAAAACCACGAGGCTGTTGATATATTCCCAGTTGTAATAAGAGTATGTCTCGCCCTCCTGGCGACTTCTGAGCGCTTTGTCCGATTTCCCTTCATCCTCCTCCTAAGATACAGGGGGACGATATATTTTGGGTGAGGCCGGCTGCTACCTCGGACTGCTCTTTTACAAGGAGCTGCGTGAGGACAGTCACTAAGTTTATTTTTACATCTCATCACAGGACAAAATCCGCATTTTCAATCAAGAGTTGGACACTCCAATTTAACAAGTTGTGGAAAAATCTCTTGGCCCAGATAAATGTTTGCTACGAGTACTCCTTTCTCTAAATTGAGACCTTGCTCCCGGAAGCCCAAGAATTCATTAAGCCATAATTAGCCATGGTCACTGATGATTTAAAATACAGTAATAAAGAAAAAGTTTATTCTGGGCTGTGCATGCACTGTTGGGTCTGTCCTATGGTTGGGTTTTTATAGCTTTAGTTTTAAAAATAATTCTTCCATTTCCCCTGATGGCTGCCTTTCCTTCAGCCAGCCCTTCGTGCAAGCAGGGTGACGTCCGTCATCCACACTCCCGATGTCACAGGCCATGGCATCTGTCCCAGGGGCATCAGGAAGAATCCCACATCATCTCAGATCCGTGCTTCAGTTAGGAGGCCCCAAGCTTCCCTATAAAGGGCTGGCTGCTTCTGTCACCCATGGAAAGGGGTAGCAGGCACTCTGGAAGAGTGTCTTTGCTTCAAGAAACCAAGAGTACTCCAGGAAGGGGAATTCTCTCCTTCTTTTATTAGCTGAGGAGGTCAAAGGGATTCACTTTGACTGGCTACCTAAAATCAGGACTGAGATAACTTGATTAAAACTATGCAGTAGTGGTACCAAGATCTAAACTCAGCCAATCCTCTGTTCCAGTGCAGATGCTCCAATTCTAAAGCCACCCCGTCCATTCTTGCAGTGTCTCAAGGAGGGACAGGTCTTGTAGTTTCCGTTTTCCTAATCAGGGCCCAGGTTTGACTTCCAGACACCTGACGTAGGTCAAGGAGCACCCTTGATTCTTTAACCTCTCACTTGGCATTTCATCTTTGGTATAGCCTGAGATGTGCCACAGGACAAACAATGTCATGTCATTGTTTTTATTTGTATCGTTGTCATAGAAACCTTGTTAGTATGGGTCCCTGATTTTTATTGTGGCTCTGCCATCTGTGGCTTGACCCCTGTTGATAGTAACCTTTTCTTTTCTTTTTTTCTTTTAGAGAGTGAGCTTGAGAGTGAGTGTATGTGGGGAAGAGCAGAGGGAGAGGCAGAGAGAGAAAATCTTAAGCAGGCTCCATGCCCAGAAGGAGCCTGATGGGCTCAATCTGATGTCCCTGAGATCATGACCTGAGTTGAAGTCAAGAATCAGACTCTTAACCAACTGAGCCACCCAGGTGCCCCTACAGTAACCTTGTCTTTTCTAAGGATGGATGTATCTCTTCATTGGGCTATTGTTGATATGACATTAATGTCACTGGGTTTAAGAAAAATCTACCTAACTGAGAGGTATTTTGGTTCTTGATTTTATTAGGTTATCAACAAGGGCATGTGTCATAGCACATTGGAAAGTCCATGAACTACAAAATCAGCTTTTACATATGAGGGCTTCAACTTAGGAATTACATGTCTTTGAGACAGTTCTTTGGTATCTCTCAGTATATTGGGTTCCTAGAACTCAGTCAGCGGGTGCTCCCTTTTAGTTTCCTTTCCTTATGACGAAGATAAGTGTTTCTGCTGTAGGAATGAATATATATGAGTTTCTCAGACTTGATTGGATCCTTGGAATCTGTTTAGATTTGGGGATGGATGACCTCCATCACTTTCCTTGGGTGAAATCACTCTGAGTTGCTGATTGATGGGCTTCAGAATGTCATCATTTCCACCATCAGCTCAGTTTACTCCCACTGACCCGAGCAGGAGAAGCAGCAGCAGGAAACAGCACATGATCGATCGCTGTTGCTTTCCACCAACATCTCAAGCTTAAAAAAAAAAAAAAATCTGTTTTAAAACTACACATTTGCTCATCTCAAAGAGAAGGATTATAGACTGTTAGAAATCAGGGACCATTAAACAACTATTTTCATTTGCAGTGGATTCAGAATATAATTATCTTGAGTTGGGAGATGATGCGCTGCTGAATGCCAAGTAAACTTCCACCCAACTGGAAAACATCTAGCCTTCCCTGCCCACCCAGCCAGACTTGGATGGTCCTTCTTCCACACTTGCAGCATTTTGCCTC
This sequence comes from Mustela lutreola, assembly GCF_030435805.1. Lineage (NCBI taxonomy): Eukaryota > Metazoa > Chordata > Mammalia > Carnivora > Mustelidae > Mustela > Mustela lutreola. The sequence continues at coordinate 187,058,184 of NC_081293.1, read as the reverse complement.
TGTCCTTAGGGGTCCCAGCTTGAGGCAAGAACATCCTACCACTGGTAGACATGCTTAGGCAGGTCTGGTCTGTGAAGGGTCTGCTTTCAGGCGCCACAATGGAGCGTCTTCAGTCTAGGGAAGGGTTAGTGATCGCAACCAGAAATTTGAAGGGAGGAGTGATTCCAAGTAATTGATGGATTTGGTTTTCGCAGGAAAGAAGTGTGGGATGATTGTGGGTGAATAAGGTTGGTTGGTAAAATAGGGAATTGGTTTCACTTTAAAATCACCTTAAGACTTTGGAGCAAAAAACAGTGTTTTTGGAAACATCTGGAAAGCTGCACAGAGCACAGTTGAACTTGAGTACCTCAGGCTGCCAGCTCAGGCAACAGGGGTGCCCCGCGGGAGTTGAGGTGCTTGGCCCCCCCACCAAGGCAGCCATTGCTTCAAGATGGCTCCTCAGAAGCAAGTGAGGAAACCGTAGTCTAGCGGGCAACAAACACATGACTCAGTACCACAGAAGGAGGCCAGAATATGAGAGAAAAGTGTTGTGCCCTATGGCCAAATGCAGGTCTTAGAATTCCAACATACAGCAGGGAGAACCCAGGGAAAGCTTTGGCGCCAGCACCACTGAGGTAGTCAAGAAAATGGAAGCTACTGCCTGCCACATCCTAGGGCTGGGAGAACGAATGCTCCCCCAGGAAGTGGGTGTGCATTAGGTCACTTAGCACCCTGTTTGGGAAAGGCAGCTATGCCAGCAGCTAAGAATAGGGGGCTCGTCCAGAGTGCTGGGAGAAGAAGAAAAAGGCGTGAGGAGAAGAACTTGCTGCATTATCTGATCATTTCATTGCAAGCTCTTTTTTTCCCTTTTTCCTCAGCTTTCTAGAGGTATAATTGACAAAATTGTTAGATATTCAAAATAGACATGATTTGAAACACGCATACTTTGTGAAAGTGTTCCTGACATCGAGTTAATTAATGCATCCTTCACCTCACATGTTTACCGTTTTTTGTTTTGCATTTCCTAGTGAGTACATTTTAGTTTCACTCTCTTTGCAAATTTCCGTCATCCAATACAGTGCGACAGAGTACAGTTATTCTGTTGTACGTTAAATCCTCTTATGGCTTTTACCAACCTCACCCTATGCCTCCCACCCCCCACCCCTTCGCAACTGCTTTTCTACTCTGCTTCTGAGTTCAACTTAAAAAAAAAAAAAGAAGATTTTTCTTTAAAGGTTCCATATATAAGTGATACCATATGGTGTTTTTCTTTCTCTGTTTGGCTTATTTCACTTAGCGTAATGCCCTCCAGGTTCATCATCTGTATTGTCACAAATGACAGGCTCTCTGTATGAGGAATTTAATGTAATCACACTATCAGAATTTCTTAGCCTTGAGTAACATATAGATACTTTTTATCTATCTATCCAGCTATCTAGGTATTTATTTGTTTATTTATTTATTTATTATTAACATATAATGTATTATTAGCCCCTGGGGTACAGGTCTGTGAATCATCAGGCTTACACAATTCACAGCACTCACCATAGCGCATACCCTCCCCAGTGTCCATGACCCAACCACCCTCCCCTTAACCCCCTCCCCCCAGCAACACTCAGTTTGTTTTGTGAGATTTAAGAGTCTCTTATGGTTTGTCTCCCTCCCTGATCCCATCTTGTTTCATTTTTTTCCCTCCCTCCCCCCACACCCCCTGCCCTGCCTGTCAACTTCCTCATATCAGGGAGATCATATGATAATTGTCTTTCTCTGATTGACTTATTTTGCTCAGCATAATACCCTCTAGTTCCATCATTGTCATTGCAAATGGCAAGATTTCATTTCTTTTCACGACTGCATAGTATTCCATTGTATATGTATACATCTTCTTTATCCATTCATCTGCTGAAGGACATCTAGGTTCTTTCCATCGTTTGGCTATTGTGGACGTTGCTGCTGTAAACATTCCTGTGCACATGCCCCTTTGGATCGCTACATTTGTATCTTTAGGGTAAATACCCAGTAGTGCGATTGCTGGGTCGTAGGATAGCTCTATTTTCAACTTTTTGAGGAACAGAACACTTAAAGAACATGTTGCCTGAATATACAGAAACCAGGTCCAAATGGTTTGATTATACTTCTAGGTTAACAATGAACAACAACAACAAAATGTACCATAAGGTACTAAAAAGACGTCCATGTTAATAGAATTTAAATTAATCATACTGATTCATGGGATGAATGATTTTGTTTTGCTTAAATTAAATTCATCAGGACCACACAGCATTGTTTGTTGTTGTTGTTGTTGTTGTTGTTGTTGTTGTTGTTTTGGTTTGGGGTTTTTTTTTTGTGTGTGTGTGTGCTGTGCACTGCCCTAGTTCTGCCCCAGATCTTAGCCAGCTAGCTGCTATGGCCACCCTGTCCCTGCTTGGCTTAACCCTGGGAGAAACTCATGTCATTGGTGCTTGTCAGGGTGGAGGCTGCAAACTCTGAGAAGACTAGCCTGTCCTTCTAGTACTTGAAGGCTCTTCAGGAGGTAGATTGTGTCTAGAGGCAGGTTCCTCGGGAGAGCCCAGAATTCTGCAAACAAGTGATTTGCTGATGTTTCCAAATGAGCTTGTCTGGCTTTCTGATGTGACATCACAGCATGAATTTGTTGAAAATTTCTGAGCCTCGAGAAAAAGCATCTGCTTATAAAATGGTTCCACTTTGCCGTGTGCACGGGGCTTGGGGAAGGAGTGAAGCAAAAAGAAGCTTCAGCTCTCGGCTGCTCACACGGGTTGATCCCAGAGGCTCTGATTCAGGAGGCTGTGTTGTAAGATCCTTTTCTGCGGCTTGCAGTGTTCAGAATTTGCAAAGAATGTCACCATCTGCTCTCTCTGTGACCTGATGTCACACAGACCAGAATATAGGATTCTCATCCCAAACCTTCCCTTTTAAGGGTATGCACAGTTGTCCAATTTTAGGGAGAGAACAACTCTTTTTTGCTTCTGCTCCCTGTCTCTTCCTGGAGAAGGAGCAGAGTCTGTGTGGAGGGGATGGTTCCCAAGAGCCCTGGCTCTGAGCATGCGTCCAGTCGGGCAGACTTCTTTGCTCTGTCGTAGTCTGGCTTTGTTTCTGACCGTAGAGATGCCGTGAGCCTGCAAGGACCATAGGTGTGAGGTGCCCCTGGCTGTGTGCCTCCCTGTCATCCTTGGTTTTCCTCTCTTCCTCCTCAAGTTTGCCATCTGAGTGACCGTGGCTCATGGATCCTGCCGCCATTTCCAGTGACAGCCACCACCTCTGGCCACTCCTTCAGGTCTCTGTTTCTCCTTCCTTATGTCCTCTTCAGCGTTTCCCTTCTCGTAGATAAATGAGATCCGCTGGTTCCACCATCACCCACCCAGCTAAATGTTCTTTTTGTTTTTTTTTTGTTTTGTCTCAGGGACTGTTAGACAAGTCCCAGCATTGTAGGGGATAACTTGGGGCATTCAGCTCTTACACAAAACAGCGCAAGAACTGGACAGGCTGCCAAAGTGAGGGGCACATTCCAAACTCTGGGGAGTCCTGCCGCACGGAGGCTCAAAGGCACTGGGGTCCGTAGTATCTCCCTCCGAACGAGACTTTCCCTTGACACTGCATTCAAATTGAGATGCGAAGCTCTGGCAGCTTCCCTGGAGCCTGGGGACAGAGGTCGCTGGAAAGCACTCTCCTCTGTCTTAGACTCTTCATGCTTTGGTTTGCTGTGTTTGCAGAACTCTCCTGCAGCAACTACAAAAACTTCAGACTTTGGTGATGGGCAAGGTTTCGCGCACCTGCAAGTTGGCGGGCACACAGACGGGCACATGCCTCATGGTGAGTTTCCCAAAGGGACAGCGCCGCAAGTGCCCTGCCCCCCCCCCCCGCCCCCAGTCACCAGTCTATCCCCAACTTGCCACATCCACGTCCACGTGGGGTTAGAGATGCTGTGTGGCTCTCTCTGATGTTCCCCGGGGCTGACCAGTTGGCCCAGTCCAGCCTGGGGAAGGGGAGTCTGAGTCCCTGCACTTCCCTAGCTGTTGCGGGGCTTGAGGTTTGCTCTGGGCTCGGTTACTGACAGCTCCCCGTGCTCCCTCTCCCCCCTGCAGGTGGTCGTGCTATGCTTTGCTGTCGCATTCGGCAGCTTCCTTCAGGGCTACGGGCCCTATCCTTCCGCCACCAAGATGGCTCTGCCCAGCCAGCATTCTCTGCAGGAGCCGTATACAGCCTCTGTCGGTAAGATGGCACTAGGCAACTTGTAAAGTGTCTTGTTTCATTTGTCTGGAGCTTTCTGGAAGCTCATCTTTCTGAGGGAGGTCTTATGAGAAAGTCTTATCTTTAAAAACTGGTAGAAACGATGCCCATCAACAGATGAATGGATCAAGAAGATGTGGTATATATACACAATGGAATACTATGCAGCCATCAAAAGAAATGAAATCTTGCCATTTGCAACAACATGGATGGAACTAGAGCGTATCATGCTTAGCGAAATAAGTCAAGCAGAGAAAGACAACTATCATATGATCTCCCTGATATGAGGAAGTGGTGATGCAACATGGAGGCTTAAGTGGGTAGAAGAAGAATAAATGAAACAAGATGGGATTGGGAGGGAGACAAACCATAAGTGACTCTTAATCTCACAAAACAAACTGAGGGTTGCCGGGGGGAGGGGGTTTGGGAGAAGGGGGTGGGATTATGGACATTGGGGAGGGTATGTGATTTGGTGAGTGCTATGAAGTGTGTAAACCTGGTGATTCACAGACCTGTACCCCTGGGGATAAAAATATATGTTTATAAAAAATAAAAAATTAAAAAAAAAAAAAAAAAACTGGTAGAAGCGTAGCTTCTCTCTTGAGGGGAGGGAAGAAGGCACAGTGGGTCTGGTGCCCAGGCATCTGGCTCCCTTCTTGTGCCCCTCCTGCCTCAGCCTGAGGCTCCACTGGGAATTCTCTAGAGCAGAGTATGGCAGAATACAGTTTGCAGATTCTTGCTCTAGGCAAATTCTGAGGTCTCCTTTTTGAGCTCTGATAAGGGGGAGGGAGGTAGATTTGGCGGGGTGGGGGGAGTAGTAGGTGGAGGGGGGACATTAAGCTTTCCCTGACATTTTATTTTATTTTATTTATTTATTTTTTAAAGATTTTATTTATTTATTTGTAAGAGAGAGAGAGTGAGAGCGAGCACAGGCAGACAGAGTGGAAGGCAGAGTCAGAGGGAGAAGCAGGCTCCCTGCGGAGCAAGGAGCCCGATGTGGGACTCGATCCCAGGACGCTGGGATCATGACCTGAGCCGAAGGCAGCTGCTTAACCAACTGAGCCACCCAGGCATCCCTTTCCCTGACATTTTAAAGGACTTCCCTGGGTTTCTACTTCTATTCATTGGAATTGTATGTTGCCATAGTTAAGAGTTCGTGAAATGAATCGGTCTGTCTTACAACACATTATGACCAAGATTTAGAGAATTTAGAATTAGAGAATTTAACTCAGGCGTTAGAAGTGTGATAACCTCACCTAGTTCAATGATCCCTTTTAGGTATGTAGGAAATAATGAAGTAGCCTTTGGGCATCATAACATACACACAGATACCTGCACACACTAATAAGAGCAAGTGTGGAATTGGGTGCTAGATTGGCAGCAGGCTCAGTCTTGCTGTTCTGAAACGTCTCTGATCTTCCCCGGGTGGTTATCTCTCTGCCAGGTTTATGACAGAAATGCTAGCATTTCAACCACATAATTTTAGTGATCTCTTGGGAAATTCTTTTTTTTTCCCCCTAAGGGAATGTATCTGTAAATTTAAATGGAAGCCAATGAAAGCAGAGTTTCTGTGTTGTGGAAAATTGCTACAGAGCCATCCAGCTCTGCAACTCTCCTATAAAACAAAGAAACTGTCTCTGTCATTTGATTTATGGCTTTGGCTTTGGGGCTTCTCTCTGGTTTCCAGATGAAAATGCAGTTTTCTGCCCTCGTGCCTTCTCTCCATGCAAGATCAACTCATTGGAAATGTTTCTTGTTTTAGCTGGTCTGGACATCTCCAAGTATTTGACTCCCATTCTTCATGACTTGTTCCCCTCAGATGGTTATGGTTGGGCAAGGAGGGGAGTTTTATTTTCAAAGCTGTGGGGATGGAGGTTTGCTTCATGTCTATTTGCTTTCTGTTGTTCTTACAGCACTGGATAATTGATACAATGTTTCACTGCACAAAACTCTGAAACCCTGAAGCCTTTATGGAAAGCCAGCACCAACAGGCACCCTCCATTCTGGGCAAAAGAACCCACAAGTTAGCATCTGTTTCTGGCGCTGGGATAGGATAAACCCTGTGGTCTTTCCCTAACACCTGTTCCTTTGCTCTGTCCTCAGTGAGATCCAGAAATCTGCTGATCTACGAGGAACATTCCCCGCTGGAAGAGCCGTCCAGCCCAGCCTCAGCTGGAGAGCTTGGGCACTGGGACCGAGGATCCTCTCTGCTCAGGGCATCAGGCCTGGAGACCAGGCCTGATGTGGATCTTCCCCATTTCATTATCTCCAATGAGACCAGCCTGGAGAAATCCATGCTATTGGAGCTACAGCAACACTTGTGAGTCAAGTACACATAGATCTGGCTCCCCTGAGGCGTGCATGATGGGTTGTGGGTTGGCAACCTGGAATGTGGGGTGTCGACTTACCCATGGGCCCAGTCCAGGTCTTGTGCTCTTTCAGGACCTCTCTCCGGGACCTGGGACTCTGGAGAGGCTACTACTTGCCAACAGCTGCCCTTAACAGAGATGGAGTTGTGGGGGGAGTGTGGTGGTGGAGGACCTAGGATGAGCTGCCCTTGTGTCTGCTTTGTCACTGGGGAGCTGGCCATGGTGGCTTGACTCCCTCCTTCCTCCCCTCAGAACCTCATATAGAAAAAATACAGCCCAGCCGAAGCGGCGCGCTTACCATGCAGACGCAGCCTCAGGACCTTTCCCTCCCTTTCTCCCTCTAGAGATGTGTGTATGTTCTGTTCGATGTCAGCGTAGAGTTTTATGATTTATATACAAATAAATGTGTATTAATTTTAATTATAGATTTATATTGAGGGACATCATTTGAGAGGCACTTTGCACAGATGGGTTTCCATATGGAAAATAACACTGAGCTCCAATTCTCCGTATGTTGTTTCTTTTAGGACATTAGGGGGGAAAGTCTTTTGGGAAACTTAAAGGCATAAAGGATGGTCAAATAGTGTTATTGTGCTGGGGGAGGTTCCTGAAAATGCCAGACAGCACAGGAAGGAGGGTCTGCGTCCACACTCCTGGTTATGTGTGGCCTGGTTGGTGATCTAGCTGAACTAACCCCTGTGCTTCCCAGAAATGATGCTCTTCCAATGCAAGGGCTCCCACTTGAAGATTCAACTGCAAATTCTAATGCTTTTCCCCCTACAGCTGTGGGAAAGGTTCATAATTACATGTACTTGGTATGTTTACATGATACATGCATATTGAATGTTTACTGCACCTACTCTCGTAAGTACTATGCAAATGTGATCTATAAATCCTTTTAAATACTTTAAGAGGCTAGGTGTTATGATTTCCATTACAGAGAAACTTGTAGAGGTGCCATTGGGAGCTATGGAACACTCCACTGCTTGGTTACGTGGCTCATGCCCCAAGTCCTCTCCCCTCTTGGCTCCACTATTCGGGGCCCCATTAAAACTCTCACTTGTTCTAAGATGTCTCCCTGACATCAAAGCCCTCCTCTGAGAGCCTAGAGACTTTCTAGACTGTTATATAATTTAATAACATGTTTATTTTCTATTATATGTTTAGTGTTATTTCAACTTAATTTTTTTTAATTTATCTGAAATTCTAAACCAGGGATCAGACTTTTTCCTTTTATTCTTTTCTTTCCAGAGTGTATCATAGGGTTACTCATCCTCTGATGATATATTTGCTTAAAGCAATGTATAACAAATCAGCATCAAACCATGCTTATCCTCTGGGTTGGGATGTTTCCTCTTGGGTAGGGATAAAGGAAGGAATGTGAACGAGCTGATGGGCTGGTAGCGGGAGACACTACAGAGAATTTCTAGTAGGAACAGAGGATTTCTAGTAGGTGGGCAAAGAATGAGAACCCGCTTGGGGCTGCCCTCAAAGTTGACGAAGTTGCCGTCATGGAATGATTATATCATACTCCCAAGCACGAGAATTGTAGTTGTCAGTCAGCTAAGACTCTTCCCTTTTGGTATCTTTCCAGGGTCAACGCCAAACTGGAGGGGAACGAGACACTAAAAGTTGTAGAACTCGACAGAAGAGTGAACGCCACTTTCTAAAGAGGCTGTCCACCTCCCTCTTTCTCTTCACTCTGCTTTCCTGTCCCCAAACCACCTTTGTCATAAGCTTTTCCTTTTTTGCCTTTGATCTGGATGAAGACATGGGCAAGCCGTCATGGCTTTGGATGGGAGGACAGCCTGGGATTCCCACCTGTGGTGAGAGAGCACCTTCCCTCCGTCCCATGCCCCCCCCGAAGGAGGGAGCCCAGCATCCCTCCCCCCCTCCTGTTTACCGCCATAGGAAATTGTTCTAGGGTTGGGGCTGGAACAAGCAGGCCCGTTTCTACCAATAGTGCCAAAAAGATACTGCCTGATTTTCACTATGGGATGTGACCATCTGTTTGGAGAAGAGATGACTCTTGTTCATGTGAGACCCCAGACTCTAGCCTTGAAAATTCCAGGATGCCTGTTGGGATCTGGCAAAGCTCTGACTGACGTCCTGCCTTCCTCAGCCTTGGTCTCTGGTGTGTCTGCACCCCGACAGCCCCGGAAGTTCCAGCGCCTTCAGTGAGCACCCCAGCCACTCTGCCCCATCAGAGCCCTCGCAGATCGTCCTCCCCGCACTGGAGCGAGGGCTCTCCCGTCCCCATTCTCAGGCCGCAAGTGCAATGCCTGAAAGAATCAGGCTTTTCTACTCCAGGCAAACCTGCCCCGTCTTGTTGCTTGTAGGGCATCCCCACAACTGGCGTCCCCACATACCCCTAGGCCTGCCTCCCCGGCTTCTCCTCCCCATTTGTAAATAGTATTTATTAGCTCGCTGAGGCTTCCCTGCTAGCAACCACACTGAAAAGATCCAATGTCTCCCTCCAAACTGGTCTTTGGAGCTAACTAGGAGGGCACCCGAGCTCTGGGATTCCCCAATCCTCCAGATGGTGTTTTTTGATTTTTGTTTTTTCCCGTGTTTTTCTGCTTCTTCTTCCTCTTCCTCCTTCTTCCACTGGAGGCCTCTAATTATAATCGGGAAATCCCCTTAAGCTTGTGTCCTCCTGCAGAATGAAGTCAGAGGGAAAGATGGAGTAATGCCTTAATCAGGTCTGTGGCTCTGTGTTCAGAGGCTTTTTCTGTCCTGTTCCCATAAGAGAAGGGAGCCCTTGTCCTTGACAACAGGCGTTTCAGACAACCTTGCTGGCTTGCCTTTCCATGCCTGCTCCTAGCGCCTCCCCACTCCCAACCCCCACCACCCACTTCTGCTTTACCCTCCTCTTCTGCCTCAACACAAGGGGTGGGCCTGAGGCCTGGGGTCAGAGTAGGTGACATTTGTGTATCCATAGTCTTACCTTTTATAGTCAGGTTTGGCTACTTTGCAGCTTACCCAAAGAGATAAAACCTAAACCCCCCCGACCTACTTTTTTTTTTGTCTGTTTGTTTAATGATTAAAAGTAACTTTTGTAGTTGAAAAAATTCTTTCCTCTTTCATACAAATAAGAAATGGAAATTGCCTTTTTATTGTATAATGTAGAAGATCCCCTTTAAGTGTTTTTCCCTAGCTTGGGAGAGATTTTGTTTAAGAAATCTGCTTGCATTTTGTATTTTATTTTTAGTAGTAGCTAAAGGACCTTTAGCTTTAACTCCTCTCTCTGTCTGTCTCTGTCTCTCTCTCTTTGCGGTCTACACTGTCATTGAAACCTGCACTTACAAGGGATTAAGCCCATGCCTGGGCCTTCCATTCATATTGGATGCAGGACTTGCTGTCATTAGCATTTTTCCATCGTACCTCATAAGCAGATCCCTGTTCTGTCTGCCTACGTACATCTGGGGCTCCCTGTGAGTGATTCCTCTCTCTCTCTCTCTCTCTCTCTCTCTCTCTGCTGTGGTGGAAAGTTCCGGACCAGGAGATGTCAAGGGTGTCTTCTCAGCCATGTGTAAAGCTGGATTGGGGCTGCTGTCCACCGTCTCAGGGTCCCCTGCATTGGGGAGGGAGAGCAGAGGCTGTGTGAGCTGTGGAGGAAGAGGGCTTACTAATGTGCCTCCTCCCCTTGCTTCTCTGATCTCCATTCCCTCCTTCCCTCCTGCCTCCAGATCTTCCTGGGCCTGGCTGGCGTCAGGTAGTCATGGGCTACTGCTGACCCATCCCTCTCTTTACAATGCCTTGTAATTATCAGGCAAGGGCACCGATGGGGGCCTAAAAAGGCAAGAAGAAGGAACTCAAGTAGTATTCGGTCAATGAGAAAGGAAAGGCCTTATATTGGGGGCAGAAGTGTGAGCATGGGTCAGCCGAATGACCTGCTGCGGTGGAACCAGATCAGGTTTTGAAGCCTCCTGGATTAGCCAGCGTGGGAAACCCGCTCTCCTGACTGAGGCAGGAGAAGGGACAGGCCAGCAAATGTCCGGTACCTCCCCTTAGTACCTTGAGGATTTTATTTTCTCCCTAGCTACCCTTGCTTGTCATCCCCCTCTCCAGACCTCCACACAGCAGGCTGTTTCCTCTGGGAAGCTGTTCTTCCAGAACTGAAGCTGTATGTGGAAACAGGAGACATCGGCCTGGGAGCTCCAATGGCCACGTTAAAGGGGGTTCCAAGAACCAACCTTGCCGCTGTTTTGAGCACAGCCTTTGCCCTCCACTCCCTACTTGGACACGTCAAGGGAACGAAACACTTATCCCTTCAGGAGGATGCCAGGGGGTTGAGAAGACACAAAAGAGTTGGATAATGCCAAGTGATGAAGGGATGTGTGCTCCTTTGCTGTTCTGGGGTTAAGCCCCGGTATCGGTGGTTTTGCTCCCCCCAGAGAGCAGTCCCATACCCCTGTCGGTAATGCCTGGTTAACCCTGAAGATTTCAAAGAGAGGCAGACGTTGGCTTCCGAACTTGAGTTTTGAAATCTGTGAGACTGTTAGCGTCCCCATAAACCATAAATAATAAATAGGCAACTCATAAGTAGATTAATTCTGGTTTTCATCAGGTAAACAGCGTTTCCTCTTCCTTCTCTTTGATTCCCCTGGTGTAGGAGATGTCTTGCAGACATTCCGAGAACAAGCGCTTGCTCACTGGCTGAGCCCCGAGTGACCCAGGCACCCCCCAGCTTGGCCCTTTACACAGCTCTTAACTCCGCTTAGAAAAGGATACTGGAGATGAAAGGCCTCGGTGCCCGTTTAAGAAAGAATTCCTGTGAAGTGTTAGGACTCTGGAGCCTTGGTCACATAAGGAGAGTGTTATGTAAAAATCTGACAGCTGAACTAGGTTGCTGCTTTTGGTGGGGCGGGGAGAGATTTGACATCAGCTTAGGCAAAATGAGATCACCTTTTTGTTAATAAAAATGATTTTGATTTGGAGAACTAATCTGTGGGTTGTGAGAGCAGCTTTTAGCTCAACTTAGTTACAAACCAACTATCATTCCCAGGTTTTTTTTCCCTCCTCTCAATCTCTCCGTTTAGCCTGAATGCCAAAAGAGGGCGTGAATGTCAGATGCCCATAGAAGCGGGGAGTGTTGAAGTGATTCAGCTTCATGACACAGTGAGACCCTGTCCAGAATTTTGGTCACATGTGTGTCATTAAAATTTTTCAACACTTCATGGCTTCTTTCTTCCACGGCCTCAGACCAAGAAAACCACAAAGCGAGCATCAGAGGCATCTTGGGGCCAGCTCTCGAGCACTCATCCTATGGGGCACGTCCTCGAGCCTGACCACCAAATGGAGACATCCCACTCTAGTTGGAGGAAATGGACCCTCCATGCTGGTCTTGCTCACGTGGGGGAGACTGGAGATGAAGGAGGAGGTTTTTGGCCTCCCCCTGGTCTGCATGAGTCATAACTTGGGTTCCGTCGAATGCAACCTTTGCAAAACCTTTATTAAAGACCCCGGTTCTCCTGCTCGAAGTGCTGACAGGACCTCTGAAACCATTAGCAGGTAGCGCTCTAGTGAGAGCCATTTCATTGGAATGTTGAGACAATTAGGGGACATGTGATAGTGTGAGCCCCTCTGGGAGGCCAGTTATAGAAGCCAGTGGGAGGCTGTGAAGGAGCCAGAGATGGATTTCAGGTTTCCCAGTCAGTCAGTTCCATCAGTCTGTCAGTCCATCAGTCCCTCAGTCAGTCCTCAGGCTTTTCAGTTTTACGGAGGCAGAGTTCTGCATGGAGCCCTAGGGATTGTTGAGGAGTCAGGGGTCTGAGGAGGTTTCATTAATCAATAGCTATTCAAAGACAAAAGCACTAAGCCTCTCTCTCTCTGACACATGCACAAATGTCCCCCTTGTCTCTAGCACATATCTGCCTTAAATGTGCCTTATATACATCCGCCAGGATGACTGAAGACTCCTTGGTCCCTGGGAGATGTTACGGATAGCCTTGTGGTATTAGGCTGAAGCAAGTGTGGGGAAAGAGCCTTTTTCCACTTTTTTCAAAAGTGGTTTCCTAAAAATGAACCACAATCGGATTTGCACATCAGGAGAAAAGAAATGCGGTTTTGTCCATCAGGAAAATCCCATTTTGTAGAGCTGCAGTCACATCAAAAACCGGCCAACCTGGATTAAAGTTATCATCAATCCTCACAGCAGAACATTTTCTCAGGGCCAAGGAACTTGGCCCGTTCAAGGATTAATGTTCTGCCTCTCTGTGGCCAAAGAGCCCACGCTTAGCACAGGAAAAATCTAGGTGTTGTTTCAAGTTGTCACTTTGGGCATCGTAATTCAGGAATGCTTTATTTTTGTCTTGGTTTGGAGAAGGAAGAGAAATACTATTTCTTGAGCACCTTCTAAGTACTGGGTACTGTGCTTAATACATCGAGGCTTTCCATTTTATAGAGAAAACAGGGCAACTCGTTACCAGGAGACAGGTAGACCTCTAAGAGATGTGGAAAGTACAGTATGTGGATTCGGTTGGGCAGATTCCTCTCTGGGATCCTGTAAGGTTGTCCGGTCCCTGTGCTGGGGCCACTGTGTGAGCATTCAGCTCTTTGCTTTCTGCTGGAGGTACTCACCCGACACTCATGTCCTGTCTTGTTCATCTAGTCCCCTGTGAATTCCAACTAGCAGGCTTTCCGTCCTGGAAAAGAAAAACCAGGGATTTTCACTCCATTCCTCTGCTCCTGTCCTTTGCTCACCAGCTAAGTGAGAACTTTCTGCACCACGGACCCGTGGCCTGCCCTCCTTAGAGCCTTGCCCTTGCAGAGAAAATGCTTTAGGAGTCTATGGAAAGCACCAGTACACCTTGGCGAATCGTGAGGGACCCTACTGAAACAAAAGCAGACTCTAGACTGTCTCTCCTGTGAGCTTTAATGGCCATGCGGACAGGCCGAACTTTCTACTCTCTCTTGTAATAGTTCTGTAGGCCAGCAGTGTTTAAGTCTAAACAGATTGTGAGTCTGTTATCTGTCATATTGTGCTGTTGTTGTTTTTTTTAATGGCTTTTTAGTCTTTATCATAGCTAAGTAAATACCAAGAATTAAAAAAAGCTTTGCAGGATACTTGTACTTAGTGTGGGGGGAAAAAATGAACTGAAAAATTGTTACGCTTTTGTATTTCCATTTCTTGCGAATAAAAATATTTTTTTCTTAATTAGTAACACGTTGTCCTGTCTTTCAAATTCTGCTCATCTGGTTTTGAAAGCATTTTGCTTTTCGAAGGAGCGTGGCTTTCATCTATGTGTGCCTAACCATTCTTTTCTGATTATCTAGCTGACAGAAGAGCCTCCAACGGCAATTTGTCTGATATGTAGGACTGAAATCCAAGCCTCCATTGGAGGAATATGGAGACATGGAATTGTTTTCTCAGTCAGTCCCAGGAAGAAAAACAGCGTTCTCTGGAGATTTTTGCCGCCTGACTGCTGAGTTCACTGTCTACTACAACTGTGCGCTAACTAGATTACGGAATTCTTCCGATTTAATACTGCTATCCCCATCTTGGGATGCTGGGAATGATGGTCTGGGCTGGAGCCAGGAGAGAAGGCTTTTTCTTCAGATGGACAGTCACAGGGAACGCCTAGCCCAGCGTCGTGCTCCAGAAATTCTAATGAAATGGTTGATAAAGGTCAACACACTCAAGCAGAATCATCATGATTCCATTGCAGTTTCAGCGTTCAAATTTAATTTTCTCCACTCAGAGAGAGTGGGGCTTCATTTAGCCTCAGAAAGAGTACCCAGGATGTTAAGAGATGAAGGCCATGGACTGCGCTTACCTACAAAAGTACCTTTTTTTTTTTTTTTTTTTTTTTTTAAAGCAGCGTGACTATCCCTGCTTTGGGCCAAAGGGTACATTAGTGTCCTGCTGCCTTTCCCCTCTGAGCACCTTGACCTTCTCTTCTATTTACACACAAGGGGCCTTTCCCTGTAAAAGCTCTAAGTAACACATTTTCCCTCTTTTCTTCTTATATTGGGAGCTGATTGTGGAAGCCCCCCTTTTGACATGCTGATATCTGCCCAGTGATGAGTGGAGGGGGCTAATACTCTGATTTGAGAACATTCTGTATTAATCATGCCTTTATATTTTTCTGTGAGACCTGTAGAGGGTGGTGGTTCTCATTCCCAGGAAAAGAGGTAAATCAGAGAGCAGATGTCAAAAGGCCCAGTCCTGTGCTTAGGTTCCAGGCTAAAAAACATATCCCAGTCTCTGAAAATGGGAGCCACCAAGGCAAGGAAACAGTGGTAAATACAGTGGGGGAAAGAAACCGGCTGGATACAGGAGAGAAACGTTAATGGATTTTTGCACAGTTTTATCAACTTGCTAGCTGTGAGGGAAAAGAAGATATTTACTGAGCACCTATTCTGCACCAGGTGACCTTTATGTATTATCTGTGATCTTTATTTCCTCTAAAAACTTTATGAAGGTTATATAATTTCCCCCTTTCATAGTTGAGAAAGCTGAATGTGAAAAGGGTAAGGAACATACTCTAAGTCATACAGATGAGAGAAGTGAGCCTTACTCTTCTCTAACTCGGAGTACAGAGTCTTCGAACTATGCTGTGCTGTGCTTTAGAGCTTGGAGATTTTTACTTGTCAAAATACAGGAGTTAGCCTATGTCAGACTACAGACCTTCAGCTTGTGCATAAATATTTCTGGTTTGGTCCCATGATGTTTCAAACATTTAAAAATTACCCATTAACTTTCAACATTCAGAGATTTCTCCTAACACCAGATTTTTATCTTCCCTTAGAAGACTGGAGGATCCACTAACTTTGGGTGCTGAGTAATGCGAGCGTTCAGTAGCATGGGTCATCTTGGGTGGCCACATGTCTCTGCCTCTGCTGGTTCACTCATGTACGTCGCTTCCCGGGTCCTTCTGTCATCTGGATTCACAGGGAAAGGAATCAAGGATAAGATGCTGAATTGATGACAGAACTAGGTTCCCAAAAGACAGGAGCTGAGAGGCCTGAGTAGGGAGACACCAGGCTATGCCTCATCTGGGCATGTGACACAAAGTTATCTAAGTCACCGATGACCCTGCCAGTGGGATTGCTTTTCAAGGTGCCACTGCCATATTGTTTTTCTGAAATTCACAGGGTGGAGTTTTAACATAGATGGTTAGATAGATAGATAAAGTATCTCCCTCAAAAATCCCCTGTCTCTACAGAGGGGGGAAAAAAGAGAAGATGGCTCATCTCAGTCATTTCCTAAAAAATAATCCAAGTCACCGTTTGAGAGGCTGGTTACACTTGACCCCTCATTTGGTGAGCCTGGGCAGGTGGCACAAGTTGATGTTGTCTTCCAATGGGCACAGCTGTTGCTAGATCTTTTGGCAACTCAAAAGAAGCATTCTGGCCCCATGAGGAGCCCATGTGTTCTCCTCCTCCCTCTCTGCTGTTGTTTTTAGATGGAGGAACAAAAATAACCATTGAAGAATACCATGAAAGCTGCCAGAGAGGCTGTTGTGCTCTTCTCCAAGAGTCTGTTTCAAAATGTTTAATGTTTCTTGAGTGAAAAGTATTTGGGAATTGGGGCTGCCAGAGTGTTCATCGGTAATGTCCTCCCCAGTATTACTGCAAAACAGATGGTAGGTTGAGTTTCCTAATGGGTGCATGAGACGGTCCAGGTGCTTGGGCTGGTTCCAAGAAAACCCCCCACCCTGAGAAACAAATGTAAAAATACAACCACCTACATATTCAGAGACCACCAGGACAGAAAAGATGTCCTCAATCCCCAAATGTTCCCTTGTTTGACTTAGTTATTACTTAAATGCTTTCAAGGGTTGATACAGTTTTTAAACTTCGTTTGAGAGAGTGTAAATGGTAAGTAAATGCAGAAAAGAAAGTATAGTTGATGTGCTATGTCCAATACTGCACACGTAATTCCATGCAAACCCACCTCAGGATCAGAACTGGAAGGCGGTAGTTGAACTAGGAGGGGCGCTATAGGGAAAGTCTGAGTAGGGACTATATATATGACATAATGGGGGTAAGAAGAGGTAGAAAGAATGCTGTTGGAATCAATGGCAAAATTTTCCTACAGTACAATCAAATTTTAAAATATTTCAGTTATATGGTACATAGCTAAAAAATTAGGATACTAAAAAGCTCTTATTGAAAAATAGTCCAACCAGGTGATTCACAGACCTGTACCCCTGGGGATAAAAATATATGTTTATAAAAAATAAAAAATTTAATTAAAAAAAAAAAGGAAAAATAGTCCATTTTTCTATGTCTTTTCTATCCACCAGTCCTACTTCTTGGAAGGAACCAGTTTCAATTTTTTCCTCATTTATCCTTATACTTCTTTTTTTTTTAAAAAAAGATTTTATTTATTTGAGAGAGAGAGAGACCATGAGTGAGCGCGAGTAGGGGAAGGGGCAGAAGGAGAAGGAGAGAGAGAATCCCAAGCAGACTCCACACTAATTGAAGAGCCCCACGTGGGGCCCACTGAGATCATGACCTGAGCCGAAATCAAGAGTTGGCTGCGTAACTGGTTGAGCCACCCAGAGGCCCCTCTCTATATTTCTAAATAACAAGTTTATGCCATTAATACTTGATATATCAAATATAGACAGTTGCTATTAGCTATTCTTATGCTTATAACAATTTTTCAACCTCTAGAGCACACACACACACACACATGCACACACACATACTTCTCTCCCCGTTTTCTTCCCACTCCGTCTCTCTTCCATAATCAAGCTTCCTCAAAGATCTGAATGGCTATTGTCCATTCACATGCATTACAATGTACAATGATTGTTATTCTAAGTTTGGGAGTCAGGGTAAGGGGATAGTTATTTTCCCGAGGTGTGCTTCAGACAATGGGGGGAGGGACTGGGAAATCAATTTAGTGTGTTTTGACCAATTTAAAAAAGAGAGAGAGAAACAGAATGGAATGCAATAGAATGGGTTGGGATGGAAGGAAATTACAGAGTAAAATAGAAAATAGAATGTGCCTAATAGAGGTAACACTGTTCCATGTAACTTTAATTTCAGTGTTGTGTGTATATATCTGAGTATTATCTTGGGCTATAACTTAACAGATATCTTTCTGAGGATCACAATAAAAAAGTTTTAAATTCTCAAAAAAAAATTAATAACCTCACTGAATCCTCTCTCTGTAAGGAGATAAGATGACAAGGTAGTTTTTTTGTTGTTGTTGTTACAATTCCTAAAGAGTAGCATATGAATATCTGGGACCATTCAAGCTTCCTAAGAGCAAAGTTTCAGTCCTGCCTGAGGAATGTGACTGAGTGTAGGTGTTCATGGATCAGCATGGGGAACAGTACCAGGGAGAACTGGAGTTTAATTAATCCTTTTGTTTGGGCTCCATGCCTCACTTCTGCTTTCTTCTGTATCTGGTGGCTTAAGTTGTGTTTTAGTTAGATCACCTCAAAGAACATCCAAGAATTTTCTAGATGATTCAGTACTTGCTCTCACCTACCATCACCTACTTGATGTAGTAAAGGACTAGCTAGCACCACGGACAAGGAGTGAGTGAGTCTTTCTCTCCCTTGCCCCAACTCCCATCTCCCTGTCATTGCTAAGCCTTTAGTGGTCTCTTGTGCTGTGTTCATTGCACTAGGGGGTGTCTGAATTTTGTACAGACAAATGCAAAATGGTTCTGCATGTCTAAAAGCAAATGTTATTCATAACTAAGAGCTAGAACTTTTGGCACAAAATTTAAAACAATTTTCAGGCTAGGATAAAAAGTCTATTAGAAGCTGAACATACCCTGGGCTAAAAAGGGGGAGAAGATAATATGGCAAAGAAGGGACCTCCCAACAGGACCATATGGACACCTGATTTCCGCAGCTATGCAGGCAGAACTAAGAGGTAAAGTGGATGGCAGTAGATAGAGACAGATTACTTGGTGTATGGAATACCTATTTTTAGGTCCCAAACCTGACCTTTCCAATAACAGGTTCATGGAGCCCTGGCTTTGCAATGTATCTCAAAGTTTCTGTTCATACATGAGGTTGTGACTGTCATGAATTGAGTACAGTAAGAACCTGCCTCAAGTCATAGGAAGCGGGTGTGGTTTTGGTCCTGAATTAATTCACATGGGCAATGTTCCATTCATGTCTAGCTACCACATTTTAAAAACATGTCTCATAAACCTTCTTAAGATTGAAAAGCTTTTATCAAAATGGTTGTATCAATTTTTTCTTCCACCACCAATATATGTGTTCCTGCTTCCCAATACTCACACCAATGCATAATTTTTTTTCTTTCAATTTTTGCCGGTCTTATGGGTATAAAATGACATCTTGTAGTTGTTAGGTTTGAAGTAGAATACACTTTTTGTTTTTTTCCCAAGGACATTATTTGAATTTTTTTCCTGGACATTTAACTTGAACATTTGAAATTAGTGTTTACTCTCCCTTTGAACAACCTACAGAACTTAGCATGCCTTAATTCTGAGCAGCTCTTCTGTTTTCGTTCAATTTCTGTGAAGTATTTTAGTTGTAAAGTTGATCGTCGTTCTTCACAGATACCTTGTTTGTGAATTTGCTTACTCATTAAAATTTATCTGTAACCCAGAAATTGATATCCACAGCACTTTCATGATAATTCATGGACTTGAACAGGACAGCAAAAAATCTGAGTTGCCTGATGCGCATGTTCCCAGTGAAGGTCAGACAAGGTAATTCTCTGCCTTTCTGTTTCAACTCTTCTATTGTCAACACTGCCCTTTTGGTGATCTATTTGGTGTCATTTTTTCCTCCATTTTTGTGTTTCTGTTGGTGATCTTACTGTTTAAATGGCCCCCAAACATAGTGTTGTAGTTCTGTCTAGTGTTCCTAAGGGTAAAAAAGCAGTGATGTGCCTTGTGGAGAAAGTATGTATTAGATAAGCTTCATTCAGGCATGAGGTATAGTACTGTTGGCTGTAAGCTCAGTGCTAATAAATCAACAATACAATATATCCAGAAAAAGAAAGAGGAAATTCTGATATGTATGTGAGGTTGCTCTGTAAAGTGTTTAAGTGATATCGGTAGTGAATAATGATGCTATTGAAAAGATGGAAAAGCAGCTAAATTTCTATATTTATGAGATGAGGTTCAATTAAAAAACAAAGAAACAAACAAAGAGCATAGTGGACAGCATTATTATGAAGTTGAAAGCCAAAGAAATTTATGGTCACCTTACCTAGGTCAGGATAATGTTAAACCCCTCTCAGCCAGTGCTGTTGGCTCATACATTTCAAAAAGCTGCAAGGTGTGAAAATGTTAAACTTGCAAGAGAGGTTAGCATTGTAGATCAGGAGGTTACAGAAGATTTTTAAAAATACCTAAGTGTTGCACAGGAAAAGGTTATGCAAAGGTCTTGTCTTGAATTTGTCTATAATTGTCTTTTATTCTTCCTTATTCTTAAAGAAGATAGTTTTGCTGGGTATACAATTTTATTTTATTTTATTTTTATTGAGATATAATTGGCATATAACACTGTATAAGTTGAAGGTGTACAATGTATTATTCTGATACAGTTATATATATATAGCAGTATTATTATCACAATAGCCAAAATCTCTGTCATATCACATAATGACCATTTCTTTTGACAAGTTTAGATTGTCAGTTATCCTCTCTCAATATTTTGATTCCACTATCTTTAGGGTTCTAATTTTGCTATTGAGAAAATTCTAATTGAGCTATTGAAAACTAGCTTTTCTAGTTCTTGATTATCTGAAAGTTACCTGGTTTTTTCTTCTGGCTGTTTTATGATCTTTTCTTTATCTAATAATAAACTTGTTGTATGTATTGATCCTACTTGAGATTCATTGTGTTCCCTTAATCTGAGAATTGGTGTGTTTCATCACTTTTGGGAATTCTCTGCCATTAGCCTTTCAAGTATTTCCTCTTCCCCTTTGCTTCTCTTACCACCTTATGGAATTCTGACTATTCTTACTCCAGGGTTCTAGCTATAGTATTCTTAACTTGCAAATTTTCTTTCTGTGGGCTATTATTTCAGATCTATTTTCCAAGTTAACAGATCTCCTTATAATTGTCTCTTATCTTCTGTGTCACAGGTTGGATTCTTTTGAAAGTGGAAGCTGGAACTGAGTTTTGGGTATAGACTGTCTATTAGAGATCAAAGAGAGAACAGATCAGGGCTAGATGTAACAATAAGGCAAACAGCAGTCGCATCCTAACTAAGCTTTGGATAATCCACTGAGGAGCTCTAAAGCAACTATGTCCCATCAGAGCTGTCCTGCGTTGGGATGGAACAGTCAGGGTCTTTGTATTCCTCATCACTCTGTCACTGGATGCAGGGCTCCACCAGTGACCTTGAGAAAGGTAACTTTCAGCATCTGAGGCAAATTCTGAAGGCGCTGATGCCTGGAGGCTATCTGATGAGCACACTTCTTACATTTGGATAAGTCCTTCCTTGAAGGGGCATCTTGAGCACATATATTTGAGTCTACCACATGTTGTTTAATCTGTCCATTGCATTTCTAATTTCAATTATTATTTTTTCCTGGATCTCCATTTGTTTTTTGGGTGTTTTGTTTTTGTTTTTGAAAATGCCTAGTTGTTTTGATTGCCATTTGTTCTTACATCACATTTCATTTTCAACATCTTCTTTTATTTCAAAACATATTAAACACAATTATTTTATATTCTGTTTTTGTATTTCCCAGATCTGATGTTTTTTTGCAGGATGATTCTGCTTTATATTTTCCTATGGTCTCTTCCTCATGGTACCTTGCCTTTTTATAGCTGTTGTGATATTTGATCATGAACTTGTCTTTTTTTGAAACTTACTTGCTGGAAATTCTATGAGGACTAGATTTGAACTTTGTGCCTCTAAAGAAGATTTGCTTTTATTTCACAGGTGCCAGGACTCGACCTACCTGCTACTACTTTAAACTGAGTGTTTGTGTTCATATAATTAGCTGTGTTTATATAATTAGTATGAATTCTCAACCCAAATCTACACAAATATAATGAGAAATTTCCTGAGGACACTTTTTTTCTAGTTTTACCCTTTTCTCTCCTACCATCTTCTTCTCCTTCAACTCTCTCCTTCACTGCCACTGCCACTGCTACTGCTTCTCCTTTGCTGCCTCCTTCACCTCCTTTTTTCCTCCTCTTCCTTGTCTTCCACCTACTTTATCATATTTTGTTGCTCACCAAGCATTCGCTTAGTAGTCAGTCCTAACAATCTCCTGTGGTGTGGTGCTTTTTTCCCCTAGACCTTCCACTGGGAATGGAATACTTCAGGTTCTTAGGTAAGTGTGGGTCTTCAGTCCAACTTATCATCCTATTTAGGCTTTATCTTCTATCCTCCAACTCCACAATCCATTAAACAGCCATTCCTAGTTAACAAGGGATCAGCTTAATGAGTGAATCAGACATTTATTTTAAAAATGCTTTCTATATTTTATTCAGGTTCGTAGGTGGTCTGTACCAAGGGAAATGTCTTTGGACAGCTAGTCTACCATATGGTCAGGAATGAAGGCGATTAGCTGTGTACCTTGGAAACCTGTCAAACATTTTAGACCTCATTTTTGCCATCTTTAAAATACAAGAGCCACACTGGTTGATATATGGGGCCTTTCCAGCCCTAACATCCTATAGTCCTATATACCTGAGCTCTTCATTATATGAAACAGATTTGTCGTAAAAAGGCAAAATTAGAACCCATAAAAAAAGATGAAAAAGAAAAATGCTTAGCTCGGGTTAAGGAATCGCACATGAATTAACTGGTTCTATAATGACATTCTGCCTAAGAGAGATACCTATAATCTTACAGTTACCAAAGGCATAGATCCTGGAGCCTGACATCCAGGGTTCAAAACACTTAACTCTGCAATACACTACCTATATTGTCCTGGGAAGGTCTTAACCGCTCAGCTTCAGTTCCTTCATGTGTAAAATGGTATTTAAAATAGTACCTATGCTTGCTTATTGTGAGTATAGAGTGAGTTAATATAAACAATATGTTAGTGATTGTTACATAGTATTCACCAGGTGTTAGCTACAACTATGATGATGATGATGATGATGATGATGATGATGTACGATTTCCAGACAGAGATTGTTCACAGGGTAGAAGAAATATACCTATAACTTTATACCTTCTTTGAATTATCACAAATGCCACAAAACTTCCCTTAATTACTCCATCATCACCAGATACACCAGAAATCTCTCCCCTTTGGAAACAGTTATAACAACCATTGGTTCTCTTGCAAGGGCCTTGGAAAACCATGCGACTTTATTAGGTACTAACATTCACTTCATGGCAAGTGCCCATAAGATTACTGAGCTCAGGAGAAAGCAACAAGCTTCCAGATCCATGGTTCTCAAACCTGTCTACACGTAAGAATTATCTGGGAAATTTTTTTCGAAATACTGATGCCTGGGCTCCATTCCAGTGGAGTCTGAGTAATTGGGTGTGGGGTGAAGTCAGTGATCAGTATTTATTACATGCTTCCATCGAGACACACTTTAAAACATGCAAATGTTCTTGTCCAGCTGAACAGCTATCTATACATGTACAAAAGAAGGAGCAGGTGGGGAAGAGAAAAGAACTCATTTGTTGGTTTGATTTTTCCTTTTTCCATGAAAAAATGAGTGTTGAATGGACAGGTAAGTGGCACCAATCAAGCACCAGGAAGTTAAAATAGGTGTGTGAAATTGTGGGTAGAACAGAGCACAAGAGAAATCAGTAAATGAACTAGAGGTTCGAAGAATTCTGCAAAACCATCATAACATTTCCCCAGCATTTTCTCAAGCTTTAGGTTAAATTCATGCCTTGGGAGGTTTGAGGGATATGATAATGTGCACGCAGATTTCAGACTCCCTGACCTTTCTGCTTTATGCTTGGGCAACGCAGCCACTGAAATACCTGTGGCCAAACACTGGAGCTTGATGGACATTCCATATTGGATGATTCCTCCAATAGGGAACCTGAGGGACAGTCTAGATGGCTATACCGGGTGGGATTATCCCCAGACCAGAAAGCTGCAAAGGAGACCTGCATTCCTCTGAGGTGCCTTGGGCAACCAACTGGCTGAATGAATGGACCATTTTGGAGCAGAGGCTGAAGAAGTTTGCTGGCTGGGAAGGAAGCTCCCTTTTCCTGCTTACCCTGGCAAGAACTCCCAGAATCAGAGGAACATTCAGGGTTTTCCCTTCGTGACCAGTCTCTTTGCTGCAAACCCACTGGTAGGAGAAATGATACTATCCTTACCTTTTACTTCTTGACCCTCCACTTCTTTCTGAGAGGACTAACAGCGTGACGACACCATTGTTGAGGATTACTACAGGCTGGCTGGCACAAGCAGACAAAGAAGCATCACTAGCCATTTAAGGAGACACAGATATTTGGAAAAGGGAACTCAGACTAAATAATGAGATTAGGCGTTTTCTATGGAAGAACTGAAGACAATGTTAATAAAAATGTAATGAGAGCTCTGCAGGATATTTGCTTAAGCAACAAATTAGAGTTTCTGGCATCAAAAGCAATTCTGAATTTAAAAATTTTCTTAGAGACATAAAGAATGTTTATTTTCCTTTGCTTTGTTCCCTGACAATTCTGTGGACATTCCCACAAAGTAGTAATTGTTGGCCAATAGCTTTATCCTTTTCAAACTCAAAAACCATTTTCAGTTCATTTCCTGATTTTTATGTCTTGGGGAGTCTCTATTATTTGCACTGAATTCTTTTTATCTCCCCATATCTTCTTCCGAAGAGTAATGACAATTAAACCAGCCCCATGGAGCTACTGTGTTCAATGTGATTACATATCCCTATGGGATGGCAGAAGCTTCTACCTCATCAGCTGTTGGGGTAACTCTCTAAAAACCATCAGCATTCAGATTCAAAGCAAATGACCAAGTCCATTTGGCAACTCCGGGGCTGTGGGGAACAAACACATCCTTTTTGTTTGAGTTACAACTTTCTTCATAATGCGTTCTCTCCTCTTCCCTTCTATTTCCTCCTGTCTCAATTTATCCAGAGTGGTTTTAATAGTATCATTTCTGTTCTTTAATGTTTATTGAGTAATGGAGCAGGAAACACATCTGTGAACTCTTGACTACGAGACTTCATTTATCCATTAGCTTTGATGAAGTGATCTTTTGGAAATCGTTCAATGTGCAGATTGACAAACATGCTCATGAAATTACTTTCTGAGACAGAAAAACATCAAAAGGATCCATATCTATTCCTTGGAGAAAGGGAACACACTGGTATCTTGAAGAAGTTTGAGAAGTGTTCTTGACGGCATTCCCCATTCTTCCCTGATGATGATCAACAAGGGAGGAATAAGAAAGAGAAGGAGAAATAGAGAGTGAGAGAGAGATGTGAGAGAAAAATGAAACAATTGCTTAGTAAGGGCGCCATTCAGGCTGCTGTAGGACAACAAAAAACATGATAAGATGGTGGTCTACCTCAGCTTTCCGGCTTCTACCTCATTCATAGTTATTGGATTCTTGGGGTAAGAAACAGTCCTAGAGAATTTCTGTTTCAACTTCTTCATTTCATAAATAAGAAAACTACTTAGTATAGAAGTTAGAATTATTCTAGAAGTTGCCTGAGGCCACACAACTGCTTGATGAAGGCAGAGCAGGCAGGGCATGGCTTTCTCATCCAGCGTTCTTTCCACTACAAAGTCCTTTTGAAATGGGGCTTTGACTGTGGAAGGTGTGGCATAGGTTTTCCCAGGTTTGCCCTATTTTTTAAAAAAAGATTTATTTATTTGTTTTTAGAGAGAGAAAGGTTGAAGGGGCAGAGGGAGAAGGAGAGGGAGAGAATCTAAAGAAGACTTTCCACCGAGGGCAGAGCCCAGTGTGGGGCTCAATCTCATGACCCTGAGATCCTGACTGGAGCTGAAACCCATACTCAGCCGTTCAATTCACAGAACCAACCAGGTAACCCCAGATTTGCCCTATTTTAAATCCAGTTCCATTTTCTAGCTAAGTGCTCTAGTTCAATGAAAGGAAGTGTGAGTGCTCAGGAGGCGTGGTCTGACTGGAGCAGTACCTGGGGTGAGTAAAACAGAACCAAACCCATTTCCTGGGCATGGTAATAATAATAAAAAGAATATCTTCTTTAACCCAGTGAACGAACTGGGGCAGACTTGAAAGCAATAAATACTCAGGAAACCTTAGTCTGCCAGCCACCTCAGAAGCAAAGAAACAACTGGCCAATTATAATTGTTGACAATGGGTGTGGTTTCATCGGATACTACCGGAGAGGTCCTAGAACCATAGGACTTATGGCCCTCAAGTTACTGACACTCAAGGCACAGATAAATAGGAAACAATGAAATACTTTATTGAAGTATGAGGTAGATGCTAAGGAAGGTGTGGTGTAGACTAACGTCCCTCAACGGATTCCAAGAACCTAGAGCTTCTGTTGTTTCTCTTCAAAATTAAAATTTTTGCTTTTATTTATGAGGTTAGCTAAAAAATTAACATTGTATATGTCAGTGCTTCATGACCTAGATTATTCTCTCAATACTAAATGGCCTGGGATTTTAGAAGCCCTGTTTATCCTGATCACCCAGTAGCGTGACTGCTGGCTACAGAGCAAAGAAGAGAGATGGGATTACTATGTACATGAAACCTTTGTGCTAAGTAAGGCCTAGTGACCTCTGGACAGGCTGCAGGAGCCAAGGCTTTGCAGTAATAGCAGTATAGAAATAGGACCAGAGAGCCGACTAGACTCAAGACACCCATCTCCAAAGAGATTGCCCCGGAGCAAACAGGACCACATTTTTGTTGGAAGTGGTGATTCAGTTGGAGGAAAACGTTATCCATCCTCTATTAATAATGTGATTTTCAAATATTTGGGTTGTGTACGTTTGTATTGTATTTGAAAATTCCTGGGGTTTTAACTACTATAAGGACTTGGTTTTTGTGAAACAATTAAAACGATCATTGGAAGACTGTAAATGAACCTGTAGGCGTCTGTAAGAATCTTTTTTCTGCCTTGAGAGAGTTCAGGATGT
Source organism: Mustela lutreola (assembly GCF_030435805.1). Lineage (NCBI taxonomy): Eukaryota > Metazoa > Chordata > Mammalia > Carnivora > Mustelidae > Mustela > Mustela lutreola. Next base: position 187,031,615 of record NC_081293.1, on the reverse strand, counting down.
GAGTGAAGATGGAGTAACCGTTTTATAGTGAGAAACAGTCCTAGAAACTCTCAGTGCAACAGGAGCTCACATTAATGTAATAGGAACGGCTTTCAAGTCCCTTGGCCAGCAGAAGCCATGTTGGACGAAGAAGGTTAAATTACTGCAACTCAGGTAAAGACCTGACTCACTTGCAACAAAGGGGGAAATGCAAATGTGCATTCTCGGGGGTGCTCCCCCAGGCTGGATTGGACCGCGGGAGTTTTGCTAATTGCCCTCTGCTCACCAGAGGGACCACGAATACCAATAGCAAAAGGAGTCCTCCCGAGAGAGCTCGGGTTCTAGCCAAAGCCAAACTCGGATCCTAAGACAGGAGCATTATGTCCTCAGGGAACTTCTCCCTCTCCACTCAGCAGCATCTCATGGTGGCAGAAACTGGAAAACTCCTTGGCTTTCACTCCACCCTGTAATCCTGCATTATCTTTGATTAATGAAGAGGGAAGAGCAGGCTACAACACCCTGAAATCTGGTGCAGGGCTTGGCCCTGAAGCCTAGACAGTTCCATCAAGCTCCCTTGCTTGGCCACTTACCTCACCCGGCTTCTATTCACTTGGACTCATTGTCTTAGGGGAATTTATTTTTCTTGCTCATTTTCTAAGACTTTAAGTCCGACAGACTTCAATCATTTGAGGTCTTAGCATAATTTGTTTTTATTTATTTTTTTCCCAGAACATTGTTTTGTTCGTTTGTTTTTTGGTTTGGGGGGGAGCAGTTTGTTTTGTTTTTATCTTTGTTCAGAGGCTTGCCACAAGTTTTTGGGTTTTTTGAAATTTCTATTGCGGTAAAAATGTATAAACATAACATTTATCGACTTCATCTTTCTAAGTATACGGTGCAGTGCTGGTGGTGGTAAATATATTCACAGTATTGTGCAAGCGACCTCCAGAACGCTTTCATCTTGGGAAACAGAAACTTAGTACCCATTAAACAACAGCCCTCCATTTCTTCTTATCCCCCTGCCTCTGGCAACCACCATTCTACTTTCTGTTTCTATGAATTTGACTACTTTAAATACATCATATAAGTGGTATTGTAGAGTATTAGTCTTTTTTGTGCTTGACTTATTTTGCTTAGCAGAATGTCCTGAGGTTTCGTCTGTATTGTCACGTGTGTCATAATTTCCTTTCTTGTTAAGGCGGAATAATACCCCATGGTATGGATGTATCATATTTTGGGTATTCATCCATCAGTGGACACTTAGTTTGCCTCTACTTCTTAGCTGTTGTGCACAGTGCTGCTGTGAACCTGGGCATGCAAATCTGTCTGAGGTCCTGCTTTCAATTCTTCTGGGTATGTACACAGAAGTGGAATTGCTGGGGCACATGAAATTTTATTTTTAATTTTTTGAGGAGCTGTCACACTGTTTTTCTACAGTATCTTCCATCTTACTCTGGCAGCAACAGTGGACATGTGTTCCAGTTTGTCTGCACTCTCCCCAGCTCTTATTATTTCCTGGCATTTTGTTTTGCTCTTTTGATAGTAACCATCCTAATGGGTTGAGGTGATAACTCATTGTGGTTTTGATTTCCATTTCCCTAATGATTAGTGATGTTGAGGATATTTTCATATGCTTATTGGCTATTTCTATATCAGTTTGTCAATTTTTTACCCTTGTTGCTTATACTTTGGTGTCATAATTTAGAAAATTTTTGCCAAATCCAGGGTCACGAGGCTTCTTTTCTGTTTTTTTCTTTTTTTTTCTTTTCTTTCTTTCTCTTTTTCTTTCTTCTTTCTTTCTTTCTTTCTTTCTTTCTTTCTTTCTTTCTTTCTTTTTCTTTTTTTAAAGATTTCATTTGTTTATTTGACAGAGACACAGCAAGAGAGGGAGCACAAGCAGGGGGAATGAGAGAGGGAAAAGCAGGCTTCCTGCCAAACAGGATGCGGGGCTTGATCCCAGGACCCTGGGATCATGACCCAAGTCGAAGGCAGACGCTTAACAACTGAGCCACCCAGGTACCCCTCTGTTTTTTTCTAAGAATTTTGTAGTTTTATTTCTTATGTTTTGGGTTTTGATCCATTTGGGTTAATTTTTGTATATGGCGAAAGGTGAGTGAACAGACTGAATATTTGTATTCTCCCCAGTTTCACATATTGAAGCCTTAACCCCCAATATGATGGCATTAGGAGGTCCGGCGTTTCAAAGGCAATTAGGTTTAGATGAGGTCTTGAGGATAGAACCCCCACGATTGGATTAGGGCCCTCCAAGCACCAGAACTTCTCTCTACCATGTGAGAATACAGATAGAAGAAGGCTGTCTGCAAGCTAAGAGGAGGGCCCTCACCAAGAACTGAATTCTCAGCACCTTGATCTGGGATTTCCCAGACTGCACTACTGTGAGAAATAAATGCCTGTTAAGATATCCAGTCTGTTATTTTGTTCTAGCAATTTGAGCTGACTACAAGAGTAAGGGTCCAAATTCATTCTTTTGCATGTGGATATCCAATTTTCTCAACACCATTTTAAAGGACTGTCCTTGCTGAAAGTCATTTGACCATATATAGGAAAGTTTATTTCTGAAATCTCTTTTTTTTTCTATTGTCCATGTCTGCCTTGACATCAGTCTTTCACAGTTTTGATTACTGTAGCTTTATAATAAGTTTTGAAATCAAGTGTGAAACCTCCAACTTTGTTCTTCTTTTTCTTTTTCTTTTTTTTAAAGATTTTATTTATTTATTTGTCAGAGAGAGAGAGAGAGCACAAACAGGGAGAGCGCAGGCAAAGAAAGAGAGAGAGAAGTAGGCTCCTCACTGAGCAGGGAGTCTGATGTGGGGCTGGATCCCAGGTCCCTGGGATCATGATCTGAGCCAAATGCAGATGCTGAACCGACTGAGCCACCCTGGCGCCCTTGCTTCTTTTTTAAATTCGGACACATTTTATTTCTTTTTCTTGCTTAATTGCTCTGGCTAGGACTTTCAATACTATGTGGAATAAAAGTGGCAATTTGGACATCTCTTTCTAGTCCTGATCTTAAAGGAAAAACTTTCAGTATTTCACCATTAAATATGATGACAGCCATAGAATTTTTACATGTGACTGTAACCACACTGAGGCACTTTCCTTCTACTTCTGGTTTGTTCAGTGTTTTTTTTTTTTTTCTCTCATGAAAAGGTGTTGAATTTTGTCAAATGACTTTTGTATCAAATCAACACTATTTTGTTATGTGTATTTTTAAATCTCTTTATACTGTTATTATGATGTATTACATTGATTTTTCTATGTTGAACCATTCTTACATTCTGGGAATAAATCCCACTTGGTCATGGAGTATAGTTCTTTTAGTGTGTTGTTGAATTATGTTTACTAGTAATTTTTTGAGCATTTTGCATCAATATTCATCAGAAGTGTTGGTCTGTAGTTTTCTTATAGTTATCTTTGGCTTTGGGCTCGGGATAATATTGGCTTTGTAGAATAAGTTTGCAAGTATTTCCTTCTCTTCAACTTTTTGCAAGAGTTTGAGAATGATTGGTATTAATTCTTCTATAAATGTCTAGTAGAATTCACCAATGAAGTCACTGGGTCCTGGGATTTTCTTTTTTGGGGGTGTTCTGATTATCAGTGTAATCTCATTTCTAAATAGGTCTGCTCAGATTTTCTATTTCTTTATGGCTGTGTCTTGGTAAATATAACAATTATTTTTTATTTGACCGCTACCTTGCATAACTCATGTTTGATTAGCAGGTGTGTTAGATGTGGAAGTTTTGAGCATGTGTTTATGATATAGAGGTTAAGGTTTATTAGGTTCTTTGTGTTATTAGAATCTGACTGAAGTTCCTAGAACTACTTGTTGGATTCAGTCTTGATTCTATAATTTCCCTCACTTTCTGTAATTAATCTGTTAAATACCTTTGGCTCCATATCAGTAATGTCTCTCAAATATTTCAGCAATATGTATTCCCATTCCTAGCCCACTGCCATTGCCTTACTTCAAGCCCCTGGTATTTCTTGCATGGATTATTTCAATAACCTCATCACTTGTTTTTCTGCTTCTTCCTGTCTAGCTTTGTCCTCTATGCCTTGATAGCTTTTTAAAATTTATATTTAATCATACCATTTTCCCTGCCTAGGAACAATCTGTACTTTTTATTTGCCTATTTCACAAAGTTCAAAATGCTCAGAATAGAATAGAAGGAGTTCTTGAAGTCTGTAACTCGCCCTCCTCACTTCCTTTACCTCTACTTCTCCCTGACTCTTCCCTTTCAAGTCTGTGCCCATAGCAAAGTATTTGGTATTCTGCAGCATACCTACATCTTTCATTTTTGCTGTGCATTTGCAATATGTTGGTTTTGGAGGGTGAAATTCTACTCAAATCTTCAGAAACAAACCAAAAGTGACTTCTTCCCTGGGACTCTTCAGACACAAATTGTTATGTCTTCCAAGGTCATGTTCTAAGGTACTTGAAATCTAGTAGTACATAAGCACTTAGGTCAATATGTCTTGTAATTATTATTACAGCGTTGCTCCCTCCCACAAGACTCTGACCCTGGAAGAGGAGTATGTGTCCTCAATTTATCTTTTTTTGTTATTTGTCAGAGAGAGAGCACAAGCGGGAGGAGTGGCAGGCAGAAGGAGAAGCAGGTGCTCTATGCATAGAGCCCTATGTGGGACTCCCTCCCAGGACTCTGGGATCATAACCTGAGCTGAAGGCAGATGCTTAACTGACTGAGTCACCCAGACATCCCCCCAGTTTATCTTTGAATACAGTTCTAACATTGTTCACTACATAGTAGTATAGAGTATCTACTTAATAAATGCTTACTTGATGAATAATTATTTATGCTCAGGGATGAATAACATTAAAGGAAACCTGAACTATACTCCTTGTTCTTCACGAACTATGTATGTGACCCTCAGTGAGTCATTTAACTTTTTTAGGTGTCAGTTTCTTCATTTGTGAAATGAAAGATGGGAACAAATAATCTCCCAAATCCTTCCCAGCCCAGACATCTCATTATTGTGGGGTTTATTTGTGCAAAAGACAATCTAATCATTAACATAATTTTATTGTCCATGACTTGCAAGGAAGACAAAACTCAAACCAAATTCTTTAACTCATTTGACTCTGCATTTTATGCTCATTCTTGAGAAAATCATTCTAACTTTAATGAGCTTTCCTGATATTAAAAATGTTCCAAACTTTCCTGAATCAAAATTCTTTATGTTCTTTATTTAAATTAAATATATAGCTCTGTTTATATTTCCAGCAACTCCAAATCAAAAGTTTAAGATACCTCTATCTTTGGTAGAGAATCAAAAAGATATTTTTGAAAGTACATGGCATTTAATAATATTTATCTTTAAAATGCCTTACAATTATAATATGACCATATAAATAACTTTGAAAAAATTAGAAGTCATCTCAAAAGCAACTGTTTTCCTATTTGTGCATTTCTTTTCTGTGTCATATACTCATACTTTATCTAATTTCCATGATACGTCATTCAACTTTATATCCTACTGTTTTCACTTAGCATATCATCAGCAGTTTTTATCATTTCCACATTGATTCATAATTATTATTTTAGAGACCTGCATAATATTCCTTCAGTGGACATTGGGCAATTTACTGAATTATCTTCCTGTTGTTGATTTGTTAGATCACCTCCTCATTGATATAAACAATTCTACAATAAATATCTTCCATTTCTCAGAATCTTCATACTAAGGACTTTTGCTTGGGATCCATTTTCAGGAATGAAAGTATTTGGTAAAAGAGTAATATGGTTAACTTCATAGTTACCTTTGGAAATTATTTGCAAAAATACAATTTTGCAGGGTATAGTCCAATTACCCAATTTGGTTTATGTTATTGTAATATTTCAATCAATACGTTAATTTCTTTCCTGGCCTTGTTTGTGCCAACTAGAAGTTACAAATGCATTTGGCTGCAAGCAAATGAAAAAAATAAAATAAAATAAACCCAGTCAACAGTGACTTAAACAGATTGGAGTTTAATTTTTTCTTGGAATGAAAAGTCTAGTTGTAGGTTGAGATATCCTAGGCTGGCAAATGCTCAAGGAAGTCACTGAGGACCAAGGACCATCACATCTGACTCTTCCATCCTTAGTAATGGTTTTTTGTCTTCGTGGTTGCAAGATGGCTATTATACCTCCAGGCACTGAATTGAAGAAGAAAGAAGGATAAAGGACTAAAGTGGCATATTATCTTTTTGTACTAATAAAGCACTTTCCCAGAAGCCCCATCTGGTTATTTTGGCTTTGATCTCATTGTTCAGAACCAGGTCACATCGTCACACTTCACTGCAGGGCAGATTGGGAAAGAGTATTTTATCTTTTAAAATCTTTGTAGTCTAGGAAGATGAGGATAGAAGGGGATATGAATGGTTTTTGAGTAAGAAGATCATGGTGTTGACCAACTAATTTCATTACTTTCAGTGAAAAATACATGTTCTTCATTTATTATAATTAAATGGTAAACTGGTTCAGGGAATTTTTTTTCAAAGACTTTATTTTTAAGTAATCTCTCCACCCAATGTGGGGCTTGAACTCACAACCCCAGGATCTGGAGTCACATGCTCTACCAACAGGACCAGCCAGGTGTTCCTTGTTCAGGGAATTTATTGAATCCATCTTTGAATCTTAAGCATTAGCATAGTGTTCCTATACAAGAGGCTCAAGAAATATTCGTAATATGTTGAAAAATAAAGGTTTGATCCTTGAAATTTAGGATAGGTTCATTAAAAAGTCATTTTAGATTAGTCTCAGTTTCTTTAATATGGTTTCTTGCCTGATACTAGGGGAAATGCCATAGAAATAGAGTATTGGACATAGTCCCTCTACTGAGCTTTTTTTTTTTTTTTTTTTTTTTTTTTAAGATTTTATTTATTTATTTGACAGAGAGAAATCACAAGTAGATGGAGAGGCAGGCAGAGAGAGAGAGGAAAGCAGGCTCCCTGCTGAGCAGAGAGCCCGATGCGGGACTCGATCCCAGGACTCTGAGATCATGACCTGAGCCGAAGGCAGCGGCTTAACCCACTGAGCCACCCAGGCGCCCCCCCTCTACTGAGCTTTGTAGAGAAACAGGGAAATATGGATTCAGTAAACATCCAACTTGATGTTTAATTTGGATTTAGTAACTATTCACAGAAGTTATTGATCAGAGCACTGGAATATTTAGCACGAAGACAGCGAAGTCTTTAGGTTTTCCTTGATAAATCGCTAAGTGTCTGGAAAGGTGTATGTCCCATGTAGACAATTAGTAACTACTTGTAAAACAAATGACAGTCCGTCTAGAGTGAGTTTTCTGGGACTAACCATGCATTCCCAACTTTGTCCTTTTTAGGACCTTTATATGTGAAGTCACAGTATATTGCAGATCAGACCTGCTCTGGCTAAGGACCCAAGAGGGACTTTGGATGTAATGAATGACAGACTTGAGATTCCAAAGAATTTAGACTGAATCACAGTCGGCTCACAGCAAGAGGAACTTTAATGGAAATAAATGTTAATTTCTTCAGTGCAGCTTCCAAACAAGCTGCTCAGGAACAGGAGCACCATAAATTATATTAGTTGGGAGCGGGGTGTGCCAACAATTAGAATAAGGAACAATAATTTTAAATGGGAAGAATCTTATGAAATAGCCTATTGAAAATGACTGGGTTGACTTCCTTGTAACTTCAGCGGTTCAAGGTCAAAATGGGTCATATGAAGGTTTACCATGGGAGCACCGTACTGGGATGGAAGCCTGGACTGAATGCTGTAAAGATTCCGTCCCTCCTGGACATATCATAGTTCTACCTTTATTTAATTCTAGCTTAGAGATAGATGTATTAGTGAATTTCTACCAATTCCTATCAGTAGAACCTTGACGATTCTTCTCCATTCTAATTCCTCAGGCTTTATATTTTGGATGGCAAAGGTGTGAGCCTGAGAATCAGGCGTTTAACACACATTCCTCATGTCGATCCCTCCTTCTTCCCTTATCAGCTGGTAAATTTACAAGCCCAGAACCTTCCTGATTGGCTCTCTGATTTTCCTTCTAGGCAGATGAATGCTGGATAATATTTATTCATTCATTCAGTAAGCATTTGTTACATACCTACTATGTGGCTCGTACAGTTTTGTTGAACACATTAGCTAAGAGAGAGCTCATGTTCTACTAAGAGAAGGAAGACAGAATTAATTAGACAACATAATTTAGACAATGGGAAGTGCCATGAGAAGATAAAACAAAGTTATATGTCAGCTATGGCTGAGCAAGGCATTTTAGGGAGTGTCAGGGAACCGTCTCTGAAAAGGTGATACATGAAGACAGACGTGAATGATGAAAAACAGCAGAGTATATAGGGTCTGGTTTATAGGGTCTCTCCAGAATGGCTTGGCCCCACCTGTCCTCCTACCCCTTTGTCCCTTCTTCTGGCTAACAAAGAGCTCCCTCCGTTGACATTGACATTGTCTCCTATCCTAACTCTGCCTGCCTTCTTTCTCTTCTCCAAGGTGGGCTGAACTCGGGCACAGCCTCCTCTGAGATGGTATTGGCAGGGGACTCAACAGAATGGTGCTCAGGCTCAACCTGTATCTATCCTTAGAGGTTCCTCCCATTACTTCCAGGAAGGGATGAGGAGTCCTGCTGTGGGGCAGAGGTCTGGGTTCCTCAGCAGTTGCCATAATGAGCCAGTAACACAGTCAATGAGTGAGGGCGAGTTAATTCCTTAAGGAACAAACTTCAGCCAGTGAGAGACACAGGACACAAGAAGAAAGTGGCAGAAAAATTCCTCTTTCTCCAGCATACAGAGTGGTCCCAGCTGCCATGATGGTGCAAATCCCGTTTGGAAGAAGTTCTGGGGACCAAGCAACAAGGTATGTTTATTTGTAAGGATGCAGTCATTTCATAGCTCACCAACTTGAATTTATTTTCCCTGCCTTCTCTTTTCCCTTCCTCAACGGCTGGGATTATAATTCCCCATAAAGCCTTGGCTTGTGAGATTTATACCACGATCTGTTTTTAGGCGATCCACACAAAAACAAACATCATGGAAACATTTGGGGGGGAGGTGGGTAGAGCCACAGTTCCCAACTGTGCATGGAGTGCTCAGGATTCTGCAATGAATTTACAGGGGCATTTCAGGATATTTTAAATTTTCAAGGGAAACACAGTGCTATTCAGCATCTCACGCAAACTACTAGCTCAAGGAAGTTGACAGTTTCAACTCCGGATCAACACTACTTTCTTTCAATGACATCATTATCTTGGCAAAGCTGGGCTTTCAGTGCATGTACAGGAAATGAAAGTGGTGGTATCTAATGGGATTCCAAGGTTTGAGAAGTTGTGCGCATTGATAAGTACTATCCCATTGATAAGTAACTGTGGCTATTTAAGAACAAGATACTAATATCATGATTTCCTATCAATCTATGTGTCCTGTTTCTTTAAAAAACAGCTATTAAGGGCGCCTCTGTGGCTCAGTGGGTTAAAGCCTCTGCCTTCAGCTCTAGTCATGATCCCAGGGTCCTGGGATCCAGCCCAGCATTGCATCCGGGCTCTCTGCTCTGGAGGGAGCCTGCTTCCTCCCCTCTCTCTCTGCCTGCCTCTCTGCCTACTTGTGATCTCTGAAATAAATAAATAAAATCTTTAAAAAAAAAACAGCTATTAAAGTTGTTAAGACATAAATGCTTCTTAAATTATTAGCACCTAACTACCTAATCAACAGAAATGCGAGGTTCTTTCTTTGGCCTGGGATTTCCAGGAAAATTAATTACTGAGCCACTAAGGGTTCTGTGAACTGAGAAAGTTTAGGAAACTCGGAGTTAGAATGGCCAAAATTAACAAAACAGGAAACAACATGTGTTGGAGATGATGTGGAGAAAGGGGATCCCTCTTACACTGTTGGTGGGAATGCAAGTTGGTGCAGCCTCTTTGGAGAACAGTGTGGAGATTCCTCAAGAAATTAAAAATAGAACTTCCCTATGACTCTGCAATTGCACTCCTGGGTATTTACCCCAAAGATACAGATGTCGTGAAAAGAAGGGCCATCTGTGCCCCGATGTTTCTAGCAGCAATGGCCACGGTCGCCAAACTATGGAAAGAACCAAGATGCCCTTCAATAGATGGAAGATGTGGTCCATATACACTATGGAGTATTATGCCTCCATTAGAAAGGATGAATACCCAACTTTTGTAGCAACATGGACGGGACTGGAAGAGATTATGCTGAGTGAAATAAGTCAAGCAGAGAGAGTCAATTATCATATGGTTTCACTTATTTGTGGAGCATAACAAATAGCATGGAGGACATGGGGAGTTAGGAGAAGGGAGTTGGGGTAAATTGGAAGGGGAGGTGAATCATGAGAGACTATGGACTCTGAAAAACAATCAGCGGTGTGGGAGGTTGGGGTACCAGGTGGTGGGTATTATAGAGGGCACGGATTGCATGGAGCACTGGGTGTGGTGAAAAAATAATGAATACTGTTTTTCTGAAAATAAATAAATTTAAAAAAAAAAAAGGAAACTCGGAGTTAGAACATTCCAGGCAGCACAAGTAGCAAGTGTAAAGATTGGAAGGCAGGAATAGCCTACACACATCAGCTTAACTCAGCTTTTCCCTTTTGTATTTTCAAAAGTGCTATTACCTTTAGTTTGGTCTATACATCACTGAGATCTTGTGTGTGTGTGTGGGTGGGCGGTTATGTGTGTTACTTGCTTTAAAACAAACAAACAAACAAACAAACATGATTCTGTGTTATTTCCTGAAAATTCCCGGTCACTACGAACTTTTTTTTTTCAATGTCAGCTATAATGTTCTCTTTATTACTGGCCTTGCAGTCTTTTTTAAACTCAAAAAAAAAAAAAAAAATTGTTCTTTCTTTAAAATTCCATGCTTGAAGACTTTTTGGCCACGCTAGATTTTGGAGATTCCAGCTGGTTTTTAGGACAGGGATGATACACATTTTAGAATGAAGAGGAACTTATCATAGGAAGACAAGGTAAGAAGCCCACCTAATGGGCCATGGCTTTGGGTCCAGTGATGAGAGGTGAGGTCTGGGATTTGAAGCCAAGATGTTTCAACATACCCAGAGAAGCTTGTTCTCTTGTTTGTGTACTTATGTTATGCAAAGTCACACAAGATGCATTTTTAATCCTGAATGACAATTGCCTTTCCTGTGATTAGAATGCTTCTGACCCATTTCCAAGGATTCCACTTTAGAGTCAAGGTAACCAAGAAAATGAATGAGTAATTACAAGGTTGCCTGGTGACCACTGAAAAACAAAAAGGAAAATACACTGTCTAAAAAGAATAATTGTTATTTTAGGTAACTTCTTAGAAGGCCACCTACAAAAAGAACTCATTTGTTTTATGTTGGAATTATTTGTACTGCTTGGGTGTAGGGCTTCTCCCTTTCTCTCTATTAAATCAAGGCGTGTGTTCAATGACCATTTTCTTAACCGTATTTTCCTTTGTTTAGCAGCCCATCTTTTTTTTTTTTTTTTTTAAGATTTTATTTGTTTATTTGACAGAGAGAGAGATCATAAGTAGACAGAGAGGCAGGCAGAGAGAGAGAGGGAAGCAGGCTCCCCGCTGAGCAGAGAGCCCTATCTGATCTGGAGATCCTGAGATCATAACCTGAGCTGAAGGCAGAGGCTTAATCCACTGAGCCATGCAGGCACCCCTAGCAGCCCATCTTTGCTGATAAACTCTTTAAACATGCACATATACAGCTTATTGGTGGGGCTGGTTTTCCTGTTAGCCTGGAAGACATTCTGTCTCCTGTCAGTATTTATTGATTTAATTAGATAAAAACTCAAGCTTCTACTAGGACCATTCTACTCTGCCCGATTGTCACTGCTTTCTTATACATTTTCCCTGAAGTACTATACCTATAGCTATCCTCTTTTTTTCCGGTATAGTGTACTAAATACGCCGAATTCTGTTTTTCTTTTTTTTTTTTCTTTTTTAAACTTATTTTATTTAAATCCAATTAGCTAATATATACCGTACCATTAATTTCAAATGTAGAGTTCAGTAACTCTTTAGTTGTATATAAGTGCCCATTACACCCTGTGCCTTCCTCAATGGGTTACTTACCCATCCCCCCACCCATCTCTCCTCTAACAACCCTCAGTTTGCTTCCTAGAGTTAAGAGTCTTCTACAGTTTGCCTCCCTCTCTGATTTCGTCTTACTTTATTTTTCCCTCCTTTCCCCTATGATCCGGTTTTGTTTCTTAAATTCCGCTCTGTTTTTCTTTTTTAGTTAACATTTTTGAGATTCTTTATATTATTAAGTATCATTTTGCCTTATTCCTCTTAATGGCTACAGAGAATTCCATTGTTTGGATGAATAATAATTTAGGTAATTAGTCCTATCTTAACATTTAGGTTGTTTCAGTCTTAAATTCTTGGTGTACACCTATAAGAATATCAGAGGACAAATTCCTAGACGTGGAATTCCTAGGTTAATTAGGATGTATATTCCAAGTATTGATAGATCTTGACAAATTTCCCATCAAGGAGACTGTATCAGGCTACACCAATAATTTGGAAAAGTGTTGGTTTTCCTAATCCGTCATCAACACCATCTATTTTCAAACCGTTTATTCTAAAAAATGAGATCTTATTATGGTTTAAAATCGAATTTCTTTTAAAATGAGTGAATTTGAGCTTACGTTTGTTTTTACATTGAAAACCATTTGGTTTTCTTGTCTAAGTCAATAAACACTTAATGGCAGCCTACAACATGCATAATTGTTACTCTCATTACCAGAGATATGGTGATAAACAATATGTAGCCTCCACCAGACCTGTGGGAGAGACAGACCAAAGACCAACCGTTACATTGATCAAAGTTTTTAGTATAATGGTATAATGGGAACCTGTTGGAGGCACACCGATCACAGTCCAGAAGGAGGTCAATGGAGCTTCTAGCAGGAGGAGGCGTGTAAACTCAAATCTAATGGAGGTATACTGGTTAGCGAGGTGAACCCTGAGGTTGGGAAGAATATGGAAAAAGAGACAGCAGACTCATGTGTGCAGTGATGGAAGCAGAAAACATCTGGGACTTGTGCCTAGCCCAGTTCAGAGGGGCACTGTCAGAAGAGGAGGAAGGGGAAGGGGCAGGGCAGGCCCTTCCCCCACTAGTGCGGCCAGGGGTTGTTTGAACTTTGCCCTAATGACAGTATGACATCACTGGAAGATATTCAGATAGAGGATAACATAGCAGAAGTATCTTAGGGGTTGAGCTAGAAAATTGATAGGAGAAGTTATGGTGAGTAGTAAGGAGCCCATCCCATAATTCAGGGAAGGTGATATTTTCTCAGACTTAGTGATATACTAGATATTTGTAGAGCTCATTTAACATTACTATTGAAGCACCTAAATCTCCCAGTCCCCTTTAAGATGAGGTACACTGCACAGGGGTGAACCAACCACCTACAACCAGACAGCCTGGGTACGATTCTTAGTCCTGCCTGTTTCTGGTTGAATTAGTCTGAGCGATAGAGGAAATTGCTAATCTTGGAGGGGTGCTGTGAAGATGGAGAGAGAGGCGTGTGAAGTGTGAAGCACATCACTTGTCTTATAAAAATGAAGGCTTAATAACCACTAGTTCTTTTTATCATTTTTAGTATTACCTGCCCTCATTCCATTCTGGAAATGTCCCAACCTTTGGCTTATTACAATGTGCATATGGAGAGAATTACAGAATGTGGAATTCTGGAGAGGTTTGAGGTCTCTTGTTCAATCTCCTAATTCTAGTTATGAGAAAACAGAGCGGAAGAAATCAAACAATCCGTTTGTGGTTGCACAGCGTCGACCTGAAATTCCTCGCTGGTCTGGTTCTTTTATCACAGGTACATGTAGGTATATATTTTGGTTACTACACTTACCCTTAAGAATGGATCTTTTCCCTATTTGTTGACAGCAGCAGTTTCTTGGGTGGAAACTCCTAATTTGGAAAACAGTCAGGCTTACACACTTTGAGCGCATCATTCAAACCCCATAGAGCTGGATGACTAAATCTATAGAGACTGCAAGCTCGGGTTGTTTTTAGCAGTGGGGGCTGACGTGTTCCAAAGCCCCTCCCTGGGTGAGCTCCTCCTCTCCTGGCTCGACCAGGCACAAGCCCCCCGCGCTCCCATCCTCACGTTTACCTCCTGGATTCTCCCAGCCCTTTCGTTTCCCTGGGGCTCCTGAGATCCCATTCAATTGAATAAACAGCTGTTTAGGAAGAGCCTGCTACGTGTAAGGAAGGCTCTGGGCTGACTGGGGGATGCAGTGATGAAGAAGTCCCAGCCCTTGCCAGAGAGAAAGGAGGGAGGCGCTTCCTCTGTATCTTAAACTTGACCTCCCTCTCACCGCTTACTTTACCCTGCTCGGGAATTCTCTCCCGGGTTCGCGCCGAGCACGCTCCTACAGCCCCCAAAGGTTTCCCGCTTAGGGCGGCTTCTGCCTGGCTCCAGCTCCGCACTAGCAGCGAGCGGTGGTGGAGAGAATGCCGCCCCGGGCATCGGGCATCGGGCATCGGGCGTCAGGGCACTGGGACCACGGTGGGTGCTGCCGCTCAAGGGCTGACTGCCTGGGCAGGGCACCTCGCCCGTCCCGGTCCCAGCCTTCTCGTGTATTAACCGGGGCGCGGCACGCTTCCCTCCGAGTTTCCCTCCCGGGGCTCTCCTCTCCCGATGTCTGGGTCCGTGCCCAGCGCTCCGCGCCCGGGCGGCTCCTCGTCCCCTCCCTCTGTCCTCCCCTCCTGCAGCCCGACGCCTCAGGGCACAGTTCAGATTCAGCTCCGGCTCGTGCCCCCGATTTAGGAAAAGGCCAGGGGGGCTGGAGGGCGCGGGTTGGCAGAGGGGAGGCAGAGGGGGGCGGAGGGAGGTGGCCTCTGATTGGTCGGGGAGGGGGAGTGGAGGCACGGAGTTTCCCACAATGCCCCGGTGCGGTGCAGCCGCGGATGGATGCTGCGGGAAGGGGCTGCCATTTGCTGCCCCTGCCAGCGGCGCGCGGACCTGCTCGCTCTCCCGCAGCGGCGGCCGCCGCCCGCGCCGTCAGCCGGCCGGGCCTCTGCAGCGCCGCCGCCTCGGCTCCGTCCGCGGCCGCCGGAGCGGTCGCCATGAACCCCAGCTCCTCGGCGGGAGAGGAGAAGGGGGCGACGGGCGGCAGCAGCGGCGCCGGGAGCTGCTGCCTGGGCGCCGAGGGCGGCGCGGAGCCGCGGGGCGCGGGGGCAGCGGCGGCGGTGGGGGCCGCTGCCCTGGAAGAGCCCGCGGCCGCCGGCCCGAAGGAGAAGGACGAGGCGCTGGAGGAGAAGCTGAGGAACTTAACTTTCCGGAAGCAGGTCTCTTACAGGTAGGCGCGGGGGCCGGGGCGGCGGGGACACAGGTGCCGCCGCGGGGCTGAGACCCGCTCTCGTCCCTCGCAGAGGCGCTTCCCCGGAGTTGGGGGCACCTGGCGCGCTCGCTCTCGCGCGCGCTCTCCTTCTCTCTCTTCCTCTCTCCCCCTTGTGGGGACATGTATTTTCTTCTCAGCCCGGCGTTCTGGGCTGGAGGGAAGCGAGGTGCGCCCGGCTTCCCTGTGGCTCAGGACCGAAGACTGGGTCCCTGAGGTCAGAACAGCACCAACAGATGCGTGTGTGCGCCGGAGGGGGGGCTGCCGACACAGATGCAGACGCCTAGTGTTCTTGAGAGAAGTCTTCAAAGTTGTCCCTACGCCGGTGTCATCTGTAACCACTCCCCCTACCTTCTAGATTTCCGGGGATGAACCTTGGGCACTAACTCGATAGTGGAGCTCGCCCTCCGGGCAGGAGAGAACAGCGCTGTACTGAAGAGAAATCCTTAGGGAAGTCGGCCCTGCCCCGAAATCTCCCATGAAGGAAGGGTCGCTGGGGATCTAAGTCTGTAGACACCCAGCTGGTTAGGGGGTTACCCGCACACGTGCTCTCTCCCCCTCCCCGGGGTGTGCCCAGCGGGAGGGGGTGGGGACCCACTGGCAAGCCAGGGGTGAGGGCGAGCGTGGGACCACGCTCGTCCCTGAGGACGGATGCATTTGTGAGACAAGGACAGTGGAGGATAAATGGCCACCAAATTAGGATAAAAGATTACCCCACATCGCTCAGGATCTAAAAATGAGGAGTGAGGATTTGGTAGGTTCTCGTGCTGTGCCTCGCCACCCCCAGCCCCAGGCAAGAATAACGATTTTGAGAGATTTGGAGAGTTTCTGCTTTGTTAGTTTTAAAGTCAAGATCCTGCATAAGCAGAGAATTACAAAATTTGCACTTGCTAGGGCAAGACATTATTGTGACCCTACTCCCTTGAGCCAGCAGTCCTTTCCAGAAACCCATATAAAGTATTAAGCCTGCCACACCATGTGCTGTTATGTAAGCAAAAGCAGATGACAGAGGTGTGTGGGCTTGTGAGGGTGTGTGTGTGTGTGTTTATGGGGGCATGTGTGTGAATCACTGGGATCCCCGTAGGCATTGCCTGGACAGGAGGCCCCAGACACTGGGGCATGGGCTCTGTGTCTGTGTTGGTTGGCTTCTGATGACTCGGAAGAGGTCTTGCTGGTGAGGCTGTTGCTCCCGCATCCCTCTCGTGCATTTTGTTCGCTGTGCGTTGAGGGAGTTTCCCACTTGACTTGCTCTTTTAGTTACTCACATAGATGAGGATCAAATGAATCTTTCTCTTTATATTTTTTGGTTTCTAAAAATAGATAGGTGCTGGAGAGTGGGGTAGCTCTAGGGAGGTATGCTAGGACACAGGCAGTTCTACTTCCTGGTAATGACGGCCTGCCTGGCCCTTAGGGAATCAGGGACTACATTCAGCCTAATTTAGGAACCCTGAGTTGGAAGGGGTTGATTACATTAAGCCCATTGTGGGTCTGGGCTCCTGTGCTGAGAAATTCTCCCGAGTTCCTGGTATTCATCAGACTCCTCCCTGTTCCAGGTAGGGCTGCAAAGCCCCCGTTTGCAAGGGAAATCATTTCAGCTTGCCTCTTGGCAGGGGTCATCCTCTGAGCCTCTCTCTTGGACCTGGGTACTGTGTGAGTGGGACACGGCTTCCTGGATTGCATGCTCACACCTGCATGTGTCAGTGCGTGCACCCACAAGCGTAGGGCAAAGCATTTTTTTAATAAAATAAAAACAACAATACTGCATTTGCCTTCCAATCCATAGAGGAGGATCCCACTTTGTGAACATTCCCCTTTACCATCTCTAATTGAGGGAACCACCTGTATCAGTCACCTCAGGTGGGTCGTTAAAAATGCCTGCCACCCCAGGCTCACAAAGTCAGTCTGTGCGTGGGAATTTCTAACATCCTCCTCAGGCACTGCTTAAGTACATTGCTTTCTGAGGACTGCTGCCCTGTTTTCCCCCAAAGGCTAAACAATTGATCTTTGGGCTCTCGAAGAGTGCCCAGCCAAACAAGGCCAGGTTGTCACAACATCAGAGCAAAGAGAGTGGAAAGACAGGTGAATTCATCTGGCCCATGTTTGTCCTGGGTAACCGGCAGAGTGTCTCCATATTTATTACTCTTATTATTATTTTGTTTCGAGGCATGGTGAATGGCCGCCCTACTCACCATGGCCGCCATTCCTGCCGGGTTCAGGGGGAGCTGGGCCTTGATCATCTTGCTAGTGGGTTAAGAAGTGGTCTGGGAGGAAAGTGCAGTTCTGGCTGGAGTGGGGCATGGGCTCCGCAGGGAGGACCCCACCGTGTCAGTCCCGGGGGGCACCCGAGGACAGTGCCTGGTGGGAGTTCGTGGAAGGAGGTTGGCAATACCTCACAGGATGGAGCCTGAGTGAAGGGGTTCGCCAGGCGAAGGTAGTATGGCTGCTTGTGTAAGGGGGGTCATTTGAGGTGGGGAAATAGGAGAGGTGCGGGAGGTAAAAAATATCTTTTGAAGAACATGGGTATTTGCAGAGTGACACTTGACAGGAAAGAAGAAGGGGGCTTGGGGAGAGGGTGTGCGTGTGCGTGTGTGTAGGGGGTCTCATCTGCTCCTTCTGTTGCTAAGGAACATATAAGCTAGATTTTAAAAATAAATGAGGAGTGGGTGGGCATATGCAGTGACTCCTGTCTTTTTAGGAACTGGAGCCCTTTACAAAAAGCCTTTAAATAACCATTTCTGGAGGCAGATTATTCATTTTGCTTGACTTTTACTTTGTTAAGTAAAATAAACTCCTTTATATACCCCTAGATTTCCCCTCATTATCTTTTCTTTCTTGGCTTTTTTGGGGGGAACCATTTTCCCATGAGGAATTTTCCTTTATGTCAGAGTCTGCTCCCCTAGAGCAAATAGTCTCTGTAGACTGTAAAGCTAAAGGTTTTAGAAGGCAGTGCAAGTGAGCTGGTACTTTTCTCTTAAAATTACTACTTCCTTTTTCTTTGCAAATTATGGTGCTGCAACAGGATACGTATGTGCCAACGACTATATAATGTGTAGGAACTGGTTTTTGTTTTTTTTTTTTAACTGCTGTAAGAATTCCCATTTAAGTTAGTAAAAAAAAAAAAAAAAAAAAAAAAGAAGAAGAAGAAGAAGAAGAAGAAGTCTCTCAGAAATACACAGGGGAGGGGAAGGAGTGGGTAGCTGGTGTTTATTGTCTTCCATGCGCCAGGCCCTGCAACAATGATTATTGAATATGCCATCCTATTTACTTGTCTTGATAGTCCTATGGTGTGAGTGTGGTTATTTCTATTTTATAGACAATTAACTTGAGGAATCTAGCTGGGGTGGGAGGTGGAGTGGAAACCCAGATCTGACTCTGAAGTGTTCTCTCTTTAGACTACATTCTGCTTCCTTCAACATTCATTTCAGGTTCAGAGTCTTTCCACACGTGTGTGTTTATGTGTATGTGTGTGTGCAGTGTGAGCGGCCCTTTCGCCTCCTATGCCTCAGGTCATTATATATTATCTCTTACACTTGTTGGGTCGTATCCTTTGGCTATATAGTTTTCAGGAATCCCTCTGCTATTTCAGAAAAGGAATATAAATCCATGATCACCAAAACATGTATTGGTTTTGCTTCTGAGCACAGAACCACCGACATGACACCTGCCATCACTATGAAGATACCCATGTTAGAGTTTTAGATGTCTTTGAATAAAAATTACACAGATGTAGTGTAGGTGAACCTAGATCCAGTGAAGAACCCGCCTGTGTGTACCTCCTTGAGCCTCCCCAAATAAATGATGGGGCGTGATTTCACTGGTAAGAAGGCCTCGACAACTACCGTTACTTCTACGATGTTGATGGTAGGCTTCAGTTTCTCTGCTTATACACCAGAATGGTACTGCCCAACCTTCCTTACAGGGAGATTTTGGAATGAGATAGAAGGAGCCAGCAGGAAGGATTAAAGTCCTTAGGCTAGACAACTTGGTAAAAAAAAAAAAAAAAAAAAAAAAAAGATTTATTATTCTTTATAAGTTGATGATAAGAACGTAGTATTTCCATTTTTGTTTTGTCCTGCAAAGCAAGATTATGTGATTATAAGAAAGACCAGTGGGATGTAGAAAGCCAAATAGGACGGCAGGCGCACTGTTTCTCCTCGCACGAGAATCCACTGTGTGTGGTGGAAGTTTTCTTCTCCTGGGTATCAGTGTACGGCATCCTCCTTTGTAAAGCAGTTTTATTTATTTTATGTTTTATACATCTGTTCACTATTTAGAGCCTTCGGGATCAGATGAAAACTTTGGTTCTAAGATAATGTTTTCTTCCTCAGTAATTACTTAGGACTTGGCTAAGTGTAGACTTCCTCAATCAGGACACCAGCTGGGCAAGACTGCACTTGAACCAACGTCCAGAGTTCTTAATCTGCTCTAGTTGATCTTTCAGAGCCTTGGGTTCTATCGTGGGAGAGTGACAGCATTGGACCCTGAGGTACCAGGGAGAGGAGAACGTGAAAGGAGTTTTGCTGGTATTCATTTCTGCTGTGGCAACAACAGCAGTGCCTCATAGGGTCAAATTAAATGAGAGCAGAGCTAGCTCTTTGGAGCTACTTTCACTACTAGGAGAAAGCGAGGGCTCCCAGTGAGGGTCCAGGCTGGCTGCACCTTCCCTGTCTGACAGGGCTGGGCTCTGGATATGCATCCTTTCGGCAACCTGAGTTGTTCCTGGAGTGGTCTCAGAGGCATTCACTGTGTGAAACTGGAAGCATCTGGAAGGACCTTTGCTTAGATGTTGACTTGACATTTACTTTCTTACTTGGGTTTATGTTGATAACGCTGATCCTAATTACTTTCTCTGAGACCTTATAATTTTAGTTTTAGGCTAGTAGTGACACCAAATCAAAGGTGGATAACTGAGGGATGAAGGTAAAGAGAGAAACAAAGCCTGAGCTGCAGGTTTCTTTCTTCCTTTTCTTTGAATTTTAATTTGCATGAAATAACTATAAAAATGGACTAATTTCACATTGTTTGAACTGGCTGGAGCTATTTGAACTGTTGGAATTGTTTGAACTGGTCGGAATGTTACGCCTATTGCAAGGCGTAACAAACCAATGCAATGTAGAGGAAGATTAAAGAAATTAAAATGCTGAGTTATGTCTGCTTGCACTTAATGCCTCCCTAATTCCTCTCTGGCTTGTTCACCAGGCAAACTGCTCCGAGGAGTAAGCTCCAGAGTGTCCCCTTTCTGTGATAGGTGTAGGGTCTTCCCACGTGCTCACATGGCACTTTCAAAAAGCTATGTTCAGACTTATAATTTTATTATAAGTTGTAACTTATAATGTTCAGACTTATAATTTTCTGGTGTGGGAATTAGACTAGGATTTGAAACCGGCACCTTCTAGCTGGTCTTGGGCATGTTAGATAAGCCCTTTCAGGCTCGGCATGTTCATCTCTGAAATGGGCTAGTCCTAATACCTACCTTCGAGGTTTGTGATGAGAATTGTACCAGTTACCCTATGCAAAGGACTTCGCAGGGTGCCTTGCATAGAGTTAACTTTCCCCATTATTATTATTCCCTGTTAGGTGGTTCGCTCCTCTGAAGATGCAAATTACACCTTACCATTTGAATCTCTGAATCCTGTTCTTATTACTCAGTAGGTGTTGGATAAATATTTATTGGATGAAGGAATTTAATTGCCTTCTTTAAATAAACTACTACTCTTACCATTTTCCCTGTCCATCTCAGTTGTGATTTTTCCTTTCCACTAAAAGGTTTGCCTTTTTCTCGCTTACACTTTGTCCAACAGCCCAGCACTGTGTTTCTGTTTACAGCTTCCTGCGTGAGTACCTGCATCAGCTGCGTAGCCAGCTGTTGGAGGCTGGAGAGGGGTGGCAGAACTCTTCCTTAACCAGCTATTTGCAGCTTGTCAAAGAAAAGGCCTTAATTTGCCTTCTGAGTAGCACTAATTAGCTCTCTGGCTCTCTTTCTGCTTGTCTCATCCCCTTCCAAGGGGGCATCATTGATTTCCTCCTCGGGGAGTTTTTCTGTGGACTTCTTCTGTGGTTAGAACTCAGAACAGCAGAGATGGCTACACCCCCACCCCCCACCTCCACCCCTGCCAGTTTCTGGAATCTGTCCTGACTGCTCTCTTGGCCAGCCCCAGGTGGTGACTTCAGCAGACTCCCTGCTGTGTTACCTCACTCCGTCCTTGTAGTTCACCTGAGTGACTTTGGTGCAAAAGTTATTTTAGGAAGAATTCCTTTGTCAACTTAGTGACTCTTAACTTTGGTTTTGTTTTTCACTCAACTCAATAACAAATCCTTCCCAAAAGTGCCAGCTGTTTTTTATTCATGTATGTTTAGAGCATTTGAAGGCTGGCTGGTGAGGGTCCTGACCCCCACAGTGTTCAAAGGGAGGGAGCATGAGCACTGCCGTGGTCTTTCAGAGAAAGCCCAGTCGTCAGGTGTGTGTACACTGGCTGAGGAAGGGGGCTGTGCTTGGGTAGAGGTGGGAAAAAGGGCCTTCGGGGATGAATTTTCACCGTCTTTCCTTCCAGCCCTGAGGCTTTGTGAGTCTTTGAAAGGGAGGAAATGCTGTTTCTTAAAGGCAACAGCTTTCTGACAGGGACTTCTGTGGTCCTTAACCTCCCTGCGTTTTGCGTAAGTGGAGATTTGCTGTTACATTTTCAGATTCAGAAATAATGCTCCAGGGGCGCCTGGGTGGCTCAGTGGGTTAAGCATCTGCCTTCAGCTCAGGTCATGATCCCAGGGTCCTGGGATTGAGCCCCACATTGGGCTCTCTGCTCAGCAGGGACCCTGCTCCCCACCGCCCCACCCCACCCCCCACCTGCCTCTCTGCCTACTTGTGATCTCTGTCTGTCAAATAAATAATAAAATTTTAAAAATCTGTAAAAAAAAAAAAAAAGAAGAAGAAAAAAACCTTAAAAAAATAGAAAAAGAAATAATGCTTCAATAAGAACCAATTCTGATTTAAGCTATAACATTAATGGTCTGACTTGCTGGATGGAGTGGGGATACAATCAAAGCTTAAAACAGTAATAATTAAACCTTAATCAAATCTCATTGTCCTTACTCTTCAATGTCATGAGAGACAGATAGCATTGTAACAGCCCTGACTAGAGTGCTCCCACAGGGGTTCAGTTCTCAGCCTATTTCTGTCTGCTGTGTGACCTCAGGCAAGTTGCTTAATCTCTCTGTGTCTTACTTTCTTCATCTATAAACTGGTAGTGTAGGAGTACTTCAGCTTGTGGGATTATTGAAAGATTGATACTCAAATTGTTGCCTGTCACAAAGAAAGCCATAAGTGTTTGTTAGAAGGGTGTCTTTCATACTCAAGTCCAATTAAGGGGATTTGTTTTTTATTCAAAATGTCAAACATTAGTCAAATGTCAGTAGCTAGCAAGGAAATTATTCAGATAATATGAAAATAAGATAGCTTTAGACTTAGGAAATTTAGTTTACAGGTTTTGGCATTCACCAAGGTATAGACTATGCACTTTGCCTTTCATAATTTATTAAAAATGAGTTAACTCTTACCAGAGAGTGTGAAGGGGATCGAGCTGCCTGGGAGTGCTGTGGAAATTGGAGTAGGTAGGAAGCCAAGGTTAGAGAAGATGGGCATGGCGAGTGTGCAGAGCCACAGTGCTCCCTGCCCCCAACCAAACTGGTCATTTGGGAGCAGGAAGCCAGACCTAGAGGATTGGGTAACAGGGGTCCAAGAGCTTCAGATGTCAGGAATAGATAAGTAGATCAAGACAGAGGTCCTAGAAATAGAGTTGTCACCAAGGACCACAGGACAGGGGTTATTCCTCTCCTGGCCTGGGTCAGTGATGTCTGCTCTGTGTGTCCAGACAATGGCTGACTGCCCTGTTCTGGCAATCAGAGAAAAAGCTTCCCAGATGCTACCTGCCTGGATTATTTCAGAAATGGAAGGATCAGCCTTCTGGGATGTTCTGTCCATTTTCTCAACGAGGCCAAACAACAGAATTGACTTTTTAAAATTGTAGGTGATTATTAAATATTTGTTGAACAAATAGAACTGGTTTAGGACTGTGGAATAAGTACTAAGGAAGTTAATTCTTTTTTTTTTTTTTTTTCCTACAAAAGGCAAAGGAAAGGTGGTTTGGTTGCTTTTGTATATCATGTAGGTTTTCAGGAAATAGCCAGAAAATAGACTCCTTGGAAAGTCCAAGGTACATTTTTAAAATGTGCCATTCCTTTGTAAATCAGAAAGATGTCAAAAATACTATGGAAAAATACATTTTTGTTTTAAAAACACTTGAAAGCAATTTGTTTAAATATGAAAGGGGGCTTTATATAAGCTTATGCGGAAGCAGTTGGAAAGGGTTCCACATGTCACTTTTGAGACAAACTTCTGGAGCATTCTTCAAACTGAAAGGACTGTGTTCTCATCCTTGTCCTAATGTATGTAACTGGGTTTGAGGCAATCTCTCTCTGAGACAGAGAGCATTCCCTGTAGGGGTTTTTGAGAAAAGAGCCTGATTTAAAACAGTTTCTTCCTTTTAAATCGGCCCCCTCTCCATGCAAAGTCTAAGCTATAGCATATTTTTGTCTCTCTCCAATTGAAGCACTGTCCTCAGCATCTGAAGTTAGACAGGAAGTGGAAAAACCTTGAAACCCCGAAGCCTCAGAGTGTGATCTTCCCTGGCAGAGTGAATACCCCTGGGACCGCTGAGTTTTCCTGCTCTGCCCTGCCTTTGCTCACATTGGCCACGAACCAGGAGATGCCACTTGTTCCTGTCCTTCCCAGTGGCCTCGGACAGACCATTCCCCAAGGCAGCAAAGACAGGGCACCAGCTTGTGAAGTTTTTGTGCAGAGCAGCTAAGAGAAGAAACAAGTTCTTCTTAGGGTTCAGACTTAGACTGCAAGTGTTAATTTACTTAACTACCTACTTGTGACTATTAGCCGATATAAGGTCCTGATTTTTATTAAGTGTTTACTCTGTGCCAAGAGCTGTTAAATATTTTATAGCTAGTATTTCATTGACGCCTCATTGAAGTTGGAACTATTATTGCTTCCATTTTACAGATAAGTGTATTGAGGCTTCGAGGTTAAGCAAGTGGCCTGGGTTCAGAAAGCTAGTGATGAAAGCTAATGGCAGAGTTCATATCCATTCCCCTGTTTGCCTATCGCTTTCCTAATGCAACTTTTCACACTGGTTTTTCTTTTACCCTTTCCCACTGCCTGTGTGCCAACAGCCCTATTTTCACTATCTGATGGTTTATTAGACTCACATCTCCCAAGAGGGGAGACCCATGGGTCCATCACTTTGGTGGGTCCAGCTAGTCCTGACCCAGGACACAGAGACAGGTTGACTGGCCAACAGAGCAAGAATTCTTTCCTGTCCAAGGGCGCACTCAGCTCTGTGAAGAGCTCTATGGCACTGGCAACTGTAGGCGGCTGAGATCGAGCTTTCCAAGGGGGCTCTTTCTACAACTCTGAATTTTCCATTGCCTGAGATGGGGGAATAAATCCAGGTTCCTGGGGCGGGGAAGTGATTTGCAGGGATTATAGCCAAGAACATCTTCCCTATTTCAGATTCTACTTCCAGTACAAGACCTTGTGATTTTGGGGAAGGAAAGTGGAATTTGAGGGGTGTGGTTAACTCTGCAACGGGTTGGGGGTCCAGTGAAGAAGCAAGGACTGATTTATGTGTACCATTTGTGATTGAAATGGCACAATAAGCACCACTGGACTTTGTAACAAATAAGTATTCTTAGGAGACTTGAGTCTGTAGGGCCTGGTTAGACTGTGTTAACTGGAGGGCCTGGTTAGACTGTGAGCGCTTGCAGGATAAGTTTATTCAGAACAACACCCTTCAGAATCCAGAAGTATTTGCATGTGTGCTGTTATACTCACCTAGAAAGTTCCAAAGGATGATTTTTAAAAACCTGAGTCATTCTTTCCCGTTTGAAGAAAACCTTCAGAATTTCTTAGCAAAATAAATCTCTAGTTCAAAAATAAATGACAAAGCTATTTAAAGATTAAAACAGAAGCTTTCTATGAGCCAGTGTGGAATTATAACAAAATCTAAGGGATTTTCTTTTTTTTTAAAGACAGATTTCTGGAGATTTCTTACACTGTTAATACTGACTAAATTTCAGTACTTATAATAAAAATGCGTGTGGCGCTTTTCGGGCTTTACCATTTATAAACTGCTTTCATGTACTTGATCTAATTTTACTCTCAGAAGAGTCTTGGGCAACAGGTGGAGTAGGTACTGCTTTTCTAGCCATTGTACATTTCAGGAAACAGTCACGACCTCTAAGGGAGTATCCAAAGCCACGGGCCAGTCAGGGGTCCTGCCCATCTTAGGCTGGCTTTTGGATGTTAAGTCTCATGTTCTTTTCACTTTGGGGCCCTGCTTCCGTGCACCGCTCCCCGGGAAGGTTGATAGCAACCTCTCTCTTTTGTGAATTTTATTTACTTGCACTTATCTCCGTTGTTGATCACAGGGACAAAGTTGGAATCAGTCAGTGGCTGGCATTTCAAATCCATATCACATCGACAAGGAGGATGACCTCGTTGTCAACCTCACTTACTCTTTCTGTAGATTCAAAAACGAGAAGCCACCCGCGGGATGGTTTATGTTTAACGCTCCTTCTCCTGGGGGAAAAAAAAGAGAAATATTCAGGCTCTTCCTCTGCCTTAGTTGCTAAGCAGCAGCCATTTCATTGTAAAGGCGATTTGGTTCAAGAAATGACATAGGTGTTCCAAGAAGAGCATTTCATTTTTACAGCAACCTCATTTCATGTCTCCATATAGTGTGTGCTTCGGTGGCTCAGGGATTTCAGGGGGAGAAGTGGGCACCTCGACACATTTGTGGAGTATGTGGAGAAAATTCCATCTAGCTGATCCCCTAATAACCAAACTCCCGTGATCTGTGACCACGGTTGCGCAGCACCTACAAGCTCCTTGCACTTTGAAGGATTTGGAAGTGTCTCCAGAAAACACGACTGCCAAACAGGTATGCTTTGGAGGCCGTGTTAGACACCGCCATGGAATGTTCTGGATAGTTTAGAATTTGAAGTTTTTGGAGTACCTTGGCCTAGAGTAGAATTTGGTTGCAGCGAGGAGTTGGATCATGGGCACGATTTCATTGTATTGGGATTTTGCTGGCAGGTGAAGGCTTTTAAAAATGAAGATAAAAGAAAATACTGTACATGGCTCACGCAAGTCTTGGTGTTTAGTTTAATCAAGAAGCATATGAGTAGAGAGGAAGGCATGTATCTAAGACATGGGTGTGTGTGATTCTTCCATGTGTGTGTAGAAGAGGAGATTGTCAAATTTCAGAGCTGTGAGGTGATGCATTTTTTTCAGGTTGCACTGTCATTAATTTTGAAGTCTGCGTGATCCATGTGGGCAAGCCCATGGCCCTGCTTTTCCAGGCATTTCTGCCATCTTTGCTCTAGCTTTATATAAATCGTTGTGAAATTTATGCGTATCCAGACAAATGTATTTTCTTAAGCGAACTGCTTTATGGGAACTGTGAAGGGAGCAAACTTTGTTGTTTTCTAGGAGCGCGCTGCACACCACAACTTCCCCAGTCCGCTCCCCAGGCCATTTGAGAGAGAACACCTCTTTCCGGGAGCAGATGGGATGCTTGGAAGCTGGTCTTTAACTTCCAGTAAATTGCCCTCCCATTTATGGCAAAGTACCTCTTCCAGGAACTAGAAGTAATGTTCAGAAGAAATAATACATGGATGAACCCACAAATGGCGAACAGTTATTCCCACTGTGGTGTGGGTTCATTAGCAGAGTTGTTTTTAGCATCTCCCCGGCAATTAGTGCTTCTCATCTACTTCATTGTGCACTTTTTACAATTACTTAAAACGGCTTTAGGGAAGCAGTTCTGGTGTTATAGGAAACCGTTATCTAAATGGGGAAGTCGAGTCAAGAGATCTGGAAAGGAGAGGACTGGAATCATTGACTTCTCTCTAGGCATGAAGACACAGAGATGTCAGAGGCTCCGTGTCTTTCAGAAAAAGCACCTTTGAGGTGCTCAATGGTGTGTTCTCAGCCATATTAATAGTGATATTACCAATTACCAACAATAACATTTTTTCAAGTCTCATTATATGTGCTGGGAGCTGTGCTAAATGATTGACATACTTTATTCCAGTTAATTCTTGCAATGATTTTATGAGGTGGGTGCTGTTACTATTTCCAGTTTTACAGAAGAGGTAACTGAGGCACAGGGTATGGAAGTAAGGAAGCAGCTTCTTAGCACTTCACAGCTAGCAAGCAATGGAGCCAGGATTTGAACATCAGGAGAATTCCTTGGCCGGCACACTTGAACATTGCCCTGTGCTGTATCCCAGTATAAATGTATAGATATACCTCGTTTTCCTCTTGGGAATCCCCTCACTCCTGTCGTGTGCAGTCTTGTGGGATTTTTACATCTAGGTACTTGGCTCTGCACCATGGCAGTCAATGGGGTCTTTGCAAGCGGTCATGGCTAGCCTCCTCTTACCGCACTGATACTATCTTAGGACATATGACCTGAGTCTGGACATTCAGACTTTTTTGGATTTGACCTCTTAAAAGCTCTCAAAGGGAGTGCCAGTTTGTTTATATCCATTAGCAGTGCCCTGAGGACCGTTCCTGCTGCCCTCGCTGCTGTGTATTCCAAGCCTGGATCCCCCAGCCTTTTGATTACTCATAAACAATCCAACATCTTCCCAATGAACTTCCTTTTTGTTTAAGTTGAAAAAAGCAAAACAACAACAAAACCCCAAACCTTCCCGCCCCCAACTGATAACGTGTCATTGGCAAATGGTCCATCAGCAGAGACTGGTGACCATCTTCCCCGTCAGGAGTTCTTGGCTACATTAGGGAACGTGATGATAAGCTATGCTTAGTTCTGATTGTCGTAAAGATTTTGTTATAGGGAAAATAAGGTATTACCATTTAGTGAACCTTTAACATCACTTAGGTACTTTGTGCTTCCTATTTTGTTCTCTTATTTAATTATCACAAATTGTCTGAATTAGTTTTATCTATTTTACAAATGAGGACACTGACTCTCAAAGGAAAGTAATCTGCTTCCAGTCAAAGAGGTCTTAGTTGACCGGATGAGGATTCAGACTCCGTTCTAAGTCACCCAAGGCTTAACAAATTTCCCCATGATGCCATGTTGCCTCCATGTTGAGGCCAAACCCGACTCCTTTATTTTTTGCCTACTGGTATTACATGTGCATTTCTGGGGGATATTCAGATTAACCCTCCCCTTTTTTTTCTATATGCTAGCTCTCCGAGTGTGTGAAGTCAGGTCTCACATTTCTGTTTGGCTCTGTTTCTTTAGACTAAACCATCTCCACTTTTATTCTTCAGTTAATCCCTTATCTAAAGGTGATTGATTGCAAAGCCACTATTCCATGTGTCCCTAACTCGACAGCATCCTGGTTTATCCATGGCTTTCTTTATAAGAATTGAGAAGTAAACTAAAACTGTGGTCTAACCAGGGCCACCACGAGCACATGTGGTGTCTTTGTTCGAATTAGAAACAGGCTCTAAGTCTAAGTGACAACTTAATAAAAATCCTCCTTTACTCCTGAGCTCGGTCAGGCTCAGAGCCAGAACTCAGCAGGTGGTGGCTGACACTTAGGGTGGGTTTCAGTCTCCACCTGCCTCCCTCCTCTGGGAGTCCGAATGCAGAGCCCAACCTCCATGTGTATGGGTGAGGCTCTAGGGACTTAGCTCCCTTGCTGTGGCCGTTGGCTGCCATGAGTGTATGGATTTGCACGGATTCAGACCAATTGGTGTTAAACTTATTCCAAAAGCCAAATATCCAGGTTGCCAATTCAATGAATTACTGACGAAATTTCCAAGGCCTTGTTTAGTTTGCAGCCATTTCACTTCAGGTTTGTCATTTCAGTTTGGCTAAATGTTTAGTTGGCATGTTTTATATTTATTTCAGACACCAAGCACTTCTAGAATGTTCCAGATTCCTTTTCTTTTTCTCCCTTCCTTCCTCCCTCAGTCCCTTTCTCTCTTCTTTCCTAAATAAGAAATGTCAAGCTCTCTCTTAAGAACTATTTACTATTATCTCTGTGTTTCAATGTTTCAGACTCATGCCCGCATCACCCTCCCCTTGACCCTGCTGCTGATGGAGAAATGCCTGTGGTCAAGCCTTCTAAAACTGGCTTATTTGTCTGTGAGGTTTTGGTGAACATTTTTTTTTTAAGATTTTATTTGTTTATTTGACAGAAAGAGAGAGAGGGAGAGGGAAAGCACAAGCAGGGGAAGCGGCAGTCAGAGAAAGAGAGGGAGATGCGGCTTCCCAGTGAGCAGGAAGCCCGATGCTGGGCTCAGTCCCAGGACCCTGGGGTCGTGACCTGAGCCAGAGGCAGCCGCTTAACCAACTGAGCCACCCAGGCGCCCCTGGTGAACTTTCTTTTAGTGCTTTGATACAAAGATTATAAAGAAATCCATCTGTGCTTTGACTCAACCTATATTTGGTGGGCACAAGATCACTCATTTGTCACTCATTGTTTCAGATATGAGGGCTGCCCAATATAGTAGACAGTAGCCACATGTGCCTATCCGAACAAATTAAATGCATTAAGTTTGAAATCCAATTCCTCAGTCACACTAGCCACACATTAAGAGCTTAATAGCTGCAGTGACTAGCAGACACCATATTGAACAGCACGGTTATAAGCCATTTTTATCACTGAGGGCAGGTCTATCGAACAGTCCTTTGAGAGATTAGTGTCAAGACACGAATTTATCAAACCCCCTAGAAACCTCTAGCTAGTCATCCTTTAATGACAACATCGAAGGATACAGTTCTTGGGTTAAGAAGTCTAGTTCTCTAATTACAAAGTTAGGCTTTAGAGGGGTAAGTAGGAAGAAGAGAGCATTGAAAACAGAGCAAAGAGGAAAGTCATTCTTGGTGTTCTTCATTTTGCTTGTCGTATGTTCCTCCCCTCCTCATTACAGTGGTGACCGATTTCCATAAGAGTAAGGACAGGAAATTTGTCCTCTGTTTCTCTTTGTGAGCTTCATCCTCCTGCAAATTGCCAGACACACAGAACTCTGTGCAGGAGGGAACAAGTTCTGTGGATTTGGGGTGGACCGGCGGTCTTGCTATCAAGAGTACTTAGCTTGGCTGGTAACTGTATTTGGAGCCAGAGTGAGGGGTGGGGGAAGAGCATCACTGCTTCTCCATCAGGAGATTCCTGAAATCTGGCAAGGGCATGTCCAAGATGCAGGGCAGAATACGGATGTGTGGCTTCAGGTTCTGTGTTGCAGAAATTGCTTATTATGC
The DNA here is from genome assembly GCF_030435805.1 of Mustela lutreola. NCBI lineage: Eukaryota > Metazoa > Chordata > Mammalia > Carnivora > Mustelidae > Mustela > Mustela lutreola. The sequence continues at coordinate 187,000,940 of NC_081293.1, read as the reverse complement.
TCCCTGTTTCATTCTTAACGTTAGTTCTCATCATGTTCAATAAATATTTATTGTAATTCACCAGGGAGGTATGGAAATGAATGCATGGACTTGAACCCTTAATGTGGCCCACCTGGTTCTTACAGGAAAGACCTTAGGAGACTAGGAAAAGAGCTTCAAGGACAAAGCAAAAACCCCAGGAGACTCCTTGTGTGTTTGTGTGGATTCTCTCTGGTGCTTTGAACTGCCAATATTGCACACAAGGGTGTTCTAAAAATAACTTGAGTAATGTGCATCCTCAGCTGAAGGGAGTGAGATAATTTGTGAGGATGATGAGAAATGGAAAAGAAGAGAAGCTTTAGAACATGAGAAATGAAATACATGAATCTCCCTGGTCTCTGAGGCTCTCCCACGCATCAAGTGCTTTCTTTGAAGTCTTGATATTGAAAATCAGGAAAAAGTACTAAAAAAAAGGCATCAAGGGGAGAATTACTGGGTTTTCTCACCTATGTTTTATAACATGAGCAGTTCCCTGGACAAAAACTTAACGATTTTATAGGAATAGATATGGAACACTCACACGCTATATGCACAAAACACTATTTCAAGCCCTTGCTGAGGAATCCAGAGTCGAATAATATATGATTTCTACCTTAAAGTTGATTTAAACCAATTGTAACTTATTGGGGAGACAAATAAAAAATGTGTTGAGTGCTTACTACGTGCCAAATACTATGCTAAGTTCTAGCAATAAAAGAGATGTATGAAGTTCTGTTATCAAGAATTTATGATCTGGCAAGGGGGAGACAGGGAATTGACCTGTAACGATATAGAGTGGTAAGTACAAGATGGAGGGATGGCCAGGGGGTCCCACAGGAGGGGCACCTACATCAGATGGAAGAGTAGAAAAAGATCTTCTAGAGCAGATAACGACTAATCCTGCCTTCAAGATGGAAGGGGCGGGGTGTCTAAGTGAATTTGTTCTTATCCCTGGTTCAAGGGAGGAAACAGACCCTTAAGTTCCAAGTGGCAAACTGGAAGCAGAATTTTAGAACATGTTCCATTCGACATGTTCCATTTGCTTCTGCTCTCTTTTCAACAGCCCCTGAAATCAGCCATTTGAATTTTTTGGCATGGAGGCTTTCATCAAGCTCTACTACCTAGAAATCCACATATGAAGGACCTTTACCAGGAGTTACAGCTACTCTGTACCTCTTAGACTTAGCAGCTTGAACAAAGGTAAACAGCAGGCATGAAGTGATGCACATGGTCATTTCTGGGTTGTAGAAACGCCAGAGATGGGGAGAGAAGTTAGCTCTGTTAGGGAGTTTTCTTGAAACATTCGCTTTGAATGATGGGTAGGATTCCAACAAGAGAAGAGAGGGCACAAGAAGGGCAGGTATGGGAAACAAGTGGGGCACAGGGACTGTGTGAGAAAGGACTCGGGGTTGGAAGTGAATAATGTGTGGGCGCAGCCATGTCAGTTGTGGGATAATTTGGCTTTGAGCGTGGAGATACGTAGTGAAAGGTAAGGCAAGAAAATCAACTTAAATACTTGTCACAGAAAGTCTGAATGCCATCAGAAGGATTTGAATTTTGTAGTTAACAGAGAGCCGCTGGAGGTTTGGGGACAGACAGGTGAGGTTCTGGACCCAAATGTGGGAAAGTCCTGGTTCTTCCTGGATCCATTGCTAATTCCTCTTTCTGGAGACACCGTTATTTCTGCAGAATCCATTGCTGCAAAAGTGACACCTGTCCCCTCCTGAGCCATGAAACCTTCTGGGGTGGACAGAGCTCCCCTCCTTCTCTCAGGGCATGAACAGGGGAGGGAGATTCCTGTTTTCTCTGTGGTGACCTTAGTGGCTGAGAGCCATGTTCCTCTTATGCCTCTGCGACAATAAGAAGGAGAACAAGAGGAAGGAAGGTGAATCGCGAATCCATGAAAATATGGGAACGATCGAGTAAGGAGAATGTGAGATGTACTCAGCGCCTGAAACTGAAACCCATTTTTACATAAAGTCATGTAAATAAGTAGTTAGATTTGATGTCATTAGTTAATACTATAATAGCTAGACAATTGTCTAACCAGGAAAACCATAGAGAAAATTTGGGAGTTTAGGGTGTCATAGAGCTGGGAACTTGGTTTGTTTGTTTGTTTGTTTCTTTTTTTTTTTCTTTCATGATTTTATTTAAATTCTAGTTAGTTGACATATAATGTAATATCAGTTTTAGGGGTAGAATTCAGTGATTCATCATCTGCTTACGACACCCAGTGCTCCTCTTTAAACCCCATCCCCCTACCCACCTCCCTTGGGAGCTTTCTTTCTAAGCTGCCTGGAGAAACTCCCCAAATCACATCATTGAAATTTTGTTAATGAAGTGGAAAGTTTTTTTTTTCCAGATTCCAATACCTAGAAAGCACTGAACAAATTAATAGAGAAGTATGTGTTCTGAATTTATTCGAAAACAGTAGTCGAACAGCTTAAACATTGTTCACTGTCAGAGGACCATGTTACTGTCTAACACTATTACATGAATAGGGATTGGCTGGACCAGCTAATAGAAATACAGATAATTTTGCAGCCAGGAAAGATTTGCTTTCAGCTGCAAACTGCACACTCTTTTCAGACCTAATCTGCAGTAAATGAGTGCAGCATTGTGGCGGAAAGTCAGTGTGACCAATTCTGTCCCCTGGCTTTCATGCCTGCTCCTGAAGGATTAGGATGATGCCCAGTTCATTCTCTGCATTATGTACATTGCATTGCAAGGGTTGAGAGCTGGCCCACATTCTACATTCCAGAAAATCATCATTCTTCTCATACAAATGGAAAGTAGAGAAAAATCGGGTAGCAGAGAGAGCAACATGGAGATCAAAGTAATATTAACAGGCAGGAAGGAGTAGGAGCTTGGGTCAAGGCCTCCCAGAATGATGAGTAGTAGTAGCCTTAGGACCACGGGCCCATGTGACCCGTCTGATGTGGGGGGAACACAGCCTGCAAACTAATTTCACGATTAAGATTGGAAAACTCTCTTTGTCTACCTTTCAGCTAACCCACTTGCTAATAATGTAGAGACCACCCAACCATGTCCTAATGGGAACTGATAATAGTAAACTCTAACATGCAGAACTTTCTCTTCCTCTCCATGTTAACTCAAGGGAGCCGCTTTTGTTTTAAATGGAAAAATAAATAAATAAATAAAGTAACCCTCAGGTGTTTTTTTTCCCCCTGAGAGCCTTCTTTCAAAAATGTTTATTCTTCACTGTCCTAGATCGACAAAGACATAAATAAAATTAGAAACTAAGTCTGTGAATGTCTCATTGTCTATCCCTGTTGGGAAATACTGCTATCACACACGTACGCGTGTGCCTGTGTGTGTGTGTCTGTGTGTGTGTCTGTGTCTGTGTGTGTTCGGAATTGGAGTTCCCTTGTTTGGGTGCCACTTGCTAACCCTAGGATAGGTCTCACTCCCTCTGAAGCCCAGGGTCCTCATCTGAAAAAGGAGGCTGGTGATCTCTACTGCGCAGCACAAGGGTTGAGATTGAATGGAATGACACGAGCACTTTACAGATGGTAAACCCTAGCTAAATGCAAGATATTACTACATGACTGCCATGCTAGATTCCCTGTGTGCCATCAGCCATGGAATGCCGTGAAGACCCTGTGAACTTCTCAGGGTCATTACATTTCCTCCTGACAGCTCTGGAGCGTAGGTTTGCCAATGGTACACATCATTTTGTAGGTGTGCTCATGGAGGTGTGAGGGTCAGCCAACTTTCTGTTCCAGTTTTTGCATATAATACTTATTTAAATCAAAGTAGTACACAAGTGTAGCTTAATGCCTAGCTCGTAGTTAACTAGAACTAACTTTGGTTTTCATTTGTAGATATAATGTTTATTTAAATCAAAGTAAGTATGTAAGTATAGCTTAAGGCGTAGTTCATGGTTAACTAGCACAGGCTTATAACAAATCTGTGATTCCCTTCTCTGTGTTTCTCCCATACTCCCAGTTCCCCACAGCGGCTGTGATGCCTTGGCTGTTTCTTCTGGATTCTACATTTCTATTTATAAATGATGTGTTTTTGTAATCTCTCTCAACTGTTTCCTGTGAGAAGGTGAGGATTTCATTCTCTTTTGTCCCATCTGCACGCATCCCTTCTTTCATTGTTCCAGTATGCTCAGATCACAATTTTATTTAAATTGTTCATAAATGCTTCTATTATTGACTTTGTAAATCTTATGTATGTCTGAGCCGCCCAGTGTGCTACTGAAGACATTTCCTTCCTTGTATTATTAGTCTCATTAAAAAATATATATATATTTGTATGTGGACTAGTTTCTAATTCTTCCACAAACTTCTTGAAAGAACCCTATATCTTCTGTGGTGTTTACCCATAGCAAGTCATGCATCAGTTCCTTTGTTTCTGACTGGACAGCTGTCCTGGTTCCCTCCCATCTCCTCCTTTCTGGGCTGGTGGTTACCACAGTGATCTTTCTCCCCCACTTTCTAAACTTCCTAAATTCTTTGGTTTATGCCTCAATTCACAGAACATACAACAATTTCAAGAATATCAGGACCCACCACATTCTTGGATAAGCTTTTTTCCCATCATATTTATATTTATTTTTTTAATTATTTCTTTATTTTTTTTTCTACATCATATTTTTAGATGACCAACTGGAAAAAGTTTCCCAGGAGGTGGCTTCCTCAGACAGGGTGCATAGGAGGTAGATATTTTGAGTCCTTTCATGTATGAGAATATCTTTTTTTTTTTTTTTTCTTCCTGCCCTCACTCTTGATCGAGAGTTTTTCAGGGTATGGAGTTCTAGATCAGAAATAATTTTTACCTCAGACTGGTGCAGGCATTTCTGGGTTGCTGCTTGGCTTCCAAAAGGTGCAGTTGAGAAGTCAAATTCACTTGGTTCTCAATAAACTTTGGTGGGTTTTTTTCTTCTTTCATGCTCTATGGGTTTAATTTCTTTTTCTCTTTTAGTTAAAGAAAATCTGTGCCTTAGCATAGGTGCATATATTCATGGTGTGGGAACTTTTTAGAACTCTTCAATCTAAAAACTTTTAGTTCTAAGCAATTTTCTTGTGTTATTTTCCACTTTATCTATTGGTTTTCTCTGGCATTTATATTATGTAGCTACTTGTACCTACTGGAATATTTCTCTAATTTTCTTTTCTAAGTTCTCCTTTCCTTTTACCTGCACTCTGGGGGATTTCCTCAAGTATTTTCAATCCTTTTATTGGATTTTTAATTTTTCTGATCTTACTTGTAATTTCTAAGAATTCTTTCTTGTTTTCCAGAGTTCTTTTTTTTTTTTAATAGTTCACTGTTTTTGTTTCATGGCTTTAATATCTTCTTTTATTTCTCTAAGGATATTAATGATAATTTTTGGACATTTTCTTTAGCCTATATTAACTCTGTTTTCTTTTTCAAAAAATTATTTTTCTTTTTATGTTAATACCTTCTTTTCAATTTGGGGTTTCTATTCAAATATCTGATGATCCGTTCATATTTAAGGGAGAGGCCCCAAAGGGCTGTATGCAAACTCGGTCTGCACATGTATGTGACTTGTGAGACCACTAAGCTTCACTGTGGAGTGATTGGTTGGGATGCAGTTTGTTTTGCTGGGAAAACCCTAAACATTAATACTTACTGTTTGGTTCTCTGAGGAGAATGCTCTAATCTCCTTTTAAGAGACTTTTTGGCTGAAATTTTACTATTCAGTGTATAGATTTTTAGTTGATCTCTTGGCCCTCAGGGGAGACAGTCAGTCTCAGACCCAGGTGTGGTTGGTGTTTCTGGGTCTCTCTGGTTTGGTCTCTTATGAAAGAAATCTCCAGGGATGGCTGGGTGGCTCAATCGGTTAAGCTGATGCCTTTGCTCAGGTCACAATCCCAGGGTCCTGGGATCGAGTCCTGCAATCGGGCTCCTTGCTCAGCGAGGAACCTGCTTCTCTCTCTCCCTCTGCCTGCTTGTGCTCTCCCTCTCTCTCTCTCTCTCTGACAAACAAATAAGTAAAATAACATCTAAAAAAAAAAAAAAAACAAAATGTCCAGCCTTCTGGCTGTGTGTGGTAAGAGTAGCCACCAGGCTGCTCAGGATGGGAATCAAAGTCTCTAGAAAGCCTTTACCCACTTTCAGGCCCCTCCCCCAACCTCACCTTCTGCTGTACCTGGCTCCTCTAATCCAGAGCTTTTCTGGAGCGCCTCAGGGGAAGCCACCTCTCCTTTGCTTCTCCCTCCTTGACATCCTTAACTTCCAGCATCTTCTGTCCTGCCTGCACTCAATCACCTCTACTCAGTTCACTCTCCAGCTTCCAGATATCTTGTTGTCATGCCTTTATTGGCATCCTGCCTGTTTTCTTTGTTCTGGTGAAATCATGTCTTTTCTTTCCTTTACTTTCATTTTAGTGGGAGTTTCCGGGGGAGCTGGGATGGAGGTATGTGCCCAATTCACCATGGTGACCTTGAAGTTGCTCACCCTGTTCTTCCTCAGTAAGAACAATGGGAAATTTGACAAATCAGTGTATTTCTTTAGAATTTTCGAACAGGCAACAATGTTTTTAGTTCATTTAAAGGAGTTTCCTTAGGCATTTTGTCTGTCCCAACTCTGTGACATGTTGCATATTTTTCAAGCATCCAAGTAAAGGAGATACCTCTTGTCACTTTCCTCGGGCATTTTGCCACAATCTACTTGCATTCATTCAGTTCACAATTAGCCTTGCAGCCATCAGCTAAAGTTGCAAAATATCCCTTTGATTTCTAGTAGCCCCCCAACCTCGAAACTCGGGTGTCTGCCGGACACGATGTTCTCTGTCTCCTGTCTGTAGCCTGTGTTCTTCTGGTTTTCTGGGAAACCCTGAGACTTGTCATTCTAGCAGCTCAGATGCCATCCTCCCCAAACATCCAGAGTTCATTTAGCACCAAGGAGGTGCTTGGTCTGGGATTTTGGAGGGACTGTCAGTGGGGAGAGGCTGTTGCTAATGAGGTGTAAATTGACAGTAGCTGGGGAGGGGCAGCTCTCTCTGGGCTCGGCCCTCTGGGAGGGGTAGATCCTCATGACACTTGCAGAGGAGGCTGGCTGTGGGCTGGCTGTGGGCTGGAAAGACTGATTCCTGGCAACAGGAGGCCCTTGCACAGTGCAGGGAGATTGATCTGGGCTCACACAGCCACACCCCTGGAGCCTCTGCCAGCTGGCCAATCTCTTGGCTAGTTTTCTTGGCTGGCTTTTCTTGCAAGTAGGAGAGGCTGTGCTCAGTCATGGGGCTTTCCCAGACAACGGAGAGACAGCCAAGAAGACCCATAGTCCCCGGAGACTGTCCTTGGGGCTGGTATGCTAGAAGGTCATGAGGTTGGGGTTGGGCGGCAGAATAGTAGTTCCAGGAGCAACTGAAGGGAGAAGGGAGTGTGTCTGTTCTTCTTGAACTTTTGTCCACCGATCTCGCGTGGAAGACTCTCACCCACTTAACTGTTTACCTGAGTGCCCTCATCAGCTGCTCTTGTAGGCTCCTGGAAGTTTCAGGCTTCCCACAGTCCTTTCCACATGCAAGTATTCTCACCAGAGCTGTGGCAGAGCCATGGGTGGAAACCACTCAGAACCAGAAATTCTGCTCTAATAGAGAGAAAATGGCGGGAAACAGGTGGGTGGGGGATGTGGTATAGAGGGTCAAGTGACTTTGTGCCTCCAGGGCTTGTATGGCCGAGGGTGACTGATTGGAGCCCCCGGATGTGGAATCTGTGTGTCTCTTTGGGTGATTTTGAGCAAATCTCTTAAATTCTCTGACTTTCCCACCTTCCACCTTTTCTTCTATTTCTCTTTGTCTCATTTCCTCTGACTTTATAAAGAACTCACTGGGTGCCAGTCCTGATGCAAAGATGGCAGAAACGAATGATATATAGTCCCTATCAATAAACCCACCTTCCAGTGGAAGAAGACAGGTATACAAACAACACAGATTTACACATCATGAGAAATGCATTATATCAGAGGCATGTAGAAAGTGTCACAGATGGTGGAGGAAGGGGGCAGTACTGCTTTCTGAAAGGGTCAGAGAATGCTTTATAGCAGTAGTGACATTCAAACAGATGGTCGAAGCTCAATTCTGCACCCAGACAAGAGATGAAAGTGTGCTCTAGAGAGATCAGAGCATAGTCAGGGTGGCTTGAAAAAGCATGGCGTCTTCTAGAAGTCAGAAGTTTTTTGTTGATCCTAGGGGTGCAGGTGCCAAGTGCCTGGCAGGCTGTGGGTCTGGAAATGGATGGGCTCAGATGATGGAGGGTGCTGCTTGCTGACAGTGTTGGGACCTCGCCTGACTAGTGGTGGGGCGCTGGGTGGTGGGTTGTGGAGAACTGAGTTAATTTACTGAGGAGGCTGGGCTCAATTAAAATCCCTTGTAGTCTGAAATTCTTGGTTTCTCTGTGTGGGTACAAAAATGTGGGTCTGGGAACACAGCTTCGTTGAGGAGTGTTATCTGGTGTAACGTCTGTGAGTAGGTGTTTAAATGTGGGTTGGACTCAATAGCTATATTAAGAGGTAACATGGAGTGGGGTGAGGAGCTCTGGGTTTTGAGTTAAGCTGGAGTTTAAATATCCAAGTCTTGGGGTATCTCAGTCAGTTGAGCTTCCGACTCTTGGTTTTGGCTCAGGTCCTGAACTCAGGGTCATGAGATCGAGCCCTGTTTTGGGCTCTGCGCTCAGTGTGAAGTCTGCTTGAGATTCTCTCTCCCTCTGCCCCTTCCCTCTGAAATGAATAAATAAATCTTTAAAAATAAATAAATAAATATCCAAGTCTTGCTTTAGCCTTCGATCACGATCTTGACCCTGGCTAAAGCCCTTGCTATCTGCGCCTCAGGATTGCCACATGTGAAATGGCACTTGTGCACCGTTAGAAGGGTTTTTTGTTTGTTTGTGTGTTTTCTGTTTTGGAATAGTTGCATTTGACAATGACTTCACTGTGGTTTAGGGCGTTTGAGGGAAATAAGTATTTAAAACTTTAGCATTATTTCTAATTCTATTACTAGTTATCAGTAAGTGTAGACATAAAAGTTCTATCTGTGCATGAATTTTGTGTAATACACTTTGCGGAGTTTCTCTTGAGCTTTGGTTCATATTTAGAGTAGAAATCAGGTGGGAGTTAGGGTAGGGAGTTGGGAATATGTGTAAAAAACAGCATTGCTGGAACTGACTTGGTGAAGCATACAGACACACAAAGCTTCAGCCGAGTGTTCCAGCTGGGCCGTGTTAGGAATGCACTTGTGTGGCTGATGACACATTCCTGGCCTCCTAAGTGTTAGTTTATGCTTGTTGAACTTGAAACCCCAGGGGATTATTATTTTCTGAAACCACATGACGAACACATTGGCCTAACTCCAGAGCAGTTCCCAATCTCTGAGTTGCCTGTTTACTTTTGAGGAGGGTGTATTTTCTTCAATTTTGCCTTAAGTGTCTTTTGGTCACTGGCCTGCCCATTTTCTCAAATTACTCTCCAGTTAGCTCATCTTTGTAACTGCAGGGATATACGGTTTCCATGTGGTTCGGTTCTCATGCCCAGAGATGGGGTCACTGATGGTCTGACAGCCAAATATGGGTGTAGGCAGGAAGGATGTTTGAAATATGGAACAAGCAGGGACATGTGGGCACGTGGTCGTGGACAACTGATACTTTCATTCTAGTGTACGCTGTCTGATGTTTGCCCCAGCTGTGGCTTGGGAGGTGGGGGGCACATACATATAGGAATACAACTTAGTAGATTTTTTTTTTTTTTAAGATTTTATTTATGGGGGCACCTTGTTAGGCGTCTGCCTTCAGCTCAGGTCATGATCCCAGGCTCCTGGGATCAAGCCCCCCGTCAGGCTCCCTGTTCAGCGGGAAGTCTGCTTCTTCTTCTCCCACTGCCCCCCACTTGTGTTCCCTCTCTCGCTCACTGTATCTCTCTCTGTCAAATAATAAAAAATTTTAAAAAAAAGATTTTATTTATGTGTTTGATAGATAGGTCACAGGCAGGCAGAGAGAGAGAAGGAAGCAGGCTCCCCACTGAGCAGGGAGCCCGATGAGGGACTCAATCCCAGGACCCTGGGATCATGACCTGAGCCGAAGGCAGAGGCTTTAACCCACGGAGCCACCCAGGTGCCCCTAGATGTGGTATCTTAAAGAGACTGAGCATCAGAAGAATTCTTTAAGCACTGACTTCATTCAGACACACCGTTTGGGTCCCCTGCATTCTTAGAGCTCTTAGAATTGAAATAATTTGCTGATTTCTGCAGGCTGGCTTTCCAGTGGGAGGGATAATACAAACCACAGACATCTTCACATCTTGTCTGTGCGGCCTTTATTAACCACTAGTGACATTACAACCGTGGTCTCCATGACTATAGAATTGTGTTGGGTCTGGAGGGAGTCACAATTTAACAACATATAGCATTTCCTCCGTTCTATGCAAGTGACTATAAATACTCAGTGGAAAGTAATTTTTCTTGAATCTGAACTCAAATGACACTTTGTTGCTATTTCTCTTACATCACATATAATTTTTGGTATTATTTGAGAGTTACATCTGCATATATCTTGTTGGCCTCTGAGTGATCGTAGTAACCTTGAGGGCACAGCAATTAATGCATACAACAAACATTTATTAAGCACCTGGGGTGTGTCAAGCACCCAGTGTGTATTTTAGGTATCAAGCCTAAATGAATAAGATTCATTTCTAGACCACAAGAATCTCACTTGTGAATGGGGGGAGATAGATAAGTAGATAGATAATTACAGCACATATCTTACAGTGATAGATCTATGCACATGGAATTAGAAAATGGGATACTTTGAGTATTAAAGGATGAGGAAGGGGGCACCTGGATGGCACATTGGTTAAGCATCCGGCTCTTGGTTTTGGCTCAGGTCATGATCTTAGGGTCCTGGAATCAAGCCCCGTATTGGGCTCTGGGCTCCGTGCTCCACATGGAGTCTGCTTGGGATTCTGTCTCTTTCTACCACTCCCCATACTCTTCCTCTGTCTCTAAAATAAAAAAATAAAAAAAAAAAATAAAAAAAAAACAACAACAACAACAAAAAAAAAAACCTAAAGGATGAGGAAGAATTATTCAATTGAAGAGGGTGGGAAGGGTCTTCCACAGAGGTCAAGAGGTCAACATAAGCCAACATATGGCTGTAGAAAAGATACGATTGTACAGAAAATTAAAAGTGAGCTGATAATCCAGGAATATAATGTGATGGCCTGGGTCAAGAAATGAGATCAGATGGTAACAATGTTGTCATTTAAATTGTCATTTTGTTGTTATTCGAAGAGGGTCATTTTTGTCACAAATCTGGGGTGCTATTGGCATCTGTGGTTAGAGGTCAGGGGCACTGATAAACATCCTACAATGCCCAAGACAGCCCCTCACAACAAAGAATTATCTGCTTCAAAATGTCAGTAGTGCTAAGGTCGAGCAACCCCGCTCTTGACCTTTTCATGTCTGGCTTTTATCATTCGAGTCTTAGCTAGAAGACGTCTGAGTCTTAGCTTCAAGCTCAGAGTCTTCTAGAGTCTTTGAGTCTTAGCTCAAGGCCACTTCTTCCGGGGCTCCCTTGCTCACCTGTCATAGAAAAGTTTGTCTTTTTCTCCTCTGTCACTCTCTATTATCCCTCTTTTATTTTCTTTGTACTTTTTGGTATCATCTGATATTATACTATGTGTTTATCCGCCTCTCCCCACTATTTTATACACATGATCAGATCTTTGATTTCTTTGCTGCTTTGTCTCCCAAGCTCAGAATAGTGTGGAGCCCATAAGCAAATACATGGAAAAATTTGCTATCTCTGGATTCTGGCTGGAGACATGCAGCAAGTTAGAGGCAGATTCTGTAATGTTGGGATAATAATAATAGTGCTTAACTTTTATTTTTACTGTATATGTAGCAGGCACTATTCTAAGCAGTTTATGTGTATTAACTCATTTGTCCCAAAACAACCCTAGGGAGTAGGCATGGTAATGACACCCATTCCACATATGAGGAACCTGAGAAAGAGACATTGAATATTTTCCCATGATTATGAAGTGGCCAGTGCTAGGAGGAATAACACCTCATGTGATCTTTGTGAATTCGCACAAGCTCTTTATGGCTATTAGTCTGAGTATGCTGTGGGGGGGGGGGGTGGGTAGGAGCTTGTGAATTGGATTTGAAGAGTTTCCAACAATGTGCCCCACAATGGAGATGCCAGGTCAGATAGAAATGAGAGGGTGAGTAGCTGCTGTGGGTTGCCAAGGATGGAGCATGCTACCCTCGCAAGGTTGTCCAAGACCCAGATAGGGTCTTAACCAGGGTGCTCTTATTTAAGGAGAAGGGATACAGTGAGTCCTGGCCTCCAAGGCAGTCCTGGCCAGGCTTGGGGAAAATTGTGTCTTAAGTAGCGGCACAATGCTGAGCAGTACTCCTGACATAGGCCCATCAGAAGTTTCTACAGACTATTTTCAAGGTCAGGAATGAGCCACAGAGATAACTAGGATGACAGCTTGCCTCTGAGGCCACCTCTAGGCAGAGTCTCTGTGGCTGGGTTGCAGAGGATGCTTGTGTTCACTGTGGGGTTGCTCACTGCTTGCATCTCTAAGGTTCTTGTCCTGGTGGCTCTGGAATTCTCAGAACTGAGGCCACACAGCTAGGTCATTTCATTCTAGTTTCGGTGTAAGCAACCCAACCTATGCTTTGTGGAAAGCCATGAGCCTGACCTCCACAGATAACATTGTTGACCTAGTTTGGCACTGCTGGGATGACAGGTGGTTACTGCTATCAACTACCTAGAAACAAGGGAGGAAGATGACAGCTTTGTTTTCTTTTTCTTTCCTTTTGCCCATGGTAAAGCTACAATTTGGAACTCAGTGAGTGGTGGTATAAAAGCACTTTTTGGGGAAAAGGGATGGGGCATTTCTGGGTCTTGAGTTCATTTCACCACTAGCCTTTGGGATTAATGGGGCAGAGCATACTGGGTTCTGAGTTCCTACCTTCTTCACATGCAGTTAGACCTCCTGACACTGGAGGGCACTGTTAGGTTATGAGGAGGGGCTAGAGAGGGAGAGGGCTGCACCTGCTTCAGTGGGGGCTGCTGATACTGAAAATGGTAAGCTTGGGGCTTTGTTGAAAGTTCAACCTCCTCTACATCCAGCAGAGAAGAGTTCCAAGGGGGCAGCAGGTAGAGCAGGGCATAGTGGAGAGCTAGCGCTGCTGTGCTAGCCCTGAACCCAAAAAGGGTCTTGACACTAAAATATGTCTCCAGAAACTGGAGCTGACATGGCACTTGCTGGAACCAATGTCTGGCAGTGGAAGATGCAGCAAATGAGCCTTCTGGTCTAAGTTGTAGGTACAGCCATGTCTGGAAGCAAAGACTTAAGTCAAACTGAGTTGGTAAAACAAAAAGTTTGGAAGAGTTGGGAGGTTAAGGTTGGGAAATTCTTGTGAGAAATTTATGCAGAGAGAGAGGTCCTTCCTGAGAAGCCCGGGCGCTGGAGGCTGATGCTAGGGGCAGTGAGCCAGGATTTGTTGCCATTTTATAGTTGATACAGGTGGCTAGCGAGACGATTTAGGTAAGGGAGTGCATCTTTCAGATTTGTCTTCAGTTAGCTTATTCAAATGACTGCATAGAGGATGGGTCCATAGAGAATCTGTGCCAGTCTAGGTGAAAGGAAATGGGCAAGGACAGAGCTAAGAGACGGAGGGGATGGAGGAAGTCTTCAGAATTTAAAGTGAAGAGGACTTAGTGATTAAGGGAGTGAGATTTATTGGGAATGAAGGAAGAGGCAAAGGTGACTTCTCTGTTTCATATTTGCTTGGCTAGTGGAGCTAACACTTCGGATAAAGAATAGAGGATGATGAAATACACTGGATGGGGAAAAGGATGAATGAAATGTCAGTCAAATTGCCCGCGAGGTCTCTGTGCCAACAGGATGAGAAAGCCCAATGTGTAAGGGCATCTGAGGCTCAAGAGAACTGTCTAGGCTAGATGTATAGATTTTGCAATAGGGAGATGAATTCATGAGAATGGATGGATTGTCTAGGGACAGTCTACGGGATGAGTAGAAAGAGGATATGGGGGGCACTTGAAGTCCCATCAATATAAAAGGGCCCAGAAGGAGCCCACACAGGAAACAGAAACAGCAGTAGAGTCAGATCTCAAGATCTGCATTAGATACAAGCTTCAGTCTGAAGTCTCTCCTCTCCATTGTAGAATTACGTCCTTCTCGCTCTCTTCTACCATTGGTATTTTTTTACTTACAAAGGAATAAGTGTTATTATAGAGGTATTAGACAACAGCTACTATTGTGTCACACAAACTGCCTATAAGCTTCTTTAGGCCTAGATCTTCATGGTTGTCCTGTCCCTGGTATAAACTTGAGTGGCTCATGCATAGTCATAGGCTTTTAATAGATAGGTGGTATTGAATGCATTGATTAGAAATGTTCCATGAGAGAATGAATGTACTATTTCAGAAAATTTGTTTTTTAACCCACATCAGAAGAAATTTATAGGCCAATTAGATTTTTTTTCTCAGTTTCATAATGGACTCAACCCCCAGTTGGGTAAACCAGTTAGCTAGTATCTTAAATTAGCTAGATCAGTACCATAGTTAGTTCAGTACAGTAGACATTGGCAGAAGCTGGACGAGCAACTCAAAAAAATATGATTTTCTAAAAGGGGTCAGATGTGCTGGTTTCAAAAATGGAGGAGAAGGCTCTTACATTCTTCTTGCTCTCAGGTGCATACAAGATTGTGTTCTCTTCTTTCGCTTCAGGGAAAAATAGAGGGATGGGTTTTTAAAGATTTAGGGAAAAGAATGCAGATTCTATAAATACCCAAGAAAAATAATGATAAAACAAGTAATTCTACTTTAATGAACTGAAGGCCAATGTTATTTAGTGCTGTTTATTACTGGGAGGCAAAAAGAGAGCAGATCTTTTGGGTAAGTATTGATATTTCCATGTTTGTGGGGGGATTCATACTAGCAAAAGAGAAGCTTATCTTCCATTGTTCAAACTTGGCGACATCTTGAGTAATCCGGAGACAGGAAATTGCTACTCAAGGAATATATTTTATTTTAGATTATATGCTTATTTGACCTAAAACCATCATACCATTTTGTTTCTAAGTATAAATGAAACATCTAAATGGTTTGTTCTGCCTTTGGAATATTTGTAGACTCAGATTTTTCTCTATACTCGTTCTCTAGGGAGGCTTATACTATACTGATAATATTTAGGGAGTCTAGGGTACTTCTTACTGTAGTTCCAAGCCTCAATTTGAGTGCCAGGTTGCTTGGAATAGCTCAGAGGCCTGTAGTCAAAGAAGCTAGAAGCTCTCAGATGTTCAAGAGTGCCAGGGACTCACCCCTTCTAAGAGGGATGAAGTTGATGATGGAATTTTAACCCTTCTTGGCAGTTCCCCAGTGTTCTTTGTAAGAACATTTGACAATGTTCCCTTTCAGGGCTGAGAAGTTTTCCCTAATTCTTAAACTGAAAGCTCTTCTATTAGAAAAGTTCTCATGAAGGCTTTTGTGAGTGGGGGTCATCATGTTGACTGGTGGCTTCTTCTCATGCCTCCCCTCCATCCTTCATGTACCTGCATATTCACCCCTTCATCCCACCATGGAGAGCTTTTGAAAACAGAGCTTTGGAAGAGCAAACCATCAATCAAAAGAGGCAGCAACACTGCCCTTTGGGGTTTAATAATGTGTCCTGCACTATTTTTGTATTTAGCAAAAATCAATTCTGCCTCATTATGAACATGTTTTCCCTTGAGCTTTCATTTCCGAGATTATTTCAAGGGACATTATATCCATATATTAGTCTCATTTGTCCATATCTCACTCAATAACTATTAGAATTATTAAATATCTTGAACCAGGAAGTTGTATTTCGCCAGCATTAAATGCAGCTTGAAATTCTAAGATTCAATTTGGAGAAAAATCACTACATTTGAGTGGGTTAGAATATTGCCAAAAATGCATTTTCCATCTGTCCCATGGTAAAAGCTGTTTTAGCATTTGAAATTTATAGCCAAGGACTTTCTGCCATCTTTGCAAAATGGTCTGGAACTGGAGAGTATGACAAAGATTGTAAGTCCTTGGGAGCTGTCCTTGCTGTGGAGAAGGACGAAGTGGAGTAGAGGTCAATTTCTTTGTTTCAATACCTTTAATGGTAGATGTCTTTGATGTCTGATACTCTCAAGTCAGCACCAGCACACTCCACACCTGAGAGGGTGGTTCCCAGAGTGTTTGCACCTATAGCCACACATATTCCAATGTGACATGATCCACAGTGATGATTATGGTTACTTCTCATCCTTTCTTTCTGAACTGGATCTACCCTGGAAATATAAGCGTTGGACTCATCCTTATAGGCCTAACCTAACACATGCAAAGAAGACTCTGAGTGTGCCAAATGCAAATAAGAAATCAAAGGCCAAGTTAGGAATTGGTTTTCAGCCTCTTGCTTTTTAAATTTTATTTTATTAATATTTATTTATTTATTTATATTATTATTATGCTATGTTAGTCATCATACAGTACAACACTAGTTTTTGATGTAGTGTTCCAAGATTCATTGTTTGCATATAACACCCAGTGCTCCATGCAATGTGTGCCCTCCTTAATACCCATCACCAGGCCAACCCATCACCCCAGCTCCCTCCCCTCTAAAATCCTCAGTTTGTTTCTCGGAGTCCACAGTCTCTCATGGTTCTTCTCCCTGTCCAATTTCCTGCCTTCATTTTTCCCTTCCTTCTTCTAATGTCCTCCATGTTATTCCTTATGTTCCACAAGTAAGTGAAACCATATGATGACTGACTTTCTCTGCTTGACTTATTTCACTCAGCATAATCTCCTCCAGTTCCATCCAAGTTGATGCAGATTTTGGGTATTCATCCTTTCTGATGGCTAAGGAATATTCCATTGTGTATATGGACCACATCTTCTTTTTCCATTTGTCAGTTGAAGGGCATCTTTGCTCTTTCCACAGTCTGCCTATTGTGGACATTGCTGCTATGAACATTGGGGTGCATTTGGCCCTTCTTTTCACTATATCTTTATCTTTGGGGTAAATACCCAGTAGTGGAATTTCCAGGTCATACAGTAGCTCTATTTTTAATTTTTTGAGGAACCTCCACACTGTTTTCCAAAGTGGCTGCACCAGCTTGCATTCCAACTAACAATGTAAGAGGATTCCCCTATCTCCACATCATCTCCAATACTTGTTGTTTCCTGTCTTGTTAATTTTGGCCGTTCTAACTGGTGTAAGATGGTATCTCAATGTGGTTTTGATTTGAATTTTCCTTATGGCTAATGATGATGAACATTTTTCACGTTTCTGTTAGCCATTTGTATGTCTTCTTTAGAGAAGTGTCTGTTCCTGTCTTTGGCCCATTTTTTGACATGATTATCTGTTTTTTGGGTGTTGAGTTTGAGGAGTTCTTTATAGATCTTGGATATCAGCCCTTTGTCTGTAGTATCATTTGCAAATATCTTCTCCCATTCTGTGGGTTGTCTCTTTGTTTTGTTGACTGTTTGCTTTGATGTGCAGAAGATTTTGATCTTGATGAAGTCTCAAAAGTTCATTTTCACTTTTGTTTCCTTTGCCTTTGGAGACATGTCTTGAAAGAAGTTGCTGTGGCCGATGTCGAAGAGGTTACTGCCTATGTTCTCCTATAGGATTTTGATGGAGTCCTGTTTCACACTGAGGTCTTTCATCTATTTTGAGTTTATCTTTGTGTATGGTGTAAGAGAATGATCGAGTTTCGTTCTTCTGTATATAGCTGTCCAATTTTCCCAGCACAATTTATTGAAGAGGCTGTCCTTTATCCATTGGATATTTTTTCCTGCTTTGTTGAATATTATTTGACCATAGAATTGAGGGTCCCCATCTGGGCTCTCTGTTTTGTTCCATTGGTCTGTGTGTCTGTTTTTGTGTCAGTACCATGCTGTCTTGGTGATCATAGCTTTATAATATAGTTTGAAATCAGGCAACATCAACATGAAATCATGGCAACAATCAACATTTCCTCAGTGATTTGGACTCTTTTCTGGATCTGTCCAAATTTTAGCAATTTTAATTGCAGCACTTTGAAAAATGCCAATGGTATTTTGATCAGAATGCATTGAAAATATAGATTGCTCTGGGCAGCATAGACGATTTAACAACATTTATTCTTCCTATCCAAGGAGTTGATTTTTAGCCTCTTCACTTATGTGGGCCCATATGCAGCTGTTCTTTATTGTCCTACATGATGCACCTGACAGTGATCTCTTCTCTTTGTCTTAGCAATGCTGATAAAAAACTGTGAGCACTAACATCATTACTCATGGGCACTGTAGCTGGTTCTCCTTAGTCTGTTCTTACGTGGATGGATCCTGCCTCTTAGCATCATCACTGGTCTACTCACCTGGCTTAAAAAGAGGGAATCCCTTCCTTTTGATTGCATGTTAAATTGTGTCCCTGCCATACCTTCACAGTGTCATTGTTTAATCTCTGCCATGTTGAATTCTTGATCATTTCTACTGTTGTCACCACTTATGCTTCAGTTCATCATGCAACAACTTAAGAAGCTTCAGTCTTTTGTTTAGCACACAATCACATGACCTTATTGTTATTACCTCAAATATTATTATACACCCAATTAATATCACATAGAGGCAGCCTGGCATAGTGGGTAGAGCACAGGCTTTGAGATCAGGCTTCCTGGATTTAGATCTTGACTCTACCGTTTTGTAGGTGTGTAGGTATGCAGGGTTGAACAAGTTAGTTAAGCGCTCTTGGCCTCAATTTCCTTATCTTCAAAATGGGGATATTGATAGAATCTTCCATAGAGGGTTCTTGTGAGTAAGGACTAAATGAATTAGTACATACTAAGGGCTTGAAACAGTATCTTTCAGAGATTAATTTATCAAATTTTAGTTATAGGAAAATTGAAAGATCAAGGTTTCTTCATCAGTCATTTTGCCCTGATAACTTACTGTTTATTGATTGCAAGAAAATATATGTGAAACTGCTTAAGAGGTTTGGTATAACTTTTGATACACTTAAATTCCTCTCCTCTTTATAGTACATGGAACTTAGGTGATGATGATGATGATGATAGCCAACATTTATGAGCACTTAGGATGCGCCAGGCCCATCCTAAGTATTATATATAATCGTATTTATTCTTCATAAAAACCACATGGTGGGAGGCTTATCCTGACTTTACAGCTGAGGAAGCTGCAACTCAAAGGCTTGTTGCTGAGTTCATCCCCAGGTCTGTCTGCCCACAGTCTGCACTATTAACCATTACTGTAAACCACCTCTTTTACAACAATGGACTGTTTCTCCTTCGAAGCAAAAGCCTGGGGGAATGGGAAGAAAAGGAAATATTTCTGGGATCTACTGCTTATGAGCTGTTGGACCTTGAAGATGACACTCAACTTCCCTAAAGTTCAGAGTTTTCATCTGTCTACTGAAGAAGACAATTACTGCACAGGTTGTGTGAGAGATGTAAAGCAAAATATACTACCTAACAGCAAGAACAGATAAGTACTTCAGGAATTGCTTCCTATCTGGCTTTGCCAGGGCAACCAGAAATGATGAAGATTTCTTTTCTCATACATGGTTAATGCACATGATGAAGGTGGGCCAGCTCGTTCTGAGATTAGTCTCCATTTCTCTTCACGATGGAACCAGAGCTCAGTCTCCAATAGGCAGCATGACCTGGGGAATGATTTTCGTTCAAAGCGAGTGCACGTCACTCTTGTCCTGCGCAGTCTAATCGGTGTGGGAGGCTGTGACACAACCCTTATATGCAACCTCAGTCTTTCTCAACGTCAAGGAGTTTACATGACAAATTTCAGTTCTTTCTGATAGGCTTTGCAAAAACGCTGGCACCTCTCTGTCTTTCTAACAGAGTGTTGTGTGATTGTTTCCTTCTGAGGTTGGTCAGGAAATTATTTCGGGGGAAGCTAGGTTTTGAGGGCTGTGATTATGTTTGATGGTGTTGGGAGGGGGCATATTAGATCCTTTTTGTCAGTTCTTGGTCAGAATGGAGCTTAGAATGGATTCTGCAATTTGTGAAACTCATAATGCTCCCAGTGTAATGTCATTACCAAGCCTCCTGACAGCAGCGGGTAAGGAGTAGCTCAGGGGTATTACTGATAATCACTTCAAGTTCAATTTCATGTGTGATTACAGATCTATCCGCCTTCTTTATCACTTCATCTTTGGGTAGCACACCATTGTTTCAGAAGCAGAAATTCAGCAATGATTTTGGTTCATCTGTTGACAATAAACATATTAGATTGTCTGATCAAGGCTGATGCCTGAGCTCAATCTTTGGGATTATGGTCAATTCAAACAGAGCCAACACTGCCCCATGTCTGTGGAAGTCATTGGTGCTGTTCACCACATTTTCTGTCTCTCACCACTCTGGCAGCATGGCAGGTTGTACTTCCTGGATTTTTAATATTTGGGTGGGATCATAGAAGGAGTTCTGGACAATTTGTTGTGATTGTACACCATTCAGTAGTAATGTACTACTTCCAGGCTGGAATGTGTATTTGCCAGCATGGCCTATCCAGGGATCTCTTTTCCTTCTGCCACAGTTTCAGGCAACATTGTCCTTTGTCACCTTGGTCCCAGAGAGCCCCAGCATGGACTTCGTAGACAGGCAGCCCGGACTAGAAATAAAGTGTTGTTATTTTAACAAATGAGATATTTGTTACCTGCCTGCCAGGGGTATCCCACTCTATCCCAGATAATGCAATGATCCTTAGTCAAGGGTTTGCACTTCGGGTGAGCAGTCAAGATATATCCTTGATGACACTTGTTTTCTCTGTTTTATTTTTACCATAAAGTTCATCTAGCGGTCTGAGAGTATTTAAGACCTTGATTGTAAATGTTTTAGGGGCAATCAAACTTGTTTCATAGTCTAATTTTTTTTCTTTTTCTTAAGAAAAAAATTTTTTTCCTGTATCTCCTTGTCCCAATCCCTATTACTTTGCCTGGCACATAGCAGCCACTCAATAAATGAGTAATAAAGGAATTTTACATAAATCCACTAATTTGAATGAAAATTGCCATTAACATTATAGAAGTGGTTTTTTTGTTTGTTTGTTTTTGGTTTTTTTTACTCTTTCCAAACTTACCTTTGCCAGTTATCCTTTTATTCATTTGACCGGAAGTCAGACAATTTTCCATTTTCAGGTCTCCCTTGACGGCAGGCAGCCCTGTTCTGGCTTATCAGTAGCTACATGGCCTCTCTGGAGAGAGCAGCACAGAGCCTCTCCATCTTCTGAGCTCAGCCATCCCAGGAAATGTGGTGGACCCTTGCTCACATAGGCAGGAAAATCCCCTAACTCTGGCACCATTTTTTGGCCAAGGACACGGTACACAGAGTGCTACCAGCTGTGGAACAGACTTTTCACCTTTTTAAAATTTCACATTTGTGTAGTTTCACCTCTGACCCTAGAGAGCCCTGTCTCTAAACTCCTTCCCATTAGGACACACCCAAAATGTCTGTCTCAGTGCTAAGAGGAAAAGGGACAGGGGTTAAGACAGCCCAAGACCTCAGTCTGATACCTGGAGACAAAATGCCAATCTTTATAACACTCAGCACATATCCCGACCAATCAAAGATCTCTCTTGAAGCAATTGCTTCTCTCCATTTCCCCTGACATCACTTCAGATCCGGCTCTCCAATCTGTTGATTGCACTATTAAATTACAACAGTGCCTGGGACACCAGTAAGTACAGTTATTATTATCTGTATTATTGCTATTTTGTCAGCCTCCTGTTCTCCCTGTCCCCACGTTTTTTCCATACTCCAGTCCATCCTCTGCATCTTTGAAAAATAGATCCTATTCTGTCTTTTCGCCATTTCTAAAGCCCTCTGGCCCCCAGTGCACAGTGGGTAAAGCCCGCAATCCCGAGTGCATCGTCCTTCACCGACAGGGGGCGCTCACCCATGGTAGCCATATTGGAATCACTAAAGGAGCTCCTCAAACTCTTCCATCCCCAAACTCTCTTTTGCAAGAGATGCCAATGAGCTGATAAGTGATGTGGAAGGGAGACATGACACATTCCTGAGGTGGATTCCACACCGAGCAACCCCTCCTCCACGGATAGAACCACTCTGTTCTCCCACCACACTGCCACATGCAGTATGGGTTCCCAGATCCTGGGGCCTCCTCACCATTACCAAGCTCTGTCATACTGCCTTGCTCTGCACATGAATTATCATTCCCTTTTATGCCCTTCTTCTTTTCTCTGCTTGTGTCCATGGTTTTTTTTAACATTTAGTTTAAATGTCAGTTCTTGGGCCTTTCCCAATGTTTCTGGATGGTTGTCTCTCTCCTTTCATGGCACTGTGCATTGACCCGCATTATTATACTTGTCATAGGGCAACCTCATTATTCGTGCCTGCAACTTCCTGGAGAGCCAGAGAATGCCTTATTCTGTGATCTTCTACCAGATTTTAACTGAGTTTTGATACCTGGCAGACATTTAATGAGAGGAAGAGCTGTGTTGAAGTATGAGTTTTGGAGTTTTCCCTCCTAGGGCCCCGTGACAATTAAATGAGAGCATACAAGGCACTTAGCCCAGTGTCTGATTCTTACTAAGTGCTCAATAAATGGCACCTATCATTTTTTGTGAAAGAGTGTTTAGCAATTAGTCAGTATATATAATTCTTTCGTTCATATGGTGAATTGTCTGCACATTCATACCAATTCCAGGATGCCTGTTTTTCTCATCCAGATAATATTTAAACTCCCAGGTATTTATTTAGCAAATATTAGTTGCTGTGGGGACTATATACTACTTCATCTTTGCTTCCAAACAGATATAACGAAACTCCACTGACAACATGAATGCACGCAAAATGGCAGTGAGGTGCTCACAGGCAGAGAGCTGGATCAGCTATGGAGCACAGGCTGGGCTCTAAATGCAGTGCGGATACAAGGAGACTCAGTGTGGCCTGAGAGACAAGATTCATCCTTTTGGGAGCTTCATTCACGTACTCATACTGTATTCACCCCTTGGGAAAAAAGGTGGCAGGAGGGAGTATGGCTTGATGAGCAGAGGAAATATGGTAGAGTGAACAAGTAGGCAGGTGAAATTTTGGGCTTTGTGGGGTAAGGAGGGTGCCAGGGCCATGCTACTCGGGCTGTGTAGCATGATGCGGGGCAGCACCAGCATCACCTGGGAGCCTACGACAAGTGCAGAATTTCCGGTCTAGCCGTCCCCCCACCCCACCCAATTAAAATCTACATTTTAAAAGTATCCCCAGATGATTCCTGAGCACATGAAAGTTTGAGAAGAAATGACCTAGAGCATGCTCAGGGAGCTGACTTTATTGGGTCCTGCTGGATCATTACAGGGGTCCCTTGGTCCATCTGCACTTCCAGCGCAGTCTGAAAACTGCCCAGACTTTGTTACTCATGCATAAATGTAACATTTCTTTGTTCCAAAGGTACTTAGATGCTATTATGAAAAAAGACAAAATTCATTTGGAAGTGTTCCTGAGTTCTTAGTAGTTTTTCCTCATTGTGTGGTTTCTCAGGCATCCAAATCTAAAACAGCTCTTGAGCGAAGGTTTTCAAAATAATTTATATTAAAAAGAAGTTTTAATATTTGAAAACCAGTATTTGGAAACTGATATACCTTCAGTCCTGCCTGATGCACAATATTTTGGGTCTTCACAGACAGACCTGGGAATCAAAAATGAAATGCATCTCTTCGTGAAACAGAGCAAACCACCTAACGCATAGCAAGCTGTTTCCCCGAACCAGGACTTAGGGCTCTGGCATAGTTTTTACCCTTGTGCCTTGTACTGTATGAGCTTCTTCTTACAGCTCCTAGGATAGGAGAAGCAAGTGCCTGCATGCTTCTGTTCCTTCCCCTTTCTCTGTGCCCTCTGTCAGTTAGGCTGGTGGTGATGATTGATGGGTAGGAGTGGAAATTTAGGCATTTTATGCAATTCTTGTTCCACTTCTTGGCCTCGGCTGGGTTACTGGCTTGGACGATGTCATACTTGGTGTGGAAGAGGGCAGGAGAGAAGCCTGGCTGTCTTACTCATCTCGGTCCTGAACACAGATGCAAAGCTTTAGCACCTGGTTCTTCCCAGTCTGGTGTAGCACTGACCTTGAAATCAGCCAGACCCGTCATCAAATCCTGTCTCCATCACTTTGGGGTGGTTACCTAACCTCTCTAGGACTCCACCTCCTTATTTGCAAAATAGTGGTAACAAATCTCAGAGAGCTCTTCTAAAAAATGAAATGCAATTCACAAGTCATTTGGCATAGCCTTCCCATCGTCGAGAGCTCCACTATGGCTGTATTCATTGTTACCATCTGCTCTGTCTTCTCAAGGCACCTCTTCATCTGTCTTCTAGGTGGGGACCTTCGTCTGATAAATTCGAATGCTGAAGAAGTATGGGCAGGACAGGTAGAAAAGGGAGGCTGAGCAATTATTCCTGCTCACAAGTGATTCACAGTAGAGACTGAGAAGAGGAAATGAAATACCCTGTGCCCTGGCTCTTACTCAGCCCGAGCCCTGCCTGTATGATCACTTAGCATCACAGAAATGATCTCCTCATTCTTTGTTTAGCTCACCTCAACTCAGGGCCACAGTGCTGACGTTGGCTTAGCCTTGACTGACCTGTATGGACTCAAACAATTTTCTTCACCTTCTTTAGACTCAGTTTCCTTATCTTTAAAACAAAAGCATGAGCCTTTGTGATCTCAAAGGTATTTCCAATTATAAAATTCTGAGAGATTATGCCCAACTGAGAGCAAGTGGAATTAATGTGGTGAAGGGGAGCCCTCCAGGGGGAAATGCTGGAGATGAGGACAAGAATAGATGTGAATCATCTCAGTTTTGGGGCTCGGAAAAGCTCATGGCAGTTTTCTGTATTTGTCTGCCTGGCTGCGAGCTTACACCCTGCCCTTGTTTGGCCTTGAAGAACATGGGTTTTTCCATTGTTTAGAATGTCCCCACTAGAGTGGGGACAATACTGTATTGTCACAAATCATTGTGTCACGTCTGCTTAGGAAATCAACTACGGCTGCTTCTCTTTGAATCCTTGTCCGGGAAGCTCTCAAGCCAGCCGATTGCCTCCACAATTCATGATGACTCCTGGTGGCTCCTCTTTGGCCAAAGACCTTCTTCTCCCTACCCTGGACACCATCGGGGATCATAGACATTTTCTCTCCATTCACCCCCGCACCATAAACGGCCCTGGTGACTGTCAGGCAGGTAAAGAGAATGTCATCATGCTCAATAGGGATGTCAGACCAGATGTGAGTCAGTGTTCGCTTCCCCCAAGCACAGCTGAGAGACAAAGGAACGGATTTACTGGAGATATACACAAACCAGAACCTATTATGTTAAAAAAACATAAATAAAATGAAGAAAAAGACATGCAGAGGGAAATTATCTTTTTAAAGCATCTTTGCAAAACAGCACTCAATACACATCAGTACAATAGCGGAGTCATCGATGTGTGTCAACCCGTAGTTTTTAATGACAGGAATGTATAAACAAGTAGGTAACACACAGCCCAGCTGCTTCTGTGGTTTGTCTTAACGTGCTCTCTCTGAGAATGAGCTGCTGGAAACACAGCTGAAAACACAGACGTAGAAAATGAGTAATTTAAGTTGAACATCGAAAAGGAGACGTGGATGAAGGTTCAGAAAGAATATCTATTCGACTTTATAAGCCTCCCAAGTGAGATTAGGCTAAATAGGCAGAAATTTTACTCTGCTCTCAAAGCATAAATAGTATTTCTCATTTCTCCTGGTTGGTAGGCAAAGCCATGCCATGAATAATTTTTTAAATGCAGATTCTTTATGAAAAGAAAAACGTACCCCATCTTTTCCTCCTTCCTTGTGTCTGCTTAGGCTCTTAACCCAGGAGTCCCTCCATTTCTTCTCACAGCCTGTATCAATGCTCAACACCCAGCACAGAAACACCAGAAAAGTTTAAATCTTTTCATTTTTTTCTGCAAAGAATTTAAAACTGCCCCACTTTTGTTCTTACAGATAATTTGTAATAGCAGATGTGGTTTTATTTATATTAAATGCATGTGTAGGGGGCCAAATAGAATCATGGAGGACAGAGTAAGTGAGGGTCTTCTCTTCCAGAGAGGACATAGGGCAGAGAGCCAACCATGAAATCTTATTAAATCTTATGAAAGCAGATACATCTTACTTTTATTTATATGCCTGGAACAATCCAGATACTTTCCTTGTAGAAGCTCTTTACAAAAACTGTAAAGTGGTCATTTTCTTCATTTTTGGAGAGGAAGCTGATGCTCGGAGAAGCTAAGTAACTTGTTAAGCTCCCATATCCCCTAAGGAGGAGGGCAGGGTGGAAGTCCAACGCCAATGCCTCATTGCTCCCTTTTTTGACAACAAGATCAAAATTACACATTAGGCAGCTACTGTATGCCAGATATTTTGATGGCAGCTGGAGATGTGAAGAGAAAAAGAACCAAGGGCTTCACAAAGCATTTATCAAATGCTTGTTGTCTGCCAGGCACTCTCACAAAGGGAAGTCACGGTCATGCCTCACAGCAGAGAATCATGCAAAGTGGATGTGCTTATTAGCTTATTTTTCAGATAATGAAAAGCACATGCTCAGACTGTTTATCTCACACAGCTAAGATCACACAGTGAATGAGTGTTAGAACCGAGGTCTGGTCTCAGGTATGTCCAGCCCTCAACCCTTGCTCTTTTTCACTATATATTTAATGTTTACTAAGTTTTCCAAGATTTTGGGTATGGACTTGGTATGTTACATCTGCAGAAGTATTTGTATTTAAAAAAAAAAAAAATTCCAGTTTTATTTAATGTTTTTTCCATTTTATTTTTATTATTTATTTATTTTTTATTTAAATTCAATTATTTAACATACAGTGTATCACCCAGTTACCCCATCCCCCCACCCCGCACCCCTCCAGCAATCCTCAGTCTGTTTCCTATGATAGAATCCTGCAGGTGAAACTGCAACCATGTAAGTGGGGGAAATCCCTTTGCTCAGGGCAAAATGTCAAGACTTTAAAGTGACACTCGATGTGAAGTCTATTAGACGAAGACACATAACTGTGAAAGGTGGATTATTTTAGTTGGTAGGCCACAGAGAGAAAAGTGATATAAAAATAATAAAATAATGTACAAATAAACTTCTGGTGATATAAATAGTACACATAACTCTTGAAAAAATTCAAAGTCAGTGAGGAGGATTCCTTTGAGGATCTATTTAAAATATACTCACTGAGGGGCACCTGGGTGGCTCAGTCGGTTAAGCTGCTCCTTTGGCTTGGGTCGTGATCCCAGAGTCCTGGGATCGAGCCCCACATTGGGTTCCCTGCTTGTTGGAGATCCTGCTTCCCCCTCTCCCTGCCACTCTGCCTACTTGTGCTCTCTTTCTGTCAAATAAATAAAAAAAATCTTTTTAAAAATAAAATAAAATATACTCACTGATACTGGAATCATAAAATAGAGCTCCAGTCTTGGCACTTCCTTGTATGAATACCTTATCTGGCTGTTACAAAAATCTCATCTCCTCACTATAACCTGAATTTTGTTTTATCTCACCCCTATTTCTCTTGGCTAGGACCCTCCCATTCTTTTTCTCCAAATGTGGAAACATTTTCAACACCCACTCTATCTCCAGAATGATTTGACTTGATAGTTCCTTACTGCAAGTGGCCCCACCTGCCTTTTCTTTGGACTCCAGTGTGAAGAGCTGATATACACCTCGTGATCCTTGTTTTGCTTTGCTTTGCTTTGTGTTAATTGCTCTTTGTACTTGTTTTGCTTTACCTCTGAAATTGTAAGTTTCTTGACGGTTTTTCTCATCCTTCTTATTCTGTAGCATCTGGCACAGTGTTTACAAATTGTGTTCATGGATGTCAGTAGATCTTAGTTAAATGAAACCCAGGTAAACAAGGCCAGAGTGAAATAGGCAGTCAGAACATCCAGGCAGCAGACTCTCCCTGACTTGAGAATAAATTGCTTTCCAGCAAGGGAAGGAGTTGGGGGAGAGAGGAAGACGGGAGAAGAGGCTCTTCTGTAATTTGGCACCGACATGAAGTTTACAGTGGAAAGTCGGCATGCCTCCACAAACCACCTTCACTCTTCTCATGAGGGAGACTATCTCCTCATTTGACAGGAGCTTATACAACCCAGTGGGAAACTCTCTTAACCCCCCACAGCCCTAACCTTCCTGACAGCAGCACGTGCAGTTACTTAGCAACAATTATGGTATCGCATATACAGTATTATTATGACTTCAGGTGGGAAAACAACTGGAACCAAGGCTTAAAGTCAGCAATGAAAGGGAGAGATGTAGTAAATGTAGAGCTAGAACAGAGTTCTCTCTAAAAACACATTTTGTGCCAAGTTTCCCATGAAGGGACAAGGGGCACATCCTAAAGTTAAAGCTTTCCCCCACAGAGAAAGAGCTGAGGCCTGCAGTTTTTCCAAATAGTGTTTTTCCCAGCAGCAAACCCATACTTAGTTCTTCCAGAACATTGAATAACGCTCTTTCTCCTGCCCTCACCCCCAGGGGGTGCGTGGCTGGGCACATAAACACATTCCATTCTCTACCATTCAGAATTAGGAATAATACCCATCATCAAAGAGAACGGTCTTCATTTGATTCCCAGGCCTCTCAGGGAGGATGAAAATCACAGTGTATAGTGGTTGGCCAAAAGGGTGATGGTGGCACTCACGATATAGCCCGTCATAATTATTATCCACTTTGTGGCTGGTGAAACCAAGTGCTGAAACATACAGTTTGACTTTTTAAAAAGCAAATGGTTGGGAACTGCAGGATCATAGCTCTCTGGCCCTAGGACAAGGGGACTCGTGTTTTGTAGTTCTTGCTGTTTGTTTTTGCCATATAGCTATCATGATGTAAGGGGCACTGTTGTTCACTTTTTCGGTGTCCAGTCCCCTTTGCTTCTTCCAATTGTGGTATTTTTTTCCTGAATCATGAGATTCAGAAAAGTTGACCCCATTTCCAACACCAGAGAGTAGGAAATAAGCAAGTCCAGGTGGGCATGGGGAGACATTCTCTTGTTCCTCATCTGTCCATGCACCATGGCTCTTTTTATTCCTTGTTTCATTTATTTTTGCCTTCTTTCTTGCATGTTCAGAACAACGTCAAAAATGTCTTTGAAGGATAAGGAGAAGATACCTCCATGTGAGTGGGAGGGTTATGCATGTACAAGTGCATAGAAGAAGGAAGTTGAATGTTGACTTGAAAGTCAGCGGGACATTTGCCCTTCCAGTTTTCTAAGCACCAGCTGGTACAACCTTTTTTTCTCTCCCTGATCCATGAGTCATGCCTCATCAAAAGTTTCCCGGGGCCCTGGAGTAAAAACGGCAAATCACTGGGTACAAATGATAGGAGAAGTACAAGATTTCATTAGATGGTGTGAGTGAAGGACTGCAAAGTGAAAAACTGCCAAGAGTATTGACCCTTGTGCTACAGAAGGGGCATTAGTCCTTAGATAGTGGCTGAAAGGTGTGTGCATTTTTGGGTGAAACCTTGAAGCTGAATCTGGTTTCAGGTGAGGCAGCAATTCTTTGCACCAAGTTCTACAAAATTTTGCCTTAGAATCTGATGGAATGATTGACTACCAAACTCCACTGACCATATAATTCTTGAGGATGGACTCGCAGACACTTGATTAAGTATCATAAGCATTGGCTGGGGCCGAATACTTAAAAATAGTATGAGATATCAAAGAGCGTACAATCCCAAAAGAAGACTTGGGTATCAATAAGCTTTGAAGGCAGAATGCCTGAGTTGAATCTCTGCTCTTCCAATCTTGCCCGGGTCTAGTTTTATACGTATTAAAAATGAGCACCAAACTGTTTCATCTTTTTTCTGAAACCAGTGAGAAGCCACCTGGATAGAGTGTCACACCATCTTGTTCTAAGGGCATAGTAAATATTTGCCAATTCTATTGGAGAATTGGCAACTTCCTATCCTACAACATTAGTGGAAAAACTGTCACCCTCCGATCTCTTGGGTACCTGAGGCTTCTCATTTCCTCTTAGAAAGTCCTGGAACTATTTATCTAAAACAACCATGTGTACTCCTGCTGTCTCTTGTAGTTCCTTCTTGCTTTATTCCCAGCAGTGTCCTGGAGAGAAGCATATTGAACAGTTGAAACAGGTGATTTCTAAAGTCAATGAATACTAAAATTTAGTAAGGAACTAATCAGTACAGAGGGAAATTTCAAAAAATTAAAACACATGGTTCATAATCACGGGGAGTTTAAAAACTAGTTAAAGATCAAAATGGACGCACCTTATGGAACAGCAGGCAGGAGTTCTGTTGTATGGGAGGTATTGTAGCTAATTTCTCATTGGGTGGTTCTTTTATTCAAGCATGCCTTGATTGAGATGGATGAGGCTGATTGCCCTACTACTTCATATTGGGCTTTCATCTTCTGGCTTTAATTCTTAGAGGTTTCAAAATGTATTTTGATCATTTTTCCTTAGGGAAGTAGGTGATCAACTTCTTAGCCCATCTAGCCCAAAACTAATGAACCATAATGTGAAAATGATTGCTTTTAAAGGAATGAATTATAGGCAGGATAACTGAACTCCATATGTTTTTCTGAAGAATTGGGCTGCTTTTTTTTTTTATAACAGCTTTATTGAAATACAATTTACATACCATAAAATTTACCCTTTTAAAGTGTACACTTCAGTAGATTTTTAGTACTGTTGGGCATTCATCCACACTATCTATTGTTGGAACATTTTAATCATCCCCCAAAGAAACTCTGTACTCATTAGTAGTCACTCTCCATATCCCTATTTCCTGCAGCTTTTGGCAACCACTAATCTACTTTCTGTCTCTATATTTGCCTATTCTGGACGTTTGGGATAAATGGAATCATACAACATATGGTCTTCGATAGCTTGCTTTTTTTCTCTTCACACAATGGTTTCAAGGTTCATCCATGCTGTAGCATGTATCAGACCTTCCTTCTTTTTAAGTGTCAGATAATATTCTACTGAATGGATATTCTACATTTTGTTTGGCTCTAATGAATAATGCTGCTATGAACATGAATGTAAAAGTTTTTGTGTGGACACATTTCTGTTGGGTTTACATTGAGGAGTAAAATTGCTGTATCTCTGTGTTAAACAGTTTGAAGAACTGCCAGACTGTTTTCTAAAGTGCTGCACCCTTTTAGAATCCCACTAGCAATGAACGAGGGTTCATGTCCTCCATGTCCTTGACAATCTATATATCTGTATGTATGGTTATCTATATATCTGTATATCTCCTATCGGCTCTGTTTCTCTGGAGAACCCTGACTAATATACCGGGTGAAACTGGCCACATAGAATAATTTGGAGGTGCTTCTTAGTCATCTAGTTTTTGCAAGAGTTTTTGAAGGACTGGTGTTAATTCTTCTGTAAACGTTGGTAGATTTCACCAATGAAGCCATCTGGGGCTAGGGATTTTTTTTCTTTCTTTCTTTCTTTCTTTCTTTCTTTCTTTCTTTCTCTCTCTCTCTCCCTCTCTCTCCTCTCTCTCTCTCTCTTTTTTTTTTGGTGAAAAATTTTTAAATTACTAAGTCAGTCTCCTCACTTGTTATAGGTCTAGTTAGATTTTCTGTTATTTTTTCTTGAGTCATTTTCAGTAGTTTGTTTCTTTCTAGGAATTTTTCCATTAAATCTAGGTTATGTAATTAGCATAGGGTTGTTTATAGTAGTGCCTATATTTCTGTAAGTTTAGTAGTAATGTCTTTCTTTTATTCCTGTTTTTGCGATTTCTTTCTTTTCTCCTGATCAGCCAAGCTGAGGGATTTTCAGTTTTATTCACCTATTCAAAAAACCAGCATTTTGTTTTGTAGGTTTTCTTTGTGATTTGACTAGTCCCTATTGCATTTATTTCTGCTTTAAACTTTATTGTTTCTTCTGCTTGCTTTGGGTTTAGGTTTATTTTTCTCCCAGTTTCATAAACAAATAAACTATATATACATATATAGTATATATATATGCATATATATACATAAGCATGTGTGTGTGTATGTGTGTGTGTGTATATATATATATATATATATATATATATATGCATATTTATTTATTTATTTCCTTTAGTTTCTTAAGGGGGGAGGATAAATTATTAATTTGAGACCCTTCTTTATATGTTTTTGTTCTTGTATTTCTTCATTATTGCCTTCTTTTTTGTTAACTATACATTTCTTGTTGTTTAAGTTTAATTACCTCCCTTAATGAAATGTTTTTTTGTTATTTTCTTAGTAGTTGCTCTGGGGATTACATTTAAAATATTTTCTTAAAAAATCTAGTTCAGATTAAAACCAACTAAATTTCAAGAGTATTACAAAAACTTTGCTTGTATGCAGCTTTGTTCCCTCCTTTCTTTTTTGTGCTGTTATCATCATACAAATCACCTCCTTTTACATTATAGCCATACTAACATTGTCATGGAATTATTGGTTTATGCAGTTCCCATTTAAATCTCATAAAAAAATTATTAATGAAATACATTAGTATTATCTTTTATATTTACCTATGTGGTTACTTTTACTGGTGATCTTCATTCCTTCATGTATTCTCATATTACTATACAATGTCCTGTTATTTCTGCCAGAAGCACTCTCTGTAGTATTTCTTGTAGAGTAGGTCTGCTTGTGATGGGTTCTCTCAGTGTTCAGTTATCTGGGAATGTCTTCATTTCTCCTTCAAATTGAAGGATGGTTTTGCTGAACTTGGTATTCTTTTTTTTTTTTTTTTTTTAAGATTTTATTTATTTATTTATTTAAGAGAGAGAGAGAGAGAGAGCATGAGCAAACAGTGGGGAAGGGCAGAATGAAAGGGAGAGGGAGAAACAGGCTCTCAGCTGAGCAGGGGTTCGATCCCAGGACCCTGAGATCATATCTGAGCCAAAACCGACTAAGCCACCCAGGTACCCACAAATCTGGTATTCTTGGCTGGCAATCATTTTCTTTCAGCTCTTTTAATAACATGTCATCCTGTTGGCTTTTAGTTTCTGCATTTTCCAACATGAAGTCAACTGTTCATGTTATTCAAAATTGCTTGCAGGTGATGGGCCATTTTTCTTTTGCTGTTTTCAAGATTTTGGTTTTTTGTTTGTTTGTTTTTGGCTTTTGTTTATGATTATCTAGATGTGGATCTCTGAGTTTATCCTACTTGTAGTTTGCTGAATTTCTTGACTGTGTAGATTAATATTCCCATAATTTGTGACATTATCGGTCATTATTTCTTCAACTATCCTTTCTGCCCTTCTCCCATATTTCCTTTTGGGACTTCCACTTTGCATATGCTGGTATAATGTTCATGTCCCAGTCTCTGAGGCTTGGTTTGTTTTTCTTCATTATTTTCTCTTTCTGTTCCTCAAATTGGATAATCTCAACTGACCTGTCTTTAAGTTTGTTAGTTCTTTCTTTTCCCCACTCAGTTGGGCTGTTGGTCTCTTCCAAAGAACTTTTCATTGATATGATTGTATTTTTGAACTCTAAAATTTCTATTTGACTCTTTCTTAGTGTCTACCTCTTTGTTAATATTGTGTATTTGATGAGATATCATTTTCATGTTTTCCTTTAATTCTTTAGGTAAGATTTTCTTTAGTTCTTGGAACATACATATGGTAACTCCAACATCTGAGCTTTCCAGGAATAGCTTCTCTTGATTTTTTTTTTTTTTTTATGTTTATGGGCCATACTTTCCTATGTCATTATGTGTACCATTTTTTTGTTTGTTTGTTTGCTGGAAACTGGGTTTTTAAAATAATTTCATGAGACCTGTCTGGAAATCAGATTGTCTCCATGCCCCCACACCTGGTTTGTTTTGCTGCTTGTATACAGTATACTGTAACAAGTGTTATTAGAGCTGTTTATTTGATTAGTGACTTAATTAATTTTTAAAGTCTATATTTGTTGTTGTATGCAACATCTGATTAGCGTGGTGGTCAGCTAATGAGTTGGCATAGATTTCCTTAAATTCCTAACTAATGAATCCCCTACCCTTTTGCTACAGATAGACGTATGTGTGTAAATGGGGGTATGCCTTCAAAGTTCTGGCAGTTGACAACTCTGCCATAGTCTTCATCTCCTGCATGGCCAGCCATAGGTGGGAGATGAGGGCTTTCTTAGGTCTTTCCCGAGAATATGCACATCCCTGCACATACATATGGCTTTCTAGATTCCCAGGGATGTCTCAAAACTTTCCAAAGTTCTCTGCGGACATCTCATTTCCTAGATATTTATTTCAAGTTTCTTTGGTTGGCTTCCTATTTGCCCCAGCTGGTTTCAACACCTCAAGCAGCCATGATGCTAAATAGTTCCTGATTCTTTTGGAAACATACTCTGAAGATAGGGACTTCCTCACTTAATAATATCTGACTTAGGTCAACTAAAGATAAATCCTGTGGATGGGAGTTTCCAGATAATAGTGATAATTCTCTGAGGTTGGGGTTTTTTAGGGAGTTCCAGACCTCTTTTACTCTCTCAAATAACTGGCAGACCACTGTTTTTCACAGCTGCCATGTTTCTACAGTTGCTGGTTTTCAAGACTATTGCAGTGCTAGGGAGAGGGAGATGGAGATGGGAAAAGAGCAAAACAAAATGCCATGTAGCTCACTGTTCCTCTAGAGAAACAGCCATATTTCTTTCCATCCCTTGGTGAACATACAGAATTCTGAAAATGTTATTTTGACTATTTTGCCACTGCTTTCATGGCTCTGATGGAGTATCACTCTAGAAGTGTTTCTTCTTCTTGAGTGCCCTTGATATCAGGGCTGCTTTTGAGACACAGATTTCAGACCAGAAAGTTGTTTGGTGAGTACAGAACCAGAAAAATGGAAATGGGTGTGCTAGAAGTATATAGCTGGATGACTAAGTCTGGTTCTTGTTTCCATTCTGGGGAGACTGATATTTATGTCTCTAGGGGAATGTTGTGCCTCATCTCTCTGTATACAAGAGCCACCATGATGAGATATTTCCCTTAAGTCTTGAGATCACAAAAGAGGAGGAGGGGCCCTTGCCGACTGATAATAAAGTTTGAGTGGAAGTCTCAGCTGGGAATCCTAATAAAGCTGCAGAGCAGAATTGTGACAGTGAGGCTTTGGAATTGACTGGCTGATCGTGAGCTGTTGGTTGGGGGACCCTTGAGAAGTACCTGCTGCTGACTTGCTACGTGATATGTAGCTTAAGAACTAAAGT
Source organism: Mustela lutreola (assembly GCF_030435805.1). Classification (NCBI taxonomy): domain Eukaryota; kingdom Metazoa; phylum Chordata; class Mammalia; order Carnivora; family Mustelidae; genus Mustela; species Mustela lutreola. The sequence continues at coordinate 186,965,710 of NC_081293.1, read as the reverse complement.
GTCAGCGCCACCTGAGAGTGAGCTGGAAATGTAGAATCTCAGATCCCACTCCAGTCTTGTGAATCAGAATCTGCTTCTTACTGAGGTGATTTATGCACACAGTAAAGTTTGAGAAGTATATGCCTATAGCATATTTATATCTTTATGTTGTTGTCCTGGGAAGATTATTGTAACTGGCCAGCCTCATCTCTTTCATGTTGATTTTTATCAACTTAAATCTCAGATGTAGTCATCTGCTTTCCTAAAACTTCAGAGAATATGGTCTTTGCACGTCTGTCCTTCTTGCAATTTTTTAATAGTGAAGTTAAAGAGCTGAGCTTCAAGAATCTCAGAAAGGGAGCCAGGGTTTGAGCTGAAGTGGTCCAGAAAGGCATTGTTTGAGTTGAATTTTGAGGAAAGGAAGGGAAGGAGGTGAATGCATGTAGGTAGGTGACAGAATATGGACCAGCCGACAGAGGTGGGGATTCTCTATCGTGTGTAGTAGATCTTCAAATTGTAAAATTTTTGAGGGCATAAATTTTGTCTTGTTCATACATATGTCCTCAGTGACTGGCATTGAGTAGACACTGTATAAATTCTTTGTGAACTAAACAGTGGGAAGATTAGCTTCACTGGAGATGAAGATTTATATAAGAATTATGGGAGTTGATACAGATTGCTTAGGATATGGGCAGATGATGGGGACCTTGAAAGTTGGGAGGAGTTTGTATTTAAATTTGTTGGATAATTTTCAATAAGGCATGTGGAAGTGGAAGGAGGCTTTTTTGGGGTTGTTATTAGAAAAATGATTAAAAATTTAAAAACTATGCTCAAACTCCAGAAAATAAAGCCCTCTAAAATCTTCCTGGATATTTCAGATGTGGCTACATTTGAGTGAGAATGTGTGATGAGAATCACACATTAAGGAGGAAAAAAACTGGAGAAAAATGACAGTAGTGGCACATTTCAATTTTTTGTATGTTGTAGGATCTTAGGCAGGGGAATGAAATGTGAAAAATGGGGTTTGACAGTGATTAAAAAAAATAATCCTCGGTGGATTAGAATGGGAAGAGAATGGAGTCAGATAGACCAGCCAGTAGGTGTTTTTATAATCTAGGGATGAAGGCAGGTGGCTGTGGACCAAGGTTAACGGGATGGAGGGTAGTTGCTATTGGAAGTTCCTGGTTTTATAAAGGAGAGAAATCTTATCAGGCAACTTGGGTCTGATAGTACAGATAAAGAAGAAAGGAGAACAGAGTGAAACCACCTGGTGCAACGTAGTAGTGACGGCTCTTCTTTACCACTCTCATAAGCCAGTGGTAAGAATTAAATGAGTTAATTCTTCTAGGTTGCCTAGGTAAATGCCTGGCACAGAGTAAGCATGAAGTGTAAATTGTAGCGATTAGCTATTGTTTCTTGGAAGAAGGGATCTCCTGGTGCTGTCAAGTAACACTTCTGTTCCTCCAAATCAGCTCCCAACTCAGAGCTTTTTTTGTAATAGACATATAGTAAATGTTTGATGAATGGGAATGAAAATATTTGTCAATTTAGAAACAAAAAATATTGATTCTAAGTAAAATCACATTTTACGGTCGATGTCTATGATAACTATTATACCCCAGTAGAGGGTTGGAGGAAAGTGATTATTTATCTCTCATCTTTAGATCTCCAAACCAACTTTATCTCTCTTTCTCTTTCCCTGTTTATCTACTCCCATACCAATGGTTCCTATCTCTATAGTGGTAATTCCTGGAAGCCAGCTCTCCCTGTCTGTGTTTTATATTAGATGCTCAGTAAATATACGTGTTAATTGGTAAACCAATGTCTTCTCAACCTGTGGCTCACACCTCAAGCACTGCTATCACTGAGAAAGATACCCGTTATTCTCTGCCATATGTGATCCAGCCCCTTTAAATAGTTCGTCCTCTCTGAATGACCACTCAAGTGTTTGGTACAACCAAATTAATGAGCTGTGGCTGAAGGCCTCTATTTCATGTGGCTGAAATACATGGAACTGCACATTTGTGCGTGAGCCTGAATCTTTAGAGGTTTCTTGATTATTTGACAGAATAATTGAAGCAAGGGGTAAAGGATTGTGTGGTTCATTTTCGCTTCTATTTTTCACCCACCGTGAAGATAATATATTCTCCCGAGCAAAAGTCAGAAACTTTTCCCACCCCTGTCACCACATGAGGGCAAGTTGGAGAATAAAACAGAGAGTTATCTAGCATCTCTTTCCAAGAAGCTAAAAGTTCTTTTTAAGTATCACCAGAGAATCTCGTGATAGAAAAGAGAAGTTTCCACATGGGGTAATGGCTGGTTTTCATAACCAAGGAATCTTATAGGGTCTTATAAATTTTAAGGGACTCAGTTTCCCTTGAATCCTTCTATTTAACATTGGCTTGCCTTTTGCCATTAAACCAGTCTTTTCTTTAATGCTTCATCATCATGAGCCTTTTGGAAGAGATTTGCTACAAAGGTTTTTGACCATGGGTAGGGAATCTATATCAGGGCAACTGACTCACTGAAAAGATTCATCAGGCACCCTTAAGAAAGAGCAACCTAATTTAGCTTATCTGAGAGGGACTATGAAACCACTAAATGCATGTACTTCCTATCTTGCCCAGTTGGGAGAGGTGAGGCAGGAAACGGTGAGGGGGGCGGGTGGTGGAATAGAATGGGTTAGAAGAAGAAAAAGAACAGAGGACAATATGCACTCAGAAGCAGAGAGAGGCCCATAGCTACAGAGAGGGATAGGGAGAAGGGGTGGGGGGAACTTGTGAGTTCAGAGATGAGATGCTTGTCACATGCTGCTCCTCCCTTGGACTGATTTCTGTGTTAATGAGTTGTTCAAGTATTGCTTCTAGCTCCTTCAGCTGCAGTTCGCCAGGAGAAAAAAAAAAGTTCTTCTTTGGACTATAGCAACAGTGACCCGAGTGCATTCCCTCTAGAAGAACAAATAAAATTAAGCCAAAAGCTGGAAGTTCATCTGCTCTCTGGAAGGGAATACAGATAACACAGTTGAATCCTTGACTCTGTAGCACGTGCTCTACCTACATTTCCTAGTTTCTTCCTCAGCAAAGCCAGCAACAGACACTGTTCTGTCCATTCTACAGATGACAAGACAGTCAGTCCTTCAGGGATTTGGCCCGTAACACAACTACTTGAAGGAAAAGCCGAAATCCATCCGTCTCCTGAGTCTGGTACTTTCTGTTTCGCCAGCTGCATCCAAGTCTCTTTCTAAAACTTAAAGGAACTTCAGAGAATCATCCACATTTGCAAATTGGTTGAAGTTGCTCCAGGCTTCAGGCTGATAATCATTTGCTGTTGTTGAATAGAGATGCATCCCTGGGCCCCAGGCCAGCCGGTGGGGCTTCTTCTCCTTTTAAAGTAGAACAGCACCCAGTTGGTTGTAGGGAATATTGTACCTACCCTTCCCTGACAGATGGCTTTCTAGTTGGCTTTTAACATTTTTCTAGGGGGAAGTTCACCCAGTAAGAAGCTTTTACACAGAGACTGTTTGCAACCATTTCCAGATCAGTCTTAGGAGCACCCATACCACGCTCCTTGGTGCTTTCCTTGGAATGCGGCGTCCTGGGTGGGCCTGGCTTTCCGGCTCGCTGGAAGATGGTGGGGACAGCGGTTCCCATGAAACACAGAAACTGCGAGTTTACGAGGAGTAAGTGTGATGGAGACGACTCAGCAGACTCTCACCCTGGGGACTGATTGGGCTGGCTGTTTTTATAAATAAAGTTTTATTGGAACATGGTTGTGCTTACTCTTGTGTACTCTCTGTAGTTGCTTTTGTACTTCAATAGCTGAGTTTAGTAGTTGTGATAGAGGTCATAGGACCTGCAAAGCCTAAAACACTTACTACTGGCCCTTTATGGAACAGATCTGTGACCCCTGCTATTGATTAGCAAGTCACCTAGAGAATTCTTGAAAGGAAAAGGGAGTGTGGATGTTATCTAGGCCATAGTACGGTAGGAGTCTGCTACAGATGTTTTGCAAGTGCCCTTGTTTATGTGGGGGAATCCAAAAAGGGGAGCTCTGTCGGTTATCTCCTCAGAATAGGGATTGAAAGTTCCTGGTAGGAATGTTGCTTGTACAACAAAATAGAGAGTTGTGATTCTCTGTTCTGTGGTTCTTGTCCAGGCAAGTTTGGAAACTGTGACTCCTTGAAACCATGTAGGGAGCCAAGTATTCCAGCTGATGTTTTGTGATTTTTCCCCCCTTTGTTTAAAAATAAACTTTGTAGAATCTTTCTTCTTTTTCTTTTTTTTTTTCTCCCACAGCTCTCTAAATATTCTGTTTTGAAACATTTAATTACCCAGGTTATTTATATGGAAAGGTCTGATAATGTTTCTATGGGAGTATGTTATTTATTTCTTTCGCTAAATTTTATCTTATATTAGGGGAAGGGCTGAGGTTGGTTACCATGGCAACATTCTCAAAACTGCAACAATCCTATTATGGATGCTAAAACTATAGTCATTCTGGTGGGAGGGTAGCATGGCTAGTGGGTGGTAGTCTTTTTATTTTTATTTCATTTTTTTTTTTAAGAAAACCTCTCCCACTTCCAACCCATTTGCATTCATTTATTTTAAGCTTTGCAGTGTAGGGTACTGTAATGAGAAACGAACAGAAAAAAAAAAAAAGGTGTCCTGTCTGTCTCCATTAAATTTCTGTAGTCTTTATCTGCTCCATTTGTAAGGATACCCTGCTTTCTATCTGATCTTTTATTCATTTCTTCACCACTCTTCTACTGAGGCCTACTCTGTGGTAGAAATGAGTAGGACAGACTCTCTGTTCTCATTTCTTCTTTTAAATTACAAATTCCTTGAAGTCATTAATTCACTTCACTGTAATTCAGTTAAATAAATATTTATGAGGACATACGCTATACCAGGCATCGTGCTAGCATACAAAAAGAGGGGTTTTGGTCAAAGAACATTGTTTTGTCTTGTTGGGCGGCACAGGGAAGGGCAAACTGTTATGCACTGAGGTGATTAAAATAAAATTTGATCAATGCTAACACAGAAGTAAGTCACTCACTTAACTCTCCAGCCTGGAGATCAGAAGAAAGATTTTGCAAGGGAGGCCACATTTGGACTGATTCAAAGACAAATGGCGTTTTCCATTTAGGGCCGTGGGGATGAGTAGGACATTCCAACCAACTCTGGATCAGCAAGACTGTGAGTATGGTGGTGAGAGAGCCCTTGGTGTGGTATGCAGGGGATGTTTAAAAATATGCAGTTGAGTGTTGTTGTTGTTGGAATAGTCTGGAAGTTGGGGTCAAACCCATCAAGAGATGTTATGTCAAGGAGGTTGGATTTTGTAGACTGGGAGCCATTGAAAACTTCAGAGTAACAACTTGAGTGTTCTGATTTAGAAAGATCTTTCTGTTTTCGGTGGGTGGGCTGGTAGATAATGAAGGGAAAGAGCAGGTTGGATTGAACATGGAGATTTGAAAAAATGACGAGTTTCCTTTTGGGACGTAGTGAACCTAAGAGGAGCCCCATCAGAATGGATCATCTAGTAAGCAGTCGGCAATACGGGTCCAAGAGTAAAGGAAACGTGGGTGGGCGCCAGAGACCTGGGTATCCTCAGAGGCTTGTGGGTGAGAAGGAAGCAGCCCAAAGAGGAGTTGCTTATTATCATATCCTCACAGTGCCTAGTATGTTTTCTCACTTTGAGTAAAAGATTAATAATTTGGAGAAAAAAAAGATTCCAAAGGATTGATGTGACCAGGAGAAGTCGAGTCATTAGATTCATGATTCTTCAAGATTCACTTGGGGTTTCTAAACTCAACATATGGGATATAATTATAAAACAGCCTGGTTTTCTCCTTCTATTCATTCTTTAAACGTGCATGGTGGGGCCTGCCCTTCCCTGGGTCTGCTGGCCACTCTTAGGAAATAAAAAAACCTTTCCATGGCAAATCACTGTACGAATTCAGGAACTAAAACTTCCAGAGCCAGGCACTAATAAAAACTCTCATCTTGGAATCAAGGCCTCTTCCCTCCCCCAACATGGGCCTGCACAGGCCTGCTGCAGTCCGGGGGAAGAGGGTGGTCAGCTTCCTCTTCCATTCTCCATGGTGCCTTTTCACCCTTGTCTCCTATTTGCTGGCCTCTGCTGCAGACCCCTCTCAAGCTGGCGCTGGGCTGGCAGAGAGGAGGAGGGAGTAAACCGTTCAGCCCCTACCTGGCTAGTGATGATGGATCCTTCTACTGTTAGTGCTCTCTGAATCTCGCAGGTGTGTAAAGTTGGCTTTTTCTCTTTGGAGTTCTTCTGTAGAGTCTTTATAGCCTTCCCACCTCATTGTTAAGGATCTCATATTTGCAGTCCCCTGAGTCAAGGGCAATGCTATTGCTGTCTTGGCTGTCGTTTTCTCAACCCTGAGGATCCTGGTAGCACCAAGGTGCTACAGTCTACTGTGATGTTTTGGACGGTGTCTAGGCCAGTCCTGGGATGGCTGTCTCTAGCACATAGCCCACACCTCACTCCATGGGAGACAGCTCAAGCATCCTCTTTGAAAATGTACTATCTGCTGTTTCTTGATGTCTCAGAGAGAACATTCATTGGATCATCTTGTTGCATATATATAACTATTCTCTCCTTGTTTCTTTTAAACTTTCCCATCCGGTTGTAGACATTTTGGTTACATGGAAGTAACCAAGCAACGGACTGGTTGCTTCCAGGGTGGATGTGGTGGATGACAAGGGTGGAACCAGGTAGTCTTTGTGAGGATTCTGTGTGTACCTTCCACGTAGATGGTGCATCCTTCCATGAGAAGCTGTGCATCTCACACAAGCTCAGTTTACAAGACTTGTCTCCTCCATGCTAATGATTCCCAATCTAATTGCTGCCCAGACCTCTTCCTGAGATGCAGACCATATATCTGACAGCTTACTGGGCTTCTCTGATCAAAAGTTACAGACTTAACTCACAACATTACTATGAACCCTACTGTTCATCCATTCATTTTCGTCTAATTTCTCTGGCACCTAGAAATTCCACTTAGTTGCTCAAATCAGAAACCTGGGAGTTATCTGTAAGTTTTTTTGTTTTTTGTTTGTTTGTTTGTTTGTTTTAAAGATTTTGTTTATTTGACAGAGATCACAAGTAGGCAGAAAGGCAGAGAGAGAGAGAGGAGGAAGCTCCCGCTGAGCAGAGAGCCCAATGCAGGGTTCGATCCCAGGACTCTGAGATCATGACCTGAGCTGAAGGCAGAGACTTTAACCCACTGAGCCACCCAGGCACCCCCATCTGGAAGTTCTTAAGCCCTTATGTGCCATGGGTGTCCCCTTTAGCAATCTAGTGTTATCTACGGACACTTTTCAAAATGATGTTTTTAAACATAGAGGACCATTATGAAAACCAGCAATATGAAAACACCTTTCTATTTTGGGTGACTTGGAATCTGAATTTCCCCTTTTCTTTTACCTCTCACGTAGGTTCAGTTTCAGTCACCAGTCACCTGGGTAGCACACTCAATTCATCTTGTTTCACTTCAATGCTACTTTCTTCATTCAGGCCTTCATCAGCTGTCACTTGAATTGCTGCAGTTAAATTTTTAAAATAATTTGTATTGGAACATTTCAAATATGTGCAAAGCATACAGAATAATATAATGAAATGTCATATAGCCATCACCTGGTTTTGGGTGTTATCAATGTAATACTTTAACCCACTTTCTACTTCCTACTTGATGATGATGATGTTGATAATGATGATTTTGCAGTTCTCGTTTTTTAAAGTGAAATTTATAAACACTGAAGGGAAAAATGTTGGATGTACGGTTTGGATTCATGAATCCATAACCCATCCTTCATAGCATAAAACCCACACTATGATAAAGAGACATCTTCCTAGATGGTTCCTTCTTCCTTCCCAGTCCCTTTCCAGTCCAGCTTTGCCCTTCAGAGGAAAGCATTCAATTTTCTTAAAAACCTTTGTTTAGTTGTGTGTGTTCTAGAATTTCACATATCTGCATTACAGGATATATTCTTTCATGTTCAACATCTTTCACTCAACGTATTATATGTGAGATTCGTCTATATCACTGCCTGTATTAGTAGTTCACACCGTATTGTTGCTGAAGATTATTCCATTACATGAATAAATTACAATTTGTGTGTGAACCTTCTGTTGATGGGCATTTGAAAATTTTTGCATATCATGTCCCTGAAGAGTCTTGAAGTCTTTTGGCAAGGCAATGTTTTCATTTCTTTTGGATATATACCTAACAGTGGAATTTGAGGATCAACAGGTAGGAATAATGTTGATTTTATAAAAAAAAAACTGCTAGTTTTTTTCCAAAAGTACCATTTCACTTCTACCGGCAAGGTACAAGAGCTCTAGTTGTTCCATATCTTCACTGATTATTTGCTGTCAGTCTTTAAGTCTGGCCATTTTGGTGAGTGTGTAATAGTATCTCATTGTGGTTTTATTTTGCATTTCTCTGGTGACTAATAATGTAAAGCATTATTTCTTATTGGACATCCATGTAATTACTTTTGTGAAGGGTTTGTCCAAGCATTTCTTGCCCATTTTTAATTGTTTAAAAAAATTTATTAGTGAGTTTTAGGATTTAAAAAAGAATTCTGGGTATAAATCCCTTATCAGATATATATTTGGTGAATATGTTCTTCCCATTTGATACATACCTGTTCCTTTTTGTAATGTTATTTTTAATAAGAAGACACTTTTAAATTTTTCTTTTATGGTATCACTTTTTACATCTTGTCTGAGAAAACTCTATCCTATCTTCAGGTCATGAAGATATTCTTTGTTTTCTTCTGTAAGTTTTATATATAAGCTTTCAGGTTTAAATCTGGGATCCATCTTGAATTAATTTTCACACGTAGTATGAGACAGCAGTTGACTCTTACTCTTTTCCCACCTGGGTATCTAGCTGTTCCAGCATAATTCGTTGAAAAGACTCTCCTTTATGGAATTGCTTTGGTTTCAGTTTCCTATTTTTGTTCCTTCTTCAAGATTGGTTTCCTGTTCTAGATTCTTTACACTTACATTTCCAATTAGATTTTAGAATTAGCATGTCAACTTTTATCTGAAAAACCCTGCTGGGGAAAAGCAAAACAAAAACAAAAAAGCCCTGAGACTGTGATCAGTGTTGCATTGACTCAATAGGTTAATTTGCATGCATGATTTATTGGTTAACCTGGGATTTGGAGATTTGCAGATTTAGGATTTACTCCCTTTGTGACCTACTCCTGTCCAGCCTTTCCTCCTAACTTTCCTACCGACCCTTCTGCCTTCCCTGAAATCATCTGACATCTCAGTCAAGTAAGGAAGTTGTGGTTTTCTGCAGCCCCAACTTTGTGCGGATTGGGAGTTCCCTTAGGCAAGAATTTATAAATTTGCACATTTTATCCATGGCCTTTTAATGGTTATCTCTGCTCCAGTTTTTGCCTGACCTTGGTCACTTGGTTACTTTTGAGTAATATTTTCTTTAATTGTCCAGATTTTGTCATTGTTATTTGTGCAACAGTTTCGCCCAACGTGCCCCAGAAGACAGCCCGGCAGCTGCCATGGAATAGTCCTCTGGCCTCCCCTCTTATCTCCACTCGTCTACTTGTCTGGTGTCCCTGGAGCGAGATTTCAAAAACGCAAACGTGAGGGCTGCCTGGCTGGTTTATTCGGCATAGGATGCTTGTTCTTGGAGTTCTGAGTTCGAACTCTGTGTTGAGTGTAGAAATTACTTAAAAATAAAATATTTTTAAAAAAGCAAACACGAGCAAACCAGTCCCTAAATTACTGCCCATCAATGGCTCCACATCGCTTTCATTGTTCCTCATTGTTTTCCCATCTTCTTTTTCTAGATTCCGTGTATTTATCCCATGTGCTTTCTGACTTTCTTGCACCATTTGACACTCCCTAGACACACCCTTCCCTTAAAAATCTCCCCTTTGCACGCATTATGGTCCTGGCCTCCAATGCCGCTACCTTCGCAGCCTGGCTAACTACTAAGGTCCTTTAAAACTCAGCTCAAAGTATCAACCTTTAAGAAAAACATCCCCAAACTGGGATGCTTATGCTTTCTTATATTCCCATTGTTCTTGTTACATTTTAGTATCACAAAGCTTGTCAATTTGTATATAATTGTTCAACCCCTTATTTGTCATCTCAACTATCGGCTGTGAGGTCCTTGGGAATAGGTTCTTACGTTTGATTACCCATTACCTTGCATTCATGTGAAGGAAAGACAGGAGGATGGATGGGTTATGTAGTTCAATTATGGTTGCATTGTAACTTGTAGGTATTTGACCATCCCAAAATATATATTTTCTCCCAGTTCTCTTACTCATAGGTCTGGATGTTTAAATGCCAATATGAAATTAACAAGATAAAGTTTAGAACTGCAGAAATACCTCAGCTATTTATCTATCTATCTATATCTCCAGAGCAAAAATATGTATAAAAATATATACAGTTGATTGCATGTTTATAAGTGTGTGTGGGGGTTTATACTCTTTGTTTTAGCTTTAATTATAAAAACAATAAATATAAATAATAATACTCTATAATACTGTGGCTTATATATTATATATTAATATATTTTATACTATGCATGTTATTATATCCTATAGTTTATAACTTTGTATTTATAAATATATATATTTAAAAAGAATAAAGGATATATATGAGTAGAAAGCAATGACAAAATAAGGAGCCGACGATTCAAAACATTCACCTGTTGAGATATGATTTAAAGTGCTGTGGACACAAAGAAAAAGGCTGATAATGACTTCAGAAATAAAGCAGCCTCTTGAAGCTTTCATCTTCATGGTGGGCCCACGAGACAGGGGAGCACTGACAGAAGCTTAACCATAGCTGACGCTCTTGTGAGACACAGGGAGCCCAAAATCTTTGCACATTTGCTTGTATTCATCCACCTTTATTCTTTTCTTTTTTCTTTTCTTTTCTTTTCTTGTCTTTTCTCTTTTCTTCTCTTTTCCTTTTCCTTTCTTTCCTCTTTTTCCACCCACCCACCCACCCTTCCTTCCTTTCTCTCTCTCTCTCTCTCTCTCTCATTCTTTTTCTTCTCCCCTCCCCTCCCCTCCCCTCCCCTCCCCTCTCCTCTCCTTTCCTTTTGTTTCCTTTCCTTCCTTCTTTCTTCTGTATAATCATGTAGGCATTACTTACTTTTAAATGGATTCTTTCTTGGTAGAATCCCAGTTTAAAACACTGCTTTCATGTAAGTCATTTTTGGTGGGCAGTGACTTTTCCACTTGAATTTTTTTCTGACGATGCCACAGTCTTCCATGCCACCATCTTGTGCATCAACTAAGTTAGAAAGTTCTCCTAGTGTTTCAAAGGGCTTTCCTTGTAATTAATGATGATCTCATCATTCCCCCCTTTCTCTTGCATTTTTCCCCTTCTGCTCTTATATTAATCTGTGAAATTTACCTTTCTGTGTTTGTTCTGCTTTTCCCTCAATCCTCCCCACAGTACGCGTGGACCTTCCTCTGATCACACTTTATAGCAGTGACACACCACTTCATCCATTAGGTTCACCTGCACTGATCATAAATGGTTGATTCCGTGTTTGTAAGTGTGTATAGAGGTGTATGCTCTTCTTAAAAAACCTTATAGTTACAAAAACAACAAATGTATTATTCATATAGAATAGACAATAGAGAGTAAAAATAGAAAGTTTCTCCTTTAAATATACCTGCCCCAAATAGCCCCCTTCTCCCACCCTCAGGGGTAACTACATTGTTGTATTGTGTGTCTGTCCATATTTTTTCCTAAGCATCTATGAATGCACACATGCACTGATACATAGCAAGATAATGATGAAAATATTTGCTCATGGGTGGTATGGGAATATAAATAAATATATTTAATTCAGCACTTAAAAATACATCTTCTTCTATTCTCTGAGTAAACTAACGATATATGACTGCCAAGAGTTATAAGTTAGAGGGCAAATCATTTATCAAATCATTATGATAATTTCCAAAGCATTTCTTGATTTCTAGTTGGCATGGTGCAGCTGTCTGCAGCTGAGTGATAGTGCTATATGAACCATGATTTGAAATAGGGAAATACGTGGGACACCTGGGTGGCTCAGTGGATTAAGCCTCTGCCTTTGGCTCAGATCATGATCTCAGCCCTGCATTGGGCTCTCTGCTCAGCGGGGAGTCTGCTCCCCCTACCACTGCCTGCCTTTCTGCCTACCTTTGATCTCTGTCTGTCGAATAAATAAATGAAATCTTAAAAAAAAAAAAAAGAAATAGGGAAAAACGTGAATCTTTTCCACACTTTACTCCTTGCATTGATAAGCATCAGGTTATGGAGCCCAGGGTTTTGTATTTAGAAGGTGGCTGGCCCTGCACCTGAATGTGTGGATGTGGGAGCCTGGTGTCCTAGCCCCGAGTCCAGTGCCTTACTAGAGGCTGCTTGCTCACTGTCTCATCACTGCCCGTCTCTGGGCCCTGACCCTGTCACCTGTTTCTGTGGCCACCACTGGGCAGAGTCCTTGAGTGATCTGTAAACTCAATAAGCATAGGATTTGTTTCCAAATTAATATGGAAGTATTTAAATAATTAACAACTGATATATAATCTTATATATCAACTTTGTATTAAATTCTGTGTGTGTGTGTGTGTTTGTGTGTACCCAAGCACTTACGCATGCACAGACCCCAAATCAGGGGCACAGCAAGCTAAGCAGAGGTACCTGTGTAGAAACTCAGGGAGAAGAGGGAAGACTGCAGGTCCAGACAAGTGTCAGGATTCACCTGCCTGGACTGAGCATCTGTTTATCAAACTCGGGGAACAGTTCTTGACTGTTATTGATGTTCCCCATTGTCTTTCCAAGGATACTTTGCATTTGCATTTTTTTTCCTGAGGATTAAAGATCACAAGCCTCTCTGTGGGATTTTCAACTGGTTTTCCTCCCTTATGTAGGAAGAACTAATCCCCAGGGAAGCATACGTTTTCAGAAATCATGGGGTTAAAAAAAAGAAGAAAGAAAGAAAGGAAGAGAGAAGTGAGTCAGAGAACTTCTGCCTGTGTGTCTGAGTCAGCTTAGTGTGTTTAAAAAAAAAAAAAGGCAGAAAAAAGAAGCAAAGCTGTGTGCAGAGACCTGCTTGGAAACACTGCTGGATGGAAAGACTTGAGCACTGCTTAAGTCTGATGGAGTTTTGATGTCTTTTCAGAAATGGTTAGCAGCCACTTACCCTGCTCCATGACGTCACAGAAATCTTGACTCCAGTGGGGCCTTCTCCTTTTCTTAGTAAGCCCATCCCACTTCCTTACCCGAGAGGATCTGAGCACCAGGGGGTCCGGGACAGAAGAGGAGGGAGGGCAGGAGGGAGGCAGGTGGAGCTGCTGTCCTATCTGGGAGGCCAGTTTTCCTCACAAATCAGGTGGTTTTTTGTTTTTGTTTTGTTTTGTTTTTTTGGAGGAGATACCATTTGGTAAAGGTGACCCGTGAGTCCTCGGTTACTACCAGCAACTCCGACATGTGGGACCGCTGGAAAGAAAAACACCCCTGGATGAGGGGAAGGTTGAGTTCAATTTTATGTTTCTCTTGGGTGTGTGTGGGGGGGGTAATGGTAAGTGTACCTGTAGCAGTGAACACGCAGCAGGAGAGTGGGTGTGATTTAATTATATTCATGCATAGAAAGGTGAGCACGTTAATATTGTTTATGGTAGGGGAAGAAATCCTTCAGAGCTGACCATTCGGTGTACTGGAAATTGCACCAAAGCTCCTCGTTTCACTCTGTTGCCAACATGTAACTTTCTGAAATAACTCTCCCTTTGACTGATCTTTTCCAAAGCTTGATTTAAAAAAAAACTGGAGCTGAAACTCATTCCTCCTTTTTAATGGTGGCAGTGTTTTCACTGTGCTTTTCAGGTTAACTCAATTACGACCATCATTTCTTTTTGATTCGATATGGAATCTGTTGGAGAGTTTACATACAGCCCACACACAGACCACTATGAAATGCTTTGTGTGCTTCACTACATTGTTTCTGTAATAAAGTAGAATTTGGCTTGTTTGAAATAGCAATTACTTTCCCCTGCAATCTTAGCGATGCGTCCGCTGAGTGTGCTGTGTCAGGCCCTGGGTCACTGCTCATGAACTTGTCTTGAAGGGGTTGATGAGTGTGTGTTCTCACCTCTCCGAGTTAGGGATGTCTGGAGGCACCAGCCCAGGGCACGGATGCACCAGACTTAATCACACAGGTTGTCTCATTAAGTGCTAGGTAAAGCAAAGTTCACTTTTTTTTCGAACTAAAATTGCAGTGGAATGTCAAAGATCCTCTCACCAGAATCTAGTAGAATTTTAGAAATTGGCCCCAGTGAGTCACCCATTCAGAAATATTAGAAGGCCCTCAGGTAAGACAGGAAGTTGACGTGACTGAAAGAAGTCTGGCCAAGTTTCGTGGAGGCAGACTTAGTTTGTAAACCTCAGAAGTGTTACTGTACATAATGTCTGTGCACTTAGAGATGTGATTTTCCTCGCCTTCTAGACATTTTCTTTGTCATGATAGAAGGAACATGGATTTAGTGTCCAACGGTCTTGGATTTGAGTCACTGTGTCATTTCTTAGACTCTAGAAGCCTCAGTGTCCTCATCTAGAAAATGAAAATAATGCCTACCAGTTAGTATTGGAGTGAGGGTTAATTCAGATTAGTTCTATAAAATCTCAGCTCATACTAAGCATTTAGAGAACATCGGTTTCACCATTTTTCTTGCTCCTTGGTTGTTATTGTTTGTCTGTCTTCCTGAGCCTTGGGTTTCTTCTCCAATGTAGGTAGCAGGTGATTTTCCTGAGGTATCGAAATCTGGATTCTGCTAACAGAATTTTTTTGAACTGATCTCTTTTGCCTTTTCTCAGCAATTAGCCACCCATTCAGTCCCACTCTCTGATCAATATCTAGTTTCCAAGTTCCTGTGTGTCCCATTGGATCTACTTAGGCTCCATGGCGGGGGGAAGGGGGCCCTCAGGGTCACCATTTCGGGGTACCAGCATTTCCTGGGGGTCAGGTCACCTTCTCAGGCTGACTCCATAAAGAGTAATCTGTTTCTCTGGCAAATAGCCTAATAGCATCTTTGCCAGCTAATCATATTTATTCACTCTGATCAGAGTAAGGATTTTCCCAAATTGTCATGTCTTTGCAGAGGGATTCCTACCATTATGTGCTATAAATGAGGCTTCATTTTATGCTCCTACATTTGTTCTTACTAATGTCAGAGAAACCCCATTATAAATAATTCCAAGGGATTTTGCAGCTTATTTTACTGGTTCAAAATATGAGGACCATTCCGCAGACTGTGGAGCTGCTGCAGTAGACAGTTTGCAGGTGTAAACGGGGGTGCAGTGCCACTGCCCTGTGGGTTCCATCATGTACAGAATGGCACCTGCTGAGAGAAAGTACAAAGAGGAGCGGATCTGTGCTTCAGCGTCCTCGCCATCCTGCAGCATGAACTCTGAGCACTTTATCCCATTATGACACTGACTCACCCTTCCTCTCCACCCCCATTGTCTGCTTCTGATGTGCTCTGTCCCCACTAATTCTAGGCTTGCACTGACTTCTGCCTTCTGCACCCCGAGGGGGAAAAAGCTGGTCTCCGCTAATAAAAGTATGAAAACAGAAATGCTACCACGTTCAATGTGAACAATATATGTTTGTTAAATGCGTGAATACAGCAACTTGGAATCACTGCTGGCAGTGTTTCCAAATATTTTTCGGCCTATTTAAGTAAAGAGACATGAATAATTTGAAACTGGCATCCTTGTTTTCTTTTCTTTTCTTTTTTTTTTTGTGCATTAACAATTGATGTGATGAAACCTTAAGACAAATTCTCACAGTTAGGAGTGGTTGCCTCTGGGCAGGAGGACCAGCAGCGGCAGGTCTTAGGACTTAGGCTTAAAGCCATACTGTTCATTAACTGCTGAACAGTCTGATGGATCGAATTAAATGTGTTAGAAGCCATACTGTATGACATTTCTTTTTCTTTTTCTTTCTTTCTTTCTCCCTTCCTTCCTTCCTTCCTTTCTTTTGTTTGCTACCTCCCTTAAGTAGGCTCAGTTCAGTTAAAGTAAAATCTGTGAGCGCCTTGTGCCAGACATTGTGCTTGTCATCAAGCCTCAGGACGAATAAGGGCTAAGTTCTCGCTGGTGAGTTCACAGTCTAGTTGGAGAGACAGACCGGAGGCATGTTTAAATAGCATGATTCTGGCTTACAGAGACGTAACCATGAAGTTAAGGATCTTCCTCCCCAGACATTTCATTCATAGTTGAAAATTTTCTATTTTTATGATGAGTATATCTCACCAGTGTTTTAATGATCACCTTTTCATTTTTGATGGGAAAAGAGTAGATGAGATTTTTCTCTTCATTTTCCCAACATGGAGGATCCCAGAATGAATGAGAGAGGCATGAAACCAGTCACAAGTGTTATTTTGCTCCTTTGTCTCGGGGCACACGTGCACAACAACGTAGAGAGTAGAGAGGCTTTAAATCACAACTCCGAACAAGACTGTGTCAGTACCAAGACATTCTTTATTTCCCAAAGCCCACAGCTGCCGCTTCCTGTGTCCACACCCAGAGGTTTCCTCTGCTTTTCAGTGAGTTTGGAGCACCCAGGAACAATGGATTCTTATTGTTAGAAGGTCTTTCCAGCTTGAGTTGGAGGCAAGCTGAGCAGCTATCTTGGGGGCTAGGTACTTCGGGTTTTCCTGACAAAGCTTCCAAACCCATTAAGGGTCTGTTAGACACATTTAATTCGATCCATCAGATTGTTCAGCAGTTAATGAACAAAGAGCAAAGCCCCGTCACTCGCGTAGCATCAGAGTGTACCAAGTCACTTTTGATTTTTGGAATATCACTGGAAGATATCATTAAAATGTCACTCATATACAAACATGTTTTGTGTTGTCTGTCTCTTCCTCTGTCTTGTTGGAGGGAAATTTACTTACGTTTGTACAAAAAAAGGCGCTTTGGCTTACTTAATTTTATGGGTTTGTGAGTTCCAGTAAGCTAAAAATACCTGCAACTTGTATAATGCACCAGAACCCAACTTTATCACAGATTTCAGGAAGAGTTTGATTTGTGCAAAAAGAAATGCTTTGATTTCATTAATTCCAAAGCTAGAACAGAAACTCAGATTGGGAATAAAAAGCAGAATTGTATCAAAACGGAAGTTAATGATCACATGCCTTCAGCCTCTCAGGATTTCATTCACGACTTGCCTACCATCACAGGTGCCGTAGGCGACGGTCCGTGTCTTCAGTTAACTCCAAGATTCTATGGTAATATTACATTTTTAAATAAATAAATAAACTTTAAAAACTCCGGAAATATTTTATCAAAATCCATCTGGGTATAATTTATTACTTAAAAAAAAAACCCAATATTTCATTGTTGTTAACCTGTGACTAGTACTGCTTTCTTCTTCCCTGATTGAACCATTCTTTATAGCTCACTTTAAACCCATTTTTTTGGCTGAGATCATTTTGGCTCCAAAATTTCCGGTACGTCTGGGGTCAAAATCTTTTTACAGAACTTTGCCCTTGACTGCCACAGCTGGCTTCTTACCTCAGCCCAAGTTTATTCACCCCGATTAACGAGCACTGGCTTCTTCTGTCCTGGTTCTCCATGTCACCCCTGAAAATGGCAGAAGCAGAAAGTGTGATTATTATCATGTAGTCGGGCCCCATAATCAGAATAAATAATTCCTCCCCAGAAATGCTGCCTTTTCTCAGAATTTCCTGACCCATTTCCCAGTTTTTTTAGAAGACAACAAAATTGTCTTTCTTGCCCTCCTGACTTCTTCAGAAATCTCTTCTATTAACTGGTATTTTCATCCACAGGCCCCTCTTCACTGTTACAATGTGCCTCTGGGAGAGAAGACAGGGAGCCCAACATTGTATCTTATAAAGGGAATACTTTTTCTGCGAGAGTTAGTTTCTCTGATGAAACCACCATATGGACCATTTAAAATAGAAAAACTCAAAAGACAGGAGAGCACAATTTAACAGCCATTCAATCACGCTGCGGCCATTCTCTGGTCCCTTGATGGGAAGGAGGCCCCCAGGGCAGGTGTGCTTTGGCTGGTGGAAGGCCAGAACACAGGGCGGGTCCTGAGGAGGGAGGGAAAAGTCCGGGCACCTGGGCCCACTAAGGCACAGCAGGATTGCTGCTGGCGCCTGCACACCAGGTCTGGACCCTCCCTTTCCCTTGGAAACATGCCCTTTGCTTACTTTCTGTTTGAAGCAGCTGGAAAGATATTTTTTGCTCTGAGTCAGTGCTTAGCTTTTGAAGAAGCTGCTTCATGAGACTCCTCTATTGTCACCCCTCTGCTTCCTACCCAGCGCCATAAGGTTACTTAAATATGCGTGTGTTTTTTTAAATGGCTGGAAAAATAAACTCTTCGTATTAACATGGCTCTCCCGCTCTCCACCATTGAGCTCTGCTCTCCCTGGCAGCAACTGCCACTTCTCACTATTCCTTCTGGTATTCACCTCTGCATTTCTGCGTCTGTGTTTGTCACTGTTCCCTTATCTGCCTGCCGGGTGTAGATGCTCTACACCACTTTCCTCCTCTGAGTGATCTGGTTTCAGACTAACATCCCAGTGTGTCATCTGATACACTTCCTCTTCCTCTCTCTTTGTCCAATACGTGCATCAAAGTTTTGGGTTAAATTAGTGATTGTACTATTTGTACTGTGATGTTATATAACATTTTAAATAGTAGTAGTTAACGGTTATTGGGAACTTTCTAGGTGCAAGGCACAGTTTAAGAGCTTTCGATACCTTAGTATTATAATATATACTTATAATATATACTTAGTATTATAACAACAGTTATAATAACTTACAATTATAGCAATAACCTGTGAACTTACTATTGTTCTCCATTTTGCAGATGTGGGCATTGAGAAGTGGGTTAAATAACTTTTTCTGAAGTCAGACAGGTAGTAGATGGTGGAAGCAGGCTTCAAATCAAAATAGCTATGGCTCTAGAATCTGCTTTTAAACGCCACACTCTGTAAATTTCCAGGTTTTTACCAAGACTAATCATAGAGGATCCATATTCACATTATCACTTTTTTAAAACCTTCATTTCATTTATTATCATTTCATCTAAATTTTTTCCCTATGGCTGCCTTTGTTTTCTTTTGGAACTCCCAGTTAGCTGGAAGTTGTGTGTCCTGAATTAAACCTCTGAATTTCTGATCTTTACTACTTCATTTTCTTTTGGCCAACATTCTGGAAGATTGCCTCAACTGTATCGTTTTTTTTTTAGTCTTCTGTTGACTTTTCATTTGCTGATGTCTCTTTTTGGCGTGTCCCTTTATTTTTATTTTCCTTTTTCCTGACTTCGTATTTTTGTCCTGTCCTCTGTATGGGTGGTTTTCCTCCAGTGTCGGGAGATCTGTGGCCATTAGTTCACACAGACAAGTGAGGCTTTAAGGAGCTGAAAGTGTACATTCTGAGGGTGGCCTGGGCTTTTCAGCCAGTGCACCTAATTGCCAAGTGACCTAGGACTCAAATCTGTTCCATTGGAGGATCCCCAGTTATCATCTGGGAGCTTTTCCCATGGGAGGTCAGATTCTCCAGAATAGAATCTTCCAGACTTGTTCCTGGGAACACGTGGCTGTTGCAGCGGTTGTGGGAGCCAAGTTTGGGGCAGGGGACAGAAAAAAACTCATAATCTGCATTGACTTTCACTCATTTTTCCCTTTCCAGGCTCACATTTGCCACTGCACACCCCCTGCCACCATGTAAGCCCTCCCCACTTGTGTCCCTAGTTCCTGAGGACTGCCTTTTCAATTTTTTTTTTAAGACTACTTATTTATTTGACAGAAGAGATCACAAGTAAGCAGAGAGGCAGGCAGAGAGAGAGGAAGGGAAGCAGGTTCCCAGCTGAGCAGAGAGCCCAAAGTGGGGCTCGATCCCAGGACCCTGGAAGGCAGAGGCTTTAACCCAATAAACCACCCAGGCACCCCTACCTTTTCAATTTCTTACAAAGAAAATCCCTCCTTTCCTGGAACCCTCCTACACTGTTGGTGGGAATGCAAGCTGGTGCATCCACTCTGGAAAACAGCATGGAGGTTCCTCAAAATGTTGAAAATAGAACTACCCTATGACCCAGCAATTGCACTATTGGGTATTTACCCTAAAGATACAAACGTAGTGATCCCAAGGGGCACGTGCACCCGAATGTTTATAGCAGCCATGTCCACAATAGCCAAACTATGGAAAGAATCTAGATGCCCATCAACAGATGAATGGATAAAGAAGATGTGGTATATATACACAATGGAATACTATGCAGCCATCAAAAGAAATGAAACCTTGCCATTTGCGACGATGTGGATGGAACTAGAACGTATCATGCTTAGCGAAATAAGTCAAGCAGAGAAAGACAACTATCACATGATCTCCCTGATTTGAGGAAGTGGAGATGCAACATGGGAGGTTAAGGGAGTAGGAGAAGAATAAATGAAACAAGATGGGATTGGGAGGGAGACAAACCATAAGTGAATTTAATCTCACAAAACAAACTGAGGGTTGCTGGGGGGCGGGGGGTTGGGAGAAGGGGGGTGGGGTTATGGACACTGGGGTGGGTATGTGCTATGGTGAGTGCTGTGAAGTGTGTAAACCTGGCGATTCACAGACCTGTACCCTGGGGGATAAAAATATATTATGTGTTTATAAAATAAAAAATTTTAAAAAAGAAAAGAAAAGAAAATCCCTCCTTTCCTGCTCTGCTGGGGAAGGCCTGGTCACATGCTATGTAGGGAGCCCGAGGGGTTCAGGAAGCTTCTCTGCACCTTGTTGGGAGTTCATGGTATTGCTTCCAATTCTCCAGTTTCTCAAAGACCTGCAGTAGTAACTGGCTTGTCTTTCTTTGACTTTGCTCTTGGAGAGTTTTAGCTTTCTTTGTTCTAATAGGTAAGTGATGCCTTGGTTTATTCAGTTTCCATCTTCTGAAAGACTGTTGAATGTCTTTCTTACTGTTATCACCTTTCTTTTTCTTTTTGTCCTTGTGGAGTTTTCCTTTTTAAATTCATTTTACTTTTCCTTATATTATAGCTTGGGAAGGGAGCAGAGATGAATACCATGTTAATATGCCATGCTTAATGAAAGCCTGATTACATCATGATTGAACAAAAAAAAACCACGTGATTTTGGAATTTGTTTTATTTTCCTGTTAGTTTGGAGAACCCCACGGTCATTATTTCAGAACAATGGGGTGGGTTCACTTTTCTTCCTTTGTTAGGTCTGTAATCAAAGGAGCGAGACTGATACAAAGAGAAGGTCAAGCAAAGCTTTATTTCGCACCAAGTATGGAGAATCAAACCGACCGTTCTGGGCTGCCTCTTACAGAAAAGGAGACCCCTCCCTGCCTTACAGACTAACTTTTATAGAGCAAAGGCCATGTGGTTGGGCCTGGCCACACACGGGTGGCCAATGAGATTGCAACACACAGAGAAAGCTGCACAGTCATGCTAGGTCCCACACAGGTGGCCAGTTGAATTACAGTTCACCCCATAGTAGCTATTTGAACTAGCCTATCACCTTGGTCAGAATTGGCACCCAAAAGGCGCCCAAAAGGTGGGGCCCACACTCCTTGGTAGCTCGGGAGACAGTATGCGCGCCCCACTGATTGGATGTCTCCACCTGGCCCGACCTCCCTGCATTCGGCCGTTAGCTCCACCTGACCTGATCCACCCTTGTATTTGGGCTCTGTTACCAGGGACTGGTCGACCATATTTTACTGGTTTCCCAGACTTGCTTTTAAGTAAGTTCCCTTGGTGGGGGGGGTGGTGCTGGGGTTGGGGGGCAGGGTCAGTTTAAGTTTTACTGCATAAACAACAAAATGGCAGTTCAATCTAGGTGGAGCCGCTCTGGCTAAACAGGCCCTTACACCTTCCTGGTTGAGTTTTCTTGACGTATATCTTTCTTTCTTTTCTCCCAGGATTCTAAGTCCTGTCTGATCTCTTAGCCCTTTTCTCTAAAGGTCTTCATCTGTAAAAGAAACGGACCCAGGAACTACATCCAACATTCAGGGAAACCTGAGCAACAGGCCTCTCTTGGCCTTCTCCTCTCAAGGATGAACTCTGAAAACCTTTCTGTATCATACCGAGGTATAAGTATCAGCTATCGGCTTAATGTATAAGTGTACCTTCTTTTGGAAACATGGATAAGGCCTTGAGGATAAAACTCCCAATAAAGAATTTTTCTCCTCTTCGCTGGTTGGAAGGCCGGACTGCTTTGGAGCTTCAGGGCCCTCTTGGGAAAGAAGTGAATTATTCGATGGCGTGATTCAGCCCCGTCATTTCTAGGAAGATGCCCATGTTCACATTTCATGGCAGAGAGCTGGGGTGGGATGGCTGTAAACATCCATGAGAAAGCATTTTCTGCAGGAATGCTCCTTGGGAGACTAACAGCACACACAAAGGAGGGATGTCATCAGTAAAATGATCTTGAGGCTCCTAGTTCCAGGGCTCGCCCTGAGCAGTCACTTGCCAGCAGGTTGGAAGAAGACACTAGAAGCGTGTTTCTCAAACTTGCAGCAGACATCCAGTTTGAAAGAATGGCCGATGTAATCGATAACAAAAATAGATCTCAAAATGATCTGTATATTCTGGAATGCTGGGTTAAAAATAACGAGATGACATTTCAAAGAGATAAATGTAAAATCTTATTTGGAAGTTAAAAAAAAAAAATCAATGATAATGATGGGAGGGGAAAAAAAAAAAATCTCCTGGCTGTAGTTCTGGTAGAGCAAAGACATTTAGGTTTTGTTTGACTAAAAGCTCCATATAAGCTGCTAAATCAGATGAGGCAACTGAAAAGCTGCATTAATGGATCCGCCCAGTATTGATCGAGGATGAAACCCCTCCCTCTGTGGTTAGCCGGCACCTGGAGACTTGTGCTTGCTGGTGTACCTTTGATTAGAAGAGCAAATACGAATTTGTTAGAGAGGAGCAATTAGCAAAGAGAGGCTCTGGCCTCTGCGTGTCTTGGGAGAAACCGTTGGGACTGGGTATATGCAGATGGATAAGAAAACTGTCTACTTCTTACAGCTGTAAAACTCTAGGCAAGTTGCTGCCTGTGCCTCAGTTGCCTTGTGTGTGCAGTGGGGAAGGGAGAGCATTTCTGTGTAGGGCGAGTTGAGGGGAGAGGGCATGGCAGAAAGGTCTGAATGAGACCAGAGAGGTAGGATGAGATGAGACTGTGAACATCTTTGTGATGCAGGGTAAGGGATTTCACGTTGATCTTGTGCTGTATGTAAATTGTAAGGTCATCCCGTGTATTATCTTCCAAACCAGCACATTTGAGGTAAAGGGGAACTTCTTGAGTTGTAAAATGCCACTGTCACCTGTCTGTCAAGGGCACCCCAGGCCAACCGGGAGGAAAGGCCATTCTGGTCATGGGTTCTGGTGGTAGGGGGAAAACTGCCTTTGGGGATGTAAATGACCTGCCTTTGGAGGTGTTTAAGCGGAGCTTGGAGGAACAGGTGCTATGGCCCAGCACTTCTGCTGTAGTGGAAATGAACCAAAGGAACTTCAAGATCCTCTCTAACTCCTGCTCTAAGTGATGCTCGGTTGGGGGTGCAGGAAACAAGTTCAACTGAAAAAACCATCCTGGCCCTCTCCTGGTTTTTAAAAAATGTATATATTTGGCAAAAAGAGGGCAGACCGTTCCTTCTGGATTACGAAACCGAAGTGTCCGAGTCTGTTTATCTGGAGCGATGATTCTGGTGTGCTTCGGGAAGCTTCTTAAAAACGCTGATTCCTGGGGCTGGAGTCAGAATGGGGCTGGGTCCCGTTAGGAAACATTCCTCTGTTCCAGAGTGACACCGTTCACATCTGGGATGAGCAGCGAAACATATCTATTAAGGATTCGTTGGCTCTGTGATAGGATTTGATCAAAGTCAGCCCAGGAGCTATCACTTGGCACCTTTACAGGCTTAAAATAAATGTTATGATGATGTGCAAACACTGAACAAATGCCAAAGCAGTCAGATACCCCGTTACTCTGGTTCTCAGTCCCGGGCGACTCTGTCCTCACCAGTTAGAGGTAGGACAGCATGCTCTGATCCTTGTTAGGGAAGAATGACAACTGCTCCATGAAAAGTGGAGGGCTCCCTGGGGATGAGGAGCAGACAGGTGCTCACAGTTCACACACAGGAGCACCTGCTCTTGGGTAGGTAAGTGCCCCTGTGTCGCCTTGAGAGGAAGGTAACCATCAAAGCAGGTCAGTGAGGAATGCTTTTCTCCTGACGCCTTCTCTCCCATTGAGCGTTTAAGTCACAACTGTGCCCCAGAACCAGACAGTGGGCCTTGTAAACGGCAGGGTTCTCCCAGTCCAGGAGACCTCAAGGGATCCTCTCTTAGTTTTCATTTTCACTTGCAAAAGTGATTTATCTTGAGAAGGAAGTGGTTTCCCCTTGAGAATAGGTGACGATGGACCTGAGCATTCTGTGCTTTCTAGTTTTTCAAACAGAAGGATTTTTATCTTGAAGCCTAGAAAGGAGTGTGAAGGGAAATTAGAGAAAAAGGTCAAATTTGCTGAAGGAAAAATAATTCCCCATGAAAGGCAAATCCTATTTCAGAAAGCTTTAAAAAAAAAAAAAAGTGGTGTGTTTTCTTCCCCCTGAAATCTAAATATACTTCAACAACCATAGACATGTAGAAAGGCTTAAGAGCTAAGGGTCCACCCTAGGTAATGGCTGACAAGCTGATTTCTGTGAGGACTCACCTTCCTTCCTGTATCTCATACTTGAGCTGATCCAGCCTGACGTGGGCTCATCAAGAAGTAGGGTCGTTGAAGCTCTGGGCACCCGAGTAGGAGCAAATATACATTTTAGCTTTTTTGTGTGTGTCTAGAAACTGAAATAGACTTGAAAGCGAAGAAAGCTTTGAACATTTCCATCACAGACATTTCTTAGGATGCCTTCAGGTACGGGTGGATCAGGGTTTTGGGAATGAAAGCTGAGGTGATCGCCCCGGATAAAATAAGAACCAGGTATAGCAGGATTTGCCCGCTGACCCAGGAACTATATGCAGTTCACCAGCTCTGTAGAGATGTGGTTTCTGGCCGTATCTGAGAGCTCTCAGCAAGGTCTCATCCTGGTTGTCTCCTTCCGCCATTGCTAAATTCTACTCTAGGTAGTCTATGTTGCTCGCGTTTTGTTTGTTTGTTGTTGTTTTTGCTTTATTTTCTACAGAGTATTCCAGTGACACAAGGGGCTGACCTTCCTCTTAGGCATTCATCTTGAACTTCACATCAAATGTATAAGGAAAGTAAGATCTGTGGATAAGCAGTTTTCGGCAGTTCCTCTGGGGAAGTCGTGTATCGCTGTGCTGATTATTTTAATTCTCCTGCCATTTGATTCCTGAAGTGATTCTCGACCCTTTCACATCAGGAATTACATGCCAAAAATTACTCCTATGGCGTGAAGGAAAGCCTAATGGCAGCTGAGGAAGCACACACCATTTCCAAGAGCCTTTTCGGACATCTTAAAGCTGTCTGGAAAGATAGCATTATTTTCTCCTTATCTTGAAATGGAAGATACTGAGACTCAGGGGCTAATTGTCTTGTCCATGGGTGCAGCCACTAGATGATGAAGCTTCTTTTCTTATTTTTGGTCTTTCTGACTCTAAAATATGTGTGTTGTACAGTCCTACCATTCTGCTTAGGAAAATCAATGGATGATTGATTTGCCTACGTCTACAAAGGATGTTACAGAAGGTTAGGATAGACCTCTAACTCTCCAGTAACCGTAGAGGAAAACTAGTCCTAATCCCATTTTTTCAGATTGTCTCTGCAAACACAGGCCTGAGCTACAGGATTCAAGCCTTTTGGCCTGGATGGATTACATTCTAGGGACTATAGAGAAGGTACTGAATTACTATTTAGAATCTTTGGAGAATCATGGATAATAAGATGGGACAGGAAGTGGAAAACTGAGATAGGCAAACATTTTCTAGGCTTTCAAAAATGAGCGGCCTGGAGGTGAGAGGGTCTGACATCATTTCCAGAAGGCATTCTTGAACAGGTTATGAAACAAGACAATTCGTAAGGACATGGACAGGAAAGGAGTGAGCCTAAATGCAGATACTGGTTCACAGAGAACTTCTTGTCCAGGTCACATGACTTCTTTTTAAGAAATTTAAAGTTGCAAACCCTAAATAGAGTTAAGTATAACAGATGTGGTGTAGGGAGCTCCGCGAAGACATTGGGCGGGATCCGTATCAGGCTGCTTCACACCCCAAAGTTCCCAGACAAGATCGAGAAGTATGAGTTGCGTAAAACTCAGGTACCTCACCCCCATCTGAGTGACTTCTCCAGGGTCCTTCCATACAGGGCTTCACACACAGATTCCGTGCACTGGGTCCCTATTTGAGTCTTTATAATCATAATGTAGGCGAGGATAAAGAGTGCATGTTACCAAAATGTTAGGTGATCTGAAGTTGCAGTGAATATTTTGGGTGAGTGAATAAAGGTTTCAAACAGATATAAACAGTTGAGACAGTGGAGCTAAATCCTTCTGAGATCATTCCTTGTCGCTTAGTCATCAATGTTAAGTTCCCTGGTTGCCAAGAATTGGACTAGGTTCTGGGGTTAGGAGGTGCACAGCAATGGAAGGGAGAACAAGGCACAGATAGGATCCCATGACGGTGCTTTGGTGGAGGTGGACTCAGGATGCTGGAAAATGCAGTGAACCCCAAGAAACCAGGGGAGCTCCTCAACCAAGCAAGTCCTCCCGGAGAAGCTGATATCAGAGTATTTTTGAAGAATAAGTTGTAGGCTGTGGTATGCATGTGGGGGTGCGTATGTCCCGCATTAGGGGAGCAGCGTGTGTGATGGTGTAGTCACCAGGAGCGATGGGGGGTGGGTATGAGACAACGTGCAAAGCCAGTTTGCAAAGTTTGTCAAGGGCAGGGATCTAGAACAGAGGGATGCACAACCTAGTGTCCTCACCTAGTGGCTGGATCATAGAAGGCCACTGCTGCAGTTTAAAGGGCTTCCTACGAGGGGAACCCTGCTCTGGTCGTTCTACACTTGTTGCCTCATGCAGCCATCACAATAACCCGTTGAGGTAGCTACCGTCATTACCACAGTGGTATAGAGGGACCCTGAGGCAATAGGAAGGTGACATATCTTGGCTAAAATCACCCAGTGGACAAATGCTAGCTCCCAGATTTGAACATAAATAAAGGGGCTCCAGAGTCTTATCTGTTAACCCCCATATCCACTTGTCCGGGAGTACAACAGCTAGGAGGCTGACTAGCATCCGGAAAGTTCCTCAAGACCTGGGCTCTGACTTGGTGCTGGGAGGGTAGGGGGTGGGGGCGGTGATGCAGAACAAGGAAGTAGAGTTGAGGGAAGGAAGTTAAGCGGGCCTCGTGGGGGCCTCACCTAGAGGGTAATGGGGCCAAAGGGAAATTTGTTCTAAGATGGGAAATGCTGTTTCCATGCTGCAGGGCAAGAGTAAGGAGAAAGAAATTGGTTTATGGTTCAGGTGCTTAAGCAATTTTGGTTGAATTAGATCCCTAAGTGTTCTCACCACACACCTGAACAAACAACAAAACAAAACAAAAGAAGAAGGGGAAAAAAAAGAAGGAAGGAAGAAGGCAAGAAAAGAAAATGGTTGACTCTGTGACGTGATGGGTGTGTTAGTTAGCTTGGTTGTGGTGCTTGCTTCACGATGTATACGAACATCTACACATCAAGTTGTACATTTTTTTTAAAGATTTTATTTATTTATTTGACAGAGATCACAAGTAGGCAGAGAGGCAGGCAGAGAGAGGGGGAAGCAGGCTCCCCGCTGAGCAGAGAGCCCGATGCGGGGCTCGATCCCAGGACTTTGGGATCATGACCTGAGCCAAAGGCAGAGGCTTTAACCCACTGAGCCACCTGGGCACCCCATGCACATCTTAAATATATACAATTTTTGTTTCTCTGTAACACTGCGGGGCAAAAGAGATCCCTAAGGAAGCAAGAAGTCAGAGAATCCAGGGCAGCCTGAAGGGCGTTGCTCTGGCCTGGAGGAAGGAATATCATCCTTCTGAAGGGGGGGGGGGTGGGGGGGGATGTCATGGGAGGAGGTGAAAGGGCTGGTCTCCGTAGAGTAGGATGCGCGGTCTTGCTCTGAGTGAGGGGAGCTCCCTGGGTGGAGTTGGCATTATTGGACGCTGGTAGGCCCAGCATGTAACTTTTCTAGATGCCAGCCTCCTTTTTCCAACCAGAATATTTCTCCCTGGACTTATCCCTTCTTGTCCCTTTAACTCCCTTTTCCCCCTCCATTTTTAGAACTTGTGTAGACTCTTCATTTCTACTCATTGGTTGTTTCTGACACGAGTGGCACTATTCCATTTAGGAATATCACAGAAGATATTCCGATACGGTCTGGTAGACTGGCGGGGTGGGAAGGGGAACGTGATTACTGCATTTGCCTTTTATCCCCCGGGAAAGGAAAGACCTGGGCAGGGGAAGGTTGGGAAGCGATGAAGGACAGGGAGGTGGGGGGTGACCAGGAGGTGAGTTGGAGTGAACTCAGCTTGTTTAACAAGCAAAGCAGATAAAGATGAGAGTAACCATGGCAACAGGCTTCAGGCGGAGGCACTCGGGATTTGGGGAAGAGGGAGGGAGGTGGAGGGGAGCTGGAAGTTGTTGGCTGGGTCTAAGCCTAAAGTTTTGGAAAAGCCATTTCTTCCCTCAGGGCCCTTGGCTGTTCCAGAAATCACCATAGTCACCAAGAGTTACTGGAAGGGAAAAAGGAGGTCGATTCTCAGGAAAAGATCAGGGGGTGGGATGGGTCCAGCTGATTCAAAGAAAGGGACTATCTCCCAAGGACTGAGCAGGGCTCCCGCTGGGAGGTACAGAAGAGGACTAGGGAGCGTCAGTATCTGGTGCCTCAGTCTACCCCCGTGTCTCCCAGGCACAGGGGCACTATGCCCCCACATTTCCTGAGTCACGCTGTGGTAGCGAAGGTGGCACAAACCAACGTGACTTTTTCTTTTAGCTTCTCAGGACATCACATTTCCAGTTTGAAACAAACGAGGCATAAGCCCGTCAAGACTCTTTCCTGAGGCTGCTCAGGATTGTGTGTGGAGCCTGTGTGTGCACATGTGTGTGTGTGTGTGTGTGTGTGTGTATGTTGGTGAGTTTGTATTGTTTTAAAAAAAGATTTTATTTGTTAGACAGAGATCACAAGTAGGCAAAGAGATCACAAGTAGGCGGGAGAGTGGGGGGGCGGGGAATGGGCTCCCTGCTGAGCAGAGAGCCCAATAAGGGGACCCGACCCCAGGACCCTGAGATCATGACCTGAGCTGAAGGCAGAGGCTTTAACCCACTGAGCCATCCAGGCACCCCGGGTTCATATTATTTTTACACACAATGTTGTTTGAATTTTAGGTGTACAACACAGTGCTCAACAACTCCCTAAATCATGCTGTGCTCACCGCGAGTGTAGCCGCCACGTCTGTCCGCAGATAACACTAGCACGACACCGTTGACTGTGCTCCTCGTGCTGTACCTTTTACTCCCACAAGTTCCTGTTACTGCAGCCTCTTCAGCCAGCCCAGGCCTGTCATTATCCAAGAACTTCTTAGAAGTCTTGGATCCTTACTCTGCAGCTACCACTTCTACAGCTGCTTGGGAATCTCTATCCGTATAGAATGTAGATGCTTTAAAATATGTGAATGCAGGTCCTTTCTGGGTAAGCTCAAAGCCCTTGAACAGGAAATGGAAGACAGTGCCATGATCCCACACAAATGATGCTTTTAGCTTGAGTATCTCCTCCTGACCCCCAGGGAGTTCCTACCCACGTAGTACCAGCCGACCGGTGGAGAGCAGAGAGACAGGTCAGACCTCTCCCTTAGGCTCTTTTAAAATGATTTGCAAACATGGCCTTGGAAGTCCACAGTCCACTCCTTTCCTCCCTTCCTAACTAAGTTTCTCCCTCCAGCAAATAAAAGCTGGACTCACTGTGAAATGGGCCACGGGCTCAGGTGCCGAGGGAACCGCAGGGGGACTGGAGCCCACGCCTCCCCTGGCGGTTCTTGGAACCATGTCGGGGCTGTAGTGTTAGGTGCCACAGTTGTCATTTCCAACACTGTGCAGTTTTGACTGGGAAGGAGGAGATAGTGTCGGTGCATATCCATTTCTAAGTCTCTCTCCCTCCAAAGAAGCATGGACAGCCCAAGGCTTTGGAAAAAGAAGGTTCCTTTGCACAAAGAGAGTTAAAAAGAGACAGAGGACTTGAGATCTTTGTTCCAAGCGATCATAAATAGCTGTGAGAAGAGAAAACAGAGAGAGGCCCGATTTCCCCAGGGTGCAGAGATCTTTCTCAAAACCGGAAAGAGTATGCACACTTTTCCAGTTTGGCCATAAGCCTAAAGCTACCCCCCCCCCCTTTTCAAAACCATCTTCTGCCGGCAGATAGAGTCATCGTGCTCTTCTTGGCTACATTGTAACTCATAAACCTGTAGGTTTGCTCAGCAGCCTTGTAAAGAGTTCCCAGCACTCTGGGGAATGGATTCTACACTGAGATTTCATTGGTTCAGAGGGATTTCTGGAACAAGTGACTTCAGTCTGGCCTCACAGGCCCAGGGAATCAGAGCCACACGCAGTGGGAGGTAACTGGCTAAGTCCTCCCTGTGGAGGCAAAACAAAGGAAGGCACGGCTATAAAATGATACGAGGTGAACTGTTTTGGGTGGGAACCGAGTTAGGGATTCAGGAGGACTTTGGAGGGGGGGATGGAGAGACGGTTCTGTGATAAGAGCCTGAAGCTCATTGATTCCCTCACACCGTCACCCCTTGCAAATAAATCACCTCGAATAGCCAAAGGGATATTGAAAAAGAAAGCCAACGTTGGTGGCATCACAATTCCGGACTTCAAGCTCTATTACAAAGCTGTCATCATCAAGACAGCATGGTACTGGCACAAAAACAGACACATAGATCAATGGAACAGAATAGAGAGCCCAGAAATAGACCCTCAACTCTATGGTCAACTAATCTTCGACAAAGCAGGAAAGAATGTCCAATGGAAAAAAGACAGCCTTTTCAATAAATGGTGCTGGGAAAATTGGACAGCCACATGCAGAAAAATGAAATTGGACCATTTCCTTACACCACACACAAAAATAGACTCAAAATGGATGAAGGACCTCAATGTACGAAAGGAGTCCATCAAAATCCTTGAGGAGAACACGGGCAGCAACCTCTTCGACCTCTGCCGCAGCAACATCTTCCTAGGAACAACGCAAAAGGCAAGGGAAGCAAGGGAAAAAATGAACTACTGGGATTTCATCAAGATCAAAAGCTTTTGCACAGCAAAGGAAACAGTTAACAAAATCAAAAGACAACTGACAGAATGGGAGAAGATATTTGCAAACGACATATCAGATAAAGGACTAGTGTCCAGAATCTATAAAGAACTTAGCAAACTCAACACCCAAAGAACAAATAATCCAATCAAGAAATGGGCAGAAGACATGAACAGACATTTCTGCAAAGAAGACATCCAGATGGCCAACAGACACATGAAAAAGTGCTCCATATCACTCGGCATCAGGGAAATACAAATCAAAACCACAATGAGATATCACCTCACACCAGTCAGAATGGCTAAAATCAACAAGTCAGGAAATGACAGATGCTGGCGAGGATGCGGAGAAAGGGGAACCCTCCTACACTGTTGGTGGGAATGCAAGCTGGTGCAGCCACTCTGGAAAACAGCATGGAGGTTCCTCAAAATGTTGAAAATAGAACTGCCCTATGACCCAGCAATTGCACTATTGGGTATTTACCCTAAAGATACAAATGTAGTGATCCAAAGGGACACATGCACCCGAATGTTTATAGCAGCAATGTCCACAATAGCCAAACTATGGAAAGAACCTAGATGTCCATCAACAGATGAATGGATCAAGAAGATGTGGTATAT
The DNA here is from genome assembly GCF_030435805.1 of Mustela lutreola. Classification (NCBI taxonomy): domain Eukaryota; kingdom Metazoa; phylum Chordata; class Mammalia; order Carnivora; family Mustelidae; genus Mustela; species Mustela lutreola. Next base: position 186,933,770 of record NC_081293.1, on the reverse strand, counting down.
ATACACAATGGAATACTATGCAGCCATCAAAAGAAATGAAATCTTGCCATTTGCAACAACATGGATGGAACTAGAGCGTATCATGCTTAGCGAAATAAGTCAAGCAGAGAAAGACAACTATCATATGATCTCCCTGATATGAGGAAGTGGTGATGCAACATGGAGGCTTAAGTGGGTAGAAGAATAAATGAAACAAGATGGGATTGGGAGGGAGACAAACCATAAGTGACTCTTAATCTCACAAAACAAACTGAGGGATGCCGGGGGGAGGGGGTTGGGGAGAAGGGGGTGGGATTATGGACATTGGGGAGGGTATGTGATTTGGTGAGTGCTGTGAAGTGTGTAAACCTGGTGATTCACAGACCTGGGGATAAAAATATATGTATATAAAAAATATATGTTTATAAAAAATAAAAAATTAAAAAAAAAAAAATAAATAAATCATCTTGTGGTGTAGACACCCACGCACACACAAAATCACACTCCCGTCTGCGCACATAATGCATTTATAAATGCCTTAAACCCAGATGCAAACAAGAAACTCAGTGTTGCCCATTTCATTTATGAATTCATTCATTCACCTCACAAGCACGTCCTGAACATTTTCTGTGGGTGGCTCCTGCTCTAGACTGAGAGAAAGAACACAGAGAAATGGGAGGCTTTGATTCTGCCCTGAGGAGTTCATAGTTAGTAGGTAGGAAAGGCCCAGCAACACGCGGCTGTATCACAGGACGGTGGATGCTGTAATGGACGGTGGTCGTCCCGGCTAGAGAGCGGCATCAGCTCGGTAGGGTGAGAAAGACGGAGATTAAGGGAGGCCCATCAGACTGCTCTTGATGCCGTAACAAACTACTACACACGGGGGCATTCAACAGCAGCAGTCTGTTCTCTCACAGTTCTGGAGGTTGGAAAACCCATGGTGAAGGTTCCAGCGGTGTTTGGTTTCTGATAAGAGCAGTCTTCCTGGCTTGCAGACAGCCACCTCCCTGCTGTGGCCTCACATGGCCCTTTCTCAACGCCTGCGTGTTGGAGGGAGGGACGGAAGGAGACAGGACTCCTTAATGTCTCCTCATGAGGACACTAATCCTTTGGGATCATGGCCCTTCCCTGATGACCTCATTTAACCTTAATTCCTTCCTTAAAGACCCTTCCTCCAAATACAGGCGCCCTGGGGTGTTAGGACTTCAAACTGAGAATTTAGCAGGGTGGGGGAATGGGACACAAACTTTCAGTCCAAAACAGAAGGCTTCACAGAGCAGATGACAAGAAATACATTTTACAAAGTTGCCGTGTGAAGGACCACGGGGACGCTGAGGGACGAGAAGGAGAAGCCTGGGAAGGAGACGCAGGAGGATACTGCGGACTGCCTCCTGTCCCGAAGCCAAAGGAGGACTTGGTTACCAGTGTTGGTGGCTGCAGATGGGACCGAGAATGTCAGCAGAATCTGGTCCTTGGGACAGAACCGGTGGCTTTGGTGAGAGGTTTCCCTCAGGTGGAGGGGGGAGCCTGAGGACCTCGGATGCAGGAGTGAATCCAGTGTTGAATGAAGCAGAAGAGAGTGTAGGTACTCAGGAAAAGGGAGTCTGAAGTGTCAAACACAGCTTTCTTGCCTTTGCCTTGGGGATCCTGAGCTATGTTGATTGATAAAATTTAGAGAAGAAACAAATGGAAAGTGGAAATGTTGAGAAATCAAATTATTTATGTGGAAACACATTCAAAATATATGGAACCCAAATGGTTGAGAGAGACAGAAAGTACGTAGACCAATCTGGGCCAAAGGAGCTGAACACTGAAGGGGTCCTAGGTCTTAGGGAAGGTAAAAGAAGAGAGGCCAGAGAGGAAAGATGTTGAGGAGTTAGCATTATAAACACGGTGTTAATCACCTTTTAAATCTACTCAAGGTAGTCTCTCAGGCAAGTTCATTTTAAAATTGGAATTCAAATTATTAAAAAAAAACCAAACCCTCCACAAGTCGAAATACTTAGTCTTTTAGATCCTAGAGATGGATGAAGTTAAATAGCTCTTTTAAGAACAGCACTGCGTGGAAAATAACTAGGTTTACCCAGCTAAGTTTAGCATATAAAGCTCTTTACTGAATGGCTTCTTTGTCAACCTCAGGCTGGAGGAGTTCAATTCCTTTTTATTTGGTGAATTCCTTAATTGGATTTTGTTTGCTGATCTTACTTTCTCACATTGTAAGATTTTAATAAATCATTATAATCATTCCCTTACATCTTGCAAAAATAACCTTTCTGACGGTTCCCGAATGATTTCCTCCCCCCGCTCTGTTTGCATCATGGGATTATTAGTGTAGCTTACAAATGAATCAGAAAAGGCTGTGCAGCCAAGGGTATATTTCGGTCATCTCTTAGGTGCGAAATGGGGGCACGATAACCTGGAGCCCCTGAGGTCGGATTTGGCTGGGAGGGCACAGCAGGTCTCGGCATATTATCTCCTGTCTGGATTATTGATGAGATGCTCTGCTTGGAAACAGGGGAGAGATCTCCTATCTGCTTGGTTATTAAGGTCCCTGCAGGAGACAGGTTTATTGGTGATATATGTGCACTAGTGATTCTACTGTGTTTTCAGCTCTGATCCCTCCCTCTTGCTTATGGTTGATGACTGGGTAAAGGAAGAACTTCTCATCTTGTATAACTGATGTCCTTGGGGAATGTCTGGTTTGAAGTCTACCTTTCCTAAGACCTTGCCATGCAAGGAGGCATTCAGGGGTGTTCTCAGTCACCCATTTAGGAACTGGACCAGGGACCCAAGGCTCTTCCTTCAAGTGTCCAGTGTTTTCCAATTTGTTGCTTTGTTTGTGAACCCCAACAGTTAGAGTGTGTATAGTCAATTTCAGTGATTCTGAAATGTAGTGATTCCTTTACAGAGACAGAAGTCAGTTGTCTTTCTTCTTCTTCCTTTTAAAAAAAATTTTAATTTAATTTTTTCAGTGTTCCAAGAGCCCAGTTGTGTCTTTCTACTATAGCTGTCCATCTTTTTCCTCACCCATTGTTCTTCAGGATATCCCCGGTGTGGGCACAGGAGAGGGGCACCTTCCCAAGGCTTGTACGAATTTCACTGCCTCCTTCTTGTTGGTGGAGCTTTGGGGAAGCTGGGGTTACTTTGGGAAGTAGGATTTTCCAGACTAGACTTGTTTATTTGGCAACTCAGTGCTCTCAAAGATTTAAAAGCATTCAGTTGATTTGTTTCCAGGTTGGTTGTTCCATATGTGAGTAATCAAGCCAAGGATCTCAATCTTTACATAGAAGTAATTTTTTAGCCTGTAAAGTTTTGTACACTTGCCTTTGTTTTCTGTCCCTCTTCTCCGTGTCTCTTTCAAATTAAAGGCCACCATCTTGAGGGCATTAAAAACAGCAACCGGCTTGGATGGGAAGGCAACACCTTTCATCCAGTCTTGGCCTGGGACTGGCTCGCTTGCTGGGGAGCTCATAGAAGGAGGTGTTGAGAAAGGCCTTGCGTCCTCATAATTTCTCCCATTTACATTTCAATTTTGAATGGATTTTTGCTACTTGTAACAAATGGCCACTTGAGGCTGGAGGCCCTATTTTATTTTTCCTCTTTGTATCTGCAGTGTCTAACACATACCTCAGTTAGCGTCCACCCAAGTGCCCATTATCTGTGTGTTCGCTTGTGCGGAGGTATCTGTATAAAAGCTTAGAACCAGAAATCCCTTGGAGAGCAGGATACAGAAATAAAGTGCCTAAACACACAAAAGAAAGAAAACAGATAATATGGGAGGAAGAAGGCAAACGTTTTAAAAACATGTGTTGTTTGAGCTTTGTGGCTGCATCTGTCAAGCAAGCCCACAAGTTCCCGCACGTGTGGTATTTTTAATTTTGCTCCCAAACGGGGAGAGGCGCGTCTTCCCAGCCCGCTGCCACTCAGGGAAGCGACTCAGCCTGGCTGCGGCTGCCGGGGTGAAGCCGGCTCTCCCCAGGACCCCGGGGAAGCTGCTGTTTCTGCTTCTGCCATTCTCTGCTCAAAAGTTGGCAAATGCTGGTCCTGTCGTGGGTCTATTTATAGTAGGCACACGTCTAACCACCTTGTTCTTTTCTTAGCATCAGCTTGACGTGCTATCAATTATCCATGAGGTGAATGACAACACCGGGGAAGTTATTTGAGGCAGGTGCCCTGAGGTGAGAGAGAGGGGGCGGGGTTACCCGGGGACAGCACCCCCTCCACGGAGAGGGTGAAACGGACGTGCCTTGCGGCTTCCAAGCCAGTGAATGGGTCCAGACAGCTGGGGGGTGGGGCGGGGACCCTGAGCCGAGGCCCGGCTGACTCCCACTCGGCCCTCTTCTTACCCCGTCCGCTTACATTTGAGAAGCCCATTTGAAAAACACCAGGAGCAGGAGGCGACCCGGTGACCTCCTTCCTTCCAGAGGAGGTCGTTTTGTTACACTCTCCACCAGTGCCCGGAGGGGTGATCCTGCAGGGAAGGGGTGGGCTGGGTGGCGGGGAGAGGGGGCTGGGAGGGTGGGGGGTGGTGGTGGTGCTGGTGGTGCTGGACACCCGTCCTTCACCTGGAGCATTTCTGGTGAGAGGCAGCCGCCCTGGGACAGAGACAGGAGTACTTGGCCGCCTGCTCTCCTCAAGGCCACCGCAAGAGGACTGGCCCCCGCGGGGCCCCAGGGCCCCCACCTCCCTCACATACCCCCACTTTGAGCTCTCCGATGGATTCTATGCTAGGTTTTGTTTGTTTTTGTTTTTGTTCTTGTTCTTACTGCTGCTGCTGTTTTGTTTTTCCTCTCTGACAATTTGGATTCCATTTTTGGAAATAATTCCTTCCTCCTCCAGCTTGCTTGCTTTCTTTCTTTCTTTCTTTCTTTCTTTTTCTTTTGTTTAAATATCGTAGCAGAAACACTGATTGCCCCGTTTCAATGGGACTGGCCGCCCTGGTGTCGTGCTCTTCCTCATCGCCCATCCCTTTGGGGCAGCGCTCTGGGCACAGAGGAATTTGCTCCCGGAGCTGTTCAGAGGATGCTGACGTCATTGCTTCAGCTCCAGGAATTGAGTTGCTCTTGGCGGTGCTGGGAGGGGGACTTCTCTTTAACCCCTCCCTGTCAGCCTTCCAGTCCCGGCTCTCTGCCCACCTTGGACTTTGCATCTGAATGGGAAGAAGACTGAGTTACAGTCAGAGAGAGTAGAAAGCGAATCTGAGCATTCTATCAGCCTTGATTTCCGGTATAAACTGGCTCAGGCTTTACACCCCGTTCCTCTCTAACTTTTAGTAATTTCCTTCTTCCCGCTTCCCTTCCATTTCCTTTGACCTTGAGGAATTAAACTGCCCCATGGGTGTGCACTTGCGGACGCCTGCAGGATGGGGCCACTGGGTCCTGAAAGGCCTTGGAATGCTTGCGAGGTCCCTAACTGTATGTGGAGGGCACTGCCCTGTCCCTGGCAGCCTCTCCTGGGAATCCCGGCTCCGACTCTGATACCATCTGCCCGGTTAATCCACTTTCCGGGCCAGTGTCTAGCGCCAGAGAGTGTCTGGGTCTCCGAGTATCCTGGTGCCATTTCAACCTCCTCCAGCTTCCTGGCGATCAGTTTGCAGCCTTTGTTATCTTTTGGCTGAGCCACCCTATCTTTTTCTTTCTCCTCTTCTTGGGAGTCAGATTGCTCAAATTTAACTTGGTTTATTATTTAGGGACTTCATGGGGGAGGAGTTGAGACAATCACTCTTATCCAGGCCCACGGTATGTGTGTGCGCGTGCGGGCACTCCAGGGCACACCTGAGCACAAGTAACACACACGTGAGTCTGTGAGGGCTACTACCTCGGAGAGATGAGTCCACGATGGATGGATCTCTTTTGCAGAAGCTGCAGGAACCAAGACAGGTGCCCAGCACCAGTGTCAGAGGACTCAGGGGGCTGGTGAGTAAAGAATTTTCTCCTTTTTGTATCTGTCCTAGGTTATAGCAACACATTTAGTTGACAAATACTAGATCCTCCTGTTTCCTCTTCACAGACTGAAGTTTGTGAACCAGAACCCCCTATTTATACCCATGCGGGATTATGTGATTTGAGTTTTCTTTTTCTTCTTCTTCCTTTTAAATGGATGATGTTGCTCTTAAGTGATGGGAGTTCAGTACCCATCGTTTTGCGTTGTTATTGTTTATGTAACTTTCTCCACTGGTTCCCCTAGCTTTTATTATTTAGAGGGAGATCTATTTGAAGATTTCTATCTAGGAGGGGTTTGTTCTGGGGTTAAGTTTTGGAAATAGCCAGATTTTTTTTTTTTTTCTGAAGGTTATGGTAGCAAGGCTTATGATTTTGCAACATATTGATAAATTGCATGTGGATGTGGATTTAAATACATAGTCAAACATATATCCATTGTATTAAATGCAGTTAAATAATTGACTAGGTCCTAGAGGTAACCAATAAACCAAGAGATGTCGCTTTTTTCATTATTGTCATATTATTATTGTCCCTTTTCTTAACTTGTTCATTAAGCGTCCACATGGGACCAAATCTCTCACACTGAGATTGGCAAAATGATAACAAATTGTTCTTACTCATGTTTCTTTGTTCCAAGATTTACCTTAGGAGTTGGAAAACTGCAGCCCATAGTCTGGCCCACTGCCCATTTTTTATAAATAAAGTTTTATTGAAACACAGCACACATACAGACCCTTGCCCACAAACATATACAGTCTGTGGTGGTTTTTGTGCTACAACTACAGAGTTAAGTCGTTATGACAGAGACTCTGTGGCCCCCTAAGCCTAAAATATTTACTATATGACCCATGCTCTGGTTTGATTTCCTCTTTTACATGCTTTCAGAAAATCTATAGCAACATAAAATAGGGTGTCTTTAATGGAGGAATGAGCACTATCTCTGCTGAAGGAGATTCTAAACTTATCAAAAAGGAGGAAAGATATACCTGAAACATATATAGGAATATGTATGATAAAAATATATGAAAAGATACTCAATAAATACTTACAGGACCCATCCAGTGCAAATAGCCTGTCAGGACTAGGAGAGATACAAGTGAACAGAATACAGTCCTCTTCTCAGAGTTAATTATCTAATAGGAGAAATCTGCTAAGATAGCCAGAGTATCTGTTAGGTTCTAATAGTGGCTATAGAAAAATACACATGGTTATGGGATGGCTTGTATAGCCCATTCTAGTAGGCAGAAACTTTAGAATGGAGATTAAGAAATGACAATGCCCTAGTAGGCAGAAACTTCAGAATAGAGATTAAGAAATGACAATGCCGGTTGCTTCTTCTATCAGTCTGTAATATCGGTCTGTAGACCCCACCTGGTCGCTGAAATAGAACTTTGCTTCCATATTAGAAGGACCCTTATTTTTCCCAAGGACAAAATAGGAGGAATCTTAACCAGTTGGCATAAGATTCCTAGTTATAATAGACTCAGAGATGCCTTAGCCTTAGATAGGAACAAAAGTATGATTAAAACCAAAGTTAGCCTGGACCTGGAAGTGACCCATAGAGATGATCTACTAATAATCCACTCCAGGGGCACCTGGGTGGCTCAGTGGGTTAAGCCTCTGCCTTTCGCTCAGGTCATGATCTCAGGGTCCTGGGATCGGGGCCCCCATTGGGCTCTCTGCTCAGCAGGGAGTCTGCTTCCCCCTCTCTCTCTGCCTGCCTCTCTGCCTGCTTGTCATCTCTCTCTCTCTCTCTCTCTCTCTCTCTCTGTGTGTGCATGTCAAATATATAAATAAAAACCTTAAAAAAATAATAAATAAATAAATAAGTAAATAAATAAATAAAATCATCCACTCCATTTACAGCTGAAGAAACTGAGGCTGAGAGAGCTAGTTAGTTGTAAAAAAATTGTCTCTGGACCCTAGGATTTCTGACTTCCTGGCCTTTCTAAATTTCCCTGCAGTTTTCTTTCCGACTTTTAAGCCAGATTCTCTATGGATGTGGAGAGCCTCTCAAAATTATCAGCATGAAGTCTTTATGGCCTTAAAGACCTTTGTTAACATGTCAGTTCTTTTCTTGGTCCTCCTGGCTCCCCAGAATCACAGATAGGGGCATAAAGTATGACAAAGTTCTGTGCTCTGTTCTAAGCACTTGGGATACAACAGGGGTCTAAACAGACAAGGATCCTCCCCACTGTGGGTCTCACATTTAAGGATGCTTCACTATGAGTGAGTGTTTTTCATAGGGATGCAGCTTGGAATGTGGACAGTTTGTGGGGCTGCTGGACCAGAGTAGGAAGGCCTAGGTCTGAGCCCAGCGCTACCTCTTGGCCATCCCCTTACCAACATGCATCTCTTTACTCCTCATCTCTTTTTGCTGTAGCCGAGTCCCTGTCTCCAGAATACCTTTACCCTGGTTTCTCTAGGACTAGGGCCCTCCTGGCCTTCTTTCCTGGTTCTACTAATTCTGCTCCACCTTAGGTTTCCCCTGCTAGGTTCTCCTGTCACTTCTTTCTAGGGTCCTTGATCTCAGCTGTGTGTCCTTTTGCTCTGCTCTGCTCCAGATTTCCTGTTCCCACCCAACCCCACTGAGCATGTTTGACTCCAGATCCTGGGTCCCACCCAGGGGGTCAGCTCACCTCAGGAGAACAGCTCCCCCCCCCCCCCCAGCTGTCTGTAATCAGGACTTTTGTCATACTCCTTCCACTTCTGGGATGGTATTCATTCACTGCATATTAATTCACTCATTTAACAGTGTTTATCGGACATGATTCTAGACAGGGACGTAATGGTGAAGAAGATCAAATTTCTGTTCTCATAGATCTTTTATTTGCAGATGAAGAATCAGGGTTGGATTTGATGAAAAATCAGGGACTGATTCCTCATACTCCAAGTGATGAGTTTGGAGTTGAAAAACATCCTTTTCAGCTCAAACATCCGTCCTTTTTAGCTCAAAAATTTCTCCTTTTCAGTCACTCTCTCTCTCTCACTTCCTTTTCTCCTACTTCCTGTGCCTACAGCTGATTGATTGTTACATTCTGTTAAAGTTATAAAAATGACCAGGATTTTTTAGGGTAACCTAAAAGAAGGCAAAGAGAAAGAGGGAAAAACAGGAATTCTTTACATCCTGGATAAAATGGACCTGTTGGATAATGAAGTGGGAACTGATAGCCCTTTGACGCCTATGAGTTGGGGTTCACCAATGGTTTGAGTGGGGAATCTGCTTGGGGGGAATTCCACAGAAACAATGGAAGGTGCACTGCTGAGGGGAAGGGTGTGGGAGGGCAGGGAGCTCCATGTACCCCGCTTTGTTTCAGTGCTCTGCTCTCATCCCTTTTCCCAATGGAGGAAACCCAAGCCACACGTATTTTATGGTTGGAGCATGGAAAGAGAAGATGGGAGAGCTGTTTGAGTTTATCTTAGGTGAAGTTAAGAACCTTGTTTTACTAGTTTATTGATAACAGAACGGCTAGAGCTGGGAAAGATGATTACATTAATAAATAATTCGATGATCATTCTGGATCTGGCAAGCATGCATGGAGATTTCAAATAATGTCTTCTATTGTCTCCATAAATAATCCTGTCCTCATAACCCGCATGTCAATATTTGGTTCAGAAAATACAATCAGTGGTTGCCATTATTATCTACAAGGCATGATACTAAATTATCTTGTCATCCAACTCGATTTTTATCATTATCTCTTTGGCAATCATATTGGAAGAAACTAGGAACTCATAAATCATAAAAGGCTAATAATCCCAGGCATGATTTCCTTCCTTTACCAGGTGTCTTTAAGATGCCCTCTCTTGGGGTGCCTTTGTGGCTCTGTCGGTTGAGCGTCAGACTCTTGGTTTTAGCTCAGGTCCTGATCTCACGGGTCACAGGATTGAGCCCCTTGTCAGGTCTGTGCTCAGGGGGGAATCGACTTGAAGAGCCTCTCCCTCTGCCCCTCCCCCTACCTGTGTGTGCCGGCTGCTCCCCCTACTTGTGCGCGTGCTCTCTCTCTCTCTCTGTCACAAAAAAAAAAAAAAAAAAAAAAAAAGAAGAAGAAGAAGAAAGAAAAAAAAAATTCCCATGGCTTTCCCTTTCCCAAGAAATAATACTGGAATGTAACGGGAGATGAGGCAGAGATATTACCTATTTTATGGTCTGTTTCTGTGCCAAAGAGTGCTTGGCACCTAGTAGACATGCAGTAAATATTTGTGAGATGAATAAATGACTGTTTTGTGTTTTTCCTTCAAGTCTTTTTTTCCCTATATATTTACATATGAAGATTACATAATAATGATTGCATTTACATCCTTGAATCATAGTCTGTATTTCAGTTTCGTGTGTCCCTTGTTTCCCTTGCAACCATAGATGGCATTCATGTTCAGAAGTTCTTCAGGGGATCAGAAGAAAAAACAATGAAAATAGCATTACGTGTGGAATGATTTAAGAATGTTTTGTTTATATTTCAACTCCTGGTGATTAAGAAATCTGAAGTTGGTGATTTCCTTTTGAGCCTTACCTCACCATCTCTAGAACGGTATTTGTGGGATCCTCACGCAGGTGCCGACGGTCACTGTTGCATGATGATGGCGAGCTGGTGTCGGATAGGCAAAGGGAAGAGCTCACGTTCTGGTGTCAGGAACACCCAAATGTGTATTTTTTTTCTCTCCTAAAGGTTTAGATTAGGTGACCTTGGATAAGTATCTTCTATTTTATAAATCTTACTAGCTTGTCTGTAAGGTGGGTTTGCACTTGTTAGCTAGGCTATTAGAGTATGTTGCCATTAAAAGTAATCCCTGCAGGGACACCTGGGTGGCTCAGTCGCTAAGCGTCTGCCTTTGGCTCAGGTATGATTCCAGGGTCCTGGGATCGAGTCCTGCATCGGGCTCCTTGCTCAGTGGGGAGCCTGCTTCTCCCTCTGCCTGACATTCCCCCTGGCTTGTGCTCTTTCTCTGACAAGTAAATAAAACCCTTTAAAATAAATTAACCCTGGAATTGAATCAGGTTAGGACCCTGGGAATATTTTGTACTCAGAAGTCCGAGCTGAGCCTGGGCTGTGAGGCACGGGAGGCAGGGTGAGATACTCTCCTGTTTGGAATGACTCCGGGTCCAGTTTACTTTCTTCTTGCCCTGCGGCCGTCCCATTTCAGCAGGTGCTCTTTAATGTCTCTGCAGCAACGGGGAAGAAGGCCTGGTGATGGCACCCAGCTCTTAGCTGCCTTGACATCAGAGTCCCACGTTAGCCATCATCTCCGCTCACGTGTCATTGTGCAGATCGCAGCATTGCTCTGTACTCAGGGACAGGGGCTGGAAGTGATGTTTTTGGATGCCTGGGAAGAAAAGGAGACCCAGGCCTGGGCGGGCACTGGGAGTTTGACCACAGAGCCCAATAACAGTAACTTCAACAAACATTGGTATAATCCAAACCTTTACCAGCCCATGATAAAAAAAAAAAAAAAAAAAGATTACACTGTTTTTTAATCTTAAATTACTATGACAAGGACCTTATGAGCAAAATTGCTAGAAATAACTCCCCCTCACCCCCCACTCCCTCCACCCCCAAAGTACCTTTCAGTGATTTTGAGGAATTCTCGGGGTCCTGCTCCCAGGTATTCTCTGAGAGGTCGTCCAGATGTCCCCATCCTGGTCCCTTCCCTTGCCCCGCGGCTGACTGCTGTTGAGAGGGCCGCGCTGTGCCTGCCGCGCCGTGCCTGTCCCGCCGTGTTGAGGACCGCTGCTAAGTCCTCTTCGCACATCCTCCTTGGTCCTCTTCAGGACTGCCACCATGAGGCTCAGTTCACAGGACCCTGCTGAAGCCTTGAGGTTAGAGCAGGCAGGACCTGGAGAATAGCTCACACTTCTTTCCAGACGTGTTTGGACTCATGGAGCTTCAGGCCAAAACCTAACTTCAGAGGCTCCTGTTCTGCTAATCTGGGGCTCACTCCACCTTGCCCCCACCGCAGGGTCTAGTTCAAGCCTCTGCAGGTTTGAGAGTGCAGAGCCTTTGTGGCCTGGGGAGAGGGTGAGGAAAGCTTCCCTGCCCTATTTCAGGGCATTCAAAAAAACCCCAACTAACAATGACAAAACAGTGTCTTCTTCCCAGGATGACTGCCAGCGAAGAACTCATTCTTCTCCAGGGGAGACTTTACGGTGTGTCTTGGCCCCATATCCCTGAAAATATAATTTAATCATTCACAATGCATAAATCCAAATCTGGATTTTTTGCACTCAGTCACATCACTGTGGAATCCAACAGCCTACCCAGATTGTCCTGGATTAAGTCTGGATCACTTTCTGGTGGCTTTTCCCCTGGGGGCCAGGGAGAGAAGACAGAGTTGAACCTCCTTCCTGATATTCTAGCTTTGGCTCTGTCTCCTGGGAGCAGATCCCTGGACAACACAAACATGGTACCTCCCTCTCTCTCTCTTCATTCCCAGGCTCCATTCCAGGGTGGAGCCCAACATGGGACTTGAGGTCAACACCCAAGGTCAACCCTCAGGTCAACCCCTGAGCTGAGATCCAATTTAGCCACCTAGGCACCCCCAAGCATGGTATCTTAAGAACAAATTCCAAGAATGATCAGTTCTGAATCAAACGTTGGGGAAAAAAAAAAACAAAAGAAAATGATTATACATCTACAGACACAGTCTGTTAATACAGCCAATCCCCATTATTAAATAGATACCTAATACGCTAGTCTCAAATTTTAACCTGGGCTTTCTTTGGATTCAGGCTTTCCCAAGAAGAAAGTGTGTGAATGAAAAGCCCATCAAAAGAATCATAACAGAGACTAATTCTGCCCCAACGACCAAAAACTATGTTCTTCATTTTCTAAGGCAGAATCCCACCAATGGATGTTTTTACAACTTCATGTCAATTTATTTATTTTATTTTAATTAATTTATTTTTTAAAAAAAGATATTTGAGAGAGACAGAGCACGAGCGGGGGATAGGGGAGTGAGGGGGTGGGAAGGGGCAAGCAGGCTCCTTGCTGAGTGATCTGGGACCCAGGGATCATGACCTGAGCTGAAGGCAGACACCTAACCGACTGACCCAACCAGGTTCCGCTCATGTCTGTTGTAGTCTAGTTCCCACCAGAACTCTCTTACATTAGGTATTATGATTATAATGAAACAGTTTTCCACTTTCCTTGGTCTTTCCCAGCATTATTTTATTTAATAAACTCTATTATATATAAAATTTTAGTCTTGCTACTGGTTACTTCTGGGGTCAAGCCCTTTTTGCTCACTCACACACTTCATTCATTTTTCCTTCTCAACTTTAATTTTTTTCATAGTAACTTATTCTTTTTCTTATGGTAATATTGAGTAAAACACAAGCTGTTTTTATACCTAGGTCTTGGTTTTTTGCCTATCAGTCTTGTCATGTGGGTCGACCTGTCTCTTCAGGTGGGTCTCTTGGTGAAGGTCCTGTGGGACTGTGGACTTGAGTGGAGGTTCCCACTCCCATGGGTGTTCTCTCTCTCTCTTTTTAATATTTATTTATTTCGGGAGATAGGCAGAGGGTGCCAGTGAGGAGGAACGGAGGGAGAGAGAGAAAATCTCAAGCAGACTGCTGAGCAGGGAGCCCTACTTGGGGCTTGATGCCAGGACTCTGAGATCATGACCCAAGCCAAAACCAAGAGTCAGACGCTTAACCGACTGAGCCACCCAGGTGCCCCTCCCGTGGGAGTACTTGTGTGCATGTGGCTAAGACCTTGGGTCCCAGACTGGCTCACTGGCACTCCTTTAATTGAAGCTCAGTTTCTGCCCAGAGGGACTCTCAGGGTTGCTGTTGCTGCTGCTAATGCAAGGGGACCCCAACTAAGAAGGATTTTAAAGTTCTAGTTCTTCTTCTTCTTTTTTTTTTTTTTTTTTTTTTCCTTTTGGAGGTAACAGCTCACCCACCGCTGCCAGAGCTGACAGAATTGGAATGGCAGTAGGTGGGTGAGGGGGGTGGGGGTGGCAAGAGGAATGGCAATCATCAGTTTGGGAACAGTCTCGGAGCCAAAGAACTGCCTTTGGCATATAAGAACAATATGAGAGAGTTTGTCTCTGCCTCCTTGGAAGGAGCTATGCTATAAATCTGACTCAAGCCAGGAACTATTTATGGGAGATCATTATTAAAGAACAGATATTTGGTTTTTCAATTAGTACAGGCTTGGCGAGATGAGGAGTTGGGCCACTAAGAGCTTGTTGTTCCCGGGTAACTCTGCTCCAGCTATCCGTAAGGCGCATCTAACTTCTTGACAGGCATCCTTTTATGAGCATCCAAGTTAGGCTAATGCGTGATCTCCATGGATGTACGAGCGCTGACAAACCTGGAGCTTCTCTGTGACTGGATAGCAGCCCTGAGGTCCTGGGCGCCAGAGTCGGGAGGGCCGTATGCGCGTTAACTAGGGTCTGTGCCTTTCCGGATCACCCAGGGTTGCAAATTCGTGCAATTGGAATGAGCATCCAAATTCATCGATAGTTACAGTCACTAGATTTAACCCCAGAGCCCTTAAGGGCCTGTCATTCTCAGGGGCTCAAATGGTGATTTGGGTACAGGTGGTCACGTCTGGTGAGCAGGTGCCACGTAGATTGTGCACCTGCTGTCTGTTTGGTCTCACCGGTCAGGCACAGGTGCCTCTTGGAGCACCGCATCGTGCTTTCGGATGAAATCTTCCGGCGTTGGCCACAGCCTCTCTGCGATCCTAATAAGGAAGGCTTCCGTAGACAGAGGGATGTGACATATTAAGAATCAGAAGCTGGGATAAACCAGAAGGAATCTTGTGGGATTAACGCTCTTCTTTAAGTTGGGTAACAGGTTTTACATACCCTCTTTTCAAACAGCAGTGGTTCACTTGTCCATCTGCATTTGCTCTAACGATCGCAAATGTCAGGTTTGTGCGAAGAGGCATGTGTGAAGCTGTTGGAATGAATAATGCCCTGGATATTTCTGTGCAGACGAGAATGCCCGTGGCAAGCTGACTTGCACACACTCACTGTCTTTTACTAATTAAAATCAAGACGACTTGGGCAGTAAGACCGTTGATGTGCCCAGCACCTGCTGAATTGATTTTCTCCTCTTTGGTGTTTCTGATCAGGTGGGAGGCAAGAAAGGATGGCCAAATGGCTTGCACAGGCTGCGATGGTCATGTCCAAGCACCCTGGGATGGACTCTTCACTGGCCGCCAGAAGTGTGTTTTTCTATCTCAAAAGAACCGTTCAGTGGAGACGATTATCAGCCCTTTTCATACATGGGGAAATTGAGGCTCAGAGAGGTTAACTATTTTGCCCAATGACACAGAGTGTGACAGACTAGAATCTGGACCCCGAGCCACTGGTGAAGGTCATTCTTCTCCCACTGTCCTAGCTGCCTACAAGCAGGGTATGGTGGGGAGGCCCGGTGAGCTTCTGCTTGAGAGCAGCCTTACCCCGTGTGGACTGAGTTGATGTGGGATGGGTATTTAAAATCACAATCATAGGCTGAGCATGGCGATATCAGCAAGTCACAGGCGCTCTCCAGAGGTGTTTCTTTGGTGAGGTGTTTGCACAACTCTGAGTACACTGGGCAGCCCTGCCTGGGGCTGATTGTTGTGAAGGGGGAGAAGGATCTGCCAGAGACGTAATTGCTAGTCTCCATTTCTTAAAGTGATACAGTCTCTCATTCTCTGGTTTGGAGGCAGGGAGGGGTGTTTGTGGCGAATCCTGGGAGACAGCTTGACAGCTGTTCCCTCTACACCTGTCACTGCTGAACTGCTTTGCTGGGGGCTGAAGTGGGGACACCGGGTGGCCGGGCTGATGCGCCCGGGAGTTCCTTCTGCAGCCTGACCTCAGGCATCCTCCCTGTGGCAATGCCTCACATCAGACACCTCGCACTGGGGCCGAGCAGGACTGATTCTGTCTCCCTGTTTCCCTAGAATAATGTGGGTAAAATCCAAAGCAGGAGCTAGAAGAAGCTGGTCTTTCATCCAGAATTAATAAACCAAGATCTTTTCAATTTGTTTCCCAAGACTGTGGATTTTTGCAACGTGTCTCTCAGGCCGCATAAACAGAATTTGGGCTTTGATTTCTTGGAGTCCTTAATTTCTAAATTCTCTCCCAGGGCTTTAAGGAAAGATGACAGCCAGATTTCACTTGCTGTGCGATACTGTGATGGGTTTGCTCTTCAACTTTATCCCAAAGCAACTGATCGCTGGAGGCTGTCTGCTTCTTTCCTCCGCCAGCCTGGAAAGCTGTTGGGGAGCGGAACCACTGGGCAACCCTGGGAGGAATAATTCAAAACCAGAGTAGTTGCCACTAGACAGAGACCTCAGCGTCACCCTCCCTGGACAGCCCGTTCCAGCCCGTTCCACCCCGCAAGTCGCAAACCCAGACGGGAAAGCAGCTCTCCATGCGCACACGTGCATGACAGGCAAATAGGAAAAAGAGCAAAGGAGGGATTCGGGAGACATGTGACCCCGACTAATGTCCTCTGGACCATCTGGAGGATAAACGCCATGGGGAGGAGCTAGGATACATATTCCTGTCCAAACGCAACACTTTGTACACGTGTCCAGAACATTCATCGTTCATGGCCACGTCTCCCCGGGCGGTTCTGCCTCTCGTGTGTTGGCCGGTTGGGTCTGTTCTATAGGCAGGAGGGAGGAGAACTGAAGGCAGCTCCTTGGGAAACTACCAGGAGAGCCAGGGCTCAGTCCACAGACAAGTCCTGCTCACGGTCCCCCAGGAAACCTCTGTGATCTCTAGTTCCTGCTGGGTTGTTTTCTTCCCCACTTAAATCACACTGTGGTGCTGAAAAATCCAGGAAAGACTAAGCTTGTCTTCTCTAGAGTTTTAACCATGGAAAGAGGCTTAGAACTTATTTTGTTCACTTTTTTTTTCATTTTAGAGATGAGGAAAGCGAGACCAAGGGACATGTGACTCAGACAGGGTTGAACAATGCCGAGGTCCCAGCTAGTCTATAACATACCTGGTGTGAATTTACAAAAATGCACCATGGGAGAACACAGCCTTGCGGGCAACTCGCTTGGCAGGCAGAGGTGTCTTTGTGCGAAGGCAGAGATGTCCTTCTTTCAGGCGGACACAGAGCTGTGCGGGGCACATGGCTTAGATGGCTGGGATGGGGCGGATTTAGGTCCTGATCCCGGATTGGAGATGCGCTGACTGTGTACTCTGCACAATGGCTTTACACAGTGTTCCCAGTTCATTTAAAACAGATTTGGATGGAAAACATGACCGGGCGAGGGAGTCAGCTTTCCATTAGGTAGATGAGAATGTCCATATGTCTACTAATTACCCTCATTTGGCATAAATCAAGCAGACCTGGGGCACGAGGGGTAAGTCTTCCTTTTTTTGCAGTGATAGGCATGAATAATTAGGCTGAGACCAGGCCTGCGTGTGTGGGTTTGACTGATGATGGACGTTTTCAAAATCAGAGCAAAGAGAAGAGACTGAATGAAAGTCTGGCAAACTTCACAATGAATATCTAGTGAATTGGATGTGAAAAGACAAAGAAGAAACTCTCACTTTTTCAATGTATTAAAAAAAAAAGGTGTTCATGCAAGACAGGGCTGATCAATTTGAAGAACTCTTTTCCAAGCTTATACCAATGCAAGAGGATTTTCTCTGGAGGCCAGGATTTGAATGGCCGGCCAGGTTGGTATCAGTGGTTAATGATTAAAACTTATAAACATAACCCCCCTCCAGCTACATGAGTACAAATGCAGTTTACTAATATGACATTTTATATTGGAAGGTAAATGTCACTATAACATTTACAAGTAGTAAAGAATTCTTTGGTAGTGAAAAGAGTCCTGTATGACAGTCACTAGACCCTTCTCGTAAATGAGTCTTAAGGAACCCAGCGTTTTCCTTTTGTATAACTCATTACTCTTATAATGTAAATAATTACTTGTAGGTATGCATTTAATGTGTGTCTCCCCCAGTAGCTTGGGGTCAGGATAGCACAGTGGCTAAGGGTCATGACGTTGAGGTCTGGTTTCAAATGCTGCTTTGGTCACTTAGCCACTGCATGACACCGGTGAAGTGACTTCATCTCTCTGTGCTTCCTGCTGCATCTGTAAAGCGGTAATCATCCTAGGACGTATTTCAAGAGGGCCATATGTTGGGTGTGTTCCATGAGTTCATCCCTGTGATTGCGGAGCGCCGTGGAAGAACATGGTGGTCCATGAACTTCCAGAACATGGAAGTCCTTGGTAGAAATATTGGCGGCTACTGTTGATGGAACTGGAAGGCGCCGTTTCTGTCTTATTCCCTCCGTTATTCCCAGAGTGTGAGGGGCACATAGACAAACATTTGGTTGAAAAAAATTAATGGTCTCATTTCTTCATGGTTCCGGGGAAGTGAAGCCTCAGATTGCCAGCGATGTTATGTGTGAAATGAGCTCCCATGTGGCTGGGCCTTTTCTGCCGTTGGTGAATGTGTTCTGTCACACCTCATTTAACTCCAGATTGATCTGCCCTCACACAAGGACCGTAATCTTTACGGGGCTTGAGCTGTGGTTCTTAGCTTCTTAAAAATTGTTTAGAGGTATTTCAGAATACAGTCTCCAGACCTCATGTAGGGAAATAGGGAAATGTGTTTCGGCCTGATGAGAAGTGCCTGAAGAAAGGCCCAAATCAGGGATTCTGGGTCTCAGGCCCCAGAGGACTGGAGATAGGATTTCACCTGCTTAAATTTACCCCCTTTTCTTAAGTGAAGGATTAGCCTCTGTGATCTTCAAGGTCTTTTCCTGTTTTTGTATTTTATGGTACTAACGTGTTAGTGATTTTTGTTCATTCCTTAAACACACCAATACAGGTACAACTTTAGATCATAGAATGCAGATTCAGTTTCTGCAAATAATGTTTTTTAGATTCCAGGGGATCCTTCCATGAATATTACTTGTAAATCAAGAATCTTTTCAGGGCGCATGGGTGGCTCAGAGGGTTAAGCCTCTGCCTTCGGCTCATGGTCTTAGGGTCCTGGGATTGAACCCCTGCATCCATTGGGCTCTCTGCTCAGCGGGGAGCCTGCTTCCCCTCTTTCTCTGCCTGCCTCTCTGCCTACTTGTGATCTCTCTCTCTGTGTTAAATAAATTTAAAAAAAAAAGAATCTTTTCTAATGCAGATAGTTGTTCTAATGTCTCTGCTTTGAAAATTTACATGCATTGTTTGTTTTTTTCTTAAAATAAGGCCTGTCCAAATATTTGCAAGTAAATTTAAGATGACTTAGTGAATGTACACATGTCCAATAGAGGACATTAAGCATTTTGAGATTTACATTTTCAAAACGCTTTCGCATTTCCTGTCACCCCATGGTGTTCATCCAGTTGTAGTTTCCTTTGAAACTGACAAGCCTTGATTTTTTTTTAGTTATTCTTTTATTTATTTTTTATTTATTATTATTATTATTATTATTTTAGTCAGTTCACCGATCGCTGCAACTTCTTGTTCACCCTGACTTACAAGAGATAACAAGTAAGGATCATTGAAAGCCACTATTATTAATGAGGTGAGGGCAGATATTAGAAAAAAATTGGGTCCCAGCTTCTCTCTTTCTGTGGTCCACGTGACCTCCAATTAATTTAATTCCAGTTCTGCATCTAACTTTGAGGACCTGACACACAGACAAAATCTATTTCTTCCTCATGTTCATTCAGACTTCTTGGAAGGTAGGGGCTTCTGATTAAATTAAGCTATTTTTATAACCTAAAGTGGATCCCATATGGTCAGTCTCAAGCTCCCTTTGCTTCCAGTATTTCTCCCAGATGTTTGTTTTGCTTAGGACAAGCACGGCGCTATTTGTGGGTTTGTTGTTTGACCTTCTCTTGTGAAAAGGTTTTAAGTGTTTTCTCTTTGCGCTGACTATTTTAAAAGTTAAATTTATTGACTGTCAAGCGCTTTAATGTGTTCTCTCCTTTATTCTTCACAGCAAGCTGATGAGGTAAGGACTCCTATTAATCCCATTTTAACTTTTCAGATATAAGCTGTAGAAGAACTAAATAATTTTCCCACTGTCAAACAGCTAGTGAGAGATCGGGCCAGGTCTGAAATTCAGGTCCATTTGTCTCCAAAACCCTTGCTTACGCCTTAAGATTGGCTGCCTCATACAAAAACCTAGCCTGACATAGATTGCCTGCTGAATATATTTTGTTTTAATATTGGAAATGGTTTATTGATGTTCCCGGCATTTGTATTGGTCTGGCTGCAAAACCTGTTTGGACATTTATTAAGAGGGTGAGGCCAAATTAATGATGTCTTCTCTGAATTTTCTCTTGGCTTATCTCAGGAGAGGTTAGAATGGGCCAGGCAGGGAAGGAGAAGAGGGAGTTGTGTGGTCGGGGGTGGGGGGGGGGGTGGGGGGGCGGGGTACGGAGCTTAAACAAACATGTGTTCTTCAGTGCTGGTTGGCTCTGGGCACAGCACATATGATCTTTGTGCAGAGCTCTGTGTCATGTGTGCAGACATGGTCGTCCTCTCATTTTAGCCATTGTCCCCTGGTGTGATTGTGGTGCTGGGGGCTGGGGCATTGGGGGGATGGGGGGCAGGGTCCGGGAGAGCAGCCAGCATCATTGACACAGTGGACTGCAGCCCACAGAGCTGTTGGGCATGGGCCCCCATCCTGGGCTCCTAGTTACTTCATTTCTCAGAAATTGTTGCCTTCCTTTTGCTGACTTGGAAGGGACCCCTTGGTCTGTCCCAACTAGTGTCCTTAATGTCAGATTTGGAGGACTGGGGATTAGGGTTTTGCTTCCTTCCTTCCCAGAATTCCTTTGGGCTTCATATGCAATTTGGCCACCTGCATAGTGACCAGTTTTAGATATTGGCACTCCCTATTCCCAAGAAAATGGCTACTCCCAGCGACATTTCAATACATAAGAGTGGCTTTATGCCACCAAGAAAAATTAAGTTTAGATAAAAAGTTACAGGGAAAAAACCCTCTACTGCAGAGATACTATAAGTGGATAGTGGGACATGCTGGAACACAGATATATCAGGATCCCAGGGGAGCACAGAAAGGGCCACTTGGCTAAATCTGGAGGATTCAGAAAAGACTTTCTGAAAGGAGGCTCCCAATCTGGTCTTGAAGAATGAGTAAAATTTAACCAGGTAGAAGAAGGTGGAAAGAATTTTCAGGTAGGCACTCCATGTGAGCAAAGGGACGGAGTAAGGAAGGGATGGCTTGTAAAGCAAAAATCAGAGTAGCTGGAGATCATGAAAGCACAAAGCATGTGGTGGAGAACGGGAGAAGATAGGTTTATTCATATCATTAGAAGCCCTGATTTGGAGCTCTCTTTAAAAAAAAAAAAGAAAGAAAGAAAGAAAGAAAAAATAGGGCACTGGGTGGCTCAGTTGGTTCAGTGACTATCTTCAGCTCAGGTCATGATCCCAGGTTCCTGGGATCGAGGCTGACATTGGGCTCCCCCTGCTCTGTGGGGAGATGCTTCTGCCTTTCCCTCTGCCTGCTACACCCCCTACTTGTGCTTTCTCTCTCTCTCTGTCAAATAAATAAATAAAATCTTAAAAAAAAAAAAAAAAAAGTCCTGATATGGAGCCCTAACATGCAGGGCCATTGAGAGGAAAGCTTATTTTAGGTAACTGGGACCCCCTGACAGGTTTTAAATAGGACAGATATGTTGTTCATGTTGGTAACTAATTGCTGGGTAAAGGCTGGATTTCAGGGCCAGTAGCTAGAGTAGAGGCAGGGAGACTCAGTTAGTTAGAGACAGATGGTGTGTGAGATGAGAAAGGACTTACCCAAGTACTGGTAATGGGGGTGGAGGTTATTTTCATATTATGTAGAAGGGCTCATTGACAGGCCTTGATGATCAATTATGATGTGTAAAGGAGAGAGAGAAATTATCATATATTTATTGATCACCTACTTTGTGCCAGGCACTTTAAAGGTCCAGAAATCTGGAATTCTAAAGATCTAGAGAATAGTAGCAAGGTTTCCCTTTATGAATGAGTTACCTCTTGCTTCATAAGAAATTACCTCACGCATAGCAGAACAGGATAACTAAACTTTTGGCTTTCTGGCAAGTTTCCTGAAAAGGGAAACCCCATATAACCAGAAAATATTAAGAAGGAGACAGTGGAAAGGAAGAAGTCTCAAAGAGCAACACCATAAAGTTGTTTATGAACCCCCAGTCTCTCCACAAGCTACAAATGAATGTGTCTGACCCTAGTTAGCCTACCAAAGTCTGTGCGAATGGAATTCACAGACAGAACACCATTCAAGTTGCAGAACAGCCACTGGATGGCGCACACATGAGATGGGTCCAGCTATGGCTGCAAATGTTTTGTAAACCAAACTAACTGAACTAACAATGAATTATATTACACAGAAGACACAAACTTGTGGTATGACTCTAATCAGGTCGATGGCCCATTAAACATCATGTTCCATAGGATTCAAATAAGAAACAGCATCTCATAACATAATATTCAGAGGGTTGAAGGAAAAAAAACAAAAAAAAAATTACTCCAAAATATAGTAGTTGGAAAAAATCTGTTTGTGGGTAGGAATCCAGGAATGGTTTAGCGAGGGATCTCTTGTCAGTGTTTCTCGTGAGGTTGCAGTCAACCTGTTGTTTGGGCTCAAGTCGTCTCAAAACATAGCTGGATCTGGAGGATCTGCTTCTATCATCTCTCAGGTAGCTGATGGCAAACCATGATCTCTTGTCTCAGGGGACTTTCCATGGGTCCTCTTTATAACATGATAGCTGATTCCCCAAAGTAGAGATGTAAGAGAGAGTATCCATGCTGGGAACTACCATCTCAGTCTTGGAAATGACATCCTGTCACTTGTCCTATAGTCTTTTTGTTAGAATGAAGCCCATATGTCCAGGTCATACATAAAGGGAAGGAATTACACAAAGGCATGAGCACCAGGAGACAGGAATCCTTGGTGGCCGTCTTAAGGGCTGCCTATCACACTGCATGACTGAGTAGAAGGCAACACATTAACAAAGACCAGGAATACAATGGAAAGAGGAGATTTTTATGGGGCTAATTGAAGAGTTCCATTTCACAAGTAAGCTATTTCCTATTCCAGTGGATATGTGCAGCAGCAGGTACTGAGGTGTAGGCCGGGAAGGGGGTGGTAAGCATGGTATAAGTGATGTATGAAACTGGCAAAGTGATGACCACTTTACCTTCTTCATATCATTGCTTAGAGTACACCCTTTCAGGGAAGTCTCTCTTGACTAACAGTTTAAACTTGTAGCCCTTCTTTTTCACTCTCGATAGCCCATTCTCTAGGTATCTTCTGCCATGTTAATGCTTTACTTAATTGTTGTTTTTGTCTGTTCCCCCCCCCCCCCCCCCCCCCCGGATTGCAGGCTCCTTGAAGGCAGAGTTCTTTTCGTACACCGATAAATCCTTAGTGCTGAATAGAGTTCCTGATTTATGGTTGACATAGTTATGAAGGGAAGGATAAAATTTTCCAGAGATACAATATCCAAGCCAACAGGTGGAAGTAGCCCAGGTATTCACTGATAGATGAATGAATAAACAAAATGTAGTACATACATACAATGGAATATTATTCAGCTTAGAAAGGAAGAAAATTCTAACATCTGCTATAGTGTGGAGAACTTTGAAGACATTATGCCAAAATAAGCCTCTCACAAAAAGGATAGATATTAGATGATTTCACTTACCTGAGGTACTTAGGGTAACCAGATTCACAGAGACAGGAAGGACAATGATGATTGCCCAGGGCTGAGGGTGAGGGGGAGTGGGGAGCTAATGTTTAATGGGTAAGAGAGTTTCAGTTAGGGAAAATGAAAAATTCTGAAGATGGCTGGTGCTGATGGTTGCGCAAACAGTGTGAATGTACCTAAAAATGGGTGAAATGGTACATTTTCTGTTATATTTTACCACAAAAAATAGTTCAGAGTTCTAGAGATACTAAGTTAGACAAGCACCAAGGAATGACTGTTGGATTTACCAAAGCGGAAACCACTGGTGACCTTGGTGAGAGCAGGCTTAGTGGGATGCTCCTAGTAGAAGCTAGATTGCAGTGGGTTGAGTAGCGGTTGAGAAGCTGGGCTGGGGAGGTGCAAGCTGCAGGAGCCCTTCTTTACAAAGGATAAAGGAGATTTCAGGAAGGAGTGGCAGTGGTGTGTGTGTGTGTGTGTGTGTGTGTGTGTGTTAGGGAGAGAATCAATGCAGAGGTGGAAGGCTACTTGGAGATAGAGGTAAATCATAAATTAACAATAATACAAAAAGCAGGTCAGAGAAAGTGAGGAAGGGTACTGAAGCAACCTCTCACGCCACCCTTTTACACAAACAATGTCCAGGCTTTCCCAGTAGCTAAAGATATGGTACGTGGGGAGGTTTGAAGCGAATAGTCTGGTGACTTCAGATGACTCACCCTGTCTGCATCATTCAGACTGGTGTCTGTCAGATCCCAGGAACTTCTTCTAATGCTAAGCTCAACTGCACCGTGAAAAGAAGTTACTGGGTTAGGGCAGTTAGAACCACGGGTTCTAAGGCAGTGATCATGGTCAAAGCTACTGATAGAAGTGAATAAATGATTGATCATTCTTCTAGAATATGGTATTTGTGAGAGCCTCTGAATTAGAATATTGGCTCTAACAAATGGGTTGTATGCAGAGTACTCAGCCATTGCAAATCAGGCAAGGTTTAAAATGACCCAGGATGCTGGACACACAAGGTTTAAAATGACCCAGGAGCTCTACACACAGATTCTACAACATGACCAAACTTAAATTAAAATGTTTTCCTTGAAGAGCTATGTCTCCATAGTATGAAAGGTATACAAAATATAGATTAACAAGTATCTGTTATGAAGTGATTATACATACTGTTGTGAGACTAGGTCACTATTTAGCTTAGTAGCTAGTATTTACACAACTGGCATTAGTTTTGGTGGTTGCCATGTAGGCAAATAAATTGAAATTACAAATAGCAGAACTGAAGATTTTTCAAGAATGTGAATAGGTTTTCACGTGTTGTGGGAAGATGGAAACTTTTGCTAAGACACGAAAGAGTTAAGACTGACTTAAAGATTATTTCATAAACATGTAATTCATTTAAAATTACATGGTCCAACTCAAGCACGAGCAGTCAGTTGCTGGGAAGTCTTGATCATCCAGAGTTTACAATAGAGATATGGTATGTGTTTTTGTGTGGAGGACCAGAAACTATGGGGTTAATTTCAGCAGATCCTTGAGGGTCAGATGGGCCAGACTCCCCATAGAAGGTCTGTGGTTTATTCAATGGCCAGACATAGGAAGCTGAGAAAGGAAACATAATGGGAACAGCTAGTTCCAGAAATCAAGGTTAGTCAAGGTCAAGGACTTGAGGAGCAATGTAAGTTGAGATAATGGCATTGACATCAGAATGCAGATGTGGGAGCAGAATGCAGAATTTGGGAGCAAAGGAACCAGTCCACAGTTTATTTTAGAGTTGGAGGTTTACTTGGCATGGCGAGGCTAGGGCCCCTCCGATGATGACGACAATGACAATCACAGTCTCGAAAACATCTGCCATTTCTTGGGTCTGTACCATGTGCCAGGCACTGCTAACTCACCAGATATTTTTACTACCTAGTCTGTGTCTAGTACTGAAGAAACAATAAATAGATAAAGTTCTTGTTCTCATGAAGATGGTTTAACTGGAGCAAGACACATAACAAGTACGCAGGCCAATATATAGGAAATAGGAGAGTGTTAAGCGCTTTGGGAAAGGGAAGAAGCAGAGTGGAGAACAGGGCTAGGGAAGGGGGAACACTGAGGAAACGTCTGGCATTTTGAACAAAGGAACTGTATTAGTATGGGCACGAGCCTTATGGGTTTGGGGAAGAATGTTTTGAGCAGAGGGAGGGGCAGGCCTGAAGGGGCTACAGTAGGCAATTATTGGAAAATACAGGGAACTGAGATGGGGTGAAGCAGTAGGAGATGGAGACTAGATCCTGCAGAGCCTTGCTGGTGGTCATTTTAAGGGCTTTGGCTTTTAATCCAGTGAAATGGGAAGCCACTGGAGGCTGCTCTAAGCATTCTGAAGCTTTACTCCCCACACCTGCACGAGATAGCTAAGAGTATTATCCCTTTTTTACTTTAAAGAGAAGCCGAGACACAGAGCACTTAAATGACTTGCCAACAGCAGCTTTGAAGTTTTGGAAGGAGGATGTTAACCCAGGCGGTCTGATTTTAGAGCACATC
This sequence comes from Mustela lutreola, assembly GCF_030435805.1. Taxonomy (NCBI): domain Eukaryota; kingdom Metazoa; phylum Chordata; class Mammalia; order Carnivora; family Mustelidae; genus Mustela; species Mustela lutreola. The sequence continues at coordinate 186,907,676 of NC_081293.1, read as the reverse complement.
CAGGTGGTATGGGCGCAGTTACAAGGAAGTTGGGAGGGTAATGAATATGGTGGTTATCATGGTTGCGGTGGTGGTTTCATACCATTAGATGCATGCTAACACTCACAAAATGGTACACTCCCAAATGGGCTGTTTATTGTGAGTCACTTATACCTTAGTAAAGTTGTAATGAAAAATGTCCTTAAAATGTGAAGGGTTTGAGAGCAAAGGAGCCGTGTTCATATTTTGTGAAGGATGGATTAGAAATGAGAGAGCCATCACAAAATGGAGGAATTGAACGAAGGTAATATAGAGAGGAAGAGGAGAGGAGCTTGATTGTAAAATGGACAAGACCGGGAGACTATTTGGAATGAGGGGAGAGAGGAAGAAGGAGCCTGGGGTGATGCCAGTTTGAGGCTTGGGGGGGAAGTGAACCATGGTACCATCAACCAAAATGTAAAATGCTGGAGGTTCTGAAGAAGGGTGATGGCGGTTTGTAGACATGCTGACATTGGGGTGTAGATAGTTTAACTTAGGGAAACTTCTGATTTAGAAATAAAGGTGTGGAAGTCACCTTTATTGTTTTTTTTTTTTTAAAGATTTTATTTATTTATTTGACAGACAAAGATCACAAGTAGGCAGAGAGGCAGGTAGAAAGAGAGAGGAGGAAGCAGGCTCTCCGCGGAGCAGACAGCCTGATGCGGGGCTCGATCCCAGGACCCTGGGATCATGACCTGAGCCAAAGGCAGAGGCTTTAACCCACTGAGCCACCCAGGCACCCCACTGTGTGAGTTGTTGAAACCTTAGGCACAAATGATGTGATCCAGGGATGCAAAGGCCACAGAGGGTAAGACTGTAGGGGATATCAATACTTAAAATGAGATTACAAAAATATTTGGCATACATTTTGCCCCACATCTCCTTTTATGCTCATGGGAAACACTGTGCGTCCTTCCTAACACTCGGTCCTTTAGAAATGTCCCTGCATGGTGTTCTTAGAACCCAGTGTTTTTGATCAGTGCGGGGAAGGAAGACAAGGCCTCTTTTCCACCCCTGGCTTAAGCGGTGAGTGTGAAACTGTTAAGGGGGATGAAGGAGTGTGTCCTGGAAGCCAAGAAAATTTTAAGGAAAAGGGAGTAGTCAGCATAGACTTTAATCCTGTAAGAACTGAAACGTAGTCATTGGATTGAGCCATTAGAAGAGTAATAACTATGTTTGAGAGCTTTTTCAGTGGCCTGAGTGGCCTCCCTGAGTGGGAGGAAGCATTAAAGTGAGGACCATTCCTCCCAGAAGCTCAGCCCTGAAGGGAAGGAGGCATTTTATTGAAATAGCCTATATTATTTTTGTAAATTTCTTCCCCAATCTCAGAGTTCAATTAGTTTTTATACATTATCCCCTTTGTTTCTTAAATCAAGTAAGACTCTTGGCATCTCTTGGCTAGACTTTGGTGCAAAAGGCAGATGATACCCTTATTTCTGGGCAACGTACTGTTTGTGGTCTGGGAGAAGACCGAGGAGGAGATTGGCAAGGTCTTCCCGAAGGCTGGTGCACCAGGCTGCACCCGCCCCAGACCATCCTGAGGCAAAAAGAGGTGCTCAAGGTACGAAGAAAAGTGCGAAAACTAGGGGCTCCACTGGGTTCTGAGATTTTCTTTTCTCCTTTTTTTGGATTAAAGTATCTTTACTTAATACTAGTGGTAGATGGTATTTTTTCTTTTAAATGCTGTTATTTAGCAAAATAAGTAAGCTGGCAACTCTCATTAGGTCATCCCACTTTTTTCCCTCAGTGATTTTATTTCCCTATAAACAGCCATCTTTTAAAAAATGGTTTATCTTTTTGGGGGCTGGAATTAGTTTGGACAATGTTAACTAATTAGGGTAATGAAATATTAGTCCTTGAGAACTACAGACATGTAGCCTAACCAACCCCCAAGACCTTCCAAATAAAGGGTATGAGATGACCCACAGAAATTACACATTAAAAGCTGTCATAATAGAGAAATGTACAAAGTTACCTGAAAGATTCAGAATGGCTCTCCTGCCAGCCAGACTTGACTTTAATTGATTAAAACTATTAGTATGTCTCATGGAAGAACATTTGATGAGCAATGAAGCTGATTTCGCCAGGGGAACGTGGAGAAGCCACTGGGACAAAGCTGGGGGAGCCTGTCTGATTAGATGACAAGGAACCTTGGTAGAGCATGTCTCTGGAGACTAGGGTTACACCAGCAGACACCTAGGGGGCCGTGCGGTGGGGGGGCGGGGGTGTTAGGCCAGAGAGGCCAGGCTGTCTGAACTAACATTTAGTGCATTCAACTGGCCTTCCTCTCTTTCCTCCCTCCTTTTTCTAGCTCTGCAAGTAGGAAGAGAGTGCTATGGCACTGGGGGGTAAAATATCGCTTCTCTAACAGACTGACAATTCAAGTCCCTGTGTGGACCTTTTCTCGATAGAAACTAATAAACTGGCATTCTGGATGCCTCCCTCAGCCTCAGCTGTGGGAGAAGGATTCTGTGCTGACAGTCTGGTTTCTGAGCCTGTACGAGGATTGATTGAGACTCTTGTGTCATTAGCCAGCAGGACTCTGAGCTGTGCCTTTCCCCAGGTAGGAACAAATTCTGGCATTGCCACTGTTTTGATTTTATTTTTTTCTCCCAACTTTATTGAGGAAAATTGACAAATGCAATTATAGTATTTAATGTGTACGATGTGATCATTTGGTGTAGATATACACTGTGGAAAGACGACTAGGATCAAGATCAGTAACATACCCATCACCTCACATAGTTCACTCCTGTGTGTGTGTGTGTGTGTGTGTGTATGTGTATGTGTATATGCGCGCGCACGTGTGCACATGTGTTGAGACTGCATGAGATGTACTCTCAGCAATTTCAAGTATACGCTACTGTATTAACTACAGTCACTGTGCTGTACATTAGATCCTCAAAAATTTTTTTCCTGCAACTGAAAATTTGTACTCTTTGACCTGTGTCTCCATTCCCTCCTCCCTCTACTCCCCGGCAACCAGCATGCTATTCTCTGTTTCTATGAAACTGACTTTTTTTTTTTTTTTTTTTTACCTTACATATAGTGATACCATATATCGTTTCTCTTTCTTTGGCTTATTTCACTTGAATTATGCCCTCCAGGCTCATCCATGTTGTCACATATGGCAGAATTTCCTTCTTTTTTTGTGGCCGAGCAGCATCCCATTGTCTATATATATACACACACCACATTTTCTTTATCCAGTCATCTGTCAGAGGACTCGTAGGTTATTTCTGTGTTTTGGCTACAATGAATAATGCTGCAATAACATGGGGGTACAGATAACGCTTCAAGATAGTGATTAAGAGAACACTTCTACACCATTGGGGGAATATAAGTTGCCATTATGGAAAGCAGTCTGGTGTTTCCTTAAAAAATTAAAGGTAAAGCTACCATATGATCTAGGATTTCTTCTCCTAGGTGTATATCTGAAGGCAACATTGCCAGTGTTTTGGATTACACTGTGACTTGCCATAATTTTTCTTTTAAAGTTTCCCCCAAAATTGCCATTTTGAAGAAGACACCCAATTAATAGAATACTTATTGACCAGACATTCTGCAGAAAATTGTGTTAAAGAGTAACATTTGCCATTTTTCCTCAGGCAGTGTTCAGTTAAAAATTTTTTTAAAAATTTTATTTATTTATTTGACAGACAGAGATCACAAGTAAGCAGAGAGGCAGGCAGAGAGAGAGGAGGAAGCAAGCTCCCCACTGAGCAGAGAGCCTGATGTGGGGCTCGATCCCAGGACCCCGGGATCATGACCAGAGCCGAAGGCAAAGGCTTTAACCCACTGAGTCACCCAGGCGCCCCCCAATTAAAATTTTTGTTTGTTTGTTTCTTATGGAGAGTAGCTTCAAACTTTTGCAATTTTTTTTTTTTTTTTGCACAGAATTTTATTCGCATGATTTTGGATTGTTCTATGATGATAAACCCCAAGCCAGTTCCCCTTTCTTTGCCCTCAGTTCTCCTGTGATGGATTATATGTCTTGCAGATCTTGAAAGAGGTGGGTAGAGAAGTGTTTAATCATAACAAGATAATTTTTAGATCCCCAGTTCTTGGACAAACAAAATGCTGTGTTGGCTATGAAAAATTACATGAAGTTTCTTCATGGTTTGCAAAGTATTTCACTCCTAAGGCTCAAGGCTGTTGACATGACAGTGAGCATGTTGGGGAGGGTTATTTACTTATTTGAGTGTTTGATATACATTTTGAGAAGTTGGCCCATTTAAAGAAAAACATTTTATTTATTTACTTTTAGAGAGAGGGAAAGAGAGTATGAGCAGGGGAAGGAGCAGAGCGGGGGAGGGAAAAGTACATGGAAAGAATCACCAGCATTCTCCATGCTGAGCAGGGAACCCAAGGTGGGACTCCATCTCACAGCCCTGAGGTCATGAACTGAGCCGAAACAAAGAGTGGGACACTAACCCAACTGAGCCACCCAAGCCTCCCCAGAAGTTCATACATTTAGAAACATTCTGCTTTGAGTCTTTTTAGTTATTTCCCTACTTTCTTTATTTGGTCCTTTGTCATCATGTAAACAGAGCCCTTCAGAGAGGGTGAGAGAGAAGTAATTCTTTGCCCAAATATCCCTTGCTTTGGTATTTGATCAGAATGCCCTCTGGGCTTGACTTTGGCTGTTACATGATGGGTATAGAGGGGCTTTGCAAAGGCACAGTGGGATGAAGCCTGGGCCCTGTGGTTGTTGCCTAACTCGGCAGTTTTGAACAAAATCTTTCCTGGATGACAACTTTTTTGTTACTGTCATATGATGTATTTAGAAATGAAAATAAGATGAAATGTTAACTTGTTGAAGTCATAATCCTTGTGTTCCCCACTGACGCAGGAAAGCTTGGTTAGTAATTTCTGTCCCTTTTTCTCCCTTTTGTATGACTTGAGACTAAAACCTGATTATTAATGTCATCTCTGGTAAGGAGAAAAGTCCTGTTTCCATGGAAATAGCATTAGGAAGGATCTTTGGGAGCGCAACATCTCCTCTTCTTGAGATAATGTTTTGTTTTCTTTTGTACCTCTTGAAAACAATAGTACCTTTCACTAGCAATATACATAAATAGTTGCTTTGATACATAAAATGGAAATATTTAAGAACTGTCTTATCAGAGTCTGTATCAGACCTGTAACAACAAAGTGGAAAGGTCATTTAGCAATGACTACTTGACTCCCAGGGGAAGTCATAAAAGCTTTCCCACTATGCTCAAGATAAGATTTTTTTGCGGAAGTTAAGACAGAGGAAGTGATTTACTATCATCATCTTTCATAAATCTGTATGGTCAATAGTAATATAGCGACAATTCTTGAACCTTAGAAGACATTTTTTAAAGGCATAAAAGTTTAGAAACCACCTTGTTCTTAGCTGACTTCTTTAAGTGATGATTTTGGCTGATACATGAACCCTTGGCCCCTCCATGTAAGAATTCCTAGAAGAAGAAAGCTCATTATCCTATCATGTGTGAATTATTAAATTATAATATGTATTTTTTTCTCAAGATTTTAAAAAATTCTCCTATTTTCTTAGCAATTAACATGATAATTCAGTATCATTATATTTTGATGAGCGATTTTGGTCTGGTGGAGTTGTTTTGCTTAACTGGGTAATTATCTTACTTGATTATATTCCTTATAATGGTATCCATGAGGAAAGTATTTTGAGACTGGACTCGGTCAGGAAGGGGAAGGTAGAGAAGAGACACTAGTTTGGAGGTTTTTGTAGTCATCTAGACCAGGATGGCTGGATTGTGTGGGGGCAGAGGAGGTATAGGGAATGGAGAGCTTCAAGACATATTGTAGAGAAAGAATTGCCCAAGTTTAATGATAATTGGTTGTAGAGGTTGAGGGTTATAGAGTCCTCAAGGAGGACCCCCAGCAACTGAGTAGATGGAAAAGTCATCAGCTGGGACAGGGAAGGACCAAAAGTCATTTGGAGCTTGGAACGTATGTGGGATCTTGAGAGTGGGACAGAGAGCACACAGTAGAAGCTATGAACTGGGGCTTGAAATTCTGTGGGACCACCGATACGGCATGTTACAACAGCTGGCATTCAATGAAGATTTGAGCATTTAATAACTAATTTTAGTCACTTTGTGACAGTTTTAAAAATAAGAGATGATATACTTGGTAATACTGCCCCCCCCACCCCCAAAACAACAAAAACAAAAAAGGACAAAGAAACACGTCAGGTCAGGGCCAGTAAAAATCTGTCAGCAGACTTAAGGAGAATAAAAAAGTCAGGCTTGAAGAAAAATTTAAAACTTTTCATTTTGTTCTCTTTTGCTGTAATGTACATGGAAATTCATGCTTGAATGGGAAATAGAGGCTGTTCTCAGAAGTCAGGAAACAAAAGCATAGGAAGAGAAAATAAACAGATTGCTCTACCACCACTTTTGTTTTGCTAAGGTTAATTAAATCTATTTCTGCTTTATAATGAGGACAATGTAACAAAAGGTTTTTTTTTTTTTTAAATGACACAACCGTTTTTAAGTTATTTGAAATAGAAGTACGTCTGTTAGTCTCTTTTTCTAGCTGAGAGGAAGTTTCCCAACAGCCTCAAGACTTGAATGGTGTCCTGTGATGTCACCAGGTCACCTCAGGAGACATGTGATATAACAGGAAAAACCAAAGGGAGGATGATGTGATAGACCTAAAACTTTAATGAATCAGGGAAAGATTGATTGGACTAGGGAAAATTTGGTTATTTTGACCATTTGCTGAGGTGGTCCAGCTTTTATCTCTACCCAGAAGAATATATGTCAAATATCTTGAGCTGTGGACTTCTTACACAGCAAAAAACCAAGAGCAACAGTTCCACTGATTTATCATTTCTCCTCCAGGATGAGTACTTTTCGACCAGCTCTTTTCTTGGCTGTGATGTGCGCACACACACACACACATTTGGTGCAGCAAAAATGGAGGGAGGAAGAAGCGTAGGGAGTAGACTCTGAAGGAAAACCATCGGCTCTGGGCGGGAGTGGGATTATAGAACAGCGAGGGGACGACTGTTCTAGCCAGATGCCTATGATGAGGTTTTTCAGGGGTCCTTGCCATACCTTCTCACCTCTCACCGCCTTCTTCCCTTGGCAAATACTAAGACTTTTTTCCACCTAATTTCCCCCTTCCATTACTGGTTGCTTCTGTTAGCCTCTTTTGCTAGAACAGTCTTGCCTCTCCAACTTGCCATTGTTCAGAGTCCCAGGTGTGGTATTAGCTGTTCTGTTCCTCTCTGTCTCCAGCCACTCCCCACTGGGACCTCAGCTGGCCCAGTGATTTGACCTTTGTATGCTGACGACAGTGGGATGTTTGTCTCTAGTCCTTATCTGCCTCCTGATCTGCAGACTACCTACTGGGCGTCTTTGTTTAGATGTTTAACAGGTGTGTTAGACTTAATTCGCAAAAATCCAAATGCTTGATTCCCAGGTCTCCAACACTTGGTGTTCCCTTGATGTCGCCATCCCAGGAAATGTATCATTTGTCCTGAAACCTTCAGTCATTCTTGGCTTCTTTGTGTGTATGTGTGTGTGTGTGTGTGTGTGTGTATTCACAATCTACCTTCAGTCCATTAACTGTGCTTTCAAGATATACCTTGATTCTTACCTCTTCTTGCCACCACTACTGTTACCATTCTATTCCAAGGACCATTGTCTGGACTAGAGCAGTAACCTCCTAAAAGGTTTGTCTGACCACCCCTGTCCCTTTCCATAACATTAAGATTGATTCTCCACCCACCAGCAAATGTGGTCCTTTGAAACATAATTCTGTATGTAGCCCTCCCTGGCTCAAAAACCTCTAAAGGTTTTTTTTTTTTTGTACTTAGAGAATCCAAAGTCCTCCTATGGCCTAGAAATCTCTGCATGTTCTGGCACTGGATGCTAGGCCAGCGCCCTCCTGTCACTTTGCCCTACTCGTTCAGGTCTAGCCTTACCGACGTACTTGAACAAGACAAAAATCTGAGGGGCTTTGCACCTGCTGTTCTGTCTGCCTGGAGCTCTGTTGACTCTCACTTTGTCTCGGGTTCTGCTCACATGTCACCTTCTTTGAGAGGACTTTGCTAACACCTCTTCTACAACAGCACTGCTTACTACACTCTCATTCTTGTTTGCCACTGCGACTATTAGGATTTAACACTACATTAAAAGTGTGTGTTTCCGTTGTCTGACTCTCTACCTGGTGGTAAGGTCTCTGAGCCTGGGGCTTGGCCAGGCTTTCCTGTTTCATGTCTCATACTCAGAAGACTGCCTGCAGATGAAGCATAAGTCTTAGCTCTATAAATATTAGTTGAGTTAGCAAAATCAATAACCAGGGAGATCAGATTTGATGTGTGTTTGTCTTATTTTGTCAGCCCTGGGAAAGACAGAGGTTCTGCCCAGTGCTTGCAAGTGTCTAGCCTGGTGTCTGGAGAGGAGTTTGCCTATTTATATATGTGTTGAGGAAGTGAATGAATGATTAAATGAATGGATGAAGTCACGTTAGTAAGTTAGTTACCAATACATCATCATCTACTCTTTTGACCCACCCATTATGGCAGGGTGAGTATAGCAAAGGCATCTAACCTTGTCTGAGAGATCCATGAAGACCTCTCTAAGGAGAGTACATAACAGCAATCTTACTACACCTACTATGTACTTACTATGAGCCATCTTCTGTGCTTAGTATCTTATGTGCACTAACCAGTCCCATCGTACAGATGGGGAAAATAAAGCACAGAGAAGTAGATTAATTTAGCTCAAGATCTATAGCTAGTGACTGATAGAGGCAGACCCAGGCCGTCTAGTTCTGGAATCTGTGCTCTTAACCGCAGTGCCATAGATCTAAGCTGAGGACAGAGTAGAGGAGTATCAGGCTAGAAGGAGTGTTGCACTGAAGTAGGAGTTCTCCTAGGAGAACTAGGAGAAGTAGGAGTTGCACTGAAGTAGGACATATGAAATCATATATGCCAAGCGCCAGATCATAACCAGTTCCACTGAGGACATGACAGAGACATGCAAGAGGGTAAGAGATAAGCTCTGTTACTAAGCAAGGCCCAAACTGGGGAAGCCAATAAGGTGTAGAAGGAGCTTTGGCAAAAGGAAACACAAAGTGATTTTAAGCAGAAATGTTAGGTGCACAGATTGACATTTTTAAACAGTTATACTGGTAGCCCCGTAGAGGATGGGATGGAAGGTAGGCAGGTGGAAGGCGTGGAGACCAGTTAGAAAGGTTTTGTAACAGTTCTAGAAGGGGTCATGAATACGATTTTAGAAGAGGCCATGGAGAGGTAGTATAGATGTGAGGTTGAACCAACAGGACTCAGAGACAGGGGGAGGAAGAGGTAGGTAGATGGTGTCATCTAGAGGGACCAGTTAATCAATGACTTCATTTCTAGGGCTTTATGCTACAGATGGACTAGTTATTGATGCATGTATACAAGCCTTATTTATAAGGATATTTCACTGTAAGACTCTTTGTAGTTGCACTAGACATGGGAACACTGCAGGGCCTTGCGTGACTCTGGGGGCCGTCATTTGCTGGGGAGACAATATGGAGGGCTCCCTGGATTAGTGCGACTGGCAAATTAATTACTGAGTTATGGTGTGTCCAAACGATGAATAGGATGTAGCAGTTAGAAAGTAAGCACGCAAGTCTTCATGTACTGGTAAATAATGATTTGCAAGATAATATTGTTAAGTAAAAAAAAAGGTTCAAAACAGTGACTAGAATGCTATGATTTATATTATAAAAACCTGTTCATACGTACAAAAGTATATACCCATAAATTTGTAACACAGCTCTAGAAAGATCCATAAAATCTTTTCATGTAAAGATTTTACATAAAATTCTAAAAGGATTGGGGGACTGAAGGGTAATAGTAGGGAAATTTACTTTTTTTGTACTATTTTTTTTTCTGTAGGTATTAACTGTTAAAATAATGAAATTAAAAAAAGTAAATGATGGGAGACTTGATAATGCAGTGACAGTTAAATGGGAATAAAGCAGACATTATACTACTTTATAACTACTTTTCTACTTAAAAGCCTCTGACACCAGAAAAATTTTAACTATAATTATGAGTTTCAAGGCAAAGTTAAATACGAATGTAATAAATAGGGGATTTGAAAGAATCTTAGGGGGAAGGGCAGCATATGAAATTCTTAAGTCTAGGTTAAACAAATTATAACAAAAAATACAAATATAAAATGTAACAGCTTGTGAGTATAATTAGTTGACCTTAAGAATTCATGAGCACACGCAGGATTAAGGTTTGAAAGGCAAGAGCTGGATTTAGAGATGCCATCAGAGCAGCTAGAAGAATCTAATAATTTTACCAGAAATTCCACTTTGCAAATGACAGTGAGGACTCAAGGTTCTTTTAAGTATGAAAATTCCTAAGATTGATGGATCTTAGATCATACTTTCAGTTCGAAGATAATATTAGTTCCTTGGAAAGCGTGAGGAGCTCAGCGTCCTGTGGTCGGTGTGCAGCTGCTGGGGGCTCTTAGAGGATTTGTCCTGTTCCCTAAGACATGAGAGAACCATCTGCAGAGTGAATGTACCTCATAAGCCAGAAGAATGACATGAGCACACCAAGAATCTGAGGTTCAGTTTGCCATTCTGGACTTTACATTCTGATTCTGTAAGGAATCGTGGTCTTTTGACAAAGGGCAGACTTCAGCAGCCCTCCTTATCTGTGCATCCACAAAAATGCTTGAGAACCAGATGGGTGACTTTTTTCTTGCCTGGGTTCTAGGTGAGCTTGGAATTGGTAAATTTTACGGGGACAGTAATAAAATTCACTATTGGTATTATTTTGATGTCAGAAAACCTTAAAATTAGTCTTGAGTAAAAGAAATGGCAAATTAAAGGCAAATTCTAGTATTTTGTTTTTAAGATTTTATTTATTTATTTGACACAGAGAGAGAGAGAGAGATCACAAGTAGGCAGAGAGGGAGGAGATGCAGGCTCCCTGCTGAGCAGAGAGCCCGATCTGGGGCTCGATCCCAGGACCCCAGGATCATGACCTGAGCCGAAGGCAGAGGCTTTAACCCGCTGAGCCACCCAGGTGCCCCAAGGCAAATTCTAGTATTGGAAAATACTATTTTTCCTCAGACTCAAACTCAAGCAATTGAAAGTGTAATCCATATATACATAAAAACACAAAATAAAAATAAATATACGGTCTGATAATCATTTCTTGCTAATCCTCTTTCCAGAGACAAAAGTCCTAATGTTCTGATGGCCTTGTCAGAGTGGTCAGTGTAATTGTCTCTGAAGACAATGGTGATTTATGCCATTTTAAATGCAGGAGAAGCAGGAATGACGCTTAGGGTCCTTGTGTTCTGAAGAGTCCAAGTAGAATGTACAAACTTCTAAGTTTCTCTCTTTGGCTTTTCACTATGAGATTTTTCTCTCTCAAGATCTCTTGATTGGTCTTTCTCTTGCTACCTGTTGTCATAATCAATGAGAACATTGATGCTGGGTGGCATGAGATAAAAAGGTGGTGGGACACTTAGTGTACCCTCATGGAGAAAATGGGGGTGCAAGGTCTGCCTATTTCCTGTGAAGGATATACAAATAGACACTTGGTTGTCTAAGTAACCCAAAAATATAAAATGCAACAATCTCCAAGGGTACAGGGTATCTAAGTTCTCCCCAAATTTAAACTCCAGTACTTTCTTTTAGGTCTCAGTCTTCAACCTCGCTGTGGAGTTTGCTATTCCTGGAAACCCACACTGTGGGGGGGGAAAGTGCTTGACTTTGGGGATTTCATAGACAAACCTGGGTCAAATGCTACTTGTATCTTATTGGATGTGTGAACTTGGGCATGTTACCATATTGATGTGAACTCAGTTTCTGCATGTGTATGATGGGATTAATAATGCTGTCCATATCAGGGGCATGTGGGTGGCTCAGTGGGTTAAAGCCTCTGCCTTTGGCTCAGGTCGTGATCTTGGGGTTCTGGGATGGAGCCCCACGTTGAGCTCTCTGCTCAGTGGGGAGCCTGCTTCCTCCTCTCTCTCTCTCTCTGTCTCTCTGCCTACTTGTGATCTCTGTCTGTCAAATAAATAAATAAAATCTTTAAAAAAAATACTGTCCGTATCAGAGAGCGGGTCTGAGGGTTGAGAGAACTGATATATATATATATATATAAAATATATGTATCATTTATAATGATAATATTTGTATAATATTTAATTAATATTTGTATATATTAAATATATAAATATAGAATATAGAATATAAATACATAAACACACAATATAGAATATGACTATATAAATATATAATATATAATTTGAATTTTATTTAATGTGTACATATACTAATTAGATATATAAACGATATATATTTTATATATACATATATTAATAAATATATTTTATATGTGTATCATATTGTATTAAATATATATCAGTATATGTAAGTACTGCCATGTACTAGGCATTCAGTAAATGTTCATGTTTTCTTTTGGCCACCTACTTTTTCCTGCTAGGACAGTGTGCTTTTAGATGTGGTTTGTGGATATCATGCATAACATGCATAAGAACTTCCTGAGGAAGTTTATCAGAAATGGAAATTTGTGGCCATCCCTACCCCCCCCACCCCCAATGCCACTAGACCAGAATTCCACCTGGGAGCTGGAAATTTTTGGTTAATAGGCTCCCTTGGTGACTCTGAGAGAAATAATTTGGGGACCTTGGCGCGAAGGGGTGATGTCTTCCCTGCCAGACTCAGACGAACCCTGTGGAGGCCTGCTTTGCCCAGCCTTTCTGTAATGCCATTCCGCTTGGGGCCCACGGAGGAATGGGCTCCCCTGCAAAACCCTGGTGATCTCAGAAAGTGATGGATTCATGTGGGGGGACTTGGAGACATACCACTCTTAAACTCTGTGATCTATTGGTCAGAGGCAGCCGAGCTCACCAGGAGAGCCATCTGGTTTTCAGAGAGAACCCTAAAGGAGCTGAGACAGTTGTAAGCGATTCTGGGCTAAGGGAGCCGCTCTGAGAGGCCTGCTGAGGAGGAAGTCCCTCGGGGAAGAGCCGCTGTGTCCCCACATCACCCAGTGCAGCTGTGAGTCCATCAAAGGATCTGACAGCAGACACAGCCAGCGTGTGACTGCCAAGATTCCTCCTTGGGCTGCAAACAACAGTTAGGTACCTTTTAGGGCACATTTGGCGTGGATTTCAGGTTTTATGCCCTGTTTCAATTTCAGTGTCATCTAGTAGAGGTAGTAAATGGTTGCAGAAAATCTAGTTGTTTAAGACACTAAAATATTATGTGTCAAGTCCGAGAACCTTCTGCTGACCAAAATACCAACAAAGTGAAAAGCTTTGTCTCTTGTATATTTTATACGCAAGGAATCCATCCTGTTGAAAAATCTGGTCCTTTTTCATTGTGGTTCTATTTGTCACCAGTCCCTGCAGCAGGAACACTTTCCCGTCAGATGGCCTTTAATCTTTCAAAGCATAGTCCAGCTCTAGGCTCCTGCTACACCTCCTCCAGAAGCTGCTTTTCTCCTTCGTTGCTTAGGGCTGGGGGGACCCACTACCAGAGTCCTCAAGACCACTGTTCGCACTTGGGGGAATGACGAGGCTCCCGGTACTGGGTGTTTTCCCCTGTCCTCCCTGAACACCCGGGGTTTCCGGAGGGCTGCCCCCGCCTTGCCTGCCAGGTGTGGCTGCCCTCAGCCAGTCTCCTGTTCTTCTGAGGCTCTCATTCTGGAGCCATGTGGCTTGGAACCTTGTGTTTGATCGAGAAAGCTCTTGAGTCTCTGACTGATCCTGAGTCAGAGAGAAGTCTTCAGCAGTGCCCCCACATTTTTAGGTAAAGTGCCTCTTCCTCACTGGCCTTGGTTCCCTTCTCAGCCTCCCCTGCCAACATTCCCACCTCCTGGCAGAGTGTGCCTCGCTTCTTCGAGGGGCCGCCCTTTAGGTTCAAATCCCCACTCCACCCTGTAGTCACTTGCCGTTGTAGACAAGTTCTGTAAGCTCCCCGGGCTGCCTCATGTTCACCATCCAGCTGCTCTAGCAGTATTCACACTACTCCCTGCACTCTGTTGCTGTTGCTGTCTTTTAATCTCCTATGTGTGTTGTCTGCTAGAAAGTAGATGCTCAACGGCTCATCACTGTTGTCCCTACAAGGCTCGGAGCCATCAGCCACCATCATTGGTTCTCACTTTAAGTCCCTTGAGGGCTGTGAGTGGGCAGCACCCCTGGGCTGAGTCGTGGCTCCCCAGGCTCGGTGGGCTTCAGAGGGCAGCCTCCGAAGGGCACTTCTCTCCTGGTGGGAGGGAGCTGAGCTCATGATTTCTTGGTACCCAAATGAGAGTTCACAACCACCATGGTAAGGGGGCAGGCTGAAGCTGAGGTGGTATGTACGGAGAGAGTTTGATTGGTGGCTAGGGAGATATTTTTCAGCCAGGAACGGCCATGGGACAGCGGGGCTTATGAGAGGAGGCTTCTCGGAGCGTGAAGGGAAGTGCGAACCTCGTTCATCCTTCCCCTTGTCAGACTTCCCTCTTCTCCTGCGCGCCCCATCTCCACCCCACGTTATAGTTCTCTTCTCCCTAATCTTCATGGAGATTTAACACTTCCAAATATCTGTGCAGCGTACTCAAATTAAAATAAAAGAAAGAAGATAAAGGCTGTTTCTGCATGACTGTGGACACACACAGTGTGGCTGTTACTGAGTGCTACCCACACCTGATAATAAATGAGCCAACAGACGTGCCGTCAAGGCTTGCAGAGGCTCCGCGCATCTTATGAAACACAGGTGTCACCGAAAATGTGCTTGTCTACTCTTTGATTTTATTTTGTTTTTCATTTTCCTGAGAACCATTCCCTGTAGTCAAAATGCCAAGTATTCATTTTAAAATAGAGTTCTGGTTTCTTCTTCTGAGTTACAGAGAAAAAGAAAAAATAATATATATATATATATATATATATATATATATATATATATACATATTTATAATATGTATATTTATATATAAAAAACATTGTTTTACTTTATATTTTATATGTATATATACATTTTTCTTTTCTCTTGAGAGCCAAAAAAGCCTGTCTGAGTCATTTCTGCCCATTATTAAGTAATAGGGTCTCCCACCGCTCATGGGCTAGAAACCACCAGATTGAAGAATACAACCCTATTGGAGATTTTCTGTGTACAGGACACAATTTCTTCATGTAGTTCCAATCACATTCATAAATATTTTGCCCCCCCACTCTTTGCCGGTCACTTTGTGTCCCAAAATATATATATAATATAATATAATATAATATAATATAAATAACATGTTTTATTTTATATTTTATATATATATATATTTTTTTTTCTTTTCTCTTGAGAGCCAATAAACCCTGTCTGAGTCATTTCTGCCCATTATTAAGTAATAGGGTCTCCCACCTCCCATGGGCTATAAACTACCAAATCAAAGAATGCAGTTTTATTAGAGATTTTCTGTGTACAGGACACAATTTCTTCATGTAGTTCTTTTTTTTTTGAAATTTTTTATTTTTTATAAACATATATTTTTATCCCCAGGGGGTACACGTCTGTGAATTGCCAGGTTTACACACTTCACAGCACTCACTAAAGCACATACCCTCCCCAATGTCCATAACCCAACCCCCCTTCTCCCAACCACCCTCCCCCCAGCAACCCTCAGTTTGTTTTGTGAGATTAAGAGTCACTTATGGCTTGTCTCCCTCCCAATCCCATCTTGTTTCATTGATTCTTCTCCTACCCACTTAAGCCCCCATGTTGCATCACCACTTCCTCATATCAGGGAGATCATATGATAGTTGTCTTTCTCTGCTTGACTTATTTTGCTAAGCATGATATGCTCTAGTTCCATCCATGTTGTCACAAATGGCAAGATTACATTTCTTTTGATGGCTGCATAGTATTCCATTGTGTATATACACCACATCTTCTTGATCCATTCATCTGTTGATGGACATCTAGGTTCTTTACATAGTTTGGCTATTGTGGACATTGCTGCCATAAACATTCGGGTGCACGTGCCCCTTTGGATCACTAGGGTATCTTTAGGGTAAATACCCAGTAGTGCAATTGCTGGGTCATAGGGCAGTTCTATTTTCAACATTTTGAGGAACCTCCATGCTGTTTTCCAGAGTGGTTGCACCAGCTTGCATTCCCACCAACAGTGTAGGAGGGATCCCCTTTCTCCGCATCCTTGCCAGCATCTGTCATTTCCTGACTTGTTGATTTTAGCCATTCTGACTGGTGTGAGGTGATATCTCATTGTGGTTTTGATTTGTATTTCCCTGATGCTGAGTGATATGGAGCACTTTTTCATGTGTCTGTTGGCCATCTGGATGTCTTCTTTGCAGAAATGTTCATGTCCTCTGCCCATTTCTTTTTTTTTTTTTTTTAAGATTTTATTCATTTATTTGACAGACAGAGATCACAAGTAGGCAGAGAGGCAGGCAGAGAGAGAGGAGGAAGCAGGCTCCCTGCTGAGCAGAGAGCCCGATGTGGGACTCGATCCCAGGACCCTGAGATCATGAACTGAGCCGAAGGCAGCGGCTTAACCCACTGAGCCACCCAGGCGCCCCACCTCTGCCCATTTCTTGATTGGATTATTTGTTCTTTGGGTGTTGAGTTTGCTAAGTTCTTTATAGATTTTGGACACTAGTCCTTTATCTGATATGTCGTTTGCAAATATCTTCTCCCATTCTGTCAGTTGTCTTTTGATTTTGTTAACTGTTTCCTTTGCTGTGCAAAAGCTTTTGATCTTGATGAAATCCCAATAGTTCATTTTTGCCCTTGCTTCCCTTGCCTTTGGCAATGTTCCTAGGAAGATGTTGCTGCGGCTGAGGTCGAAGAGGTTGCTGCCTGTGTTCTCCTCAAGGATTTTGATGGATTCCTTTTGCACATTGAGGACCTTCATCCATTTTGAGTCTATTTTCATGTGTGGTGTAAGGAAATGGTCCAATTTCATTTTTCGCATGTGGCTGTCCAATTTTCCCAACACCATTTATTGAAGAGGCTGTCTTTTTTCCATTGGACATTCTTTCCTGCTTTGTCGAAGATTAGTTGACCATAGAGTTGAGGGTCTATTTCTGGGCTCTCTATTCTGTTCCATTGATCTATGTGTCTGTTTTTGTGCCAGTACCATGCTGTCTTGATGATGACAGCTTTGTAATAGAGCTTGAAGTCCGGAATTGTGATGCCACCAACGTTGGCTTTCTTTTTCAATATCCCTTTGGCTATTCGAGGTCTTTCCTGGTTCCATATAAATTTTAGAATTATTTGTTCCATTTCTTTGAAAAAGATGGATGGTACTTTGATAGGAATTGCATTAAATGTGTAGATTGCTTTAGATAGCATAGACATTTTCACAATATTTATTCTTCCAATCCAGGAGCATGGAACATTTTTCCATTTCTTTGTGTCTTCCTCAATTTCTTTCATGAGTACTTTATAGTTTTCTGAGTATAGATTCTGTGCCTCTTTGGTTAGGTTTATTCCTAGGTATCTTATGGTTTGGGGTGCAATTGTAAATGGGATTGACTCCTTAATTTCTCTTTCTTCTGTCTTGTTGTTGGTACTTCCTGTAGTTCTAATCACATTCATAAATACTTTGCCCCCCACTCTTTGCCGGTCACTTTGTGTCCCAAAATAAGTCTCTGTCCCAAGTATTCTGTCATCTACTAAGAAAGGTTAGGAAAAACTGACCTTATAGCATCAGGGGAATAATAGCACGAGTGCCGCAAGGAAAGATACAAGCTGGTCTGGAAGGAGAGCGGCTAACAGTGAACAAAGGATGTTGATCTAATAGTCTCCAAGAGGCAGGCAGAAATAGAATAAAAACATTCCTGGAAAATTTTGCTTAAGTTGGGAGATACAGCTGGGTGTCTTTGTTGTTGTTTGTGTCTATTTGTTTGTTTTTCAGAGGGAGAGGCAAAGGAATAGGTCAGTAATGGGGCCGAGGCATGTTTAAAGCAGAGGAGGGAAGGGTTAAGGAGGCATCTGCTTGACCTTTGGGAATTTGCAGAGTCTTTTGTGGGGGCGGACAGGGGTGAATAGGGGCGGAGATGAAGTTTAGAACTGGAAGAGAGCACTTTTCTTGATCAGTGAAGAAATGTTCACTCTCGGTGTGCCCTTCAGTTTTTCAGCACATGCTGCATATGGATTCAAGAGTCTACATTATCATTTGCTTTTAAAGATCATTAAGAGAACAGTGATTTCATTTTTAATTACCTCCCTGCTGAGTTTGCCTCCAGTGGCGTCTTGTACGTGAGGTTTGAGTTAACCTATTCTGGATCCAGCTGTCTTGAGGTAACTGGTGGAAGCAGCCGTGAGTGGCAGGTTGTTAGAGCACCCGAATGGGATAGCAGCTGGGGACACCTGTGGGGATTGATCATGAGCTTCAACAGTGTGCAAGCTTTTCTTGGGAAATCTTACAGTCACTTGAAGGTCTTTCTTGCCATTTTTTATTCTGACAGTGAACCTTTTCATGAATGTTCAGATTGTCTGAAGATGTTATAAAATTATAAGAAGACAGTTCCATGGTTCCCAGGAAGCTATCCCATTGAACGTTCTGCCATGGTTCCATTGAGGTTCTATTAATAAGAAAAATGTGGCTGTGACCAGAGTAATAATGAGGTCTCTTACATAAAAGCTTTAGTGATTCCCGTTGTCCGTGACCTCCTTAGTAGGCTACTGAAGACTTTATACTCATGCCTTCAGCCATCCCAACTTTATACTCCATTTCTTTCCTTCATGCTTTCTAATGGGAGCCACAATGAGTGACTCCTTGTCCCTGCACAAGACCTTCACAAGTGTCACCGCTCTGGGCCTTGGCTATGCTTTCACCTCTTCACAGCAAACTCTGAACCAAATTCTTCATCTGGTGGGATTCTCCTCAGGCTGAGCTCAGACACCACCTCCTCACTGAAGCCTTCCCGACTTCCTTTCTTGGCAGAGTTCACTCTTCTGTGCTCCTTGAAGACGAGCCACACCACTAACATAACAAGTTGGGGGTTGTATCATAGCTGTGTGGTTAGTCTTCAGGGAGTACAGAGTGTTTCTGGGCAACACATGTTCTTCCTAGTTGCTTTGCATACTTCTCTTCTTCCTTCGCACCAAATGGGACTCTCTTGCATGTGCCTACACTTGCTTATTCTGTTGGGGATATATCCCAGTGCCACCATAAATGAAGCTGGTGCTGACCCAGTGGGGCACTATATAATACCCACATGGTTTGGAAGATATTAAAAGGCCAATGTTTTGGACTTTCAGAATAGGAGGGAAGAGGGCTGTTGGCCTCCTAACCTTCTACCCTTTTCCACCGTCAGAACAGCACACTGTTTTGGCCTGGGTTTCTCAATCTAGGCTTGGCAAGAGCTGTTTAATAATACAAATGCCTGGGTTTCAGAGCTTCTAATTTGGTAGGTCTGTGGATGGCTCCTAATTAAGAGCATGTTTCCAAAACTTGGCTGGAGACTCTGTACACAGCTGGACTGAGGAGCATTGATCCCACAGTGACTTTTATCCCTGGCTGCACATTAGATTCCCACAGGGAGGTTTTCCAAATATCAAGGGCCAGGTCCTACCCACATCATTTAAATCGGGATCTTTAAAACCAAACCACTGATTTAAGATTTTCTCTTCCTGCTTTCCACCAAGAAATAAGACATGAAAGGGAGCAGGGCAGTAAACAGGGGGATTTTATTATGGGAACCACAGAGAAGGCTTATTTTTAGTAGTTTTTAGGGTGGTTGTTTTCATTTTTGTGTTCTGTAGGAAGGAGAAATAGAGGATAACCATATGAAGAAGGTAGTGGTAAGACCATTCCAGGTGGCAGAATTAGTATTTGTGAAGGCATGGAAATGAACAATTTACTTCCACTGATGGAAGGACGTATGTGGATTGGCAAGGTAGACCCCTGCATGAATGAATCCAGGGATGCACTGGGTAGGAAACTTAAAGTCTGGGTTGAGGATGTGGATTTAATGTTGGAAAGAACACAGAGTTACTTTGTTTTTAAGCAAGGGACTAATTTTATAGAAAGCATTTCATTTCAATAAGATATCTTATTGCTATGGTTAGGGTGTGTCTTAGTTCATGCTACATAAAAAATAAATACTGTAGACTAGGTGGTATAGCCAAGAGGAATTTATTTCTCCTTGTTCTGGAGGTTGGGAAGTCCAAGGTCAAGGTGCTCCTTGATTTGTTCCTGATAAGGGTACTCTTCTTGGCTTGCAAATGGCCTTCTCTAGTGTCATGGATGGGGAGGGGTGGAAAGGGAGAGAAGACTCTGGTCTCTTCCTCTTTTTAAAAGGATACTAATCCCATCATGGGACCTAATCTAAAACTTCCAAAGGCTCCTTCTTCAAATATCATGACATTGAGAGTTAGAATGTAAATGTATGAATTTGGGAAGGGACACAGACTTTTGGTCCACAACAGGATGAACTGAAAATAATGGTGATATGGAAGGATTTTGTCTAGAACCAGTTTGTGTGGCATTTGTGAGATGCTGACTACTTCCTATTTTGCACGTCCAAAGATGAACCAATCTCTAACACGGAATTTGCGCAACCCATGCCACCTTTCTCTCTTCACATACCTCCTTGTCTTGTGTTTTTCACTCCCTTGTCTCCATTTCTATGCTAAGTATTTTGTTACCCTCTCTCTAGGATAACTGTCTAATCATTAGTGCAAAGAAATAGAGGAAAAATTAAGAAGCAATTATGAACTCTGACTTTTTTAAGATTTTCAATACAGACTGTCCTAAGGCATAGCAATGCCAAAATTGCCTGAGGACAGTCAGTTGTCAATACACACTGCCCTAAGGCACAAACAATACAGTTTAAAATATATATTTAAAGGCAAGTATGTGTTGGATGTTTTTAATTCTTAGCGCCCTTGAAAGAATCCTAAATTCTAAGGAAAATAATACTAGTATTTTAGATCTGTAATAGGTATGAATTTTTGCCCACTATTGCTTTAGATATTTCCATTAAGGAGAGTTATTTTAAAACTGGAAGAGAGAAATAAATATTGATAATATGAAAAACCCAAGATCAGAAAGAACATATTTCAAATAATCCACTTTTTTGAAGAGGGAAGCTTTCCACATCCAAATAAATTGCATCACAGGTAGTGAGAGAGCTTGCAAATTTGATCATAGGACCAATAATATCTGAGAAATACTGAAAATGGTAGAGTTTCTGGAATATTGGTGATCGGAAAATATTCTCATTCTAAATCTGGGCAGGTGAATTTATAACTTAATGGGATTAATAGAAACTTCTATAAAATTCCCCTAAGAGTCCTTACATAGATGTTTTAAGTAGACTTAGAAATGAAAATCACAATGAGCTAGCATGAGTTCCCTAAAGAAATATATGTGGTTAGCCTCATTTCATTTATTAGGTAAGATTACAATAGTGATAGATTTGGGAGATTCCAAAGATAGATTGTATCTAGACTTTAGCAATCCATCTGATAGTTCTTTATGATTTCCCTATGATCAAGATGGAAACCATTCCCATGATAATTATTAATTAATTCCAAGCTGGAAGCAGGTTTCTATTTGAGTAGGAGCTTCACACTTGGTCATGTTCTGGTTGCTACTTTCATTAATGATTTAGGTGAATCATACATGGATGCTTCTCAACTTATGACCTTGTATTTCTCTTCTGGGAACTAGTGCTAATACCATGATGATGGAAATCAGATATAGATACTTATAAATGGGAACAATGGACCAATAGTGACCCATAAAATATAACAAAAGATTATAGATTTAGAAAAATGACAATTAGATTAATCAGTAAATATTAATGCTCATCACCACCAGTGATCTAGGGTGTTTTGTTGTAGTTCGTGTTACTTGGAAATTCCAAACCGAAGCCATCTGGTCATTTGTCAGGATTCTTGGCAGAACTAGTTCCTGAGTTGTGAGGAAAGTTGGATTAGATTACTTTGCTCATCCTGAAAGTCTATTATTCTTTGGAATTACTTTGAGAAACTGTTTTATGAAACACATTGTCATCTCACTTATCTATTATAGAGCTAAATCACCCATCTCATCCATCAAACTTGATTTCAAATAGCTTGTTGCTGTTTGACTAAAATAAAATCTATCCTCAAAGGATAAGGACTGTCACCATTCAGAATGTTCAAAAGAACAGCTGCAGGTTCAGAAGGCATTTCCAAAAAAGAGGAATTTCTCTAAAGTTTTGAACAAGATACTAGAATTTCTGGAAAATACCATTTGCTCTTGAGAGAAATTTTGTGCCTGTTTTCTAGGGTGGTAACTTTGAGTGGACAGTAGTAACTTGACTGTGTAAAGAGTCACCTGTCACTTTTCTGCTTCTAATTTTACAAGGCTTAACAATATTTCCTATTGAAGAGAGAGGACATAGAATACTACAACCTATTATTTTTTTTTAAGATTTTGTTTATTTATTTGACAGTGATCACAAGTAGACAGAGGCAGGCAGAGAGAGAGGGGGAGAAGCAGGCTCCCCGCTGAGCAGAGAGCCCGATGTGGGACTCGATCCCAGAACCCTGGGATCACGACCTGAGATGAAGGCAGAGGCTTTAACCCACTGAGCCACCCAGGCACCCCTACAATAACCTATTTATAAAATATAAATTATAAGGAATAATAACCAACAAATACTTGAGTATTTATTATTCATTTTAATAATGAAGGGTACTACCATAACCTCTGAAGTCCATGTAGATGTCTTAATTAATCCATCTCATAAGCTCCTCTAATCAGTCTGAAATTTTTACTTATTTCCTTGTTTTTCATTAAATTTTTCACTATATAAGAGACTCTTTAACTACCGGGAACTGAGGGTTGCTGGAGGGGAGGCGGGTGGGGTGATGGGGTAACAAGGTAATGGGCATTAAGGAAGGCATATGATAGAATGAGCACTGGGTGTTGTATGCAACTGATGAATCACTAAATTCTATCTCTGAAACTAATGATACAGTATATGTTAATTAAATTGCATTTCAATAAAAAAAATTTAAAAAATCCAACTAGAAAACAGAGAAAGAATATGAACAGATATTTCACTGAACAGGGCATATAGTTGACAAGGAAATAGAGTGTTGATACAGTCAGTAAGTTGGATGGATCTCGGGGCAATTCTGTTAAGTGAATAAAGCCAATAACCAAAAGATTACTGTATGATTCCGTTTTTATATCATTCTTGAAAAATGAAATTTTAGAAATGAAGAACAGAAATGAAGAACATTTAGAAATGCCAGGGATTAGGGATTAGAGTGGGATGAAGAGAGGTAAATGTGTTTATAAACAATATGAGGGATCTTCATGGTGATTGAACTGTTACGTATCTTGACTTGCAAAGTACGTGGACCTATGTGAGTTATAAAATTGTGTAGAACTAAATATACATACACACTTGATCATGCATACCGGTAAAAACACAAGAAAATAGAACCAAACATACTATAGCTCTGTTTGCATTTTTAAGTGTTATGTAAATGAAATACAACTGTATTATTTTGTAATTGGCATTTTTTTATAGTTTTTTAAAATTATGTTCGTCACCATACAGTATGTCATTAGTTTTTGATGTAGTGTTCCATGATTCATTGTTTGTGTTTAACACCCAGTGCTCCATGCAATATGTGCCTTCCATAATACCCATCACCAGGCTAGCCTATCCCTCCACCCCTCTCCCTTCTAAAACCTTCAGTTTGATTCCCAGAGTCCATAGTCTCTCATGGTTCGTCTCTCCCTCTAATTTTCCCCTCTTCATTTTTCCCTTTCTTCTCCTAATGTCCCCCATGCTATTTTTTATGCTCCACAAATAAATGAAACCATATGATAATTGTCTTTTTCTGTTTAACTTATTTCACTTAGCATAATCTCCTCCAGTTCCTTCCATGTTGATACGAATGTTGGGTATTCATCCTTTCTGATGACTGAGGAATGTTCCATTGTGTATAGGGACCACATATTCTTTATCCATATGTTTGTTAAAAGTATCTTGGCTCCTCCCACAGTTTGGCTATTGTGCATTGCTGCTGTGAACACTAGGGTGCATATGACCCTTCTTTTCACTACGTCTGTATCTTTGGGATAAATACCCAGTAGTGCAATTGCCAGGTCACACGATAGCTCTATTTTTAACTACTTGAGCAACCTCCACACTATTTTCCAAATTTGCATTCCCACCAACAGTGTAAGAGGGTTCCCCTTTCTCCACATTTTCTCCAACATTTGTTGTTTCTTAGCTTGTCAATTTTTGTCATTCTAACTGGTGTAAGGTGGTATGTCAATGTGTTTTTGATTTGAATTTCCCAGATAGCTAATGATGTTGAACATTTTTTCGTGTGCCTGTTAGCTATTTGTATGTCTTCTTTGGAGAAGTGTCTGTTCCTGTCTTTGGTCCATTTTTTGACTTGATGATTTGTTTTCTGGGTGTTGAGTTTAAGAAGTTCTTTATAGATCTTGAATACCAGCCATTTGTCTGTAGTGTCATTTACAAATACCTTCTCCCATTCCATGGGTTGTCTTTTTGTTTTGTTGACTGTTTCCTTTGCTGTGCAGAAGTTTTTTTATCTTGATGAAGTCCCGAAAGTTCATTTTCGCTTTTGTTTCCCTTGCCTTTAGAGACTTTTTAAAGATTTTATTTATTTATTTGACAGAGAGAGACACAGTAAGGAGAGGGAACACAAGCAGGGGGTAGTGGGAGAGGGAGAAGCAGGCCTTCTACTGAGCAGAGAGCCCAATGTGGGCCTCTATTTCAGGACTCTGGGGTCATAGATGCTTAATGACTGAGCCACCTTGGTGCCCCTGGAGATGTGTTTTGAAAGAACTTGCTGTGGCTGATGTTGAAAAGGTCACTTCCTATATTCTCCTCTAGGATTTTGATAGGTTCATGTCTCACTTTGAGGTCTTTCATCCATTTTGAGTTTATCTCTGTGTATGGTGTAAGAGAATGGTCAAGTTTCGTTCTTCTGTATATAGCTGTCCAATTTTCCCAGCACCATTTATTGAAGAGACTGTCTTTTTTTCCATTGGATATTTTTTCCTGTTTTGTCAAAGATTAGTTGGCCGTAGAGTTGAGGGTCTATATCTGGCTCTCTATTCTGTTCCATTGATCTGTGTGTCTGTTTTTATGTCAGTACCATGCTGTCTTAGTGATCACAGTTTTGTGATATAGCTTGAAATCAGGCAACATGATGCCCCAGCTTTTGTTTTTCTTTTTCAACATTTTCTTAGCCATTTGGGGTCATAATATCATTTTAAAGGTAAGACCAATCCAAATGGACACATGAAAAAGTGCTCAACATCACGTGGCATCAGGTATATAGAAATCAAAACCTCAATGAAATACCACCTCACACCAGTCAGAATGGCTAAAATTAACAGTCAGGAAATGACAGATGTTGGCGAGGATGCAGAGAAAGGGGAACCCTCTTACACTGTTGGTGAGAATGCAATCTGGTGCAGCCACTCTGGAAAACAGCATGGAGGTTCCTCAAAAAGTTAAAAACAGAACTACCCTGTGACCTAGCAATTGCACTACTGGGTATTTACCCCAAAGATACAAATGTAGTGATCTGAAGGGACACATGCACCCCAATGTCTATAGCAACAATGTCCACAATAGCCAAACTATGGGAAGAAATTAGATGTCCCCCAACAGATGAATGAATAAAGAAGATGTGGTATATATAAACAACAGAATATTATGCAACCATTAAAAAAGAAATTTTGCCATTTGCAATGATATGGATGGCTCTAGAGGGTATTATGCTAAATGAAATAAGTCAGTCAGAGAAAGACAAGTATCATATGATCTCACTAACATAAGGAGTTTGAGAAGCAAGACCGAGGATCATAGGAGAAGGGAGGGAAAAATAAAACAAGATGAAACAGAGAGGGAGACAAACCATAAGAGACTCTCAATCTCAGGAACCAAACTGAGGTTTCCTGGAGTGGATTGGGAAGGATGGGTGGCTGGGTGATGGACATTGGGGAGGGTATGTGCTGTGGTGGGCGCTGTGAATTGTGCAAGACTGATAAATCACAGACCTGTACCCCTGAAACGAATAATACATTATGTGTTAATAAAAAAAAAAATTGAAGAAAATTCCTATCTATAGAGACGAAAACAACAATAACAACAAAAACCGTCTATGAAAAGCCCACAGCCAATATCATTCTCAGTGGGGAAGAGCTAAGATCAGGAACACGACAAGGATGCCCACTGTCACTGCCCACTGTTGTTCAACATAATACTGGAAGTCCTGGACAACAAAAAGAAATAAAAGGTATTCAAATTGGTAAAGAAATCAGACTCTCTCTCTTCACAGATGACATGATACTTTATGTGGAAAGCCCAAAAGTCTCCACCCCCAAATTATTAGAACTCATACAGCAGTTCAGCAGTGTGGCAGGATACAAAATCAATGCACAGAAAACAGTTGTAATTGGCATTTTTCAATTACCACTGTTCTGGAGTTTCACCCATTTTGTTCTGTGGAGCTGTAGTTCATTCATTTTCATTACCAAAGAGTATTATATTATTGTATGAATATACTGTATGTAATGTGTTTATCCATTCTGCTTTCATTGGACATTTGAGCTATTTCCATATAGTTCTGTAATAAACGGTGCTGATATGTTTTTGACACCATCATATCCATGTGTACCAGATATCTACGATCTGTACCTTGGAGTGTAATTAGGAATTCTTGTGCTATGTGCACCGTTAGCATTCCTAGGTAACACCAGTTTGGGGGCACCTCGGTGGCTCAGTGGGTTAAAGCCTCTGCCTTGGGCTCAGGTCATGATCCCACGGTCCTGGGATTGAACCCTACATCCGGCTCTCTGCTCAGCGGGGAGCCTGCTTTCTCTCCTCTCTCTGCCTGCCTCTCTGCCTACTTGTGATCTCTGTCAAATAAATAAAATAAAAATCTTAAAAAAAAAAAAACAAACCCCACAGCAGTTTGTTTCCTAAAGTGATTGTGCCATGTTGCGCTCCTAATAGTATGTTAGTTAACTCATTCCATGCCAGACTTTTAAATTTTTACTAATCTGTTGGTTTTGGAGTGGTAGAAAGGAATGTGGTACAGAAGAAGAGGGGGTAAATTTCCATTCTCTGATTACTAATGAATTTGATCATGTTTTCACCCTTTTTTTTTTTTTTTTTTTTGGCGGGGGGTGGGCTGGTGGTTCCTTTTCTGTAAAGCACCTGATAAAATCTTTGGTTCTTTTTTTTGGGAGGAGGATTCTTTTTTCTATTGGTTTCTATTAATTATTTGTCAGTTACATTTGTGGAAAATAACTTTTTTATCTTGTGCCTTGTCTTTTTTATTTACTTCGTAGTGTTTTCCTAAACAGAATTACTTAATTTAATTGAATTTATAAATCTTTCCTTTCAGGATATCTGCATTTTGTGTGTGTTTATTTCTTAAATGCTTCTTTCCACTTTTATATAAAAAAAGATACTTTCTTATATTATCTTCTAAAAGTTACATAGATTTTAATTTCACTTTTCTATCTTTAATCTTCTTGGAATCAATTTTTGTGTATCCTTTGAGGTAGGGTCAATTTCATTTTTTTTCTGTAAGGATAATCTGTTTCTCTGGGACCATTTATTGAAAAATGTATCTTAGTCTTCTACAGTGCTAGTTCTGTCATAAATCAGGTTTTCATATATATTTTGGTTTCTTTTTCCCATTGGACAGTTTGTCTATTACTGCCTCACCACCACAGCGTATTAATTGTTAGCTCTTTGTATTAAGACTTGATATCTGTTCTGCTAACCCTACTTCTAACTTCTAGTTCTCTAAGAGTCTTGGCTCTTGTTCTTTGCTCTATGTACATCATAGAATTAACCTGTCAAGTTCACCCAAAAGTTTATAGGAGTTTTGATGGGAATTTTAAGAACCCAAAGATCATTGAGAGGAGAACTGACATCCTTAAAACATGGTCCTCCTCCACATGAGCAGAACTTTCCTTTTATTTGGGTGTCTTTAATGGCTTCCTGATGTCTTTAACTATTGCTTCTACTCAGTTCTTCCTCTACTCTTTCTGAAACTCTAACAGACGTGTTAGATTTACTTTCTCACATTTTCTGTTTCCTAATTTTCCTTTCCTTTCATATTTCTTATTTATGATGCACTCAGGTCGTTTCTTTAGATCTGCATTGTCATTTACTAATTTTTCTTTTCTGTGCTTCTGTATGCCATCTACCCATTTATTATTTCCTTTTAATTTTAGTTTTCCTTATTAAAAGTTATTTTTATACCTTAAACAGTAGTATTTATAGTGTCTTGTTCTTTAATTTTAACCGTATCCTTTATTCTGTTAAAGCCATCCAACATAACTATTTTGTATTCTATTTATGACAGTTTTAGTATTCTAGAGTCTTGGGTTTTTTTGGCTTGTACTCATTGAGTCCTTTTCATTTTCCTGTGTTTGAGATTTTAGATGAAGATTTAATGTGTCTTGGTACTTTTTTAGAATTCTCCAAAACCTGGTTTGCAAATTGGTTTCTCTAAAGTATTTGCTGCCTGTTTTTTTTTTTTTTTTTTAAGATTTTATTTATTTATTTGACGGAGAGAGATCCCAAGTAGGCAGAGAGCCAGGCAGAGAAAGAGAGGGGGGAAGCAGGCTCCCTGCTGAGCAGAAAGCCCGATGTGGGGCTCGATCCCAGGACTCTGGGATCATGACCTGAGCCGAAGGCAGAGGCTTAACCCACTGAGCCACCCAGGGGCCCTCATATTTACTTCCTAAGCACTCAGGGGAATTTATTCAATCATAGCTACTTTTGGGGTCCCTGGGTGGCTCAGTTGGTGAAGCGCGCAACTCTTGATTTTGATTTAGGTTCTGATTTCAGGACTGTGAGATCAAGCCCTGAGTCAGGCTCACACACTGGACATGTAGCCTGCTTAAGATTTTTTCTCTCTCTCTCCATGGGCCCCTCCCTCGCCCTTTCTCTAAAAAACCCCCAAAACCAAAAACCTAGCTACTTTATACAAAATATTTGAAGTCTTCTGGACAACACAGAACAAACTCATGTAAAGGCTAGCTTGTAGTCAAATATCCAAGGGAGATCTTTATTTTCTTCCATTACGTAATGCCAATATTCAAGACTGATTTTTTAAAAAATTTTTTGGTAGACCCCTGGAGCTTTACAAACAAATATTTTTATTTTACAAGGTAGTTTACAGTCTTATGTTCTGTAAGGTACTGTCTACTCTCATTTACGGTTGGGGAAGAGCAAGCTCAGAGCAATTACACAGTCAGAGTTACAAAGTGAGTGTTCAATCTGGTTGTCGTTTTTGTCCAGTTCACGCTCCCCTTTCCAATACCAATCCTCTATTTAATGGTGACAGATGCTTTTTAAAAACCTTTGCTGTGTTCTAGGAAAGTAACAGGAGAGAGTTTCCTTTAATACTCTTACTTAATTGAATCTTCACAATAACTGCATGTGGTACAAATTATTCTTCCTGTTTTCTAGATAAGGAAAATGAGTGTAAGAGACATTAAATAATAGAGAGATCATGTATTTATTAAGTGAGAGAGTGAGGCTTCTAGTCCAGGTTACTTTAAAACCTATCTCTGTTAACCTGCTCGGGGCAGCCTGTCTTAATCACTGTTCATTTCCATTCTCTACCACTTCTTCCTGTTCTACCCTTCATAGTCGTTGTATCTGTTAGCCACATGTCAGGTGTTTGCTTCTTTATCTATGTCTGTTTTCTTCATCAGGATCATAAGCCCAACTAGAAGAGGGATGATGCCTGTTTTATTTACTTCTGCACAACCAGCAATTAGTTTAGAGGCTGAAACATAGTAGGCACTGATTAAAAATATAAAGTGCCTGGGTGGCTCAGTGGGTTAAGCCGCTGCCTTCGGCTCAGGTCATGATCTCAGGGTCCTGGGATTGAGTCCCGCATGGGGCTCTCTGCTCAGCAGGGAGCCTGCTTTTCTCTCTCTCTCTCTTTCTGCCTCTCCCTCTACTTGTGATCTCTGTCAAAAAAATAAAATCTTAAAAAAAAAAATATTAAGTGCCTGAAAGTCCGATTCTGAAGCTCATTTTATTTTTTGCTAGATACACTGCCGACTCATTTCTTAAAAACCCTTATTGAGTAGGGTTTTTCCTATTATCTTAGAATTACAGCCAAGTACCAAAGCGGAAGACCATAAACATCGTTAAGTATCCCACGTTCTAAGTTTAGAGAGCTGCCAGTGGTTAAGGCCAGACACCTACTGGGAAGGCCGAGATGAGAAAATTATTCTGCAAAGCCTTCAACTCCACTCTTGTAAATGAAGTGTAATATAAAGGGAAGATGGAAGAAAAGATGTTGTTTTATCTGGAATACACAGTGAGGAAAGATTGCTTCTCAGACTCTATAGCTACGCCTAAGTGTAAAGGCGGAGGGCTCAAAGAGAATAATCATAAAAGTTATGGATGTCCTCCCATAGGTATTATAGATATTTCCACTCCCGTTAGCACATATTTCTTGACTTATGGACTTGGCCATCTGGCTTTCCAGTAGAAAAGAAGAAATGGTGAAGAGGTGTCTTGGTGGGATACTGCCAGGCACCAGTGAAGCCCAACCTGGGGTTCTCTCAAGTTTGTAGTTACTACAAATTTTGGAAGATTAGTCCCACCCATGCTTTAAGGCCCAAGGACTAGAAACCTTTATTTGGGGAAGAGGGGAATCAAGTCTTGTTAGTATCATCACAATTTTGGGTGAGTTGGAGGCAAACAGAACAACAACAGAACCTTGTGTGTTAGAAGAAGGTTGTGTGATGCTACTAACATCTTGGGATCAGTGGGAAGATATGACAAGGTCTTGGTCAGGATAGCCAGTGCTGAGGGAGCTTCGTGGGGATAAGCCCCTGGTCAGTGGAGTGTACTGAACTCCCATTGAGTTCAAGACAATGAGCTCAGTCTGCCCCGTGGTTAGCCAAGACCAGGGCTGCTGCCAGTCTCTTCCACTCCAGTGGTCTTTTCCAGAATTCTGAAAAACATAATCTTGACAATCATTGCCAGCATTCTTCCACTTTTACGAAGGAACGGCTTTTCAGAATTTCAGGCACAGGATGGGGAATGGCGGAAGGAGTAGTAGTCTCTTTCCATATGTCTTTTGGTAATTAGATGTTTTATTTTGATTAAGTTCAGTTTGTCAGTTTCTTCTTTCCTGGTTAGAACTTTCAAAACTTTCCTATCAAAAAAAAAAAAAAAAAAAGTCATTGCCTGCTGCAAGGCATGAAGTTATTTTCTTATGTCTTCTTCTAGAAGCTTTATAGTTTTAGCTTTTAGGTTTGTATCCGTGATCGCTCCTGAAGCATTATTTGTACATAGTATGAGGTGGGGTCAAGATTAATTTTTACCTGCTGTGAATAACCAGTTTTTCCAACATCATTTGTTAAAAGGATATTCTTTCCTCCAGTGATTTCAGTTTCTCTTTTGAAGAGATACATGTGTGGGTCTATTCCTGGAATATCTCTTTTTTCCTAACCTTCTGTCATTTCTTTCTTCGTTATCATATATTTTTGATCTATTTGTTTTTATAGTAAGTCTTGAAATTGGGTAGTGAAAGTTCTCCAACTTTTTTATTCAAGTTCTTTGACTATTTTATGTATTCTCATTTCTATAAAATGTTAAAATTAGGAAAATTTGACTTCTTAACAGTATTAAGTCTTTAAGCACACAAATATAATATCTTTATTCATTTAAAGCTTCTTTAATTTTCCTCAGTAATGTTTCCTAGCTTTTAGTCTAAGGTCTTATACAAACTTTATTAAATTTAGCTCTTAATAGTTCATGTTCTTGAATGCCATAATAGTATTGTGTTAATAGTATTTTGAAAATTTTATTTTTCAATCTGTAGTTGCTTATATATAGGACTACAGTTGAATTTTGTATATAGCTTTGTATAGACTTTACAGTATAAAACTGTAAAGTCACACATTAATTCTGATCGATTTTGTAGATCATTAGAGATTTTACATGGTCATACAATCTGAAAATGAAGATGGTTTTACTTTTCTATTCCCGGTCTCTGCTTTTTTCTCTTCTTTACTTAGTTTCTCTCTCTCTCCTCTTACTACACTGACTAGGACTTCCAGTACAATGTGGAACTGAACTGGTGTGAACAGACATCCTTGGTTTGTTTCAATTTAGGGGGAAATTGATCTTTAGCCATCATGTATGATGTTGGGTGAAGATTTTTTATTACATACGCTATATCACACGGAGGACATTTTTTTTTTCTCTCTCTGGCTTATTGAACGTTTTTATCATTATTTATTTTCTTTCTTTGTACATTTCTTTCCTCCCTCCCTCCCTCTCTTTCTCTCTCTCCGTCTCCTGCCCTCCTTTTCTGGCTGTTGGCCAGACCCTCTCTCCCTCCTTCCTTCTTCTTCTCTTCCTTCCCCCCTTCCTCTTTCTTCTTTCTTTTTCTTCCTTCCTTCCTCCCTCCCTCTTTCCCTCTCTTTCTCTTCCTTCCTTTCCTTCTCTTCCTTCCCTTCCTCTTTCTTCTTTCTTTCTTTCGCAAGTGGGCCTGCAACACATAGATGAATCATGAAGATCCGGGGAGTGATGAGTTAGTTGCTAGGGAGACAGGGAAATGAAAAGAAAAGGCCCACCTGCAGGCCAGACCGGATGGGATGGACAGAGGTCATACAATGATAATATAGACAGACTGAGCTGGATGAACAGACCTGATTTCTATTCCTGGCTTTGCCACCAGCTAGCTATTTGACCTCAAATAAGTCATTTTGCTGTCTACCTAGCACTCAGAGATACAGTGGAGAGCCAAGTTGAGCTCAGAATTTAGTAGAGTTGCAAATGTGACAAAAAGATTTGAAGAATAAGAAACGTGAGAACAGATTGATGTGCCTGGACTTCTAATGTCTGCTAAGGAGAAGGCTAAGAGTTGGGTGAGTTTATACTCACTCTGGTTTACTGCACCAAGACAACCATAAAGCTGTTCTCTGGTTTCTTGGTGTCCTGATATCCCTTTTCTGTAATACGACATGCTCCTGCTCTTGGTTTCTTTAGCTTTATTGTAGTTCTTGAGATTATAGTGGTTTTCCCCTAATTCTACCTTTAACAAGTTGTTTTATTAGAGTCTCGTTATTGGAACAATCAGAGGTGAATTCAGTTTTGTTTTTTTGTTTGTTTGTTTGCTTTGTTTTATTTTGTTTTTGCCAGGACCCTTCCCTGATACAAGTTGGCAGTGTCTTCTCAACATATAGGTATGCGCTGGGGTCTCTCTGTAAACCGAGCCATTATGCCTAGGGTTGACCTCAAAGTAGGTAAATAGGTCTCTGCTTCTAACCCCAACCTTCCACCCAGACCTCATTTATATTTACAATATTCTGGATTGTGCCTTAGGAAAATTGTTTTAACTGCTTTGAATGTCATTTGACTCCGTTCCTTTGGGTCATGCAAGTTTTTGCATTTTTATGAGTTCCTTTTGAGAACGCAGCTACTCTTATGAGAGACACATCCTAAACTCCCTTCAGTTGACAAAATTGTGTGGGGGGAGCTATTCACTGATACCACCAGTGAGGAAGATTGTAGTTGAGGCATTGTAGGTGCAGGGTAATGGAAATCGGAGGGGTAGGGGATGTGTTAGCATGGAAATGAAGCAGGAGGCTCTAATGTTAAATTCTTCGCGTTGATAGTTTTTTTGGGAAGAACCCTATGGAAATCCAAATCCCTTCCCCTAGAATTTCTGTGAATTCCCAGAGGGCTTATGTTCTTAAGGTTATTTCTGTTCTCAGGCCCATGCTTTTTCTAAATTTGTTCAGTTTTGGATTATCCTTCTATTCCAGTAGGCAACATCTATTCTGTATTCATTGACCTAGATGTAAAATTCAGCTGCTTCAAATTCCACATTCATAAAACTCCACTGCCTTTAAGACAAGGAGGAGACCTCCCTGAAGATTTAGGTGCAGGTGGAAAATATGGAGGAGGAGACGAAGAATACATTTCCATCACAGCATCCAGCAACTTCCACTTGAACGTTAGATGGTATTTTTAAAATGTCCTTCGGACACCCTGACACCGGGGCATTTTCAGTGGCCACTTTCAGTCCATTGCACACCCAGATCTTGTGCTATCTCTGGATCCTTCTCTTCTCTCTCTCCCTTTTATGGGGCATGCGGAGCGATGGAGCTTTGGAGCCAGACATCTGGGCTCCAGTCTTGGCCTTATTACTTATTTAGCTGTATAGCTTATATAAGCATTTTGACTGCTTAATGTCAGTTTTTCCATTAGCAAGATGGGCATGATAAAATTACCCATTTCCTAAGTTCGTCATGAGTATTAGAAGTGTGTAGTGGATGCTTGTTTTCCTGCCCACTTGCCTTCTCAGGACTGACGTGCTCCTCTTTCCAGCTTCTGGGAGCCTTGGCTGCCAATGGTCTATAGCTGTGCCCCTTCTTGGGCATGGCCCCTGTGTAAGACAATCTCTAGTCCATGGTTATGCTCTCCCAAGGGGCTGCCGATACCCAAAGACTGGTGGATGTGGAGTTGCAAGGTCTTGTCTCTGCTGGAAATTAGAACAGTTGGGGAGAGCTGTTCCAGCTCCAGAACCTCATGTTCAGTCAGCTACAGACTTTGTGGCAATTGCATCACAGGTCAGCTTCTCACTGCCAGTTCTGTTTCCCTCACCAACTCTCCAGTAAACCTGAACGCTTCTGTCTCAGAATCAGTTGCCAAGCTAAGACAAGATAGCTAGAATTGTGAAAATTAAAGAAGGTAGGGAATAAATTGTTATTATTATTATTTGGGGAGTGAGATCATTTATTTTAGGAGATTTTCTAGAATATTCCAGACATGCATGGAGCTATACAAGGAATTCTATATAATAACTTGAACCATAAGTAGTGAAAATAAAATCATCCCAAATTTTGACAATGGAAACATGGTTGACTTTTTAAAATTATTTAAGTTTATTATTTATTTAATTTATCTTACTAGAACATATTCTAAGTAGCCTGCTCCAATAGAAGTAGAACCTTGTTACTGAGTAACTGACTCTTACCTGATTCTTCTGGGCACTGTAATTTCATTGTCTCTGTATATTTGATTAATAATCCCAAACTGATGGAGGGGCTAGAGTTTATATCCCCATAAGATAAAAGAGGTTAACCTGTGAAAAACCAATGGGTTGTGATTTGGTAGACCACGAGAAAAGTTAATGCCACATAGGTTAAATTTTTATCGACCTGTAGAAAGATAACTAATTTCACATCTGATTTAGCAGTTATTTTATTTTGCATTTTTAAAACTTATTTAAATTCATGCATACATACAGCAATATTAATAATATAGTAATGTTAGCTTCAGGTGTACAATTAAGTGATTTAACACTTCCATACATTAGCCGGTGCTCATTAGAAGTGCTCTCTTTAACCCCCATCACCTGTTTTACCCATTGTCCCGCCCCCTCCCTCCTGGTAGCCATCAATTTGTTCTCTAGAGTTAAGAGTCTGTTTCTTGGTTTGCCTCTCTCTTTTTTCCCTTTGCTCATTTGCTTTATTTAACAATCTTTTTAGATATTTCTTTTCTATCATCAATCTCATTTCTTATACACACTTTGATTTTGCATTTGTCTTTGCTGCTGGCTACCTCAATGAGTTAAATAAAACTTCGTTAGTTGCTCACTATCTATTTGCATGAGAATGTCATTTTTAACGGTGGCTTTTCATAGGAATGTGTATCTGTTTAAATATTGCTAGTTTCTGAAAGGTAGCATTACGACAGGGAGGTACCCAAAGTCCCAGGGGGCAACTGGAAAAGAGAAGTCAACATTCTGAAGTTAGCCAAACCCTCTCATATGACATCCCAACTTTGGGTCTGGTTTGGAAGTACGCATACTCGTCAGGGTTGCTGTAATGAAGTACCACACGCTCCAGTGGCTCAGACAGTAGAAATGTGTTGTCTCCCAGTTTGGGAGAACACAAGTCTGAGATCAAGGGCCTGGCAGGGTTGGTTCCTTCTGGTGTCTGGAAGGAAGAATCTCTTTGGGGCTTCTCCCCTAGCAGCTGGTGGTTTGCTGGCAACCTTTGAACTTCCCTGGATTGTAGACACATCACCCTGGTCTCTGCCTTCATCTTCCCACAGTGTTCTCCTGTGTGTCCGTGTCCAATTTTCCCCTTTTTATAAAGATGTCGATCATGTTGGGTTAGGACCCAACCTCATGGCCTCATTTTGATTTGAATACCTCTGTCAAGACCCTATCTCCAAATAAGGTCACTGTTCAACCCATCACAGTCTGATTCTTTTTCTCCATTCCCAAGGCTTACTTTCTTCCCTCAGATACCTTAAGAAGAATGTCATTAACTCCCGATGGATCCAGTTGGGAAATCTCTTTCCTCGTTTTAAGATGAGGTTTATTGCCACATCTCACAACAAGTCCATGCTGGCGCTGCTGTAGGAATGTAGTTGTGATGAATGAGGCTTGGGAAATAAATCCTGTTTAACAGATGAGTTCACAAGTTCTCAGGGGCACTTAGCAGCCTGAGTGCTTTACAGATTCAACAGCAACCAAAGATGCCTTTTTTTTTTTTTTTGGTGTGGCTTTTGTTTTCACGAATACAATTAAATAAATAATTTTAATGGCATTTGGATAGTATTTTAAAAAACACATTGGTAAATTTGTCTGAGGGGAGAGTATGGTGCTTTTTAATTTTCCCTGGGCAGGTAGTCAGGTTGTGAGGGACGAATGATTCCTTTGGAAACCGTGGAATTATTTGTCATGAGGAGAAGAAGGACCTGCTGTTTGAATAACCGCTTTGAACTGTCTGACACAAAATGGAAGCTTGTTCAATGTTTATTGGATGAACAGAAGCGTCCGGGGAACTTGGAATATTTTACAAGAATCAAATAAAAAGCACATATTTATTCAGAGATTCATCATATACTTACCTTGGCCTAGACGCTGTGGGGCTGCCAGTGTATGTAGGAGAATAGTAATAGTAGTGAATATTTTCTGTGCTGCTTGTGTGCCAAGTGTCCTACACACTGTTTAAAAAAATTTGTCTTGGAGGGCGCCTGAGTGGCTCTGCCTTCGGCTCAGGTCATGATCTCAGGGTCCTGGGATCGAGTCCCGCATCGGGCTCTCTGCTCAGCAGGGAGCCTGCTTCCCTCACTTTCCTCTCTGCCTGCCTCTCTGCCTTTCTTGTGATCTCTGTCAAATAAATAAATAAAAATCTTTTAAAAAATAAAATAAAAATTGTCTCGGAGTTTAGCAATATTGTTCTTATTTGACATAAAAGGACACCAGGGCTAGAGAGTTCAAGCACCTCGACTGTATAGGTAGTGATTGGTAAGGTCAAGTGTGTTCTTAATCTGTACACTTGGATGCCTCCCAGATTGGCCTCTTTCTGGGAGAAGCTTCTGTTCTAGTCGTGGAGCTGGGACATTTATAACTGAGGCAGTTGGAAATTGGGCATAGTAAGAGTCTAGCCCTATTGTATGTCTTTTTGCTACATACCTGCGTGGTGTCAGCATTTCATAGTAGTGTGGGATTGTGTCATGGTTAAGTATGTGCAATGTGGATTTAGATGCCTGGATTCTATTCCCACTTCCACCTCTTCCTCTATGGGTGCTTTTGGACACATAGCTTAACTGTTCTGTGCTATCATTTTTTTAAATTATAAAATAGAGTATAATAAAAGTACCTCCCTCATTGTTGTGAAGGATATGTAAGATCTGTAAAATGATTCTGTACCTGGCAAAATGTACCTCCTGCTAGAATATAAGCATCCCAAAGGCAGCAATTTATGCCTGTTTTGTTCATTCATGAATCTTACACATCTAGAACGGTGCTTGGTATAAAACAGACATTCAGTAAATACATCGTTGAATGAATGAATATATTTCAATGTGTAAATGCCAGGGCTTAGTCACATTGGCAGATGTAATGAAGGAGTCACAAGAAATACCTGGGAAGCTTTTTTTTTTTTTTAATTATGTTATGTTAGTCACTGTACTGTACATCAATAGTTTTTGATGGTGTGTTCCATGACTCATTGTTTGCATATGATACCCAGTGCTCCATGCAGTCCGTGCTTTTCAATAGACTGATGTCAAGCTCTGCTACAGGTTGGGCACCCCTCTCAAAGAATCACTGTGAAAGTAACAGCTAAAAACGTAAATACAGGAGTACCATGTTGAAGCATCAACACAGGAAGCAATTTTTTGAATGACTTACAACCCGTAGGAAGCGGAAAACATCCTTTGTTTCAATAATTACGTTCTCAAAAATTTCAGTGCACATTAAAATGGTCAAAAACTACTTTGCGTTAGTGTGTAATACGGATTAGGATTTAGGCTCAAATCATCACACAAGGTTTGTTCTCCTAAATAAATCACTAGTGGGATATTTGGAGTTTGTGTGGGGCTTCGGACAGTTCTTGTTTGTTTGTTTTTTGTTTTTCCAATCTTGTGGACTGCTTAACATTGCAGGCAGCTCTCTAGATCAACCAAGGAGCATTGTAGGCTGCTTTGAATATAAACAAAATTATTAACAAAATAGCATATATGGGGGAAAGCACACCAACCCATACACAGTGATGAAGATCCCTCTTGAGGCACTTGGGGACCTAAACCAAGGTACGGAGTACCTGTCTAGACAGCCGCTTCTTTTTGTAAACCGGGACGAGTTCACCAATCTCTACGTCAGTTGCTTCTCTTAGCTAAGGGCAACTTTTTTCTTTTTTTAAGGTTTATTTATTTATTCAGGAGAGACAGAGATAGTGAGAAGAGAGCATGAGTGGGATGGAGAGGGAGAAGCAGGCTCCCACTGAGGAGGGAGACTGACATGGGGCTTGATCCCAGGACTCTGGGACCATGACTTGAGCCAAAGGTAGACGCTTAACTGACTGAGCCACCCAGTTGCCCCTAAGGAAAGTTTTGTTTCCTTTGGTGCTTGCTTCTCTGCTCAGCAGGTGGGGTCCTAATTCTATGCTATTCATAGAATCACCCAGAAAGGGAGTTGGCAGATGGCGATGGACTGCATATAGGAACCTTATTAATGTGGAATCAGGGTGGAACCAGAGCAAATTGAGAGGAAATTGCAAATCGGATAATTAGAGGGTATCCTGGCTAAATAACCACTTACATGTTTTCCCATAAATTTTTTAAAATTCTCTTGTAAAGAGTATATGCTACATATTTATTTCAATAAATATGTTATAGAAATATTAACACTATCCTATGCCCTTTACAAATGTCACAGCAATAGGATTTTATTTTACGTTGATCACAAAGCCGTTTTTATGTCTCTCAGGCTTCTTAATCCTGAATTCTACCTCTTTTGCCTTTTTCTTTAAAGAGCTGCTTTGAAGAATTTCTGGCCCTCTCTGCAAAGTATATCACCGAAATGCACAGCCTGGCATATCATTCAAATCTTCCTAAATCAGATTTCTCAACCCTTGATCTAATCAGCAAGCTGTTTTGCTTAGCTTTTTGGTCAAGTTCATTCATTAACTCAGAAAGCATTTATTGAATATTTGCTGTGTCTACCCCGGGGCCAGAATATAATAAGATTAGGGGATGAATTGAGCCCTGTCCTTTAGCAGTTTGTAGTCTTACTGAATGAAGTGGAGGAAATAATAGAATGCTATTTAAAATATAAGATGGTTTTTATACTTTAAATATGTTTGAGGCTTTTCATGGCAGGTAATTGACATTAACCATGACTTTGTACGCCTAAAACTGCATTATAGAATATTTTCTTTTCGTATCTGCTTCCCAGTTAATACCACAGTTGTCCTTTTCCAAGATTCTTTTGCCATCATAGCCATCACAACAAAGTATTGTTGTAAAATTGATAGGAAGGACCACCGCCATCTCACTGTCTGATTATAGGTTTGGGAGGATTCTGGGCGGGTGGGAAAAAACGTGAAGTTGAAACCCCATCGATTTTTTTTTTTTTACACTGAACCATACTGTAACGTAAAGCCCCTGCCAACTCAGCACACCCCAGATTTGACCACTTCGAAATGTCATCTTCTACAACCAAGATGAACCCACATAGAGAAATAGCTTACACTCATTTTATTTGAGGTCCGAAAGAATTCAGTTGCTTTCTTATTTTGGAATGTAAAGTGTATGCATATATGAACTCTTGGAGAGAAGAATGTTCTCACACGGCTGTTGAGAAAGAGGAAAAAGCTGTCATCAGAAGTCGCCCCCTGCCTCGCTGTAGTACCTCTGATGAAGTTTTAGAACATCGGGAGGTTCAGGGGTGGGGTCCAGAGCTGAGGACCAAGAAAGAATTCTTGGTTTTATTAAAGATTTATTTATTTATTTATTTGATAGCTAGAGATCACAACTAGGCAGAGAGAGAGAGAGAGAGAGGAGGAAGCAGGCTCCCCGCTGAGCAGAGAGCCCAATGCGGGACTCAATCCCAGGACCCTAAGATCATGACCTGAGCCGAAGGCAAAGGCTTTAACCCACTGAGCCACCCAGGTGCCCCAAAAGAATTCTTTTTTTTTTTTTTTTAATTTCTTTTTAAATTTTCTTTTCAGTGTTCCAGAATACATTGTTGATGCACCACACCCAGTGCTCCATGCAATAAGTGCCCTCCACAATACCCACCACCAGGCTCACCTAACCCCCCACACCTTTCTCCCCTCCCAAACCCTCAGTTTGTTTATCAGATTCCACCGTCTCTCATGGTTTGTCTCCCCCCCTCTGATTTCCCCCAACTCACTTCCTCTGAGCCATCATCTTTGGTGCAAAACGGTGGTGGTTTATTAAAGTTCAAGGACAGGACCTGTGGCAGAAAGAGCTGCTGCCCTAGGGTTTTGAGGGGTGGCAGGTTATATAGCAAGGGGTTGGGAGAAAAGGTTTCAATAGAACTTTTATATGCTAAAGAGGACCTACAAGAATAAGGTAGTTTTTCCCCTCTGGCAAGGTATTTCACATAGGATGGGAGATTCCTGGAAGAATGTCACGCGTGTCCCCCCCTGGAGTGGGGAGAGGGGGAAGGTTGCAGAGTGTCAGCTTCCGTTGTCTCCTCAGCCAGCCTTCTGTTCCTCCTCACCTACGAATCTTTCTCCTGTTCTCCTTCTAATGTAATAACCTCTTGGGAGGCCCATTTGCAGCTAAAATCCAGGACCGCTCTGATGGTTCTTCCTTCTCTTCCTCCTCATAAGTGTTCATGCGTGTCGTACGTATACAATTGTCCTCTAGTCATGGTACAGGAAACCGCCCTTATTATCGACAACCGGGGATCAGTAGGCAGCGAGAAGCCTTACGTACTCGTTTCTGTTCTCGGGCTGGGCAAGAGTGCCAATGGACTCTGCTTTCCTTGCCGAGCTGAGTCATGGTTGGGGGTTTGTGGGTCTGTTCCCTTACTGCCACCGTGCTCTTCTGGAGACACATTGAGCCCTCCCATCCTAATCTGGTTATTTCAGCAATGTGTCCCTCCTGGCAGTTTTCATTAGGAACCCAGGGGTTGGTGGTCAGAGTCTCCAACTTTTAGTCCGGTCAAGTCATTTGTCCCGTGGTGTCCACTGTGCCCACAGAATTGTGTTCCCTCCCTTCTTTTTCATTCTGATCACAGCTCTCTGTGGCTGTTCATGAAAAGATGAAGAACTTGTCTTTTTCCTCATTTACTCAAGATTTAAGTATTCTTCAGCTCTTTCAAGGCCTTGTGCTCAGGCACTGTTTGTTACCTTAAGGAACCAAAGGTGGGACCTGTAGATTCTGACTCCGCGGAGATCCGATTTTCTTGTGATGAAAGCTGTGACTTGGAATCACATACAGCCTCCTTCAAAGCCAGAGCAAAGTCCCAAAGAAAAACGTTACACAGTTTCTTGAACTCGGGTCAAGAAAAATGCATGGGCCACGAAAGAGCACCATATAAGAATCTTCCAGTGTTCTTTCCTTATTGCTCAGTGGAACGGAACATACTTTGGGTGAAGGCCTGCGACATTGTGATTTATAAGCAATATATATCTGGTCGTCCAAATGACCAAAATATATTTCTCATACTTACTTGGTCTTCATCCACAGACCTCTGCTCACAACTCCTGAAGCCTGTGATAAGGGTGGAAGAGTTTTTCATTATGTTAATGAAGGTGGCTTTGTACCCCACCCAAGGGTGGGGGCTATTTTCCCTGAGGACTAATTTTGTGATGGGAGGGTTGGAACTTTCTGTCCCAATCCCCTTTCCCTCGGGGGTGGGGGTGGGGGGGTGGGGGGGAGAGAAAGAGGCTGAAGGTTCAGAACATCAGTAGCCAATGGCCAATGATTTAAGCATTCTTGCATATATAATAAAGCCTCCCTAAAACCCCAGAAGAGTGGAGTTCAGAGACTTTCAGTGAGCAGGTGGAGGTTCTGGAAGAGGGAGGCCCCTGGAGAGGGGATGGAAGCCCCACACCCCTTCCCCATACGTCACCCTCTGTATCCCTTCAGCTGACTGTGGATTCCTGTCCTTCATCCTCTGCTTTAGGAAATGGATAAACGTTAAGTAAGTGTTCCTGTCAGTTTGGTGAGCCACTTTAACAAATGAATCAAACCTAAGGAGGAGGTCATTGGAACCTCCCATCTGGAGCTGGTGGACCAGAAGCCCAGGTAACAGCCTGGGGCTTGTGACTGAGATCTGAAGTGGGGGTGGGGAGAGGTCCTGTAGGACTGAACCCTAGACCTGTGGAATCCCATGTTAGCTCTGCATAGAGAGTGTCAGAATTAAGTTGAATTCTGGGACTTCATGACCCTGCTGGTGTCTGAGAATTGCTTGATGTTGAGGGAACCTTCCAACTTTGGAATTGGCTCTGGGAACCCAAAAGAGTCAGTGTTGGTGAAGGGGCCAAACTGGATGTTGTTAATTATTTGCCTTGAGGAAAGCGAGGATTGTGTCAGCAGAATGTCTTCATTAAAGGTCTACACACTTGTAACGACTCTTTGGGGAATTACATAAAGCAAGTACATTGTGTGTCACCCAGTGGGAGCTTCGGAAAGTAGGCTACTGGCAAGTTTGATGGGATCACTTTCAACTACTAAAGACCTTGACGTTATTTCTAAGACTTCCCGTGTGGGAATATAAGAGAGGGGGAGAAAGGGGCGGGGCACTTGCTGAGCTCTTAGACACACTTGGCCATTGATCAGTGGCTGCACGATCTTGGATTCTTTTTTGGTTTCTACCCAACCTTTCTGTGGGTTTTGAGGCTACTGTTGATCTTGGTCAATTACAAATTCCATTTCTGGGTGGAGTTTGCAGAGATCAGGGAACAGAACAGAGAGACCACCTGCAAACTTTAGATTCTAAGGGAGCTTTTACATTCTGCTGTCAGGCCTCCCGCTTTCCCCAGCAAGTTCCTTTCCTTTCCCGGGCTCAGTCATGACGGGATTCACTGTACATCTGGCTGTTGCCGCCATCCTTTTGCCCCCGTCTACCTGTCCGCAGCCTTGTTCCTCTGTATAGTGAGATGCCTGAAGAAATCTGAGGATCTGGGCCTCCCTGGGAACCCTGTTTGTCTGCAGGTCCTGTGTCCGAGACGGCAGATTCCACTGCAGCGTTCGCATCCTCTGAGATAGGGTGCTGAGAACTAATGGGGATAAAGTGCATAATGAGGTTGCTGATGCTTTCCTTTGGGGCTCCCCTGCTTTGATGGGCCTGGGTAAGTTAGGGCTCCCCACTTGCCCAAACGTGTTTGCTCTTGCCAACCTAAATAAAGAGGAAACTAAGGCAAGCTTGAATTACCGGAAATTGACTTTATTCGAGAATAGCATGGGAGTTGCTGTTCAGGACACAAAAACTGTAGCAAACCGTGGGAAAGTTCGTTAACAATTTGGGGTGGGCTGTTTTTATGGCCAGGAGTGCAAAGAGCAGGGTATCTAGCCTGAGTCCAAGCAGCAGGTTCAGTGGCTTGAGGATGGGGAGACAATCTCGGTGGATGTTCACTGGTTGAGAGAGAGTTTTCCAGTCATCTGCAAATTAGGCATTAACCTGAAATCCATCTCTAAGTTCTTAGATTTTGCTTTCCTGAGGGTGCATATGGGAGATTCTCCATCTCATAGCCTCTTTAAAGTCTTTCCATACACTCATGGAGCGGCTTGAAAACTTTAGCTCATAGAAGGAGGCATGCGTCAATGCAGATTTCTGTGCCTTGGCCTCAGACCTACACAGGGCTCATCCACAGGGTCACAAGACCCACCTGATTCTGGTTCACATGATTCTCAAAGCACACATGGACATCCCTGTAGAGTTGGAAAACCCCTCTCCTTTCCAGGGAGCCCCTAGTTAATTCATGAATCACCATTGATGTTGAAGCTTGAGACCCCGTCTGGCATTTTTCATGGAGTGATGCAGCGATTGAACTTAACACGATTAATGACGGCATCACAAGATCTCCCTACTTTCTTCCTGATCTTGCTGTTCTTATTCTGTCCACCAGGCTCTCATCTCCCTTCCTGTCCCTTCACCCTGTCCTCGTCGTATTTGCCTGCTGAAGCAACTCCTCTCATTTCTTATCTTTGCAGACCAAGGTCAGGGCTGACTTTCTCAACCTCTCCGATTCATTCCC
Organism: Mustela lutreola; assembly: GCF_030435805.1. NCBI lineage: Eukaryota > Metazoa > Chordata > Mammalia > Carnivora > Mustelidae > Mustela > Mustela lutreola. The sequence goes on along the minus strand of NC_081293.1, from coordinate 186,863,119 downwards.
CCCTCTTTCTGACCTGCGTTCTGTTGTATTCCAGGTGCCAAACCGAATCGAAGCCCCACGTTCTGGTTCTCTCTTTCTGTGGGCCTCGGTAAGATCGCGGCCTCTCTGCATGGGCCTTGTCTTGGCCGCTACCAATCAGTCTTTTCCCATTTGGAACTTCAAACTTTCTGCGGGAGTCCTCTGCAAGGAGGAGGGAGGACGTTCTTGGCAGGAGCAAGACTGGTGCTGCGCCCGCTTGGAGAGCACTTTGCGGGGAGATGGAGGGATTTCCACAGAGGACCCCACCAGCCCACTTTTCTTGCCTTTAGCCTCCGACAGCTTTAAAATTGTCCAAGTATTATGACCACCCGGGCCCTCGGTCTTTTTTTTTTTTCTTTTTGGTAAACAGACCTGCGTTCTGCCCTGTACCCTGAATAGGGGCTTATATTTTAATTTCTATCTCTGAAGCAGTGCTACCCCCAAAGGGGTCCCCTCAACCTCCCTGTCTTTTGAGACCTGTGCCTCCCCCCCACCCCCACCCCCCGCCTTGGTCATGTACTTCAGAGGCATAGATTCTAATACATTTGCAAAGGGTTTTGCATGCGGAAGACTAACGCAGGTATTGTTTTTACCCTGGGGAAATTTTTTAGTATGTATGACCTTCTGATGTTGGTTTTTCTTTGTGTGTTTTTTTTTTTTGTTTGTTTGTTTGTTTTCTTTTGTTTTCCTTCTGGCTGCAGGAAAGCCATCTCCCGGGCAGGCCTACAGCACCTGGTTCCCGCACATGCCCTCAGCCTCCCCGTGGCAAACGGCCCGGCGAAGGAGCCCAGAGCGACTCTGGACTGGAGCGTAGGTGTTGGCTTCTTCATTTCAACGTCATTCACTTGCATGTGTGTCTCTCATTGTCAGGATCCCTGTGGCTACAGCGCAAGACTTACTCATTTCCAATTTTGCTCACTGACCCATCTTCAGACGCCTAAGCCATAGTTCCTTTCTCAAACCTCCAGGAACATAGCTCCTGTGTATGAAATGGGATGTGTTTCAGACTAAAATAAAAATGCCATGAATCACTGGAGGCACTGCTGCCTGGGTTTGCAGCTGTGAGATCGGAAGTAGCTCTGGGCACATGCTTTATTGTTCTTGCCCACTTGACGATGAGTAGAGCCTACCCTTAGCAACTTTGTGTCATCTAAGCTTAGTCTCCTCAGCTCAGACTGCTTTCTTTTCCTTTTAGAAGCTTGTTTGTTTGTTTGTTTGTTTGTTTTTCCCTGACAGGAAATAATTTCATTTTACATTTTAGGGACTTCGTGCCCTCTCATCTGATATATTTCTGTCTCCAATACAACGGTAGATGGGTCTGGCATCAGTGGGTTGGGTATCGTCACCAATTTTAACCAAAAGACATCCACAGAAACTTGAACTGAAGATTGCATTCTGAACTTCTTAAATTAATCAGAATCCACTTATGAGGGTCTTGGTCCAAGGCTCTTGGTCCAAGAACCAAGTCAGGTTCTTGGTCAAAGGCATCAATCACTGTGGACTGAAAGACTTTGTCCCTTCCTGGGGGAAGGAACTTAGGGAGCAGCACGAAGGTAGAGGAGGGCTTCCCTATAATTCTCCGCTCTGGTCCAGAGGGTGGTTCTGGTTCAGCATTGGTAGTTGAGCTGAATAGTGGGGATAATCCATGGTCTCCCGCATGAAAGAGAAAGCAGGGTGGGAAAAGAGGGTTTTTTTTTTTTCTTTTTTTTTAATTAAAATATTTTTTTAGCCCATAAGTCATGACTTAATGTCCTTTTATAGTAAAACAATTCTTCCCCTCTCCCAAGCACACACTTAGTGACATTCTTACTTGACATTCCGGACCCATGCCATGGTATGCTGCCTACCTTCATGAAGCACCTGGCAGAAGACTGGGCTTAGCTGGGATGCAGCTTCTTCCTCGATGAGAGGCTTGAGAGTGCTGTGGTAGGCCCCGCACGTGCTGCACTGGTGCTCAGGAAGAAAGAGCTCCCTTCTTGGCCTTCCCCTTGATTCCAGGACTGTTCCTTGATGAACTCTTAAACCGTAATGGAAAGTAGAATCTATCCACGCCAGTGTTTATATAATTAAAAAGAATTAAATGTATAAACAAGCGGATAAATAAGATCAAAGAGAGACATTTGGGGTCCAGTGATGAGAATGATGCAACTCAGGGACCCAAACTGGTGAATTTAATGTTTGTGATGCCAAAACAGTCCTCTGACCTAAAGTAGTAGGACCCTAATGAGGGAGAATTTATTTACTTATTTATTTTTAAAAAAGATTTTATTTATTTATTTGACAGAGAGAAATCACAAGTAGTCGGAGAGGCAGGCAGAGAGAGATAGGGAAGCAGGCTCCCTGCTGAGCAGAGAGCCCGATGCAGGACTCGATCCCAGGACCCTGAGATCATGACCTGAGCCGAAGGCAGTGGCTTAACCCACTGAGCCACCCAGGCGCCCCGATGAGGGAGAATTTAAATCGTTGACATAGAAAAAGTCATTAAATCCTTTTGTTCCTTGTGTGATATTAGTCAAGTCCCTTGATTTCTTTCAGTCTGAGTGTCCTCATCGATAGGGACAACTGTGGCCCCTCCCTAAGAGGGACTTCCTCGTTGTTATTAGAGTCAAATGTGGCAGTAAGTGTCAAAGGTCTTTGTAAACAGCGCAGCCTGCCGATTTATTTAATCAGAAAGAAAATTAGGGATGAATTCACTAATCCATCCCACATTTGAGTCCCTGCTTTGTGCTAGAGCCTGCCTTGGTTCCTTGGGATCCTGAGGGGAGGAAGATGGGGTTTCTGCCTTGAAGGAGCTTGGGAAGCAGTTGGAGACAAGAAGTCAACAGCAAGAACATAGGTGTCGACCCCTGGAATGGAGGGGCCCCGAGTCACAGAGCTCCAGGAAGGACGATCCACCACTGTTTGATGGTGGAAACAGTTATCAGAAATGGCTCTTAAAAAGAAGTGTCCTGTTTCAGCCAAAGCTTGGCAAGAAGGTATTATTTTCTGATTCCTGTAGAGATGTAGGCACTCTAATATTTCATCAGAATGGTATTTTGGGCTGGTGGTGGAAGGCTGTACTACATAGCAGGGGGAGAACAAGTGAGGACTAAGTTCTTTCTTCCTCCCTCTCCTTTGATTGTGGGCGCCCTGTCGCGGCGCCCCAGGGAAATGATGGCATGTCAGGAAGCGCTGTGGGGACGTTTCACAATGGAGGGAACACTGAGAGCCTCCTCTGAAGACGGTCCATCTGAGGGCATATTTGAAGATCTGACGTGCAAGGAACTATAAAGATATGACTCTGAAAAGAAAAATTAACTGTGGGTTGATACTGCTGTTAGTGAACCAAAGCCAAACAGTGACCAACACTACAGTTCCTTATTAGGACCATGTAAAACAGTGTTCTCAGAAGAGAGGAAGAAGCAGATGGCTAAAAACATTTTAGAGCACCCCCCGCACCCCGCCCCAGACTTACCCTTGCTTCAAAATTTTTGGCTTTTCCTAACAAATGGGCTTTTCGCCATTTTCATTTATGTCACCTTAGTTTGTTGGTCTGTACAAGCTGCTGAACCAGGGTTTTCTGTGTTCTGCTTCAAGGGTAAGCCCCTGGCTTACCAGCTTGACCACTGGCTTGACCAGCCTCTGCCATTCCCTCATCCCACCGCCCCGCCCGGCCCCCTGTGGAAGAACAGCAGGACTGCCTCTCCCCCTCCACCAGCCCACTCTCCTGGACTCAACGCATTGAAATGATCACTCTTCATTTATTCACACTTACTATTTACTGATCTTGGTTTGGAGCTTTTTATGTGTCTCCCAGTTGAGAGGGAGGGTTTGGGGGGGTGGAGGGTCATTTCAAAGGCCTCTAGGACTCTCACCCGCTGACTTATGTCACCCCCCACCCTGCATTTCAGCAGTGAAAAAAAACAGATACAGAGGCTCTTCATGGTGCATGTGAAGTTGTAAGACGAATCAGGGTAGAATTAAACGCTGGGATTAAAAGCTTAGTCCCTACATTTCTGATTATTGTAGAATCCCAAAGCAATCCTGTTTTGACTTCATGCAAAAGTCTTCAGAAAGGGGCGCAACATTTCCTAAGTATCTTTGTGCAAAGGACCTTGGGGAAGCAGCTGGCTAGTGGGGGTGCTGGGACACCGAAGGGTACTGATTTGGTGAGCCTAGACTCGGCACCTGTGTCCTTGGGCCAGGTGTATACTAGAGTAGGAGTCAGTTTGACGTGTTGGGTACGCAGACTTAATAATGCCCTTAAAAGTATTCATATTCTCATCGTCATATTCTCATTTCCCTACTTAGTGATGTGTATTATCTCTCTCTTATTTTTAGCTGTTCCTCAAAGTCCCGGAACTTCTCTCTTGCTGTGATTTACTCAAATAGTTATTATGACTTATCAGATTCTCCGTCTTCCTTGATCTCATTTTCTTGGTGACTCGTCAAGAACAGTCCCTCCTGTGTCCTGAGCAAATGCCTGTCCCTCCATGTACATCCCGGATGGAACCCTCAATGTTGATGTCCAAAGAGTGGCCTGATCAGTCTTTACCGTGGCACCTGAGGCTTCTAGTGACAATAGTAGACACAAGTGGCAATTGCTGTGTCCTATAGACATTTCCTCCCTTGCTCTGTGCCGGGTCATGTCCATCTTTTCAACTGAACCAGTCCTGTTTATCTTACCCATTTTTGCTTTATTTCCTCACAGTACCTCTCCCCATGGTTCACGGTCTTATAAACCTTAGAACCAAATTAGCGGTTTTTAGTTGTTCTCTTATTCTATGTCCTCAGCTGTATTTCAGGCTCCTTGAAGGGAGGGACAGTGTTTTCTGCTTGGTTTTTCTTCTTCACGATGGAGAGCACAGCATCACAGGCCTACCTGCTCTCTGGCTGCAGATGTCGGGGGACAAATTGAGTGCAGCTTTCTGTTCAATCAAGTGAGAAGGGGATATTTCACTGGGAGTTGACCAGCCTCAGGTAATCTCCAATTCCTGAAAGGATTGGTAGACAAAGAGTCCAAAGCTGCCTTTGGAAAATAAATGGGTTTCTGCTCTTTGAATCCCAGGTAACTCTTTTAACCTCTCTTTCCTAGTATGAAGCATTGTGTAAGTCTTAGAGCGCAGCCGCGGGCTGCCCTCTTCCTCCCCACTCTTCCCCTATTCACCTTCATGGTGACAACCTGCAGGAGCTGCTCCCATGGACACCAAGTCATGCATGCTGGGCAAGCCAGTTTTGGGGAAAACAGGCTAAGTTGCCAGAAAAGGAGTAATACTCAAAAAGGGAAAAAAAAAATTCCCATCTCCTGGGCTGGAATCCAGGTTTCCGGTTTAGGGTGAGTTAGCTCCTTCAGAAGTATGTCTGTTGTACAGATAATGTGTGTCTTCTCTTAAATGTCGCAGGCCTGATTCTATGGTGGAGACTTAATTTGTACTTAGAGATTTCTTCTCTCTTTTTAATATGATAGCAGGGGGCAAGGAGGTGGGTCTCACTCTGTCTCCACTGTTTTATAATTTGTTTTTGCCCCTTACACTGCCTAAAACAACTTTCAAAGCAGTGGTGGGAAAGCCATCCAGATCTTTCTTAAAGGGCATGTTGGTTTTAACGTCAATTTTAATTTCAGTTCATTTTTTTCCTCTCTCTTTGGAAAATTTCCGCCAATCCCGAGGGCTATGGAAAATAAGTTCAACACAAACAAAGCTGGATTTTAAATCCAGACCATATTTTCTTTTCTCTAGTTGACAATGCTAAGAAAAGAAGTGCTTTCTCCTAGGTATGTAGAAACATAACACAGTTACACACCACCCTACCACTTGGTTCAGGGACAAGATTACGCGGACAGTCTTCACGCGGGATTGGTTTAAACTGGGTTAGGAAACTAGGTCGTCTTATCTTTAGAAACGTTGAATGAAGCGCCAGGAGAAGGCAGGTGTGTATGGTTGCGTGCGGAAGCATGTTCTCATTTCAGTCTTCTGTCAGGGGGCAGGTCCTAGCAAACCTGTGCCTTCAGGTCTAAGCTCTTGACCTTCAGGTCTGGGTGTTGTCCCCGATTGTGACTCTCACCTCAACCTTTCCCCACTCCCATTCCCATTTCAAAAACTGTTAAGTCGGGTTGATCAAGGCATCTGATGGCCAAGAGGTCAGGAGGAGCTAACCAGCTATAAATCAGTGAATGTCCTGGCACTGGTCTGCTGTGTTAATAGTGGGGGCAGATCTAGCATGATTCTGTGCACCCTTATAGTCTTTTAGTTCACCAAATTGTAATAATTTTAAGTCACACTGGTTGTTGGGAGAGATCGTAGAATCCCACAGTTTCACAGGTCATGGGGCTAAGCTTCTGTCCCTAAGCAAGTGATTGAGCTAATATTGCCCAATAAGAAATAGATGTGAGCCATAAAATAATTCTAAATTTTCTAATAGCCACTTTGAGAAAAGTAAAAATAAATATGTAATTTTAATTTTAGTACCATGTTTTGTTCAACCAAATATATAAAAAAAATTACCATCTCAATATGTAATCAGTATAAAAACTATCAATGAGGAGGTGTGCATTCTTCCCCCCCCCCCCCCACTGAGTATTCAAAGTCGGCTGTGAATTTCACAGTGACAGGACATCTCAATTAGTGGGAACCACATTTCAAGTTCTCAATAGCCACATGCTTCTTGGCTAAACTATCCTTGTTAAACTATCCTAGACAAATTCTACCTACTATTATCATGAAGATTTTGAGGGAGAGACAGTTCAGAGTTCTTTTCCTTTCCAAATTTGTAAGGACATTTACATGAGATACATCTTTATAACTTCCCTCCTGTTTCAAAACATTTATATAAGCAAGTATCTTCCTTTTGTGTAAATGATTTGCCTCTAGTGTCAGTGCATTCTGTGTTATTTGAAGTCTATAAACCCCTCCCACCAATACACACACCTATCCTTTTAACTATAACCATTACTAGGACTTCAGTAGAACTGGAGAGCAAGGAATCATATCTGTATCTATAAATCTATACCTAGATGGATAGATCCATCTTTGTATAGATCCAGCTATATAAACATATGTATATCTATAAAGACTTGTCTCAGTACTGACAGATACAGAAGAAATGTTATCTTCATTTAGAAATGGGAGAACTTTTTTTTTTTTTTTTTTGGTCTGGCACAGATGGATACTCTGAGTTGTATATTGTTTGAGATGGTATTTCAAGGTTGATTTGTAGAGGAGAAAGAGATTCCTGGGTGGGGAGAATGGAATAAACAAAAAGCATGGCACAAAAAAGGGAGGCTATGGCTATATTTAGAGAAGAGTGATGAAGGAAGAAAATGTGCAAAGGTGAATACAAGGAAGGTTGTGGATGGACAAATTGGTGTCCGTGGAAGGTCTAGTGTATGAGATTAAATTTGGATTTCATTTTATAAATAATAGAACATCATTTAAGCATCCTGAGCAAGAGAGAGGCAAAACTGTTGTTATGTTCTAAAGGAATTAATTTTGCAACATTATAAAATAGAGAGAAAGTCAGAATTAGAGTTCAGAGCAGAAGAAACCAGCACTCAGGTTAGATGTGTTCTTCAGTATATGATAAGTAACTTGGGGCTGGATGTAGATAATGAAAGGAAATCCATACAAAAATATAAGGTCTGTGTTAGTTGGTGTAGTCTAGGCTGCAATAAATAGGATACTCAAACATACAATCACTGTGGAAGAGAAGTATATTTCTCCCTCATGTAATGGATAAGGACTGTTTCCGGTAGGCTGAGTGGGAGGTGGGCTCTATTTCACATAGTTTTTCAATGCCCCAGACAGTTGCTCTTAGATCTTCACCAGATGGCTTCTGAAATCATCCCCAAGGTTGCCTTTTCAAGTATCCAGTGTGGGAAAAGAGCATGGAGGAAAGCATGTGGGAGGTTTTGATGGGCCAAGTCTGAAAACCATACATGTCACTCATGCTTATGTTCCATTGGTTAGATCTTGGTCACACGGCCATACCTAGTTGCAAGGAAGGCTGGGTAATAAGGTCTAGCTGTATGTCCAGGAAGAAGAAAAAAATAATTTGGGTGAAAGGTTAGTAATCTTGGTACAAAGACCAAGGGAAAAAACTTAGATAATACCAACATCTATGGGTTAGAAGGGAAGGAAAACTGGAGAGTGTCCACCTTAAAAGTAAAACTGCCAGTTATTTTACCAGCAAAGTGGGATTATTTGGGATTAGCCGAGGAATTATAGTTCGGGACATGCAAGCTATGACACTACCTTTGATCTGGAGATCAAAGGAAAGAAACATTATAGAGAAAAGGAATAGTGTGGGAGAGGCTGCTTTAAATGGAAGTCCACTGGAGGAAAGCGTGAGTTCAGGGAGGTGATGGTTTCTCATTGGCTGAGGTATTTTCTTATTGGCTGAGCTTGTTGGGCATCAAGGAGAAATTCCTTTCCTCTTGCTGAAGGAGCAAAATAGTCTTCTTCGTATTGGGAATGCAAAGTAAGTCTCTTCCTGTTGGCGGTCTGCAATTAATGATGAGTCGTAGAGTGTGACAGCTTCCCCATCTGATCTCCTGACTCCATTTTAAACGAGGCGTCCTTTATTCAGTTTCACAAATGTAACCACAATAACAATAGTAGAAACTACATTGAACACCTATTCTAATTGTGTGCAAGGCATTGGACATTATGCATTTTTCACATTTAAGTATCGCTGTGATCTTGTGAGTAAAGTACACTTATTTCTGCAATTTAGTGGTGAGTAAAATACAGTTTAGGGAAGTGAGAGAGGCCCAAGATCATATAGCTGGTATGTGAAAAGTCTATCTCATAGTTTATTAATATTGAGCTAGAGAAGGATGAATCAGAAATGTAAGAAAACCACAGTGGTTCATTTGTCTGTTCTCTTTTTGTGTGAATGCAACGCCAGCTGGATACCCTTATGCAGAATTCAGGATTCCCCCAGACCATCTTCACTTCTGACATCAGTTGAAGGTTTGGGCATCCCCAGGATCATACTCAAAATGTTTGAGGAGTCACTAGAAGGACTCATAGAATTTACTGAAAGCTATTATATACACATTTGTGGCCTATTGCAATGAAAGGATACAAATTCAAATCTACCCAAGGGGAGAGGTACATGGTACAGAGTCCAGGAGAGTTTCCCAGGTTGAGCTTTCCGTTATTCTCTCCCAGTGGATTTGCGGACAGTGCTAACCTCGCCTAGCAACTTTGTGTGACAGCATGTGTGGCATATTGCCAATCGATCTGAACCTTGGTGTCTAGTGTATTAGTTGTGGCTTGGTCATGTAGACCTGGTTGATTTCCTGCATGGCTGAACTTAATCTCTAGCCCCTCTGGAGGCTGAGCTGATACATGGCTCTAAGCCCCACCATAAGTCATAGTTGTCTTAGACTATCTGGCATGGCTCAAGGCCCCAAGGTAAACATATACTCTTATCAGGCAGAACATTCCCAGCACTTAGATGACCTTTGCGGAGCTGAGGGCAAAGTCCAGATTTCTCTTTTGGGTAGTGTTACTATAAATGTATTTTATTAGGTATCAGATAAGACAGATGTGCAGGAAAAGGATGAGCCATGGGAAAAATGTAGTCTAGTAAGAGGTATGCTCCATCTCTTTTTTTTTTTGCATGACTTTTTTTTAAAAAGGCTTTTCTTCTGTTTGTGATTTTAGAAGACTGTCCTGTTTCTTATTAGGCACCATGTTTACTTCTCACAGTTTATGACTCTAGACTAATGGACAGATAAAAATAATTATGCCTTTCTACCCACTTGGAGTTGCATATAATAAAAATGTGCATGGATTCATTTATTCATTGATTCTTAGTCTTTCATCTTTTCAAGTCCCAAAATTTATTTGTCATTATTTTCCAGGCATTAAGTGAAGCTCTGGACATTCAGTGTTCTCATGGAGCTTAGAATCTCATATATAAGGAAACATTAATCAAAGGATCATTCCAATGAATGGATAATTACCAATGGAGAAAGGTTATTGGAAGGGAACATACTTTTATGAGAGAAACTAACAAATAACTTCACTTAGACTTTGGAGCGAGTGATGGCTTCTTGGAAGGAGTAACACTGGATCTGATGACCAGTAAGTGAATAGAAATTAACCACATAGAATCAGAATGGAGGAGTAAACAATTTGGATAGACTAGGCAGCATATGCAGTGAACAGCCTTTGATATAGGGACATTTGAACAGAGACCTTTAAAAAAAAAAAAAAAAAGAGGGAGGCACAATGTAGTTATCTTGTGTAAGCAATTATAAGTCAAGGGAACAGCCAATTCAAAGGACCTAATGTGAAGCTTCTTTAGCCAGCTTGAGGAAATAAACAGCAAGGAGCCTAGTGACTGCAAGTCATTGACTCAGATAGAGTATTATAGAAGATGAGGTAACCAGGACAGGAAATAAGGTTACAGAGAGATAGGAAGTAAGGGAGGCACCCAGGGACTAGATAGTAAAAGCTTTGCATTCTTCCAAGTTCATGGATAGCCTTTGAGGGATTTCGAGCCTATCAGTGGCTTGGTCAAATTTACATTTTAAAGCAATTACTTTCATTGCTCTGTGAAGAATAGACCATGGGGAGGCAAGACCGATGCAGGGACACCAGTTAGGGGGTATGAGGGCATTCCAAGCCAAAGATTATGGAGGATCAGGTGGTGGTGGTTGAAGTGGTAAGTAATTGAGTTTCATGCCCATTTTGAAACTGGAGTCAGTAACATTAGTAGATGGACAGGAGTGGGAAAGGGAGATCTAAAACGACCCCAAAGTTTTTAGAAAATATTTGCAGCTCTAAGAATGGAAATAGCATTTGAAGTAAGAGTAGATTTAAGGAGTATACCACAGACTGAGTTTTGAGGCTAAAATTTTGAGATGCCTGTTGGTTTCAAGTAGAGATATTGAGAGGGCAGTTTTTTTGTTTTGTTTTAAGGAGTGTGAAGTTCAAAGAGGAGGTTTGTACTGTATGAATAATTTGGGAGATGACAATTGATGGAATCTAAAGTCACGAGAACTAAAAGCAAATAACCTACGACTGGAGGTGGCTGGGGAAGAGTGAAGATCTTGGAATGAGCTGCGGAAAACTCTACTGTTTAGAGTTTGGGATTACAGGAAAGGTCCAGAAAAGAAGATTGTGATGGAGTGGCCATTGAGGTGCAATTAAAAAAAAAAAAATGGAGTATAGTATTTCTAGGAAGCAGGTGTCCCTAAAAGAAGGGAATGATCACTGTATCAAAAGCTGTTGATTACGATAAAGACTGAGAAGTGGCTATTGGACTGAGCCATGTAAAGTCACTGCTGATCTTCACAAAAATAGTTACATTGGAAAGAGAAGGAAGCAAGCCTGATGAGCTGGGTTCGAGAAACAATGCGGTGGAAAGGAAGTGGGGCAGCAAATAAAGAAAACTCATTCTTGAACTTTTCCAGGAAAGGAGAACAAGTAGAAATAACTAACAGGGATGTGTGGATCCAGAAATCAAGCTACAAATACAGTTTTTTCAGCTCTTATTTATATTCAGAGTTGTGATTTGTAATATACAGGTCATTTTGAAATTTATTCTTATTTGACTTTACATTATGTAGTTTTCCATATGGCCAGACTTCATAATTGTCACTTCTTGATGACTTTATAATGCTCTGTTTCATGTATTATTCTACCAAACATTCTTCTCCACAGGGCATTTGTGATGTTTCCAATTTTTGATTATACACAGTAGAAATAAACTTCTTGATGTAAATGGTTTTTCTTCCATTAGGATTATTTCCTTAGGTACATTCCTAATGTAAGATTACTAGTAAGTATATAAACATTCTCATTTATTATGTTGTTTCTTTAAAGGCTTGTACATTGAAGACTTTTTCTTATCCCCTGGATCTATCTTGTTAACTTTGAGCCTTCTCACTATCTATGATTTCCTCTCTCTTCCTCTTTTACCTTCTTCTCTGGTGACTGTACAAGGACAGAAAAGTACCAGATTTAATAGATCAGTCATAGACAAGTTCTAGAATCTATTAACTTGAGGTGGGGAGAGTAGGGTCTGCTTGGTTATGGGGTCTCAGACTCTCTGTACATGAGTCACTTCAGAACGTTGAAAACTCATGGTGTCCAGGTTTCACCCCACATTAGTTAAAGTAAACTCTCTGGGGATGGTACCCAGGTATTCTTAAAAACTTACCAGTTCATTTTAATGAGTAGTCAAATTTAAGACCCAGTGGGTCAGAACCACTGTGGCAGGAAGCTTCTTGTCTTTTTTTTCTTTCTTCCCTATGTGATTAGAAAGACTAATCAGATCTCCACTCAAGAATGAGGTTAGCAAATCCCAATGACCCTTCTATGCCTGCATCTGACTCAAGGTTTATCAGTTTTGTATTTATTATCAGTGGTTTTTGACCATTTTATCCACTGCAACAATTTATTCTTCACTTTCTAAAACTGTTGGTAGGATCTTTGCTCTTTTGGTTTCCCTAATATTTGATGCTGTAATTATGGGTTCAGTTTTCATATTCTCTGGTAGATTTTATGCCGTGCATTACCACACTAGCCCAGTGCCTGGCACCAGTGGTGTGGAATAAATGTTTATTGAATAAATTAAAGAACAACAGAATGAAAAGAGATCTCATTCTATAAATGGCTGTAAATGAAAGTTGGATATCAAGTTCTCAGTAATAGACTGTTTTAGATTGTGGAGATCAATTTCTTTAGGATACCTAACAAAAACAGGATACACACACACATGTCTATGTATGTGTGTGTATATATATATATTCACATATATATGTATATATGTATGCATTTACAAGAAAAATAAATATGTATACTGTCTTCATCCATTCCTACCTGAAAACTTTTAGGGTCTAAACCTATAGCTCTTCTTCTCTTGCTTCTGTTGTTTTTCTGCAAAACTGACTGTGAGGTGAACCCCATTTTCCATTGACTTCCATGAAAAAAAAAAATGAACATGACTTTCTACAGGGAAAAGTGACCGATAGAGAAGAAGTAGTCTTGGTGAAAAGATGTTCAGTCACCCTTTGACATGGACGGTCATGATTCTCATTACCATTGCTTTCTTTTTCTGGAATGTTTTTTGAAGCACTCTAGACATGCATAGGATGCCCCCCACCCCTGCCTTAGAGTCTCCCTGTGCATTGTTTCTGATCGCTGAATATCTGCCGAACTCATGAAATTTCTCCTGGCCCTCACTCTCACTCTTCTAAGAGTTGGTGTCAACCTCCTCAGATGGTGAAGTATCTATAACCTCTAGTTATTCTTGTCTGAAAATCATTTGAGCCTACAGGCTCTGAAGGGAAGGTATTGTACTAGAATCTGAAGAAATATGTTTATTTTAAGAAATAGATGATACTTTGTATTTTTTTCCAGTTTCTCTTCGGTATATGTTTCTGCTACTTCATGTTGAGCTTTGGGATTCAGAGGGCAGTCATGTGGACATTTCTGGAGTCAGTTATTATAAAGGTGACTCGTGTAAGATGGACTTCTATATTACTTGGCTGTTCTATAAAGCTCCTTATTGAAGTCATTTAACAAAATACATAGATTGGGTAGGTTAAACAACAGGAATTTATTTCTCACAGTTCTGGAGGCTGGGAATTCCAGGATCAAGGCACTGGTAGTTTTAGTTCCTGGTAAGAACCCCCTTCCTGGCTTGTAGATGGCCTGGCTTGCGATGCCTTCTCACCCTGTCTTCACATGACCTTCCCTCAGTGTACGTATGGAAAGAGGAAATGATCCCTCTCATGTCTTTTCTTATTAGGGCACTAATTCCAATCATAAGGGCACCACCCACATGACCTAATTACCTCTAAAAGGCTTAATCCTCAGATACTGAGGAACATATGAACATTCAACATATGAACTTGGGGGGAGTCACAGTTCAGTCTATAACATCTCCCATGGGGAAAAAAAATCCATGGTATGCCCCACAGATGAACCAGATACAAACAAAAACACTTTTCCTCCAAGATTAGTAAACTTCATCTCTTTGTGGTTAACTGAGTCCAGTGCTTTCCTTAATAGCTCAGAGTCCTCTTCAAGCAAATGAGCAAAAAATACACAACTGATACACAAATCCCTCAGGTTTCTAAGGTAGTGTGCCAGAAGGAATGTGCAATCCTATTCGGCGTCCTGTTGAAGAAGCATTACACTCCCCCACCCACCCCGACGAAACATTATGCATTCCTGAATGGATGTTTCATGTCACCCATCCCAGCACCTCTGTTTGCAATCACATGTGACCATTTACAGAAGCAGGAAAAATTCAATTGGAGAAATTTAATGTTATATGGGTGAAAGACCTGCTGAAGTAGGAAAAGTGTGAATTAGTAGCAATTTATTACGCTTTGAGTACACAGTGACTTAAGAGTAAGTTTTAAGAAGCCTCTGCCTTAGAACATAATTTACCCATTACTGATATAAGTATGTCTTCAAACAGTCTCTAAAGTAGGTTAGTACCACTGTCCTCCTTAACTCATTTGCTAAGTAAAGGCAACTTTTAATAGGATTTTGGTCTCAATTGTCATGGAATCTGCAGTGTTGGGCCTGCATAAATACGACCTTACACTGAACAATTTGAGGGATTTTTCTTTATTTGTTTAATATATGTTTCACAGATTATCACAGCTTATGGATAAAGCTTTCATAGGCCTCATGTCTGTTTTAGTGAAGGCTTGACAAAATTTTACCAAAGACCTGTTCTATTTCTAAAATTTTGATAGGACAAGCACTGGCCATATTTTCAGGGGTAAAATGAGAAGTGCTTAAACCCTGTGGGTGCCCTTACTTTCTTGCCTCCAAAAACCTAAATTTGAGCTCTCGCCCCTTTACACCTGGAAAGAAAACTGAAGTCAGGTGGGTCTTTTCCTTCCAGGAGAATGCTGTGAACGGAGAGCACCTGTGGCTGGAGACCAACGTCTCAGGAGACCTGTGTTACCTGGGAGAGGAGAACTGCCAAGTCAGATTTGCAGTGAGTGTGCTCCTCGGACCTCTGGGCCCTCACCTGCCCCGAGGAAGGCTGCCACGTGGCGTCTGCGGGCAGCACGGAGGCCACCTTGCCCGAATCTCCAAGGAGAGGTTTGAAAGAGCCTGTCCCTTGTGAGACAGTGGCCAGTCAACGTGGGTTTCAAGGGGTCGGTTTTAATGGCCTCAGGGCTTGGCTTTGCAGGTTCAACTTTGGTAGAAGGTGCTGCTTTGTGATGACTCCCAGGTTTGGTTTGGATTTGTGTGTCGGGGGAAGGTGCATGAGTGCTTGCTTCTGGATGGGGTGTGTGTGTGGGGAGAGGTCTCTGTGTGGAGGAACCGTAACCGTGAGAGGGGGTGACTCGCTTGTAGAGGGGGGAGTGTGAGCACGGGGTGACCCATGGATTTGGCCTTGGGCGCCAGCTGCAAATACAGGCATAGGTCCTTTAGTTTGTAGATATTGCAGGGGGAGGGGGGCGTTGTCTGTTTGTTTGTTTGTTTGTTTAACAGATTAAAGGTTTGTAGCAACCCTGCCCCTGCGCCATTTTTTTCCAACAGCGTTTGCTGACTTTGTGTCTGCGCCGCATTTGGGGAATTCTTGTGATATTTCCAACTCTGATTGTTGTCTGTTATGGTCATCTGTAATCGGTGATTATGACTGGCGGAGAGCCAAGGTAATAGTTAGCACTTGTAGTGATGAAGTATTTTTTAATTAAGGCCTGTCCATTTTTTTTTCTTTGACGTAATGGCATTGCACACTTAATAGAATAGTGTAAATAATAATTTTCCGATGCATTGGGAAGCAAAAAAATTCATTTGACTCCTTTTATTGTGATATTTTATGGCAGTGGTCTGGAACGGAACCCACGGTGTCTCCAGGGTATGCCTATAATTCGGATCAAGCGTGAAGGATAAAGTTCTAGAAACTGGACAGTTAACAAATACATTGGAAGAGCCCATGCTTTTTAAAATTTGCTTTGTATCCTCATTTAGAACCATCAGCTTAAATGTCAAGGTTGTCTTTATATTCTGTGAAAAGAGCATGGTTGCCAGGCATTAAGTTGTGAGGAACTAAAATTTTATTGTTGAGAAAGTGAACTTAAAATTTTTGTGTAATTCAAAATTATTGGTTTGAAAAGAGAGTAACGGGAAACCTAGAAGAGTAAAGAAGAAAGAAAAAATGAGTTTCTTCATATTTGGGGAAATGGGCCTCCTAAATGGCATCTAATACACTTTTTTTTCTCTCTTTCATTATGTTTGTTTATTACATGAAAGAAAGATTTGGAGCAAAATGCAGGGCTTTGGAATTACAAATGAATATGTTTCTATCAATGACTAATACAGAAGAAATTGAGTTTCCGCTAAAGCTCTTAGAAGAATATAGCCTTCAAGCACTTTGATCAGTCTGGCTGGAATTGCAGATCTGGAGGAACAAAACTTTAAAAATTGCATTAGCTGTTCTGATGACTGGTTTATAGGTTTTTTTGGGAAACCTTCATAAGAGTTGAGAGGACCAGGGTTTGCTAGAGTGAAGTTAGGAATAGAGATCAGTGAAAGGCCCAGCTGTACAGGGTCTCCATTTGAATCTCACTATTAGCACTCACTGTGTGATACTGAGAACTCCTGTCCTTTGGGCACTGGTTACCTTCTTAGAAAAAGAGGGTAGGATAAAATTATTTTGAATTTTGCTTCCAACTCAGATCTGTACTTGGTTGTTTGCATTTCTCTTAATCTTGTAAATTCAATTGATTTAAATATCAGGATTTCAACTTTATGCATATGTATTTTGAATTAAAGTATAATTGCATAAACTTTGATTGAATTAACCAAAAACCAAGAGCTGCTCTGGACTGAAATGCTATAAATAATGAATTAACTTTAGGATCTCAGTTAATTGCAAAAACACTGGTCTTGGGACATCAGATAATATAAAATGAAAAAAAGGAAAACCAATTTTACTTATATATATGCTGTTGAACGATTTCTGCTGCTACTGTTTAGGAGTTCTGCATCATTTCCAAATTATTCCCTTTGACCCTTTTCTGGTAGTCTTTTAGGGTCAGCCACATATTACCTCTCTTGGCAAATATATACACAGATAGATTTATGCTCCTAAATAACATTGCTATCCACCAATTGATTATAACTTGGTCACTATTCTCTTTATACCCAGAAAAACAACAATAAGGGAAGTTATAAGTATAAGCAGGAGAAAACAGCATTATGAATATTCCTGGTGCTCTTCTGAATCTTTCTCCAAATTTCACCTCCAATACTCAGCTCTGTTAACTCACTTTACAAAGCGTTTGGAAGGTGAAGAGCTCTCCTCCAAAAAAAACAATGTTGATGAAAGAAGGGATGAATCCGTGAGGAAGCAGAAGGTCTGTGTTTTCTCATTACAGGCTCCTGAAGGCTCAGTTTCTTCACCTACAGAGTAGGGGGAGTGTTTGGAACATTACAGGAGATAATGCATTGAAAGGATTTACTTACCACCGCAACTGACACAATGCGTTTAAAAATTAAAACAACAACAACAAAAACAGAAAGAAGAGAGAAGCAGACAATTCTCAAAAGAACTACCAATCCCAATATATATATGAAACATATTTTTAGAAGGCACCCAAAATAAAACAACTATAAGGAGTCAAGGTCATGTGCCCATTAAATTAGCAAAGATTTACAAAATTAAAATACCTGCAGCTTAGTTTAAGTCAAAATGGATATTCTCACTGTCCGCTCATTAGAGTGTAGATTGGTAAAACAGCTAACACTTGAACAACATGGATCTGAACCATAAGGTCCACTTATATGTGAAATATTTCTGATAAATACAGGATAGTATTATAGCTATAGTAAATTATTTTCTCTTGTGATTTTTTTAAAAAAGATTTTATTTATTTACTTGACAGACAGATCACAAGTAGGCAGAGAGGCAGGCAGGTAGAGAGAGAAGAGGAAGCAGGCTTCCTGCTGAGCAGAGAGCCCTGTGCGGCACTCAATCCCAGAACCCTGGGATCATGACCTGGCGAAGGCAGAGACTTTAACCCACTGAGCCACCCAGGTGCCCTGTCTCTTATGATTTTTTAAAACTATTATCTACAACTTACTGTATCATAAGCATACAGTGCATAGCATACAAAATATGTGTTAGTCGAATGTTTATGTTATCAGTAAGGCTTCCAGTCAAGGGCAGGCTATAGAAGTTAAGTTTTAGGGAGTCAGAAGTTATATTTGGATTTTTGGCTGCACAAGAGGTTGGTGCCCTGAACCCCCACACTGTCCAGGAGTCAACTGTACTTCAGAAAATTGTCAGCGTGTAGTGAAAGCATTACAAAGCTCTCTCTCTCAGTCTGGGCATCATATTTGGCAGGGGAGGGGGGACATTGGCAGGAAGGGAAAGACCGGGAGGAGTGTGCTCCACTTGGTTCAGGGTAGGGAGCTTTGTAGTAGGAGTAAGAGTGAAATAACCTGGATTGCCAAAGAGTATTAATGAAGGGAGATAGAGAACTGACCTCTTCCAGTGTTGAAAGACCTGCCTTGAAGAAGAGGGGAGGGTCTTGCTCTCTGTCGTTAGGAAGGTAGAACTGAATTCTCCATAAGAATCCATTGACGCTAGCAGCGAATCTTACATGGATCATAAATATCACCTGGAAAACCTGTTAACAATGTAGATGACTATTTCTCTCCTTGCTCCAAACGCTGATTCAATATGTTGGAGCTGGACTTGGGAATCTGCAATTTTAGCAAGCCCCTCAAATAACTACGGTGCAGATGGTCCACAGGCTTAACTTTGAGGAATACTCTATTACAAGGAAGAGCTTTAACAACCAGAGCTATCCAGCAAAGGATCAAGGTTTCTAGAGAGACAGGCTGAAATGATGTGTTTACCAACAAGCCGGATGGCCATCTTTCAAGGCTGCTGAGTGTGGGGGGGAGGGGTGCACATCGGCTTTGGGTAAGAGGTTAGGCAAGTTAATCTCCAAGAGAGCCTCCAGTTTCAATGTTCTGTTTGCAGCTAAATAGCTGAACAACCATTTGGTAAGAAAAAAGCAGGTGCAAATGGATTCTGCATCATAATCTCATTCCTTTCAATGAGGCACCTTTGAAGATAGCCAGCCTGTTGAGATAAGGACCAAACTGCCAAGACCAGGTACTACCCGCAGGCTTCTAAGCAATGTACAGGCAGAGCGTTCAGAGGAGGAGTGAGTCCATTACCAAAGATGTGCCTTTCCCTCCTTACCTTATTTTAGCAAAGCAAATGTCACGGGTAGAAGTTAAGAGAAAGGAGGAATCAGTGTGGGTTGAGGTAGACAGAGGCAGCTTCATGGCAGTGGGGCTTAAGCACAGTTTGAAGGATGGGTAAGATTTACATAAGCGGTGGGGCAGGAGAACATTCAGGAAGCGAGAGGAACATTAGGAAACTCAGAGGCAGGAACAAGCATTCAACAAGGGAGGAGGCGATCATCAGACATGTATGGTCACAACAGAGGGCATGTGCTAGGTAAGAATGGAAAAAAGGACAGATGGGGGCTGTGCGTGTCCATGTCTTTGGAACTGACACTTGGAGTGCACGTTATAAATGCCTGTGTGCTTAGGGAGCATGGCCACGTAACAAGTTGTCTAAAGCAAGACCATTTCAGGGGTGAAAGAAGCTCCTGGCAGGAAGGGCGCCGTAACATTAAGAATAAACCAGAACTGCATCAGGGACACTGAGACGCTCACCCTGACTTATACGGACATTGCAATAGTCTCTTTAAAGCCAAAGCCGTCCTGCAAATCCAGGACTTCCTGCTGCCCTATGGACTGATATTTGGGGCTGGTATTGGAGGGTATTGAAAGCAAGGCAGTGGCCTCATAGGACACAAAGACGTTTGTGGGAGGGTTTACTCCAAAGCCTTGGGGCTGAACCAGATGACCTTTAAAATCCTTCATCTTCTGCATTTCTCTAGTGACAACATTTAATACTGTAGAATGTCTGTGAGCAGAAATTTAATGGGATTAAAGTTGTTCCTAAATCAGCTACAGTCCCCAAATTAGTAACTGTTTCTTTTTCTGGCCTAGAGAGAAGAAAGGGATAGGGAGGCAGCAGTAATGAAATTGGAGCAGAAGGATCACTGTTTCCCAAACACAATTATGGGGGGGAAGAACTGAAATAAAATCCCAACTAGGACCACTTCCGTTTGGTGCTATGTGTTGAGGTGGACATTTCTTCCTTCATTTATTCTGGAAGTGTTTGTGGGCTGGGTGCCTGTGCCCGGAACTGCAGACAGTGAGTGTGGAGAGCGACCAGTACCTGGAAATGACAGTATCACAGTGTGGTAGGTAGAAACCCTTCTCGTGCGTTGTTGATAGTATACACAAAGACGCTCAGCCACATACTGGCTTCTAAAGAAATTCACACCTCCGTTAATAGTCAATAGAGCACATACTAGTGCAGACCTATTTTGACACTGAAATTGCACTTGTCTACATTGATACATTGATGCACCCAAAAACCGTAGTCAGGGTCCACAACCTGCGTCTACTTGAGTAGACAGAGATGGGCTCTCTGGGACGTGGGAAGGAAATGTGTTTTGTGAGACGGACCTGGGTCCGAAAACCTGCTGTTCCACCCATGCAGAGTGACCTTGGGACAAATGTCACCGATTTTGCCTCCATTTCCTGATTTAAAGTGTTTTCACTAAGATCAGCCTCACCGGTTCTTATTGCTGGGTGAGAATTGTGAACTTATCAACTCTTTTTAATTTTATTTTCTGGAGTGGTTGATCCTAGCCGGGATCGACCACGTCAGAGTCTCTGTCGGGCAGCACAGGGTATGAATACGTTAAGAGCAAGATGACTCTACAGATGACTGTCTATGTCAGGTAGAGGAGCAGAAGGCCCCTGTTCTCTTTCATAAAGAGTGTCAGGACCCAACGAAGGGGACTGGTATAAGGTGGCTGTTAGGGGTTGAATTGTGCTCCCCCGACAGATGCCGCAGTCCTAATCCCCAGTACTTGGATTATGACATTGTTTGGAAATAGGGCTGTTGCAGAGATGCTTAGTTAAGGTGCCTGCTCAAGTGTGACAAGTGGACTTCTAGGAAGAAGAGGACACCCAGCGATGCATAGGGAAGGAGGTAGAGTCTGGAGTGAGGGAGCTATACCCCAAGGAACACCAAGGACTGCAGGCTGTCTGTCATCAGAAACTGAGAGGGAGGCACGGAACAGATTCTCCCTCTGAGCCCCTACAAGGATCTCAACCCTGTGGGTACCTCGATTTCAGATGTCAACCCTCTAGAATTGTGAGACTATACATTTCTGTTGTTTTAAGCTACCCACTTTGTGGGCCTCGGTTAGAGCAGTCCCAGGAAACACACGCAGTGGCTGTCCTGTAAGGTGACTTACCTGACCTCGTGGCTCCTCCACAAGGCTCACAGGTGGGCATACACTCGGAGGTCTACTGCAAACAGCCTTGACTAAAGATTTCATTGAGACATTTGTGGTTTTCTGGATAAGTGAGCAGACAGGCAGGGAGGCGCCCGCCACTGAGAACTGCGGGGAAGAGAGTAGTTAGACGTTAGGTGAGTGAGAACGTGTAGGTTGGGTGAGAGAAAAAAGGAGCTGTCAGACTTCAGAGCGCTGTTACCAGATATCTTTTCTATTTTTAAATGGGCTTATGTCACCTTGTGTTTGTGGGTAGGCTGATGGGTACTGTTTTCCTTTTGTTACCGTTTTGTTCAAGTGTTTTGCTTTAGTCTTTTCCTTTTGGGTAAAGTATAGCTAAAATGGCCACCCCCACCTGACCTTCGTGCTAAGGTATCTTCCAATATTGCTGGAAGCTTAACAAAGAGAATTTTCTTGAGTAAATGAATGAATTGCATTAGGGAGGCCATGTAATATGGGCGTGGGGGGTGTGGAGAGTAAAGAACCATGCAGATCTAGAGACAAGTAAGATCTGGATCAAAATCCTGCCTCTGCCCAACTTCTCTGAGCCCCAGGTCCTTCTGTAAAGTGGTGTTGATTGTATCTGCCTCTCAGAATTGGTAGTGGGATGAAATTAGTCGACAAACATCAATGTCCTTTCTAGTTTTCTCCTGTCCCTACTTAAAATTCAAGGTCATGGAGCTGAACGAGCTAATGAGTAGTTTCATTGGACTTTGCTCTCAACAAGACTTTATGTTTGGGATTCTCCTGCTAACCCCAACACTGAGACTTAAACTTTTACCTTGTCATTTTGCTGCTGTGTGTAATATCCACAGTCTCCCTAGGTCATGGGTGGGACCAACTGAGTATGCAAATCAAAGTAACCCATTCCAGAAAACATCTCCTTACTGGTAGACCAGAAGTCTCACCTCTGTATCACAGTACCCACTCACAAGGAGGCTGCCCACTTCACTGGATCCTTGGAAGAAACTTGTAAGAGTACACGTGAGGTAGCTCCCTGCCCTATTTGAAGAACGCTTTCAGCTTTTTGTTGCTTAGAAGAAAAAAAAAGATGGACCTGGAATATGGTTCCACTGGACAGCAGCCTGTGCAGATGCTCTTTCATGTGCCTGTACTGTGGGTGAGTAGGCAAAGCAGGGTCCAGCACACACTGCTGGGCCTCTCTGCCCATCTGTGCAGTCGGGGCTGGCGGGTCCAGACCAATGCTGGACTCAAGCCCTGGAATGCATCAGGCTGCCTGCTGGGTGCCCCCTCGCATGCCAGGGGTCCAGCGTGGCAGACTGAGGGGCTCGACCCCTAGATGGCAGCTTGGCTGAGTGGGGCGGGGGCTGTCAGAGGGAACTACGAGGGAGGCAGTAAAGCCCAGGAGGCTGAGGCAGCTTCATGTTGTTTGGGTGCCAGCCTCAAAGACACCATCTCCAGGGAGCTGCCAAAGCTGCTGTCTGCCAGAGGTCTCTCCCTGCATTAGGATATGGAGGAGCTAATGAATCGGAATGACTCAGGGAGAGCCAAGCCATCAACAGAAATAGTTTTGAGAAAGCATTTGCATTGACAGATTCTCCGTTCCTGACCCCCAGTCAGTGGATGCGAGTGGAGGAAGGGCGTGGGGTGTTCCCATGGGTGCAGGTGCTGGTTCTCCACGTGTGTCCAGCCAGATGGTTGGACATTTGCATGAGATCATCCAAGTGCACACAGTGAACTGTGTCTGGCATGTGTCTGGCCCTCAGCGAATGTTAGCCGTTGTTACTGTGATAGCTATTGTTGTCGTTAGTGTGGTTATTTGGCCCATGGTGCTGTGCATACACTTGAGGGGAGTATCTCACTGATCCTGCCCATTTCATGCAACAGACACAGTGGTGGGTTAGAGTGCCCAGAGGACTTCAGGATTCTCAATTCCTAGGTGACCCTGGATCAATAGTATCATTCCCTTTTTGCACAGTCCTTTTTTTTTTTTTTTTGGAAACAAAATCATGTTCTGGAGAGCACTAAACTCCCAAGAAAACAATCTGGGGTATCCTTCATTAAAGCAGGCTCATGACCAAATAAGTTTCGAAAACACTGAACACCTATGATATACAAATATGTGTTATGAAGCTCTAAGAAACACCTAAGATGTGCAGAATTTCCTACATTTTCCCTCGGGGGAAGGGATGATTGCTGAGTCCATTACTTCCCCACAGAACACCTATGGCATCTTGCGGGATCTCAGCATTCAGCGGAAGTCTGAGAAGTACTCACATCATTTTGCCACTCTCCTAGGACTTGTCAGTGTTATTCAATAACAGTAACCCTTTGGGCTCCTCGTGAAGGCAGTTCCTGCCCACTTAAAGGTGGAAGAACGTCCGAGAAGCTTAATCACCATCCAGAGTTTCATACCTTGTCTTTATCTTGCTGCATTATTTTGTCTTTATACTAAACTTTCATTAAGCCAAGTGTATGTGTGTGTGTGCGCATGTGCACACATATTTCATTTGTAGAGTTTGAGCCTCTGACAATAACCATCTCCTCTGCAATGGTCATTTTAGATTGAGGCTGTGTTTGTAGGAGGTTATATGTTTGTGCAGAGCAGTGTTGTTATTTAATGCTGGCACAGCCCTGTTAATAAAGATAATTTGCATCTGACTGAATGTAGGGTTTACATCTCACCTAGGCAATGCCCAGGTATATAGAAATGCTTTCCCTTTTCCACTGTTCCTCAGTGCAGAGACCCAGAAAATAGAACGTAATCAATATTCTTGTTGCTCAGAGGCCCCAGTCTTGGCTGAAACATTATTTGCATCAGCTGTCCCCAGACTTACTATCAGCTCCTAAGTGGACATTGTCTCTGATTTTTAGGAGCTTGTTGTTGTTTTTGGTCCCTGCCTCATAGACCAGGCAGATAGAGATTTTAGAGGGCAGTGACATGAAAACACATGGAGTTGGAAAAGCTGGCTTTGATGCCTTCATTTGAGGAGGTGTGTGGGCTTGGGCAACAAGTGGTGATCTGGCTTTGAATCCAGGCTCGGGATTTTCTAGTTGTGCAATGTTGGTCATTACCTTGGATTCCTATCTTTAAAAATGTGGGCAAGGGACGCCTGGGTGGCTCAGTTGGTTAAGCAGCTGCCTTTGGGTCAGGTCATGATCCCAGCGTCCTGGGATCGAGTCCCACATCGGGCTCCTTGCTCCGCAGGGAGCCTGCTTCTCCCTCTGACTCTGCCTTCCACTCTGTCTGCCTGTGCTTGCTCTCGCTCGCTCTCTCTCTGACAAATAAATAAAATCTTAAAAAAAAAAAAAAAAAGAACATTTCACACTTAATAAAATGGTCAATCCTCCTGGACAACATCAACCTTCTTTAAAAAGAAAAAATGTGGGCAATACCTGCTTTTTACCATTTTTGTGAAGCTGAAATAAGATGATGCATATATAGCAATTAATTGCATGGCAAGTCACAAACACATGGTAAAAATCATCCACTACCGTCATTCCTCCTTCCATGGAAATGACTGCCATGGGTTGTCAAAACTGATCCTGGAAAGGCAACACCAGAGTATGAACCTTGGAGGGAGGGCCTTATAATCAGCACATGTCTCTCACTGAATAAAAGAGAGGATGGATCTCATGAAGTGAAATGACTAGCCATCCCTCAACTCTGTGACCCTTATCCATTCTCTTGATCTTAAATAGCATGGGTCACTTTCTATTATTTATTTATTTTTTTAAATCACTCATCTACTTGCCTGTATCTGTACCCTAGAACATGGAGGTCCCATGTAGCTCAGGGACTGGGCCTGTGTTGTACTGTCCTGGATCCTCGGTGCTGAGAACAGTGACAGCAGTGAGTAGTTATCCTGCCATTTTTCATGGAATGAATGGGTTCAGCAATGGGATTATTGAGAGAGACACACATACAGACATGGACATCTGTCACCAGATCAAACCCTGCTATTTAAGTATCATCATACTTAGCATCCAGGATGTTTGAATTCCTGCCTCCTTCTCAGGCTCTTCAGCAGGGAGACTCAATACTCACTACTTAGTAGGCTCTTGTGGGTATTAAGCCTTGTTATAGCTAGTGTCATGCCCAAGGCAACCCATCTTATTTGATTCTCCTAGAAGTTCAAGACTGGTGTTTAAAATTCTTGGCATAGGTGGTCACGGTTTGATGGTCTGTAATCCATCCCCATGGGGTTCTCATGAGAATGGATCCTCTGAAGCAATGTCAAATATATTTATCTTCATCAATCTTGTTCCCCTAATCCTTCACCAGTAAGGAAAATGACAGGGAAGTAGTAAGTTGAAGTAGAAAGGTTAGGTACCCATTAAACTCCATTGACTTCCACAATGTGGACCCCTCCTAAGAGATTAACGAAACTTTCTATTGCAACCCATCAGCACCCATCACTTTTCTTTTTTTGAGCCAGAAAGACCCAGGTTGCACGCCTAGCTAATCTGTCTTGGGTGAGTTGCTCCATTTCGTAGGGTCTCAGCTCCTCAGTCATGAGATGCGTGAAGTTATCGCCTTGCAGGGCTGAAGTGAGCTGTGTTTACAGTGCACATAATGTGTATATCCTACTACCAGATGTACCGGTAAACACTATGTTTGGTAATGATGTCCTCACTGAAAAATGATATGGGTAGGCATGTGTATGTGAGTGAGAACTACATTGCCAATTGGGAATATAGTGTTGGGTGAACTGTGGCTGAGGTCGTCTCCCTGAGCTAGACTGGCTTGGAGGCTTTATCGTAATAATGTCCCCAAGAGCTTGGGATATAGGAAATGGCAATGAAAGAATATTTACCCAGCTCAAGATGGCTTCTTAAGCAGGTACGGTATTCCATATTAAGGCAAATGTATCTAAATTATTTTTTACAAATCTCAGGCTGTGAACTAAAGAAAAACAAAACAACAAAACAAAAAAATTCCTGTATTTCCACAATATAAACTGATAATGAGGACATTTTAGGATTTATGCAGCAGGTTAGGGAATGTATATAGTGCTATCGCACCAGCAGGAATTGAAAGGCAAGTGCTTTCTAGTTTATATTGAGCCTCAGATCTCTACACACTTGACATCCTACCTCAGAACTAGAAAGAGCCATTAAGACAACATTGGCACACCATTTCCTATTGATTTTTATTCAGACTTCTGTAGTATGTCTAACCCATGCTCGTATCTATCGGCTTAAAATTCATAAATGTACATCTCTTTGGGTGTGTAGGGCTCTTACTGTGTAAATACCAACTTATTAGTGTCTGTGTACTTACAATCCTACTTCCATACATTTTTTGCCCATCTAGTAACAGTTCAGTTAATCTGTAAGATGCATGGCAACTTTGACATGAGACAACTTGAAAAGAGTCTAAAAATTCAACAGGCAGTAGCCACAAAAATCATCTGGAAAGAACCAAAAATAGGAAGAAAGCCAATGGACTCTTTGGCTTTGATCCTGTTAGCTAAGACCTGCAGACACCTAAGCTGAGAAGCATAGAGGAAATGAATGGGGGAAAAAGTAGTAATAGGAGAAAAGGCAAGCAGGTAAAAGCAAAAAAAAAAAAAAAAAAAAAAAAAAAAAAGCAAAAACAAGAGATGAGAGTGATAAAGTACAGAGAAAGTCAATACTTATAGTTACAGAAATATGAAGCCTCCTTGGGTAAAATGACAACCAAGAGCGGGAAATAGAATTATGGATTTTTGAAGATGTCTTCTAGCTCATGAGGTTGAAATCCTTTTTTAATGCATTGGGACTGTGAAGGAGGCGGCAGAAGGAACGCCTGAGCAGTCTCGCGCCGCCAGTGAAGGCGCGCCCCGCGCTTCCGCCCGCCCCGCCGCCTCTCAGAGGCCGCCATGTTGCTCGCTCTCTGTCAGACTCGCGCGGATTTGTCAGGCCACTCACCGCGCTTTCCAGAAGTGGCGACAGCAGCGTGTATTTGCTTCACATCTGTGTGGCTGCACCTGCGTGTTACACAGAGCTGCAAAAGGAGCGGCGAGTGCGCGTTAAACTCCACAGAGTTCCAGGATGTGGAACCCCCCTGAGACGTTTGCGTAGCTTTCTACGGCAAAGCACCAGCACCTACCACTTTTGTTTTTTCATTAGAGAAAAATGCCTTGAATTCACTAGCATAAGCCACTTTTAAACCAGATTATTAGAATTTGGTACACATTCTTGCCCAAGATCTAGGCAAGCATCTCCCCTTCGCTCCCCACACTTAACCTGAACCCTGTGTCATCCTCACCGTAACTTTTACCGACCTTAACACAGTGTTCAACATAGGACAAGGGTCTCGCTCTTCATAACCACCCATCAACGTCAGCTTTGAATTCATACGCTCTCTAGCAGTTTGGTTTCCACCCAGTTGTTTCTCTGGTGAGCCCCGATGGCCCGATGGCCCGCTTTACGGGAGGAGGGTCTTCATGAGATGTTTCAGTCTCCACATTCAGTGGGGTCTGTCCCCTTCCCTTGGTTTCCTGCTCCAACATTTGGGTTTTCTTTCTCTTAAAGTGAAAAATCAACCTCGACAGCTGAGGAAATAGGAGACTTGCATTTGTGTCAGAACAGTCCAAGAGAAGGTGCTTTCCTTTCCTTCTTTATGCGTCTCCAGGGAAGCTGCGAGTCAACAGTCCTGTGCCTCATGGGGTTGGGGGGGGGGGTGGTGCTGACCCTCCAGATTTACTGGCATAGCTGAGGTACTCAGGGCAGGGCAGCTCTAGAAATGCAAACGCTTCATGTCCACACTGCTTCAGAGAACATGCTCTTGAGAACACAACAAAATGGGGTGTTTGAAAAGCATATGAAGTGAGTTTTACTGCAGGACCTGTGAGGCACTCGTCACTTAACGCAATAGGAGACCCCATAGTCTGTGTAGTCGGCTGGCGGGCCCAATGGCGAGGTGGGGTGGGGGGGCTTGAGCGAGAGCGAGGCTGTCCTTTGCGAGCAGTGACGCTACTGGAAGACATAGGGCCCAGATGGGAGCCATGTGTGTTGGGCTTACTGGAAGCCTGCATGGGACTGGTGAGCGGATCTGCTTTATCCCTTAAACACTCGTGTGTCTCCGCCTTCTCTCCTGCTCTTGTGGTCACTCCAGTTCAAGCCCTCATGGCTTAATATATGAGATATCACTGTGACCTCTGATGACTTATTCTCGTTTAGAAAAAGAGCGGGTCTTAACCATGATTTGCAAGATGACCCCCTATAATCTGGCTGCCATTGTTGTGTGGCCTCATCTCTGCCTTGTTTTGTCCAACAACACAGGCCCCTCGGTCCCTCTTTAAACATCTCAAGGCCCTCATGCCTCTGGGTTTATACTTGCTGTTGGTCCCTTTGCCCAGAATGTTCTCCCCTTAGATATCACCTCAGGCAAATCCCATACATCCTTCTGGTGTTTCTCAAAACGTGTCTTCTCATTGAGACCTCTCCTGGACAAGTTCAGCTTCCCTCTACTCTTGGTATTTCTCCCATGCTTTGTTCTCTCTTTAATTTTTCTCTTTAGCGCTTGAATCTATGAACATATTATATATTCTATTTATGTACCATGTTTATTTGTTTATTGTCTATCTTACCATAAAGTAATCCCCATGAGATTAAAAAAAAAGTTTCATTGATGTTTTGTTTACTGCTCTGTCCCCAGGGTTTGACACCTCCTAGGTGCTTGGTAGTCACTGATTGACGGAATTAATTAATTACTTTATCTTCTCTCCTTTTGTCTTCCTTCTGCTTTCAGATAGTGCCACACCAGGTCACCAGATTACGTGATTATTTTTGGCCTCCTTCGTCAGTGTTCTTTGGCCAATTAGGTTAAAAAATTTGTATTTCTCAGCCTGGATTTAAGGATTCGAGCAGTCTTAGAGTCACCTTCCTGGCCCGATCAGCACCACCTAACCGGGACTTCTATTTGGGAAGACTGGCCTACTTGCTGGCCCCAATTTTGTCCAGCATGTTTCCTCCCCACCCCCACAACCATTATCCAAGTAGATTCCGATTTAACTTGCCTGTAGAGATGGGTAGCATAACACGGGCAGCAGTAACACGGACTTTTTGTTCTTAGCTCTACCCACTTATGTAAGACCTCAGTCTTATGCGCAGTAGCCTTGCCATCCTGTGGCCCCAAGCCTCCCCAGAAGGTGTTTCATTTGTGACATGAAAGTAGTGCAGCTGTAATCACCATGGAGCTTCTACCCTGTTTTCCCTTTGTGTGGAAAGGTCTTCTGTCCCTGTAAGGTGCCTTTTTTTGTCTTTTGGGGTTGCCTATTGGGAAAATGCCTCTGTCCACTGGAGGTTTTGTCTCATGATCCCAAAGCCACCAGTTCTCCAGATTTGGGCTGAGTTGGGGGGCTTGAAAGGGAGAAAGCCCTTCTCTGCAAATCCTTCTTTCCCCCTCCCTCCCTTCCTGAATGTCTGCTAGGCTCTTGGTTTGTGTCTGGCTTGGTGTTGGATTTTAGGAAAAACAGAAATCTCCTTTTTGTAACTCTACATTTTTTAAAAAAATATTTGTTTATTTATTTATTTATTTTAGAATGAGAACAGAAGTTGGGGGGAAGAGCAGGGGGAGAGAGAGTGAGAGAAGCAAACTCCCCACTGAGTGCAGAGCCCAATGTGGGGCTTGATCTCATGACCCTGAGTTCTTGACTTGAGCCAAAAACCAAGGATCAGATGCTCAGCCAACTGAGCCACCCAGGGCCCCTATGACTCTACAGTTTTTAACCCTGGGACCTCTTGGGAAGAGTTCTGCTTTGCCATTTGTCTTCCAGCCCCTCGTGAATCAGCTCCTGTGGCTCCTTCACACGGCCATGCTTCCTACTCCTCCCCTCTGTGGACACCCTGTCCCACCTGATCCTCCACCTGGGCACACACATTGACGTCTCCATACTCCGTACCTCAACCTGGCATCCAAGAACCCAAGCCAGCAGACCCCTTTGAGCCCAGTGACTCTGTGCCCCGCTGAATATGCCTATGCCAGCCTTCGGAGCTCTTAGCATCAGCTACATAATGAGATTTCGGATTGCTCTCTGCTGAAGTGTCCTCAATTTCTGCAATAAATACATCTTTTAAGGCCCAATTCCAGAATTTGCTTCTCTGTTAGGTCCTTCTTAGTGACTCAGCCTCTGAGGTCTTACCTTCCCCGAATGACGGCTTTCGTTGTCTGAGCGGTTCATTTAGCATTTAGCCGTGTGTGGCCTTCTCTGGTCGTGATCTTCCCTTTCCCCCACCCCCAAGTCCTTCTTGTCTTCTCAAGTGGCTTGCCAGCTTTTCCTAGGAAGGACAGAAGCTCCTTCCTCTTTAATTCCTACACTGCACTTAGCATCGCCTTATCTTCATAGTGATGGCTACAAGTATTTATTGAGTCAGTCTTTATAAAAATGCTTTGGACAAGTCAGAAGTTAACAGATTGTTTTAGCCACATGGAAAACTCATTTATGTAAGGCACCTCAGGCCATCATGGCTCCAGAGGATGGGCACACATGCGTCTCGGTGTATAGGTATGTGTTGAGCACTGTGTGAGGAAATTCAGAGCACTCATTGACCTGAGTTCTCTACCCAACCTCCTGTTGTTCCTGCTCCTTTTTCTTTCAGATATTCTGAGGTATGTCTGGCATTTAGAATCTAGGGTGTTGTTGGTAAGGGGCTATCCCAGAGGGGTTTAACCCTCACTGAGTCCTTGTCTGTCCAGAGGACACAGCATACAAACACATAGGACCTTGGCAGATGAGGGTCATTGCCTTCTGACATGGGCCAATAGTCCTCAGGCTGAGCCCTGGCCCCTTTACCAGAGAGGGAGCTCTCCCTGCAGCAGACCCTGTGAGGTAGCTTTGAGATGATCTTTGGACCACAGACTCCTCCCGATGTGTGGCATTTTTGCTCCTCGGTCCAGGATTTGGAAATCCAGTTGTCACAGAGAGACTTACTGATATAATGAGGAACCACAATAAGGGGGCATGGGGACTTCAGCTAGCCACCCTCCCAGTTTGTCCAAAGTGTCCTGTATTCTGTTTGAGGAAAAGAGGAGTCAATGTGCATGGCAGTCGAGACCGTGCTTGGCCCTAAAATCACATTAATGGAACGTCCAGATAATGTCATTCTTCATTTTTCCTAATACCCATTTACAGATTGCATCCCAGGCTCCCCAGAGAAGCAGAACTTGCCAAGTATGCTTGTCATTTCTTCTAATTAGGTTTTTAAATAAATCAAAGAACTCTTGTTTTCATTTACCTTGGATTATCCTGCAACAGTGTTCATGCTCACGTTGCCCATAGAGCCAGTCCCCGCTGAAAGGACACTGAATTCCTGACACTCCAAAGGCTTAGGAGCTTTCCTCCTCTCCTCTTTACTGAACATTCTGCTCTCCCACCCTTGGAGAAGAAAAAAGGATGGCCTTACCTGTACCTTCTTGCCTCTCCCCGTCCTCCCCCACAACCAGAGTGCCTCGTAGACGGAGTTCTGTGTCTGAAAGGGAGCGAGAATTCTTCTTGCCTTACCTGCTCTTTCCCCATTGCCTGATTCCCAACCCTTCCCTAGTTTCTCTTCCTCGGCATGACTCTTTGGATCTGGGATCAGTCACTAGGAAGAGGACAGCTAGGCCAGAACTTGATGCCCATTCGCCCAGCCCCACCCTGATCTTTTTCTGTCTCTGTGCCCCATCAGCTCCCTTCCCCAGAGTGCCTTCTCTGCCTCCTTCCCGGCTCCCAGTATGACTGTGTTCCCATCCAGAGGAGCCTTTCCCTGGCCATTCATCCTTTTATCACTGTGGCCTCATTGCACAGACAGAGCTAATGCAAGTGGTGATTCCTTGCATTAAGTCTGTGGGGCCAAGCCTGGGAGCTCTGGGGAGAGGTGCTGCGAGCCCAAATAGTGTTTGGCCAGCAGCAGGCTCTGGTCTTACGTTCTTCTGAAGCAGGGCGACTGAGAAAGGGTTGCCATACGGTCTGGGAAGATTCTTGAGTATTTCCTCCTACTTCTCGACTTCTGATCTCTGGTGGTTAAACCTGTGGATGTCTGTGGGGGCGAGGGTGAGGGGTGTATCCTTAATTATACAGCAGGAGAGAGAGAAGGTCAGCTGGGAAGGTAACTTGCTACATCTTCAGGGAGTAGTAAGGTTTGATATATGTCTTATTGGGAAGGGACACAGCTGGCCTTGCTATACACGCTTCTTGGGGGTCGAAGTTCAGACTACTATGGGTAACAATTCAGTTGCCTCGGACACTAAGAAGCCCCAGCCTTTTTACAAATCATAGGCCTGTGCAGCTGGGTCTTGCTTCCCTTCCCTCCTCCCTCCGTCCCTTTTCTTCTTTCGTCAAACCCTGTTAACTACCACCAGATATTCATCGCTGCTTTGGGAAAATCACATCTCTGGCTCCGAGGAAGAAAATACAGTTTTCCTGGGTACCTATGGGTCCAGGACTTATGACTGGGGCTGGAGGGTGGGAAGGAGGGCATTAGATGTTAACTTCATTGTCAGGAACATGACACACTTTCTGCCCCCTGCTTGCCTTGGATCCTTCTGTCCCAGCCCCAGCTCCAGTGGTCTAAGGCTGGGATAATTTTACTTCTGTGCTTGATAGGAGCCAAAGGTGGGGAGGAGCTGTTATTGCTTTGAATGCCAGAGTGCCTGCTGCAGAGGGCAGAGTCAGAGCTCAGAATGCTTTCTTTTAGGATCACTGTTAGTCTGCTAACAGTGGGATTATCCCCACTGACTAGAAGTACAGCATATCATTGTGTTGTTTTTATACAAATAAATGTTGATCCTGGTGTGATAGGATATAATCTGTATTATAACCTATGTTGTCTTTGTTTTCATAGATGTTACACATACATACACAATTTACAAGCTAATGGAGTTCCTTTGAATACTGACAAAATCAGAAAACCCCTAGTAAGAGCATGGAAGTTACTTTACTTGACATTTAAAGCAGTAAGTCTAATTGGCCTTTAAATTGATTGAAGGGAGTGAGGTTTTAAAATTTTCATATTTTAATTTGTAAACATATGTGGATTTAATGATTTTTTTTTTTTTTTGATTCATCACTTTTCAAAGTGAAGGAAGCATTGGCTTAAATAAGAGTTCAGTCTTTTTTTTTTTCAAGAAAAAGTAAATACAGTCTGATTCTGATATTTTAGCTTTGTATTTAGTTTAAATTGTGCAAATAAAAATTGTAACATTACCAAGCACAAAAATCCTTTGTTTTGGCAATTTCTTCTCAGAAGCTTATCCTTCAATGATTTCGAATAACTTTGACCAATTGAAACATAGTCATAAACCAAGAAATCAGCAGTTAAAACTTGAGACTCGCTGGAACAGTTTTTATCAGTTGAGGAAGTGGAATCATGTATTTGATTACTATGGAAAAACACCTTCATTCAGGATTTGCTTAATTTTGCCTATGACCATAAACCTGAATTACTGGGATTTCTTAGCTTATAAACTGTTTAGTAGTGGTCACTGAAGAAACTGAAGATAACCAAAGACAGGCACAACAACACTGAAAGGATATGTAGTCTGTTAGTTAGAAAGACGGAAAACCAAAATAACTTCTTCATGGTAAAATGCATCATGTTCCAGTGTTTACGAAGAAAAATTCAGATTATAGTCTATATATACCAGCTCTAAAGGCACGAAAACATGTATGCTATGGGGATCTTTTATAATTTAATATTATTTAAATAAAGTTGGTTTTATAACCTAAAGCACTCTGCTTCATACTTTATCATCTGGAGAACATTGAACTTGAATTATTCCCCGTGAATGATGTTGGTCTATTTTACATGCTGTCTGGGAAAGCTGATTGATAACATGTCCTAACACTGTGGTTCTCCAGCTCTTACCAGGAGCCCAGCTCCCTTGTTCAAAAGAGATTCTGACTTAGAATCCTGGGATTCAAAATACGGCAAGGAAGAGGCATTCCGGGTCCCTGCGCCTACATAGTGCTCTTCCTACAACCGTCCATTTGGTCTGCGATGCCTCACAGGGTCCTCACAGGGTCCCTGGAGCTCTGCAGGTGCAAAGCCAGACTGGAACAGGGAATTACTGATAAGGAAGGAGGCATGTCTGGTGTGGTTAAAAATCCTAGTTGCCTACTGTGAGCACAATTGCTTTGTCTGCTGTGGAATCCACCAAGGCTTTTGTGGATTAGGAGTAGACTGGAACCCACTGCTTTTGTGGATTAGGAGTAGACTGGAACCCACTGCAGTTTCCTTAGCATCACTGCAACTCTGATTGGCCAGTGACTCAAATGCCCCATGCATTTTCTGCAGGAGGTGCTACCTCCACGATCTCTACCAGGACATTCGAAGGAAACGGGAGAGCAACCTGAATTTGCTTACGGGCATTGTGCTCGCGAAAATCTGCAAACTAGAATCCTTTACCCTTGACCTGAGAGCTGCCGCTGCTACTACTGCTCCTCCTTTTCCTCCCCTCCTACCCCCCCTTCCTCCCCCCTGTCTTTTCAGTAGTAGAGCTGAGACATTTTCCAGTAGTGTGGCTAGACGCTTGGGTTTCTGTTTTTCTTTGTTCTTTGCAAAATCAATTGATTGTCAAACTTTTGCAATGTTCCAGACCATGTTCTTTCCTCGGGCAGAGAAGAGCTGTCTGCAAGGCGGTAACTAAACCTCAGTCAGCGGGTGTCTAGACTGCAAGTGGAGTTGCTGGAGGGTTCTGGGTGCCTCGTGGGAGGCAGAGAAGAATGTGCATAACCCATGTTGAACGCATGGAACCGTCTGGGAGGGAGCAGGCTGTGGCTGCCGAGTTCCTGGTACCACCCCTTCCAAGGGGATGGCTTGCAGTCCTTCTAAACTTACTTGGGAGCAGCAATGCCTCAGTTCTTGGCTCAAAAATTATATCTCCACAGGGGAAGCCACACATCAGAAGAGGGCAGTTTGCCAGCAATCTCTCCCAGCACCTTTCCTAAGAATAAGGACTCGAGGCTTTTCACACTTGGATGCTTTGAGTCCCCGTTTCACAGATTAGCTTTGTTATATTAAGCCGCTTTCCGTGCTCAAACCCCAGTTACTCATGCGGACCTGCCTTCTAGCCTGGGCTTTGTGGGGAGGCCCCAGTGTTTTTGCGTGGATTTTACGTGGCCCCGGCACGGTCAAAATTGCACCTGTTCCTTTCCCACCCTACTGCTTGTTTGTTTTTTTTTTGTTTTTGCTTGTTTTTTTTTTTTTTGTTTTTAATTGTTTGAGGAAGTATGCACCTCAAAAAGTATTTTATTGTGCATCAAAACTGGTACTGACCGTCCAAGAGGCCAAATTGGGTCATGCAGACAAGCATGAGCTCTGACCTGGGCTCCCCTGCTCTGCTGGGTCCTCATTATGAGACCTCACACCCCTTGCCACAGCCGCCTTATCTGTGAAATGGGAATAAAAGTACTACCGATGTCTTAGCGTTGTCGAAGGTTAAATGAGTTCCTGTTTGTGAAGTGCTTCCGAGTGCCTGACTCTCAGCGAGTCCTGCATTCATGTTAGCGGCTCCTGCTGCTATTTTTTACTGTTTATTGTTATTACCAGGTGGAGGAGTTAGGCTCGTCTTACTACTTTGCTGATGACTTGTGGGAAGACCCAAGTAGCTTTGTAGAGATTTATGCCTGGGATAGAAGCCTAAAGCGATTGGTCCCTTGGGATGTTGGCTCTTGAGCTTAGACCTAATTCTGTATGTTGGTTCTGCTGCTTAACTACTGCGTAAAAATGCAAAAAGATGAAAACAAGCCAAGAAACCCATAAAAATGGAGGCTACTAGTGCCTACGTTGTTAGGTTATAAAACTTTAGAAAGATAGAATAAGGAGCCTGGTTCATATTACATGCTCAATATATAGCAGCTACTATAAGTATTACATTTTGGAGAAAAGTCTAGCCACCCTAGGTCATCCAGATACAGAGGCAGGGGGTGGGTCAGAGACTCAAGTTCGCCATATTTTCATGTTCAACATTTGCTTATGTTTGCTTTCATTATGTATACTCTCTTTAATGCCAGGGAACTTTCCAGAGCAGACTGTTAACATTTCCTCTTGTATTTTGAATTGAATGTTGTAGAAATCGGCCCTGAGGAGGAAGTGTGCGGTCTGTAAGATCGTCGTCCACACCGCCTGCATTGAACAGCTAGAAAAGGTGAGACAGCGCCACCTGCTGCAGTGGTGGCTACATTGCAGGTGTTTGGCCTCCTAAGACCAGCTGTCACTTATTTTCAACTTTTTTCAAAACTGTGCCCCTTTCAAACACTGGAAGACCAGCCTTGTTACCAGGCTAGAGAGAAAAGCCTGGTATACAAGAATTATATTATTATTTTTTTACAGTGATAAACATTGCTATTCACCCATAGAATTTCCCACAAGATTTTTTTCTTTCCTTAAGAAAAATAAGTTCTTTGAAATCATTGTTTAGATTCGCCTGACGTTTGTGAGTTTCCTCTTCCTAAAGTGGAGGCAAAGAAGAGAGATCAGAAGGCAGCTCTCCTTCCTTCCTTGGGGCAGTGTTCCACTGGTACAGCACGAATGTGTGGGTGGGCTGGGGGTGACATCCCCATGGTGTCTCGCCTCCCGAAGAAGTAGATTCTGCAGAGTCCATTGATCAGTCATTTGTGGGAAAGGGGAGGCTCCAGGCGTGAATGTGTTGTCTGCCATCTTCTCTTTCTTGCCTCTCATCTCTTTCTACATGTCAGTCTCTCGGTTACCTATGTTTTTGAGCTGCTGCATGTTGAAATAGTTTCATCACCTGCAACATTCATTGTTTTAATGACCATGTTACCGATTTTTGCCAACTGCTGTTTTGTAGGGATGACTACTAACATTTATATGTATATGTGTGTTTGTGTGTGTGTATATATATATATATTTTTTTTTTTTTCTTTTTGCTGTCCCAACTCCATTTACTATGTCCTCATTCATCTCTATATTCCTTTCACCTTATCAAGTAACTAAAGAAGATGGACGTGTTACCGGGAGACCTGCCTGTGTGTAAAAGAAAGGCAGTACTGAAGACTTAAAGAAAATTTCTGTGTGTGAATTATCATCGTCACATTAAATATTCCTCAAGTTGATGTTGTCCTGCTTTTAAAATCTGAAACAAAGCTCCGTGATTTCATCTGCCTTACATATTTTCTCTTCCTCTCTATCTCCTTTTCTCAAATTTACAGTGTAAGGGGGTTATTATTTAGAGATGAGTTGATTTCATCAATGAGAATGAAGAGACATGCATTGGAGATACAGGATCACCTGGGGTCTCTATAGATTATCTAGGGTGATGATTTTAAGAGTTATACTGTGTTCCTTGTTCTTTGGGGGTTTTGTTTTGTAGTCTCCATATGTGTCACTGTTGCTTTGTTCAGGTAAGTCAGTATAGTCTGGTGCTTATCCCTAATGTAATACACTTTTCTTTTTAAATGACAGATTAATTTCAGATGTAAACCGACATTTCGAGAAGGGGGCTCAAGATCACCGAGAGAAGTGAGTGTTTCAGAGCTTGACTTCAGATACCACCTTTATTTCTCACTGATGCACTGGTCTAACAGGCATTCACCAGGGATTTAAAAACTAAAGTCTAGCTCCCTCCGTTCCACATTGGTTTCTGGTTAATACGTCAATAAATGCCCTGAGTAAAATCTCGCGTTCTCTTTAGCATGTGTGCACTGTCCTTTACTGTTCTCATGAAATGCACTGGGAGCTAAGATCTTAATGAACAGGTATAGAGGCGGTGGTAGAATTGAAGAGGTAAGAAGTAAATACCAATTTTATCACCTTATGGCCCGTTTTAATTCTATTTTCCAATTTTGAGTGGGTAGAAGCTATTGAGGGGATAGCATAGATACTGAGCTTTCCCATGAACTCTGAAACCAGATTGGCTTCCGTACTCGTCTAGATGCCATCTGATTTAGGCAGCTTACCCCGTCTTTCTGAATTGCACTGTTTTTATTTGCTAAGTCGTAGGGAGGAAGATAGTGGAAGAACTACATTCGGTGCTAGTCCTTGGCCTCACGGCCCAGTCGTGAAGACAAACAGGGAAACAGGAAGTCACAGTGAGGAGCAGTTGTTCTGTTAGTGGGAAGCAGTGGGGAGGACAGGAGGAGACCTGCACTTAGTCAGACTCTCTCGTTGGGCTCTTTTTTATTTTTTTTTTTTTTTTGAGGACATGGAGCACATGTGGAAAAGTTAGAGAAGGTGAGGTAGTTGGTAGAGGGTCTCAGCCTTCCTGTGTTATCCTGGAGAGTCTAGCTCCAGGTCCCAAATTGCGCTCTTCAACTGGCAAAACAAAAGCCTGCAATGAACAGAGCCCACCCTTCTTAGAGCACAGTTCAGCTGCCCAGGTGTTGGCCAGGGTGTGTGGAGCTCTTCATAAGACAAAGTGTGGTAAGTATCTCCATTTCATTTCATGCCCAGTGAGATTATTTTCAGTTCCACATATAGATTTAGCTCCTTGGAAACCTTCAGCTGGTGCACTCCTCAAACTAGCTCTGCGCACTGAGGAACAGGTGAGGGGAGGGAGACCAAGAGAAGGCGCTTCCTGGAAGAGACGGCAAGTAAGCTGAGGCGCAGAGGAGTAATGTAAGTGAAGGAGGGTAGTTAGGAGGTGACAGCCTTCTAGACAGAAGGAGCACATGCTCCCAAGCACAAAAACGAGAGAGAACATAAGAAGTACATGAAATCCAAGAGATAAGCAGGGGCTAGGCCATGAAGGTCCTTGTAAGCCATGTTACAAGTTGAGTGTTTCATCATCATGGTAATTGGGGGAGGGGCATTAACTATTTTTTTAAATTTATTTATCTTTTTGAGGGAGAGAGAGAGAAAGAGAGAGTGGGGGCGGGGAGGGGCAGAGGGAGAGGACGAGAGAGAATCCTAAGCAGACTCCCTGCTGATGCAGGGCTCGATCTCACCACCCTGAGATCATGACCTGAGGTGAAATCAAGAGTTGAATGTTCAACCAACTGAGCCACCTAGGCACTCTGGAGCATTAAACTATTTTAAGTAGAATATATTATTCTGGCTTCTGTGTGGAAGGAATACCATATATAGTTCAAGAGCAACCGTATTGGAGGCATGGAGAGAAATTAAGGAGCTCTTCTCGTGATGATCTGAACAAGGAGTAATACTGAGGATGGAGATAATTGGTACTTATGAATTTGAAGGGAATAAAATTGACAGGATTTAATCATTGATTGGATGCTGGACACAAAGATGGAGGAGCCCAGAGTAAACCAGGCTTCTTCCCTGGAAAACCAATGAGAATGGAGTGGGGTGGTAAGGTGATGACTTTAGTTGTAGAATTTTCAAGCGTGTGGTGTCCTTGAGACCTCAGTTGGAGGCACCCAGTAGCAAGCTGAGTGGGAACATGAGTTTGGAGCTTATGAAGAAGATTGGGTTAGAGATAAGACATCTTGAATCGTCAGCACGTATGTAGATAGTCAGTGAAGCTATGAGAATAGATGAACGTGTAGAAGAGGAAGAGAGAAGTTCTAGGAGTCCAGAGAGGGTCCCTGACATTTTAATGGCAATGAAGAAGACATTGTGAAAAAAGAATGATTTCACGGTTACGAATACCAGAAAATTGGGAGAAAACATGGAAGGAGGGTAGTTTGGGAGTGGACATTGTGGAGAGAGGAAAAATAGTTGTCCCCGTCTCTTGTCTTTTCCCACTGTGTTTGGCCATTATGTCAGCAATGGGAAGGTGATGGGCCTTACATGGGGTGAGGAACATGCAAGGAAAATGATAGGCTTGTGGGTACCCTCAGTGCCATCCGAGGGCACAACGGCGCTGGCCAGAAGATAACTCAGGGCCCTAGTGAAGGGGAAAATTAGAAGGAATAATTTTGTTGATAGTTTGTTAGTGAATGTTGGTAGGACTCCTCTACGTGGAATCTTTCTGGACCTCTAGGTTTTCCTAGACATAAGCTGTGTAGATTAGGTTATAATTTTAAGATTCTTTCATGCACTTTATGAGTAATACTAGGAATTGAACTTGCTGTTTGGAAATAAGTGAGCAAGTCTGCGATGTGTCTCTGCTAACAATACCAAGTACAAACCCTGAAATAATGTATCACTGAGATTTTAACACACCTATGTAATAGCCCTTTCCTTGCCCAGTACTTGAAGATAGTGTATGAATAGTTCAGAGATTACCGATGAACAATAGAAAGATGTTACAGCCTTGCTTTGCTATTTTTTCTTTTTTTAAAGATTTTATTGATTTATTTGACAGAAAGAGATCACAAGTAGGCAGAGAGGCAGGCAGAGAGAGAGAGGGGGAGAAGCAGACTCCCTGCTGAGCAGAGAGTCCTATGCAGGGCTCAATCCCAGGACCCTGAGATCATGACCTGAACCGAAGGCAGAGGCTTAGCCCACTGAGCCACCCAGGTACCCTTGCTTTGCTTATTTTAACAGCAGTATGTCCACACTCACATTTCCAGTATAAGGATTCTGACTCTAATCTTCAGCTCCATAATTTAGGAGATGTGAATAATAGTCAGAAGAGTATGAAAAATGAGTGTTTGGGAGTAAGGATTAGAAAACAGCAGTAAATTTATAGAAATTGGGTTTTTCCCCCCGATTGATACAGCAAATGATGAACCTCCAAAGTGGTAACTACACGAGTTGATCATCAAAAAAATTAGGTTCAGAATTCCATTCCACTCAACACACATTTATTGGATGATTGTTCTAAGTCTTAAAGCACTGATAGAAGGAATTCCTTTCAGGCCCAAGAAGATCTTTTCATAGGAAGATGCTTCACCTCTCAAATCGGAGCTCCATAAGGAAGGCAGTTACTCAGTGTCTTCTCAAGGAGAGCTTTTGTTTCAGTTACTTTCTCTGTGCTTTGATCTAGGACCCAATTTCTAGGAAGAATGATAATAAAAATATTTGACAACTTCCTGAGTCATACAGTAATATTTAAATAAACATTTTAAACGTGTTCCCTTACATTCCCTAAACAGATTAAACTACAGGGTATTCTCAATCTGTTTACCAAATGACACGTGTTGCAACATAAATGATTCATTAAGTCAGTCTTATAATTTCTAAATAATTGTTGACTCCTGGAAATTGTCGGTTTAATCTTCTGATTAGAGCTGTCAC
Organism: Mustela lutreola; assembly: GCF_030435805.1. NCBI lineage: Eukaryota > Metazoa > Chordata > Mammalia > Carnivora > Mustelidae > Mustela > Mustela lutreola. The sequence continues at coordinate 186,821,697 of NC_081293.1, read as the reverse complement.
TAGCTAAATAACCCCATGAGTCAGCCCTGATTTCATAGGCAGTTGCATCAAATTCTTCCAACATTTCCCTCCTCGAATTGATAGTCATTAGGTGACTTACAGTTTCCATATGCAGAGAACTTCCCTTATCATCAATGCATTGTTCATTTTCCCACAGTTTCTTCTAAACTAACAGCAATTACAGTAAATTGTTCTCTCTTATAGTATTGTCCGACATTTTTGTATATTCAGTATTTCTACTACTGACGGTCACTGAAATCATTTCCTGAAGGAGCTTGATCCCAAGGTTCCAGAGCAGAGGAAAGGCACAGCGACACAGGGGTTCAGAGCGTAGGCTCTGTTGGGATTGAATCCTTGCTCTGACCCTTAAATCCGAAGTCACCACTCAATACCTTAGTTTTCTGATCTCTAAAAGGAGGATGATAGTGATAACTCAAGCAAAACCCCCGATCACGTGCCCTACAATGCTGTGAATTGAGACATGGTACAATTGGCAGCCAGCAGTGGGCAGGGTTCTCGTCACCTGAGTGGATGGAAGGCTGGCGTGATCAGCCTCACCTGTGAGTAGAGAGGTGCAGGGTCCAGCAACTTCATCCCCATTAGGTGGCAGGTTCTTGACTTGCTGCCACTGTTCTGAGAGCCCCAGCGGGCCAGGGGACCCAGCATTGTTTGTCTGATACTTAAACTGACACAGACAACCACCATCAGTTGGGCATAGCCCAGTCTTCTGAGTGTGCTGGGGGTGGGGGTAGGGGCAGTCCCAGGGGCATTGCTCAGGCAACGTGATTTGTTTTCAAAAGAGAGCTCATTGGGGCGCCTGGTTGCCTCAGTCAGTTAAGCCTCTGCCTTCGGCTCAAGCCATGATCTCAGGGTCCTGGGACTGAGCCCCAATCGGGCTCTCTGCTCAGCAGGGGGCCTGCTTCCCCTTCTCCCACTCCCCCTGCTTGTGTTCCCTCTCTCGCTTTCTCTTTCTGTCAAATAAATAAATAAAATCTTAAAAAAAAAAAAAAAGAAAAAGAACTCATTGGAACAGAATCCCAGAGACCTGCCAAAAATGAACATTCTAGTGGCTTAATAATGAGGGGGTAGAAAAGATTTCCAGTGTTAAAGCGGTGGGGTGAGGTGGAGTGCTATGGCAGTTAGGAAGAAGTCAGGAGGAGGGTAGGGGAACTAAACTAATCTATCAACCAGTATAGAAATATTTCAGTATTTTAACAACTCATGGGATTTTTCTGGTACATACCAACTGAATAGCAGCCCTACTCATAAAAATTCTCATGAAAATTAAAATAATTGTTACATTTAAAGCATTTTTTAAAGTACCTGTCACGTAGTACTCAAAAATATTATTAATTAGCTTCTTTCTGAGAACAATATAAGAATTGTGTCCTTGTTTTATTAAACTGCCTCAGTGGGAAAAGAAAGACAAAACTTAGACTAATTAGTGGGCCCATTATGCTTCTCTATATCTTATTATAGCTAAAAGACCATTATTCCTCTAGGATCTTTGTTTAGTTTTAACTTGAATTGATTTGGCATTATAAAGAGAAATGGAGGTGGCATTTTAGATAATGCTCATGTTTGTTCAAGGTATTTTTGTCGCTCTGAATTTCATTTGTCGATAGAACATTTTTTTCTTCAACATCGATCTATTTGCTGTATACCTACAACAGGGCCTGGCAAGATGTAGGCATCTAGTATTGACTGAATGGCTGGCTACATATTAAAGGGCCTTTTAAAGGGAAAATATAGGCTGTGGCCCGATGATAGACATGTTAGTGTCAGGTAAAATGTGCTTTCTCAGGAAAGAACAAAGGAAAAAAAGGAATTATTTTCTGTAAATATATAATAAAAATAAAACATAAAAAAAGTATATAAATACCAATAGGTCCAAGAAGGATGAATTGTATATATAAGTTTATTTGTGCCATTGGGCCTAAAAACAACTTTCTCTCCTATGATATATCCGAAGAGCAGTGGTGATGGGGCTCCTTAACTCCCTTCCTGAGGAGCGATCGACTATTTGGGAGGAAGAGGAAGTTCTGTATTTCCTATGATCCAAGAGGAGAATGGACTTTGAGAATGGATGAAGTATCTAGAGCCCCAGGACAGTTTAGACACACCGTCATCGCACAGCCATCACGATGGGTCCACATCTCTTGCCTCCGTCATCTTTGTCCTTGAACTTTTCCTTCCCTTCACTTTGACTAGTGACAAATTCTCATCCAGTATGTCCTGAATGAGACCTGTTTCTTCCCGAGACCTTAATTTCTTTAAGTTCCTTCTAAGGTGGATGTTTGGTGCCTGGCCTATATAAGGCAATAAAATACATATTTGTTTTTAAAAATGGATATTGCTGCTTCATCTTCTCTCCCTCACCTTTTTACTTCCCCAAGGGAATTTCAGTGACTTCCCATGTCTGTAGAGTGTTCCGCTAGGAAGGAAGCAGAGTAATAATGGCGTTACCGGGTGGCCACGAGGAAGACGTGGAGGGGGAGGGCATGATGAGCGGCTTCTACAGATCCAAAAGATCACTGGGCATGGGGGTGCCTTCAGTTTTCCAAGTGGATTCATGTTTATGGTTAAATCACACATGCACATATTTGGTTTTGTGCTAATAGGGGCTGAGATTATGGTTTATGGAAATCAACATGCTTAAAACATTTGAAAAAAAGAATAGCAATAGGGTTGGCAAATTGAAACCTACTCATTTAATGTTGTTTTCCCACAGAACTTTGTGCGTCATCACTGGGTACACCGGCGTCGGCAGGAGGGAAAATGTAAGCAGTGTGGTAAGGTAAGGGGCCCCGGCACCCCCACGGCCATCTCGAGAGGCTCCCCGGGCCTTCGTAAGCTCCTGTGGTAGATGAGTCCTCTCACGCTGAATCCAGGGCTCAATACATCTCCTCCTTTCTGAAAAGCCCTATGTCTCCAGGTCCCTTTCCTCAAGAGGTATTTCAGTTGTAGAACTCACTGCCAGAGGCAGGGGTCTTAAATCCAGGTATGAGCACGTTTTAAGAGAGATGGATATGCTATTACGGTGAATTTCATTGTGGATGGTTAAAAAAATAACACTTCTTATTTTGCTAAAAGCCCTTTCTGAGGACTCCTGGCCTGTCACACTTCTCACTCAGCAGCAGCAAATCTGTGGGTTGTTGGGACGCTCTACTTACACTGACGGCGTTATTGTGGTTGAGCAGAACTCAGCAGAGAAAGGACAACACAGAAGCACAAAATGTGTTGCTCTCTTTGGACCCCATCCCGTTCCTGGAAGGAGGTGGCCTCCTCATTTTGTGGCTGATTGTGTCTACTCTTTCTCTCTCTTAGTGTGACTGGTCAAAGGCCTCTTGGGGAGCAGGGTCACTGGGAAAAGGAAGGTGAGGGAAAGGGTGGATTCCTTGGGCCACATGCTATAAAACTCCGTCGATTCTACATGTGATTGACGCCAACAGATTTGGGTTGTGGCTTTTTTCATCATACAAAGATCTACTTTAGGAATATAAGGATCCCCTGAGAAGGTTAAACTGGTGGTGAATCACACTACAAGTTTTTTGGTTTTCTGGCTTTTTGTTTTTATTCAATAGTAAATGGGGCTCAGTAAAGGGAAGTTTTGGTTGGGTTAAGCAAGACTATTTGAAAGAATATATTCCTCTTAAGTTAATTCCTAATTTATTTATCGATATGACTTTTTTGGATCAAGCACTGGGATGAGCTGACCGACTAGCATAGCATTTTTGACAATAGAGGGTTGGAAATATTGGCTAGATGAGGTAGGAGTGTTGAGGGTGAGTGAGATTTGGAAAAAGTTTCATGAATTATGATGTTTTGACTGGTACTGGAAAGAAAATACCATACTGTAGCACCCGTTACCAAGTTTTTCTTTGGAAGGCTACCTATCTCTTCTTCAAGGATATGGCCTTCCATTATAACTGGTGTTATCTCCTCACTTCATGGTGACCTTTAGTTGGTTCCCTTCTGGCCTGTAAAGAGGACAGATGAAATAGGTTGAAAGGGGAAGAAGGTAAAAGGAAGATGAGGAGGAAGAAGAAGGGGGAGTACTGCATTCTACATATGGAAGGAAGTAGCCCTCTGCTCTTATATGACCTTCCTTCATTGGGTCCATCTCCCCTACTCTTTCTGGTGTTGCCTTGGGGCTTGGCGACTTTCTCTTGCTTAGTAGATTGTAGACTATCTTCAGCTTTCCCATGAGAGAGAGAGAGAGAGAGAGAGTGTGTGTGTGTGTGTGTGTGTGTGTGTGTGTGTGATAGAAGAAACATGTATTTAGGCACAGCCAGCTCTGAGGTTAGAGATGGGAATGGTAGGAAGGATCTGGACAAACAAGCTCTTTGCCTTGCAAACATATCTTCACTGGACAGCCTAGTAGCTGGCACTCCCCCAGTAACTTCTAAGCCACAAGAAAGTTGGAGGAATTTTATTAAAAGAAAATCAATAAACATATTTTGTGACAGGTATCGCCTACTGTCACATTATGCTCCATTTTCTGGCTTTGTCTTCTGTTGGCATGGTCAACCAAATGGGGAAAACTGGACTCTGTTGCTGTGACCATGTCTCCTTTGGTTCACCTGTTCTCAGGCAGCAATCTTGGAGTGCTCACAGCTCTCTATACATCATAACTATCAGCTGAGAAGTCAGTGATCCCAACTTTTCACACAATGTTCCCGTAATAATGTATTACTATATTCATCCCAATACGGCTGCTCACGGATTTGCAGAGACTCAAGCAGTTATGGGATGGGATGGTCTTAGCCCTGTTTCTCTTGCTGGACAGTAAATAATCCTTCTTTGGATCCTGGTTTATACTCTGGATTAAAGGAAAGCTAGTGGCTCTATTTCCATTTTATAGATTAAATGATCGCCAATTCATTTCAAACTTTGCTTCTATGCTTAATTTTCATCAGTAGGGTTGTACATTCTTACACATTCAGGGATTCTAAACCATCACACACCCTCCAACACACACTTATACACATGTCCCATATACATTATTCATAATTTACCCATTGGAATGGGGTGAAAAATAATCACGTCACTCAGCAAAACTTTTTTTTCTGACTGGTGGTTAGAAAACTTATGAGGTTGTTAGGGATTGTTTATAGTTAAAGATGTTGTGGTTTTAATTCCTACTTTTAAAAGTCAGAATAAAGTAAATATTTGGATTAATTTTCTCTTGAGCCTTGAACGTGTGTTTGGCTGAGTGTGTGTGGCACATGATAGATATCAGATGAGAGAGCTCATGATTCAGTTGCTCAGTTTCTTTAACATTTGCTGACTACCACAGGCTGCCATGTTTATGAATATTATATAATTTCAATTTGATTTCATTCATTGTCTTGTATTACATAAGAGTTAGGGTTTAGGCAGAAAAGAGCTAACATACTCAAACTGAAATCATGTATTTGATGAGTGTTTAATAGAGAGAATATTTAAAATGTGTGAGTAGAGGAGAAACTCCAAGGGATAGTGAAGAAGTCATCAAGAGCCATGGTCAAGGAAGTTGAGAGGCAACGTGGGGGTCTTGGGGCGTAGGAAAGAAATAAATGAAACAAGATGGGATTGGGAGGGAGATAAACCATAAGAGACTCTTAATCTCACAAAACAAACTGAAGGTTGCTGGGGGGGCAGGTAGGGAAAGGGTGGTTGGGTTATGGACATTGGGGAGGGTGTGTGCTATGGTGAGTGCTGTGAAGTGTGTAACCCTGGCGATTCACAGACCTGTGCCCCTGGGGCTAATAATACATTATATGTTAATTAAAAAAAAATTTAAAAAAAAAAGAGCCATGGTCAAGTCAACTCTGAAGAGGTGAGGACATGGAAGAACCCCTCCACAGGAGCTATAACTTTTAGTCACAAGACTTAGCCAGCCCAGGTGACCTACCAGCTGGGGGAATAAATACCCCAACCTCACTTACCTTCAGTACCTCCAGTGGCCAAATCTAGTAGAAACCAGAGCATGAGGGGCACTGTTGACATAACCCATGAAAGACGACTTTTTACAATGAGATGTGAAATAAAGAAAGATAGTGGATCTGGAGAGGCAGTGGGATTGATCTAGCAGATATTGTTTAATGTAAAGCTGTATTCAGCCAGTGATTAAAGGAAGGATGCATACTTACTCCACAAACCTATCTCTTACTGATCTTCACCACATCTACACATTCATTCAATTAAAATTCACTCAACATTGAGTTATCCAGAGTACTTTAAAAAAAAATCAATGTGCAAAGAAAAAATACATTCACGATTCTGGCTAATTTTACCTTTCATTATCGAAGGAACCAAGCCTTCAAGCCCAGCAGTATGGCAATTGTGAAAATATGCTTGTAAATCATAATTTGAGCCCTTATCTTTTATTTCTTCATTTAGAAACACATATAAAAGTTCTAAAAATAAATGTGCTAGCTAAACCTCCAAACACCAAATCTTGAAAGCAGTTTTTAATGCAACAGTGCATGGTTAAACTTTGGTCTACATTTTTGTACCTTCCAGTTCCCTAACCAAACACTGCATCATTTTGAATTATTTATCTGTAAGTTATATATACTATCATATAGAGTTTAAGTAAAAGCATAGCACTAATTAAATGGGAAACTATCAAAACTACCTTTTACTATAAAGAATATTATTATTAGCAACTAATTTAAAATGAACTTATGGTATGATATTTAAAATACATATGTTTAAAGGAAATATGTTCAATAGAAGTTTTTTATTGCAAAAAAGAATAAAATGCTTTAAAACATTCAATGAGGTATGGTTGAGATACTCTATGAATAGTGAAAGGGATTAGAGAAAAATAATGGGGGTAAAATAAAAATAATGACAAATACTGACTAGAGACTATGGGAGATGTTCCTTTACCACCATAAAACACCATTTTCTACTCATCTGGAAATGTGTGTCCCCTGGGGTCAGCTGTCAAGAGACCCTTGAAGGCAAGAAATGGAAGTTCAAGAGTGAGGATCTCTGCACTGGTTAGGCAGGTTTGGTTATTTGTCTGTGTGTTTGCTCGAAATCTTCTGGCTTTAACTTCGAGAGGTTCAGTCGGGGGGTGTAGAGTGGGTAACACAACCAGGGTGAAGAAATCAAGCCTCTCCAATAAACCCCTGCCAACATAGCTGCCGGGAGCCTGGCTTTTCTTTCTGTCCTTGGCTGAGTATTAAGAAAGGAGACAAGGGCAATTAGTATTCTGCTCTCTGCTTCTATGCATTTGACTTTTTGATGCCTCATATAAGTGGTTTCCTATAGTATTTGTCTTTCTGAGTCTTGCTTAATTCACTCACCATAATGCCCTTCAGATTCATCCAAGGAAGGGGAAATGGAGAAAGAATAGTTAAAGGGTACAGAGTTTCAGTTGTACAGGTTGAACGAAACCTTGAGATCTGTACAAGGTAGTGCCTACAGTGAACAATCCTGTATTGTAGACTTAAAATGTTGCCGAGAGGGTAGATATTAAGAGTTCTTATCACAAAAAACAACTACTAAGGAGGACAGGAGGAAACACTTGGAGGTGATGGACATGTTTATGGCATAGATTATGGTGATGGCTTCTTAAGTATATACTTATCTCCGAACTCATTGAGTTGTACACATTAAATATGTACAGCCTTTTGGATGTCAATCGTACCTCGATAAAGTGGTTTAAAAAAAAAGGAAAAAGAAAGGGTAAAAGAGCTGAGGGCTCAGAAGCTGTGCACTTCAGTCCCCAGGGGTTGAGTCACTCGGTTCTCACTCAAGTTCTGTAGAAACATTTTGCTATGGCGACTTCTCCCTGGTCTTTGGCTTGGTCAGTGTCCTGATAGTTACAGCTCATGTGGCGCTCTCATCCCTGTTGCTCTTTCTCCAGAAGTGCCTTCACTGGGAAGGCACTGGGCTGGTGCAGAGGGAGGAGTTGAACTGCAGTGAGGATGCCCTACTGGGTAATCTGGGTGCCAGATAGATTCTTCTAGCCGGCCTTGTCAGATAATAACTAGACCTGCACCTAACGATCAGGAGCAATTACTCCTGCCAAGATGATGACTCCTTCCTGTGCTTGCTACTCTCTTGACACAAAGATCCCAAAGTAACTGGCCGCAGTGGTAGTTTAAGGTTCAAGGGCCTCCTGTGATGTCCCATGGTAGAGATGTTCCCCAGCTGGGATTCAGACCCTGAGGGCCCAGGGTTCTGGGGATGGGCACCACAAATTCCCCAAGTGGCCCAATGGGAGGGACGGTAGACAGGACTGCTCCTATTCCAACTCCTTGGGTTCTGCATCCATGTATTTTACGCCGGAAACGACGGCATCATGAAATGATTATGGATTTAGTGAGCGTGCTGAGCCTAGAGCATGGTTCTCACAGGGTATCCTCTGAAAGCTAGATTCCATTAACACCTTCAAAAGCCATTCTGTCTCTCTGTTAGGCCTGCAACTCCTGGGTGGTGTGGGATGCCATAGGACCAGCATATTTCATGGCTGAAAGCTCACTTCTGCACCTTCATTGCTGTCAAATAGCTTCCTCCGGCTGACACAGTGTTATGCAGGATCCTGTGTTGGTAACAGATTTTGTAAGCCTTTGCAGAGTGGTGCTGACCAAAACCCAGCCGCAGGCAAAGGTAAACCCATGCCCCAAATGTGTGTTGATTTCAGTGAAGATCAGTTGCCGTCCCTTTCCACAGTGGAAAGGATTCAGTGTGATCAGTTTACCATCAATAGCTGGTTCTTCCCTTTGAAGGATGGTGCCATACTCAGTGCTCAGCCTTGGGAAGGGGCCGGCAGGTTAGACGTTCATCAGGGGCAGGAGTTAGTTTCGTTCTGGGGGGTGAGATCTCTTGCTTTTGGACCCAAACAATGTTCACCATTGCTGTCCTGGCCACGCCCCGGAGCCTGCTGCGCCATGGATGGCTCATGAGACTGTGGAGTCCTTGTTACTGCGCCCAAGTGTTTAGTTCTTATAGAGCGAGTGCTCTCTGGTGGACTTTAATATGTAATACCATGATCTCCTCTCCTTGTGCTTACTCTCACCTTATACTCCTTGTCTCTTACTCTCACTTTCAAACCTTAGAAGCTTCACTGATTTTTCTGTTTTTTCGTAGTGCTTATCTCCCCACCTTTTGTCTTAAGACCTTCGACTCTCATGTGTGCATCCACGTACCTCTTCCCCACACCTCCCTGTTTCCTTCCAAGCCTTTCATCAACTAGCCAAGCCATTCACCATTGCCCGTAAGTCCTTTTATACTCATGGGTCAGGCTACCTTCCTATCCTTTCACACAAAGTGGATGAGCAGCTGCCCTACCTGAAGTGATGTTCTTTGGAAGATTTCTTCCTATTTACAATTCTCTGGGCCATTCCCAAGTAGGCTTTAGTGAAGCCGTAGTCTGCCTTTGACCTGGACTCACAGGCCAACTTGACCCATCTGGAAACCAGTCTCAGCTTTTTCCTCCCCTGTGAGATGGTCATTAGGGACCTCTATATCTTCATCTTCATCGGTGTGAGTCAAATAAGAGGCCTGGTACTACGTGTAAGAGTGGATGATACGGGGAGTCTGACCCCCTCAGACATCTTTCTTGTGGTTTTTGGAATTGCTCATGCCAAATCCCAGATGGTCCCCATTGAATATAATGATGGATTGCAGCTGGGCCCACCCAACTTTATGGCTTTGTGATCTGACAGAATCCAGGTCATGACCTCCTGGTGATCTGTACTCAGGTAATTCTTCCAGCAGAGCACAGTAGCCTAGGAGTTGTTTGTTGAAAGATATGTGGTTCTCTCCTGCAGATGACACAACCCTGCTTCAGAATCCAATCTGTGTTGTGGTTCTCCCATTGGGGCTTGCCATTAACCCCACGGGGCATCTTTCCTCCTTCCCCAGTACCTCTAGTAGCATGGGGTTGTCTTGGTTGTATGACCCAAGTAATAGCGGGTACTTTTCTTTGTAGACTGGCCGTGGCTGCAGAGATGTTTTTGCACTGGGCCTCACTCTAAGTTGGAAGAATTTAATGTCATCCAATACATGGATCAGGACAGCCAACTTAATGTCATCCAATACATGGATCAGGACAGTATTCCTCAGTGCAGAGTATGCTGCCTCCAGAGCCCTAAGAGGCCTAGACGGTGCTGTGCTTCATTGCTAGTGGTCAAACTGTGGAATTCAATGATCTTTCCTCTAGATTGGACAGGATATTCTTGCATGCCCTTGACCACTGCTCTTTAGAAGCTTCATGATGTGTGGGACCTCTGTGTTTTCATAGTGCTTATCTCCCCACCTTCTATCTTATTAAGACTGTCCACATTCTTACCATTTCTTGCCATCCACTTAGACACGATGTCATTGATAGAGTAAACCTAGTGGTGTTCTGCAGAATATTTGTATGGTTCAGGTCTCTTTGCAGTACACTGGGATGCATTTCAGATGAGTCAAAAGCCCTGTTAACTCCACCAAATGATTGTACACAGTTGTTGATTCCCTTTTCAGAAAGGGATGGAAAATAATTCATTTGCCAAATCAGTGACCCCATGTCATACACTCATGGTCAGAAGATCCCTGCATTTAGATAGACCGGGTTGAATTTGTGGTAATCCGGTGTTATTCTCCAGTATAATATCTGTTTTTTTGTTTGTTTGTTTTAAGATTTTATTTATTTATTTGACAGAGAGAGATCACAAGGAGGCAGAGAGGCAGGCAGAGAGAGAGGGGGAAGCAGGCTCCCTGCTGAGCAAAGAGCCCAATGTGGGGCTCACTCCCAGGACCCTGAGACCATGACCTGAGCTGAAGGGAGAGGCTTTAACCCACTGAGCCACCCAGGTGCCCCAATATCTGGTTTTGTAGGAGCTCAGCTTGTGAATTAAATGGGAATATTTTGGGGACCATGGTCATGGCTTCTTGCAGTCTCTAAGGATGGCAGGTAAAGGGTAATAATTAAAAAAGAAACAAACAATACCATTGTCATAACTTAAAAATTAATCAGTTAATATCACCTGGTACCCATTACTTTTGAGAATGTGACATTGGTTTTGATTTAGATATGACTGGGAGGGTGGTTTACGGTTTCACCTGGGCTTCCTCCCTATGCCAGCTCTTGCACAACAGTCCAAGGAACCAATAATTGGAGTTATGCCAAATATACCAGATATGTCCACTCCAATTACACAGTTAGGGATTAGGGAAATTAATCCTTGTGGATTTGTGGAACCAGTAGACACTTTGTGAACCAGTCCTGGTCCAGGACTTTATTTTTTTAACTGGACCTCATACATCTCTACTCTAACAGGGTACCAAGATATTGCTTCATACCCAGCCAGGTCCTTGGGTATGCATTTCAACTTGGGCTCTTGTCCCAGGGTCTTTAGAGTATGGGGACATTTTCTGCCTCCCCAGTGTACAACTACTCAAGCAAATGTCTGTAGATCCTTCTAGTTAGAAGCTGGGGAAATGTTGCTATAGACCCTTGCTATGATCTTGTAGGATTTTTCTGTGGACTTGCTCTTTCTAATCAGTGAGTTTTATCTTTGAAAACTGGCCTAAGTCCAGAAATGAGGCAAAAGATTATGATTCTCTACGGGAGCATTTGTCCTCATATCTCTTAATCCTCCCTTCTTGATTTCTTTTCATGGTATGGATTGAGCAATACCCATTTTATCTGAAAATCCATCTTGCTGGGGAGGGAATGCTGTATTAACCATCTGATAGGTCTCCGTAGGTCCAGCCCCATTGGCTGCAACTTCAGTCTTGCAGTAATTGTACCCACCTTGCTTCAGTGGTTACGTGGCACCATATGGTCCCCATTATTTTGGGATTCCGTAATCCCAGTTGGTGTCAGAATGCTCACTCCATAAGCCATTTCATACCATCAGACCTATCCTACAGAGGAGAACTTCTCAACAGTGATAGTGTCCTTCTTACCAGTTTTTCATTGCTTTTTTAAGGGGAGTATCCTTTGCATCCTCTTGCAGAACAGAGTCAGCTGATGGATTTTCCTAATTTGTACCTAATACAGCAACTCCATCATGTCTATTTCTGTGAGACTTTCATCACTTCTCCTATCATAGCAATTCAAGAATTTCTACTTTACTTAACATGAAGCTTCTTTATTCAAGTTTTCAGAATGCCATTGAGTGTTAGCATCATTTTCTGGGGTTCCTGATAATATGCTAAATGCCCTACTATAGAGGACTGCTCCCACACTGAGAGACTCCTTTATCCAACTTGTAGTCCTGCCCCTTTTTATTCTGAACCCTCAGGATGCAGTCCCATGTATGCTTTCCCATTCCAGCTGGTACATCCTGGTTATGTCCTGCAGCCGATCTTTTGAGGTGTGATCTGTTCATTCTTAGTGCCTGTATACCAAGGCACATGGCTCTGGCTGCACATGTGCAGTTGATGTGACAGGTCATTAGGTCATTTGAAATGCTATCAGGAAGGGTAATGTAACATTAGATGGTGTTTGAAACTTGAACCAAAAAACAGTCCTCATTAAGTTGAATAGAAATGCCAGAATTGCTGTGGTAGAGGAAGAGATGATCAAAATGTCATGGAAATAGTGGCTATTAGGTATAGCTGGGAAATCCACCAGTTGACTATTAAACCCTTAGAATGAAGTCAAAATTATTTCTAGACAGCAGAATCCTTTCTTTCTCTAAAAGGATACATTATTTGGTGCTTTTACTTTGACATAAATTCATGAAACCAGGAGGGGCGAAATCTGAGTAATTTTGGCAAATTTTGTCTCTTTCTCAGCTGTCTGGGGGCTGTTATAGCAAAATAGCCCAAGTTTGCACAGAAAGAAAGTGTGCAGCAGAAGAGTGTTTTCCTCAATTAGTTAAGAGTAAAAGTACAGCCAGTTACCTCCTGGAATGTCATACTGTCAACAAGATTATAGATCATATGGCTTCTCTGAAAAGCTGCAATGATTTGCATTTGGTAACTGTAGTAACATCAATCCTATCTTTGGGAGAAGTTGTTTTTAAACAAAACAACCTGCTTGGTGAATATCATCAGTGTTATAATTTTATTGGTAAGTATCATAGGACAATGAGATGAAATTAATTTTCATGGATGATCATTATTGTATTGTAGCTGGTTGTCTCATTAGGAAAATACTTCCATAGAAGGAACTTCCCAGGTGTACTAGGACAAAAAAACAGACCCAACAGTTAGTTTCATATGCAGTTTGGGCCATGTTGCGTATAACAGCAAGTATCTGTATAAAACATTTTTGTCCTCAAATCCGGGTAGTCATAAAAATATAAAATATAAATATCACAGTTAAAAGTAGTTAACATGTAGATTAAAATGTAAATCAGTAGCCATTGTTATAGGCCTAATCCTAATTATTCCTTAATAGGCAAGGTCCTGGGTTGCAAGCCATCTGCTTCGATGAAGTCATCTGTCTCTGAAAGGACTAAGTTCTGGAAATCATATCTTAGACTCTCCATATAGTCTGACAAGTTCATGGTAGCCATGTTAACTTTACTAAGATGACGGTGCCCCAAATTTTGCTTCCTCAATATATGATCTGTAGTTTATAGCAGGAGCCTTCAGATAAATTAATGGGAAAAGCAGAAATGATGAGGATAATAAGACTGACGAGCTCTGATTAATGCATTGTAATTAGCAGCAGCATTAGAATGGAAGGACACAGAATGTTTTATTGAAAAATAATAAAGTGTCAATCTGTGTGTGTAAGTCAGCAATTATCCTGGAGCAAGAGCATATTATGGGCAATAAAGGCATCGATAAATTTTCAGAGCCTTTAATTAATGCTATAAAGTGTATTGTAATTAAACCCAAGAGGCAAGAATTTAAGACTTTTTGAAGATCATTTTAATAAAGCCACCATAGATTCATAATTTATAGCACTGTCAGAAATTATAAAAACATTGCTTCCTACAATTCTGTTTATAAAGACATCATTTATTATCATTCATTTTAGATGACCACATAGATTTACGTTTTGGAAAATCTTGAGTATTCATACAAATTTTAGCTTAAGACTAGCAAAACAAGTATAGGAAATTTAGGAAGTTCAGGTAAATTGGATTCTCTATGAGTAAATAAACTCTAATGTTGCATAAACTAGAATATTAATTCTGCCATTTTGGGGGTATTTTTTTTATTCCTATTAAAGTACAGTCAGCACAATGTTGTGTTAGTTTCAGGTGCACAACATAGTGATCTGACATAGTGATCGTGTTACGATCAAAAGTATAGCTTCCGTCTGTTACCATACAATGCTACAAGAAATCATTGGCTGTATTCCCTGTGCTGTACCTTCCATTTCTGTCTTATTTATCCCCTAACCAGAAGCCTGTACCTCCCATTCCCTTTTACCTGTTTTGCCCATCCACGCACACCCCTGTCCTTTGGCAACCATTGGTTCTCTGTATTTATGGGTCTGTTTCTGTTTTTTGTTTGTTCATTTGTTTTGTTTTTTAGATTCCCCAGAAAGCGAGATGATATAATATTTTTCATTCTCTGACTTAAGCATAATACTCTCTAGGTTCCTCCATGTTATCTCTATGACAATTTCTTTTTTATGGCTGAGTTCCTTTTTTTCTGACAGTGTGTGTGTGTGTGTGTGTGTGTGTGTGTGTGTGTGCATGCGCGTGAGCGCGCACGCACATACATCTTCTTTATCCATACATCTGTGGACACTTAGATTGCTTCCATATCTAGGCTCTTCTAAAGCTGCACTAGCCTAAAGGGTGCATATATCGATGCTACTAAATTTTCCCTGTGAGAAGACCAAGGAAAAAGGCATATTATAAAAATAGCCTAATATCTACTGATTAACATTGTCAGGCAGGGTACACATATCATGGAAGACTGGACTAATAGTTTGTCAAGGGGAAATGTCAACAGCTTGTACGTACTAGGAAAGGGATTGGTTTATGGTGGTTTTGTTAATTGAAGAGTAGAGGTTGTACTCTGGATAGGGCAAAATTCGTCCACGAGTCTCTGGGTAGTTGGTCAAAACAATTGTCACTTTTTATTTGTTGGGGGAGAAGGTTTTGGATTGGTTAGATTAGATTGGTGTAGGTCTGTGCCTGGGTCACTCAACAGTCAAACAAATACCCCCCCCCTTTTTTTTTAAGATTTTATTTACTTATTTGTCAGACAAGTAGGCAGAGAGGCAGGCAGAGACAGAGGAGGAAGCAGGCTCCCCGCTGAGCAGAGAGCCCGATGTGGGGCTCTATCCCAGGATCCTGGGACCACGACCTGAGCCAAAGGCAGAGGCTTTAACCCACTGAGCCACCCAGGCGCCCCACAAGTATCCTTTTTATAGGCTAAAAAGATGTTTTCAGTTAGGTGGCTGTGGGTCTACTCTGGGGTCACTCAAAGGTCTTAGCTATGTATCAGCTTCAGCTGGTGGTGCTCAAATGTCACAGTTGTTTGTGAGCCTAAGCTGGTTAAAAGCATTTGCACTGAAACAACACAACCAGTTTGAGATCTTTAGTGAGGTTCTGCCCGGATTGGAAACATTCCCTTTTTCAGTGTATTAAGTAGCTGTGGTATTTATATTCCATTGGGTAAGCTTATAAGAGTGTTAAATAGTTTTATTTTAGAATTTCATCTCATTTTTCTAGAAATAATGAACTTGCATCTGATGCACATTTTAGATATCAAATATACAATGTGTAAAAATATACATATTTTTCAAAAAATTATAGAAAGTACTTGAGCAAAAATACTTCAGGTTCTCTGTTTGGAGATAAATATTGGCTTAGTCTTATGATTCCCTTGGGTTTGCCTTTTGCAATAGTTTGTGAACCTTGGACATGGGAGCAGATATGCAGAGATTTATTTTGTTTTTATTGTTTAAAATTTTGGAGGCAAGAGCAGCATCAGCAATTCTGTTGGATAAAATGAAGTCAAACAGAGAATCAGGCAGAGGTCAGGAGATTTCCTTATCCAAACCTCAGTTAAGTACACAAACAGTAAAATCATTTGTTTGTTTCAAGTAAAGCCTCCCCCCCCCCCCAGTTTAAACCAAGGCCATAGAACTGAGGGCCATTTGGTATATGCCCTAGATTACAGGAGAGAAAGATACAGCAGAGCTGCTCAGAATAAATGTTGTTTAAACTTTAGTCCAAGGACTCAATTTCATTAAAAAACTCAACCAAAAAAAAAAAAAAATGACCTTATCTCTCAGGGTTCATGGCATTTATATTTATAATTCTCAAGTCAGATCCAAAGCATCTGACCTCACATCCCTATTTTGCTCTTTGATAGTGATGAGCAAAATAGACCTTAAAAATCAGAGTCAGCTGAAATTCAGTAAGGGCATCTGTCAGTACCATAATATTAGATTTGGGCCAGCATTTAAAAATGGGTAATTAGGAATCTGGCTCTTTTTGCTGTGCTGAGATCCCGGCCAAAATCTCTCCATTGCAGGTGGTCTGTGGGAACCGGGTTCATGAAGATTTTGATGTGGTTCTATTTATGTCTCTATGTTAGACAATAACCCCCAAGCCATGGCTGCTGTGATTCTGCCAGGATAGCCTCCAAAACAAAGCATGGACCTCATTTCCAAGGGACCCACCACAATTCAGTATTAGCACAGTGCCCAGAGCCCTAGTTGTGGATGGCCTCGTTGTTTGTGTCTGCTATCAGTGTGGCCGTCGGGACAACAGGGGACTCACTGACTGTTTCTCCCTGAAGCCAGAAGGCCAATATTCAGTAGAGAGATGGGGCTAATCCACTTTGTACCATCAAATAGAGTATCTCCAGTTTTCTTCGTCGCCGGAGGGCGTTACTGGCAGGTGGTGGTTCCTAGGTTTGTGTTGTTCCTAGGTTTGTGTTGTTAGCTCTTAGCAATAAAAGTATTCCTTCATTTCTATTTACTGGGTAAAGATCTCTGCAATACGCTGCCTCATTTGATATTTAAAACTGTTTTGTGGTATAGGAGAAGTTTGTAGTTTTAGTCTCATTTTCAGGTGAAGGGAGACATTGGAAGGGTTAAGTGATGTGCCTCAGATCACCAGGCCAATAATTAGAAGATCCAAGAACTCTTCCCAGCTTGGGGATCTCTTCATCAGCTTCTGTTTGATCTGCAGTCACCTGCTATAGAAACTGCTAGGACAGGGGCTGTGTGATGGCATCCAGGACTCTGTTCACCAGTACACCAGACCCAGCAACAGTCAGACTTCTAGTTGTAGCTACTGCTGTGACGTCACCAATTCTGCCATACTGATTGTTAGCCGTGCAGCACGTCAACGTCACAGACGTCAGATGCTATGTGTGAAAGAGTGGTAGGCATTCTAGATGATGGCTTGAGGATAACAGGGAAAAAAATGGGCAAAAACATGGAAATGAATGGAGCATGTTGGAAATATAATTAAATCCATCCTACTAAACATAAGAATTTACAATAGTGAGGGGATGAGAGACTGATGTCCAAAAGTTGGGGAGGTTATGGATGGGTCTGAATGCCAGTAGGAATAGTTGATTCTCTAATCTTGAAAGTAGTTCTTTGGGTGTTTTGAGATAGACAGTGATATGTAAGCCGTGGCATTTTCCCTGGTGGCTGTGCCCAGGAGAGAATGAAGAACACAGGGGAAAACAGACTGTCCAGGAGAAAGAAGTTAGTCAATGGAGCAAACGTCCCGATGCAAAGTGACCCATCAGTGGAGCTTGATGGCTGCTGGCTGGGAGGAGGGGGCGGGGGAGACCTTGTCCTGCCGCCAGCGCTGGCCTGGGGGTTCCTGCGCAGACACTGCCCCTGCTTCAGTTTACTTGCTCTTGGCTACAGCTTCCTTCCTCACACAGCCACAAATTGTTCTGTGGCTCTAAAAAGCAGCTTTATTCATCTCTCTTTCACCCAGGCCGTCAAGAGTGGCCTGAGAGATGATGGCAAGCTTGGCAGACACCTCCCATGTGAATTCATTCCTTCATACTTGGTGCTGTCTTATACCACATTGACTCCTATTGAATCTGATTGTACCGCCTTGAATTGAAAGGACCTGCCTTTGGCCCTCTGACTTTGTGTCCTCTGTGTGAGCCGTTTCTGTCGGGGAGTCCTCACTTTCGGTGCTGGGGGATGTGTGGGTTGTTGCTGGCCACACAGCCGTGAACGAACAGCCCACCAACCCTCATAATTTCGTCCATGTGTGTTTTACAAACAGTGCGTCCTTTCCTTGGAAAGTGACAGTACTGTTTGGGGAGAGGTGAGCCTGTTAGGGTCCCCAAGATCACCTGTTTTGAAGATTCTCTAGGATTCCTTCTAGAACTCTGTAAACATTACAGCTGTGATACATTACAATGAAAGGCCGCAAAGCAAAATCAGCAAAGGGGGTAGGAACATGGGGCAAAGTCTGGAGGAAACCAGGTGCAACCTTCTGAAAGTCCTCTCCTAACAAAGCCACACAGGATGTGCTTCATTCCTCTGATATGAGTGGTGACAGCACATGTGAAATATTGTCTACCGGTCTCATTAGAGGGCCAGTGCTCAGACTTTTTATGGGGGGGGGGGCTGTTTATGTAAGTACCTTCTGCATGACACATTCCCAAATCCAAGACTCAAAAGGAAAGCAGTGTTCAGCATAAACCACATTGTTTGTACCCACATTTTAGGTGCAATGAGCCACTCTTAACTGAGTGGGAATCGGGGCACCCTCTTGAAATCCAAGTTTCTAGATGCCAGCCAAGGGCCAACCTTGTAAGCAGGCCTTGTAAGGAGAGCGGTGTCTAGCCTGTTGGATTCACTCCTGTGGACTTGGAATGATTGTTAGCACTTCAGTTGCTGACAAATGGGTTTTTGATGGAGAAGTGTTTCAAAATCCTGGGGAGTCTTATGTTAAGTCATGTTTCTGGAAGTGAGATTTGAGTTTGGGACAAAAGAAAAGGATTTCAGGAGCAATCATGGAGCCCAGAGGGCTGAAAGTGATCCTGGTCTTCTGTCATATGCAGGAGATGAGAGCAGCAGGTGGAGAACATGAATGGGTTTTAGGAACCCAAGAGAAGGGAAAGGATCAACATGGAGGAAGTGCTCCTTAGTGTAATGCTGCAGATGGGTAGGAGTTTGGGGCACTGAAAAAAAAGTGCCATTGCGAAGTTTTATAATAATGTGTAAATCGATCTTTTTTCTTAAAACGATCTGTATACGTTAAAGCAAGACTTTTTCAGCCAGCACCTTAAAAACTTCCCTGCCCATTGCATCTTTCTCTTTTCTTTCAATCACTTTACAAAATCCCTATTTCAATTGTTTTGAGGTCATTGTCTTGCATTAGTTTATTTGGGTTTAGATGTCACAGGCAGATAGAAATGGATGATCTTTGGGAAAGCTAAACAAAATTCTTTGAGCATTACTGCCTCCTTCTCTCTGGTAATTATTTGAGGACAGCAGCTGCCAAAAAGCATCTCATCCATTCTTGATGGAAAAGTAATTCTGTTTATTCATTTAAGAGGACTGTGTTTGCTATTCCATTAATCTCATTGCTGCTTGCTAGTGAAGAATGAAAATTGAAAGCTGCTTGTTTTGAGTCCCGAGAGGATGGTGAAAGTGTTTGAATTTCCTATGACACTCTTGGACTCTTCCCAGACCTTGACTTCTAGGTCTTAGCTCTGATACTTAATTTTTCTCTTTGTGGGTTCTCAGATATTAACATTGTGCAGCCCCTCGGAGATGGGTTGGCCATTATTACAAAGAACCACATGACCCAATAGTGGCTTTTCCTTCACTTGTAATAAAAACCTATCTGAACCATGTTTATTTGGGGAAAAGAAACAACTCTTTTTGTGGTTGACTTTGAGTAGTTAGTGGCACAGCAAATACTGGTACCTCCTCTTACACTCAAGGTGAATCAGGAATGGGACATTCTTGGATGACAGAGGGTGGTGGACATAAGTGCTGAATGTGGTATTTGCAGTCCCTTGAGTCACCTTGAGTGGTGGGGCCACTTTTGGCTTTACTCACTTCATTGGACTTCAGGAAGGCAAATGCGTGCAGTGATTGAAGTGGTTTTAAATTCTCTATCTCTTGTCCTAACATCCCAGGGCTTCCAGCAAAAATTCTCCTTCCACAGTAAAGAGATTGTGGCCATCAGCTGTTCCTGGTGCAAGCAGGCGGTAAGTTTGGGGACAAAATGAAAGAAAATGGGCTTCTGTTTTATCACAGCAGACTTACCTCATTACTTGAGTTACTGTCTACCAGTGGAAGGTTATTCTAATTTATGATTATTTCTCTCAAATAGGGCCCTTGAAGGAAGAAAGATTAAAACTATAGAACTGTAGTCTATATGACCTGGAAGAAACTATAGAGGTCAATTAACTTCTTCGTTTATATACACTGAAGCCTAGGATCAGAGACTGGGAAATCTTCCCCTGTTCTAACCCTGGGTCTAGAATCAAGGACTTCTTACTCCATAGACTGTATTTCTTCTGCTACTCTAGATTGTTGATAACTGCTTTATGGTTGGAAGTTGCAA
Organism: Mustela lutreola; assembly: GCF_030435805.1. NCBI lineage: Eukaryota > Metazoa > Chordata > Mammalia > Carnivora > Mustelidae > Mustela > Mustela lutreola. The sequence goes on along the minus strand of NC_081293.1, from coordinate 186,801,277 downwards.
CATTAGGTATTCCCTGTAACACCAGAATCCAGCCATGTTGGTCCTTCTGTTTTTGATGTGGGTGACTGTCCTATGGGGTGGTGCTGGGGTAAGGAGTGATCTTGTACCCTTCTTTAGGCTTGGATACTGTTACAGCTGTATGTATGCTCATTGAAATATAACTCTTCTTTACATTTGAACATATATATTCAGTAGGATCCAATGATAGTTTCCCTATTTTTCTTTTATTTATCCTTTGTCCATTTTTTAACACCTCTGATCCAACCAGATGGTTCATTTTCTTGTTTGCTTATGCACCCGTTCTTTTCTTTAACCAGACAGTGCTAACTCATGGGTTGGCCGACTATGGCCCATAGACCAATCTGACTGCTGCCTGTTCGTATAAATAACATTTTATTGGAACACAGCCATGTCCATCCATTTATATATCTTCTGTGGCTTCTTTTGTGTTACAACAGCAGAGTTGAGTAGTTATATCAGGGAAAGGATGCCCCTCCCCCCCTTAAAGCTAAACTATTTACTATGTGGGCCGTTTATAGAAAAAGTCTGTGGACCCCTGCTCTGAACCCTCAGTTCACCTACTTTGTTGAGTGACCATATAATTGAGACATAGAATCTCCTCATTGCACAGGCAGCCTGAAAAGAAAGGGCTGTGGTGTTCCAGGTAAGTTAAGGGTTTACAGGAAGACTTTAGCCCTCTACACACATCAGATTTAACTAGCCAAACAAGCCCACAGGGCCAGAGCAGATCCGTTTAGTTGCAACGTAGAAAACTGACATTTTTGTAGGTCAAAACTTTTGCATTTGGGGAATTTTATAAAGTTTTGTAAAGTTGGACCTTATCTCTCTAGCTTAATTTCCCTAGGCCCCCACGAATCAGGAGAACCTACTGTCTCTAGGTAGTGCAGTGGCATTTCCTTTCAGTTATTTTTTTTTTAAGATTTTATTTATTTATTTGTCAGAGAGAGATCACAAGAGGCAGGCAGAGAGAGAGGGGGAAGCAGGCTCCCTGCTGAGCAGAGAGCCCGAGATGCAGGGCTCCATCCCAGGACCCTGGGATCATGACCTGAGCCAAAGGCAGAGGCTTTAATCCACTGAGCCACCCAGGCGCCCCTCCTTTCAGTTATTTTTTACACAAATTCTCTTTGTGCTTCTGTTCAAGAAGCTCACAAATGTAAAGTCCTTGAATGAAACTATACCATCAAGGCAGTATGTCCACCTGGAGAGAAAGAAGCTAGTTCCAGTTCTAGTTCTCCCTGACAGAGTCTGGGCTGCTGGTTTCCTTGATCTGGTGAAGCCCCACCTGTGGGAGAGCATCACTGGTAGTTCGAGCTCCAGTAGAAGGCATCTGCTCCACCACTGTAGCTACCAGGCTGTGGTGAGGTGGCTTATCCAGGGCCCATTAACTTGGGAACTCACTCCCATTTTACATGGCGCCCTTGTTCTCTTGTCATTAATTCATAGTCCAGTTGAATCACGTTGTAGGTGATTTTTCAAGAAGTAAAGATACGAAATATTTTAAGACAAATTACACTGGTGAAATATTTTAAGCCTATAGGTAATCCATTCTAGGGTATCTGATGTCCATAGGAATTTCTGCTGCAGGAAACAAAACCAAAAACTGGGTGCAAGAGCTGGATTTTGGGGGTTTAGGCTCTGACTGCACCTTGTAAAAGTTAGGCACTTTGGGACATAGCTCTCAGTCTATTTAGATTGGTGATTCCTCGGGTATACTTAGGTCATCTCAGAGAATTGGACCATTTTAGAAGTGCAGTGGGCATCCGTTTAGGGATTTATTTGAATTGCTGAAAGAAAATCAATTTTTGAAGAAGGTATTCAGAAAATATTTTCTAGTATATCATTGTTTGCAGATCACAAATAACTGGTCGTAGGGGAAATCACTAACTTATTTTGTATCCACACTTAATTAGTAATTTGCTACAGGACCATGTGAGGATAGGCAGAAATGAAGACAAACCCCCCCTGGGACATAATTGGGGTAGCCGTATTTGCCAAGTTTCCTGAGACAGTTCTAATTTGTGTTTGTTGTTCCAACATAATCATTAACAGTGTTCCCTTTCATTCTTAAAATCGTTCCCATTAAGATGACAAAGTATGGTTCCATTAAGTATAATACAGTAGAATCTGATGTTAAAGTTTTTAAAAAATCACTGATTAAAGCTTTAAGGCCCACAATTATTATATAATGTGGATTTTGTTTATTGGGAAAAAAACTGTTACCGCACATCGTTATTACTTTTCACACAAAAGATGATGGTCACTCAGTCCATGGGTATAGAGTTAAACCACTAATCTTGAGGTATTGTTATGATCATCAGTCTACATTTTCTTTCTTCTTTCAAAAACAGGAAGTGTTTTAGACTTACGGAGTGTAGTTAGGCTCATTATATTTTTTAAAAGCAGCCCCAGACAAACCCAGAGAGGCAATCTCTTTGTTACCTCTTGGATTAAGAACTCTCTAGAAGAGACCTCTTGCTTCTTTCCTGGGTTTCCTAAACGAGAAGGACTTCCTGGAATGGGTTTACACCTATGGTTAGAAAAAGGAGAGGCAGGTGGGAGAACCTTCCTCGCCTCCCCAGCATTATCCCACATCCAGTGTGTGACTGGTGCAGGTCGCGGGCAACAAAATTATATCCGGGGTTCGGATTAATAGACCTCTCCGAGACCTCCTTATGTAAATATCCTATTGAAAGCTTATAAAGTTTGAGCTGGCCTGGACCTACACGGCTGATTTCTTTATCAGTTTGTAAAGTGGGACGAGTTCCAAGTCGTCTGGTCTCGCGGTTCCGGGGCTGCCTGGGTGGTGCTAAGAAGCATGCGTCTTCACGTCTGTGAGCCTGGGGGGTGCCTGTGTGCGCATGCGCTCATTCCTTCTTGCTTTAGCGGTGCCCTTGGCCCAGGGTTGTTTATTGGCCTATTTTTCTCCTCAGTTTCACAATAAGGTGACCTGCTTCATGCTGCATCACATTGAGGAACCCTGCTCCCTGGGGGCTCATGCTGCTGTCATTGTCCCGCCCACCTGGATCATTAAGGTGAAGAAACCTCAGGTAACTTCTGGGCCCCTGGTGCTCCTGGGCCAGTGCGGAGAAAAAGGAACTGCTGCTTCTTGCTTTTCTTGCCCTGACTCTTTCTGGGGATCCGAAAATCTCTGCTCACTCGTCCCTACGGCCCCATGCTCAGCTTCCGCCAGTCCGTTCCATTTAGCCCATCACTGTACCACAGTGGGGCTCTCTCATGGAACCAGCCTCCCTTTCCTGAAGAGATCCAAGTTCCACAGCAGGAATGGTTCCTTCCCGTTCAGGTGCTAATGGTGTTCTCCTTGGGTGTTCTCCTGAGTTCATTAAATGCTAGTGGTGGGTGCAACTAACCCTTACACAACTCTCTTCTCTTCCAGCCTGGGCATCCCCAGGGACTGAATGTGAGGGCACACTGTACAGGCTTCATTGTTTGGTTGAGCTTGCCACCACTTCCAACCTGAACGGCAGACTGGGGGTCATGACCTTCCTAAGTACACAAGGCCCGCTCAGAGAGCAACACTCTTTTCTTAAGGCAAAGTAGAATTTATCCTCTTAATACCTAATCTCATTCTGTATTCAATTCTTGTTGTACATTCTGTCCTAGAGCGTCTCTGCGATGTTCCGGGAAACCTTAGTGGTTTCTCAACACGGTCGTAATCTTTGAGAGCAAAATACCTACCTTCGTACCGTACATCTTAGACCACGAGCTCCAAGTCATGGGATAGCAGACTCGTAGTGCTATGGTGGGGGCAGGGGGCAGAGGGAGAATGATAGCTGTCCTGGGGATGCAGCGACCTTAGGATATCCTGCTGAATGTAATATCTCTAAAAGATAAGGCAGTCCTACTTTATATGGTCTTCAGAATCATCATGCATTTTATTCTCACTGACTCAGTGTTATTTAAAACACTGGCAGATCAAGGACACTGTTTTGCTTTGTGTTTTTACATAGCATTCAGCTTCTGTTGATGAGTAACATTTAGTAATATCTTTCCTAGTTACGGTCCGCCAAAGCCTTTGGGAAATCTCTTCCAGAGGCAGGTGCACTATCTGTACATTAAAAAATGGGGAGCCTAGCTTTTTCATCTTATGTCTTCGAGTTGTTAAATGAGTGGCCCAAGGTGTTAGCAAGTGTAGTACTACGTTTGAAATTCAGGTAACGATTTCTAATTTACTGTTAATTTCAAATCTCTAACCTTTTTACTTCTCTGGTTCCTCAACCCCTAAAATTCAGTACTCTAAGAGTTTTATATTAAATATTCAGTTAAATCAACATGTTTTCATTGAAAACCCTGATGGTATTAAGAAAGCTCCTAGTCATCGTGATGTAATGCGTGATCCACTCTGAAGAACGGTGTGGTTTTCTTAAGGAGAGATCAGGGAGAGCCTCATGAAGTAGGTGAGTTATATTCTACCTCTCTAAAGATGGGTGGGATTTAGACGGATGGAGAAGACAGGAAGTAGCAGGCAGGAGAATGGCATGAGCAAGGCTGCTGTGTCCAAAATTGTACTCCTGAGGCTGTGAGACTAGTTTATATTGCATGGGTGGTGGTATACTTCTGTGATGTTCCTTTCAAAGGAACAGGTGTCAGATTGTTCAATCTTTTTTTTTTTTTTTTAAGATATTATTTATTTATTTGACAGATCACAAGTAGGCAGAGAGGCAGGCAGAGAGAGAGGGGGAAGCAGACTGCCAACTGAGCAGAGAGCCCAATGTGGGGCTCGATCCCAGGAACCTGAGATCACGACCCAAGCTGAAGGCAGAGGCTTTAACCCACTGAGCCACCTGGCGCCCCAGGTTGTTCACTCTTAGTTTTAAGACTAATCAGTGAGTTTTGGAGCTATGCTTCTAATCCATCTATCCTAAAGTAGTCCATCAGCCTTTCACCATTTTATCCATTGAAGATTATTACCTAAATCTATTATATTAGGGGGTTACCAAGAGGTGGTTTTTCTAGATTTTACTCTTCTTTATTCTCCTGCTGGTAATAAGAGAACTAAAAAATAAAGCTAATACATGACAGATGCTTGAGTATTTCTGTTTATTTGAAAATTTTTAGAATAATAAGTTGGCATCTTAGCAATGTTATTGGTTAACTAAGGGTGGTGGTGGTGGTGGTTTTCAGAGAGTATCATTATGAATTATCAACTTCATGTGATATAGAAAATACATGATATTTCAATCCATCGACATCATTTTTAAAATATTTATATTGTTCTATCTTCGACCAGTTAGACCGCCTTCCAGAAAGCTCTTGTCTCCATTTTTCCTGAGCCATGCGAGTTTTGATGCCTTCCTTGGTGTCAGGAATCATGCCACGTCCCAGGAAGAGCGTGGGAAGAGCACAACTTACGCATTTCCTGCCCTTACCTGGAAGCAGCCATTTCTCTGAGGAGTCTTGGTTACTTCTAAGGATGGATGGTATTATGGTTCACAGTCTGGAGGCTAAAGTCCAGATTGTTCTCATCACACCCTTTCTTATTGTCCTTCTTTGATTCAGAAAAGTATAATAATAGGAGTAAGAAAAACTAACACGTATTGAATGCTCACTAACACGGTGAGCATTCACAACCAGAAAGGGAAACGAGGAAGAGGGTCCTGCAGAACAGGGAGAGACCTGTCATAGCAGAGTTTCATCAAGAAAAATGGGAAGAAAAATAGGGCAGTCATCAATGTTGAATTCTGTAGGCATTAAAACATAACAAGGATTGAGAAGAATCTTTGTGTTTGGCTCTGGATCATCGATGACCATCAGAACATGATTTTATATGTATTAGGAAATATTTTAAGTACTTTACATTCAGTATCTCATTTTACTATTAAGTAACCTCTGAGACAGGTATCCTATTCCCACGTTGTAGCCAAGGAAAATGAGAGCTGAAGTCAAATAAATTACCTGGGGCCACATAGTTATTGAATAGTTTGAAGTGACATTAGGAATTGTGATTCTGGAAACAGAGCTCTTAATGATACGTCCTGCTGCCTTCCTGTCTTACTGTTGCAAGGCTTGCTGAGTCACACATCTTTAAAATTTTTGTAGTCCTTCCTCCTATGGGTCCCCAAAAGAAGTAATTTAATCAATTAACTAAATTCCATTTGAAAGCCAGTGTATGGTGAGCGTGGGGGACAATACTGTGGTTGAGAATTCTAGCTTATGAGCCAGACTGCCTAGATTCATAAACTTGCTCTGCTGTTTAATGACTTGCATAATCTCAAGCATTTAAACTCTTCAACTTCTCATCTGCAAAGTGTAAATAATAATTAGTACCCAATTACTGGGTTTTCATGAGGACTAATGGGCTAAAAAATAAAAATAAAGCACATAAAACAGCACCTAGCTCATTATAAAACTCAGATGTTAGCTCTTGTTATTTTCCTTGTTGAGTACAGGGTATCAAATGAAGTTCTACATCAACCGATGAAAAATAACAGAAGTTATTGTCCCCTGGGCCATTTGTATTACACTGAGAGAAGAAAGGAAGAGAGGGATTCTTACGGGGAAAGAGGCAGAGTGGGGACCACAGCCTAGTATCTGGTGTGCTCTCAAGTGCACCTTGAGATGCCACTGTAACTGTTGGATGTCACACAGCAGTGGGATTGTGTGTTCACTAGCATGATCCTTATCCCATGGCCCGAGAGTTAATTCAGCTACTGAACTGAGGAACTGAAGAAGACACGGTGAGCATTCACAACCAGAAAGGGAAAGGAGGAAGAGGGTCCTGCAGAACAGGGAGAGACCTATCGTAGCACAGAGTTTCATCATGAAAAATGGCGAGAAAGTAGGGCAGTCATCACTGTTAAATTCTGTAGGCCTTAAAAAATAACAAGGATTGAGAAGGGTCTTTGCGTTTGGCTCTAGATCATTGATGACCGTCAGAACTCTAGTTTGTAGAGTGTGGGTGGCAAGTTGTTAGTGAGGGTGTAGAAGCAGTGAGATTAAAGAATTCACTGGAGACATTAAGAAATGCTAAAAAAAAGAATTTGGAAATTAGATGGAGAACAGCAGAACAGTAGCAAAATGTTTTTCCTACTTGTAGAATTTATTTATTTTTTTTTTCTGTGTATTTCTGAATGTGAGGACGTGGCTCAAAAACAAGAAGATATTGTTAACTGAATGAAGTAGACATTTAACTCCATTCACAGAGGCCATTATATGCAGCGGGAGGTCCACAGATGAAACAGATGTTCATCTGATGTCCACAAAGAGTATCCTCCCTAGGCGAGAAAATTGATACAACTAAATCTCTGGGCCGGGAGTTTTGGATTCTGGAAAGGGAATTCAGCCACATGTAAATCCGTAATGAAAAAGAATGATCTTCAGGTATCTGGAAGGTTTGCCGTGGTTGTCAGCGTGCATCTTTTAGGACAGATATACACAGTGTGGTGAAAGGAAGTCCCGGAGGTGGGGTGAACCAGCCGTGGTCTGTGAGAGTCCAATACGGCTAAGGCCTTGAGTGGTAAGTGTGACCCGAGATGTAGCAACAGGGTAAAATATGAGGAACTGCGTGACTTTGATTGTGGAGATCACTGCAGGCTAAACAGAAAACGCTGTGTATGCTTGGTCTTGAAGGATGCGAGGGGCCTCACTGGGAAGACAGATGAAGAAGGACAGCCCAAGCTTACAGAACATTCTGGAAACTGCTGTGAAGGTGCATCCCCAGATATGGTCAGCTTTATTTGTGATGCTTGTGTCTAAAACATGACTCTAGAGAGAAAGAAACCTACTTGAGAGCATCATGGTCGGAAAAGCAGATTGTAAAGAGGTGGAATTAAGTCATGTATTTTCTATATCAGTTAAAAGATGGCTGGTTCTGAGTAGACCATGGTTCTGGGACCAGCTGTGTGACGCTCGCGTGGTAAGGAGAACGAGGGTGGGTCCGGATGATTTGCTGGGTTTCATCACCAAGTTATTTGGAGAGACCTAGAACATAAAAGATTATGGAATTTAGATGATAGTCCAGAATTAAAAGGACCAAATTTTAAGAATCAAGCACAAATCTGTTCATGCATTTAAAGGCAAAGTTATATTTAATGTTACAGATTTCAGTGTTTCTGCTCTGGACTGAAAATGTTAGAGGATAATATTTTGACTGTATGAACAAGTTGAAGATGTTGAAATACTAGTGCGAGCGTTTGGAGCTAAAGGAGAAAGACTCATGATATGTGAATGTTTGTGGGGTCGAGTTATAGGAGACTAGAGGTGTGTGTTGTTAATAAATGACATCATTCTGCACATAATACTTTAAAACTTGCCTTTCCTACTTAAAAAAAATATTGGGGGAGAATTCTGTATTAATACATCTAGATTTAACTACCTTTAAAACTGCTATATATGTTCCATACTATAAATAGATTACAATTTATACGATTTGTTTAGCCAATTCCCTACTGGTGGAGATTTATATAGTATCTCATGGTTGACTTATAAAAAATGCTGCCATCAGCTCCTTCCTAGCCCATATGAGCTCTCTCCATGTTAGTCCTTATTCTTTATGATTAGATAATGTGAAAATGCTCGGACCCAGGACATGTAATAGCTAGGATCAACCATATCTCTCAAAAATTGCTCTAGCCATTTCCTTTGGTCAGTTCGAAAGGTTAGGCAATCCTTGCTGTGATTTAACCAATTATGCCTGAGAAATGGCAGAGACCCTGTCCTTATCTTTTGGAAGTAGTTGATTTCTCTGCTCGCCTATCCTCAGGACAACTTTTGTCCTGGCGGGGCAGCGAGAGCAGGCAGCACAAGAACGCTCACTAGTAAGAGGAAGTCCATGCCTCTTCACATGCCCGTCAGAGTGTTTTCCGGTATGCGATGAGGGAAGGCTTCATTTGGGATGACGAAGTGTGAGATATCTTCTCTTTAGAGCTGTTGTTATAACCAGTCCTTTGCGATCCCATAACTTGGGAAAAGCCTTAAAGGATATTAGGAATTGGTTAAGTTTTATTCCCAGTTGAGTGATTTACCCAATGAGCATCCTTTTTTTTTTTTTTTTAAATAGCCCAGGAAGGGATCCTGACTACGATACAGACTTTGTTCATTGGATTATTTCTGTAAAGTGGTACTGTCCCAATACCTGGTCCAAAAAACCCAAAAGGCCTTTATCTATTCTTAGGACTTGAACACAACAGTGGGCACAGAATGTATGGGGGACAAATGCTGTTAGAGTCTGAAACATACAAAAATCCATACGAGGGGACAACGTTGTACTGTTGGGCTGGTGTTCAACTTGCCAGCAAACCTTCTAGATGGCAGAGTTAGCCACCCTTGATAACAGGGATATTTCTGTTGTAGAACACAGCACACGTAGTATGAATGGTTTCTTGAATGATACTGCAGCACGTCTACAAAACAGCTTCTTGGAATAATTTTTATGTTCTTGAAAAGCAGGCTATTTTAACTCTCACAACAAGACTGACCCAGGCAGGGTGAGCAATTTCTTAGATGAGCCAGACTGGCTGACTCGTCTTGTCATGGCTGAAACACAAGCCGGCTCGGCTTCCCCATCCATCTGTTCCCCACTGGATGGCGATGCCTTTTAGAAGAAGTTCAGTGTTGAGATTGAGATACATATTTACACGTGAACAGAAGGAAGCCCTGGGAATTTGGAGGTCTTCTGTGAAATCCCATACTGCTTATCTTTTGCTATCTGTCCATAGGGATGTAAGCTTACTCCGAGCTCACACAGAAGCTTCCAGGGACTGTAAGTCAACCTCTGTGCTTCATCTGGGCCCCCTCCTTGTTCTGTGAGATGAGGAGGACCTCACATGCACTTGGCTCCGTGAGGCTCGGAAGCCTTGTATTTGCTCTGTGTGGAAAAGGCCATCATGTATGTCTGTTCCCTGTTAGAGTTGAGGTCCTTGCCTGCTCTGTTTTCAGACCTCAAGCCTTCTCTGGATGTGTTTTTCTAACTCTGTTTCCCAAACATCCTTGATCAGCAGAGTCGCCTGAAGAGCTGTGATTTCTGGGATCAGACGAGGTTCGGGAATGATCTTAGCCTGATCCATTAGACTTCTCTCTCAGAGCGTAGTTACTGAGTGCTGCCAGGAACAGAGGCCTGTCGTGTATTCCTGAAAGCACTTGGCTCCCTGCGTTGCTCTTGGCCATAAATGAACTAAAGCAACAGGGAAGTTAGGAGACGAGCATTCACTTCCGAAAGATCCTTTCCGAAACCAGGAAGGACTCAGTAAGTGTTGTGAGTTACAATACTGACTCATTTCAACAATGACTTGAGCACACACTGTTGGCCGGGCATCAGTGCTTGGTGCTGGGGATATACAGCCGTGAACGAGGCGACTAATATTTATGGAAGCGCTTATCACGGGCCGAGACCAAGCTAACTACTTCATTTACCTTTTCTCCTTTTAACTTCACAACTGTCCTGTGAGGTAGGTATTGTCACCTTCATTTTTAAGTTAAGAAACTGTTATTTCAAAAGCTCGCCTGACTTGGCCAAGGTCACAGATCTTGTAATTGGAAGACCCAGAATTAGCACCTCGTGTGTCCAGTTCCATGGCTCCAGCTCCTTATCCCATTGAAATGATGCTTCAGTGCCTTATGTATGTCTCCCCACTTTTCCCTTTGACTTCAGAGGTTCTCAGCTCTGGCTACCCACTGGAATTGCCTGGGGAGTTTTAAAAAGCATCTTGGCCTGGGCTTCACGCCAAACAAAGAATATTTGGGGGTCCACAGATCCACATTGTTGAAAGAACTCTGGGTGAGGCCAACATGCCGTGATGGGTTGAAAACCACTCAGTATCATTAATTGCCATCCTGAGAGTTTCCAGCATTCTTCTTGGGACACTTGGCTGACGAAGTGTTTATGGCGCCCAGGTAGTTTTTCTTCCCTTTTAAACGAAGTAGTTAACATGTGGGAAATACTCTAATAATGCAAAAGTTTCCCCGAAGTGGAACATGGTAACAGATCCATTTAAAGAGGAATTCAGAAACGTGGAGAACTTTTTTGTAGGAGAGCTGTGATCTACAGTGAATGGTAAGAAATAACCTGGGGTCTAGAACACCCGTGAGCTCCTGAGATTCTGGGTCTCTCTCTTCTGGTGAGACTTGGAACCTGAAAACTCTTTTAATTGGTTGGAAGAAGAAAGCTTTGGGACAAATGATGGTTCAAGAAAGTTTCCTTCATCCTTGATGAGCACCGGCTACAGAGCAATGTATGTTTTAATGGTCCAAATGAAAGTAAACTCAGAAGTCAAATAGTTTCAATCTTGCTAATTTGAATGTGCTAATATATGTACTCGAGACTAAGGTATATTTTGAATGCAGTAAGAAGAAAATACCCAGGAACCTAAAAGAACAGATATCTAAATTTCTTGAAGCTATTTGAAAATCTTTATCTGCTCAAGCAATGCATGCGTCTATGCTTATATAAGCTTTTAAGTTAAGCCTTCTGTGTTTCAGGCTTTCAACACTTTGTTAAACATCTATGAGGTGATAGTAACATCTTGCCTTTGTGAAGATGGCAATCTAATTAATTATTGGCTCTCTACTAATTAAGCCAGTGAGTTGTGACTGTCCCCTAAGAGAGGTTCTTCTCAAAGCATCTGTATCACAATCTCAGAGTAAATGGTCAGTTGAAGTAATCACAAAGTTGTGGTCCATAAAACTCCTGGAAAGAGAAAAATGGGGAAAGTGAATTTGGGGTCCCTAGATTCCGCAGGTTGGAGGCATGTCTATGAGAAGAACAAATCAAGGCTACTGGGGGAGAGAAGGCTTTTCAAACCAATAGGTCTTTAGAGAAAGAGAGAGTGGTGATCGTCACTCTACTAACCTAAGTAATTTAAGGTGAGTCTTATCTCTGCATTTTAAAACCTAGCCCTCAGCACTGATAGGGTAGTTAGATCATCAAGTTCCCCAGGGTATCATGTTACCTTATGACTATAACTAGAAAGGTCATTACCGAAGTAAACAGAAAAAAGAAAGAAAGAAAGAAGAAAGGAAAGAAACAAAGAAACAAAGAGAACGAAAAGAAAAACATGAAAAATGGCCTCCTTTTTTACATTTCCACATAGGTGATCTCCATTGCAGGAGATGAACTTGAACTTGGTTGGGCGGGAGACGGACCTGGTTGGGCGGGAGACTGGAGCCCCTCAGAGAATTTGGGATTCTTCCATTTTTACTGGGAGGGTTGGCAGGTATAACTTGTGTTGTTATGTGAGTCCATGAGAGCCTCCAGGGTTCTAACTCGCTGCCTCTCCATGTGGTGGGGAGTCGGTCGCTCCCTCTGAAGCACTCGACTGGTTTCTGTCTGTGGCTTACCCATGAACAGTGGCTTGGAAGTGTCAAAGCATGAGAAGCATGCCGTGGACCAGCATGCGCTGCCCTCGTCTCCTCCATGGGTCTGCATGGCAAGCTCAGGCGCTGTCCGCCTCTGCACTCAGCGGTTGCCTTCTTTCCCTACAGAACTCGCTAAAGGCTTCGAATCGGAAAAAGAAGAGGACCAGCTTTAAAAGGAAAGCCAGTAAAAGAGGGACAGAAGTAAGTGTCTCGGGACTCCGTGCCCGTGAGCAGCTCCCTCCTCCTCACCGTAGCCCCTGTCTGATGTGATCTGGCCCAAGCTGCTTTTCCTCATAAACTTTTGGCCCCGGGTCTCTCCTTTACTGCGCTCACTCAAACCACCCGCTGGAATTCCTTTCAATTTCTGGAAAACGTGTACATGTATAGCTTCCTGTGACTTCAGGGTCCGAGGATTTGCACTCATCCGTGGAAATAGGATCCCAGGATGATGATGAAGAAATCCCATTTCTAGAATGCTCAGAGCATACAGAATAAAGAAAAAAAAAGTTCTCATTTTTGAGAACAAGGGCTTGTTCTCAAAGGCGAATTATAGCTTGAGGCCTTTCTTCTAAACTTTATACGGACTATCTTTTTAATAGTAAGCCCTGTGAAACAAGATGTAGCTTTTTTATTGGGGGGGGGGAATCAATCAAGGGTTAGTGGGGGGGGGGTACTGGTATTTTCTCCCTTCCATTGCTTTTGGGCTATGCACCCAAGTGTTGCTTTCTTCCTTTAGCAGGAAAACAAAGGTCGTCCTTTTGTGATAAAACCTATCTCTTCTCCTCTCATGAAACCATTGCTTGTGTTTGTGAACCCCAAGAGCGGAGGCAATCAGGTGAGTCATTTTTCATGAGTTTAACTTGGAAACCTCAGTGCTTTCTTGCAAACAGTTTCCAACACCAATTCAAATAGCAGCACCTTGAACCCCAAACATTGGAAGACAACCAGTTTCTCAGGGACAGGGTTAGAGATGCAGGGCATAGCCTTACTGCAGAGTTAGGCAAAACTGGAGGTCTATGATTTATCGCTCAGCTTCCAAGTAAGACTCTACCAGCAGCACTCCAAAAATGCTGACCTTTCCCTTACAGCTTTTCAAAAAAGATCATTCCAAAATCTCCCGGTTAATATGTTTCAGAGTTTCTTAACTCTTTGTTAGGAAGCTTTTTATGGACTTCTCTTCATGGTTTCCCCTTGTAAGTTAGACCTGACTACTTTCGTCCCTATCCTCAGAGCAAAACGAGAACAATGATTCACCATCCCCAGTGATCATTCACAACAAACGCCACCAATACTATCAAAAATATCACCTAAAGATTTCATTTGGTCCATGCCCAAATCTTGTGGCATAATTAATCACGGCCTCATTTGAGGAGAAAGTAATAGCCTGGGAACACTTACGTGTAATGACATACCTGAAGTGATACAGCTCTTTAAAGGACAGAATTTGTTCTAGAATCTAGGTCTTTGTCTCCTCATACGCTTCTCTTCCTACTCTGAGGCTTCTTATTGGTACTCTTCTTTGGCTTTGATTCTTCTCTGTCTTCCTGTGAGAATAAATATAAAATATTTTCTCTGTCCATTAAGTGCACATTTTTCATTTTGAGGTGAGATTCCTTGAAGTTTCACACTTTACAATTACCGATTTGAAACTGTCTCGTTAACTCCATGTAAGGAGGGGAGTCCTATAATTAGGATTGATGTTCTTCCTCCGAAGGATGCCGGGCATTTTTCCAGAAGGATTAATTACAATAAAGCTTCTCTTCAGAGAGCTTGTGATTTAAAGAAAATACTTTTACTCCATTTCTTTCTTTGCTTAAAAATTCTCGATAACGTTCTGGGTTAAAAATCTTTAACATTGAAGAAAACAGGGGAAAAAAATGTGCCATAAGTGAAAAATCTACTTTCAGAGTCCTTTTTTTAAGTTGGTGAGTGATGATCTTCATATTGTGATGATGGCGATCCTGAGACTGTCACTGGAGGGGCTTTTTGGAAGTGGGGTTCAGTGTGCCCTGAACCAGAGTCATTCCCTAGGTCTCGACTCCGCAGAGCCTCATGAGGGGTGGAGGTATATTTGGAGACCATGGAATCAGCAAAGCTAATGTAATGGACTCCATTGACTTTGACCACTTGAGTATCATGTGCTAATTTCCAATATATTTTACCATGAGAGTCATTCTAGAAGATGTACTCATTAAATCATAAGCCTTTTTTCCTCAAGCACTTAGAAACTTACAGGTTTCAGGAGCAGACAGGCCATTAAGATAGATCCCATTTTGTTGGGATCTCCAAATAAATTAGTAATGCCAGAGCTGATCCCACGCTGTTTCCTATTTCACTAACTAGAAAACAAGAAAGCTTAAGTAAACTTTCTAAGGGCATCTTGTTAATGACACTAAAGGGGCAAATGGGAAAAATAATTCAAACAACATTAACTATATGTGAGTTCTGAATTGAGTGGATCAAACCAAGATTGTTCTGGAATTTCAGAGTAGTGACTTGGGAGTGGTAAGAAACTGTTGTCATAGAAATGTCTGAATTGACAGTGGACCTACTTACTTATGCAGAGAGAGGAGGCTGGGGGAGCAGTGGCTCCTTTCCTTCTCACTCCCTGGCAAACTCCTATTCATCCTTTAAGGCTTGGAACCTTTTCCCAAAATGAGTCACCCTGTCCACTGTGCTCCCAGAGTCCTTGGCACAAACCTGTCTTTTGTGAATTGCAGCCTAAGTGCTCTGTGGGTGTTCTGCTAAGACAGAGGCTCCCTATCGCCTGGGGCAGCAACTTCCAACCTGTGATTTCTAGTGCATGGGCTCTAGAAGTGAACAAATAATCGTATAACAAGCAATGCGGGTTTTACAGCAAGTTATCTGGACAGCGGCTTTGTTACTGATGACAGTTCAGGAAAGGAAAGCATTATTCTGGAAAAGAAGTTGAGATGTGTTTGAGATACTGGATGTGACCGTGAGGTATTCAAATAAAAATGCCCAGGTATTAGAGACAAAAGACTTAAGGGATTTGCTCTCATTTTATGCATTTTGGCTTATGAGATTACTTCTAGAATATCTAGGATTCTCAGAAGTATGGCTAACCACACACACACAAAAAGAATAACTTTCTATTTCTATGTAAAATAGAGTTTTTACTAAGCCTAGCAAAGAGCATTGCTTCTGAGCACAGTGCAAAATGCTGAGGAAATTTTAAATGCATCCGGATACCTTTGTACGATGGCAATCATTCAAACTGATCTCCATCTACAGTCTTGGGAAGGGACCCCTTGATTCCCAGTTGTAATGAGTAGGGAAGGGCCGTGGTCACAGATGATCTAATTCCCCTCTTAGGGCCCACCTTTTCCTGTGCTGTGGCTGTCCTGTGCCTTTATCATTGCAGATGAGGGGAGATTCTGGGTGATGGGGAGACAGAGGGTGGACTGTGAAAGTTTCTCCCTCTTTGGCTCCCTTGAATCTTGTTTCCTCCATAATGTTGCCCCTCCCCCCAACCACTGAAACTTTGTTGGGATAAAGGATCAAAGGATGGCCCTGAAAACAGGGCAAGTGAACCCCAGGAAGGTGGCCCTGAGATTCTGCTTTTCTAGAAAAACCACACTGATTAGCGAGGGCTGATTAGAAACACTTCCCTGCTGTTGTTGTTCAAACCTGTGTTTTGCCTTTTAATGCCTGATTTATTTTACTTATCTCTTTGTAGATAGAAAGCACTCCCTCTTTCTTTCTTTTTTTTTTTTTTTTAGGACTTACTTATCACAGATTTTTTTTTTATAAATTTCTTTTCAGCATAACAGAATTCATTGTTTATGCACTACACCCAGTGCTCCATGCAGTACGTGCCCTCCTTAATACCCACCACCTGGCTCCCCCAACCTCCCACCCCGTCAAAACCCTCAGATTGTTTTTCAGATAAAAGCACTCCCTCTTTAAAGCGGAGGCTTCAAACTTTTACTTAAACTTGCTTGGGCGTCTCTTAACTAATTAACTAGACTCTGTCGCCATCTTCTGGCAAGAAAAATAACTACAGCTTTTCAGAAATGCAGTGTTTTGTGCAGAAATTTTCCTGTACATTGAGACGAACACATTTGGGACTGCCTCAATGTCCTTTGTAAACAATAATTTGTTTTAAACAGTTATTTCACAGTAATTGTCTCTGTTTTTCCATCACTTAAGGTGGAGGAGATAGTGGGAGTTCTGAAAGTTTTAGAGGTTGGCGGCGCTGGTGCTGGGGGAACAGGAACTGGAACCAGGGACTACAAGGGCAACTTTGAGTTTCTTTTCCTGTGGAAAAGATGTAATACCTGGGAGATAAAGTTTATACCTGCACAGTCCCCTCCTCTGTGTTTGAAAACCTAAGGACTCGAAAAATAGCCCCCCTCCCTTGGGTTACTTAACTTTCACTCTAACTTCAGAACTTAGTGTTTTTCATGATTTCCCTGACTCATTAGCATCTTTCTCCCTGAGTCTTATGTCGACACTCCTGACATCTTTCGATGTTTCCCGCTTTCCCACGATCTCTCCTGGTGGCTCCCGCTCAGGACTTCTTTTCCAGGGACTTAGGTTATATGTTCCGGGTTAAGCAGGTGTTCTGCCTGCTAGAGTGATTCTGCCTTGTCAGTCCTGACACCTGGGGGTCCGGACTCTGGCTTCTCACACTGTTCAACGTGAAATCCCCGGGAGGAAGGGCGGCATGAGTTGCATTCGATTTCCAGGGGCCTTATCAATAGGTGGCAAGAGGAAGGGGTTATCTATTTGTGGGCGCGTTGAGAGCTCACGCTGAGTCCAGCCCCATCACATGACTGGACCTGTGTACCGTCACCCCAGGACCACCCCTCCTCAGTCAGGGGCAAGTCACTCAAGGTGGGAGAGGGAGACAAAAATCAGTAACTTCAAATGTTTGAGTCCCCAGACTTTTTTTTTTTTTTTTAAGATTTTTCTTATTTATTTGACAGACAGATATCACATCACAAGTAGGCACAGAGGCGGGTGGAGAGAGAGGAGAAAGCAGGCTCCCCGCTGAGCAGAGAGCCCAACGTGGGGCTCGATCCCAGGACCCTGGAATCCTGACCTGAGCCGAAGGCAGAGGCTTTAACCCACTGAGCCACCCAGGCGCCCCAAGACTTTCTAAATACTTGAGCAAACAACCTCAGTGATATTGTGTGATGTACAAGCTGGGGATAAATCAAGAATCATGATGTTTGGGTATAATTTTAGGCTCCTAATGCTTAGAACAGGCTAGGAAGAGGGCAGAAGGGTAGTCAGCAGATGGTCACACATGTCGAAGTCCACGCCCAGGATCTTCTTGTCAAGCCAGCCTCAGCAGATGGAAGTAAATCAACAGACAATAAATCTTTTCCCCAGTTATAATACTGATGGAAGTGTGGGGGCAGCTGTCTTACTCCACTCAGGCTGCTCTAACCGAATACTGGATACTAGATGGTTTAATAGCAGGAATTTATTCCTTACAGTTCTGGGGGCTGGGAAGCCCACCATCAAGGCACCAGCACATATGGGAACTTCCCGGTTCCCGGAGCGCTGCCCTCTCCCTGTGTCCTCTTGCTGTGCTTCTTGTCCTCTTCACATGCCAGAAGCGATGAGGGAGCTCTTCGGGGTCCCTTTTATAAGGGCACTAATCCCATTCATGAGAGCTCCACTTCCGCCCAGGGCCGCATCTCCTTTGATAGGACGAGAGCCCACCTGGCTGTCTAGCTCCTTAGTTTCTAGCCGGACTGGGACATGACAATGTCAGTCTGGCTCCCCTGATTACAACACTCCAATGACTCTCATTCCCTGGAAAACAGAGCCTAAGCTCCTTAGCCATTTAACTGACAACTCCCCCAGTTTTGTCTCCCACCAACTCCCGCAGTTTTGTGTCCCAGCGCTCCTGCCTCACAGCGCAGAAGGTCACATCCCCACGGCTCTTTGTGTGCCTCCCTCTTTCTCTTCTCCACGTGTAAAGACATGGTTAGCCTTACGCGTCTTTCAGGAAGTAGTTCAGATGTCATCTACAGGATGCCTGCATCTAATCCCCAGAGGTGCACTCAGTGTACCTCCTCTGGCCTCCTACTTCTCGGTAGGCATCTCTGCCGAACCGTGACCCGTCTTCAGCTGATGCATTTATTTTGGATTTGGCTCTTTCTGAGCTCCCTGAGTGTACACGTGGGCACACAGTAGGGACCTAACATGTTTTTTAAGAAAATTAAGTATTCCTTTGGGGTTATTTGAACCCAGTTTGAAATAATTCTTTCAATTATTAATCTCTTCCTCCCACTAGCTTTTATCTTCCTTGGGACTTTCCTAGCAGCTTTTGCCACGATCTGGCGAATCCCTCTGGGACATAAACCAAGGCTTGCTCAGTAACCCACCAGCTTGTTTCAGGCTATGGAAGAGTTACAAGGCTTCAATGGAGACTGATAAGCTAGTGACGCAAATTCATTCTTAATTGACTCTCCATACCCCCCAAGCCATTATAGTATTTTCTTTAATGAATAATGCTAGAACTTCCTTTGTTTAATAATAGAGAGTAGAATCTTCCCTGTTTTGTCCATTTCTCTCTCTTCCCACCCAGTACTGTGTCTGGCACTTAGTAGGTGAATTGATGAATCCTGTTTACTTGCCTCTAGAACAATCTGCCTGTCCTCTGGGAAGTTCTTTTCTCTTCTCCCAGCCTGTTCCCCAACCCCTGGAGCCAGAAAGGACCTAGAAGTCCTAGCCTCAGCAATCAGACAACAAAAAGAAATTAAAGGCATCCAAATCGGCAAAGAAGAAGTCAAACTATCAATCTTTGCAGATGATATGATACTATATGTAGAAAACCCAAAAGACTCCACCCCAAAACTGCTAGAACTCACACAGGAATTCAGTAAAGTGTCAGGATATAAAATCAATGCACAGAAATCAGTTGCATTTCTTCACACCAACAAGTCAGAAGAAAGAGAAATTAAGGAGCCAATCCCATTTATAATTGCACCTGAAACCATAAGGACCTATTCTTCACTCCACAGGAATACCCAATCTCACAATATCTTAACAAACTCTATAGTCAGTGAGGTGACGTAGCTACAGCCATGTGTATGAGAACCCCCCAGAGTGTGTGAGAATTGACACGCATCCTGTTTTTTCCATTTAGAGAAAAGCAGAATACTGTTGGAAAAAATCTGAAGCTTTTTTCAAGAATAAAACAAAATAAACAAACCAAAAACGCCAAGTAACCTAAACTTGAGGTTGACAAAGGCCCAAGGCTGAAAGTTCTAGCCCATGGACCCTGCGCCTCCTTTCCTGCTCACTAGCCAGAGGACCTTAACAGGAAAGCAATGGAAGACGTTGTGCTCCACGTTCTTCAGACATTGTGTCTTTCTTTCCTCCTAAATCCTGATGAACTCTAAGCCAGTTTCATGTCCTTTATTTTTGTAATCCCAGGATTTAACCTCTTGGTTTGCTCTTTGCATGCCCATAGAGGGAGTGAAAGCAAAGACCAAAGGCAGGTGTAAGAAAGAAAGGGGGCAGGGAGGGAGAAAGAGCAGGAAGAGACAAACCAGCACAATAGCTTCCAAAAAGAAAATATGCAGCTTTTGGATTTGGCACGTGGCCAGTGACAGATACGAGCATGTTTGGGACTCGTTAGTGAACGCCACTTCTGTAAATGTCTTAGTCAGCTTAATCCTGTCAGTGAGAAAGAAATGACTCTTTTCCTGGTGAGTTAGCATTTCTCAAGCCCTTCCATTCTATGAAATGAATTACCTAAGCCCTCAAGGAGCTTATCCTAGAGGTCGCAGCAGAGCTGAGGGAACAGTCTTTCTTCAGTGAGTCAGACCTTTATTTTTCTCCAGGCGACATGGTGGATTTAAAACAATGCAGTACTTTTCAGATCCTTGCCAGTTTTGCTATTGCGTATGTTTTAGAAAGACTACTTTTAAAAGAAATAATTCTATCACACTCACACCTGAATGTGACCTCTGATTGGGTTGTCGTGTGTGGTTTTACACGTTATCCCTGCACAGCTCTGAGGGCGTTCTTAAAACAGGCTGCGGTGTCAGTGGGGCCTCTCAGACATGGTACGGTGCAAAACTTGCTAGCCTGAATTCCCCTTCCTCCAAAGGATAAATGTAGACCATTAGATGTTACCATGAATACACACTTCAGCAAAACCAAAATGGTTTGGTCATTCCAACCTTTTAGAGAAATTTTAGTTTAAGAAAAACCGCCTCTCAATGACTTTTACTTAATTTTTATTTTTTTAAGAAGGAAGTTTTTTTTTTTTTTTTAAGATTTTATTTATTTATTTGACAGAGATCATAAGTAGGCAGAGAGGCAGGCAGAGAGGTGGGGCGGGGGGGTGGGAAGCAGGCTCCCTGCCGAGCAGAGATCCCAATGCTGGGCTTGATCCCAGGACCCTGGGATCATGACCTGAGCCAAAGGCAGCGGCTTAACCCACTGAGCCGCGCAGGCACCCCCCTTTTACTTTATTTTGGAAAGGGGCTCATTACCTAGTATTGCAGGTGTTGTAGAAGCTGGAATTGAGATGAGCCCAGAAGTGGCCAGAAGTGGAAAGGAGTAATTAACATTAACCATTCCTATTCCTCTAGGGATTTAAAGCTGAAAGACTGATTTTCGAGCAAATCAGTGGGAAATTTTTTTTTTTTTTTTTGAACTGGTCACTAAAATGACTCTGGTCTACCAGTTAGGCGTCAAAGATTACTCGAGATAATCCCCAACTGACTTGATAGCAAGGCTCGGTATAGGAAGAGAGAGAATGACCCAGCATTTAGTTAGTATTATGTGTCCAGCTCTGTGTCTGAATTTTATAGGAAGCAAAATATGTCATGTGGTAAAATTGAAGGATTAGTTGTAATAATTAAGGATAGAATGTTATTCCTAAATTTATAGCAAGCACATGATAAAGCAGAACTTTTAAATTATAGGTTTGGTTGAAATGTGGAACAAAAGACCTGCATTGGCCCCTGTAACAACCGGCCTAACAATGTGGTAATTACAAGCTACACTTTAGCCCGCACAACCTCAAGTGTAATTTACTGAATAGATTAACAAGAAGCAACAAAGAAAGGGACTAACCTTCACAAAGGCCTATTTTGTGCCACATACTGGGTTAGATCCATAACTATTACTGATTCATTTAATTCTCATTATCCCCCTGGAAAGCAGATTTTGCCCTCCTATTTAATATGCTAGATTTCTGCAGGCTTTTAAGTGCTCACGATCACCTCATGAGAACACCCAAGTTATTACGGACTCAAATACCTTGCTCTCTCTGCTGTCCCAGAATGACTCTCGGATACAGCATAGTAGGTGTACAGACTTGGGAATATTTTAAGGGAGAGCACTCAGACTTGGGAATATTTTAAGCGAATAAAGGAACTGTAATTATAAGCGACATGCACTGCCCAACTGATCAAATGTTATTTGCTGCGGCTGATAATGACCTACAATGGGGCACCCTACGCAGTCTTAAAGCTCTTTTGATGCCGCTTAATGAAACGATCCTTCTTCATTTCTTCTTTGCTCAGTTCACGGTTAAGAAATGATCTCCAGAACTGCCTTGTGTTTTCCGTGATGATCAGTTCTCCAAATGCCAATTATAAATCACTTAAAACATTCCAAAAATGTTCATGTGAGAACTGTTTGACTTAGAGACATGGAAATTGAAACAAAGTCAAAGTAACTCAAAATAAGCTGTAACTAAGAAAGTCCCATGTGTCTATCCTAAATAATGAGGAGCCTGTAAGCCTTCGGCTTCAGGGTGCGCATGGGTGGCTCAGTGGGTTGAGCCTCTGCCTTCCGCTTGGGTCATGGTCTCAGGGTCCTGGGATCGAGCCCCACGTCCCTCTGCTCAGCGGGGAGCCTGTTTCCTCCTTTCTCTCTGCCTGCCTCTGCCTACTTGTGATCTCTGTCAAATAAATAAACAAAATCTTAAAAACAAAAAAGAGAAAGAAAGACTGACTTCAGTTAAGAGAAGTTATTTCAGTAAAATCATACTTAGCTCATACTATCTATATTCAAATTATGCAAAAGTCAAAGTAGTCTTCACAATGAAGTAAAAATTCATGTTAAATGACATGGACTGACTCATAAGTTGCTTACATGGGTTTTGATGTCAAGTGATGGGAAAACCAGTAGTTACTATTCAGTAAGCACTTAACTGCATGTCACACACTGTGACCACTCTGCTCCTCAAAACATGACTGCATTTAATCCTTGCGATAAGTCTGTGAAAGAGGTATTCTTATCTCCACATTAAAGAGAAGGAAGTTGGGCTCACTGAAATTGGAGAACTTGGCCAGCGTTAATGCAGTTGGACAAAAGCCCCATCTGGACATTCTACCTGCGTATCAATGGCCAAAGCCCGTGATTTTAACTACTACTTCATGCTGTTTATAATTAGGTGATATTTTACTTATGTCTTTTTTTTAATGAATATATAATGTATTATTTGTTTCAGGGGCACAGGTCTGTGAATCATCAGTCTTACACTATTCATAGCACTCAGCTGATATTTTAGAGAAGAACATTTTTTAAAAAAATGTTTTTAATGAGCAGCAAATATTTGGAAATCTCTTCCTATTGTCTTAAAAAAAATTTTTTTTTTCCTGACAGGGAACCAAAGTCCTGCAGATGTTCATGTGGTACCTGAATCCACGGCAGGTGTTCGATCTTTCTCAGGAGGGGCCCAAAGATGCGTAAGTCTGGAAACAGCCCACCATGGTCCGTACCGGTTTGGGCAAGCGAGAAGGGCTTCTGCTGTGAAGTCAGGCTTTCTTATTAGATTACCTTGTGAAATATTTGCTGACCATCCCTCATTGACTTTCTCAACTGTGGTCACCTCCCTTAAGCCTTCGTCTGATGTAAGAGCTTAAGTATCCCTACTCTTCTTTGGGCTAATTCCCTTCCAGACCAGCTACACAGTTGTTATCCCAGGACATCCTTCTAGTGTGCTTGTGTCTCACGGGCAAGCAACTGTCGATTATCTACAAGCGTGCACTGAGGAAGGATCTGTCATTTTTCTGCTTACTCATGCTCAGCTTGGGGAGGTGCATCAGTGAGACTGTAAGTGGATCTTTGGAGAGTGGCCATATTTATTTATGAATATGTTCATGTATTTAAATGAGAGGTGGTGTGTGTGCGCCTGTGTCCACTGGAGACAGATTGATTGATTATGCCTATGGATTCCGCCCCAGGACAGGAAGACTTTTTAATTCCTGCTCGATCCCTTTTTCTGAACTTCTCAGAAGGTTCATTCTGTTAGGAGTATTGAAAATCAAGTTTAGACCTGGGTGACATGTATCCTGTATCTTCCCTTTGGTGGTGGCAGTGCTATAGATGGTGGGAAAGAGCTGGGCTGTTTCTGCTACTGTCCATCCCTATTTTAAAACCCATGTATTGAGGTAGTTTGGATGTCATCAGATAAACATTAGAGCTTAAGGGATACTCATTATTTTTAAACAAATAACAATACCAGAGGCAAAGTAATCTAGAGAAATAATATTCCTGTATTAAATGGACAAATCATATATTTGAAACATTCAGGAGAACATTAAATATAAAAATTAATTTCTGCCATCATTCTTTTAATCTATGAACTTTTTCACCACTAGAGTTCGCTATAAAACTTCTATATTTTTTTCTGTATTTGGATGGACTAAGGCAAAGCTGCTACCCTGGCTTTTGTCCTTTTGGATGCTTTTCTTAAAATCTTATCACTTTGGCTAGACTTTAGGCAGAGCCTTCATAGGTCATTCCTAAAGAATGTGGCCGGATAGGACATGTTTCCAGAAAGAAAAAAAACAGCAACAACTTGATTTTGAAGATGGTATATTTTAGAACAGAGGCATTGACAGCTTCACTTAAGGAAATGTTCTAGCAGGGGTGCTATAATTGTGTTTTCTCAAGAGCCAACATGAAAAATGATCTAATTTTAAACAAATTTTAAATGAAGAAAAACCAGTAAGTCTTCCCTCTTTGGGCGGAAGCATATAAATTTGGCTTGAGAGTTGGTGAGTGAGTGGAGAGGGGGCTAGAATTGCAGGTGTGGCGGTAATGCTGCGGGCGTTCTCCCGCCATTCTGTCTCTCGGAAGAGGTTTACTGGGATTAAGAGTGGAAAGTATAAGTTTGAAAAGCAAATCCAGGAAAAGCTGACAAAAAAAAAAAAAAGGAGGAGACACATAATGACTCCTGACTATGGATTAAGGAGGATTTTCTTTGAGAAAGGAGGAAGGGGCATGATGGGAAAAGAAAAGGAAGTCGAAATGAATTAGGGAAATCATATGAGTGGATACATTAGTCGGGATTATGAGAGAGAAAACTCTGGGACATCGTGACATCCCATTCCAGCGTCGGCCATTTAAAAATGATTCTTGCTACCAACCGCTGCAACCGCTGATCCCTTTGTTGGGATCCATGCCCACAGTGATATTATTATCCTCATAGTTATGCCTTTTCTCCAGGGACGTCCCCTCATCCTCTTTTGCCCTGTGGTTTCTCTGCAATGGCCAGTGATGAGCTCTTTTGTTTACTTCATGTTCTTTTTCCTCTACAGGCTTGAGTTGTATAGGAAAGTACCAAATCTGCGAATTCTGGCCTGTGGTGGGGATGGAACGGTAGGTCCTCAAAATAGAATCAAGCTCTCTTACTTATTTCTTCTTTCTTTTGCTTTCCTTGTGACAGTTCTCTTTATTATTTCCTACCACACCTCTTTCCAGTTCCCTAAGACCTAGGTCTCTGTCATGGGAATCGTGGCCCATAAGTCATGGTTATTGTCTCATGGATTCATACTTGGTCTTCCTAAATTGTGTCTTATTCTCTCAGCTCTGTTGTATCCTTTCCTGTTCTACAAGGTAAGGATGTGGCAAGATCATTACAATGAAGGTTATAGATGACTGAATTCTTCACTTAAAAAAACTACTTAATTTCTTTGTGTTTTTTTGTTTTGTTTTATTTTGTTTTGTTTTTAATTTCTTTGGTTCTTAATCATCGGTCACAGTCATTAAGGAGAAGTACGTGGACAAAATTATTGCATTTGTTCTTTTTTTTTTTTTAAAGAATTTTATTTATTTATTTGACAGAGATCACAAGTGGGCAAGAGAGGCCGCAGAGAGAGAGAGAGAGAGAGGGAAGCAGGTTCCCCGCTGAGCAGAGAGCCCAACATGGGGCTCAATCCCAGGACCCTGGGACCATGACCTGAGCCGAAGGCAGAGGCTTTAACCCACTGAGCCACCCAGGCGCCCCTGCATTTGTTCTTTATGAGTAGAGATAAAACTTAGAATAATGACATTGGTTTGCCTTAAAGATAATCTCCTTTGTATTCATTTTTGAAGAAAAAGTGGAATTGGGCTGAAGTTTAATATTATGGGTTCATTTTCCTCTATTTGTCTTACTTGGTTCTCCATTTGCCCTGCACTTATGCCGGCATATCAGCAACGGGAAAGAACTGAGAACCACAACGTTTAGACTCTGCTACCCACTATCTTTTTCTTCTGTATTTGGAGTTTGCTCTCATAGGATCTAGAATTTTATTATGAACTATCTTTGGCTTTTCTCTAATCTCCCTAATTAGAATGTTATAGTCTCAAAGGTAGCAACAAAATCTTTGAACTCTCTCTCACAGCACTTAAGACCACATTGGATACACATTATATACCAAAAAATACAACTGGCAAAAAACAGAACAGTGTTTCTACAGGTCCCTTAAGCTACTCTCTGAAGATGAAAACGTTTTTTTAGTTGGAAAAATAGTGTTTACTGTTTGTCAAGATTCACAATACACGTTATTAGCTTATAAAAGTCATTATAAAATCTTACAACTGAGAAGTGAACCCAGTTCACTATTTAACCCATTGTCTTCCAAAACTTTTAGACCATGGAACTTTTTCTGCCACAATACCAATTAAAGTTCTATCAGTTGTAGGTTGTCGGGAGATACACTAAAGGATAGGCAGATTTCGAATTTTCCCATCTTTTTTTAGTAGAATTATATCCAAAAAAATCCTCTGGGGATATATATGTATATGTATATATGTATATGGTGTGTGTGTGTGTGTCTATATATATGTATATATTTGTATGTATATGTAATTATATTAAATATGTATTAGTATATTGCATTTAACATACATACCCATACACAGAGTGTTCTTAGCTCAGCTGTCCCCAGATTCATTGTCTTAAAATATAAACTTATTTAAGTGACCCTTTACTACAGTTCTTTTCCTTATTTTAGAATCTCCTTATCTTTCTATATGACTTCAGTATTTGCTCCCATCTTTTCTCCTCTAAATCTCAATGACAGCAGCAGAGAAGCTGAGGCTATGCCTGCTGTCCTGAGTACAGAGTTCTTACCTTTCTCCGCCGAAGTGACCATGACCTCAAACCCACATCCATTTCCCATTCCTTCTCTAGAGCTTGGGCCCCACCAATGATCGAGTGCCACCCCTTGCACATTCCGCACCCCCTGCCGGAGCCTCCTGGCAGGTTGCGCTCCATCTCCTTTTTTCTTCCTTTCCTCTGCTCAGCGGGTAGGTGTAGGACACACGTTCTAGGTTATGTGCGTTTGAGGCATCCTATGCAACTAGAGAAGTGTTTGAAAACCTGGAGCTTTAAAGCCTAAAGGACCAAAGAGAGCCGCGTCTGGATACTTGTGACACAGCTGCAATTAGGGAGTCCGGGCCAGAGTTCCGAAGGAGAATGAAAAGATGGAAGTAGAAAGGACCTCTCCTAGGCTATTCTGTCAAGAAAAAAAGCCAAAACCAAAATACAGAGGAGTTTCAGGAAAGAGGCCGCGGTTATATCCTGAAGGAGAGACCGGAGAATTATCATCGATTTTGGAACCTAGGAGGTAACTAGTGGTTTTCAAGAAAACCATCTCAATAGCGTGTCTGGGACAAAACCCAGAATGACAAGCAAGTGAGACTTGGTAGATTGTTAATGAATCCTAAAGACCAGACCCAATTACAGTGTTGGATATCTGTGAGTACGCCCTGGTGCCATTAATAACACCTTTTTGACATGAAGACTCCCTCGTTCTCCTACTCAGCCTGTCTTTTCTATCCTCCTTTCTTTGAATATACCATAATTAATAGGTACTCCGCAAGGCTAGATATCACTCTTCTTTTATGTTCTAGGTAGTTTTTCCTCTTAGGGACCGTATCGATGTTCCTGGCTTCCGTTTTCACCTCCTTCCACATCACTCACAAATGCACTAGACATTTGTACTCGGGTCCCTTGGAACAGGCATGCCCCAAAGGAAAGTAGCAGATTTACCCAAGGGTCAGGGCCTACTTTTGTACTAATTCTTTTCTCAACAGTAATCTCTGTAGTTTAATCACTCAGAATCAAGACTTGGCTTATCTTGTACCTTATATGCAACCAGGTTTTATTTTATTTCTTTACTTGGCTAAAATAGATGTGTTGTGGAAGAGGCCTGGAGTTTATGAAATGTTTTTCTAGATAAGTGATTGATATTTTTAATCTGGTTCTTTAGAATATGAAACTTTTAATTTTGAGGAGGGGCAGAGTCTCTGTAAAGGCGAGGCCTCCTGATGGATTTATGAAGAAAGCTTGATGGCTTGAGGCAAGTGAAGAACAATTTCTGAGAGTATCAGGCGTACGTGTGACATAAGGCATCCAGCCTTTACTCGGTGAGCATATCAATCACGGGGGAAGCTGTCAGAATTCTGTCAGCACAGTGACAGGGTCCCAGGGAGATTCAGGAATGGATTTTTTTTTTTTTTTTGACTGATTAAGAGGAGGCTGAATTAACCCTTAACTGCATTAGTTTGTGCGCAAATTATTATTTCATATATAGATGTCTTGTGTTAATTTGGAAACAAGGTTTTGGTTCCGCTGCTGCTTTGTGTCACTCTGCTTCCTTGCACTTTAAAAAAAATTTTTTTTTAAGATTTTATATATTTATTTGACAGACAGAGATCACAAGTAGGCAGAGCAGCAGGCAGAGAGAGAGAGGAGAAAGCAGGCTCCCTGCTGAGCAGAGAGCCCGATGCGGGGCTCGATTCCAGGACCCTGAGATCATGACCTGAGCCGAAAGCAGAATCTTTAACTCACTGAGCCACCCAGGTGCCCCTACTTGCACTTTTAAATAACCCATCTCCCAGCTCTGCTCTTGTCAGCAGAAGAGCTGGTTGGGTGCCTATGTTTCTGTGGCTTCCAAAAAGAAACAAGGTTTCTTACCATCCTTTGAGACCTTCTAAGTCTGCAGAGGGATACGCCGGGTTCCCTAAGGGTCTTCATGGTCGCAGCATTGTAATAGTATAGACTGTTGTTCTTCAAGAGAATAACGATACAAACCACATTTTCAAGTTCTCTAGAAGTCACTTCAAGTCAGAAGCAGGGAAAATTAATTTTATAATACATTTTATTGAACCTCAGATATCCACAAGATTGTCATTTCAACATGCGATCATGGAAAAATCACTAATAAGATCATTTCTTCTTTTTTTTTTTATAATTTTTTATTTTTTTATAAACATATATTTTTATCCCCAGGGGTGATGAGATCATTTCTGTTCAATGCGTGCTGTCTTCAAAATGCGGCGTATATTTCTCCATCCCGCACCTCCAGTTTGTATCAGACACATTCCAGTGCTCAGTTGCCACGTGTGGTCAGTGGAGGCGCAGTGAACAGTGCAGGTGTGGTCTCTTTGGAACTGGTTAGCACAGCCCCAGGGCGGCCGCATGGTTGCAGTAATTGGATGGGCTCATCTCACCTTCTATCTCTAGGCTGGAAGGAAACTCCCCTAACTCAGGAATGATCTCAGACTTTCATGTTTATAAACGAGCTGCTTTTTGGGGTCATGCGGCAGTTGTATATTCTTTCCCATCCTTCGCCACGTCTCTGCCTATCCAGCTCCACATAGCTTAAATATTGGAGGGCATGTGGGCCAAGACCCCAGAGGCACACATACCCGCCCCTTCCTGTGTGATGTGATCCCTACCTATCTGGCTGCTGACTTTGGTAATGGGGCTGGGTCTGCTGGTCCGCCCTTGACCGTGTGAACGTCTTTCCAAAGGCCTGGAATTAAACGATCGGGCCATCCACTTCATGTTTTATTGCTTGATCACTTGTCTTCCCTAGATGAGGATACACCCCAAACAAGAGGCTCCTCCGTGCCCTGACTTACTGCAGCCGCAGCAGGGAAGAAAGTGTATTTCCCTTGAACTGACAGTGACAAGCCCACCATTCCGAGCCTCTTTCCTCCCAAAGCCTCAGCTTATCTCTGTCTCTTCACCCGCCTCCCCATCTCTCTCCCCTTCTATCTGGATTTCTTTAGGGCTGACTTTAAAAACATTTAACACATGAGTACTTGTAAGCTATGAAGTACAAACATAAAATATCAAAAGGAAGACTCGTGGTGTACACATCTGAGAGGGCAATTTGAACTTAAGTGCTGCCTTGATGGTCTTTCAGGTCAGAAATGTTGGCCTTGTTTCCTTTTGATCTCTCACTATGTCCATCTTCACTTTTCGCCAGCCTAGAAGGCAATGCAATGTGTACCGGGTCTGGTCAAAGAAAGTGCCGATTCGCTGTTCTCCCAGCCCCTCAGCCGGCTCTAATGTTAGTACATCGCAGGACGATGGTGCTCCGCATGTGCCAGGCCCACACCGGGTGACGGCTCGGGTACCCCATGCACCGCACCAGGAGTGGCTGCGCTCCCCAGCTGCGGGCAGCCCTCACCGCCGGCTGCTCTGCTCAGGGACAAAGCCCAGGAGCCTGGCCTTCCATATGGGGCAGCCCTGCCCTTCCTGACACAAAGGCAGGACAGAACATTGCAAACCGGGAAATGATTTCACCCAGTCTGGATCGTTTTCTTCAGTTGTGGTGGAAAATATGCCGAGTGCTATGTTTTGCGGTTAATTACATCTAACTGAAGGGGTCCAGGATGACTGGTGGAGACAATTTGGGGAAAGCTTAACAAACAATCCCGGCCACACACCCGAAGCCCAGATTCCTTGAAGGAGCGGTTCCGGGTAAGAGAGAGGCTGCGGTAACAGCCTTGTCCCAGAAGATCTTTTATAGTGTTTTGCTTTTTAAGGACAGATATAGATTATTAAGATCTGTCTCCTGCTGTTGTGGTTTTTTTTTTTTTTTTTTTTTTTTTTTTTACATTCTCTCTCTCTCTCTCTGTAACACTTTTCTGCTTTAGCACAGCTTGGGTTTTCTGCGTTGGATAGTCTCTGGAAAACTTTGGATTGATGGCAGTCAGAGGTGGTATTGATTTGTGACCCTGAGGTTCAGTTTTAAGTGGAGAGACAGAAGGAGGGCATTTTGCTTCTGGGAAAAGGAAGTAAAAAGGAAAAAAAATAAAGCTTAATCGTAGCAGCTAATGTTAATTAAGCATTTCCTTATGTGAGGCAGATGCTACGTAATGTTTACGTGTCATTTAGCTGGTAACAAAACCCTAAGAGTCTTGGGAACTTGGAAAGATTGAGTGGCTTACCTCAACTTGCCCAGCCAATGTGTGATGGGCTCCGTTTTCCCCTTTAGCCCTACATTCTGTGGCCTTCTGAGGAAGCCGGTTTGGGGTCATACATCTCTTGGGTGCAAACAACTATTAAGGATGGTACAAAGCAACGATACAGACCCCCCTCTGCCAAAGAACTATTGTTAGTCCAACACTGATGGACTTGAGAGAATTTCATGACCTATCTTGACTCTGAAAGGCAGGTGACATCTGGTGACTCCAGGGCTATGTGATGATGGAACCCTAAACCTCCCTGATTGTTTTCAGGGGAAAAATAGAATATTTGGCCATTGGACAAAGAAGGTAGGATGTATCTATGCAGTTCTTAAATCAGTTGCTAAGAAAGGGGATGATCCTTTCCTTCAAATCAGTTATACATTTTCCTTTTCTGCTTGGGCCAGGTGTGAGAGAAAGAGAAAGAGGGAGGGTGAGAAGTCCACGTGTCCTGAGGGCTCCTGCCTCTCCGAGGAACCAGATAGCACAGGATCACATGGATTCTTGGCGACTTTGAGAGAACAGGAGCCCCTTCAGAAGGTCTGAATGAAGGCTATATCCTGATGAAAGGATTATTAGATGATACCCATCAATTTATGGACATTACGGGACACTCATTTCAGTCTCATTCGAAAAGTGTTTTTGTTTCATGTGCTGTGGACTAACCCCACCTTCCCGTCCATCTTGGCATTAGCCTTCTTCCCGCAGTTACAATTTTTCTTTGCAGGCTTCTCTCCAGAGGAAGTTACTTTATCGTGTTCTTGCCTTTCTCTTTACTTTGTCTCCCTCCTTTGACTCTTCCTTCCTAGCTGTTTGTATGGTTTCCACCGCTCTTGAGACGCGAGCAGGTTTCCTGGAGGTGACTCAGGCACCCAGCTTGGGGAGATGTCCTGTGTTGGAGGTCTGCCAGTGAGCCGGTGGGAAGGTGGGCCCACCACTTAGAGGCTTTCTCCTTCCAGCCTCCATGCGTCTCCACTGTCTTTGGGTGACGGCCTCAAGCAGGACTCCTTCATACCCTTTTCCAGAGGGAGCTTCTTTCATATATGGCCTCCTGCCAGGAGGGGTGACCTCTTACTCCCTATGATCAGACAGAAGCTAAACTCCTGGCTTCATTGGCCTGCCATTTTGTGTTTGGTTTGCTTCTGGTCCCTGAAGATGTATTTTTCTTGTCATTGTGCCTAGAACGCAGTGGGCATTGGAAATGTGACCACATGACATTATCTTTACCAGGAAAAGAGACTGTTTTCACCTGAGCATTTAAAAAAAAAAAAAATGTGTAACTTAAATCTACCTGAAAGAAAGTAGACTGACTTGTGAGTACAATTCGTAAGGGGCAACCTGAGTGTTCACCTCTCAGAGAAAGTTCTAAAGAGACTGCCTTTCACCTCTTGGAGAAAGTTCTAAAGAGACAGGGGTTGTTGGATTCAATTTCCACTGTGTTCTGTTGCATCTCCGAGAGGCTCTGGGTCTGTGCAGGACTGTTTGCATCTGTCGTCGGTGATCCCTGATGCTGGGATTGCTGTTTCCCCGTCTTGTCGTTTCGTAGAGGGGAGCTACCTACTGCGTGCAGCCTGTGCTCTCAGCGGCGCGGGGATGGGCACAGGCATCAGAACTCGTTAGCATCTGACCCACACTTCGACAGCAAGCTTTGTTACTACCGTCTGTAGAAGGACTAGGAACACGTGGGGTCAGAATCTAAGGAGTCATCCACAAGAGATTTGCCTGGTTTGAGGGAATGGAGGGACTTCCAGGTTCTTCTTTACTCTGGCGTTTTAGTCCGTCATATTGGGAGACCATCGTGATATGCCCTTCTAGAAGGTAAACACAATTTTAGGCTTCTTGATGGACAGTCAAGTTTTACATCCTGGGACGAAATATTGGGGTAGAGAAAGGATGGAGTCTCTAGAAGCAATCAAGAGACCTGATAAGATTCCTATGCTAACACTCCTTGTTGCTTAAAACCTTGAGCCAATTACATAACCTCTTTGCACCTCATTTATTAATAAATCTGCAAATTAACTGAATTTGATTGAGTAATTTCTAAGACTTCTCCATCACTCCAAAGATTTCAAAAGTACAAAAGCCACTGTCTCCAGCACAGTCAGGCCATATCCAGGCCATATTCCAGAACAGAATTTAGGTCTTTATTTAAAGGCTCCCTGCACCACAGTGGTTAAGAGGTTAGCGGTGGTGTTTGGCGTACCTGATTTTGAATGCCAGTTGTATTGTATAAATGATATGATATTAAGGAAGTCATTGAATCTTCCAAATTTTGGCTTCTGCATCTATCAAATGGAGATGAGAATCATTCCTACCTTACAGAATTGTTTTGAACTTTAATAATATGGTTACAGAGCTTTGCTCAGGAATCAGCAATGGTAGGTCCCTCTTTTTATTCACTATAAGCTCCCTGAGAGCAGCCATCTGCCTTACTTATCTTAGCCCAGCTCATTCGTCTTATTTCTTTTGCTTAGTTCTGTGTTTTGTATGTAGTAGTGTTCAATAAATGTACTGTCAAAGTATAATTTTCAAAATAATTTTGAATAGGACTCACACAAATATAGAATAAATACATGTCAAATTTAGTTAGGTCTTTAATGAAGAAACCAGCAAGATGATAAAGTTGATTTATTGGAGAAGTAGAGGGAAAGGATTATGTAGTTATACCAAAATAATTTTTCTAAATTTGAGACATAATTGGTTTATGGCCTTATGGGGCAATAAGACCAAATCTTCAACATAATCTTTTATTGTCAACATTCATATCTCCACAGGACAAACATTCCTGTTAACCTACAGTCATAAAGTTCTTAGGCCTGTGAAACACTATTTGAGTATGACATTGTGAGAATATGCAACTTTCTTTTTGCTATTTCCGGGTTTGGAGTAATTATTCTAAATAGTTATGAGACCAAGCCTAAAGTATTGTTTATCTTAGAAAAAGATTAAATGGGAATATGATTCTAATATGTAAGTATCCATTTTCTAACTAAACTTGTAATAAGTACTAGGACCAACCATAATTATGTTTTCATGATGTTTCATTAAAAAGAATATAGGGATATTTAGGAAAACGCTACTAATTTCTACAATGATGTTTTGGAGGGTAAGTATTTAATGAGTGCTTATATGGACCACATCGAGGGCTTTATATACATTTGAGTTAAATCTGTAAACAGTCTTGTGAGGTAGGCATTATCTCCATTTTGAAAATCAGATAAATAAATCTCAGTGAGGTTAGGTAATTTAATCAAGATTATGTAGCCAATATGAGCCAGAATTGAAATTCAGTCTGATTCTGAGTCTCGTATTGTCTCCAGTGCCTGTATTATAAACCTCCCTAAAAATTTTAAACTGTTCTAAATTTTAAGGTAGATTCCAAGTTAAACATACAGATGATTGGGTCTGGTTCTGCTTCTAAGACAGCACATACGAACAGTCCTTCTCCTTTTAAGAGACTCACCATTTTAAAACCGTTTCAGATAAGTAGTCTGTTTCCTGGACACTAGATTCAAATATATATGTTTGAAAGAAAAGTCACGCCATTTCATTTGCTTTTTAAAACTTTCTTCTCTATCGCTTCTCAGCCTTTTGGCTCAGAGCCAGTGTAAAGCTTTCGTCTCAGGTTGTCTTTGTCACTTACCTATCTTTCTTATATCCCTTCTGGCCCTCACAATGTCTGTAGGTGGGCTGGATCCTTTCTATTCTGGATGAACTACAGCTGAGCCCTCAGCCTCCCGTCGGGGTCCTTCCTCTGGGGACTGGGAACGACCTGGCCCGAACTCTCAACTGGGGAGGGGTAAGAACTGCCCTCAGGGGCTGCCCATGCTGTCAGGTAGGAGAGACCGTGAAGCTGCAGATGTTCTAATGGAAGGGGGCTATGCTACCGCTGTTCAAAGAATAAGTTAGAATTGAGAATCGGCACCCACGCATCATGATTTCATCTGGGACCTTCTTCAGTTTAAATTTAGAATCATCTAGAGAAGAAAGTGGGGTATAAAGATGGGGGTTAATACATAGGCCTAGGGCTTCTTGAGGTATCCATTGAAAGGTGGTGGGGTGGGTTGGCCTCAAGTCTTCATGTAAAGACCTGACTTGATCTTGACCCTTAGCCCTGGCCAGAATACCAAATCTGGGTCAGATTACAATTCCTGCTTTGGGAGAGTTACAGATTTGGGGGACGATTTGTTTTTCTGGTTGGTGTCATCATGGCTCTTTTGTCCAGGTGGCCAGCTGTCCTTTCCACCAGAGAGCCGACTTCAGGCAAGCTTAGTGGAAGAAGTTTACCTGTTACTAACCAGTCATTTTATTAATTTTTTTTTTTTTTTACAGAGTTAAGGTAGCAAGAAGGCACACCTTGCTAACATAGGCAGCCCCACCAGCTTTTTATCTACTCATAAGAGAGGTTGGGCTAGGCTCCATGAAAATTATCATCAGATCTTAGCAGATAACAATTTGACCTTTGTGTGAATTAACCTCGCTTGGGTGATAATTATCTTCAGATATTAGCAGATACTCATTTGGTTATTGGGTGAATTAACCTCCTACAGGTCTTTTTTATATTTTTCAAGTGGGCATAGTAGAAATAATAATAATACATTAGTTGCTTCATGTAAATAGGTTGATCGCTGTTAACATCTTTCATCCACATCAGTGACTTGAGTATCCTTAATATTCATGCTGCAGTAACACATGCTCAGGGAGTAAGTGGTTGCCTAAGAGGGCTGTGCCTCAGACAGACTCGCCTTAGGCCATGCAAAGAACAGTGTCCCACTATAGGGTTAGGGAGAGGTGAAGAGGTGGTAACAGAAAAAATCATCTATTCTGTGCCACCTTGATTCTTTTCCTCCTTTTCCATACACAGTTTTTCTGTGTATCTCTCAGATGCCTCTAGTGGCATGTAGGGGACTCCTGTTTTCATTTTGACAGAAGTGACCCTCCAGCATGGCCTCCAGATGTCTACCTGTGACTCTTGGTCCTTGGTACTGGCAAAAATTACTCCTCACCTCAAACCAGTTAGAGCAGTATTGCACTACGCATGTTACTGGTGACTCTTGTCTTAGATTCTAAGTACTTCAAGGGAACCCAGGCTTGCTAATTGCAAAACAAACAGGGAGCTATAGCAGAAGAACTCTTGCTTGCAGGAAATGGCTTTGGTTACACTGTTCGTTGCTCTAGGTGGCAATGGGTATATTCTTTGATTCTTTAGGGCTACACTGATGAACCTGTCTCTAAGATCCTTTGCCAAGTAGAAGATGGGACAATTGTACAGCTAGATCGTTGGAACCTCCATGTGGAAAGAAACCCAGACTTGCCTCCAGAAGAACTTGAAGATGGCGTCTGTAAGGTGAGAGAGTTCTTTCTTCCCCAGAAGGGAAGCCTTGAACGTGTACCTGAGTCACAGGAAGTGCAGTCCTGGCTGGAGAGGCATATGGTGATTCCTTCCTATGACATAACAGAAATTGGTGTTTGAGTTTATGGCTACTAGGCCTGTAGGGTAACACTTTTCCATGATTCTGCCCCATAG
Organism: Mustela lutreola; assembly: GCF_030435805.1. Classification (NCBI taxonomy): domain Eukaryota; kingdom Metazoa; phylum Chordata; class Mammalia; order Carnivora; family Mustelidae; genus Mustela; species Mustela lutreola. Next base: position 186,764,937 of record NC_081293.1, on the reverse strand, counting down.
ACCTCGAAAGACTGAGATTTCCCATCTGCCTCCAGAGCTAAGGGAGCTGTTCTCCATCCTCAGTTTCCTCACCAGAAAGAATGTATTCATTTTCTAATCTGTCAGGCGTTGCAAACCCATGACCTATTAGAAGGTGAAAACTATGGATGGGTGTTCTGAAGCTTTAAGCATGTGGTGTTTCAATGGGAAGATAACCTCCTGAGATTTGTAGTCTCCTATTAAATCTCTCTTATGTGAAGCAAGTATGAAGTAAGTCAGCTTCATCACTTGGTTGGGACTTGAAGATCCCCAAGTAAATATTTTCACTTAGTATTTTTCCTTCAGTGACTGAACTTTCATTTCCACCCAAGACAAACCAAGAGACACAGTAGTACATACGTTAATGCACAGCCCCAGGAGAACATTTGGTTCTAAGTTCTGGCCTCAATTTCAGATAAATCTGACACATTGCCAAATAGTCATTTCCTGCATATTACCTTCCACTTTTCTTTGGTGATAGTGTTTTCAAAGTTTTGCACAAGAACCTCCATGTGCAAATTATGGGGCCCAGTCTCCATTGACTCTGATCAAGTAAATGCAGGGTTAAGGCCCTGGATCTGTACTTCCAGTAGCATCCCTGCTTTATTGGATTATGCCATTGGTTGAGCCCACATGTCCTAGGCATTTCCACTTTAAAATAAATTGAGCAAGATATCCTTTTAAACCAAACCAAAACCTAGTCACTCAGTAGCACCGTGATCCTGACCAAGGGTGATAAACACTCAAGTTTATTATTTGGCTAAAATAGGTTAAAGTATGTTTTATCTTGTCCTCACGTTTTTTCTCCTAAGCCATGATCCAGAAATTGTGAGGTTTCTAATAGATACCATGACTGCTTCATACATTTGCATTCCTAAGTCACAGTGTTGTTTGAAACTGCAGTTATCACCTTGGGATACGATACTTCTTTCTGATGTGTTCGACTCACAGAAGCTGGGTAGGATAGAGCCAAAGTGAAAAGAATTATGCCGTACGGAAATTTTAAGGTCCTTTCCTCACCAAGATTAGAATGCTTAGGCCCTCAGTCAAAATCTCTATTTAAGTCTCCACCTGACAGCTTACAAAATGGAAAGACTCCTTGGTACAGCCAGAGAACACTAATCCAGATAATTAAGGGTTTTGAAAAACTGGATTTTTGAGGAGATATATAGGAAATTGGGGCAATTTTTCCTGGAAAATATGAATATGAACTTAATAATGGAATAAATTGGGATATTATTTAGGGGATGGTGACCAGATGTTCTCCTAAAGCTATTGGTGAATGCTAAGACATGGGTTAGAATTGTAGCCAAGAAAGCATAAATGGTAGGGATGAATATATCTGTGCTTTTGGCAAGATCACCAGCCCTTGCTGTTGTTACTAAGGCTTGGTATTTTGTTTAAGTGCAGGAACTAGACATTCTCAAATATGAAGCCAGGAGAATGAGACAAGATTTTGGCATTGTTCTGTGTTTAGTTTCTCCCCTGCTCTCCAGCCAGTTGTAGACGTTTCTAAAGGGACTGATTTGACCTCCAAATTTATGATAAGCTCTGACTCAGGGCCTTTCATGGGCGGTTCATTCTTTATTTCTATTGGATATTTCTATTCTGTTTTCTTTCCTTCTGTATTAATATCTGTCTTCCTGTTACTCTCCCTCTCATTTCATTTATCTCTTAATGCGATAAGGTCCTCACTCTAATCAAACAAAGTTTTACTGGTCAAGGGGCATAAGAAACCCTGTAATAAACTTACTTTTGAAATCTTAAGGGTTAAACACTTACTTCTAACAGAAGAGAAGTATATTTCTATCTGGAGGCTAAATCTGATAATTATCTGGAAACATTCTCCAAGCTGAGATGCTTCTCTCTTTGGTCTAACATTTACCTTCCACTCTGAGTTGCGGAAGGGAAAGTAGAAGAGCCACCGTTTCCTTTCTAGCATTTTCCATGTGCTTTCTCATTGTTTAACATGGAAGCCTTAAAAGCACCTAAGTTTTCCAGTTCTGTTGAAGGATTTTAGGTTGCATAGTCCTCACCTTTACTAAGCTTGCAGTGGTAGCAACCAGGGACCCAGAGGACTCTAGGAAGACTTGTGTGTGTACCCACATCTGTGTCTATGTATTTCATGATCATATTAGAGATAAAAGGTCTGACAGACTAAATCGAAATCTGAATAATACTGATAAATATGTCTATACACATAATTTTTTTTTTTCTGTATAGATCAGGGGTAGCTAAATGTTTCCCACTGCCTTGTTGCTTATGACTTATATCAAAAAAGGATTTTAAAAAATGGAAGTGGAAACATATTAAATATTATTTATTTAAAGTTGCAGTATTAATATGCTGGCCATAAATTCTCAATAAGTTTATCTTACACATGACCCTTCCATTAGCTTACACATGACCCTTCCATTCGGATTGACTTTCTGAGTTTGCTTAGTGAGTCATTCTTTGTAGCTATTGGGGCTGTGCTTCCCCTCAGCTTAATTGGGCTCTCTTATTTAATATCCACAAGAAGAGTTCCCATTTAATAATTTGTATCTGCATTGCTTGTTTCCTATACTACTTAAAATTCTTGGAAGTCTTACTTGATTTGAGCTTTCACTAATGAATTAAAAAATCCCTTGTTCCTCATATGCAAACACCTTCTCCCTCTGGTTGTGACTTCTCTCTTTCCCAGGGACTGCCCTGGAGACAGGTGTCTGGCATTAGGCTTTATTTTACTCTTTCTGCCTGGTCACGCACCACTTCACCTGTACTTTGTTCATCATTGCAGCTTCCTCTGAATGTTTTCAATAATTACTTCAGCCTCGGATTCGATGCCCACGTCACACTGGAGTTCCATGAATCCAGAGGTGAGGACAACGTCCCATTTCCATCTCCCAGGGAGGAAGTTTCCAGCAGGTGTTTTGCATGTTCCCTTCTGTTTGTATATCACTTAAATATTGACAGTGTGCGTCAGTGTTGTTCATTTTAACTTTCATGATGACCCTGGGAGCTAGAATAAGATAGGAACTTGTTACAGATCGGACCCTGAGACCTAGTTGTTTAGGGTCTCAGAGATGTAAAGGACAACACAGATGGATAGTCCCGGTCTCAGACCGCTGATTTTTAAGTTTGACTCGAAACTTTGGGGTTAATGAACTACTAGGAAGAGATAAATCTTCTTTCATTCAAATCATTAGGATATTCACAGCTTGCTGAACCACCGATTGTTAACATTTTATAAACCAGGGCCATTGGAATCTGGCAGCAAAAACATACAAGTCCTCCCTGTGTGTGAGAAAGAGATAGCAGTCATCTTAAGGAACAGTAGGGGAGCTGATGAGTGTTGAGGTGGAAAGAAAGGCTGGTGATTGGATTGGTGACAGAGGTGCTGGGAATGCCCGCTGGACAAGCTAGAGGGACAAATGAGAACCGGTGGTAATTTCAAGGGCTGGAAGAGATGGAGACAAGATGAGGGAACAAAATTATTTTCGAAAGAGAAATAAGATGAAATAATGGCATGTGGTTAAATACTTCATCAGAAAATTTCTTATGCCATTCAGAGCTGAGAAAGTTGAGGATTTGGCCTAATGTTTGGAAGCCCCAAACGTCCGTGCTCACGCTCATTCACTGGTGTTTCTTCATCTCTCGAAATCTCTTATTAATGTAACTACATATATATGTGTCTTTGCCTGTATCTACATCTGTACCTAGTCTCATGGGAATAAGTTAATATATAACCAAAATCATGCTGGGCAGTAGGTTAGTGAGTGTGTTGTGAGATAAAACACATACGTGAGAGGATTATCTTACTTCTTTTCCTCCAGATTCTTCAAGAGAGTCAGTGGTTTTAACTCCTAGAATTTGAAATACAGAGACCTAAAAGAATTCAAATGTTCACATTCTACTAATAACCCAGAGGAAATTCTGATAACACTCTTACGCAACAAAGGTCAAGAGTGGAGTAGTAGGATTAAGGGCGTTAGAATACAAACTGTAAGTGAAGTCCAAACCTGTAATTCTTTTACTGAGATCAGCAGTTTTGGTAGGCTTTGCCTTCCTGCTCTCATGAGGCTTTGAGAGTTAAATGCCGTGTCAATTAAAAACAATATTCAGCATAATACTCTTCATCTCCATCCGTGTTGGTGTAAATTGTATCTACCATGTAAATCCGTGTCTTGGGTAATTGAATTTAAATGAAAAAAAAAAAAGTAAGATAAAATAATGATGATCAAAGAGAAAGCCATAGTTTGACTTTTCTCTCTGAAAGTTTGGTTGAAAACAGTACCACAGATATCACATACCCAGATCCGAAACACTACTACCTCCCATCTCCCTGTCATAGACAGCTCTTGGAGATAGATGCTCAGGGAGTCCTACTGTAGGGCCCACATTTATAGTCTGTTGGTCTCCCTATACTTAAGGAGACTTAATTTCGGGAAGTAAATGAAGATTACTTTCCTCATTTCTTAACCCATTTTTTTCCCCTCATATTCTTCAGGAGACTCTGGTTTTGGGCTTCTTAGCAAAATCTTTCAGTTTCTTAGCAATACTTATAATTATCACCAATGCATGAATCTTCCAAAATAGACATCCTGGCATGAAAAGAGACCTAAATGAGTAAGTGGCAGACAATGAGTTCATTCACGGGAGCCTAATATTTTGTCTAATTAATCTGACAATTTTCTAATGATACATTTCCTTGTACTGTGATGAAACTTTTGTGTCTCAGAGTGAAGGAAGCAGGAAGAGATATCAAGGGAGAAAGACCAGGCTTAGAAGAGAATTCTTGAAGGAAAGTGATTTTTTTTTTTTTTAAGTGGGACTACTTCTTTATTTGAGAAAGGAATATGCAAACTGTGGTATATATGTGTGTGTGTGTGTGTGTGTATGTGTGTGTATACATAGTTTAATGTATGTGTGATTATAAAACATTTGGTTAAAAGATTCAAAGACTAGTCTTTTAATAGGTTATTGTTGGGGCTTAGTGTAAGTGCCTTTGAGGAAAACCAGCCACTGGAGAGCTGATACAAGAGAATTGTTTCCTGAGATACTCTGCAGTATTCATGAAGATGGTATATAAATAAATATCGAGAAAATGTTGAAGTCAGGTTTAGTTGTTTAGTTGATAACCTTATACCAGAAGTGTGGACTTATTAATACCTGTTAATCTATTGACTTTTCATTAATTAAAAATCATTAATTTATGCTGAAAATTATAATTACTCAAGCTTTTTCTTTTTTTTCTTTTTTTTTTTTTTTTTTTTTTGCTTTTACTATTTTCTGTTTATTTGAATTTTCTTCACATTTTTACCTGGATAATCAAGAAATCTCAGGCTCTCCTACAAAAGGAAAAGAAAAATAACATAGCTGCATTTTCAATAGGGGCAGACTTACTTATTTCTTTTGATATTAAGTGGCTATTCTCAAGCCAAAAACACCAATAGCTGAGACTTCAAACTGTTCTCAAATGTAGACGCTCAGTGTGAGACTTCATGACAAAACTTGTATCATTTGCCATGAAATACCAGAAGGGTGACTCAAAGCCTCATGAGAGCCATTATAAAAAAAAAAAAAAAATGAGCTTGGATAGAATAACCTATTAGGTATTAATAAAAGGGGAGAGGGAGAGAGAGAGTGTGAGTGTGTGTGTGTATGTGTACGTACTTGGGATTTATGCTAATCTATCTACATGAAATGGGTAATAAATATAAATCTTACTAAGGCAGAATCTCTGAAAATGTAATTGCAGAAGCAATTTTTGGCATAGATGTGAAACAGCCCATCAAACACAGGGGATAATTAAAGGCATTTGAGATAGTTTATTGGTGGTATTACTGTTTAAACACTTTTAGAATCACCAGTAAAAAATCAAGCAAGGAGTAAAGACATTCTTAACATTTTGATTGACTTTGTATAAAAAGAATGCAAACATTTGAATAATCTGGGTTTCTATATTTGATCAGAAAGTTTGTTTAGTTCATTTGATTGGAAAATAGAAATGCTTTCTTCTTATTAAATTGGCTAAATCATGCTTGGTTGAGCTTTTGCTTATATATCAGAAAGTGCAGTCTTTCAGAAGAGGGTTTGGAGATGTAACAGAATTGGCCATTTAATTTTTAGCTGGAGTCTTGCCCAGAACGTTAATAACTATTGCGTTATGACAGTGCTTGAGCAAGTACATTGAAAATATTCCCATCCATTAATGTATAGACATGTTAACAATGATTATGGTCATCAGATAGCAAAGTTAGGTCTCACTTTGCCAGCTATATGAATTAGATTGTCATTTTTTTTGGACGTGAAGGATATTAAGCATGTCAAACTTTTAACCTTAGATTGGATACTTAAATTTTACTGCCTCTCTGAAATTACTTATTCAGAGGAGTTGAACCTTACGCGACAAGGTCAGAGAAATACAATTATGACTCTAAAGGAGGCAGTATTTAAATTTGATTTAAAATTTACTATTTTCACTGGATATACAAAAACATGCAGATGAGCATGTTTCTGAGGATTATGAATGTTTCATGATTCATATGGAGAATGAACAGATTTCTTTAAAAAGACATTTCAGTAGCTTGCTAAATTTCATCAAAGGACGCACTACCAGTCTTATGTCTAGGTACTGAGACTCAAGCATGATTTGCCCTTGTGAAAGTCTTTTTATGGTCCAGGGTTCTCTGTCTGTAACCTCCTTTTCATTTTGAACCTCTGCATGGCCCCTACCTTCATTCGAGATTCAAGTGTACCTGCCTCTGGAACCCTTTTGATCATTCCTTTTATGTGTGACTCTCACTTCACCTGCTATAGGCATCTGTGTATGGCATATACAAAATGATGTTTCCCTTTGCTTTTCAAATCTATCTCCTCCACTCTAAAACTCATGTGGACAAAAGATCATATCTTCCTGTAGTCCCTGTGCCAAGCCCATAGCTATCTCAATAAGTATTCAATACTATAATGGAAAGTGTAATTAGAGGAGAGGCCCCATATATAATATAAAAGATAACAGTAGAAAGGAGCATATAGTAGGGATTAGATTAGTTGTATAGGCAGTAAATAATATAGGAATTTGGCAGGGAAAATGTATCAGGGGAAAAGTTACAGACAGGGTAAGAGGGAGCTGAGAGATAAAGGAGGAGTGCGAAATATGTAGTTTAGAAGTTAAGTGGGTAAGGGCATTTCAGACAGCGAAGTACAGAGGGACCAATGAGCTTGTGATAAAATGGGATGACCAGTTAATACATAGTGAAAGAGGTTTGCAGTCATGTTGAAGAACGGATAATGTTGATAAAACTATTTGTCCTTCATGGGAGATGATGTTGGAAGACAAGATTTTTTTTTTTGGATATATGCCATTTGAATTGAAGGTGGCATTGTGATTGTAGGTATAGATTTGGGGATCATTTATGTATATATAACTGAAGTCTTAAGATTGGGTACATATGTGAGTTTTGTGCCGTTCAAATTGCTTATTGAGTTTTATAAACATAGAGTTGAACTTGTATTTATGAATACCTCCTCTAATATGCCAGACCAATTACAGACAAAAGTAGGGTCTAGGATCTTATTCTGATAGCACAGATGTTATTGTGTTGTACATAAAAATAGGATTAATATATTAAACCAGTGGAATGGAAAATACCCAGAACCTTATTATCATCATAACTGGATTAACATCTAGAGCCAAATCATTTAGGTGATTTTGATGATGAGATTTGGGAAGTTTGAGCTAATAAGCTTGAGTTGAGATTTTTGGATTTTGAGTTGATGCTCTAATGGGGATGAGACCTTTGGGGACCTTGGATGGAATGAATGGTTTTCATATGAGAAAAATATGAACCATGGGTGTCAGATGGTGGGTGATCGTGGGTAGAATTTTGGCCTTTATGACATTTGCTATTTGGTATCATGCTTGTTGGTTATGTTATTTTACATGGAAAAAAAAGACTTTTTTAATGTTATTGAGGTCAATAATTAGCTGACCTTATATAGGAAGAGAATTCTGGGTTATCTGAGTGGGCCCAGTGTGATATCGTGAGCCCTTCAAAGTGTAAGTAGAAAGTTAATTAGGAAGTCAAAGAGATGTGGTAGAAGGGAAGCCGGATAGATTTGCAGGGTGGAAAAACACTTGATGTGGCCCTGTTGGCTTGGATGGTGGAGGGGATTTGAAGCCAAGGACCCTAGGAGGGCTCTAAAAGTTGAGAATGAACCCTAGCTAACAGCCAACAAGGAAAAAGAACTTTACTTCTCCAACTTTAAGGAAATGGGCTTTGCCAACTCTCTGAAGAAACATTGAAGTGAATCCTTTTTTTCAAAAAGATTTTATTTATTTATTATTAGTTCATGTATTTCGAGAGTGTGTGTGAGTTGGGGGGAGGGGCAGAGGAAGAGGGAGAGAGAGAAATCTCACACTCATACCTGCTGAGTCTGGAGCCTGACACAGGACTTGATCTCACAACCCTCAGATCACAACCTGTGAGGAAATCAAGAGCTGGAAGCTTAACCAACTGAGCCACCCAGGCACTCGTGAAAGTGAATCCTTTTTAGAGCCCCCATAGAAGAGTCCTGCAGACTGACACCTTAATTTTGACCTTGGATGAACCTAAGTAGAGGACTCAGATTTTGGCCCAGGGAACAAGAAAATAAATGGATGTTTTAAGTTGCCAAGTTCTCAGGAATAGGAAACGAATACAATTAGTGTTGGTGTCCAATCAGATTATAAATAGACTAATGGCTCTAGACATGCATAGTGAGCATTTAGATCTCGCTTGGGTACACCCTGTTCTTGTGGAAGAGGGAGATGGGCAGTCGAGGAACTGTAGCAATAAGAGCATGGATGCTTCCACTATTGGGATCTTGGGATACTTTGAGTATTATTGATATTTCTTGAGAATGGCCTTTCATAGTTGACCTCATACCAATTAACAGATACAGCTTCCTTAAGGAACAAGAATACTTACGACTTTGTTACTGGTCCTTTCCCAATTCTCTATGTCCCCTTTTCTTGATATAGTTGGGGATCATGTTCCTTGGACCTTCTCAAAGACCTTTCAATTCTTGCACATCCGCATATCCAGCCACTCAACACTCTAAGGGCCAATAAGGAATGACTAAGTACTATTATTTGTAGACATCCCTTGCTTTCTTAGGGACTGGCTTCTGCAGGGAGTAGGGAAGTTCTAATACTACCCAACATCTCTCTCAGCTCCAGCCAACCTTTGTTTCTGAGGCTCTTTGAAGTAGGGTAGATATTGAATTGGAAAAAATGTGTAATCAGCAAGGCAGGCTCAGTCAGGGAGTCAGTATATAATACCATTATACTATTAGCAGAGATAACAGACTTTACTTCCATCTTTTCTGTTCTCAGGGCTAAGGAATATGTGTGACTCTCCTACCTGGTTATCTTTCTGACATCTCTCTAAATGCCAGTATCTTCATCTTGTTTAGTTTCACATATTAATTGAATTTTATATAGTTAAATTACATTTGAAGTGACTGTTTTCATCAGCTGTGTCAGTGAAATCACCAAAAACTCAGTTTATTTATTAATTTTATTCTACCCATTTTGGGTCTTAAAAAACATTTTCTTTCTCTTGAGAGAAAACTTTATTTTTTAAAACTTTTTTTTGAAGACTTTATTTATTTATTTGACAGAGAGAGAGAGAGACGATTAGGCAGAGAGGCAGGCAGAGAGAGAGAGTCTGCCCACTGAGCAGAGAGCCCAATGCAGGGCTCCATCCCAGGATCCTGGCATCTTGACTGCGCCGAAGGCAGAGGCATAACCCACTGAGTTACCTGTTTCTGTTTAAAGAAACAGAAAATACTTTCTTTAAGGGGGGGGACAACTGGGTTCATAGGAAAACCCCTTAAGAATGTGAATCTTTTCCAAACCACAAAGTAGTGTGTTTTGTTTTGTTTTGTTTTTTTAAGTAAATGTTAATAGTTGTTGCATGATTTGCTTGATAGCTGTGGACATTAGTGCCCTGAAAAAGTTCTATGCCAGAACTGTGGGTGCCATTTTACAGTTGTTTTTATTATAACTTGCTCAATAGCCAGATCTGACTTTTCCTTTCATTCTCTTATAAAATTAGGGATTAAGTACCCATGATAAGTTATATAACAACAGAAATCTGAATTTTGCCTCTGGTCCATAAAGCAAGAGTTAATGCAACTGAGATTGGTACCACGCCAAATCTGGGTTAAGGAAGATTAAAAAAGAAATAAACAAACAAACAAACAAAAACATTATTTAGAGCCAAATTTATCCCAAAGACCCACACAATAAAAATGGTGAGTTCTGGGTCCAGAAATGGGGACCAAAGAGATGGAGTACTAAGTACCACTTTTGTCACTTTTTCTGTTTAGTATAACCTGTAAATTCACCTTTAACTTTTGTTTAATTTTGTTTCTAGGGTCCAGAGTACTCAGTCCAATAGAATAGAATGAATGTTCAAGGAGAGGTGTGAGATACAGAATCTTAAATATGTAAAAACTCTCAAGAGTCAATATACAACATACTACCTTATTTTTCTTTTTAAGTTTACAAACTTTGACCCGGTTTCCATGTTAGGTGCTAATATTATATTCTAATAATCTTGAAAATAATCTAATGATCCTAGGTCTAGGATTATTCCCTGAGATTGTGTAGTTCTTACTCTGTCCTATCTTAGTGAGTGAGCTCTTGCTCCTTTTCTTCATCTAGACAATTATTAAGATTTTCCATTCAAACATAGGGCCAGGACTTGAAGAGTTTCAACTAGTTAGCCAGCTGTCTGATGAGAAGCAGTTTGAAGAGAGACCTTGCCCTGAGAAGGGATTAATGAGCACATGGGGTAAAATAGCAGAAAGCAAAACATTGACAACGGGTCCCATTGGAATGTCTTGGAATTCTACTAGAAAGAATATGAGGAAATAGTATTTCACTTAGGGATTTTATAATCCCTTATATTCATGTGAACATTCTCTGATGCAGATTCTTATTTAACCTTTTTTGTGGTCTTTATATAACAAACAGGACCAAACTCAAAATAAAACCATTTTTCACCCACAGTCTTTGTTGTCACAAGCCCCGAGTCATTTAGCGGTTGACCTGCATGTATGTCTATTTATGTACCTCCAGTTAACCAAGTGAGTGGTTAAGGCCTGTGACAAACAAAAGCACAGATGGTAGTTAGGAGTTTTGGTAAGATGTGAAAGCAAATTCTCTACTTTTACCCAATTTCCCATATTTCATTACATTTGGAATCTGCATACATAGTTTATAGAAGATGCGCCCTATGGAGGTCAAAGCAGATAATCACCCCAAGGCAAGGGTGATAGGAACCCTGCCAGCACTCTATTCTGAATAGAATCCAGAGTGTCTCGACTTTCAATGTACATGAAGTCACCCGGAGAGCTTATTAAATCATGATTCCTGGACACCACCCCCTACACATTATAATTCAGTAGGTCTGGGGTAGAGCCTAATAGTTTGCATTTCTAACAAGCTTCCAGTTGATGCTGATGCTGCCATTTTGGGGCTACACTTTTGTAGCGCTAAACAACTATACCAACCAGCCTGTAACTAAGGAAAAGATGATAATGAGGCTGTTGACTCTGTTGGATCTGTGGGGTGGGGAGGGAGGGCAGGAGAAGTAAGAATGTTAGTGGAAGTCACTACCTTTAATGAGGTCTCTATAACAAAACTACCTTTTCCTTTCACAGAAGCAAATCCGGAGAAATTTAATAGTCGTTTTCGAAATAAAATGTTCTATGCAGGGGTAAGTATATATTTTATAATTATTACCTATTATTTAATACTAACTAACTACTAATTACTTGTTGATAATAGGAATACTAACTATATGAAAAATTATTACTCACCTCAGATGTTTACAAGTATTTCTATGTATGATTACAATTTAATGTCTGGTTTACAATTAAGATGTATTTAAGTTGGTAGAAAGGGAGCTGGTGTTCATCATCTTTGAACTTGAAAGCTTTAAGGCTTCCTGTTGTCCTGAGGTGATGATATTCAAGGAGTGATATGAGCAACATCAAATCCAATCTTGAGAATGGGGGGAGTTAGGCAGACTGAAAGAGGTATGAAAAGTCTTGAGTAAGAATGTGGTTTGCACAGGAGTACATACGCATCAGTGTTGGATGAGAAATTGACAGAGGGTTGGCAGTTTCTCATGGAAGCATATATATGAGTAAAGGAGGTCTTTTTCCCTTCTCCTCAGGGACATCCTAGGGATGAATGGCCAGAAAGAGGACAGGGGTGGAGTGTGGGAAGGCCTTGAAAATACTGATTTTAAAAAAGTGTAGTTGAAATTTAGACCACTGAATAGAAAGAATGGAAATAAAAAGGGAGAGGGTGAAACAAGACATTCTTAGTGGGAAGTTCAAGATGATATCAGCACCCTGTGATCAAGTAGGAGGTCAGGAAAGGGCATCAAAATAAATCTTCAAACTGACCATTGGAATTACCTACTTTTTAACTTTTCTGCTGTGTTCTTAAATTTTATTATAGGTTATAGTTTGAAAACAAAGAGTTTTCAGCCTGACAGCTACTGTATTTTGCTTTTCATTTAGCAAGAAAAGAACTTCTTTATATTTTGAATAATTTAGAAACATTAGGAACTGTTGATAATACAGAAGCAAGGATTTGGCATAACCATGTGACTAAGTTTGGTTTTTCTTCCTTTATTCCCTTGTGGTATAGGCTGCTTTTTCTGATTTCCTACAAAGAAGTTCTAGAGATCTATCCAAACATGTTAAAGTTGTTGTAAGTATTGAACATGTTGACTCGGCTCATTTGAATATAAATATGTATGCTGCAAAAAACATACCCCAAATACCAGTTTATATACTTAGATTAATCAATGTGTTGCATTAATTCCAGACATCATTTAATGTAGTTTATTCAGCCAACATTTCTGAGAATATAGCTCTGTTGGAAACTCTCTTAGTTGCTTGGGATGGACAGACAGCTGGTTCCACTCCTGAAGAAACTCACAGTTCAGTCGCAGAAAAGAGCACTTAAGTCATTACATAACACTATAATTAATAGTATTGACTATGTGCACAATGTGGTGGCATTCAGAGGGAAATGGAAACTGACTCTGGTGAGTCCAGGGAAACTATCATTGAATAAATGATGTTGAGCTGGGTCTTGACATAGAAATAGATGCTCACCAAAAATACCATTATTTCACAGTTACTTGGGACTCTTCATTTTAGGCAAATGCATTCATTTAATTTTTTGTGATGATTCACTCTGTAGGCTGGCCAGGGTTCTTCACCACTGAATGGTTTGGTTTTGATACTATTTCTTCCTGGGTTTCTATCCCAGGTTTTTAGATACACACTCCTTGGAGACACAGAGAGGGTCAGTTATCTATTCTCTAGGGGCTTTATTTTAAAATTGCATATCATTAGGGGTGCCGGGGTCACTTAGTCAGTTAAGCACCTGACTCTTGATTTCTGCTCAGGTCATGATCTCAAGGTCATGGGCTTGAGCTCTGAGTCAGGCTCTGCATCCAGGGTGGAGTCAGCTTGGGATTCTCTCCTTTTCCCTTTTTCTCCCCCTCTGCCCCTCCACTCTCATGCATTCTCTCTCTCTCTCTCTCTCTCAAATAAATAAATAAATAAAATCTTTTAAAAATTAAAAATAGCATATCATTAGTTATTGAGAAAGACATAAAATGCTTCCTTATAATAAACAAGTTAAAAGAAGGAGCAAATATGACTATTCTACATAACTGTTTAAGGAGAAAGAAAAAGGAAAAATAAATGGGGAAAAAGGACTGGGATACAGCAATGTTTAAATTTATCACAGCATAGATAAAGAATAGAATATGTGATGCAAGGGGACAGAACAACAGAAATACATTAGAATACAGAAAAACAGAAAAATATGTATGGGTGTATAGAGAAGCAGGAGTGCGATACAAATTAAAATTTGTAAACACCATGCAGCAAAATTTGTAAAAATATTTTAAAAAATAATTTTGTAAAATTTGTAAAATTAAAATAAAAATTTGTAATCACCATGCAAAAGCAGTTCTAAGAGGGCAGTTTATAGTGATACAGGTCAGGTCTATCTCAAAAAATGAGAAAAATCTCAAGCAACCTAACCTTATACCTTAAAGGAGCTAGAAAAAGAACAGCAAAGCCCAAAACCAGTAGAAGAAAGAAAATAGCAAAGATTAGAGCAGAAATAAATGAAATAGAGACTTAAAAAGCAATAGAAAAATCACTAAAACCAGGAGCTGGTTCTTTGAAAGAATAAGCAAAATTGATAAACCCTTAGCCAGACTCATCAGACAAAAAAAGGACTCAAGTAAATAAAGTCAGAAGTGAAGGATGAGGACTAAAAACCAACACCACAGAAATACAAAAGATTTTAAGAGAATATTATGAAAAATTATATGCCAACAAATTGGACAACCTAGGAGAAATTGATACATTTCTAGAAACATATAATCAGGAAGAGAGAGAAAATTTAAACAGACCAATTATTCGCAGTGAAATTAAGTTGGTAATCAAACTCCTGACAAACAAAAGTCCAGAACCAGATGGCTTCAGGGTGTGAGTTTTACCAAACATCTGAAGAAGAGTTAATACCTATTTTTAAAGTATTCCAAAAAATAGCTGAGGAAGAAAAGCATCCAAATTCATTCTATGAGGCCACCATTACTCTAAAACCAAGACCAGATAATTCACAACAAAAAAAGAAAACTTTGGCCTACTCTGTCTGACTAACATAGGTGCAGAAATCTTCAACAAAATATTAGCAAATTGAATTCAATAATACATTAAAAAAATTATTCACCAGTCATGTGGGATTTATTCCAGGGATGCTAGAGTGGCTCAGTATTCACAAAAAATCAACATGATACATCACATTAACAAGAGAAAGGAAAAAAAAAATCACATGATTATCTCATAGATGCAGGAAAATCATTTGACAAAGTACAACGTCCATTTATGATAAAAACTCTCAACAAGTAGGCTTAGAGGGAACACACCTCAACGTAATGAAGACCATATACAAAAAACCCACAGCTAACATCATACTCAGTGGTGAAAAACAGAACTTTTCCTCTAAAATGGACAGGACAAGGATATCCACTCTCATCACTTTTATTCAGTATAGTATAGGACGTCCTAGCTGCAGCAATCAGACAAGAAAAAGATACAAGGCATTCATATTGTTCAAGAAGTAGTAAAGCTGTCACTATTTGCAGATAACATCATAATGTATATATAGAAAACCCTTAAGATTTCACAAAAAATAACTGATAGAATTGATTAATGGATTCAGTAAAGTCACAAGAAACAAAATTAATATATAGGAATCTGTTGCAATTCTATATATTAATAATGAAGTAGCAGAAAGAAATAGGGAAACAATCCCATTTATACTCACACCTAATGAAATGAAAGACCTATTCTCTGAAAACTGTAAAACACTGATGAAAGAAATTGAAGATGGCACAAATGGAAAGATATTCCATGCTCATGGACTAGAAGAACCAATACTGTTAAAATGTCCATACTACTCAAAGCAGTCTTTGGATTTAATGCAATGCCTATCAAAATGCCAACAGCATTTTTCACAGAATTACAACAAATATTACTAAAATTTGTGTGGAACCACAAAAAAACTCCAAATAGTCTTTCTTGGGAGAGAAGAACAAAGTCAGGGGCACCTGGGTGGCTCATTCAGTTAAGCATTTGCCTTTGGCTCAGGTCTTAATCCCAGGGGTCCTGGAATTAAGCCCCTCATCTGTCTCCCTGCTCAATGGGACATCTACTCCCTTCCCCTTTGCCCCTCCCCCTCTCTTTTCTCTCTTGCCACCTGTCCCCCTCTCTCAAATAAAGTCTCCCCCCCCCAAATACTAGAACTCATACAGCAGTTCAGTAATGTGGCAGAATACAAAATCAATGTACAGAATCAGTTGCTTTCTTATACACTAACAATGAAAATACAGAAAGGGAAATTAGAGAATTGATTCCATTTACTATAGCACCAAGAACCATAAGATACCTAACCAAAGAGGTAAAGGATCTGTACTTGAGGAACTACAGAACAATCATGAAAGAAATTGAAGATGACACAAGAAGATGGAAAACCATTCCATGGTCATGGTTCAGAAAAATAAACATTGTTAAAATGTCTATACTGCCTAGAGCAATCTATACATTCAATGCCATTCCGATCAAAATTCCACCAGCATTTTTCAAAGAGCTGGAGCAAACAATCCTAAAATTTGTATGGAACCAGAAGAGACCCTGAATTGCCAAGGAAATGTTGAAAAAGAAAAACAAAATTGGAGGCATCACGTTGTCTGATTTCAGTCTTTCCTACAAAGCTGTGATCACCAAGACAGCATGGTACTGGCACAAAACAAACACATAGACCAGTGGAACAAAGTAGAGAGCCCAGAAAAGGACCCTCAACTTTATGGTTAACTAATCTTCGACAAAGCAGGAAAAAATATAGAGTGGAAAAAAGACAGTCTCTTCAATAAATGGTGCTGGAAAAATTGGACAGCTATGTGTAGAAGAATGAAACTCGACCATTCTCTTACACCGTACACAAAGATAAACTCGAAACGGATAAAAGACCTCAATGTGAGGCAGGAATCCATCAGAATCCCAGAGGATAACATAGGCAGTAACCTCTTTCTCATTGGCCACAGCAACTTCTTTCAAGATGTGTCTCCAAAGGCAAAGGAAACAAAAGAGAAAATGAACTTTTGGGACTTCATCAAGATCAAAAGCTTCTGCACAGCAAAGGAAACAGTCAACAAAACAAAGAGGCAACCCACGGAATGGGAGAAGATATTTGCAAATGACGGTACAGACAAAGGGCTGTTATCCAAGATCTATAAAGAACTGCTCAAACTCAACACACACAAAACATGTCAAAAAATGGGCAAAGACATGAACAGACACTTCTCCAATGAAGACATACAAATGGCTAATAGACACATGAAAAAATGTTCATCATCACTAGCCATCAGGGAGATTCAAATCAAAACCACATTGAGATACCACCTTACACCAGTTAGAATGGCCAAAATTAACAAGACAGTAAACAACAAGTGTTGGAGGGGATGTGGAGAAAGGGGAGCCCTCTTACACTGTTGGTGGAAATGCAAGTTGGTGCAGCCATTTTGGAAAACAGTGTGGAGATTCCTTAAGAAATTAAAAACAGAGCTACCCTATCACCCCACAATTGCACTACTAGGTATTTACCCCAAAGATACAGATGTAGTGAAAAGAAGGGCCATCTGTACCCCAATGATCATAGCAGCAATGGCCACAGTTGCCAAACTGTGCAAAGAACCAAGATGCCCTTCAACAGACAAATGGATAAAGAAGATGTGGTCCATATGTACAATGGAGTATTATGCCTCCATCAGAAAGGATGAATACCCAACTTTTGTTATCAACATACACGGGACTGGAGGAGATTATGCTGAGTGAAATAAGTCAAGCAGAGAGAGTCAATTATCATATGGTTTTGCTTATTTGTGGAGCATAAGGAATAACACGGAGGACATGAGGAGATGAAGAGGAGAAGGGAGTTGGGGGAAATTGGAGGGGGAGATGACCCATGGGGGACTGTGGACTCTGAGGAACTGAGGGTTTGGCGGGCTGGGGTGGGAGGTTGGGTGAGCCTGGTGGTGGGTATAATGGAGGGCACATATTGCATGGAGCATTGGGTGTGGTACATAAACAATGAATTCTGGAACCTTGGAAAGAAATTTTAAAAATAAATAAAAAATTTTAAAAAAATAAATAAACAAAAGAACAACAAAGCTGGAGTTACACAATTCCATATTTTAAGATATATTACCAAGCTGTAGTAATCAAAACAATATCATACTGGCACAATTATAGATGCATAGGTCCATGGAACAGAATAGAGAATCCAGAAATAAACTCATGCTTATATGTCAATTAATCTATGACAAAGGAGGCAGGAATATACAATGGGGAAAGGACCATCTCTTCAACAGATAGTGCTGGGGAAACTGGACCACTCTTCTTACACTATACCCCCAAATAAACTCAGAATGGATTAAAGACCTAAACATGAGACCTGAAACAATCAGACTCCTGGGGGGAAAACAGCTGTAATCTCCAACTGGCCCTAGAAACATTTTTCTAGGTAGATCTCCTGAGGCAAATGAAACAAAAGCAAAAATAAACTACTGGAACTATACCAAAATATAATGCTTTTACACAGTGAAAGAAACCATCAACAAAACAAAAAGACAACCTATGGAATGGGAGAAGATACTTGCAAATGAAATATCTCATAAGGGGTTAATATCTAAAATATATAAGGAATTTACACAACGCAACACACACACACACGAATCCAATTGAAAAATGAGCCAAGCAGAGAACCTGAATTGACATTTTTCCAAAGAAGATTAAAGATGGCCAAAAGCCACATGAAAAGATGCTTAACATCACTAATCATCAGAGAAATGAAAATCAAAGCTACAGAGAGGTATTACCTAACACTTGTCAAAATGACTAGGATCAAAAAGCCAAGAAATAACACAAGTATTGGTGAGGATTTGGAGAAAAAAGGAATCCTTGTGTACTATTAGTGGAAATCCAAATTGGTACAACTTCTGTGGAAAACAGCATGGAGGTTCCTCAAAAATTTAAAAATAAAAATATTATATGATCTAGTAATTCCACTATTGGATAGTTACCCAAAGAAAGTGAAAATTCTAATGAAAAAAGATATATGCACCTCTCTGTTTATTGCAGCGTTATTTACAATAGCCAAGATACGAAAGCAACCCGAGTGTGCATCGATGAATGAAGAAGATGGGACACACACACACACACACACACACACACAACACACTGGAACATTGCACAGCCATAAAAAAGAACGAAATCTTGCCATTTGCAACAACATGGATGGACCTCAGAGGTAAAATGCCAACTGAAATGAGTCTGTTAGAGACCATACGATTTCAGTTCCATGTAGCATTTATGAAAACAAATGAATAATGAAAAAAAAAAAAACCAACAAACGAAGGACTCTTAAACACAGATTGGACCTGTGGTTGCCAGAGGAGAAGTAGGTGGGGAGATTGGTGAAATAAAGAGGCCTAAGAGATATAAACTTTCAGTTAAAAAATAAGTCATGGACATGAGAAGTATAGCATAGGGAATATATCAGTGAGATTATAAAAATGGTAGTTGGAGACGGATGAGGACTTCACTGGATAAGCACTGAGTAATGAATAGAGATACTGAATCATCATGTACATCTGAAAGTAATAACACTGTATGTGAATTATATGTCAGTAAGAAAAGTGTGTAATCACCGATTAGTAAAGCATGTGTGAGACATCAGTCTTCTGATTCAGTTGAAAGAAGAGACAGAGGCCATTACCAGTGGTGTCAGTAACCCTTGGCATCGCTTTCAGGTAGTTCAGTTCTCATACAATTGCAGTGGAAACAAGCATCTTTTGATAGCAGAGACTCTTGAAAGTAGAAGTACTGCATTCTTAAAGCTGGAGGCAAGAAAGACAGTGGTCCCCTGAACTATGAAGGTCTTTATTCATAAAATTATGGCTATTAAAGTAACAGCAACCTCCCCCTTTCTTTAGCTGCCAGCAACCCAACCTAAAATAAACGCGCCCTACTTTTCCAGTATTTTTCACACTGAGAGGAATGGTGGTGGCACCTGCTCAGGGGTCAATGCCATATTGAATGGATTGACTGTTCAGATCAGCTGCAGTGAAATCAAACTCTGTATACTCCCTAAACACTAGACAGTTTGTCTACTGCATCTACCAGTCCCCCGATGATTAACGTCTCACTCGTGCCTGTCTGTATAACAGAGATTAAAAGAAGGTTGATACTACAAGTCAAAATATCTAATAATCCAAATGCAAAGAGGCCAAAATGGCAGCCCGATAACTAGGAAAGATTTGGTATCAGCCAGTACAGGCAAGATTGCAGGTGAATTGGTTTGTGTAATCCTATCGTGTGTGTGTGTGTGTGTGTGTGTGTGTGTGTGTGTGTGTGTGAGATGAGGAAAAAAAAATTAGAAACAAAATCAAATATTTGGGATTTATTTCTAGTTCTGCCTTTATGAAGTATATGACTTTGGGGGTATCATGTAACCTTTCAGAAGGGTTTACTTTCCTCGTTTAAAACAGGCATAAGAAGACAAGCCTTTGAAACAACAACTAGGGACCATCGTGATGTGTCACGCAGGGAAACAGGATATTTCCATAAGGACATCACTGTATGTTTTTTGAGTGAGAGATGGAAAGATTAGCTAGAGCGATCCCATGTAGAGGTAAAAACAGACCATCTCATTTTTGCTGCCGTGAGGTCTGTGTTTCTGAGGTAGTAGTTACTCTTTCTCATAAATGTAGTCTGTATGAATACTACATCAAAAAAGCATAAGACAATAATAAAATTCTTTGTATAGCATTATTTGTCCTCCTTACCCATGTTTTCTTCTTTTGATCTATCAATGTGTGAGCTTGGGTATAGGAATGTATTTTATGGGCTCTTTCCTTTATGTGTTTGAAATAGGAGAAAGGTTGAAAGCTACTGCTCTTCCCTGCACCCCCGCCCCAGATTTTCTTTATTTATTTGAGAGAGAGAAAGCATGAGCATGAACTGGGGGGAGTTGGCAGAGGGAGAAGCAGACTCCCAGCTGAGCAGATGACCCTGAGATCATGACCTGAACCAAAGGCAGATGCTTAACCAACAGAGCCACCCAAGGACTGTTCTAAAGACATACAAAATTTAAAGGCAGTAATATGTAAGAAAGCTTTGTGAAGCAAGATACATGGTAAATTGCACTCTTGTATAATTTGATAAATTCCCAGAATCACTGACATGTTTCTTAGGAAGAAAAGGTAGAAAATTTTAAAGGATTTCTGTTCTAAACACAATAATTTTATAGTTTTTTTTTTTTTCCTGTAAGGTAAACAGTACTGCTTTGTGTGCTATTAGTGTATCACACGGTGTTTTCAAAAATTTTAGTGACTGCACTCAGTTTTGATAATTTAAGATATTTTCTTTGGTATACTCCTCTATCAGCTCATTCCAAGTGCCTAAATTGGGAGACTGTTTTCATCGTGTCTGAGGATATTCAGTCAATATTTAGAATTTGATTCCTTTCTAAATAACATCTTAAAATATTTTGTTTATTTAGGGCTATAATATTTCCTGGAAATAATTTTTGGAGCGTGTTTATGAAAATTAGGCTGCATTCAGATGAGCTGGGAAAACAATGAGACACTAATGCTAGCAGAATCACTGTTCTCAGACCGAACACTCCTTTTAAAGAAGTCTTTAAAAATTCACAGGGAGCTTGGGAATGCATTACTCTGCTCTCCCAAAGAGAAGATAATGGGGGATTCTCTGGTGAGGGTTTAGGGAGCAAATAAAAAAGCACACCTTTGACATTGAGAAGTCTATAGTGGTGACTAGAGTTGTCTTGACTTTTGTCATTCCCAGTGGGAAATGAGAAAGGGAAATGAAGGTTTTCTTTGATTAGTTAGAGGATGCTCAAGGGAAGTGCTAACCGTTGAGGGAACAGAGGTATTGAGGCCAAGCCAGCCTGAGGCCCTTGAGACACCCTGGGGTCTCACGTCACATTTGGACGTGATCCAGGTCAAGGAAAGTAGTTTATCTCGGAAGACCAGCCCAAGCCTGTAAGACATGAAATGTGTAAGAGTGGATAGATCCCTAATGGAGATACCACTGATTTATAATAGTTTTTATTTTTTTAAAGCTTGCGGTATATATTCCTTTTAAGCAGTTTTCAAAATGTTTTGTTTGGTGTTTTCAAAATAAAAATTGATCTCAGAAAGCAAATAACCATCCTGGGTAACTGTGGTGGAGATCATTACTGCCTGAACTCAAGGCTTCCTTTTTTATTCCTTTAAACGTTCATAAATCTTTTGGTTGATACTGCAAGTCAAAATATCTAATAATCCAAGGTTAAGAATGACAGCAGTTCCTTTGCTTATGAAGCCAGAGAAAAATCATTTTAGTCAAATGGCAGGTTTGTTTTTATACCAGAACAAAACCGTGCTCTGAACCCTGGGTCTGCTGAAGTTAAAATCACAATAACGTTTTCAGTTGTAGTCACAGGTGTTCACTCAAGCAGAGCTGAGGGCAAGGGGAAGACCATTACATATATATTATATGTGCATATACATATATGTATTATATATATATTAATATCTACACATATATAGATATGTAGTTATATATAACATATATATTAGACTCATGACTACTTCCAATCCCTCTCTCTTCTCTGTTGCAGTGTGATGGAACAGATCTCACTCCAAAGATTCAGGAACTGAAGTTCCAGTGTATAGTATTTTTAAATATACCCAGGTAAGCTCTGTTCGTCCTTTTTCTTTGGTTTGATGTGCACTCCGTTTGGCTTGAGGTTATCGGTTTTCATTACAGAAAATGTCCAGGGCACAAACAGTGAAAGTAAGGTATCTCACTGGCTCGTTAGGGGTTTCCAGGTCTGATCCTTTTGTCTTCCTTCTCAGTTTGTTAGTGTTCTCTGTAGTGGGTGGGTTTTTTTTTTTTAATGCGACATGGCATGTGTGCTATGCACTTACCCATCGTTAAGAAACCCAGGCGCCCCTATTTACTGGAACATTTTAATACAATTCTCAATTACTGATTGCCCCTACCTCCCAAGAATAATAGACTTGAATAAATCCCTGTTCTCAGTTTCCCGAAAGCTGTTAGGAAACCATCCAAACTGATTTTAGCATGGAACTCATTCAAAATTGTTGCTAGATGATTGCTTTGAAAAAAAGAAATAGGATCAATTAGAGTAGCATTTTCTAGCCAGGATGTCAACTCTCTTTGGTGCTATTATATACCTCAGGAGAAAGGGATATTTAAGATTAACTAGACTCAAAATAAGCACATTTTCTCAGTGGTACAAAATTAAAGTCTGGGCTCCCAAGCCAAGATTTTGGAGGAGATGAATCTATGACCCTTTGTTACTTGCAAACCACACAACTCCAGACACAAAATCTGCAGATAAGTTCTATTTAGACTGAATTTAATCAAAATGAGAATTGTATGTAAATCTAAGGCTAGGAAAACAGTCTCCTGATTACTTTTGGCAAAGCTCAGTATAGTCACCTACAATCCTATTCCAGAAGGATTTTCATCTTCATTATTTCCATAAAAGACCTTGATTCTCAGAAAACATTATTTTGTCAGGAGACATTAGCTCCTTTAATTTTTTTTCTCTGTTTTTCCTCTTGCTCCCCTTCTCATCATTCCTCTTCCAGTTTCCTTTATTTCTCCTTCTTTTTTCTCCATCTCTCATCTTTTCTTCATACCTGTCTCACTCTTCCTCACCTACCTTTGTCTGCTTACCTTCCCAGTGGTTGTTATCTTAGCTATGTACATAATGACCATACTGTGTACCCACCTCCATTTCCTGGCATGCAGTGTCTTCCTCCAAGACCAAATTCTGGAACTGCCCATGGGTAACTCATGGCATATAATAGAAAATAGATGTAATGGATCACTGAGGGATAAATGTTAATAAATAATGAGTTAGGAGGCACTTGGCTACCATGAGAGGCTTTTGCTATAAAATTGTGGCCCATTTTCCCAGATGGGTATTTGGAAACGAAAGTCCACTTTTTTTTTTTTTTTTTTTCAATCAGAAGGTATGCACCAAGAACAGAAAACTGTTCTTAGGCAAGATACACGTTGGATCTCCCTCTAAGGTAATACCTAATGACAATCGTAAGAGTGATGGAATAAATTTAATTCTGTTTTTAATCTTATCTTGCAGATACTGTGCCGGCACAATGCCCTGGGGGAACCCAGGAGATCACCATGACTTTGAACCTCAGCGTCATGACGATGGTTATATTGAAGTCATTGGATTCACTATGGCCTCTTTGGTGAGCAATACAATATTTTATTGAAATGAAATACATTTTAGTTCCGGAGTTTATTCATCTCGTAGACTTTCTGGGTTGTGGCCTTACATTTTCCTCTCCTACTTTACAAATTGATCAATTTTATGCAATATAGAATTGCTTGGGGAGAACAAGAACAGAAGATAATTCTTTATGTCACCAAGGTGATTGATGCTCAATTGTTTGATTTTCAAAAATAAATACTATTTGTTAATTTTCCTGATTAATTTTCTACCAGAATGAAATGCAGCATTTTTAGGGAAATTAAAGAGCATTGTGCCCCAGACATATCTCAGCAGCATTGCAGAAACCTTGCCATTTGATAGCTTTTTGTTTCACTGAGGACCTACCTTTGTTTAGGTAGAAAGGAAAGTGGTCCTGTGCATTCCTCTTTTTCATGCCTGCTTAAGAATGAGGTGGCTGTCTCCGTTATCACAAAATACCTGAATAAAGAAAGACATCACTATTGTGACAATGATGAATATTCATTTGTTACAGTGTTGAGATCACCTTTGCATTTTAATTTTGTTTGCTTGCATTAAATTGTGAATTATAGTGTAAGGGAAATTTCAAGCAGGTTTTAGCTATGTATTTCAACTTATTGAATGATGAGGAAACCATTTAAAAATTACACTTATCATCTTACCTGATGTAAATCAGGCCACCTTATCAGTTTATAAAAAGAAAAGTGGAAAAGTTAAAAGTTTTTCCTTGCAATCCCTGGTTCGTATGGGGTTTGTGCTATGCCTCATGCCTTGAAGGTAAAAGGGTTGTATTCCTTGCTCTAAACAAGACAAAACAGCTCTCTTTGTCATTCATCCTGTGGATCCCTACTGACTTTTCCTGAATCACCTCAGGTTACTAGATCAGGCAGAATAGCCTCTTGTGCTTGTGGCAAGAGTGTCTATCACCCGAGATGGTGATGGCGCTCCTGAAGTCTGCCCTCTCTGGGGTGAAATGATTGTTGAGTGGTGAAGATTGTTCTGGCATTGATCTTATTTTCAGGTCCTAGCTCAAGTTCAGCTCTTTCTTTCCCAAGGTCTGTATGCTAATTATAGGCAAAGACCCTGCTGAGACCAAATGTAGGCATAAATTCAAGAAGGATCTGTGCAAGGAAGAATTCTTAGAAGCAACCAAAAAAATGGCTCAAATCTGGCCCCATGTGTTTTACTCATTCATTTATTCATGGACTCAGTGAATATTTATGGAGTATTTACCGGTGTGTCAGAGCCTGACAATGTGGCAGAAGACTGTTAGGGAATGTGGAAGAGAAGATGATCCTTCACCTAGGCTTGGGGTGGGGGGACTGAGGGGCAAAGAGAATATTAGATACTTCCCCACTGCTCTCAGTATCAAAATCGAAATGTAGGCCTGCAAGATTGTTTCTCTCTGATTCTCCAGCCTTTCCACTGCCCTCTTTGCTTTCTAGCTCAGGTAGCCTTCCAAGTCAAGCTTAGCTTTGAACATTTCTTGCTGCTTTTGCACCACAGGACCATTGCACAGACTTTTCTCTATAAAATATTTTTTGATTCTCCATCTTCTATAATTTCTCAACCCATATCTATGTCAGGTCCTTTTTATAGTCTTGCTTGGGTTATTTTTGTTGACAAATGCATAGTGTCTGGACAGGAAAGATATAGCCAACTGACACAGGGTAACTGGAGGAGAGTTTGTAGAGGGACCCGGCAAATAGTGAAGTAGGTTTGTGAAAAGGAATGATGGGTGGTGGTGTATTCCTGAGCTGAACGTCCAAAGGTAAAGAAGCAGTCAGCTGCACCAGAAGAAGGACTGTTTGGGAAGGACCACCTGATAGGAGTAGTGTTTGCTGAGTGGAAACAGTGAGTCATTGCCAGCATGGCAGGGAGGGAACTAGAGCCCTAGATAGACCACCCCACTCTTCTTGGCCCTGAAGATCTTCCACTGGTGCCTACCTCTGGAGAAGTCTAACCAGATCCCAGGGGACAAGTGGCTACTGATAAAGTCTGAGTAGGTCAGGCTCACAGGGCATGGAGGGCAGGAAAGGGTGGAGTGCCAGCCAGGAGTGGCAGGTGGTGGGTATCCATCACTCCAGTGTGTGTCTTCCACACAACAGAGAGTTGGTACCTGTAGCTGGTTTGAGCAAATGTGGCAGAGTGAATGCATTTTGCCAGGAGAAGAAGAGGAGGATTGGGCATTCTGTAGAAAGAGAAATTTCCATACACTCCGAAGTACGAGAGATCCTAGTCCTCTGTGAGAACAGTAATTCATTTTATGGAGGTGAAAAGTGAGAGTGGTTAGGCAAGGACCAGATCATGGAGTGATTACAGGATTCATCTAGAGGTTTTGACTTTTGTTCCACGGTCAATGGGGAAATAGCAAAATGTGCTTTTAAATAAGTATTTGTTATGAGAAAAGCCCAGTATAAAAATAGACAAAATAATATATTGACCCTCACGTGCCATCACCTAGCTTATAACAGTATGTCATGTTCAACACATAGGCAATCTTCTTTCTGTCCTTACCTTGACCACCGCCCCTATATTAATGTGAAGCACATCTCTGGCATTGTATCACTTACTTATAAATACTTCTGTATGTGTTTTTAGAAGATAAGACTTATGAACACAACTATATGCCTTATATCTGAAAAAAATTAAGGCAGTAGCATCTGAATATTACCATTTACCAAGTGCTCAAACATCCAGTTGTCTTGCAAATGTCCCTTGCTTCCTTGTGCTCTGAGAGTTTGAACCAGGATCCAAGTAAAATTTATTTGTTGTAATTGATTAACATGACTCTTATGTATCTACAGGTTTCTGCCCGTCTCTTTACCTTCTTCATTTACTTATTGAAGAAACCAGGCTGTTCGTCCTGTAACGCTTCCCTGAGTTTGAATTGTGCTGATTATTCCTGAGCTGTCCGCTAACATGATCCTCTCCCTTGCTGTTTCCTTTAAGTTGCTGGTTGGATGCAGATCCTCCCAGCCCCCAAATCTACTTTGTGGCTAGTGTTTCCTTCTTCTGGAAGAGGATAGGTAATATCTAGTTGTCTCTCCGGTGTGACTAGTGGTCCCTGATAAGCATTGTCTGGATCCAGCAATCATTAGAGATTGGCAGAGTAGTGATATTCTAATTCTATCCTTTTTCACTGATTAACTGGAATATTTCTATAAAGAGCAATTTCACCCATCATTTGGCTGCTTGGTTACCTAATTGGTATAGGAAAAGCAGGATAACAGATTTGTTTTATTTATATGTCTTCAAAATAAGTAATTACTAACATCTTTGGATGGTGACCATTGTTTTAAACGGATTTGAGTTTTTAGGATGCTTGCCATTCCAAATTTGGGTCTGTGTACCCTCCCCTCAAATCTGGGTGGACTTACAAATACTTAGCAAGTCAAGTACAGTGGAAGTGACCCTGGGTAACTCGGGGTTCTGGATCATGAAAGGCCAAGCAGCCCATGGGAAATACAGGTCATACTGATGTTCTCTAGTTAATAGGAATTTTATAAGTTTCAGGTAATATTTGTCATTTAAAATGTTTCCCTGTCTTCATTCATGTAATGTTAGTCATAAATATCTATTGAACACTTACTAATCCACAAATTCTTATTGAATTCATAAATGACACTCTGCTACATGAAACAGATACGAAATGGACCCAGAGACCAGCCCTGTCCTCAGGGTGCCCACAGTTCAGTGTTATGGGAGGACACACACAAAAAAGCAATTACTGCGTTCTGGCCTCACAAATTCTAGGAGAAAGGCATGTGTAGAGCTAGGAAGAATTGAAACCAAACAGTGCTTATTAAATGGGAAAATCAGCAAAAATTGCACAGAGGAGGCAGGAGTGCCTACGGAAGAGATTGTGAGCGTCCGTTCTGTGGGGGAATGAGCCTGAGAGAACGTGGTGTCCCCGAGCTCTCATGATGGCTCAGCGGTGGCACATCTGCTGAAGAAAGACGCTGCTATGGAGAAAGGATAGGACAGGACCAGGTTTTTGTAACCATGAAGCAAGAAGGTTGGGAGAGATGGAATGAGACAGAATCAGATTTGCAGTTTAGAAAGATTGCCTGGATGTCTGGGTGGAAGGTGACCAGAATCTGTCCTCCTGGAGGCAGAGAGACAAAGCAAGATGTTGGTACTGAAGCCCAGGGGCAGCAATGGGAGGCCTGGAATCCGGGGAAGAAAGTGGTAATGACGGGGGGCGATGCGCAACTTCAAGGGTTATTCAGTCACGGTGACTTACTGTAGAGGGTGAAAAAGGACTATACATGAATCCTGGCCAGCGAGGGTAGGCCATGAGGTAAATGGTGAATATGTTAGAGATGTGGAGAATATAAAAGAAATATAATATTGCCAAAAAACGAGTTGTGGTTTTTTTTTAACTGTATTTTTAAATTTTATTTTAATCCCAGTCTAGTTAATATACAGTGTTGTTAGTTTCAGGTGAATGACATAGTGATTTAACAGTTCTATGTATTGTGTTATTAATGGTTCTATATATTGTGATATATAGATATATATTCATCTAACACTTCTATATATATATGATGGTTATATAGAAGTATATCAAAATATAGTGATTTAACAGTTCTATATATTACCCAGTGCTCAATTTATGTAAGTTAAATTTGAAACTCCTATAAGGCACCTAGGGAGATAGAAACAATTTGAAATATATGTTTAGAGCTCATGGGATCCTTCCAGGTTGGGGGAGAGGGTTTGGGGGTCTCTCAGATCTCCTTCCCGCCCATCCCATTAGTAGGAAAAGGAGAAGAATAATAGTTGATAGAAGCTGGTGAAGAGAAAATGGAATACCAAAGGTACATCAATTATTTCTTCTCCTTATATGATATGAATCATGTAAAAATACATAGCAGCTAGCATCAAATGTGGATCTCAGATTCTAGTGACTTTAGATTGCTTCCAAGATAAAAAAAAAAAAAATTCTACTTCAAGAAAGCAGAGTTAAATGTAGTGTATACTGCACAGTTTTGAACATCCTATGCTCTCTGAAGAATATGGGCATATGTTTCTGTTTTCATTCACATCTTACCTGACTGCTCATATAACAATACACTATTGTTCTAGAAGAAAGAATTTCATTTCCAGGACTTGGGTCTCATGTTTCTTGAAACTATTATGCTGATTATGTTTCTAAGAGCATAAATTATTTGAAAACGACATCTGTGTAACATGATTGCATAAACAGAAGACTGTGGTTATTTGGATATATGTATATATTTTTGTGAATTTAAAATATTCAGAGTGGCACTTGAAGAGAGACTCAAACAGAATTACTGGGTGGGAAAAAAACACTGTTTCTTTTAGACTCTTTATCTTGTGATTGCAAACTTCAAAAGAGTAGTCTTCAGTTTGTTTCCCTGGTTGAAATGCATTCCTAGAATTAAGATGATTCTTCATTGAGTTCTTGGTAA
This sequence comes from Mustela lutreola, assembly GCF_030435805.1. NCBI lineage: Eukaryota > Metazoa > Chordata > Mammalia > Carnivora > Mustelidae > Mustela > Mustela lutreola. The sequence goes on along the minus strand of NC_081293.1, from coordinate 186,735,531 downwards.
CCTGATTACCTTTTTCTTTTCTTTTTTAAGATTTTATTTATTTCAGAGAGAGAGAGCATGCAAGCAAATGGGCTGAGGGGTGGGGCAGTAGAAGAAGAAGGAGAGATTATTTTAAGCAGACTCCTTACCCAGTGTGAGGGGCTTAATCTCTCCACCATGAGCTTAGGAGACTGTCTCCCTACCAACAGGGGCTCAGCCTCACCACCATGAGAACATGACCTGAGCCAAAACCAAGAATCAGAAATTTAACCAGCTGAGCCACCCAGGCGCCGCCTGATTCCCTTTCTGGATTCTATGCAGACCAGAATCAGACACTGTAATTTGTATTTATTTCTGCCTCAGGTTTTTTTCCATTATGGTTTTGGAGATCTTTTCATGTTGAGTCTTTTTCTAAGTAATCTAAAACTCTAGGACAGACCAAAGCATTATACAGATTGAGGCACTGGTCACCGAATTTGCTATGCAGTATGAAATCCAAAGATTTCAGTCTCCTGAACTTTAAAGAAAGTGGAGCCAGTTTTCTTTATGTTAATTGAAATTAAAATATGTAAGCTCTTTTGTATTTATGAAGTAGAAAAGCTTAAAGGTTATTTGGTGAGAGAAATCACATGGAGAAATTCCCAGGGCTGAAGTTTTATATACACCAGAGAGTATATTCTTTATTTTTTCAGGAAAAAAATATTAAATGTGTGCTTATTTTGATAAAACACGAAGAACTAAAAATAAAAATATCAGTCATAGTTAAATGATCTGTAACTATTTATATTTTGGTATGTTTTCTTCCAATTGCTATATGTCTGTTTTTAAACTTATAAGAAATTGTATTAGTTAAACCCATAGCACAAGTGGCTGTCTACTCTTTCATATATAAATATCTCAATTTATATAATAATTATTCCTTTATGAAAAGCTTCCTTTATGAAATATTGAGGGTTTTGGATGCATGGTGGTGTAAATAATCCTGTAATAATTACTCGTAAACCTCTGTTCACATTTTAAAATACTATCTGATGACATATCCCCACAGAAGAAATTACTGTTAATGACATAAATATTTTAAAGCCTCTTAATAACAGTTATAAAACTGCTTTCTAGAAAGTTTGTTCTGTTTACTTGCCCAACAACAATGAACATGAATACCTATTAAGATGTAACAACATCCCACAGGTGCTGGAAATGTGTTCACAGATAGAAACAAAAAGCTATTCTAAAATTACACCTTGATGAAACAGAAGGGAAGGTGAAAATAAAATTTCATCCCTAGAAAGAAAGAAATCATGTGTGTTTTATCCATCCCATTATGTCCTATGTGAGTAAGGACACGTTGTTTTAACTTTATCGTTACCTTGCATGGTTTTTTGGTTTTTTGAACTGTGGGGGGTTTTTTGCATATTTTAATAGGCTGTTTAATCTTTTATCGTTGAATTTCAGGAGTTATTTATATATTCCAAATACAAGTCTTTTGACAGATCTATTTAGTGCTAATATATTCTCTATCTCTTCTCATCTTTTTATTTTCTTAGTGTTTGTTTTGACAAGCAGAACTTTAAACATTCTTCTGAATTCCAATTCTATGAGGTAGGCTTATTTCATGTGAGTGCTTTCTGTGCCTTTCTTAAGAAATCTTGCTTATTCCAAGAAAGGTTGGGAAAATATTCTCCTGTGTTTGATTTTTAAAGATTGGTAGTTTTAGCTTTTGTGTATAAGTCTGTAATTCAGCCCAAATTAATTTGTGTGGATTGTGTAAAGTATGTATTAAGATTTGTTTTTATTTTTTTTTATTTTTTTAAAGATTTTATTTATTTATTTGACAGAAATTACAAGTACACTGAGAGGCAGGCAGAGAGAGAGAGAGAGAAGGAAGCAGGCTCCCTGCTGAGCAGAGAGCCCGATGCGGGGCTCTATTCCAGGACCCTGAGATCATGACCTGAGCCGAAGGCAGCGGCTTAACCCCCTGACCACCCAGGCGTCCCAAGATTTGTTTTTTAAAAAATACATTTACCCTTAGGGCGCCTGGGTGGCTCAGTGGGTTAAGCTGCTGCCTTCGGCTCAGGTCATGATCTCAGGGTCCTGGGATCGAGCCCCGCATCGGGCTCTCTGCTCAGCGGGGAGCCTGCTTCCCCCTCTCTCTCTGCCTGCCTCTCTGCCTACTTGTGATCTCTGTCTGTCAGATAAATAAATAAAATCTTTAAAAAAAAATACATTTACCCAGTTTTTTCCCAGCATTATTTGCTGATAGACTTTGCTATAGAATTACTTCAGTGCCTTTCAGTTGAATGTGGTTCTGTTTCTGGACTCTATCCTGTTTCACTGATTTATTTCTTTATCCTTATGGCAGTACCACAGTGTTTTGATTACTGTAGCTTCATAGTAAGTCTTCAAACGGGTAACATGAATCATTCCACTTTGCCCTTCTAAGAATGTTTTGGGTATTCTGTCTTTTGCATTTGTGCATAAATTTTAGAATCAGTTTGTGTTGACCAAACAAACAAACAAACAAACACTGCTGGGATTTTAATTGGGATTGCTTTGAATCTTTAGAGTAGGGAGAATCGACATGTTACAGTGTGAGTGTTCTAATCTACAAATATATCTTTCTCCAGTTAGCTGTTCTCTCATTTCTCTTAGCAAAGTTTTATACTTTTATAGTTTCAGCATGGTTTTCAGGCTTTTGCGTACCATCTGCTGATTTTGTTCCTAAATCTTTTATGTCCTCTTCTCTGCTCCCACCCAGCCAGGATTGCCCATCATTCCCATCTGACGGCAAGTAGAGTAAGGGCTTGGGTACTAAGAAAGAGAATGAAGCTTGGAGACAAGTATCACGGGGAGGAGTGTAGTGTGGCAAGACACAAGGTCTCAAGCCACACCTGTGGCATGAAGGGAAGTTGTTCTGGTCTGGGCAGCAGGGCAGTGATGGCAGTGAATATACTTTGTTCAGGGGATGTCTTTGTTTGCCTATCAGGGCCCGGGCTACCAGAAGGGCAATGTTTGAAATTTTCACAAAAGTGATAGATGCTAGATACAATAGATAATTCAATCTCTGTCACGAATAAACCACGATATTATCACCAGTAAATGATTCCTTCTAGCAAATCATGGGGATATTTATGGTTAAGCTTAGACCACTCTGAGTGATGAAAAATAAGCATTTCTAATAAGCATTTAAAGTATTAAGGAGGGCAGGTATTGCATGGAGCACTGGGTGTGGTGCATAAACAATGAATCTTGGAACACTGAGAAAATAAAATAAGAATTACCTTTACTCTAACTTGTTCCAAAAATAGCGTGGCTGTGCTAATAATAATAGAACTGTCTTTATCCTGAAAAGCTATGTAGTATAATTCCTCCTGTGCCTCGCAGTGATCTTGGGTTGATTTTGAAATGCCAGTGGGACAGCTGTTTACGTGTTTGTGGTATTTGCTGCTGCTCTAATTTGAGGCTGAGAAGATGACTTAAAAATGCTCTACAGTACCGTGTATGCCTTCTCATACCAAAGGGTTGGAAAGTATTTAAAACAGTTTTCAATTCTGTCAAAGTCAAAGGAAGAAGTTCTCACCTGGCAGGTTCTGCATTTTTATTTGTGATTAGGCCTAGTCAAGGGTGACCAAGGGGAGGAGAAGAAATGGCATTTCCAGAACACTGGATGAAGGCGTAGAGCTCTCAGCTGAGAAGTACTTGAAGGCAAGGGAAATATATTAGAAAAATTCTGGACATGAGAGAGTGGCTCTAATCTAAGTGATTTAAGTGGATCGTTTGAGTACACCCAAGAAAAACTTCCAGCTGCATAACAAAGGATCGGGGAATAGACCAAAAAGAACTTTAGTAAATTCTGACTGCATCCTCCTCTGCTTTCTTGTTCTCCCAACTAATTGAAAAAAATTGTATGTAAAGCTCACAATGGAATGCTTTTAACATTACAGGTGTTCTATAAGTAGTTCTCAGTTTTTATTCTTTTTTCTTTCTGTCCTTTTTGTCCCTTTGTGTTTCTTTTCTCTTTGGATTTATAGATAATTAAGTTTCTTTTACTCAAATTAATTTTTATACAAGTATTAAAAAAAAAAGAAATTCAATGCATCAGAAAATACACATATCTGGCAACGAAATAAGGGGAGATTGACTTCACAAATTTCTTAACAAAGTTTATTCCCCATTCATGGAAATGAGACATACAGAAACAGGTTGATACTATGTTTTAATCTTTGAAATTTTGAGCAAGTTACAATTTTACTTCTTTTTTAATATTTATTATAAGCTAATTGATAACTCAAAATACATAATATAACCTTGCTGAAAAATTATTTAGCAGTATCTGCTCAAGTTAATTATACATCTCAGCTTAACAGCGTAACAATTGTTCTCATTGTATGTACCCAAGAGAGTATCTAGCAAAAGATACATACAAGAAAGTTTATATCCACAATAGCTACAAACTGGAAACTTGGAAACAACCAAATGTTTACCAGCTAAAGAACAAATATACACATTTTGCTATATAGTACTTAAAAATAATGAACAAAAAACTTCAGACACAAAAGAGTCAGCTACTCCTATGGTTTACATGAATTTCAAGTTCAAACAAATTGAATCTATGATGATAGGAGTCAGACTATTGGTTGCTAACTGGTTTGTGGGAGGGGTATAAAAAGACTGGAAAGGAGCACATGGAAAACTATAAATTATCTAAAGCTTGATCAGGATGGTGATTCACATATGTGTATAAAATAGTCATCAAGTTGTATAATTTGTGTACTCTTTTAAAACCAAATATGTATAATTTTCATTCATCCCTAAAGGTAAATGATACTATATATGTAATAACATACACAACATAAAAACATATAGTATATAATTTAACATATATAAATATACATGTATGTATATACATATTTTTTTTAACTAATTCAGGAAAGTTAATGCTACTTTGTTGTTCTTAACAACAGGCTTTTCATGTTAGATTGACTTTTCCATTCTTTGGCCACCATGGTGAACTGAGCTCTGATTTTGATCCTCAAAGCTGCTGTACCTTTTATAATGTTTGTAATTGAGTAATTAATATTATTTTGCATTTCTTTGGTCTTATACAGATTAAATATTAGGTTTGAGGAGGTTTTTGGTAAAAAGAAAAAAGAAGGATTTTTTCTTTTTTCCTTTTTTCCAAACTTTTCCCCCAAGTTTGAAAATTAAACAAGGGCGGGTTGCCAATATAAATATGAATATATTTAATATATAATTTATAGTTACATATTATAGCATATACATATATAAGATATATGTTATGTATACATAAATATGTTGGGTAGCTATATTATGTATTTATACTTAAAGAATACATATTATAATATATGTTTATATTTTAATTAGAAAAATCTCCCTTAACCTGTGCTTTATGTCCTTTATAGTTTTTTTTTCTCCTTACATTGGTTATTCAGTGGGAATAAATAGCACAAAGAGCAACTTCTGTATCAAAGTAATGTGATTAAATTAAGACTGAAAATAAGTAACACCAAAAATTGGCTATTGAGCATTTTTGGTCAAGCTCATAAGAAGTTGAGACTTTAGTTTATTTTGTTAAGGTGACTTACCTGAGGTTTCCCAGTCCACTCCTGGCTAGCAACTTTCACTATGTTTACCAAAGGCCTTTGGGTTATTCAGAGCGCACTTGGGGGTTCTAGCTTTCCTGACTCTTAAGAACTAACTTCCAGCTTCCTTTGGACTCTTGAATTCACAGGCTGCCCTGCAAGTTGGGGGCCATGGGGAAAGGCTACACCAGTGTCGGGAGGTCATGCTGCTCACTTACAAGTCCATCCCCATGCAAGTGGACGGGGAGCCCTGTAGGTTGGCCCCAGCTATGATTCGGATCTCCTTGAGGAATCAAGCCAACATGGTACAGAAGAGCAAGAGGAGAACATCCATGCCTTTACTCAATGAGTGAGTCTGCCCCTTGCCTACCTTTGTGAACACAAAGACCATGAAGAGAGCGCCAAGCATGTGCTTGGTCTAGGGGCCTTACTGTGAAAAAGGAACAAAGTCCAAGAAACAGCAGTTCCTTGGTCTCTCTGACATATGTTTCTTCATATTTATTACACAGTGATCACACTCTAACTTTAGAAATAACTACTGTATTGTACACAAGGTAGATAACGCTTCTTCATCGACCACTTTGGTATAGACTTATTGGGAACAACAGAAAATCATTAAGAGTGATTCTAGGGTCATAAAATGCATCAAGATAAGAATGTTCTGTTTTGTTTTAAGAAGGCAAGCTGCTGGCCTCTTTTCTACCCAGGTCACTTGGAGAGTGTTGGTTTCACCAGTAGCGGGAGGTGGGCAGAGCTGGGTGTTTGAAGCTCACCCTCTCTCCACAATTGCATCCCCTTCTGAATGTTAGTAAGTTACTTTCCTGGTGCCCCCGTATTGGGATCCCATGGATGCTGGTGCTTCAACCCAATTTTGCCATTCTGAGGGGCATCCTGTTGTCTAGATACAACCTAACTTACTATTCCATACCGAAATAAACTGTATCCCTCTTGAACCCTTTCTTTCCTTAGGTGTTTTGATGAACCAATTTGAGATAAGGAGATAATAACTGGATATTTAGAGTATATATTCCTCTTAGAGCTCCCCTTCATCTAATTGTTTTTGTTTGTTTGTTTGTTTGTTTTAATAGCAGTATCTATCTGGGGTTGGAGAAGGGCATGGGGAAGGATGGCAATTTAGGGCCTCTTTTTGAGTATCTTCTCTATATAATGCCCATATGGTTAGTCTAACCCAAGGTAGGGTCATTTCTGGGCTGAGTCTTGGGTCATTATTCTGTCCCTGGGGGGACCCTCCAATGCGCTCCTCCTGTTTGTGGCCTGTGGTGCATGGTTAATGATGTGTCCTGAATGGCTGGCTTCCTGCAGTGCCTATGAAGCAGGGCATGCTTTGACAATCTACAGGAGTGCCTAGAATAAACCAGTGACACAGGTGCCATAGCTCACTGCCAGAACCTGACTTCACCTCTCTTTCTGAGATGGCATATGTTGAGGAATAGCATTAGACGGGGCTCTTCCAGTGTCTGCATTTTCGGTATCTGCTTCTGAGTCTGAAGCTGGCATGAGAAAGCCTCTCTCCTCTGCTTCCCCCTTTCCTGGAGTCTCTCTGGACATCAGAGTCACTCAGCACTTTCCCCAGATCATTATCCAGACAGCCTGTCAGTTCTATTCCTTACTTTGTTTACATTTTGCAGCTAGTGAAACTCCTAGCTCATTCCTCCCTGGTTTTCTTTTCTCCTTGCTTGAACTCCCATTAAGCTGAATATTCAACTGGCCAGTTTATATGTGAAAAAGGTAGGATGTCAACAACCATATACAGTTGACCAGATGCTCTCTAGAAACATTAGTGTTAATCCCTGAACCAGTGGTTGGGGAGAAAGCTCTGAAATACTAAATGAAAAGCCATCTTGGAGACAATATAGCAGCTCAGGTTGTTTTGGGTCATTTGGAGATAGTAAAGAAACTGTAATAAAACGAAAAGTTCTTAATATCTACAGGCAACGACCTCCCATCCCTATTCCTGGTGGTGCTATATTTGATGACCTTATCAGACGTGAAATTGTTTCCGGGTGCTTAGTTTCAAACAGTTCTTGGTCTTGAACTGAGAAAGAATTTGTATTTGCTCAGCAGCTATATTGTGAAGAATTCATTTGGGCTTTCTTCACATATGAAAACAAATACAAATAGTTGTTTTCTTTTCGTACTTAGACTACATACGACGTATGATGCGATGCCATAGATATAAGGGTGGGGTGTTCCAGAAACAGCCTCAAGTCAAAAATCATTCCTTCCCACCAGGGGGCAGTGGTGTGTCCTAAGCAGCCTCTGGTCTCAGGAAATCCCTGAAGGATGTTAACAAGCTTTTCAGTTCCAAAAAGGACACTTGTAAAACTTAACCAAGATATTCACTGCTACCGATGATAAATAACTATTGAAACACTATATTTGTTAGAAAATCAATACAGATAGCACATTTTCAAAGGAAAGCCAAACATCATCTTATCTTGTCACGAGTATTAAAAACTAAACCCTGACTGCTCTGTTCACCCTCGGCAATTAGGTTTCTTCTATTTTACTAGAAATCCTTGTTTTGAAATCTGACTTCTTCCACTGGATTTCCAGATGGAGTTTCCAGTTTGAGGGTTTCCTGGCCATGAAGACCTTTCTACAAGTTTTCTTCAACTTTCTAAGTCCTCTAGGCTTTTCTGTTTCGGCCACAATTGTGCCAGGTTCACTTGCACAGCCATGGTGGAGAGATAATTGGAAGATATTTATTTTCTTCCTTCCTTCCTTCCCTGTTTTCCTCTTTCATTCTCTCTTTCTCTCTCATCCCTCCTTGTGTTCCATGACTCCCTGTTACCTCTGTTCCATTTGCCTGTCTTCTTTCAGAAGAAAGAGAACTGCTTTGTAAAGTCTAGAGAACTCATTTAGAAACCTCTGTGTTTGATGAGGATTGGGGGGTGGGGGTACGGAGTTAACTGTGTCTGTTTGAGAATCAAGTACTGTGGTTCCCTAAACAGCTGGCTTCCTTTTCCACTTGAGCAGTGGTGTTCCTCACAGGTTTGCCTTTCTCTGGGAGATCACATCTGTACCCCAGATTTCATTTGTGACTGATAATGGAGTAATTTCACATCTGTGTCTTCTAGCCTGGCATTCCTTCTAACAGCCAGAGACTCACACCCAGATGTCTCAGCTGATATCTTTACCTGGATATCCCCTAGCAACCTCAGACTGAAGGCTGAAAATGGCCTTATTAACTCTGCTCCCATTGCTTTCTCTGCTCATCAACCAGTGAGCCCTCTTCATTCATATTTGTCTATAAGGAACCATGCCCCTGCCATGGAGTCCTCCGAGTCACCCACACTGTTACACATCCAAGTGGCCTTGGAGGCCTACCTCCTATTTATTTTCCACGTCTTTTTTGGAGGGTGGGGTGGTTAAAGATTTATTTATTTCATAAAGGGCAGGAAGGGACTGAGGGAGAACGCATCTTCAAGCAGACTTCCCGCTGAGGGCTGGGCCCAACTTGTGGCTTGATTCCATGACCCTGAGATGATGGCTTGAGCCAAACCCAAGAGTCAGACACTCAACCATCTGAGCCACCCAAGCACCCCTATTTCCCATATCTTTAATTCACACCACTTACCCACTCTGCTAGTAATACAGCTTCTGTTCAAAGGCCATCTAAGTTCACTCACTCACCCTGTCATCACTAAATGATGCTCATGATTTCTTGATTCCGGTGTCACTGCCCTTCATGCAATGCTTTTCCAATAGATTAATCAGAAGGATCTTTCTAGAAAAGTTAAACTTGTATTCCTTAGCCTTACAGAACGTTTTGATCATTGCCATCATCATCTTCTTCCTGTGCTCCAGAGGTCATCGCTCATCTGGAGCACTGGCATCTTTTGCATGTCTCTTGCTCTTCTTGCACGGCCTTCTTTCCTGCCTTTTTGTCGGTTGACTCTTGCTGAAGTTCAAGACTCCATTGAAATGTCACTTTCCCTAAGAGTCCTTTTCGATCTACTTCTAGATTGAAAGTGGATCTACTTCTAGGTCTACTTCTAGATTCTGTTAGATACTCTGTTGGGGTTCTAGGTTACGTTCATCACACCATCTACCAAGAATAATATAGTTCTTGGTTTACTTGTCTCTCTTTCCAGCTTGGAGTTTTCCTCTTAGGATCCTCAGTGCCTACCAGTATGTCTGAGATATGATTAGCTGTTGAATAACTGACTTGCACATGGACCGGATCGGTAATCCTGTATCTATTAACATTGCTCTGAGACTGCATCTAAAATAACATAGATCTAAAATCCATGAATATAAAAGTAACATAGGTAACATCTTGATGACACTTGGTGTGAATAAATGGAAGATACATACTCAAGAATTTCAAGATTTGGTTCACATGGATTGGATACGTGAGGGAATTCCCATGAGAAATTATTAAATAGTAGGCCATCATGATGCCACTAGATCTTCATTTATACAAAAACATTTATTTCCAAATAATTCTTCTTAGTCTATAATCCCATTTGCTATTACCATATAGAAACTGAAGGGCTAGACCTGTTGTGTTCAGTAGACCCCCATCTCTCTGGGACAGGAGCATATCTCATTTTATCATGGCTTATGAATCTATTCAAAATAAGAACCGCAGTGAATATCATTCCCCCAAAAAGTAATAGCAGAGATTCATCTAGCTTCATATTCATGTGCTAGTAACATGGTGCCCAGGTAAACTTGATGATGCTCTTCAAAAAGCACCTTTGAAAGAGAGCAGAAATGTAAAATTTCTCAGGTGGTTAGGGAGATCTTAAGCCAAGTGACTCCTGAGCTCACTGGTAATGAAGATTCCACTGGGAAAGGCAATCATATTAGTCAGGGGCAAGATTTCTAGTTGGAAGACTTTGAATTGCACAACCCAATGGGTTGGAGTCCTTCATCCTGGTGCTCAGAAGTATTATTGGTTGTAACTGATAGTCCTTTGAGGAACACAAGGAGTTGAACCACGGGTAACTTTATGTGTGAATTTATATACCCAGCAGAAAAGAGGGATGGCTGTGCCTACCACAGTTACAGCAAAGCTCTTCAAATCCTCTGGGAGAGTGGAGAGAATCATTTTGTAAATGTGACAACAAATTTTAGGTTTAGTTTCTTAAATTTTGTGTTTCATCTTTTCTAATAACTACTGAAGTTCCTTTCCTTTATAAAAGAAGAGAGAAAAGGGTGAAGTCTATGGTCCCCCTCTTCTACCAAGAGTATGTGTGGAATTACGACATCACTGTGATGAATTTAGGCTTTCTTGGTATTACCTTCAGAGTCATTAAAGGTTTGGTTGAGCCACGCTTTTTCAAGATGGTTGTTTTTTGACACAAATTTCCTACAGAGATCTGGAATCAAGAGGACTATGTTAAAGGATTAAATTTACCTTGACTTTCCTCAAAGATGAGTTTACTATGCCAGCCTACCCCCTCTAGTGTATGTGTGTGTGTGTGTGTGTGTGTGTATGTGCGCACGTACATGTGTGTGTATTTGTATGCGTGCGCACGCACATCCTCTCTTTGGATGTCTCCAATGACCTAGAGCAAGAGAGGAACATGAAGATGCCTCCTGCCCGCCTGCAGCCCTGCCCAGTGTCCGCGCTCTCGCAGCATCTGCCCGTGCCCTGCCCTGTGCTGCGGTCCGTGGCTTGCCTTAGAGCCAGCCCTTGCCATGTGTCCTGTTGGCTTCATTGCTATCACCGGCTTTTTGGATTATGTCCGTGGCTGGCTGGATTTTCCTTTTCTTTTCATTCACTGTTTGGTGACGCGCTCATTTAATTTCTGTTTAAATCTTGTGTGTCTCTCTTTCTCTCTCCTGGCTTGTTCCCTGTCTGTCCACGCTGTTGTGCTGACTGTCTTCGCTGCTCATTCCCTGCTGCCTCTAGTATCCATCAGGTGCCAGCTGCTGACCTGCGGAGAGTGTCTGCCCCCCCTGGCTCCTTCACCACGTGAGTACAAAGCCGATCCATTTCTACATTTTGTCTAGCACCCTCCTGTCCTCCTGAGGGTTAGACTACCTGCCTCCTTTTCCCTCTCAGGTCTGCTTCTCAGACAAGGACCCGCCAGCCCCAATGGCCAGGGGCCTCTCTGTGATTTGAGATGGAATTGTCCAGTTCTTTGCGTTCGATTTGTCTCGGTCCTCTAAGGGTTCAGGTGTCAATTTTTGATGAGTTACTTTAGGGCCCATAATTGCGTGGGGTTGTATAAAATTCCAAACTAAGCACTGGTTTCTATGGAAAGTTTGTGATAGCCCTTTGGCCATGCCATTATCTGTAGCTCTGGGATGATGTTGAAGGAGTGTGCCTACTGCCCTTGATTTGTGAATGGACCCCCTCAAATTAAGTGTGGAGTTTTGAGTGCTTGCATATGCATCCGGGCATTATTTGGGTGGAAAATCCATGGTTGTAATAAAAAGTGAATGACTGAAAACTCTCTGAGTTAGCAAAACACACTTCATTCACAGTTAATAATTTGTACTTGATGTGTTCTATGCTTTTATTTTTTTCTAGTGAAAAAATATCTTTTTTTTTTTTTTAAAGCACCTTGGGATTTCTTTTTCGTCTTGTTGCCTCTTTATTGCCCTTTTCCTTTCAGATACTTAGCTTTTGTTCAGGTTTAGGTACTGGTACAGATGCTTGGTATTAACTACTGAAATTATTACTACCCCAACAGCCCTATGTCACATGTGCTATTATCTCCATCCGTGGTCTTGTGGGGAATCTGGTGCACGAAGCATTCGGTAACTTGCTCAAGGTCACACAGCTGACAAGTGGTAGATTGGGATGCAAACTCAGATGGCTTGGCTTCAGAGTTCACACCTTTAACAATTTACAGTTTGCCACTTTCATCTATGAGGAGCCTGTCTTCCTCTTACGCCCTAGTTGAATCATTGACTTCTCAAGGAATTCTTTGTTGATTCTTGTTGGGGTAGTTATGTTCTCACTGGGTCCACTATTGATATACGTATTATAGTTATCAAGGTTTAATAGGCTGGTATTAATTACATTAGCTCATGTGTGTGTTGCAGGGGGTGGGGGGTGTTGTGCACTAGACTTAGACTACCTGAGATCACTGACCATATCTTCTTAGGAATTTTTGTGTCCCCACCTCTGAACACAGATCTTAACACAAAATATTCCGAAACCAAACAGAGTCGTTAGTTGGCAGAATGAATGAATGGAAGAATACATCTCTAATTGAACTGTACAGTGTCTCTCATTTAGGAATATGCCAAAATTATTCCTAAAGTCCAATCATATAATCCTACTTTCAGTCCTAGTCCTACAGATACACACTCATTCATTCATTTTTCACAAAACATTACTTTGTACATGTTCTGTGTCCACCATTTTGTGCTTGGAATCTAGAGGCGAGCCCAGTGTCTCCATTGGGCTGCCTTCTTGGAACTTAAAATTGAGGCCAGAAAATCAACAGGAAAATGACATTTAATTTTCAATTTGGAGGTTATTCTGCAGGTATATCCTACATTTTACAATAGGCCTCTTCAACAAATGGGAGTCCAAGGAATGGCTTTCAGTGATTTTCAGAGTTCAAAGAATCAAGAATATCACCAATAGAGATGCACTGGAATCTATCCCATGTCTATTACAGTTTTAGTTGTATAATTTAAACACGGCTCTTTTTTTTTGGTTCCGGGTGTGCATACTACAGTAGGGTAAACTGTCACTGTTCTGTAACGGTGGAACAACTAAGTGTGGCCACTTTAAAACTTGAATGTTGATCTAAAATATTTTATATCTATATATAATATATTAAATGTTACATATTATAAATTTTGTATTTCCATATCTCTGAAATACTTATGTAACAACACTTACTAAATTAGAGTATTTTATTTTAATTTTTAACTTTAAAATTTTTTTCCCAAGATTTTATTTATGAATTTGACAGAGAGCATGAGAGTACAAGCAGGGGGAGAGGCAGTGGCAGTGGGAGAGGTCGTTCCCCGCTGAGCCTGGGGTCATGACCTGAGCCAAAGGCAGACACTTAACAGACTGAGCCACCCAGGCACCCGTAACTTAGCCTATTAAAAAAATATATATAGATAAGAAAACACTGTCACAACTGCCAAGGAGCCTAAGGTAAAATCCAAGAACAAGTAGTGTCTTTACATATTAAGGTCGTGGTTAACAGTTTTGACCCACTCTCATGCTGCTGTTTGCTACTGTCAGCAGTGTTTAATAATCACATTAATGTTGCTTGGGTCCTCATGAAAGTCAGGACCCCAGTATCTTGGACTAAGCTTGTCTGATTTTTTTTTTTCTCTTTTTGTCTCTTGCTCAGCCATTCTCTGCTCAGAAAAATTCCTCTATAGATGATCTCTTCTGAGGAGAAGCTTATCTTTCTGCTGTTTCTGTAGTAAACATTGGTTTCCTAAAGCAACTTACATGGTCTTTCTCTCAAGCTTTCTAAAAAATTTTTTTTGGTTGGGAGAAGGTCATGACAATAGCCATGCAAGGCGTGGGTTCCCAGGAATTGCAACTACTAATGTCTGTGCATATGGGAAATTTCATCTTTATCCAAAGGATTCTGAAATTTTACTTTTGGTCATATATGACCACATACGAATCCTGAATTTTATTGAAGAGTATTTAGGGCTTTATCCAATATAACAAAACTAAACAAATATAATGTTTCACCACAAGTCTTATGTATGTAGCTTAGTGAATTATTGGAACAATACTTCAGTTAAAAAATCTTTATAATTAAGTGACTTCATAGTAAAGTCCTTGCTGAAAGGCACCTGTGCACACTGAATTTTATAAATGCATGAATATTATAAATTTTATGAAATCATGAATATGAATGCTAAATGTTCCAACTACCAGCTCCTGTTCAGCTAATGCCAAAAATAACACAAAGGTATGTAATTGTAAAATATCTTTGTAAAACTTTTATCCTTCAGTAACTGCTTATTAAATTCCAGTTTGTGCCTATTCCCCACCAAAATGAAATAATGTAAACCATTTATACCCAATTTAGTCTATGTTTCATCTTTGAAAAAATATCGAGTGCCTTCTTTAACTACCAGGGTTCTGTGGGATCCTGGAGATACAGAGATTATAAAGCTAAGGTTTCTGTCCTAGAGAAATGGACATGCCAGGAAATAGACCTGTTTTGTTGCTTATAGTACAATACAGTGCCATATGATAAGCATCTTAGCACAGATTCTGGTTGTACTTCCATGTGAATGACTGTTTGGGTATTTATTACATTTGTTTTAATTTTTTTAGTACTTAAAATTAACATACAGTCAATGACTTTCTTGGTATACAGCTGGGAGTTTTAAGATGGGTGTAGATTCCTATAACCGGCACCCCAATCAGGATACAGAACTGTTCTAACACACCAGAAAGCTGCCTGCTCACTGCATCTCCCATCCACCCTCCCATCCAACCACCAATCACTGTAGTTTTGTATTTTTGAGATTGCCACATAAATGGAATCACACAATATGTAACCCTTCGCAATTGATTTCTTTCCACATAACGTCTTTGAGATTTATCAAAGTTGTTGCCTACGTCAATCACATATTCCTTTTTATTGCTGAGTAGTATTCTATTGTATGGCAGCTTCCACTTATTTACCCATTTACTTGTTGAAGGACATCTGGTTGTTTTCCGTTTTGGGCAGTTAGGAATAGAGCTGCTATCAAGTTTTGTGTAAATATAAATTTTCATTTCTCTAGGTTAAACACCTAGGAAGGGAATTCCTGGGTCATAGGGTAAGTGTATGTTTAACTTCATAAGAAATCAACGAACTATTTTCTAGAGTGCAAAGTTTGCATTTCTTATGTCTGAGAGAGAGAGTTCCATTTGTTTTACATCCTTGCCCGCACTCAGTATTGCTAGCACTTTAAAACTTTAATCATTTAATCATTCTAATGAGTGTCTTTTCATTATTTTCCATCTATTATATACTACTCAATGAAGCATCTGCCCAAGTATTTTGCCTATTTTTAAATTGGGCTGTTTGCCTTTCCCTATTGAGTTTTGAGAGTGTCATATATTCTGGATCCAAGTCCTTTGTTAGAGATGTGCCCCAGTATAGATCTTGTCTTCTCATTCTCTTTACAAAGTCCAAATTATTCAATTTCTCTATATTTGTGTTTTTGGTGTTATATTCAAGAACTCTTGGTTGAATCCCAAGTCTTAAATACTTTTTCCTTTGCTTTCTTCTAGCAGTTATAGAGTTTAACATTTTGCATTCAATTCTATGATTCAAGTTAATTTTTGTATAAGATGTGAGGTTTAGGTTAGAGTTTTGTTTTGTTTGCATTAGATGTTCAATAGTTCCAGCACCATTTGTTAAAAAGACTATTTTTTCCATTGAATTACCTTTTCATCCTTATCAAAAATCAATTGAATGTATATATGGGGGTTTATAGATATGATAAGGATGGATTAATATAGATTTCTGCACTCTGTATTCTGTTCCATTGATCTATGTATTTGTGTCTTTGTCAATGCCATGTTCTTTTGGTTATTGTACTTTTATGTCAAACCTTAAAATCTAATTGTGTTACTTTTTCACCTTATTCTTTATTTTAAAAATTGTTAGCTATTCAAGCTCCTTTACCTTTCCACAAAAATTTTAAAATAAGCTTGCCTATATCTCCAAAAATTCTACTAGAACTTTGGAATTGTATGGAATCTGCAGATCAGTTTGGGAGATATAGACGTTTTTACTACGATGGGACTTCCAGTCCATGGTTACTGAATTGTCTCTCCCTTTATTTTGTGCATCACTGTTTTGTAGTTTTCAACATACAGATCTTGTACATACCTTGTTAGATATGTGCTTGTGTTAGATATGTGTTGGTTTTCAGTTCTGGTTGCTGGTATATAAAACTACAATGGGTTTTCTTGTGTTGACCTTGTATCCTGTAGCCTTACTGAAGTTGCTTTTTAGTTCTAGGAGTTTGGTTGCATCCTTGGAATTTTCTAACTAGTCACGCTTTTATATGTGAGTAGGAGTGGTTTACTTTCTTCACAATCCATATGCCTTTTATTTTTTTCTTTTGCCTTATTGCAGTAGCCTGGATTTCTAGTATGATGCTGAGTAAAAGTGGTTATAGTGGATATCCTTGCTTTGCTTCTAGTATTAGGGAGAAATCATTCCATTTTCTCACCATGGAGTATGATTGTTAGTTGTAGATTTACTTATTAAAGTACTTTAGTAGGATATCTGGGAGAGATTAGGGAGGATTGGAGTCATTTGTTCTCTGCATGTTTGTTAGAACTTGACAAGAAACCATCTGGGTCTCAAGGGCTTTTTTCCCTTTTTAACTGTAAGCCAATTCCTTTAGGAGTTGTAGGACTACTCAGGTTATCTATCTCGTTGTAGGTGAGTTTCAGTGGGTGTGTGTGTGTGTTTGTGTAGCTTTTTGAAGTTTTGGAGGAGTTGCTCATTTTATTTCCATTGTTAATATATGTCAAATTATTGGGAGTATTTCCTATCTTTTTAATGTCCTTGAGATCTGCATTGATAGTTCCTTTTTATTCTTGTTTTTAGTAATTTGGATCTTCTCTCTTTGTGCTTCTTAGAGAAGGTTTATCCATTTTATTAGTTTTTTTAAAATCAGCTTTTGTTTTTATTGATTTTTTTCCACAATTGTCTTTCTGTTTGCTATTTCATTGATTTATGACCTTATGTTTTGTTTTTTTTTTCCTGCTTTCTTTGGGCTTATTTGGTCCCACCCCCAGGCCCCAGTTAAGCGTCTTTAAAGAAGAAGCTTAATTTTTTTTTAAAGATTTTATTTATTTATTTGAGAGAGATGCAATAGATGTTTAGGGAAGAACAGAGGGAGAAGGAGAAACAGGCTCCCCGCTGAGCAGGGAACCTGACATGAGGCTCAATCCCAGGACCCCAGGATCATGACCTGAGCCAAAGGCAGATGCTCAACCAACTGAGTCACTCAGGCGCCCCGAGAAGTTTAAATATTTAAGTAGGCAGTTGACTCAGTTGAGTTCAGGCCACAAGTTCTGGCTCACTTTCTGAAAGTTGTAGTTACAGTGTTAATTCTGTTTTCAAAGTCTTTGCAGTGCTCTTCATATCTCTGTCTGGTGTGTATGCACTACCAAGTTACCAGTGTGGGATCTGAGTTTTCTATCCTGTAGTTCGGTTCCTAAAGTCTACTGTACAGAAGCTTAGGGCCAGACTCACCCATGTGCAAGCCTGAAGATGAACCTGAAAGTTCATAAACATCTTTATGGAGCTGTTGTCCTGAGCCTTTCCTTCTCTGTTGTCATCCCAGCCCTTTGCTCTTCCGTAAGGCTCCCCTTTTCCAACTTCCAGCCAGAAATCTAAGGCTTTAGTTACCTCGCTCTACTGCCTATTTCCCGCAACTGTGCTCCTGTCTAGAGCCAAGCAATGATGTGACAGAAAGAAGGAGCATAAAAGCAGTGTTTGTTTATCCCATCCTCTTGGGATCTCTGCTCCTTTTATCAGAGAGCGAGCTCTCTTCCATTACAATTGTAAGCTCCTGAAGGCCTTTATCAGTGTCTCTGCGGGGAATGCTGAGGTGTAAGAAAATAGTAAGGGGAAGATAGATCTGAATTTTTCTTAGCATTCAGAGTCCTTTTTCTTAGCATTCAGAGTCCCTTTCTTTTCCTTAATCCAGAGCTCAAGGGCTCTCTTTGAGATTTCTCTACCTACAGTTGGTGTTCATTTCAGGCTTTGTGCTTCCTGGAGTCTGCAGGAAGGGTGTATTGGAGAGAAAAAGAGAGCTTACCACCACTTGATAGTATTTTATATTCTAATCTTCTTCTCTTATCTGCTGCTATCATTTACTTTTCAGAGTTCTCGAATAGCTACTTTATGAATCCTGTCCAGATTTTATAACTGCATTCACTGGGGGGAGAAAGAATGGTGTGCGTTTACTTACCTTGCCCAGAACCAGAAGCTCTCTGCAGCCTTTTAAAAGCAGAGAGCTATGATTCTGTATCCCCTCCTCTCCCACTGCAGTTTAGGACCATTCTAACTCAACAAAACAAATCTGCAGAGAAACCACTGTATTTTGAACTACAATCAAGATATGTTCACCGTAATACGCCATCTTTCACAACATTCACAATTTAAACATACACAAGATATCTCCCACTGCTAAGTTGTGTGGATTTGCTTGTTACCTTGGGGAAAGCAGAGTCAGACACGGAGCCATGAAAAAAAGCATAAATTGTCATGTTTGACTACAAGCTGAATCTGATTCAGCACTCTAAAATCGGTTTCAATAAATGAAGTCTTCGTGGTAAAGGATGAAAGTAAATTGATTTTTGTTCCAGGAAGAGAGGGACTTTTAGTAAGAGAAAGGGAAATGTTTTTGATATGTCTTTTTTTTATGGTTCCATTTTGGGTTGAGTTGAAGAATTTTATTGTTGAGAAACTCCCAGAATCTCCAGTCTTCATGATTGAAGAAAACACAAACTGGTCATAGGTAGTTTAACCTTTGTGTGCTGGGCAGCAAAGTAAACGAGCTGATCTTTGGAGATGCTTTCTAAAAATGCTATCATTCTGTTCTCCCACGAGTCACATCAAGTATTTTTGTTTTAACATTTTTATGAATTTGTCCAGTGTGCTGTAAAGAATCTGTTTATTTCATTTATTTAATACTGGCCCTTTAGTTAGAAAGTAAGATTTGATGTGCTTTAATCGACCCCTTCTCTTTTCCTTTGTTCTTTACCAATAAGCTCCACTTTACTAGAAGCCACACTATCTGGGAGTAGCAAAAACCCTGCCAGAGGAGAAATTTACATGTACGCCTCTGTAAACTGTGACAGTTAGCTCTCAAGTAGCCAAGAAGATCCATCATACATACTTTACCTGAGAACGAATAAAGCTGATGGTCGCTAACACACAAACCTTTTTGAGAACATCAGGCAGAAAAGCATTCCTATCAGACCACTTGGGCCTCCAGAAGACTGTTTCATGTCTGGGGCAGAAATCTGTCCAGATTCTGATTCACAGATTACAATTTTTAGGTCATCATTCTAGACCCTAAAATCAATTGCAAGGATACCAGAAGTACCTAAGCACTCAGGAAATTATGAATATTTGTCTTGTTAAGGCTTTCATTGTTATTGTATCCCAGAGTGATGACCTCTGAGTGACAGGATTATGGATAATATTTTCTGGGCTTTCTGTATTGATTTTAGTGAGCATGCATTACTTCCATTCAAGGAGAAATTTAAAAGTTCATATTTTAAAAAGGACAGGAGAGAATAGCTACTACATCCACAGAACAGGAAAAAAAAAAAAGCCATTTGCTGAATCTCAGAGTCAGATAAGGAAACATCAGAGTTGGCTTGAGGCTGGCTGGAATGCAGAAGTCTTTGTTCACTGAACCACTGAGCAGAGGAAACTGCTAACCCGTCCTATTTCTCTTCTCTTACTCCCAACTCTCACATTTTCTAGGTTATCTTCCTAGTGATTTCACTTTCTACTGTCCAGTCTCTCGACCTTTAATAATGTCAAAATGTCATGCTTTCCTCCCTTCTTACGAAACCCCCTCTCCTGGTTGCATAAAACAGATACACCACACCGAGAATTCCAAGGAGAAGTAGGTTAAGAGTTGCTTGAGCTTCGTTCCCTATCACTTTTCAAACTTGAGCCCAGGCTGAGAGCTTGGACGATGGTGGTTTTCTTCCCTACGCTCTGCAACTTTCCCCCAAGAGTTTTCCCACTCCATCTGGGCTTTTATCCCCATTCGGATGGCCAGAGGGTAGTCTAGGGCCTTAAAGGAAAGGGGTGTCAGGAACAGACGTAGGTCTCTCACTGGAATGTTTTCCTCCTTATTCTGTAGCCCCCCCATGGCAACATGCTGCGGTTTGCAGTATCTGGAGGGTGGGGGGGCTCTGCTTTGCTTTCATTTGTATGACATTGACCAAGTTTAACCTCTTTGCATTTTAGTTTTTCAAATATATAAAAAAGAAGTGCAGTTGTTTCCCTGGATTTCTATCAGCTCTGAAGTTCTGTTATGCTACAATTCAGGACATGACCCTAGACTATATGAAAATCTGCCCCAAAGGGATCTAAGACTTGAAGCAGGCAAGACTTACCATGGGACATGGCAGGGTCATCCCTTACCCTTAGGGCAGATCAGGGAAGCCAGGCCCTGTCCTGCTTTGGTACATTTAATGCGTGGTTCTCCTTGCTCTCCACAAGAACCCAAGTGGATTTTTTCATTTGGCCAGAAAGGTAATATGTGTCTGTTATTATGCTAATTGGCACCTTGACTTGTGATCGAATTTAATATCTCAATAACTGTTTACGGTAACAGTTGTCATTATTCCCATTCCACAGGCAAAAAGATGGAGAATAAGAAATTAACTTAGTAACTTAACCAAGAGTGTATGCCATAAAGTGCTAGAGTTAACACCCAAGGCCTTCTGCTTTGGAGATGGCATTTAAGACCCTGAAGTCCACTGGTGATTGAACCTCTGATCACTTTCCTGCGTGTGTGTTTATTTTCATGAACATGATTTATGTATTTTATTCAGTCACCCTAGGTTAACTTCTTCCTTGTTGAAGAAAACTTGGAAATAATAACTTAGGATTGAAATGTGTGACTCTTTAGTATTATAAGTTTGCGGTTCAAGTGTCATTAAAAGAAAAATGTCAGAACGGCAAACCCCAATTAAAAATAAGTTCTAGTACAGTTAAAGAACCGGGAGAGTTTTTTCAAACTGTTCGTGATGGTGTTCGGTCTGCGAACCATGGCTCCACCGGAAGGGTCATGCCCACAGCGACGGTGGATGGAGGGAGCCTGGCTTCTTCTCTTAGCAAAGGTGAACGCAGATGGCAGCCTCTGGTACAGTTATGTAAGGCGTAATACATTTAGGACTCCCTCAACATTTAAAATTATATCTCGTTGCTTTTAAACTTTATTTTTGGAGATGAATTATTCATGTCTGTGTAGGTGTAGAAGCAGTCTTACGCTTACGAGTCAGCACTTCTCGTAAAGTAAAAGGTCACTTCAGACCTGAAAGGAATATTTACTCAGGTGTTGTTGGCTTGAGGTGCCGGGCCTGAGGAGGCGATGGCCCAAGTCAGCTTCAGGGGCGTGGGGAGAGTCTGTGGGAAAGTTCAGGTACAGCGTGTGCTCCAGGTCCCTTGGGCAGGACAGAGCCACGAAGAAAATTTTTGAATTTCGTTGTTTATTTCATCAAAATAAATTTTAAGAATTCAAAATTAAAAATGACTTTAGAAGTAATATATTAGTTCAATAAACACAACTCTGTGTGTGTGTGTGTGTGTGTGTGTGTGTGTGCGCGCGCGTGTGGAGAGAGAGAGAGAGATTATTCTGTATTCTTGACTTTTAGGAGAAATAGAAATTAAGGCCTGAATATCCTAAGCAGTAACATCAAGCCAGCAGGGTTTTCCAAGCCAGGTAGGAATTTTAGACAGTAGAAAACGAGATGCCTCTCATTCTTCTATTGATGGGATCTCTTTATAATCAGTGTAGTGGTAGGACTAAAGTAAAATGTATTAGTTCTCAGGGTTCTCTTGCGTACATATCTGTGTAGTTCTGCTCTAACAAAGTACCACAGATAGAGAGGTTTAAAAGACAGAAAAGGACTTCCTCACAGTCTGGAGTCCGGAGGTCTGAAATCAAGATGTTGGTGGGGTTGGTTTCTCCTGAAGTCTCTGTCCTTGGCTTATAGCTGGTGGCTGTCTTCCGGTACTCTTCCTTGTGTGTGTCTGTCCTAATCTCTTTGTCTAAGGCCACCAGGCAGATTAGATTGGGGTCCACCCATATGACTTTACTTTAACCTCATTCCTCCTGCAAGACCCTCTCTTTGACTACCGGCACATTCTGAGATACTGGGGTGAGGACTTCAGCCTAGGAATTGTGGGGGACACAACCCAGTCCCAAACAGCATCATACTAGATAAATTTGACTGAATTTTAGTTTTGTTCCTTTTCCTTTTACCAACTGTGTGAAGACTGAATATTGTATATGCAATTTGTATATATGGTTTAATTCTTTAAAATCTTTCTGTTAAAAGATACAAGAAGAGCTAAAGAGTATTGCTCTTTGATTTCTAGAAGATTGTTGGTATTAACTGTTTAGGTGCAATAAGATTGTTGTTGACCTGTCTGGACCCAAATCCAATTTCCGTAAAATGAGTCGTTAGATAATATAAACTTTAAATTTTTTTCATACATGAAATTCTTAAGTATTACTGTAATAAAAGTAACTGTAGGAATACAGGCTATAAATGGAAAGGGAAGGGAGTAATTTTGCTAGTGTTTGTGAACAAAAGATTTCTTTACAAATGGACTCTCCATGTAGGGGAAAAAACCCTCAAAACTTCTGGAAAGTAGTTATTTATATCTTAGATAAACCACAATCTGCAGTGTTATTAATGGATTTACTGCATTCAGAGAGAAAAAGAGAACCATTTAGGTTTTTACTCCAGTATTACAACAATAACTGATGTTCTATTCCAGCACAGCGTAGGAAGAACTTATCAATAACGATGAAGTCTAGACATTTCTTTGGAACATTTCAAGGGGTGTTTATTTTAGATTATTTTGCTAAGATAGTAATAAACTGCAGTGCACATTTCATTTGTAGATTTTTAATTTAATTATACCAATGTGATTTAGCTTCCCCATCTGTTATAATGTCCTGAAACACTTACAGGAAATAAAAAGGAAGTACATTGTTAAAGGCAGAGAGAGAAAATACTTGTTGATGCTACACTTAATTAGTCCCCAGAACTCATCACATTTTGTCAGAAAATGAAATTCTAAAAATGAATTCAGCAAGTTCCAAAGGTGTAGCTAAGATATTTGACTGAAATGAAAGTGGTGTTAGAAGGATTATAAATGGAACAAAAAGGCCAAAGTTTTCTGCTTTCTGTGATTGAGAACTGTAATGATTTTCTTTTTCTTCCATCTTGTAGACTCTCCTGCTCTCAAGAGAGAACAGTCTTTTGATCTGATGATATTTAGTTGCTCAGGCAAAGTAAAACAATTAAACGTTTCCTTGATGAGAGGTTCTTGGCTTATGAAATGTTAAGATACTGCCTTTGGTAGAAGCTTGCTCTGTAAGATGGTAAATGAAAGGAGAGAGGGAAATGTACCCAAGCAAAAATACCCAGAATTGTTTTCATTTTCTGTCATGACATTCTCAGCAGAAACCATCCCTTTCCTTCTCTCTTCGATTATATATATATATATATATATATATATATATATATATATATTTAGTTTTGGTAAGTATTTTAGCTAATTTGTGTTTGTTCATCATCCAAGCAATATATTAGTCTAGCACTAAACGTATATCTTAAGGTACTTTTTTTCCCCTCAAGTTTACTGTGAAATTTTCAAGTCATTTTTGTTGATTAGTAGTTGTAGGGATAGGATTATATGATTTTTACAAGTCCTGTTCTAGCAAGGTATCTTTGTTCTATCCATTTTTGACACCACCAAGAAAAATGATTTTTTTAAAAAAAAAACTCCCTTGGTCATTGGATTAGGGATTAGAGAGTGGTGAGGACAGTTTCTGCCTAATAGGCTAAATTTACTGAATTGGACAGGTAATTGGGGACTCTGATTTGTTCATGGATCTCAGACAAGGAAGCCCGAGGTGACAGGAGCACATCTCTGCTCTGAGTGGGGGACATAGCTTTCTCCCAGTGGTAGGCAGATGAGTAGGAAAGAAGTGGTGTCTTCTTAGTCTCGGGAGCCAGATGCAGCACCACGGAGCATTCCAGACCTCAGCAAGCCATTGTCAACCTGGAGGGGAGCATGAGTCAGAATATAACACGGAGAAATTCAAATTACCTAATACGAGAAATGGTTTTGTGACTTTTCTCAAACACCTAGATTTTAAGAAAGTATTTGTGTCCTTCCGTAAAATGTTTTATATAGAAAGTTGAAACCATTTAAGGAAGTGTTTCTTATGTAATGCCATTTATTGTTAGGTCAATACTTACTTTTTTATTTTCTTGATAGAAACCAGAGTTGGAATCCTCTTCTTCCCGAGCGCGTCTCCTAGGAAGGCAAAGCTACTTCCTTTGCTCTGTAGTTTCGGGAGGAACACATCTGGTAATTCATGTGTTCAGTCCTTTCTCAAATTAAGTTTGGTTATATCTCTCCATCTTAATAAGATGGCCACACTTATTTTCACACCCTAATTGCCTTACGTATTTTCAGCTTTCGCTTTGTTTTGCTCTTTTTACTTGAAAAAATTCTCAATTTTAGTTTTTTCCTGTAGGGTCAGAAGTGAAGTAAGTGTTAAATATTTAAAAAATACATGTACTCTAAGGTTTTGGTGTTTTGTTTTGTTTTGTTTTTTAATGAGTACTGCTGTTACTCAGACACCACCACTTTATTCATCAACCTGCATAGGGTTATTAGATGATGAGCAAATGTAGTTGTTGTAGCCTAAGTTAGTCCTTTATGATATATGTGAAGGAGTGTTTTCTTTTGTGAAATGAAACTTTTCTTTTTTTTTTTTTCGAAGATTCATTCATTGAGAAAGAGCATTTGAATTTAGAGAAGGGCATAGGGAGAGGGAGAGAATCTCCAAAGACTCCTTTGCTGAACATGGAGGCTGACCTGGGGCTCCATCTCATGACCCAGAGATCGTGACCTGCGCTGAAATCAAGAGTTGGACACTTAATTGACTGAGTCACCCAGGCACCTCAAAATGACACTTTTTAAAATATACGAAGCCCTGTACTTGTTCTACACTCCTTTCCGTCAGAGAAAGTCAGTTTCTTTATCCGTTCCAAATAAGTGCAGGGTAGTCCAACAGCTTGTGATTGCAAACCCAAAGGAAGATTTTAGCATTTAAATAGCCAGTAAATGTTGGGTTCTCCTTTTATTTGATACAAAGCAATTGAAACCTTAAGTTAAAAAAAAATGCCTCTCTATCTGAGCACGTGAGATCTGACGCCATTTGGATGGCTTGAGAGTAACATTATCCTATTCTGTCTCCTTGATTCAGGTGCCTTACTCCACCGGAGATAGTCATTAATGGACCTCTGTACAATCAGAGCAGCAAAAGAATTCTCTAAGCCCCTGCAGGCTCTGCTGCTAAAAGTAGCCAGTATTTTATGATAGAATCTTTAGTCATTTTTAATAGCTGGGAAACCTCCATTAAATGGACTTATCTCATGAGGTAGAAATGCTTCTCGCCTGGTGTGATGAAAGACTAGCCTTGAGTTCTTATTCCTACCCCAACCGTTCTTCATTCATCAGTTTGAATTTGCAGGATTCTACAAAAGTACATGTTTCCCTCTACCGCTAATTTCCATTCCTCTGTATTTCCTGGGGGTATTTGCTTCCTTTGCCTTTTATCATGATATCTGTCCAGCTCCTACACTCTTTAAACATAAAGCAGAAAGAGTTTAAGTGGGAACTTAAAGTCTGAAGCTCCTATAAAGTTTTCTGAAAGGTTGTCATGTAGTTGCCAATTCAGCAAATATTAGGACAGGAGACTCAGGAGATTTAAACCTGTAAATGGTATCTAATGACAAGTAGAAATTTCTCTCCATTTGTATTAACCAGAGGCAAACCAGAGACTCAGCCCTGTCTGTGAGGATAGCATGAGCGTTGTGGTTATTTTTCATTTGCTAGTCTAGTGATGTGAATTGATTTTTCCCTTGAACCAATTTCTGTTAACTGGTCCCCATCCTGGCCATTGATGCACGTTATATAGCACGCATGATTAGGTGGGATGAAGAATGTAGCTTGTTGTCATGGCAAATAGTTCTCCTTTCAAAATTAGTAAGTCCATATGGGAAGCAGCAGCTTAACAAAGATAGATATGGCTGGGCCTCCTGTCCTCAAAGAGCTCGTGGTTTTATGGGGGTGGGGATCACCATGTCATGATCGCATTTACATTTCACACTGACTGCTCAGTCTCCAGCAGTCAGTCTAGGTGCAAGATGATAGTAGCTTGGTCTGTGGGGGTGTTGCCGGAGGAGACAGAGAAGCATACATATTTGAACACTATTTAAAGGAGAACGACTGAGGGAAGAGAAAGAAAGAGCAGGTGGAAAATCAGGAGAGTCTTTCTAACTGAAATCCAGAGAGAAGTGCTTCAGAGTGAGGAATTCTACTGAAGGGGGTGGGGGGTACGGTTTGAGTGTGGACCCAGAAGTGGATTTAATGAGCCTGAATAAGGAAAAGGAAAAGGGAAAGGGATGGTGTGATCTCATGTAGAGGAGAGGTGGAGGGTCTGCAGCTTAAAAAATAAATCTATGATTCTGGTCCCCAGAAGTTGTAATGTATATGTGGGGGGTTCCACATTAAAGTCTCTGAGTTGCTGGCTGAGTCCATAACAGCGGGGACATTCACTACCGCAAAAAGAAGCGGACGGTCAGGAAAATGTGACATTGACCAGGACTGCTGGTCAGTTTCCTTTCCTTTGAAGCAGAAATGAAGCTGTTCTACTTGCTGAGCTTCTTGCAGGTGCCAGTAAGCGAAGCCACTGCTAGTTCTTTGTCTCTGCTTCTCCTTTGCATGCCATGAACCTGACGCCCAGCCGAAGAGACAGTCTGTAATGACCACATGCTGATTTCACTCTGCCGCATATTCACTTTTTGCAATTTCGAAACATAAACATGGATTTCACTAGAAAGCCTGAAAATGTGCATGTATGTGTTTGCAGATCTCCAGAAAACTTAAAAAAAAACATTTTTTTTTTGTTTCTACCAATTGCATAAAAGTTCTCTGATATTTGGAACTTAAAACTTATTTTTAATCTGGTAGACATTAAGTCAACAAATGGTTTCTTCAATAGGTGTCTAGCTCTGGTGCTTCAGGTTTACATTCTTTTGCCATTAGTGTCTGTGGTTGATTATCCCAGTGACTTAAAACCCAATTCCAACCCAAATGGTAGAAGAAAAGTCAATAGATTATGGAGAGAGGAAGAATTTATAAATGGGAAGTATGAACGAAGAATAGGGCACTTCTGTCTTGCATCTTCCATACTTGAGGAGGGACAGGCAGAGATGGGGCAGCCATAAATACGGTCATAATAATAGACAATTGGATGGACTAGCAAATAGTGAATCAGTGAATATCTAAGTTTTCTCCCAACTCTGCAGTGCTTTAATTCCATTATCTTTTTTGGAGATCTAGAGGGATATCAGTCTCAAATAACTTGTGACTATGACATATTATATTAACCACCCCATAAATGGATGTCTTAAGTCAAGAACTTAAGTTTTTGTTTTTGTTTTTGTTTTAAGAGAGATAGAGTGAGCACAGGAGGCAGGGGAGGGAGAGAAGCAGACTCGCTGCTAAGAGCAGAGCCCTACACCAGGCTCTATCTCAGGATCCTGAGATCATGACCTGAGCCCAAATCAAGAGTTAGATGCTTAACTGACTGACCCACCCAGGCACCCAACATCTGTTGAAATAGAATTAATAACTTTTACAAATACATTCTCTATTTTGGAAGTGGAGAAATAAAAAAAACCTACTTTCCTTAGAAGAATATATTGGATAATGGGAGCTCATTGTTGCTATCTTTGTGATTTTGGTTTATCTTTGGTTCCAAATTCAAAAACTCCTTTAAAATTTTCTTCACATTTCGGAGGCATTGTTCTCTGCTCCAGGCAGAAGACAACTGAATTATAAGAGTTCCCTGTGAACTCAGCAGGTGTCAGAAATCTTTTTTTAAATCTCTGTTCGGAAGCTTTGATTCAATTTGGTTTTACTGCTCAATGCCAAAGAGGCCCACTTGGATGTGTTTTTGGATAGGTTATTGTCAGTGGCAGCTTGAAAATGTCCCAGGGTAAATTGCAGCAATTTCTAGGAAGTTGCTAAAGGAAGCTATTGAGTATAATTATATCTAAATAAGGCCCAGCTTGATAGCTGATGAAAGGATGTGGTACGGTAAATGTTTCTGGTTCACTGTTATTTAATTGAAGAACAGGAAGCCCTGAAATGGTATACATACTTTTCTGGTAGGGACAACTACCATTTGTATGTTCTTTTCTGTTTGTGTTGATCCCCCTAGAGATAAGATACAAAAGAACATAATCCAATGTGGATTTACCTCCAGATCTCAGAGAGTTGGATGGAAAAAGCACAGAAGTGGGCAACCCAATCAGGGTTTGCCTAGGGCTCACGAAGAGAAGAACAGCTATGGGGAGGCTCAGAGGATGTCCAACTGTGCTAAAGGGCCATGTGTAGCCCCAGAGGAATTCAGCTTTCCTGTATATCATTCATTTATTTGTTTAAAAACATTGATTGTAAACAATGTGGGCTAGACTCTTTTAGGTGCTGGAGTTGTAAAGAAGAGGAAAAGTCTTTTGTGCCATGAATTTCCAAGAAAGCCCATTCATAAAACAAGGGCCATTCAAATGAATCCAATTAAAGATGAGTTATAAATATACTTTATTACATCAAAGTTATGATCACATAGAATCTCACATTTATATTGCTTGAAAGGTATTAAAGTGTTACATCACAATTAAATCAGGCCTGGAAGGAGAAAGACAGACAAAGTTGTGATGTTTTCTGCCTTGCAAAGAATAACTAACTCTGTATATATGAGTAGCAATTTCCTAGTTAAATTAGAGTTCATCAAAGAAATGAGTGAGTCTACATAATGAGTGTTGTAGGGGGCAGGTCTTACCCTGAAGCATTTAAAAATGTTAATGAAAGTTGGACATTTACATAGTACAAAATGTAGAGTAATTATATAATTTTAAGGGTCTCCTGTAACATGAATGAGGATTTATATTCTCAGTATCTTAAAGATACCTTGCAAACATTTCTCATCCCACCAATTATAGATGGCTACGTAACTCTGAATCTTTGTCTCACTGACTGTGTCATCAAACTGTCATTCTGGGGGTGCCTGGGGCTCAGGTCATGATCCCGGGGTCCTGGGATCGAGCCCCACATCGGGCTCTCTGCTCAGCAGGGAGCCTGCTTCCCTTCCTCTCTCTGCCTGTCTCTCTGCCTGCTTGTGATCTCTCTCTCTCTGTCAAATAAATAAATAAAAATCTTTAAAAAAAAACTGTCATTCTGCTAAGTTTTGGTATTTACTAATTGCTACTTAGAGCTGTGATTCTGGCTTCCACTCTGATATTATCTAGGATTAAATTTTTTTAAAAAGAAATTGAAGCATAAAATAAAATTAATAAAAATACAACAACATTCTAGCTTCTGCTCTGATATTATCTAGGATTAAATTTTTTAAAAAAAAATTTTTTTCAAAAGAAATTGAAACATACAGGCATTAATAAAAATACAACAACATACTTAACACTATCTACCAGAGATATACTAAGTGCCTTAGATGTATTTTCTCATTTAATGCTCACACATTCCTATTATCAGTTCCACTTTCAAATCAGAAAATGGTTTAGCCAAGGTGACTTCGGAGTTCTCAATGTCAAACATGTATTAATTGACAGAGTTCAGATTGGAACTAAGATTTTTCTGAGTGTGGGTCATGTTATGCAATGTGTTATAGTGTCTTAATATTAAGGGATATTATTCCCAGGTGATTCATGTTGCTGATGAGAAGGAGTTATGTGGTGTTGCTGGTCTTGAAGTGACCTTGGGGAACAAACGCCCCCAACTTATTCTCTTTGTCTGTAAGGGGTATCCATGTGAGAAATTTGGAATGAGGAGAGTGTGTTATGAGGACTGAGAGAAACCTGTGTAGTGAGGAAGGTGTAAGTTGGATAGCAGTAAGTGTTCTGGATGGCAGTCCGCCTCTCTCCTCCCCTGCCAGCATCTCAGAGTAAGAGGTGTGTGTAATGTGGATATGGGAAGGTGTGGTCTGGAGCCCAAGTGTGTGGATTTAATGAGATGCTTTCTGGTAGTTTGGAAGGCAGTTGTCATGGGGACATTTAGGAGTTACGTCCAAAACCATGAATTTCCACTTGCATTAAAAAACTCAGTGTTGACATTTCAGCAGAAATTTATGAGGAGGTGATAGGTTGAGGTCACTGTCCTGATTTCAAAGGGAATTCAAAGATTGCTTAGTCCCTTTTTAGAACCTTGAGTGATCCCAAGGAAGTCTGGCTTAGAACCCCTACTACAGAGCCTACATCAGTATCGGGGTAGTTTGTGGTAGATGTGGGCATGGAGGCAAATCCCTTTTTATCCAGGTTGTTCATCTCTTCTATGCTCTACTAACTTTCTTGGGAAAATTTAATTTTAGAAAACTAATGGCTCTGCTTTTCCCCAGACTCCAAGAAACAGCTTTGTCACCGTCCACCTTCGCTCAGCCATTAATGGGACATTAATATATTTTGACATAAAGGGACACAATTGAATTACTCGGCTTTCGCTTAATATCTGTGCATTTTATCTTTCCCACCTTCTAGTTGTCTGTTTTCATGTTATTGCTTGGCCTGTAAAATACCTGTGGGAGAAGGTCCAGGAGAATGATGGCACCATCCAGACTAGACCGTTCCCCCTCAGAGGAAGCCCAGCGGCTGGTCGGAAGGGCCTAGGGTGGTCCCAGCATGCGCCCTAAACTTTTCCTGCTCCCTGGCAGCAGAAGATGCTATTGTTTACCAGCAGAACCTTATGTAGGCGAGGGTTTTCAGAATAATGATTATACTGATAGTAGTGAGTATCTACTGAGCACTTACAACGTGCCAGCCACTTTTCTCTATTCACTCATTTCATCCTCCTGGTACTCTGAGAAGTGGATCCTGTTCTTACCTCTACATTACCTGTGAGGAAACTGAAGCCCAGGGCTTCCTGTTTAACCAGTAGGTGGAAGAAGTGTACTTCACATCGGGGTAGTCTGACTCAGAGCCTGAAGCTCTTCAGCTCTGCTGAACTGCCTTGTCTTTATGCCACGATCCAAAAGAATTCAAAGGAGATTTCAATCACACACCCCATGATTGCCCTGAAATCTGTGGATGGGCTCCAACATTTGATCCAGGCCAAACACCAGGTACCCTCCTCAGAAGAGTGGGTTCAAGCAAGCTGCTGCTGGTAGGAACGTGGGAGGCATTGCAGGTCGTCAGGAGCAGATGGGCGCTGACAGGAAGAGAGGGAGTGTCTAAGAAGGTGGGATGGGGGAGAGTGACAAGCAGTTACTGAGTCTCCATTTTCTTGTCTCCTGCCAATATATTATCTCCTCAGTGAGATGATATATTAATTCATTTGGATTCTGGAAAGTTCCATTCAAATGACAGTTCCTGTTGTATGTCCATGGTGCGCCACCTTTAAGGAGGGTTGGTGGAGGCTGTGGCTCAGGAGGCAGCAGTGTGTGTCTGGAATTGGTGAGCACAGATGCACAGCTGGGAGGTGGAAGTATGTGGGCAGGGAGCAGGCACAGATGGACCGTGAGAAAGGCAGTACACCGTGCTTAGCTAGTGAGCTCCTGGGAGAAAGGAGTACTGGGACTGGTCTATAGTCATTCTCTGAATCCTATTTTCTACTCTACAGCTGCTGCTGGAACCAGGTCTTACTCCCGATGTCTCTACCCACTGGAGAATGCTAGAGCTCAATGTCATTAGACCTACTGCCAAGTCAAAGTGTATTGAAGTAGAGTTCTTTCCACCTCTGTCCTCCCCCATCTTCCATCAGAGAGTATGCTGGGCCACCATTCCGTGCTTCCTGCTTCCCTGTTACCTGATGTACTTGTGGGGAAATATTTCTTAATTACAATCTTTTCAGGTCACTAGGGCGAACTTGAGAATAAAAGGATCAAACCCCTATAATTTCGGGATAAGCATCTGGCACTAACACTGTGTGGTCATTCTGTTAATTGCTTAAATTCTTTCCTAACCTCTCCCACCTACTCACGTCTAATACCTAACATTCTTTGCTGTAACTCTTATTTTTACTTTGGTTCTGAGTTATCATTTATTTACATATTGATATAATTTTAAAACCTTTTTCTGAAAAGGATGATACTTGATGTAAAATAATCCCTAAGTCCCATCATGTAGCAATAACTGCTTGGGATAGCTCGCTGAACATTCTCTCCAGACACTTGTGTACATATACAAATGCCAAAATTCTGCAGTTTACGTAAAGGAGATTATTCCAGATGTAATTTTCCATAACATTTTTTTTCACTCCACAGTGTTCCAGTGAGACTTCCTGCTAAACAGTTTTAGATCCACACACTCATTTGTAATATTTGCCCAGTGTTTTCTTGTTTCAGTGTATAACAGTTTACTTAACTATCCCCCAGCTGATTGCTTATGGATAAGAATCTGAATACCACATAGAGATCATTTGACTTTGTTAATTCAGGCTCTGTGGTTTTGCTGTCAAATCCATGTGATTCTTGGCATCATACAATAAAACAAGCATGAAACTGGTGAGTGAAGTCTATAAGACTCTTGCTCCCAGTTCTGCCACTTAGTAGCTCTGTGACCATAAAATCACTTTTCCTTTCTGAACCTCAGCTTCCCTCCCTGTACCTGTGATATTTAAGGCATGTTCTACTAATTCAGAAACGTGCCTTCAAATCCCATTTCCCATCACAACTTATGCCAGTTTTATTTACCATTGCCTGTTCCTGTCCAGCACAATGCCCAATACAAAGTAGACACCCAACAGACACACTTTGAATGGACTAGTCGACTGATTTGTCTTCTCAAAATTTTCCCTCAGAATTATCCATCTTGTCATTTCATATTGACTTAGTTTTTAACCCAGTGAACCTCAGACATTTTTATTTGTCCACCCGCTCTCTTTAGAATGTGTGCACTTGTATCTAAATATCTTCGTGTGGGAGGAGGAAGTGAACGATGTATGAGTACGCACATATGTATCCGTAGTTGGGTCTATATGTTGTTTGGGGAGGATTAGAATGGGAGTCTACATGGAGGGAGTTAAGTCTGCTTTGCCTTAAGGTGAGGTATTAGGCAAGAGAATGAGATTAAAATATTGTTCCCTCCTTCCAGAGTTGCAGTGAAATTGCATGCATGTGTGTGTTTGAGGTGCGGGTGGCAGTATTCTGACAATGTTTTATCCCTCCTTCCTTCCATCTATCTTTTTCTTCCTCCTTCCTACTCTTTCTTCCTTTCCCTTTTGCCTCTTCCAGTCCTTCCCTTCTTTACTGAAATGAATAGAAGAGTAATGCTGTTCTTTCTACTTTGGTCAATAGCAACTCTTATCCCACAACACAAGAAAGGAGAAGCAATCCTGTATTTGCTAAAATTATCTGAACCAGTGAAGTCTAAGTATAAGGTAATACTGAAGGACAAGTGGGGATTGTGTTACATTAATACATTAAAGAAATGCATTGATCCGTAGTGGTGATGATGAAAATTAAATTGTTTCACTCAACTAATGCCAGTGATTAAACGATTTGGAAAATATTATGTAAAACCCAAGGACATTCTGTGAGTGGACAGGAGGCTTCAGAAAGCTTGGTGCTGCCCTCTTTGAATTGTTTGACATGTATCCTTCACGAGTTTGCATTGAGTTCTTCTAAAATGAATTACAACTTCATTCCCTTTCTAAAGAAAGTACATTATATATATTTTAAATTTTTTTCATCATTTTGAGGCAGTCAGAATCACCATCACAGGCAGCATTTACTGTCATAAGCTTTGAGAGGTGCTCTCGGACTTTTGGGGTACGTAGAGGTATTTTGGTCTCAATCCTGTGCTCTCTCAATTCTTGGTCTGTTTTTCAGAGGGGTTTTTTTGTTTGTTTTTTTGTTCTTGTCTCTTTGGAGGGCCAAACTGCTGTATCTGGCTGAAAGGGGCACATTTTTCTAGAGCAGTTTTTTACAGCTCTATGCTGTGTCTCACTGGTTCAGATCAGCTGTGTCTAATTTATTGTGAAACTAAACACATGATCTTATTAGAATTCTTAATGACTTAACAGTAAACAGGAAAAGCGTAGCTCCCAGACAGCTTCCAGAAGCTTTTTCTGCCTATTTCCATGTTCTTGCCTAAATTCCAGAAACTTGAGGTTTCTGGAGATACATTCTCCAGATAATGGCCATATTCCGGTAAAGAACCTACAATTCCGGGTTGAATGAGAACATTTTCTTCCAAGCATGAAGAGACATTATTTCCTTTAGTCCTTCCAGGTGCATGTGACTCTCACTTCCACTCTCTCATTTGTCTGACTACTCGGTTCTTGTTTTGCAGTCCCCAGTCTGTCCCAGACCGCCTGAGGATCCGGGTGAACAAAATCAGTTTACAAGACTATGAAGGATTCCACTATGACAAAGAGAAACTTCGGGAAGCTTGTAAGTTGGAAGTGCCTAGTTGATCTCATGTGATCAGCCTGTCTTCAGCTGCTTGATCCTCCTTGGGTTGATGGACAGATTCGTCTTGTGTCTGAAAACAATGGTTAGGAAAATGAAGGGAAGCGTAGTACCATGTGAACCCCAAGAGATGATTTATGGGCTGAAGAAAATGGAGCTGGGCAGAGGAAAACAGCAGAAGAAAATTATTATGCTGAAGAGGCCAAGTTAGGATCTTTTGGTTTATTAACCACTTTAGTTTCAGGTTTAACTAAGATGAGAAAGCAGAAAGTTGGCGAATGTCGTATGGTATCATAATGTCTAGAAAACCCTTGAGACAGCACAAGTTTCTTTCTGGAGTCTACATCACCAAACACTGTCCTCATTCTTCCTGCGGCTGTCACAAAGTTATCCACAAAGACATGTCCAGCACGTCTAGCTCTTATGTGATTGTATGAATGTCAGAGGCCCACAGAATACTCAATGTCATGATAAAGTGATTCACAGATGATGAGGTGACATTGGTCCTGAACTCTTAAATTACTCCACATATGAACACTTCTCAGTGTTCATATTTTCCACGTGCTTCTTTAAATGCGTAGCTGATTTTTGGTTCATCTTATCTATCGTTCAGTATTTACTGGGCACTTTTTACGTTCCATTCACTATGTTAGATCCCTGTCTGTACTATGGTAAATGAGGTAACCAGGTAGGCCAGAAGATGTTAAGACTTCAGGTGTGTTAGCTGTTAAGGTTCTGGGCTCTGTCATAATTGTGGAGACCAATGATCAAGTGCAGTCAAGTCAGAGAAGA
The DNA here is from genome assembly GCF_030435805.1 of Mustela lutreola. Lineage (NCBI taxonomy): Eukaryota > Metazoa > Chordata > Mammalia > Carnivora > Mustelidae > Mustela > Mustela lutreola. The sequence goes on along the minus strand of NC_081293.1, from coordinate 186,699,955 downwards.
TCACGACCGGCATCCAAGGGCACAGGCAGGGATTCCAACAGAATAGAAGGAGTTTGATGGAGAACCAGAGGTTTATAAACGTTAAGAACCCCCACTGGTTCCAATATGGACCTATCTAGAGTGTGGAAGACACAAAGGTCAGGAATTGAGGAGGGGACACATTCCTGGGTTAATGACTTCCAAGCTCTGATTCTGGACCTGTTATCTGGAATGGGGTTTAATGGATGGAAATCCTGAAATCCACGGTCATTGTCAGGGGTGAGGGCAGAGACTTTTGATCTGGATGTGGCAGTGAGCAAGAGTCATTTCCCTGGTAATCCAATCACTGAATCCCCCAGAGAATTCTGTGTGAAAGTTCCCCCCGCTCAATTCTCTCTGCAGCTTCAGCTGCCTCAGTCCTTCTGGTTCTTTTTCTTAAACAGCGATACCTTCTAGAGCTTCTCCCCTGCCTTCCCCTTCTCCGTTCTTCTCTCTTATTTCCTTTGGTGGGAAAGTTTCAAGTGGGGAAGGAGTAATTCCCTGAACCTCTGCATTTCTCCCTTCTATACATGACTGATTATATTTTCTAATATAAATGAGATTGTAAGTGACAGACTAGCACAAAATCTCATTTAATAATGTGGTGGACACACATGTTTGTATTGGGAGGTATAGCTAGAGGGTGAGTTAAACTAACTCATAAAGGCTACTCATTATGAAGAAGAGTGTTTTGTGTCCCTTCTCATTCCAAACTTACTAGACAAATAGCTTATAATTTTTGAAAACTAAAAAAGAAAGAATGGATCTCAGGTCAGTTAATGTTTTTCAGCTTCCCTTCAACTCTGAAGGAAGTCAGTTGGGAGTAGGGAAGCATTTGAAATTTGGGGCAGAAATGAGATTTGAGGCTTATCGGTGGATTTCAGTTATCTGTTCTATCTTTTCCGTGGCATTATCTGTCTACCATTGCCAGAGGTAATGGTGATTTGAGTTTTTACAAGAAGATGACATTTCCTGGCAAGTGCTTTACTCATCATCTCTTATGTGATAAAACTTCTCTGTAAGAAAACTTCTTATATCAAATTGGGGGAGGTGACTTCGTATAAATATAAATCCAGGAAATTCAGCAGTGTCTTTGGGTCTCAGAAGGACACAGACACACTCAAAGAGGAAATCAAGAAGTTAACTCATTCTAAAGATTTGAGTCTGAAGAAAACAATACACTAATTAGAAGTAAAGATGGCCAACTCAGGCATTCCACATTTAATATATAATTATGGTGCATCTAAACTGTGGTTGCTCAGGGAGCTTTGTCCTTCAAAGTTATACATTTGATTCTTTCCTTCACTCTCTTACCTGATTCCAGCTTGGAAACAACTACAGATTCTGGGAAGGCCGACGGAGCTCATACAGAGTATAAAGACAAGAACCAGTTTAAGTCCATACGTGACACACCATACCAAAATAGATCTATTGTTTCAGAAGCACTGGTTAAACAAAAATGCATAAAACACCTCTAGGGAAAAGGGATTTGAGGACTGCAGTCTGACCCGAATCCCAAAGGGAGTGAATCCTCTTGGGCCGTCTACTGATGGTCAGCATTACAAACCCTGAACAAGACCAGTGCTTCATTACCGGGCTTAAAGAAATCAGTGCCCTTTCTGGATGATACACTGAGAGGTGCATGCAGCCAGCATGGGGCAGTTTGCCATCGCTGTTTAACAGATCTTGCTCATGTGTCTGGGTCATTATTTGTATTAGATTACAAACTCGAATGTTTGTTGTCTAACAAAGCCCCACTTCCGTCCGTAAGGCAGGACTCCTTGGTAATTACAGGATGGCAGCCCTTTTAATTACCTTGCTTATTTTAGCAGAGAGAAAGATGACTACACTATTTCAAAGATTTACCATCCCTTTTCCATTAGCTCCATCTTGCCTGGGGGCAATTTCCCTAAAATAATAGCATGAAGAGGTTTAGTTTTTGCTAGTCCCAGAGCTTGCTGGTAAATTTCAGACTTACTTAAAAGAATTAGGCTCTCATTACTGACTTTATGAATTATTAACCCTCAAGATAATGGTTATGATGTCCAAGAGGAAGGTCTATTCAGCTTTAAAAAGTGGAACATGAAGAGAAATGTTAAAAAAAATTCCTTAAAGTAAGTCCATAATGATAGCAGAAACTGACTCCCATAATCAGAATGAAATATATAAGTGAGTCCTTAATAAAGCATATAATCATATAGTCTAGGCAGAGGGTTGTTAGTTTTTGAGAATCTGTTGTATTTGTAATTCCAAAGGAGTTTCATTGATACAATATGTATTTTTATATCTAGAATAACTTGATTCTGGCCAAGATTTAACACTATCCTGTGTAAACGGGCTAAACTTGACTTCTGGCGTGAGTTTACTCTGCGCTTTTGAATTGCCCTGATAATTCATACAAGTCTGTACTCTAAAACACAAGCAAAAACCAGTTTGGAACCAATTGAAAATAGGTGTAGTCTATAAAAGTAGGAGAGGACGGACTAACATTTGTTGTCTATGAGGTATAGTATTCAACGACCCTTTAACATTTTCTTAGCGTGAAGGGAGTTACATGGATATTTTTTAAGTATATATAATGTATAATATATAATATCTTGGTGTGTTATTCTCTGGCAAAGGTGAACAATGTTAGGAATGTGCCCTAGGCAGTTGCTTTAATGGAATTCCAGTCTTTTATTTACTGACATGTTGGAAGAGTCAGAAATGTTTGTGATTGAATCACAGTTGTAACCTTGACCAAGTCATTCATCTCTCTGATGATCATACCTCTCATCTCTAAAGTGAGAATATCATAGCAGCCTCCCTGACAAAGAGGGTGAAACGTAATCTCATAGATGAAACCACTGGGGCCAAGTCTGGCATGCTAGCATGCTCCCCAAAAGCGGGAACTCGGATTGGGGTTGCTGTTGCTGAGACACACTAGACACACCCGCTGCCCTGCAGTGTGCAAGTTGCAAAGCCAGCTGACCTCCTGCACACATGCCTGTGCCTGCAAAGTACACCTGCTCCCACCTCCCAACTCACCTTCTCACTTTCAGAAACAGTGCTGAAAACACTGATAAATACCACAGGAAGGTTAGGGGAAGAGGTTGTAATTCACCACTTAATTGACATGTATTCTGTCTATTGTGAAAGAGACGACTCTGCTGGCGGGATATTTAAACCTGTGAGATGTGTAAACCCTGAATGCCCATATTTGGTGATCTGGCCAGTTACCTGCACACTGCTCTCTTCAGTCCAATGTGCATCACCTGATTTCAGCACTGATTTTTTTTTTTTTCCAACTTATTTTAGGAGCACCTGGGTAGCTCAGCCAGTTAAGTGAATGGCTGTTGGTTTCAGCTCAGGTCGTGATCTCAGGATCATGCCTGCGTCGGGCTCCACGCTCTGTGAAGAATCTGTTTCTCTCCCTCTCCCCTTCCCTCTCCTTGTGAGTGCTCTTTTTCTCTCTCTCAAATAAATAAGTAAATTGAGAGGTACCTGGGTGGCTCAGTCGGTTTACCATCCTACTCCCGGCTTCAGCTGAGGTCATGATCTCACCGTCATGGGATCGAGCCCTGCTGGGGCTCCACACACTCACAGAGTCCACTTCAGATCTTTTTTCCCACCTCCACCGCTTCTCCTCCTGTTCATACCCTCTTTCTCTCTCAAATAAAAAGTAAATAAAATCCTTAATAATAATATATGTACATCTTTTTTGTTTTTAAGATTTTATTTATTTATTCGACAGAGAGAGATCACAAGTAGGCAGAGAGAGAGAGAGGAGGAAGCAGGCTTTCTGCCAAGGAGAGAGCTCAATGCGGGGCTCGATTCCAGGACCCTGGGATCATGACCCAAGCCGAAGGCAGAGGCTTTAACCCTCTGAGCCACCCAGGTGCCCCTATGTACATCTTTTTAAAAAACCCTTATTTACTGAATAATTTAGATTTCTAGAAAAGTTACAGAGCTACTGCTGGAATTTCCTATATGCCCTTCACCCAGTTTTCCCTGTTGTTGAACATTTTATATTCCCATGCTACCTTTGTCAAAGAAACTGATAGTGCTTATTACTATTAACTAAACTCTGGACTTTCTATCCCAGAGTCTAATCCAAGACATCACATGGCACAGGGTTGGCATGTCTTCCCTGTCTCGTCTGGTCTGTGGCACTTTCTGACACTTTCTTCTTTTTTTTTTTTTTTCTCCCATGACCTTGATGATCTTAAATATTGTGGCAGAAGAATATCCCCCAATCTGCCCTTGTCTATTGTTCAACTCATAACGGAGTTACAGATTCTTAGGGAGAAAAAAAAAAAAAAGAAGAAGATGGCAGAGGTGAAGTCTCCTTTTTGTCCCATTATATCAGGGGTTACACGATATCCACATGACATCCGTGAGGAGAGTAACCTGATCACTTGGTTACGGTTGTATTTGCTAGATTTCTCCACTGTAAAGTTACTAAATTTTTTTCCTTTCTCGATGCTGTTGTTTGTGAGTCACTAGGTTTAGCCCATCTTCAAATAGGGGGGAGGTAGTTTCCTGGGGTTTTTGTTGTTTCTGATTTCCATATTTGACCTCAGGTAAATTTAATTTAACATGTAAGTCAAGGTGGGGCCATTCACTCAGATGCATCCATGCTTTCAAAAACTATATATTGGCAATGATTATATGCTAGATACCACGTTAGATGGTAGACATTGGAAAATGAAATTGGGTCATGTAACATGACAATATCATTTATTCAGTATGCAATAAATGAGTGCTTACTGTTAGCAAACAGTGGGGGGTGGGGAACAGAAATAGTCCCTGATTCACTAGAGCTTTTCTCTCATGTGATGAGAATTCCAATAGGGCTATGGAAACACTAGGTACATATTTTCCTAGCAAACATTGCTTAAATGACTAAAGAAGAGGATTGGAACTACATAAGCAAGAATGAGAAAAGCCAATCTAAGTACTAATTAGTTGTATGACCTTGGGCAATACATTTATCCTCTTCAGGCTTCCATTGCCTTATCTGCTCTGTGCAGTGGTTAAACTAGGTGTTTCTTCAGAACTGCTATATTATAATAAATGTTTAGTCTTATAGAAATTATCTAGGGTTCAACATTTTTCCTCCTGAAATATTTCTTTAGTGAAGTTTTTTAAAGCACAGTCATCCCTCATAATGAGTGTGAACATTAGAAAATTGTGTAAGTGCATTTTGCTTCATGAATTTGCTATAAATACTGATTTTTTTTTCTGTTGATTGCTTCATCTAAAATTGAATCTTTCCCCCCTCATTTAATAAGTTGATAACTGGGTCGTTTGGTAAAGATTAAGCCTCCATTTGTTGGAGGGATGTGTTCCATTTTGAAATCTGTCTGAGGAGTTAAATGATGTTGGTCTGTTCTCTGAAGGGCACTGTCTACCCCTTTGGGAGGGTGTTTGTCTTTTCCTCTTTTTCACGAGTTGACATTTACCCAGAGTTTTGTGTTTCATTTCTTTTGCTATTCTTCCCTAACTTTTGTCTAGATCGTATATTTTTTAGTTAAAATGTAATAATAAGTAAAAATAATAGCTAACTCCTATTGCACCATTACTGTGAGCAAGGAAACATCTTAATATTTCTACTCCTATCATATAATTTAATTCTCCCAAAACCTCTGTGGTTTTGACCTGAGCAACTTGGTAAATAGAGGTGGGGGAGATGTAGAGGACGCACAGCAACCAGGAAGCAGCACACAGTGAGCTAGGAAAAAAACAGAGCTTGTTGATTGTAAGCCAAGAGAAGAAAAATGTTCTGTGTGAGAACAGTGAGAACTCTGCCAAATGCCCCAGAGTGGGAGCGACGGAGTAAGGATTGCATGCTAAGAACTAGTCAACAGATTTGGGCAGAAGGTGGTTATTAGTTTCCGCCCAAGAAGTTGAAGAGTAAGGGGGACTGGGTGGCTCAGTGGATTAAGCCACTGCCTTCGGCTCAGGTCATGATCCCAGGGTCCTGGGATCGAGTCCCGCATTGGGCTCTCTGCTCAGCAGGGAGCCTGCTTCCTCCTCTCTCTCTACCTGCCTCTCTGCCTACTTGTCATCTCTCTCTGTCAAATAAATAAATAAAAAATCTTAAAAAAAAAAAAAAAAAAAAGAAGAAGAAGTTGAAGAGTAAAAAGGTGAAGGTGAATAGAATGGGCACATGTACACATGGGAGTGAAGGAAGCCAGTCTGCATAGGTTGCTGTTTTTAGATGTTTAGCTCTAAAGGGGAAGAGAGAACAGAGTGGTGGCTGCAAGTTGGGCATGAAATCCAGGGAGGATTTTTTTGCTACTTTGTAAGATAGTACAGCTGTCTCTCCTGATGGGACCCATTTCCTAGAGAAAGAGAACTCAATTCAGAAGAGAGGCTGCAGGGACCATGCCTTTGAAGGAGCAGAGATGGAATCCAGTGCCCAGTGGAGCAGTGGGGACAGGCTCTGCAGAGTACAGAGCCGGAAAGGCAGAGGCAGCTGAGTTGGGGATTTGGATTGAGGTTGTAGAGGACCCACAGCAACCAAGAAGCAGCACACGTGAACTAGGAAAAAAAACAGAGCTTTTTGATTGTAAGCCAAGAGAAGAAAAGGAGAAGCAGAAGTTCTGTTCTGATCACTTTTATTTTCTCAGTGAAATAAGCAAGCCTTTATTAGTAAAGATAATTGAACCAAATAGAACCAAGTACAGAAATGTGTGCCAATCTGAAAATAACCTCTTTGCAGATTGACTCAGAACAACAATTTTATGTGCTCCCAACACGAGTAAAAGCTGTAGACTTTTCATAGTTCCTAGCTCACAGTAGGGTCAGGAGGGTATCAATGTTCAGGAAGAGCAGAGAAAGTTGGAAATAATCAATCTGAAGAGGAACACATCAGTGGCCCAGGCCGGATTGCTGAACAGCATTTTAGATATGGATCATTTAATTCATTGGCTTTTCATGAGTGTGTAGAGCCTGATCTGTCACTTCCTAAGGGTCTTGACTTATGAATGAGTGCACTTTCTTCTATTCCAGCTTCAAAGATTCAGATGCCAGGAGAGTACTGGGCTGGGAGTGGATGATCTTATTTTTAACATAAATCCCTTTGCAACCCAATTCTGTGTATGATCCGAAGCCTTGCTTTGTTTACAAGAAAATGCATGCTTCCAGAGCTTTGGTGAATTAGATGCTGATGACAGTAGGTCTCAGAAAGGAAGTCTTCAGTGTTGATATATGATCCTTCTTTCATTGTTGAAACTGAGCTTTTGGTAATGAGAACCTCCCATTGTAGGTCTATCCCCAAGTCTCTGACCAGAGGAATATTTTTCACTTTCATTAGTTAACTCTGGGCACACACACAAAATAATGACCAGTTCTTACTGTCCATACATCAACCTAGTTTGTTTTGTTGGTACCTTCCCAGGTTGACAACTCTAGAACATCAACTTAGATGGCAGTTAAGTTTCTCTCTAAAGACTTCTATCCAGGGGTCTTGTATAAAATTGTTGCATATTTATGCATCATGTTAATGTGTGAGTGGTGTGGGGTCAGCCACTGTGTTTGTGACATCATAGTTCATAATAAAACACCTAGTGTTCACACACTACTTCATGCTTTAACAGAGGATGTTCATATACACTAATCTGCATGTGTTATAGCAGGGACACTTAGAAGATGGCCTCCCATGGGGTCACATAGCTATGACAGGGTTTTAATAAGAACTGCATTTCTCTTCTAATCCAGTACACTTTCCTAATACACAGCTCTACTTCTTTATAAAGTCATAGCTGCGACCTTGTAGAAATGTGTGTTAAAGAAAGAATTTGGGATCATAGTTTTTGTTATTGGTTGGGTTTCCTCAGAAATAGAATCTGAGGCTCTTGAGTCTTCTATGTAGGAGGTTTGTTGGGGACTCTCCAAGAAGGAACAACAATTGTGAAGACGGAGGAAAGTAGCATCGACACAGGGCAGAGGAAGATGTCAAGCTGTAATACAGTTGCAAGAGAGGCCTCCCACGGGGACATTTGGATCTGGAATGGCCATTAGGGTTGTCCCAGTGGAAGTAAGGATTGTCAGAGGCAAGTCAGGATGTCCCCTGAGAGGAAGCAAACCCTGAGTGGGATAGTGTCCTTCCAGGAGAGGGACTCAGCTGTGAGCACTTAGTAGAGCCCACAGTCCAGCAGCTGAGGGAATGAGTGCCTCAGTCCCATCATGGGCTTAGATGGGGCACTTCGGCTCTGGAAGCCTCATCTTGTTTACAGTAACTGAGCACCTGAGTTTTGAACTAAGGCGGGGAAAGAACCACCCACACACCAAAAATCCTTAAGTCCTTTAATTCACTTCTTCATTAACAATTCTTTACTGAGTACCTACAATGTACCAAGCACTGTTCTAGGTACTAAGGATTAGACTCATATGACCACTAGCCTCCAAATTTTCATTTGCATTTTTTTGACCTGACTTCCCTACTATTCCAAATTCAGGGAATTGGAATATCAACTATCTTCTTTAGATGTGTCAGAATTAGCTAAAAGAAATTCAAAATGTTAATGATAACCTTTTCTTAAAAGTTCTTTTTGACATGAAGTATCATTAAGCCAAATATTCTTCACTTGGAATTTGAGTGATTAAAATTGGAAACATAAACGCAAGGCAATCTAAATTTCAGGCTATTTCTAGCCCGATGTTGTAGTCAGAGATAACTCCACAGTTTGATCTTCAACAAGGTGGACATTTCTTCTGTGTATTCTTCCAATTTATTAGTAAAGATAATTGAGCCAAATAGAACCAAGTACAGAAATGTGTGCCAATCTGAAAATAACCTCTTTGCAGATTGACTCAGAACAACAATTTTATGTGCTCCCAACACGAGTAAAAGCTGTAGACTTTTCATAGTTCCTACTGGGGAAAGCATCTTTTCTTCATACTTAGTGGGTTTCCTGAATCACTGATCCATGGCATTCTCCTGGAGTCATAGATAAACGGAATTAGAGTCCCCTGGGCTGTCAGATAATAAGGGTGTGTTTGCTTAAATCTGCCCTGCTTCTCTTCTCTGTGTGGCAGCTGTCTACATGTAATTTGTTTACTCTTTTTGCTTCCAGAAAGAGATTGAGGCCTCTTCAGAAGATTTTTAGGAAATATTTCTGTCATTAATTTTCTACCTATATCCATTGAACTCAGAAATTCAGAGCCATATGACTGTGTCCTCTGTATCTAACTGTTGATGACCTTGCCCATCGTGGAACAGTGCATAGATATAGTGTGATGTTGAAATTGTGGAAAGTCTTTGAGCTAGGGTCTCTAACCATCATTTTGAGTATGTAAGTTTTAGGTACAGTTAGGAATCTTTGCTTTTGGGCCCTTAATGTTTTCTCTGACTTTCATATCTATTTGGCTGGCTAGGCCATGCAGCCAACATTCCAATGTCATAACCAAGTATTTGTCATCTCCTAATTACTAGAGTGCTGGCTCTAGTAAATTATCACTGGCTGTTCTTCTCTGTATGTAGGAATTTTGCAAATACTACCTTACTGATAAATGCACCTGGGAAATAGTTTTCCAGTGCCCATTGTCAAGCACATTCTAGAACCTCACCATTAAAAGCTGCTATTACGTTTTACCCTGGGAATAAATCCCAAGGAATTTTATAACACATTTTGTTTTACAAGAATTTCATTGAATGGGACATTAGGAACTTTCATTGAAATGGAGTTCTCTCCATCAAAAGTAGAAATTTACATCACTATTGGTAAACTTTCATATTAAGTTGGAAGATTATGACATTTCATAAAACTGTTTCATCTAGACCTTTGGTGTCTATAATTATAAGAGTATTGGGCCTTTGCCCATAATTTCCCATAGATTATTACTGGTAATACATGAACTAAATTCATCAGAGGTACGGAAAAAAAGAAAAAAAAAAAAAACTTGTGCAATTTTAAACATACTAGCCATGCCTGGGATGCATTCTCCATCGGACTCTTTTTATTTTTGTTCAGAAGACTTGTTTTAACATCTTTTTTTTTTCTAGATTTTCTTTCTCACTTCTGCTTTTCCATTTATTATACCCTTCATGCCAGTGATTGCTAAGAGGAAAAGAAAAGGATCTATTATTGAGTAATTCTTACTTTCCGAGATGCTGTAGTACGGGGTTTGAATGGATGTCTGGGGAGTTAGGACATCCCCTTTCCTCTTCCTTCCTTCCTTCTGCTTTTGGTTCTCCAGGCTTGGGAATTCTTAAGAATTCTGGCTCTAACCACATTCTAACTCCGAAACCCCTTTCAGATAGTTCAGTTCTTATCTACTGCCTTCGATGTATTTGTAAGTGGTCTTTTTCATCCATCATTACAAAGGTCAGTTTCATATTGTTTTCATAACCCATTGGTCCATCTCTTTCTCTCTCAATCTCCCTCCTCCCCAGCTCAGCAGGCCACAGTCCAGTGTGGCATTTGGCAGGTCACAAGGAAGTTATAGCTGTCTTGGCTACTCTAAACAACTTTGAGTAGTCCTTGTTTCTTTTCCTTCTCACTATCCAGTTTTTCATGGAGTTGATTCCTTAACTTTAGTCTCTCCTTTCTTACCTTTGCTGCCACTCCTCTCTTCTGGGCTTCAGCATTGTTCCTCTCTGTTGCTGCTGAAACTCTTCCTAACTCACCTTCCAGCCACTCACCTTGTCTTCCACATCTCCTCCCAAAATTCTTCTAAAATATCAAAGAAAAAATTGCAAGTGGACAAATGAAACAGGCTAGGAAGGACTTATTCAAGACTTTTGCAATAAGGAAGAGAAAGTGAACTCAACCCTGCTGTGACAAAAGGAAGGAGAATTTTTTTTAAGATTTTACTTATTTATTAGACAGAGAGAGAGAGAGATCACAAGTAGGCAGAGAGGCAGGCAGAGAGAGAGGGGGAAGCAGGCTCCCCACCAAGCAGAGAGCCTACTGCGGGGCTCGATCCCAGGACCTGAGCTGAAGGCAGAGGCTTCAGCCACTGAGCCACTTAGGCACCGCAAGGAAGGAGAATTTTTTTTTTCTTGCCGATATTGAATACCTTCAATCTTTTTTTTTTTTAATTTAATTTCTTTTTAATGTAACAGATTTCATGTTTATGCATTACACCCAGTGCTCAATGCAATACATGCCCTCCATAATACCCACCACCAGGCTCCCCAACCTCCCACCCCCCTCTTCTTCAAAATCCTGAGATTGTTTTTCAGAGTCCATAGTCTCTCATGGTTCATCTCCCTCTCCAATTTCCCTCAACTCCCTTCTCTCCATCTCCCCATGTCCTCCATGTTATTTTTTATGCTCCACAAATAAGTGAAACCATATGATAATTGACTCTCTTTGCTTGACTTATTTCACTCAGCATAATCTCTTCCAGTTCTGTCCATGTTGATAGAAAAATTGGGTATTCATCCTTTCTGATGGAGGCATAATACTCCATAGTGTATATGGACCACATCTTCCTTATCCATTCATCTGTTGAAGGGCATCTTGGTTCTTTCCATAGTTTGGCAACCATGGCCATTGCTGCTTTGGACATTGGGATACAGATGGCCCTTCTTTTCACTACATCTGTATCTTTGGGGTAAATACCCAGTAGTGCAATTGCAGGGTCACAGGGAAGCTCTATTTTTAATTTCTTAAGGAATCTCCACACTGTTCTCCAAATTTGCTGCACCAACTTGCATTCCCACCAACAGTGTAAGAGGGTTCCCCTTTCTCCACATCCTCTCCAACACATGTAGTTTCCTGCCTTGCTAATTTTGGCCATTCTAACTGGTATAAGGTGGTATTTCATTGTGGTTTTAATTTTAATCTCCCTGATGGAAAGTGAAAATGAACTTTTGGGACTTCATCAAGATCAAAAGCTTCTGCACAGCAAAGGAAACAGTCAACAAAACAAAGAGGCAACCCACGGAATGGGAGAAGATATTTGCAAATGACAGTAAAGACAAAAGGCTGATATCCAGGATCTATAAAGAACTTCTCAAACTCAACACACACAAAACATAATCATGTCAAAAAATGGGCAGAAGACCTGAACAGACACTTCTCTAATGAAGACATACAAATGGCTATCAGACACAGGAAGGAGAAATTTTAAGCACTGGGGTGAGCGAGTAAAATAGTAGTGGAGGACATTAGCAATAGGTTAGTCACTGTGATTAGGTTATTCATGTTTGTTAATTGTTACTTATTAGCAGCAATGAGTTAGGCTCCTACCCACCTGGGGATATTCAAAGATCAGGACACAATCTTCCTTGAAGGGTCCATTTCAGAGAGATGCCTCCCAGGTCTTTGAGAAAGACAATCTAGGGTTACAAAAGTGACTGAGATTCTGGGAAAAGATTGGCATCTTAAAAGGACAGAGAAAAATGTACAATTGAAAGTCTTCTAAGTAGGAACTGGGAGGTCAGACACTGTCTCAGGCATAGTCAAGCTGAGGGGAACATGAAGAACTTCTAAGTGAATGTAAATGTGAAACCTTTATCATCTGTTGGAAACCCTAGACTATCTGCCCATCCTTTTGAGAATAAAGTCTCAACTCCTTAGTATAAAAAATAATGCAAGCCTCTAGTCTTGATCTTGCTCCCTTATACTCTGTACCCACCTATTTTCCTAAGTCCTGAATATGTGCTGCTTTTCATACCTTGGTTTCTTAGAATCTAAGGATGGTGTAAGACTAAGAGAATTTCCTGTGCCTGCCAAACTCCTGTCTCTGTTGCCAGACTCCCTTATTGTCTTCATTTGGGATAACTCCTCTTGAAGTGTGTCCTGACCTAGGAGGTGTGCAATTTCTGTGTGTCCTAAGCGTATTAGGTTCTTCTCTGTCAGAATTCCAATCACAAGGCATACACATGGAATAGAATCAAGAGATTATCTTTATGTCTCTCTTTTCCTGGTCTGTAACACCTTGAGGGCAGGTACTGGGTCTTACTGAGTGTTGTGCCCTCATCTTCTAGCACTACAGTTGTCTCTGGCACAAGAAAATGCTTAAAACTTGTGTGCTGGATAATTAAGTGGATCATATGTAGACCTGACAGGTATTTTTGTACAATTACACACACACACACACACACACACACACACACACACACACACACACACGCAGTTAAGTGAAAGTGAATACCAGGAGTTATTTTTTGCTATTATAAATGACAAAGCATTTAAGAGGATACTTTTTAAAAAAGTGAGTTGGATGTCCCTTGGGTTGCCTTCTCAGTTTCCTACTAGGATAAGAAGAAGAATTCAATCTGTGGTTTGAAACCCGGATTTGTAGGGAAATTGCTACTTTCTGGAAAGTGCACCCCCAAAATATATCCTCATACAGAATGCAGTGAAGACTACCTAATTGACTTTTATCTTGTGGGTGACATTTTGAACTAACTATGGTAAGGTTTAGCTCAAGCTATGGAGTACAAACTCTAGGATCACTTTTAATCACAGGAGCCAGGGCTCATGAAAACTTTTACAGACTCCAGCTATGGCATGGTATAATATAAAGTTCTTGGGATTTTGTGTATCCTTTTGAATGCTAATATGCTTATTAATTTCTTGTGTTGGTTCCACTGAGCTGTGGCAGTTAATGATGACAAGTTGTTGTAAAATGGACCTGTGTCACATGGTGGGGGGGGGAGGGAATGGGATTGAAACATTGCCAACTCATTCTCTTTAATTACTGTCAGCCATCAAATTAGAACTTTAGTTCCCTGATAACTCTGACACATTGAAAACTAATGAGGACTATGGGAAGATTCCACTCGCCCCCTCCCACCCTTAGTCCTTCCTTAGGACTTTCCTTCCTTAGGACTTTCCTTCCTTTCTCTAGTCCCCTGCCTCCCCTCCCTGATTTTTACTTCTAGTCGTTCTTCTCCTCATCTTAAGACTTCTTTACTAGTGTAAAACTATGTCCAAGAAGGTAGGCAACATTTGTTTTCCTATATGTAAGCAAATTCTTAGATGTTAACAAAGTATCTCTCTATGGGAAACTCAGAGCCTGTTTTTTTCTTTTTTTTCTTTTCTTTTCTTTTTTTCTTAATTAGTAGACTTTATTTTTTAGAGCAGGTTAGGTTTACAGAAAGTTTAAGTGGAAAATACACAGAGTCCCATGTATCCCCTCAACACATCTCCCCACCCCCGCACACATAGTTTCCCTTATTATTAACATCTTGCTTTAGTATGATACATATGTTGTTAACAGTTGATGAGCATAAACATTAATGCATTGTTATTAACTGAAGTCCACATTTCTACATTAGGATTCATGCTCATGTTCTACAGTTTTATGGGTTTTCACAGATGTGTGACACATACCCACTATGACAGTATCATTCAGAGTAGTTTTGCTGCACTAAGTACCCCCTGGGCCGTACCTATTCATCCATCCCTTTCCTGTAACCCTTAGCAACCATGACTTTTTTACTCTCCATAGTTTTGCCTTTTCCAGAACACCACGTAGTTGGAATCATGCAGCATGTGACCTTTTCAGGCTAGTTTCTTTCATTTTGCAGTATGCATTTAAGCTTCCTCCATTATCTTTTGTGGCTAAAAAACTTAATTCTCTTTGTTGCCTAATAATGTCCCATTGTACAACGATAAATTTGTGTATTCATTCACCTATAGAAAGACATCTTGGTTGTTTACAAGTTTTGGCAATTATGAATAAAGCCAATTATGAATATTCATGTGCAAAGTTTTGTAGGGGCATACTTTTTGGTTCATTTGGGTAAATACCAAGGAGTACTTCTGCTGGTAAGAATTTGTTTAGTTTTGTTAAAGCTGAAAACCCATCTTCCAAAGTGGCTGTACCATGTTGCATTCCCATCAGCAATGAATGAAAGTTCCTGTTGCTCTCCCTTCTCACCAGCATTTGATGATGTCAGGTTTTTTTGGTTTTTTTTTGTTTTGTTTTTTTTCCCAATTTTAGCTATTCTAATAGATATATATGGTATCTTGGTGTTTTAATTTGCACTTTCCTAATGACATATGATGTTGAGCACCCTTTTCATGGGCTTATTTACCATCTATGTGTTTTCTTTGGTGAGATACCTCCTGATCTTTTGCCTACTTTTGAATTGACTATTACTGTTGAGTTTTAAGAGTTCTTTGCATATTTTGAATACCAGTCTGGTCTTCTTATTTCCTTAGCAGTATCTTTGACAGAGCAGAAGTTTTAATTTAGTGAAGTCCAACTTACTGCTCTTCGCTTTCATGAGTCACACTTTTGGTGTTTTTTCTCAAATGTCATTGCCAAACACAAGTTTGCCTAGCTTTTCACCTGTGTTATTTTCCAGGGAACGGTTTCTTTTTCAGCTTCTTGGTTTCTCAAGACTGAGTATAAGTTGATACAAAGAGAGTGAGTATTGGACATAAAACCTATTGATTATGTCAGTAAATCTAAGATTGATCCTTAAGGAAATGTCAACTTTTAAAAAGGGTATCTCTGAGTAGTGTCAACATAGAATAAATTCATTCTAAGATTATCTATATTTTTGATGATTTACAATATTGTTTAAAATACTTGGCTATTTTTTGAATTTTAAACTCTGATTTATTCTTTTCAGGAAGTGACATTGTTTTTATTTAACTTCAAGACTCTGAAATTCTGACATTTCTACGTATATATTTAAAGCTGAAAACCCAGTCTTTGCAAATCCTTGCAGTTTTTGAGAAGCTTTTCTTGGAGGTCACACACCTTCTTTTAATGATCCCATTGGAGATAGTTTTATCTGTGCTTTGAATAGGTTAGCAGCCCCATTCAGCTGCAATTCTGTTCTAACAGGAATTACACTGTAATAGAGATAGAGACAGACTGGCCGACTTACACCTCCCCATGTAAGGAAAGAATGATAATTTCACTTGTCAAGGAAGGCTTTTAGGACAGCTGAAAAGAGTCTCTGCATTGATGTCTGGCTTCTACTTCCCTGAGAATGCACATGAGCCTGTTTTAAGAGGATTTAGGGGGCCAGGTAGTGACTGGATTCTGAGAAGCATTTGTCAGAAATTCAGTTAGAGGGATTGAACACTTCTCTGAATGTTTCTGCTTCACCATAACCTAACTTTTGCTCTCAAAAACAGGTGAAAGCTTGGGGCGCCTGCTTGGCTCAGTGGGTTAAAGCCTCTGCCTTCGGCTCAGGTCATGATCCCAGGATTCTAGGATCAAACCCTGCATCGGGCTCTCTGCTCAGCGGAAAGCCTGCTTCCCCTTCTCTCTCTGCCTGCTTCTCTGCCTACTTGTGATCTCTCTCTCTGTCAAATAAATAAATAAAATATTAAAAAAAAAAAAACAGGTGAAAGCAGAGGACAGTTTGGGTAATATAATGTGATATATATAAGAAATAGGTTCAGACTCACCTGGGCTGTATCCTTGGGTTGAAAAATAACTCCAAGGGTCATGAAAATTGTAATGATGACAGCTGCCCCCGTAGCAGTCTCTTGAGTCACAGTGCCGCTGTATACACTGTTTGGCAACCCACTGCATCTGTCATCCTAGGCTTGTCTAGCCCCACCTCGGAAGTCTCCTTTGCTCCTCTTCTTTGTTGCATTCCCCATATGTTGCACTGTATGTATTTGTCATGCTGGTTGCAAACTCAACTTTTGTTCGGGGAAAGACTACAGTAGCTTCTTGACAGGGTGTATCCTTTATTCAATCCTTGGACTCATTTGAGAGCTTAGATTATGTATAAGTCTTAGAATGCTGAAGGCCTTGTTTAATTTCCTACCTGACTCTATAGTTGCCTGTATGGTTTAAAACCATCTAATCCCTGGGGGTGCCTGGGTGGCTCAGTGGGTTAAAACTTCTGGATCTCATGGTCCTGGGATCGAGCCCCACATCTAGCTCTCTGCTCAGCAAGGAACCTGCTTCCCCCTCTCTCTCTGCCTGCCTCTCTACCTACTTATGATCTCTGTCAAATAAATAAATAAAATTTAAAAAAAAATCTAATCCCTGGTCCTTTGTATGTCATCCAGTTACTCTCTGGAAATTCATGGATGCTTCTTTGTCCCCAGTATTCTTAAATTTTAATATAAAATGCCTTCCTCTTGTTACTGTGCTGGGCACCTACCTGTCAGGCCATTTCAGTTTGAAGCTAATGTTCTTTAGTTGTTTGGGTTTTTTTTTAAGATTTTATTTATTTATTTGACAGACAGAAATCATAAGTAGGCAGAGAGGCAGGCAGAGAGAGAGGGGGGAAGTAGGATCCCTGCAGAGCAGAGAGCCCAATGTGGGGTTCGGTCCTAGGACTCTGGGATCATGACCTGAGCCAAAGGCAGAGGCTTTAACCCACTAAGCCACTCAGGCATCCCATAATGTTCTTCAGTTCTAAGAAATAGTTTTTATTTTATTTCTGATAATTTCTCCTTTCTCTCTTCTCTGGTTTTTGGAACTCCTATTATTTGAATGTTGGACCACTTAGCCCAGCCTTATTTTTCTTAATGTTTCTCTTGCATTTTGTGCCTCATTTTATTTTTGTTCTACTTCTATTTTTTTGTTCTACTTTTTTTCTCTACTTCATCTTCTATTCTTTCCATTAAACTCTATTTATCCTGTCAATTTTTTGTTATTTTCAAGAATTTTTTTGTGCTCTGAATGGTGTTCCTTTTCCTTTTGCTTCCTCATATTCTTTATCTTCTTTTATATAATCTGTTTATATTTCATGGATGGAATATTTTCTTTCAACTCTCTAAGAATTCCCTGGAGAGGCTTCAGATCTCTTTCCAAAAAGGTAAGGTTCTGGCTGCCAACCATTGGAGAGCCCAGTGAGGGAAGAAATCTGAGGATTTCTGCATTCTTCAGATGGTCAGTTAATCCCCCACTGTCTGTAAAGTATTTGCACCTGCCAGAGTGGTTGGTGAAATCTAGTCATCTACTTTGGCTACCCCCTCCATCCTCGGTTTGTGAGGCACCTCAGACTGCCAATTTGTAAGACTTCTGAGGGTGTTTGTATATAAATCATGTTGGTTTTCATCAATCCCACCCATGGTTTAGGATTAGACTCTATAGGAGCTCTGGGTCACTTACTAATTTTCCACCTGCTTCATCTGTTACTATCTGCTCACTGTTTCTCTTCTTTTTTCTTGGTTTATACCTTTAAAAAAATCCATTTACTGTAATTTAATAGCATTTCTTGTAAGAGAAAATGTGGGTGTTAAATCTGCCATCTTAACTGAGAAACCGGCTTGTTCTTTATTGCTTAGAACTTAAAAATTCTACTTGGTCCCTGCAATAAAAGTTCCATTATGTAGGTTGAGGGTTGGCTATTGCTTACTGGCATCAAGTAAAATCTCTAATGCCAAAATAAGATGAGTCATCAGGAGCAGGGCTCATGATGCTAATGTTCAAGTGATAACTACTTCCATTGTTCCCAGTTAATATGAAGGAAGCCACTGCAGTGGTAGTTAGTTGTCAATTTTGTTAAAGGAAGATGACAATTTTCCACATATTTCTGCTTTCTCCACCATGTCAAGCCCCACAAGAAACTTTCAGAGCACAGTATTTTTATACTATAGTTTTTTTTTCCTCATTGCAGGAAGAGTAGAAGTTTAAGAAAACAGGAATATAATATATGGAACTACCAGCTAATCCTTATAGTATTATGGTGAAATGAAAGATACATGATGAGATATGTTCGTTCTCTAGCTAAAGTTGTTCAAAAGATAGTAAAGGGAGTATAGTTTTTTGGTTATTCGTTTTTAAATAGAGTGTTGCATTTATTCTTCACAAAATTTGAGAAGATACCTATCCTAAATACCATAGTCATCACTATAAGGACCAGAGAGCTAATGTGAATAATTTGTAAGATTAAAGCAGCAGATTTGAATCCAAGAGAGAATGACTATAAATCCTTTGTAGTGCATGCTACTACTTTCATAGAATAGATTTGACAGCAATTGTCAGTAATCATCATATGAAACTGTGGTAGAGAATGGTTTTTTTAAGCCCAATTAATAGGTAACATCAATCAAAAGCACTCCTTCTCTTAATTGACTTCTTGCAGAGTATTGCAGAGTAGCTGACTTTATACTTACAGTAGGAAATGAATGACAGGTCTTTGAAAGCTTTTTCCTAGCACTACCTTCTTGATTTCAGGTCTGGAATATCTACTCTCTAATTGTATTTTAAAATATCTGCTACCAAGTACATTGAATTTATGACCATATTAACTCCCAGTATAGAAAATAGAAGGTAATCAGAGATGTTGACAGGATTCCTGCATTTCTATAAAATGTGTCTCCTAATTTAAGTAAATAGATAAGTATTGACTAAGCTTCATTTTTCTACACTCTCACATTTGAAATTAAGAGTAAACATCCTTAACTAAGATTCTAACATGGGCTCTCATGTTAGTAAGTTACATTTTATTTCCACAATATTTGACTGACTTTCTAAGCCAAAATTCTAGCTTTTCCCACTCATTCCTTAAGTGTCAGAAATCCTTAATCTTTCTTTACCTAAGTAGGTAACCTTATTTGGACCTATGTGGTGGTCTAGCCAAGGATGATTAGTTTAATCAATACTTTTAGGAATCTCCTCACTGAATTTCCTTTCCATTTTTTAAAGATGCATGATTTCCATACTGATGACTGTTTTGATGTTTCTGGTTATATTCAACAAGAAGAGAAAAGCTGCTTTTCCAGATTATTATTTCCCCTAAACATGTGACACTTGGAAGGCTCTTTACCCTGTTGCTTACTCCCCCCTCCCACTTGCTCCAATCCAACACATGCTCTGTCTCCTGCTCCAAACCGTTGTTTTTATGCCTCCCCTGGAAAGCTGACTTAGCTCTTTCATGCTTGAACACTCTCTAAGCCCTTCTTCCTCTTTTTACAAACTCTTATTGACTATTTACCTCTGCTCTACCAGACATTATGGTTGTGAAGGTAAACAAGTCATTCTTGATGAGAGAGTCCATACTTATGCACATGGTTACATAATTCTACCCAATGATGAATGCTTTCAAGCTTTATGTATGTAGGACTTTGGTTTCCATTGGAGACATCAATATCACACCCTGTTTCTTAAGCTTGCCAATCTTAAGAGGTCATAATGAGGAAGAAGCTATTTCTTTTTCTACAGACTGTCCTTACTTCTCTAACTAAAAGAGACAGTGGGGTTTCATATCTTACAGAGAGCCTAAAAGTACCCTCCAGGCAAGAATTAGCTCCTCTCTCCTACAGTTTTCAAATGACTAAGCTCATACATTTAATGTAGCCTATGCTATACTTATTATTGTGTATAGGTATCTTCTCTACAACCTTGTGGGTTCTTCAAAATTTCTCCATGTGTTTTATATGTATTTTATGCTCTATATTATTAATTTTTAATACATTTTCATTTTCAGACCCATTTATTGATGATGAGACTTTAACAATTCCGTGAATGAAAGATTTAGAAAATCTTTAGTGAATACCAGTGTCCTATCACGTGCTTGCTAAACTGTAATTGGCTAATTCAGAATTTTGAAAGGTATTTTTTTGGTTAAATGATGGATTTTATTATACAACTATACTTTTAAAATTAGAGATAGGCAATACATTTTTTGAAATTTTGGAAAGGAGACACTGTTTCAGGACTCTGATGTAGGGAGTTGTATCCATTAAAGCCGTCGTGGAACATTCACCGCCACCTAAGTAGAAGGTATTTAAGACGCATAGCAACTTTTCCTAACTGTTCCCTAAAGCCCTGCTGCTACTGCATTTCCACTGACCATGTTTAAAGTCAAGAACCTTTTATTTATTTATTTTTAAACATTTCATGCCTGTGTAGTTCTGGTGTTGGCCACGAGGTAACAACAGTGCCTTGAGTAGCTTGAGTCTCTTGAACAGGGAACCACCACAAACGGACAGAAATATTAAACCCCACACATTCATGAGGGAAAGGAGTAAGTGTCCAGAATTTTTAATTCCTCTCTGGCGATACATGGACTATCGCAAATGCAGGCATAAATTGTTAGCTGACGGTAAGCCACCTCCCGGTCCTGCAGCCCACTGTTCTTGTGACATTATACTTCATCCCAGGACCACCAAGACAAAATGAAGGCTGACCAGGTGGCAAGGGACAGCATGGTTCATGCAGGGAAAGTATCCAAAATAAAGAGATTGGGTCCCAGGGGAGGTTTGAGGAGAATTTGGGATATTAAAATGTCCAAAACACTAATAGTATTTATGAGAGACTTTTTTAACCGTAAGAAACAAATATATGCCAATTTAGAAATATCAAATATGTTATTTTAGACTTTTCTCTTTCCTTCCCCTTAGCTATCCCTCTGGGTATTCTAGTTGTGCGTGGAGACTGTGATTTGGAGACTTGCCGTATGTACATAGACCGCCTACAGGAGGTGAGTTTCTTTAGCCAATTATTTCTTCTCAGTTTTCCATTTTTGTAAACAATTACCAGCCATATATATTTACTTCCGGAATGATGCATCTGGGAAGGAAGTGGAAGTGTCCTTGTCCCTTAAGCACTGACCACATCTTCTCTCTCTCTGTCCCCCATGGCTATTTTCCCTCCTCAGGTGGTTGAAATGGGAAAGGGTATTGCTCTAGTGAGATCCATAACTGTAGCTTGGAACTTCTTGTCTTCTTGCCAGATGACATCCCTGTGTTTTTTGAGCTGTAGAGAATTTCAAAGGGTCCTGATCAATAATGACGGAGAACAGACAGGTTATTTAATGTTTTGTATCTAGCACAGACTCGGGTCAGAGATCACTACATTTTTTTAAAAAAATATCACTTCTACGGGAAAGCAAAACCTTCTGTCCTTCCTGGGAATGTGTGTCAGAACACAGGATACTCCACTTTGCTCCTCAGTCTGATTTACCACAGAGAAGGACAATGGAAGAGACCTCATAGGTGGCATTCCCACTAATCCGAGCTGCATCAGCGAAGTCAGGAGGCCCAGCGCCGGCACGGTGGTTGTCATTGATTGTTTTTGCCAAACTTTGAGAGGGAGTAGTCACTCTCTTCATTCTACAAATGATGAAAAACATAAATAGCCACCACTTCATCATTTTTTCTTGATGAAAGGTGCAGATTTAAATAATCTTTTTCTGGATGTGGTCTAGACATTTGTATTTTTTTAAGCTATTGGGTAATTCTGATAGACACCACAAGATGAACACGTCTCTCCTAGATGACACATTCTCCATAAGTAAATATCACAAATAAAAAAGATATATAGCACTTAAAATACCATCAAGTTGGGATGCCTGGGTGACTCAGTGGGTTAAGCCTCTGCCTTCAGCTCAGGTCATGATCCCAGGGTTCTGGGATTGAGCCCCACATTGGGCTCTCTGCTCAGCGGGGAGCCTGCTTCCTCCTCTCTCTGCCTGCCTCTCTGCATACTTGTGATCTCTCTCTCTCTGTATCAAATAAATAAATAAAATCTAAAAAAAAAAAAAATACCATCAAGTTGTGGCCGCTTAGCTTTGAACTTGAGATTCTAGTTCTTTTGGTGGCAGTAAATTCAGGCCTAGGAGGCATAAAGTTATATGAAAAATTATGAAGTTTCCTTTTCAGCATTTTTAAGGATAGAGATGGAATTGTAAACACAATATATTTTGAGGTAAAGACCAAACTTTGAATACTGATATGGGCGAGAGAAGAAAAGTCAGCAAATTTTACACTTGTGTTTGTTTTTGGTTTTGTTTTTGTTTTTACCAAGGGAAACTTCAACTTGTTAAAATTTGTGGACTTATTAGTGTGTGACTCAGATCCAAAGCAATATTCCTCAAACGCCACAATATCTCATTTTTCCAAATGTGTTTTTATTTTATTGTGAAACCTCTGTCAGAAAACCTGCAATAAAAAGGCAAATCATAAATCATACCAAAGTTTTTTTTTTTCCTTTTTAATTCTTGGGTTACTTAAGATTTCACAGTAGTCTACGACATGACTGATGAATTGACTTTGGTGAAAACTAACTTATTGGCATGCTTATAATACCAACAGTCAACTGAAAGTGAGATTCTTTAAAAAAAAAAAAAATGAATGAATGAATGAATGAACAAATGAAGTCAAAAAAGGAAAAGTTTAAAAACTAAGTTGGGCCCAGAGATCATGTTGGTAAATCCCCATGGGAAGCAGGTATGAAGACAAATGTACCCAGGATTGCTGACATCTGTGAATAGAATCACAACCTTCATTAACAATGAAGCCTTCAGGACATGATCATGGTGACAACTTAGTTATAAAACTTTGTAAAGGGAGCCAGACTCTCAGAATCTGCCAGTAAAACTTCATTAATTTCAACCCTATTAATTTGCACTTCGTGATCATGCAGAGGTGGCCAGAGATTTTCTCCTGGCTGTCTATGAAATCCTGTGTTTGCCAAGCACTTAGTGGCAGAAACACAATTACTAGGACAGTTTGTATTTGGTCTAAGATCAATAAATTCTTTCTACGGACTTTAAGGGATTTTAGAAGCTTTCTTCATAAGCCAAAAGTTCAGTGCAAATTAAATATGGCACCCCTGTATTAATTGCCTGGTTTTTACTTTTGGTCTTGTTGATCCTTGAAATGCTCTCACTCCCCTCTAAAACTATTTAGCATGTCTAGATTTCAGTAGCTAAATGGCCTTTCTTCTCTCATTCCAGACTGGTGTGTTTTTGCTTATTTGGAGCATTACCTTCTTTGTGTAAGGTTGATGAGTTTGGAAGAGTTATAGATACTTTCTAGATGAGTTTAATACTCAGTCGGGGTTCAGTTGATAGAGGTATAGAGGAAGCTTATTCAAACTAATCTTAAGGTATGGATTTTTTTTTTCTCCATTTTCTCATTAGGACCTGCAGTCAGTTTCTTCTGGCTCCCAGAGAGTTCATTACCAGGTAACATATAATTGACTGCCTCTGGTTGTTTTCTTAGCTCCCCCCCAAAAAAGAAGGTCCTTCTTTCAGTCAATGCTACATTTGGATTAGAGGCCAGATCTTCCCTAGAGATAGAGTTCACTCGAAGAACCAAGTGAAGTGGACGTTCTGATTCTTTCCCCTTTTCCTGGTTTTGGACTATCCTAGTGTAGCACAAATTTGGACTGTGGACTTTCTCCCAGGTCACTTAGAAAAGATTATAAAAGGAAGCACTTTCAATGATAAATATTAGAAGCTCAGTTCAAACTAACTTGACAGGGTTCAAGTCTTATTGTTTCACCTCAGCAAAAAGTTCAGGTCAAGGGTGGATTTTATGTACCATTTAGTCAAGCTTCATGCTTCATTTTTCTGCTGGTCTTTCAGCTCTGTTCTCCTTGTCTGTCAATTTCACCTCTGCACTAGATGTTTCCGTGTCCAAGATGGCTGCCATTAGCAACCAGGGCTGCATGTGTCTTCTTCACATCCAGGAAAGTGAGTTCTCTGTTTCCCACAATGATCAAGCAAATGTTCTAAAATGCAGTCTGATTGGCGCACCCTGGTCTTTTGGACAGGATCTAAGAAACCCAGACTGCCTCTCTCTTGTGACCCACATCAAATCGCCAGGAAAACACTCAGATATCCTTTGCCCCAGCAGTCTTTGGGAAGACAGCAATCTCCCCACTTCCCTGTCCCGACTCTGTTGCACTCTCAAGCCATCCTCTTACAAATTAGATTTCTCAGGCATGGTTCAGATCCCTGGGTACAATATACCCCGAACTGGTAAGGGGCAAAATGAAGCTCTGAGTGGTCCCAGTAAAGCCCTTTTCTCTGAGAAGCCATTCCCCTTCCCTACTAGAGGGGTGTGTGGGAGTTAAGAACATGCCAAGTCTCCCTCCATAAATAAATCCTGTCCTAGACCCTTTCATACCTCCATGTGGGGGATAGGTGTTTAAAGATGTCTCAACCTGTGAAT
Organism: Mustela lutreola; assembly: GCF_030435805.1. NCBI lineage: Eukaryota > Metazoa > Chordata > Mammalia > Carnivora > Mustelidae > Mustela > Mustela lutreola. Next base: position 186,675,161 of record NC_081293.1, on the reverse strand, counting down.
CCTGGTTTGGCACCTCACATTCGCTTTTGGATTCTTTTTTGCTACACCTAAACATCCTTTCATATAGACAACATTTTTTTAAACAACAATTTTTTAAAAATTTTTATCTTGTAGCCTCTAGGTATCATCTCTGTCTGCTGGTGGATACCCTCTACCATCAGCCAAGGATACCGACAGGAGCAGCCTTGGTGTTCTTATTTGTTTGTAGGTTTATGTTTCAAACAAAGTGCCCCACTATTTAAGAGTCTTTTCTTCCATCTGGCTGCAATAAAAAGGATAAGAATTCACTTAGGGATTGTTTACATTGAGAAAATAAACTCTACTTCTGAGACTGTTTTTTATCAACCATTAAAAGGCTAATTTCCACTCCATTTTTTAGACAGAGCACAACATTCCTCCTATTGGTTGTTTGCATATTTACCTGAAGACACTAAGTTTAATTTTATTTTTAAAAGCTCAGTACTTTTAGAAGCTAGTGCTAATCTCTGTTTTTTAAAAATTGACTCTAAGGCCTATAAGGGTTTGTGAATCTGTCTTCTTTTTTTTTTTTAAGAGTCTGTACTCTTTTCTCAGGAACATTTTGCATTTTGCATTTTTATCAAGGCATTTTCAGATATTTTTTGCTAAGCAGTTTTATTAAACTAATACATCTGTTTATTATTCTGACTTACTTAATATCATCATTTTGGTGTCAGAGTTTTGGTAGGTGGATATTTTGTCCCATGGTTTCTTTATACCGTATTCGTACATTTGCCCAGAGATCAGGAAATGGTTGAGACTCTAGAATATGAGAAGGGTATTTGTTTCATTTGTCATTTGGTAACAAAAACATGAAGAAGAATTATTCATCAAACTATATCAAAAGCTTGTGGTTTTTGGGTTCCTTGCAGTTAGGTCAAACTTTGGTGTCAAAACTGCTGCATTATGAATGTCACATCAGAAGGCTTTATGCCCTGACCACATAGGATAACCAATTCAGACATCAACCATGAGTGTCAGGAGTATTACTATGCCCACAACCCTCCTTGCTGAGGTATAAATAACAGGGGCCTTTGAGTAGTAAGGAAGGAGTGGAATAAAGGAAATCTAGGGCAGCCCAAGTTCTGCTCATGGCATAAGAAGTTTACCTGAGCGAGACTTTGAATTAACATGGCCACAGAGTAGGGAGAGGGTGAGAAAGTTTCCTGAGTGGAGCAAAAGAGAGCTGCTTGAGGTAAGGAGTTGGGAAGAAGATAAACATTCACATGTGGCCAGGACGTTGGGCAGTCAAGAACAGGAGTAAGAGGGATGGTGTTTAGAAAGCTCTGTTTCAGCCACCCTAATTTTGTTATGCCTGTTAGATCCAAGAGATTTTGGGGTGTAGAAAATGAGATCTGTGACTTTTAAAGCCCATTGAAAAATTCATATCTGGAGATAGAAACTTGTACTTCCTCCATTAGGAAGTGGGTGGTACTTAAAACTGTAAGGCTGGAGGTGATCACCAGGGAGAGCTGAGATAGAGAAGGCCCATACCTGCCTGCCCGAGTGGGTCAGGAAGAGCACAAATTGAAGAGAACCATCAGTCAAGAAGGGTTGTGGAAACTGAGGTGAATTGCAGGAAAACTGGAAATCAAGGAGAAGGTAGTGTCTTGAAAGCCAAGAGTGAAATGTGTTTCAGAGGGGGATGCAGTGAAATGTGTCAGTGCTGTGGAGAGGCTGAGTTGAAGTAGATTGAGTTCTGTGGTATTCTGAGGGCACGTAGAAAAACCAAGGCACAGAGGTGCTATTAGCTTTACAAAGAAAGTGACCAATTGGCGGGAAATTTAATATTAAATCTGTGTTTCCTAACACAGAAACCGATCATGTCAGTCTCTAGTCTGTCTTGGTATGGGGGGTCTAGGGGGCGATGTAAAAGAAAGACCTGTCAGAAACATGGACCACAAATTGCCTTAAATGCATTTAAATGGACTCTCTTGTGTATAGGATAACACAAGATAAGCCTGGAGAATTAACTGTGATGGCACCAGTAAGTTAAGGGGGAAAATGTTGGGAAATTCCCATCAGCTCACTCATTGGCAGCTGACATTTTAGCTGACTGTTTTCTAAGGCTAGAAAAAACTCAAGAGAAAACCAGCCTTTAGAAAGGTGTATAAGTGCCCAAGTCACCTTATTAGTGAGCCATATGGCAGTTCCTAATCATTTAAGCATGTCATTCGCTCTACTTCCTTCCTTTCCAAATTCATAGTGAATTGCCAACAAAGCACTAAGGCTCAACAATGACACCTTATATTAACCTAACAAGGCATTATGGGTTATACAAGAATGCGCTGGATATTTATAGCCTGCTGAAAATTCCTGCCTACACTGTCTCTGAGGTCAAAACACAAAGGCCCCTCCATCTTAACGGCATCTCTTATAACCTGGAACTGATAAGTGAGACAAGCAAAATGCACTGTGCTGGCGGATTCAGGATGTTCTTGAGCTTGACAGATAGGGTAGAATTCTTAGAGAAATTGGACTCTGCCGACATATTTGGTAGAAAGAATGCTTCTTGAGGCCTTCTAAAATGAGATCATTCCTTCCCTGTTCCCTCTCTGGTCTTCATTATTACCTTTTTAACCCCAAGTTGTTAAGTTAAGGAGTAGAAGAAGATTCAACTGTTCTGGTGATTCTCAACAGGGGGAGATTTTGCTCCTTTATTAGGACAATTGGCAATTTGGACATTTTTTTTTGTTTGTCACAGCTAGGACAGGTGGTGCTCTTGATATCTGCTTAGTAGAGGCCAGCAATGCTGCTAAACACCTTAGAATGCACAGGACAGCCCCCCACTGCAAGGAGTCATCCAGCCCCCTAATGGGAGTAGGGAGATGCTTGTGAACCCTTGAGTCATTCTGATGACTCTCAAGACATTCTTGAGGCCCATAGGCTGATAGAAGTCCTCAGTGAGGAGAGGCCAAGAGGAAGACCAGGATGAGAAAAAATAGGGCAGGGAAATAGAGGCATCTGTGGCTAGGGCAGAGGAAGATAACAGAACCAGGGATAATGGAACCAGGAGCAGTTAGGCTTTTTGTAGACATCCTAATTCCCCTGCACAGTGTGTGTTCCAGGGAGGACTGACGTAGTTGGCACACAGGAGTGCGCTTTCCAGAATATTATGAGCTACCATCTGAGCTTTTAAAGATTACAATAGGGTTCAATGGTAGCTGTAAAAAAAAAAAAAAAAAAAAAAAAAAAAGGCATTCATCCAGGTGATTCTTCCTCTTTAAGAATTGATTTACTTAAAACTAACATTAGAATGGCTGGGGTATTTCAAAATAGATATACCATTTTCAAAAAGTTCTTTCATCCTTTAGAAGTGTCTTTCGCTTCCATAAGAAAAAACTCCTGGTCAGATCTGAGTCCATATCAATTTGTTCATCCTCTGATCCTTTTTCTCCATTTTACATAATGACCTGATCTTCTGGGAGATGGGTCTATCTAGTCAGTCCATCAGAGCACTGTCCTAGGCAAACAGCCTTTGCTCATAAATACTTGATCTATTTCTCTTCTCTTCATGTTGGCAATCCTTATTCATCTCTCTCCTTAATTTGTTTTCTGGATTTTAGAAGTCTTTCAATGGATGGATTGAAACTAGTTTAAGGGAGTCATCCTGGGAATTAATTTAGTCTCAGAGAAGGACTGGGGTTAGCTAGGAACTTAGTAGAGTGTGGTTCCTTTGGGCTAGATCAAAGCTGTCAGAAATGGATCAAATAAAGAATTAAAATAAGACTTGCCTGGGGCCAGATCTGTTGCAAGTGAAGGCATTACTGCTAATAACACAGACACAGTTGTTGATAGAGGACATTCTCACACAAAAGAGCTCCTAAGAATGTTAGACTATCTCTCAGTTTCATCTTTTACCACACCTTCATTATTTCTTCACTTGTTCAAAGCTGCTTTTGGGAATGGGCATCCCTTTTCTGTATTCAGCTGCCATAGGAGTTATGGGTAGTTTGAAGAGAGAGAGGTTTGAAGAGAAAGAGTTTTGAAAGATAAAAATAATAGTAGCAAGTCTATCAAGGAGGCTTATAGTTGGACGGAGAGGTGTAAGCACACAGTTTCTACCCATCCCTGGTGGGTCCATTCACCAAGGATAAAGAGATCCTGTTTATCCACTTGGTGATGAATGGAAACCAAAGGAATCAGTAGATGGGTTGGGCAGGCAGATGAGAAATGTGGATGTGTAAACGAGAGATCGATGTACAAGTGAAGTGGTTATTGACTGGACATTATTGAATGTAGCAGGGGTTCCCAATCCAGAGGGACTTCTGTTTTTCCTCTTTGTCTTTTACATCTTCCCTCAGTTTTATGAAAAAGAAAAAATTTCATTCACAGTGATGGTATAGTTAAATGCTAGGTGAATACTGTTTAATTGAATTACCTACTGGAGTGTGTAATGGGGCTGCTGGGCTTTCCTTAAATTATGTGTGCATCAGCTGTGAGTAATTGAAAGTAAATTAAGGGCAAGTTTGGCATATGCGTGCCAAACAGTGGTTCAGGTAATTTCCTTATCAATTACATAGAACTGATGCCAATTAACTTTTAAATACATATATGAGAAATAACAGGTTTGCTTTGGGGCGTGTAGCTGTATTTTTAGCCTGAGAAACTGATTTTCCATTAGCATACAGTAAAAAAAAATCACATATCAGGGATTTTTGAAATAAATTTGTTACATTATTCATTTAAAGAGCATGCAGTTTTACATGATCATTATATTTAGAATGGGAAGGAGCCTGGTATGTGCAAGGTGATATGATTCTGCCTACATTATAGAACAAGGACAGTCATATTCATCCAAATCACACCATTTATATGAAGAAAAATAACATCACAAAACGAGCAGGTCTCTTATCTCTTTGGTTGATTGTAGAGTTGATTATGTAATCGGAGTCGAGTGAAGGGACTCGAAGCCCTGAATTAGCACCAGAAGCATCCGTGTCCTTGCTGGTGGCACAGCTCTGTTACTTACGTGAATTCCCCTAGCCACCTAGCCCCACTCACACAAGTGCATTTCTTAAGTGTCTACATAGATCACTTTTGAAAGGTGCATATTTTCAGCTCGTTTTTGGTTCTATCAGAAATTAAGTCTCTTTATATTCAATTTAATGTGCAGCCTTCACAAAGCAGACATACTTTCGGCCAGTCTTGCTTAGTAAAGTGCATGTTGCTGTGTTCACCCTAGCCGGCCCACCAGGCTAAGGTCTACCCTCGGGGCCAGTATTCAGCCTCCTGGGAGGGGCTCTTCTGTTTTTCTCATTTCCCCTTTTCAACTTCCCAGTCTGATTCTTCCTCTGCACTGCACTGTTCATGACCCTCCCGCTGCCCTGAATCCACGGTTCCTTAATGCCATAGTCACCTACTCAACCTGTGTGTTGAGGCCGGGTGTGAGGAGACAGTCAGCGGTTTACCTGATTGGGGTACATCACCCACAATATTTTAACAATGCCAATTATTTAAAACAAAATTATTTCAAATTCACTAGGACCTCTCTACTGACATCACCATCACTCATACTTTGATTATCTTTTCTTTGAGTAGGAGAAAAAGGGGTGTAGGTAGACAAGATGTAGAAAGTAGAAGAATCCTGGTCACCTCTGTGGCCATCATTAGTTAAAGTTCTTTATACACATTTATGGGCCATGGCTCTAAGTTACAGAGAAATCTTTTTCAAGACTCTTTATTCCTGTTCCAATTTTAATCCTTCCTTATATGCATTTGTCTTTGATATTAAGGTCCTCTTGATATAAGGTTTGATATAACCTTTGATATAAGGTTCTCTTGATTTTCATTTGCTACTTGTGTTGTGAAGGCTGCTGCGTTTTATAATCCTGGCTTATCTTAATTTTCTAATCGTGTATAATTCTAGACTTCTCTTTGGTTTTTAACTCCCCACTCAGAGTAGACCTTAGGATGATATCTTTCTAGTGTGTACCTTTTGATACCTTTCTGCATATAAAGTTTCTTTCTATATAAAGTTATACACATAGACATAGAAGGATACACATTTGTTTTTTTCTTTTTAATAAAAATGGATTTGCATTCTTTGCACACTCACTATATATACTTCTATTATATCACAACTTATTTTTAACGGTAGTATACTATGAAGATTAGATTTTGCTAATAAATGAAGCTCTAACTCAGTTTTTTAAAACTACTGTTCTACTCCACGGTATCTATTTAACCCTTTCTCTCTGGATAGACATTTAGGTTATGTACAGCTTTTGCCATTGTTTTTCTAAACGAAGTTGTAGTCAGCCTAGCTGTACAGATTCAAAAATGAAGCTGTAACAGCAGTGACGATCACATCACATGTGAAACAACTATGTCACTTGTATGGAGTTGAGAATTACAACCATGCAACACAGCCAAGTTATCTGAAACTTATTTAATCAGAATTTATATGAATCTCGTTTCAGTTTCTTCACTCTGAATTGTGGTTCACTGTTGTTCTCATCGATGGCTGCATTCCTGTGGGATTCTCAAGCAAATGGGATGAAGGGAGGGCAAAGTGTGCCAGCAGTGTGACTGGAGAACTTGGGAGAGGAAAAATTTTTGATTTACCCAAAGGTTGTGAATTCTGATAAGAAGTATGGAAGATTAGTTGGACGGTTAATGAAAGCTGAAACTAAGAAAAATCCTGGAATGCCAGAGTCAAAAGAAGGTTTTCATAACCATTAAGATTATTCTGGCTTTTGCTTTCTTCATGTTTTGGCGTGAGCTGAGTTAAAAGACAACTTCTGTCCAACTTGACCTACACAAATTCCATCCATTCTTCAAAACCCCCCACTAATTCTAATTCCTCAAGAATCTATAAAACAGAGTATATAAGATCATAACCTCTGAAGTAAAGGAGACTGCATTTGGATTGTGACTCTACCACTAAATGGCTGGGTACTTGTGTGAATTTACTTAAATTCCCAAAGCCTCTGCTCTTCATTTATGGCTCACTTTTAGGTTCTAAAGAAGAGGGGATAGATTGTAGGAGAGCAGATGGGGCTAGATTATACGGCTTTCTTAGTGACAGAATGGATATGCCATAAGAATATGGCTTCAAATCAACCTCCCACATAAGATATCAGCCTAATATTCATAAATGAACTCTGTGGTAGTGGCCTGGTGACCCCAAAACCAAGAGGGAAGGTTCTGTGAATTTTGATCGTAATCTCTTCCATACATAGGCTTCAAGGGGATATTTTTCCCAACATAGAACATTAAGTAGAGGCAATAACATAAAAAGACTGGTGGTCTAAATTTTATTTAATACAGAACCACCAAGGAATACAGAAATAGAGTTATATTTGTGGAAAATTCTCAGAAGTAAAAAAGGAGCATGCTGTAAAAGGAAGGAAAGAAAGGAAGGAAGGTTTACCAGTCACCCACTGTTATTCTCCAAGTAGTTGACAGCTTGTCGAGATGATTGTCTCATATCTTTTAGTTCCGGACAATGGAGATGAGTCTGGGTGGGAGCCGTAGGTGGAAGACTTCAAGTTGCAGGGAGGGATGAAGGAGAGCGAGAGTCAACAACCTACCGCTGTGTTGACATGATGGCCACTGGCCTTTGTTGGAAGTAGGTTGTATGATTCAGGATTGCACCTACCGACAGGTCTTAGCTCTCCATCAGTGTCGGGGCTGCCTGAAAACCGCTGGCCCAGACCAAAGATTTCAGATTTGAAAGGAAAGAACCTTCTTAAATGTGAGCTGACCCTTCTGTGTGCTTTCCCAGCTATTAATATGTTCTGCTGTTTTCATTACCAGGCTCCAGTTCTGTGGGCAGCTGACTCAAGATCCTTCTCCTGAAATCAATGGCTTTGACAATAGCTAGGAAATAAAATCATAATTAAAATAGCCATCTCTTGAAAAAAAAAAAAAAGATGTTGAACTCTGGTAAATCAGATGCATAGCAACTCCACAAACTGGGGGGAGAAGATAACTGAGATAACTGGAAGGCACCCGGTGGTTCCTAGTGCGGTAGACACCCTCGGAAGACATGGCCCATGCTTCATTCTCCTTTGTGACTCTCACCTCACATGCCTTGCACTTCTTTAGCTCTCATCAATACTAGTTGAAAAGACTGAATATAATTGTGTCAAAGGAATAAGAGTAATGTGAGAGTAATGTGACACCTGACCATTGAAATTAAAAAAAAAAAAAAAAAGATAGCAATTTAAAAAAGATAACAAAGAGAAAAACAAAAGATAACAATTTTGGTGAAACTAAGTGAATGTCGAGCACAGTTACTATTGAATGGGGAATATTATTGAATGGGGAGAGAAAAGTCAAGTGCAGTGTTCTGAAAAATATTACTTTCAGTGACAGAAGGCACTTGGCCTTGAAAACAATATCCTGTATTTGAGGCAACTCTCTAGCATCTGATAAGGTAAAAAAGAGGTGCTGGGGGCAAGCACGAAACCTGAGCTCGACCTTCGTTTGAGTTATTTCTTTTTTGTGTCTGCCCATACAAGTCTGTCCCCATTGTTTTGTGTTTTCGAGCACAAAGATGTTTAAGGATAAAATAGTTTTGTGCTGCTGTAGCATCATGAAGTCTGAAGTGTGGCCTGTGTTCCATGAGCCCCAAAGGCACTTAAAGGTCAGAATTGTTTTAGGTAAAAAAATAAAAATAAAAGAAGTTCCAGCTGCCCCAGCCTTACTAGTGTAACATAATGACATCAGCACATCTACGTGTGCCGCCCCATGGGTTAAACATTCCACATGTCCTTCCATTTATTTCCCAAAAGAACCTTTTATAGTAGATACCATGGTCACCATTTTATAAACGAGGCATCCAAGGTACGGAATAGATAAGAAATTTGCCCCAAATCTCAGTTAGTAGGTAGTGAAGCCCCAGGACTGTCCTGGGCACAAACTGGTGCTCTCGACCACCAGAATTCTGCTGTCTCTAGACTCTACTTGAACTGGACCGTATACCATCCCTTGTGCTACTATTCCTTCTCCTCCATAGAGCTGCCTTTCCTAAATACCTCCAGGACAGAGACACTCTTGTCACCTCATTTCTTGGTCTGATGTCATCCTACCACAATAGGAGTTTTCCAACCCACCACTACGCCACTTAACTTTTAGATGTTAAGAATTTATAGTGTGATTCTCTACTGCTGTCTTTTGGGTTTCATACTAAAGGGTTAAATAGTCCTTGTAGTATATGTGAAAAAGTGAAAAAGTCCTTGCAGTATATGGACCAGATTCAGTATAAAGGCTGATCTTAGCTGTGGGTATCTTCTTCCCGAGTTCTACTTAAAAAATGATCAAACCTCACAACCATTAATGGGACAGCAATGACATGATGATTCACAAGATCAGCTTTTTAAAAAATGGGCCTGCTGGGGAATACAATTTCTATGAAATCGGAATGTAATATAATCACAAAACAAGTAGTCTTGTAATGATTGAAACCACAGGTCTAAAAAACTATACCTCAAGTCACATCTAGTCTGCTGCCTGTTTATCTTTTGCACAGCCTGTGCACTAAGAATGGTTTTCAGATGCTCAAATGCTTGAGAAAATCCAAAAGAATATTTTACAATTCATATAAATTATATGAAATTAAATTTCAGTGTCCACAAATAAACTTGTATTGGAACTCAAACGCAAAATCAGTTTTCCAAAGCAGACTTTCTCATTAAAAGTAGTTTTTGGCTCAGTTTTTCAACTCAATCAAAAATACAACAACCTCAGCCATGACCAGATTTTCCTTCCTTCGCCTGCTCTTTACCTCCTGTTCTCCCTTGGATCTTTTAGACGTTGTCCTAGCACCCAGCTGTGCTGATTAGCTGGATTTTTTTCTGTCTTATTTTATGGGTTGTTGGTATATTTTGTGGGTATGTTTTACATTTTGTCCATTTGCTGCATGGAAACGTCATTTTAACACTGATTTTAGGTACTCTTCAACTTCTAGGTCCTAACGCAAGTGAGATCCTTTCATCTGCGTATATATGCGTGGGCCAGATTGGATCCAAGGGGAGAATTTTGCTGAGACTTAACTGCTTTTATGTATCTTTTTAATATGTAAATTTTTCTGGAGAAAACTGACATGTTTATTGACTTGCCCAGTCTATGTATGCCTTTACCTCTATTTCAGTCTTCTTCAAAAATTCTACAACACCCACTAGTGGGATGCCTTAGGTAACACTAAACATTCTAACGCACATGATTTCCACAGGGCATTCTTTTTTTTTTTTTTTTTTTAATTAAGGCATAATGTATTTCCTGTTTCAGGGGTGCAGGTCTGTGTATCAACAGTCTTACACACTACACAGCACTCACCATGGCACATAGCTTCCCCAATGTCTATCACCCAGCCACCTCAATCCTCCTATCCCTCTCCCCTCCAGCAGCCCTCAATTTCTTTCCTGAGATTAAGAGTCTCTTATGGTTTGTCTCCCTCTCTGTTTCATCTTGTCTCATCTTTCCCTCCCTTCCCCTATAACCCTCTGTCTTATTTCTCAAATTCTTCCTATCAGTGAGATCATATGATACTTGTCTTTCTCTGACTTATTTCGCTCAGCATAATTCCCTCTAGTTCCATCCATGTCATTGCACATGGCAAGATTTCATTTTTTGATGGCTGCATAATATTCCATGGTGTGTGTGTGTGTATCTATATATACCACATCTTCTTTATCCATCCATCTGTTGATGGACCTCTAGGTTCTTTCCATAGTTTGGCTATTGTGGACATTGTTGCTATAACCATTATTAGAGTGCATGTGCCACTTTGGATCACTACATCTGTTATCTTTGGGGTAAATACCCAGTAGTGTGATTCCTAGGTCATAGGGTAGCTCTATTTTCAACTTTTTGAGGAAACTCCACAGCTTTTCAGAGTGGCTGCACCAGCTTGCATTCCCACCAACACTGTAGGAGGGCTCCCCTTTCTCCGCATCCTCGCCTCGCCAACATCTGTCATTTCCTGACTTGTTAATTTTAACCATTCTGACTGGTGTGATGTGGTATCTCATTGAGGTTTTGAAAATTTTGAAATATGTAGTTTAATTGCATTGCATTATAAATCCTTCCCAGGTTGGGGTAGGTAATAACTGCATTTTTACTTCAGAATTCAAATGCTTTTCTAAAAAAATATATATTTATTTATTTATTTGAGAGAGAGAGAGAGAGTGCACACAAGGGGCAGAGGGAGAAGAAGAAACAGACTCCCTGCTAAGTGGAAAGCCCAACACAGGGCTTGATCCCAGGACCCCAAGATCATGATCTAAGCCAAAGACAGACGTCTAACGAACTTAGCCACCCAGGTGCTCCTCAAATGCTTCTTAACACAGGATTTTATTATATTAATAATTCTCTTTTTAAGAAATGACAATTTTTTATGAACAAGGCTGAAGGAACGCCATAAAAGGAGGGAGAGGATGCAAACCTAGCTCAGGGAGCTACACTGGAGAAGTTAGGACCTTCCTTGCACACCTGGAACTATCTCTTAAGACTCCGGGTTGATCTGCAGGTGACCAAGAAAGTGTTCGATTTTTTTTTTTTAATATTTTATTTATTTATTTATTTGACAGAGAGAGATCACAAGTAGGCAGAGAGGCAAGCAGAGAGAGAGAGAGAGGAGGAAGCAGGCTCCCTGCCGAGCAGAGAGCCCGATGTGGGACTTGATCCCAGGACCCTGAGATCATGACCTGAGCCGAAGGCAGCGGCTTAACCCACTGAGCCACCCAGGCGCTCTCGATTATTTTTTAATGACATTTTTTCTCATGAGCTTCTTGGGATTCCAGACCACTTCGATAAGCTGTGGAAAGCAGTGACATACACACCTGCATGTAGACACACTGAATTTAGCATAAAATTTCAGGGAGCTAAGGCTCATCCAACTTACTTGAGGATCCACTTAAATCTGTTTGAAGTGTTTCAAAGATCTCTATTCTTTGGCGGCCACAATGCGTTTTCACAGAGTGAACTGGTAACATTCTCTTTAAATAAAACCTCTTTAAGGAAGTTGAGTTATAGCAAACGCCTGTGAATTAAGGTGTAGAGAAAACAAATGAATAGAAAATAAACAAGATAAATAGGCACATGCATAAAACTCTTGTGACACACGGACACTCATACATTAAAATGTATACAGTTAGGCCACTATTATTTTGTCTGCCTGTGGTAAGCTAGTTACGTGTATCAATCTCTGTTTTATTTATTTTTTTCAATCTTCATTTTATTAAATGAGATGAAATAATATCCAATATTCTCTAATTTGAATACTCCAGAAATAACATTATTCATCTTTCTGTTTTTAAAATGATAAATTAAACATTTCTGTGGGCTTTCAGAGTCGATTTTTACCTGGGAAAATTTGATTCTTTGTGTGGGGCTCTCTGTAGCACATTTGACATCAAATTTCAGAAACTGCCCTTGGTGTCTACGCCATCTTTATTTCTAGAGAAGGCAGCCACATTTCTGTTTACTATTTTTATTTAGTAGCTTTCATAGTTGGCACGAAATATTTCAAATCGCATTTAAATTTCTTGACTTACTACATTTGACACGAAACTGACATGTTGGTGACTTTACATGTTTTATAAAAAATACAGTGAGAACCTTAAGTTTCCTTAAAACAATTTATCACATGTCAAAGTGTACTTCTCGAAATGTTAAATGTGATTTTGATATAAATAGGTACTGAGCACATGTCATGATTTTATGTAGTGCACCCTGCTGAGTGGCAAAGCTGGTTTAGGAAAGAGAGAAACATCTGTGTCCACAGCTACATATACATCCATAGAGGTATATGTTTATCTGTCTATCCATGGCTCTATCAATTCTATGCGTGTAAATATAAAATTTTGGTGCCAGACCTGAGACCAGGTTTTTCTCTCTCAATTATTTAATTTGCAGAATCCATTCATTTTAAAAATTCCATGTAGTCAAGGTTTCTGATAATAAAATGGATCCCTTTTGTTAAGTCCATGCTTTTAAACCTCTGGCATACATCACCTTCACCTGAAAGATTACTGAGTTCTATCCCGGGGTTTCTATAAACTTGGGTGACACTTGGAAATTTGTATTCCTAACAAGTTCCCCGCTGATGCTGCGGTCCCACGGTTCACACCTTGAGTACCACTAATCTAAGCATAGGTTTGCCGGAGGAGCAAGTGAGGCTTCGGGGAGTGTGGACAAAACCCCAAAGAAGTCCATGCAACTGCTGATTGGTTCTCTTCTTGTTTGTCCCATGTTATTCCTGTTTCCTCCCCCTGTCCGCCTCTCGTACACACCCAGCTGCACTCCAGGGATCTTCCCTGTATTAGAACATCTCAAATCCCTAATATGGGTCAAACTCCCACTGCCTTCCCCACAGACCTAGCATCCCTCCTCATTAGTCCTATTTCTGTCATTGATTTCCATTTCATTATAAGCCAGGGCTAGAATGCTCCAAGTCTTGTGTTGTAAACAAGAATGTGCTTTTTGTTTATTTATTTCTTTAATTATCATAGACAGAGTTTCTCTTAGGGGAGATTTTTAGCTTTTGAAAGTTTGGAATTATAAACAGATAATCCCTTCTGCTTTCAATCTCCCAGTTCCTAGTCTGTTCTTCTGTGATGTGGCCTTAATTCCACTAAGAAATTAAAGGTTCAGAGACTTCTGGGAAGGTTGGGAACTGGTATTCAATCAGTTGAACTAGTATTCAATCAGAAAGGATGCTAGTCCTTCCAAAGGGCAGCTTTTGAAGAATGAAGCATCAGAAGCCAGGCTTCTAGAGGCCGGGCCAAAATGGCTAAGGGGTGGCTGGAGGAAGGAGATACTAAAGGCATGCTTCAAAAGTTTGTCAGGGCAAGGAAGGAGAAATTAATTTTCAGAAGATGTTACAGGATCAACTGAGCAGAATTCGTTTTAGAGGGAGGGAGCCATTGAAAGCAGAAACATTAATGAATTTCTGGGTAGGGGAGAAGATTTCGGTAAGAATGCAGAAATAAAGATACAAAAACATAGATATAAAAAGATTTAAAAGCAAGAAGGAAAGGAAGGAAGGAAGGAAAAAGAAAAAAGAAAAGAAGAGGGTAATCTGGAGACTAGATGAAGTGGTCAGCTTTGAACAGGAAAGACTGTTTTTTTTTTTTTTATCTAAGGCTGAAGGAGAGAAGCTGGAGGCTGGCAGATGGCCTTGAGATCACACGTGAGAGGGAGGGACGATGGGGCCTCTTCGAAGCTAGGAAGCTAGAGATGAAGCTAGAAAGGCAGATGAGTATGTCAATGGCTAAGTCCATGTTGGCCAGATGATTCTGTCGTCAGCCAGCCTGGCCGAACATTCTTCCTCCTTGTCCACTGCTCTGGAGTCAGGTTCAGTGGGTAAGGTTGGGTAAGGGTGGCCTCAACATATGATGCTGATACTTTGCTTTCATGGAGACAAATTGCTTATTTAACAGATGATACGCTAGTCAAGGGGACTTGACCATGTAGATGGATGGCCTCTTGTGTTTCTTAGACGCCACGAGTCCATGTCAACCAGTAGACGAGCCTCAACTCCTCCCCATTTTGTGTAGTGCCTCCCTCATACCCACGTGGGGAACCAAAGTGTAAATGACAGCCAGCTGCCCCTAGTTCCTCAGCTTCACAAAAGCAAAGAAATTCCCAAACCAAGTAAATGTCCCCACTTATATCATTTATGCATACTTAATAGAAGAGTTGAAAACTTCCTGGAAATTCTACATGGGAGTTGTTTCAGAAGTTTCTGTGTGAAGTAATTTGAAGCACAAGCCTCTCTTTCTAGTAGAAATATGTTTTGGCCTCTCACCGGTGCTCCGTTTAGGAAGGGATGCTTGCTCGCAGAAGTAGTCGATACAGTACACTGAGGTTAAATCCCTCCGGTCATTCAGATGGAGTCAGGAGGATGTAATGTGTCTCTTTCCAGGACCACGAGACCTCCTTCCCCAGGGCACTCTCAGCTCAGAGACTCTCACCACGGTGGTGCTTTCTAGACGGTGAGTGTTTCTCTATTTCATGGAGCGGTGGGGATTGCGGAAACAGCAGGGCAAGGCACTGATAGACGGAATGGAGTGGACCCTGGTTTTCCAAGGGATTATGTAGAAACTCCTCATGTAGCTCTGTGTGATGGTGATTTCCGTTATTTTCTGATTGGTTCAAGAGTTCATTTTTCACTGCGAGCACCTCCCACTCCCTAGATGCTGCCTAATCCAGTTTTTCTACCATATTGCAAAACATCTCCTTATCTACTGCTGGTGTAGTGACTCCCTAGTATGTGGACATGTGGTTTTCAGTGTAACCATTGCTTTGGTTGATCTGGGATGCATCTGAGAGGACATAAATGTGAGCAGGAGGGCGACAGGATGTGTGAGTGTGGGCGCAGTACTGTGAAGATGAACAGTCATGTTTATGTCAGATCTAACCCACGTGAATCATGACCGAGATTTTCATTAATAGCTCCTTGCCTACCTCTGAAGATAATTTACACTACTTTCCTCCAGCTCCTTTATTCCCTCGTGATGAGAAACACAATCATGTGTTGTTGTTTTTTCCTGAATTCCCAGGGAAACAACTTATATTTGAAAAAGTTTTAGAAATTTATATGAATTGTTCTCTATATAGTCTGTCCTATATACATTCTTAGATAAAATTACAAGTGTGATATTATTATAGTCTATAGATATAAAAACCTTCAAAAGGTGATCACATTTATGGTTAAAAAGAACCAAAGTAGAATAGATCCTTCTGAGACAGACTTTATTCCCCTGTTGCTTTTAGTGAGGAGGGACTGTGATTGTCTTGTTTCTCAGCTCATTTCCTTTGGAGAGAAGCTACTCATTAAATATTTATGATTTTTGAATGATTGTTTGCATTTTGAGTTACTCCCTTTAGGACTATGTACTTTGTAGGAAATCTATTTATAATATTTGGAGTCTGTTAGGTAGATTTAAGTGAGGAGGAACATAATTCTTTCGAGTATTAAGAATAATCAAACAGTGTCTACAAACCCAAAGTTTGCAATTTTCTTCCCCAAACCACAGATGCAGCCCAGGCCCTTTTAGGAATGCTTAAATAATTATTTTTACAGTTTTGGCTTTCTTTAGACATGGCTTAGGGATTCAGTTTTGAAGTGAAATGAATCTTTCAATACCAGATGTGGTCCTTGGCTCTGTATCTTCAAGCTTTTTTTTTTTTTTTTTTTTTTTTTCAAAATGAGAATCACTTCCTTGGGAAGTCTAGCTACCTATGGGTTACCCCCCCCCACCCCCAGCTTTATTTACTTAATAAATACATATTGAGTCCCGGCTCTGTTTAAGGTCCTATGGTAATGTCTGGAAACAGAAAAGAGTAAAAGAAACACAGACCTTTAAAATGTCTCCTGGTTATTTATGAAGATAGTGTCTACCAGAAGTATAGACAAAATGCGAATATGCAAAGGTAGGAGCAATGAATTCTGTCTGGAGTAGGGAAGGATGGGTCGGAAGAATGTTTCTCAGAGGAGGAAGCATTTAAGTTGGTCCTTAAGAGACGGGTGAGATTTGGTTCAGGAGACGTAATAGGGAAGGGCTTTCTAAACTTGGTCATTGCTGCAGGGGACATGCAAGTTCTGGGTTTTTCTAAATTTAGAAACTGGCCAGTAGGCCAGCAGGACTGAATGTAAAGTTTTTGAATGACATAATAGGAGAGAAAGTTGCAAATTGGGCGCCAGATCACAGGACTCTGAATGCCATATACTTTTTTTTTTTTTCCTAGCAACTTCTGCTGATCGCTTTTACCGAATAGACAGATCTCAGGTAAGCCTTTTGGAGCCTATTTGTAAAAGTGAAAAATTGCCAAATCAATAGACTTTATTCGTAGCTAATCTTGTACATTTTTCTAGTGTAAACCCTAAAACATGTACCAGTTCCAGAATGGTACTCATAGCCTAAATTATGAGGTTTTTTTATTTGTCTTCACATATCTTGTGATTTGTGGACTCAAGATTTGACCTTGGAATTGAGGCCCAGAAAATAAGTAGGCCTATAGATGTTATCACCAGCCTGCACTCTAAATTTTCTTGCGCACTGCCACTTTTACTACTTCCTAGCTCCGTTTTATGGCTTTTTAGGTTTATTTTGGTTAGCAAGTTTGACAGCCCAGGTGCATATTTATGCTACTTATAACTCATCACTTCCCGGAGTTCCATAATGAGAAAGAAAAAAAAAATGCTTCTGCCCAATGATAAAAAGTGTTCCTGCTGTCCAAATTCTCCTGCAAAAACAGAGAAAGGAAAAGAAATAATAATACAGTATGGAAGCCAGTGATAAAACCAGTTGTTAATCATGGCACTTAGCTCTGGCTGGATCGCGGGGGTCCCAAGTCCAGCTTAATCACACAAGTCATGCTGGATCAAGCCGCGGGTGGGGTGTTCCTTCTTTGACAGTATTTGGGAAGAAGAGGCAAGCCCATCTCTGGTTATATCTGATGAGATCCCGGTCAAGCAGGGATCCCAAACCAAGAGGGATTCACCTCTTCCCCTCACCAGCCTCTTGCTGCCAGCTCGCTTCAGGGATGGATGGCCATGGCTGGGCCTCTGAAAACACACCGTGGTTGTTTGATATGTCATAGACTTTCATTACCCCTCGGGACCAAGGATGCTTTGTTTTGTCCCTGATCAGATGATAGACTTCAGAATCCTATCAGTCCTCTGACAGACTTCTTTTTCTTCCTTAGGAACATTTGCACTTTGTGATGGAGATTTCCCAAGACGAGATTTTTATTCTGGACCCAGATATGGTGTTGTCACAGCAGGCGGGGACACCTCCAGGAATGCCCGACCTGGTCGTGGAGCAGGCCTCGGGGTGAGCGAGCCTTTCTTTGGTGACGCGGTAGGGAAGCTGACCGCAGGGCGACAGCCGTGTCTGACGGGGCTTTTCCCTTGACATTTCCAGGGACATGGAGCTATCTTAACATACAGGTTTTCTTGCTGTGTTTCATTCGCGTGTAGGATAACTGGTTTTGTCTTTTGAATGGCTGCAGAGAATTACTCTTTCCCACCAAGATTTGTACCGTGGCTGAGCCTTCTTTCTCCGCCACAGCCACACTTCTTACCAAACTCTCAAGTACTAGTGTTTGCATTGGTGCATATGTGGCTACAGTGCTTGTGTTATCCAAAGGAAAATGGGCACAGGTGGTTTTTGATTCTTCCTTTTCCCCTTCCCCACTTCCTCCTCCTTTTTTGCTATGTCCAGGCAGCCTGAGACATAGATGGCATTATAATAACTATGACATATCAAGCACTTATTATGAGCCACATACGGTTCCAAATGCCTTTCTTATATTCCTACCACCCCTTCATAGGGACCGAATCATCAGAAGTGCTCTGTGCTTATTTCCTGCTCTGTAGAATGGAAATGAAGCCGACACAGAGAATTGTTTGAAAATTAAATAAATTGATACATGTGAGGTATTAGGATTGTTCTTGGCACTTGGTAGACGCTCACTCAGTCTACCAAGCAATCGTCGTCATCGCTTTCCTGTCGCAGTGCCCCTGCACCTCTGGTACCAGTATTACCCTAAATCCACACGTACCAGCGCTGAGGCTCAGAGGGGTCTTCAGCTCTGCCCGTCTTGCACAGAAAATGAACGGCAGAATTGACATCTGGTCCCTCCCAGGTGTTATGCTAAAGCCCATGCATTTAATCACTACATTGAACCACCAGAATATTATTAGGCTTTCTAGGTTATTTCAGCAATTCCAAAATATTTATTTAGAGAACTTTTTAGGCGCCAGCTACTAGTCTAAGCTCTTGGGAAACAACAGGGCAGAAATTTAAAAAAATGAAAATTTCTGCCCTTGTAAAGTCTGATGAACTTTGATGTCTTACTGGTATATGAAGGTCAAATAGAATAAGGATTTCCCTGGAAAGTGCACACACACACGCATTCAAATAGCATTTGCGAATTGTATACACAGACACACACACATGTATATGTTTGTCTATATGTATATGTAGACATGTTCATTTGAGGTAACCTTATGCCTCTTTACTCTTCGGCACTAATTTATTTGGCCATTGCTGCCATCTCTGAATATTTCTCACTCTGCCAGCTGATTTCAGTTATACGTATCAAGTCACAAGAAGACAGAAGTGGCAGGATGAGGCAGGTATACGGCTGCATTGAGGAGGCCAGAGCTAGTAATCTCAGATACGTATCCCTGGGTGTCCCAGAAGGTGGTGGAAAAGCCCATCTTCACGGTCCATGTCTGCAAATCCAGCCTCTCCACTGTGGGGAAAGCACGTGAGATGCTGGGTCCTCCCGTAGGAGCAGCGGGCATTAGAGTCTCGCTGTCCCCTTGCCCAGCCTGAACTTGGCTGCTGTCTTTGATCTGGTCAAGAGGAAACCCGTTCTGCCACACTCTTTGCCCTCTCTCTGTATCAATTAAAGGCCAAAAGAAATGGCTTTGTCCTGGGTTAATCCTCTGTTAGCCCTAGCTCCAAAACTGAAGTAGCCCAAAGTAGCTTGAAAATCCATTAGAACTTCAGTCAGTCCCTTTCTTATTTCTGATCAGTTGCCCCTCCTGGAAATGAACAAGGACAGGGAAGCAGTAAAAAAGGATGGGCTTTGTTATGTCCTCATTTCCATTTCTATATCAGGTTCCATTACTTCTTCTTTACAGCACATTTGCAATTACTTAATCTTTTTTTAAAGATTTTATTTACTTATTTGAGAGAGCATGCACATACAGAGAGTGATGCTGAGAAGCCGATTCCCGATGCCCAATGCCAGGCTTAATCCCAGAACCCTGAGATCATGACCCGAGCCCAAGGCAGATGCTTAAGGGACTGAGCCCCCCCCCCAGGCGCCCCTAAAATTACTTCATCTTGAAAGGCAGTTTTCTCATCTGTAGAGGGCAGAAGCACACAAACAGTTCATGATACTTGAGAAAATTAAAGAATAAGTGGGAATACGACTCTAGGAAATACCCAGTAAAGATTAGTTGCCCATCTCACAAGAGTCATCTTGAGATAGAGCAGAGGAAGTCCCGTGCTGGCTTTGAACGTCTAAATGCCCGGTGCCCTGCTTTCTCCCAGAATGTCCGACTGGTGGAACCCCGCGCTACGGAAGCGCATGCTGAGCGACAGCGGGCTGGGAACCGCAACTCCAGAGTATGACGACTCAGATTTGAGAGATTTCAGCCACTCTCGCGTGCTACAGTAAGAGCGCTCTCTGTCCCTTCCCTGTGCACCCCTGGCCCCTGGGATCCCCGAGAGAGGACTGCCCAGTACCTCACAGGGGGGCGGGGGGTGGTCTGTATTCAGTGGTGCTCCCACTGTCTCCTGTGCTTCCCCATCTTATTCCCTTGGCTCACTTTTCCCAGCCCTGAGCTCCTGATGGAGACTCACTTTGCATTTTGGGTATCTAGAAATACTTTGAACCTCCCCAGTGTTTGCTTTACTGGAATCCGGGGTTTCCTAGCTGTCCCTGTGTTTGCCACATGGCAAAGACACACATGAGAAAGATCATGAAGACTTTGGAAGGGACGGGGTTTTTTCATTTGTGGAAACATTTCTGCTTGCTGTTCCAATTCTGTTTCATGGGTCTCCAGGCCTGTAGTACAGTCAGATGGTTTTGTTGGCCGAAGTGGAGCCGCTTCTGTGACCCAGGGTCTCTGGGTAAATGATGCAACGTTTGTATCTAGGTGGGAATAGGGTGGGTGTGTTTTCTTCTGAGGTCTGACCCTAGCCAGAAAGGAGGGTGAAGGTCGGGAGTTTTTGTGACTGTGTTAAAACATTTATGTCTGGGGACTCTTTTCTCCCTGTGATATTTCCCTGCAAGAGCATATACTAGGTGAGGTCAGTGGTCATGGATACACTCTTTCAGCCCATCTCAGAGGCTGTGCAGATTTGTTGCAATTCATGATATAGGCTCATTTCCAATCCTATCCAAGGTCCTAATTGAATAGGGATGATGGCCTTGTTACTGTACAGTCTTACAATTTTTATAAAATAAAAGATTAAGAGTCTTAGAAATCTAGGGTTAACCAAAGAATCCTTGTTTCTAAAGGAAAGACCACAGCAATTTTGGAATGATGAAGGGGGGAAAGTGAGAGATCTGGAGTTAAATATTTCATTGGTGGGAAGGTTCATTGGTAGGAAGGTTTGCCAGGGGCAAAAGGCGATTTCGTTTAATTGCTTCTCTGTACTATCTCTTATTTTGTTGTGTGAAGAGTAGAAAGGAAAAAGTTAATTACTGTCAATTTTCCTTTTTAATCAAACCAAGTTAGATCTTGATCACATTTTGATTGCTTACAATTCAGGGTATTTTTCCATTTCTTTTTTTATATAGAACTGATGCTTGTGAACCACGATGAGTCAGCCACCCCACTGATGGCTAAAAATGTGACCATCTAGCTGCGGGCAGATTTATTTGATAATTAGAGTTTAGACACAGACATAGAAATTATGCCTAGACAAACCCGATGAGTATTGTAGTTGTTCTTACACACAAGCTATTTCTAAAGAGAGTGATCTCACTCTGGTTTCCTGTTCCCTGGTGTTCTACGTGGAGTATATTAAAGTGTATATCATGATATATGAAGTGACTGTTTCCAAGGTAGTAAATATTCTTCCCAAATCACAAATAAACATACTACTTTCTGTAATAGCCAGGTTCTTAAAACTCTCTGTAAAAATCAACTCTTATTTTTCATTCAGGTTATATTATCCTTTCAGAGATTTCTCTTAATTTTTTATTGATCTTTACTTGCAGCCATCAGTTGTCTTGCTCATTTATACCACCTTAGCTCTTACGTGCACTAGAGCGAATAACTTTTTAAATTTTATTCCTGCCAAATAACACTCAAACGCTCACCCCTAGCCTTTGAGTCTGTCTAGCTGAATCCCTGCACATCGTGGAACAGAGACAAGTCATTCCCCCAGGGTCTGCCTGAGTCCCTGACTCACAGAATACAGGAGCATAATAAAATAGTTGTTTTAAATCACTGAAAATAAGTAAGTACTGTATCCTACCCCAATTTGCCCATTAATTCTTTAATTGTTTTATTATTATTGCTATACCCATTGATTCCTTCGAAAGAACATCTCTTTGTTTCCTTCAAAGAGGTATAATTGCAGTCATGGAATAATTCAATCATATAACACACAGATATTACATACCATGTTAGTAATAGTTCGTATTGATAGAATGTCTCCTACTTGCTTTGTGCCAGAGCTGAATCGTCTTTAATTCTTCTAATGACTTTTAAATCGTGCCATTGCCATTGCTTAACTGAGGCTTCCTCAGTTTAACTTTTAAACTTACTGAGCTTAAAATATTCATCTTGGATGACGCAAGACAGCAAGAGTGGGAACTGTGGTTTGAGTCAGGTTGGCTTGACCTTTGACTTCATGCTTTTTCTGACCATATGCATGATCTTCCTGAAGGGCTGGTGCAAAGGCAGGATGCCCACAGCCCCGTGGCCCAAGGAAGGTTTACATTGGCTTCTATTTCTTTTAGCATTTGTAAAGTATCTGAAGAATCTTTAAAAAGAGATTGAAATTTTTTAAAAGGTAAACATTTATTTAAAAAACTTTTTAAGTATATATTACATTTGCCTCAATCAAAATAAGGTCATTTGTTTTGTTTCTTAAATAACACATATGAGCAAGGGGGTGGGGAAGAGGCAAGTAGTATAGAGTTCCCTGAAAAAGTTAAAAAGCAGAGATATCCTATGAGCCAGCCATTGCCCTACTCAGTATTTATCCAAAGGATACAAACATAGTGAATCAAAGGAACACATGCATGCCAGGATGTACAGCAGCAATGTCCACAATGACCAAAATATGGAAAGAGCCCAGATGTCTATTGACAGATGAATGGATAAAGAAGATGTGGTGTGCATATAGACATAGACAATGGAATAGTACTCAACCATCAAAAAGAAGGAAATCCTTCCCTTTGCAACGATGTGGATGGAACTGGAGGATATTGTGCTAAGCAGAATGAGTCAGAGGAAGACAAAAAATACGATTTCACTCATATGTGGAATTTAAGAAACAAAACAGATGCACAGAGGGGAAGGAAGGAAAAATAAAATAAGGGGAAAACAGAGAGGGAGATAAACCATAAGAGACTCTTAACTGTAGGGAACAAACTGAGGGCTGCTGGAGGGGAGGTGGGAGGGGGATGGGGTCACTGGGGGATGGCATTAAGGAGGGCACGCGATGGAATGAGCACTGGGGGTTACTTGCGACCAGTGAATCACTGAATTCTACGTCTGAAACTAAAAATACCCTACCTGTTAGTTAACTTGAACTTAAGTTTAAACAAATTTTGAAAAGAGGCAAACACCCAGAAACAGACTTCCTAACTATAGAGAACAAACCAATGGCTACCAGAAGGGAGGTGGGTGGAAGGGTGGGTGAGACAGGTGTTGGGGCTGAGGGAGGGCACTTGTGATGAGCACCTGGTCTTTATGGACGTGTTGCATCCCTGTGTCGTACATTGAAGTTAATTTTACATGTATGGTGACTAAGTGGACCCTAAATGAAAACTAAAAAATTTAACGAAGGGCACTCATGTGCCAAACACCCTGATATATTATGTTGTTTTATGTTATTATTCTCATTAGGTCTTTCTTTCTGTCCGTAAACAACATACAGTAACATACAAATATATATCGTTTTATGGACTTTTTGTTTGTATTCTCTGTTTTTCATTACCTGTACTGAATAATGTATATACTTTTCAGACTTGCCATTTTATTCAATGGTCTTTTTTTTTTTAAATGTATTCATATTGATATATGTAGTTTTGTTTTTTGGGTTCTTTTAAAGATTTTATTTATTTATTTGACAGAGAGATAACAAGTAGGCAGAGAGGCAGGCAGAGAGAGAGAAGAGGAAGCAGGCTCCCCACTGAGCAGAAAGCCCGATGCGGGGCTGGATCCCAGGATCCTGGGATCATGACCTGAGCCGAAGGCAGAGGTTTTAACTCACTGAGCCACCCAGGCACCCCGAAATATGTAGTTTTTCATTAACTCTAATTGGTATAGAATATTGCATCATTAATAATCCATAACTTATTTCTCCATTTTGATAGCAATTTCTAATATTTTATGATTTAAAAAATTCAGAGAATCCCCTGCTGCGTGGGTCCTGTGCTGCAGGGTGTATGTGAAGTTTCAACTTTGCTTAATATTCCTGGCAGGAATATGAAAAATAAGTGTGGAAAAAAAGGCCTGAAGAATTATGGTAATATTTTAGGTACAACCGGCATCTGCTGCTTTTAGCTTTAAAGCCCCAGTCAGCTTGGAGATAGGGAAAGTCCAAGTTTAACATCATGTTCACAATATTAAATAACCCACTATATAAAAAGATCAAAAGGGAAATTTTAAATTCTTGAACCGAAAATAACTATCAGAGTCTGCAGAAAACCACTAAAGTCTTACTCACAGGATGATTCTAAATTCACTTATCAAAGGAAAAAGGATTCATACAAATAAAGCATTCAGTTTGATAAACCGGAAAAGGAATTCCAGAGTAGGAAACAAAGAAACAAGAGGGAAGAGGAATAACAAAGACAGAAATCATGGACGAGGTGCATAAAACAAAGAAATGATTAACTGAGAATGTTAAAATATTGGTTCGTTAATAAATAGGCAGGTAAGAGACAAAATCCTGCAAAGACTGACTTTAAAAATAGTAGATACAGGAAACAGAAAGGAATGTAACTGCAGTGCTTTACTGTCTCATTCTTCCTCCACGGGCCCTGGCCGGCACCTGCTCAAGGTGACCCTTTTCCCTCCAAACTCCAAATGACCCAGCCCCCCCCCCAGGGGGTCTCCTCAGAGTTGTCTCCTTTTAACTTTTATTTGTAAGATCCATCACCCTCCCTTCTCCTTCAGGGAGAGTGAGGTGGAATGAACAAATAGAATTAGATTTCTGTTACTACTGGAACTGGTTACCTTTTGTAACTCCATTTAGAAACACTATAATTTTATGAAGAAGGTATAGAGAGTCACACAGGTCCTCTAGGAAAAAGCATCATTCCAAAGAAGGATGTACAGCACATGTAGGGTCTTCAAAACCTGTGAACACAATAAAAAATAATCTTGAAGAACCGCTTTTGAGATAAATTGATGAGAAGTAGTTGACTTATAGTGCTACTGCTAGAGCCATAATGAATTTATCCTTAGGTGCAAAAATGTTTTCAGTGTTTAAGAAAGTTCTACTTAAAATAATATGATTCTGGAAACACATTTGCTCTCATCATTAATTATACCACCAAAATTAGTGACAAGGCCGTATTTCATTCTGGCAGAAGATTTGTAAGGGAGGAATTAGCTGAAATTTTAGCAAACAGAATCGCAGTCCTAAGGCAGACTTTTCTCAACTTCAAGATCTAGGAGATTAAAAATTAAAAGCACTGACTAAAAACTCTAGTGTGTTCTTAACACGTTGTTTTTTGAGAAGGACAGACGTAACCTGAGTCAGATGGGTTAAGGGAAAACAAGTAAAGGAACTGAGAGGTATTTAGTTTCTGAAAAAGAATAATCTTTTTTAGTTCTTTTTGTTTTGTTTTGTTTTATGTGAAACCCCCAAAACTGACCGAAAGAGATGCACTTTTTCTTAGTGTCTCCAAATCCTGAATCTGAAAGAACTAAGATAAAGGTCACACAGGTTAAAAACAGAATACCTTGCCACAGTACTGAGACCAGGGGGAAGAGTGTGGAGAACCACCCGAAGGCAAACATTCCTTCCAGACATCTGTGTCTAGACAAGTTTCTGTTAGCTGATCAGCTAAGCAGGGCTAATGGAGTTGTATGATGATGGAGGTATATGATCTGTAGTCTCTAAGAGATTTTGTTATCAAAAATATAATGTATCAAGAACTATAATGTATCTGGTCTGATCATTTTTTCATTGGGATTCTAAGAAACAGGTTGAGTCATTCAGTTTGTCTTTCATGTATTATTGAGCAAATAAATATCGAGCACCTTCTAGGTAGGAACTGTGAATCTTGTATATATATATATATATATACATATATATATATATATATGTAAACACTCCCACACACCTAGGCACTAAAGATGTGAAACTCAACAAGAAATTACTATTGCCTTTGAAGAGCTTACATTCAAAGGGGAACTAGTCCACAAATCAATTTTTAGAGTTCTCGCTGCTAAGAGCTGTAATGGATAGATGCAGAAAGTGTTCTGGAAACAAGAGGAATAGAATTTGCTGCTTCCTCCAGATTTCACTTTTTTGTTTTTATATGAAAAGAATGAGTATTTAAAGATATAATGAAAATGTTAGCCTCAAAGGAAAGAGGCTTTTTAAGGACTCCAAGCTTATTTTCTTCCACCTTTGTACATGAGCAGATAAGTGTCTGCTTGTCACCATTACATAACCAGAAAGGCTCCCCGAATAATTGAATGTACTCAGTACTCAGTTTAGCATCACTCTATACGATACGTGCTTAAGGAAGTTTGTACAAGTAGCAAGTTATTTAGGGATATCCGAAATACCTAATAGTACTTTAAAAATTGACTTTTTTAGATAGTCTAAAATTCTGAGCCACCATGCCAAGAAGATAATCCTGAAACTGCCCCCTTCCACAAATTCAGTCACTCTCAGAGTGAAGAGGAGTAAGAAGTTCAGATTCCCCTCTGGTCCTCCAACTAGTACCCTTACCCAGTTTCTTCGGGAACATTCGGTGATGGCCTGACTCTAATCAAAGGGATAATTGTGCTTATTGTCACAGCTCCAAGTTCTCATCGGGAGGACAGACCATTGGGCAGTGATTGGGAATATTCTTTAAACATCACAATCTGATAAGAGGAAGAAAATTAATCTTCTTAGTGGGATGCAGGTTTTGCTGGAATCTGTCTTAGAGATGAAATCAGTGCTGTCAGGTCAGGGACACAGTCCCTTGCATCTGTTCCACTAAGATAGTTGCTTCCTATCCTCCCTACCTTTAACTGGTCTAAATCTTATTCTCCTTGCCTAATCCCTGAAGCTAGAAGAGCCCCAGTCTATCTGACAGACACCTTCTTTTCTTCTTTTCTCCCTGCCTGACGTCCCTCCCATTGTTACCCGCCCTATTTAGCCAAGCACACAATACTCTGTTCCTTTGGGGGTGCAAAATACTTAATAAGCAATTTTGCCCTATTCTTTCTATAATTGCTCTTCAAACAGTGATGCATAGGGGGCCCCTAAACCTTTTAGTCAGATACAGAGTTCCATTTCCAAGTTCACTCAGGGGCAGCACCAGAATAGAATTCTTGAGATAGCAGATCTCAGTTTGACCCACTTGGAAGACAAATCTTGTCAGGTAAATAAGCTCTAATATTAAACATTCATTTGATTTAAAATGATGCCCAGGGATTCTGCCTTCCCATCTTTATGAGTTCAAGTTTGGTCGGTGATTACAACATGAGGAAATCTTGCCAGAAGGGCTCTCTTTCTTCATTTGTAATGGATGTGATAGCCTTATCTGCTCACACTGGAGGGACATGGTGGCTGAGGGAAAGTTGGTAAGATCCTTCTTTAAAGCATCTGAGTTCCTTGGATGGACAAACTGTGACCCTCACTCTAGATCTGCAGTACTTTGCATCATAGCTGGTATACCAGGTGTCTAGGGAAGCAGGCTTCTTGGATGAATGGATGAACGTGGGATTTTAGAGAGAAGTTACTCTGTCGATTGGAAATAGAGATGTCTATTTATAATACTGCAGCAAACTCAGTTCTAATCACACACACACGAATGTAACAAAATGATCCATTAAATGTTAGACGTTTTTATTAGGCTCTGGAATCCATTTATATATTTCAAATTTTAATAGAAGTCTGTTTGACCCAAGGAGGAGTTTACATTAAAATAATAAAAATGCCTTGAATTGCGAAAGTAGAAGGCAACGATGGCGTAGAGAGAATTGTAGGCATGGATGATAAGCACAAAGGTGAGATGGGGACAGGGGGTGGAGGGGAAGAAGCCCATCCAGATCCCCGAGCGTTGAGATGCCAGCATGTTCCACATGTCAGATCTCTGGATTCGATCAAAAAGTTGAATATTTGAGGAGGTTTTGGATGTTCTTTGGATGGAGGAGAAGAACGTTGGCAAGGGGAAAACTGTAAACCATCAATAGTTTATGGATGAAAAAGAACTCCAGGATTTCCTGAGGATTTCCAAGCCAAAGAGACAAGACAGAGCAGGAGCATGAGGAAATACAGAGGCAAGATGTGCAGAAGGAAAACACTTTTCTTGAGTTCCCTTCATAAGCCCTTAACAGGAATGGAACAGCAGAAGAGCCTCTCAGGAAATTCTCAGAGCCTTCAACAAGACAAAGGAGGTTTCTCTCTCCTTCCAACAATACATTATTCCTTAGGGCATTAAGGATAGCTAGTCCAAAGTGACAGTCTTTTGTGACAAAAGCACTTAGATGCCATTTTTTTAATAGGTATTCTTTTTTTATTATTTAATTTCTTTTCAGTGTAACAGAATTCATTGTTTACGCACCACACCCAGTGCTCCATGCAATACATGCCTTCCATAATATCCACCACCAGGCTCCCCTAACCTCCCGCCCCCCCAACCCCTTCATAACCCTTAGATTGTTTATCAGAGTCCATAGTCTCTCATGGTTCATCTCCCCCTCCAATTTCCCTCAACTCCCTTCTCTCCATCTCCCCATGTCCTCCGTGTTATTTCTTATGCTCCACAAATAAGTGAATCCATATGATAATTGACTCTCTCTGCTTGACTTATTTCATTCAGCATAATCTCTTCCAGTCCCGTCCATGTTGATATAAAAGTTGAATATTCGTCCTTTCTGATGGAGGCATAATACTCCATAGTGTATATGGACCACATCTTCCTTATCCATTTGTCTGTTGGAGGGCATCTTGGTTCTTTCCAAAGTTTGGTGACCTTGCTGCTATGAACATTGGGATACAGATGGCCCTTCTTTTCACTACATCTGTATCTTTGGGGTAAATACCCAGTAGTGCAATTGCAGGGTCATAGAGAAGCTCTATTTTTAATTTCTTAAGGAATCTCCACACCATTTTCCAAATTGACTGCACCAACTTGCATCCCCACCAACAGTGTAAGACGGTTCCCCTTTCTCCACAGCCTCTCCAACACACGTTGTTTCCTGTCTTGCTAATTTTGGCCATTCTAACTGGTGTAAGGTGATATCTCAATGTGGTTTTAATTTGAATCTCCCTGATGGCTAGTGATGATGAACATATTTTCATGTGTCTGATAGCCATTTGTATGTCTTCATTGGAGAAGTGTCTATTCATGTCTTCTGCCCACATTTTGACATGATTATCTGTTTTGTGTGTGTTTTGAGTTTGAGAAGTTCTTTTTAGATCCTGGACATCAACCTTTTGTCTGTACTGCCATTTGCAAATATCTTCTCCCATTCCGTGGGTTGCCTCTTTGTTTTGTTGACTGTTTCCTTTGCTGTGCAGAAGCTTTTGATCTTGATGAAGTCCCAAAAGTTCATTTTCACTTTTGTTTCCTTTGCCTTTGGAGACATATCTTGAAAGAAGTTGCTGTGGCTGATATCGAAGAGGTTACTGCCTATGTTCTCCTCTAGGATTCTGATGGATTCCTTTCTCATGTTGAGGTCTTTTATCCATTTCGAGTTTATCTTTGTGTATGGTGTAAGAAAGTGATCGAGTTTCATTCTCCTACATATAGCTGTCCAGTTTACCCAGCACCATTTATTGAAGAGACTGACTTAGATGCCATTCTTTTTTTTTTTTTTAAGATTTTATTTATTTATTTGACAGAGATCACAAGTAGGCAGAGAGGCAGGCAGAGAGAGTGGAGGAAGCAGGCTCCCCACTGAGCAGAGAGCCCAATGCAAGGCTCGATCCCAGAACCCTGAGATCATGACCTGAGCCAAAGGCAGAGGCTTAACCCACTGAGCCACCCAGGTGCCCCGTTAGATGCCATTTTTAAACTAGGAAGATAACTTTGTCTTCCTCTGTGCTCTGAAGGGAGAGAAGGTATTTTTAAGCCAATAGAGGAATGGGAATTTTTCTTTGCTTTGGGGCTGTGCCAGAGATAGAGACCTGGGTGCAAGTGGGCATCTCCTCTTACTCCTCTGTCTTGTGTCCCCTGGGAGTAGCTGTGTGCTCATGGCTGGCTCACTACATGGTCCATTCTTGCACAGTTGGTCCTCTCCTTTTTGAACAAGTCCCTGGATCTTCTCTAAGGGCTTGACTTTGAAATCGCATCAGTTTGGTAGAGGAGGGACTTAGGGTATCTTGAATGGGTTCCAACCTTTAAAACAAACCAACAAACAAAAAGACCCAAAACATTATTTGTTCAATTACTGTATTTATTTTAGAGTGTGCCCCTGTGTGTGACTGGGGGAAGGGCAGAGAGAGAGAGAGAATTTCAAGCAGACTCTGAACCGAGCACAGAGTCTCCACTCAGCGCTCCATCTCACGACCCTGAGATCAAGACCTGAGCCAACATCAAGAAGTCAGATGCTTAACCGACTCAACCCCTAAATATTTGTTTTTCTAATTTTAACTATCAGAGTAGAGAGAAGAGGCTGTAGTTTTTCCAGAATATGATTCTGGTGCACCTACCCGTAATATGGAATGTTGATGCATGTCAGTCCTCTGTCCTGACCTCTGGCTACCCTCATCCCCTCTCATTCCTCCGAAAGTCCCTGAGGAATCAGCTTGGTACCTCTTGCCCTCCTACTTCCCCCCACAGAGAGGGGCGGAGCACTCAGGCAATGCAAGGGCAAGAGGCGTGGGAGAGTGGGGCAGGCCTAACCCAGCCCTACCCCTCCTCATCCCGGTTGTCCTGCTTCTTCCCAGTACAGGGCTTTCAGCGTTCAAGAGTCTATATCAAGGTTTTACCCGCTTCCCGTTGACTTACCTCCACACTACCCTGTTCATCTTTTTGCTTCTTTCTCTAACTGCCACCCAAACTCTTAATGTTCTCCATGTATCTGCCTTAGATGAGTAATTTGATTAAATTGATTGAAAGAATGAGTGATAAATCTGAAATCCTTCCAACAATATTTGCCTATGAATCTCAGGTTGGAGGGAGGCTGACTAGTAATTGCCTGGAGTGTGCAGGTGTGGGGTCAGGGTGAGAAGGGGTGGGTATAGAGTGTGGAACTTCTCTCATGAGCCTCTGGGGACCCCTGAACCCACAGCCCTGAAGAGACCAGCACAAGAAAAAACTCTGTAACATGGAGAAAATTCTTGCTTAGAATTCAGGGAGACAAGGACCACGTTTTCCATTTGCCTAACTTTCCTGGCTCCTGCGCTAATCACCAAGTATAAGAACATCAACAACATTGCTTTATAGTTTCTCCTGTTCTCTCTTTGATGTTAGTCTCACTCCATAAACCCCTTAGAGTCTCCTTAAAAGTGGGATAAAATGTTGTAAGTCCTGAATCTCCGACAACTCCTGAAGTGGAATTAAGTTTATAACCCTACTTGATATTCACACATGGAATTAATTATTCTCAAAGATAGAGTCTGTGGAGCCCACTTTCACTTCCTATTCTCAATATCGCAGTGATGTATTTATAGTCCTTTTTCATTTTCTCATAGAGTTCCTTTACTATTTTGGGTTGTTTGTAATATATGACTTAGAAACTGTCCTGTCCTCGGACACAGAAGCGTGGGAAGGAGACAGACAGCTTTCAGATTCTGTTTCCCATGCCACTGTCTTGAGCTTGGATTCCCTTTTCTGAGAAGTAGGTGAGGTGGGAGATGTTAATAGGAAAACTTCCAGAATACATCAGTTATCTTAAGGAGAAGTGCCGAAGCATCTTCCAAACCCACCTCTTTTTTTCCTTCCATTTTGTAAAGCTGGATTCAGAAGTCCTTATTTAATAAAAATAAAAGTTAGTTGTGAGTAAGCCTTTGCCCAGTCACTGTGGCCCCACAAGGCAGATACTGCTTATTCTGAATATTGTTCTATGTGAGATAGCCCTTCATAGAAGTGTCTTGTGTTAACACTAAATGATTTGCCTTCAGATCCCAGAGCTTCATTTTAATGTACACTTTAAAAAAAAAAAGTCCACGGAGCGCCTGGGTGGCTCAGTGGGTTAAGCTGCTGCCTTCGGCTCAGGTCATGTTCTCAGGGACCTGAGATCGAGTCC
Source organism: Mustela lutreola (assembly GCF_030435805.1). Lineage (NCBI taxonomy): Eukaryota > Metazoa > Chordata > Mammalia > Carnivora > Mustelidae > Mustela > Mustela lutreola. Next base: position 186,643,057 of record NC_081293.1, on the reverse strand, counting down.
ACATCAGGCTCTCTGCTCAGCAGGGAGCCTGCTTCCCTTCCTCTCTCTCTGCCTGCCTCTCTGCCTACTTGTGATCTCTCTCTGTCAAATTAATAAAATCTTTAAAAAAAAAAAAAAAAGTCCACATTCACAGAACTTCAGGTCCATTGTCCGTCAACAGGAGCAGTCGGCCAGGATTCACTGAGTCACTAAGCCGGAACCAGGGTCAGCTAACCAGGCTTTTGCTAACAGGTTTTTCCTACTGATCCTCCCTGTTGTTTCTGCACGTCTATCTCCTTTGGTTAGATTTCAGAATAACATGCCTTTTCTTTCTTTTTTTAAAAGATTTTATTTATTTATTTGACAGAAAGAGATCACAAGTAGGCAGAGAGTCAAGCAGAGAGAAAGGGGGAAGCAGGCTCCCTGCCGAGCAGAGAGCCTGATGTGGGCCTTGATCCCAGGACCCTGAGACCATGACCTGAGCCAAAGGCAGAGGCTTAACCCACTGAGCCACCCAGGCGCCCCTAACATGCCTTTCCTATTCCTTTACTCACCCCTACCTGTTTTAAATTAAGCAGGCAACTATATTGCAAAAACTGATTTCCAGTGTGAAGGATCACATCTTTTGTACCTGCCCGGCTGCTCTATGTCTAATGCCCAATTATTTTCACGTCTTCAAAAATGCTAAAATATTTTCCAGGAATGTGTTGAACTTGGTCAGTGTTGGTCTCTTCAACACCCTCTCTTGATCTGTTTCTTCCCTGTGTCTGCTGCTCGTAGCTTTCCCCTCAGATTTCAAAATGTGTTTCCCTTCATTTTGTTGCAGTTCTCAGGCATGAACATTAGGTGGCAGTACAATTTCGAGCTCAAAGGGCCAGGGGCTTCCTCCCCAGCAAACTGATGGCCTAGGATGGAGAGGAAAAACCGGATTGTTACAGGCCAGTGATAAAACAGTGGTACTTTTTAAAATGCCAACTAAATACAGGAACTTATAGAAAAAGGATAAAAAAAGATATTTCAAGTACAGCTCATATGGGGATCATCAGTATATATTTGAGTAGGAGACTCACAAAGAATAGGAAATTAGGAGCCAGAAGGGAATTAGAGGAAATTTACATCAAATGGAGAAATTAGCAAACAGCCTTTATTATTTAAATTCTGGGTCTCATTTCCTTACCTCCACACAAATACCCATCTCGCCCTCCTTCCTTTGATTTTGCTCTGTCCCCAGCACAACCCGCCACTCCCCCCCATTTGTGGTGAATGTTACCTTTGAGGCTATTTGGCATTCCCTGAATGGGTTTGTGACCACTTGAATAGAGAATGTGTTTGTCTCTCTCATCTCAATGCCACTTTGTACGGTTGCTGTAACTTTCATCTCTCCGGCTCCCATCTCCTTAGCTCTTTTACTGTATGTGCTTTGTTCATTGTCTTAAAAGCAATATTCATAATTAGAGGGAGGAAAAGCAAACAAAGAGAGAATTGTTTGGTTGATGGAGATTTTCAGGGCTGAGGGATTTCTGGTTCTGTTTTACCTGGCTTAGGGATTCCTTGGTTTGAAGATTTAATGGTCACGAAATTGTCACCTAGATCTGTGACCTCACTGTTTCTCCCTCAAGCTCTCAATACGATGTCATGGGCTAGATGTAACAGTCCTCCAAGCAATGCACGTCCTTGAGGGAATCTCAGTGGAGAAAAGCTACTGCCATAAATGATCATCAACAGCTATGCTTTCAAATCATGTTAAGTCATCCCTTGACTTACTTAAATAAAAATTCTTTGTCTATCAACGCTTTCAGGAAATAAATTGAATTTGTGTAGCATCATTACTTCAAGGTAAAACAAAGTGGGAAAAAAAAGCTGGTGTTTCTGTAGCAGTGGTATGGACACTTGAAATGTGTCTGGAAGGGATGTCCAGCTGGGATATGAGCTTCCATTTGGGCTACTTCTCAGGAGTTTAACGGACAAATAGCAGTCATGGTCCAGGCAGGGAACAGCATCCAACCCAGGGACCTTGGCCTACACCTGAGTGTTCCTAGTGTTCTTCAGTTGGAACAAGCACATTAATTAGCACATGATGGGAAGCTATTTTATGGAGAGATTGGGTTCTACCAAAATGTGAAGAAAGTGGGTAAGATAAGCCCAGAGAAGGCTGTGATAAGCAGCAGGAAAGAGAAGTAAAAGGAGAATGATGAAAGAGAGAGGGGAAGAACATTCAGAATTGATATAAATAGCTAGAAACCAGAAACTTTGATTTTCTCTTCCTCTTCCTATATAGGATGGATGGCGATATCCTTGCTGTGGTGGAAGTGATATCCTTGCTGGGGTCCTCATCCCTAAAGTTGTAGGGTAAAGAGGGAAGGCAAACAGAAAAAGGAACATTGACAAAATACTCCTAGAGCTGCTTTCAGTGTGGAGGCACTGGAATGCCCCATGAGGACTTCACAGCCAAGAAATGGTTTCTTTATGTGTAGAGTGCCGAGTGGACTGTGGGGTAGCGGAGCACCTGGCTCACTATACCATTCCTCGTTTGCTTTTTATTATAATTCCATGTTGGTAACCAGTAAATAGAGGGGCCCTGGCTCTTCTGGCCAGGGCTGTGATTTGATGTGAATATGTCAGAGCTTCCTTCCCCCATCCCCAGTTAGAGAAATACTCTCTTGCTGAGTATTTTCAGAGCCTGGATCTCTGCCTTTGTGTCTATTCAGACTTGGTTTTCTTATACCCATTCTATATGTTTATTCCAAGTTCATCACTATATGATAACTCCTTCCCTTGGCCCACTCTCTATCAGGTGATGGTTTAGAAATGCTGAGTAGTGGGTGTATGGGATGGGGGACACTGGGAAGGGAAAATGACATTTATTTGTGAATGATTCTCTCCAAAAAGTAGATGGGTCCCCAGTATTCATTCAGTCTTTCTTTAAGAAAGATTTCATCTAAGCTGGACAGTCTCTGGATCTTCTACCTACCTCCTAGGAAGGAAATGATACAGACATTCTGGGGAATGGCCAAGGAGGAAAGCCATGGATGCTATTGATTTGAGCCACAAAATGAAAATAAAAGCAAAATATTGTAAGGGGGCTTTAAAAAAATAGAGTCAAGACAGTATTATTCAAATAAAAAGATCTTGTATTAGAATGAGCTTATAGGTTTAGAGCATTTCATGGAGGTTGCCAAGAAAAAGCATTCATTTAAAATGTATTGCAAAGGATCATACCATATCCTACAGGCTGAAGTAGTCATCAGGCTCATCATCTCAGCTCTAGATTTATTGATTAAAACAACAAGGCATCACAAGAAGTGTAATTTCTTAAAGACTTTGTCTTCATAAATGTATCATTCTTTGGCTCTTTGGATGGTATGTGTAATTTTGTGGGTTGAAAACTGAGCATATTTTCCAATGTCTTTAAGCCTTGTAATTGATCTACTTGAAAGATAGAGGCCTTGAAGGGAAACTTGCTGATGGAATGCAACCTAAATAACTGTCTTTGATTTTCTTAACAATTCCTGTGTCTTAGTGACTGGCAATAGGGTCTATAAGCTGTGCTGTTTGTTCAGTCCAATGTGTGCCTGATGTCTCATTCTTTCAGATTCTTAATGCATCCATACATTAATCTGAAAAAACAGTTTATTCCAAAATGTTATAGTCCTGTATATTTTCATGTTTTCAGACTTTTCCCTTGGAAATACTCCTATTCTGAAGAAGAACAAATTCACCCATTGAGGTCTTAGAGACATTGCCTGAGGCTAACTGCCTCAAACACAGATTTTTTTTTTTAAGTTTGTTGTTTGATTTTATGAAATCAAGTGACTTTTGCTTTGGGTCCCATAATATGTCTATGCTGATTTCAATTAAAAAATAATATCTTAGTTTTGACTAGTTAAATTACATAATCCATCATCCAAAACCAGCGTGTTTTTTTTTCCCCCCCTGGGGACTTCCCTTATTTTCAAATTCTTGTGTATATCCTAGTTTGAGAAAGGTTACCTTCATTTAAAAGGAGAGAACAGTATGAATATTCTGCTTAACATGGTTAACATTGGCAAGAGGACTTTTCACCAGCAAATCTTCAGATCAAAATTTATGTAAAAGTAGATGTAATTCCAGAAAGATAAAGTGGAGGAGGAGGACCCTAGACTTCCCTTGTCCCATGAATACAACTAGATAATTACCAATCATCCTAAATGCCCCAGAAGTTGACCTGAAGAATGGCAGAATAAACCCCACAATTAAAGAAAGAGAAGAGGCCACATTAAAAAAGGTGAGAAGTGTGGAAACACCGTTTAGGAGATAAAGACATAGCTCTTATGGAAAGGAGGGAGCCACAGTGGTGGAGAAGGACAAGAAACAAGCTAACAGGGAGTGCATGGGGAGAATGAATTCCCATTGCATTTGGCTTGGTAAGCGAGAAGAGCCAAATTTTGTGAGTTCTTGCAACCAGCAGGGCTTAAATCCTGAAGTTTTAAAGGTTAACAAGTTTGGCTGGGATAAAGCCTGGAGGACACTGTACTGCTCTTGGAGAAAAGGCAGAGCAAACAGCCTGTAGACATAGAGCATGGAACAGCAATCTGAAGAGCACTTAGGATAAACAGTGAGAAGGTTATTCATTCATCTTGGAGCATGTTCCAGAGGGTCAGTCTTTGAAGAGAGACCCCTCTGGGAACAAAGTGACTGATTCCCTCCCCTGCCCCTCAGCATAAGTGCAGGGCCAACACTTGCTACCTAATTTGCCTACATCAAACCCTGACCTTTGGTGGAACTTCATCTTCCAGTCACACTTTCCTCAGTCTCAGCACAGGGGACCTCCCTGCCCCCAGAGGACCAGCCTAAAACCCTACTCATCCCACGTCTCCCAATAGGGGCTTTTGCAGAGCCTCAGTTCTAGTAGTAGTGGTGACAGGTATCATTTCATAAACACACTAGAGCAAACCTAGTTAAAATACTCCTCATTCAGGCCAGGGACAAAACAGTGCTCGCAATAGGCAAAGAGAGCTTCTGCAGACAACTGGCCTGAAGCATAAAGTGACCAGGACAAAACAGAAGATCACACACAGCACACTCCTGGAAGTGCCAGGCCCTGGAGAAGAAGGGACACTACATGGTAGGGCACTACAGGACCTCTTCTTCAAAAGGCACTGCAGGACCTCCTCTTCAAGAACAGATGTAGGTGCGCCTGGGCAGCTCAGTCATTTAGGTGTTTGACTCTTGGTTTTGGCTCAGGTCATGATTCAGGGTTGTGGGATGGAGCCCCATGTCAGGCTTAGCATGGAATCTGCTTGAAATTCTGTCTCCCTCTCCCTCTTCTGCCCCTCCCCACAAGCATTGTCCCTCAAATAAATAAATAAAATCTTTAAAAAAACACACACACACACACAAAAACAAGCAGGAGATATAGTTGACTTTCCTAACACAGAGAAACAGGCACAGAGATTTAGACAAAATGAGAATACAGAGAGATTTATCCCAAATTAAAGAACAGGACCATAGCTAGATATCTAAGTGCAGCAGCAGGTTTAAATAACATGCCTGATGGAGTGTTTTCAGTAATGATCATATGGATGCTCACTGGACTTGAGAAAAGAGTGGAAGATATGACTGAAACATTTAACACAGAGATAAGGAATAGCATAGCAGAGATAAAGGGCTCAATAAATGAAATGAGAAACACACTTGATGAAATGAACAACAGACTGAAGAAGCAGAGGAGTGTGTTAATGACCTAGAAGACAGAGTAATGTTAAGTCATCAAGCAGAACAAAAGAGAGAAAAAATAATTATTCAAAATGAGGATAATCTTAGGGAATTCAGTGACTCCCCCCAAATGCAGTAACATTCATATTATAGGAGTTCTAGAGGAAGATGAGAGAAAGAGGGCAGAAAATGTATTTGAAGAAATAATAGCTAAAAATTTCCCTAATCTGGGGTAGGAAATGGATAACCAGATCCAGGAGGCACAGAGATCTTGCATCAAAATCAACAAAAGCAGATTAACATCAAGACAAATTGGTAGGGCAAAATACAGAGACAAAGAAAAAGTTGTAAAAGCATCAAGACAAAAGAACACAGTAACTTACCAGGGAAAACCTATAAGGCTACTGGGAGTTTTTTCAGAAGAAACTTTCTAAGCCCAAAGAGAGGAACATGATATATTCAAAGTGCTAAGAGGGAAAAATCTGCAGCCAAGAATACTCTATCCAGAGAAACTGTCATTCAGAATAGAAGGAGAGATAAAGAGTTTCCCAGATAAAAACTAAAAGGGTTGATGACCACTGAAACAGTACTACAAGAAACATTAAAGGGGACTCTTTGAGTGAAAAGGAGAGACTAAAAGTGACAGTTATAAAGGTAGGAAACAAAAGCAGTAAAAACGGATGTTTCTATAAAAAAAAAAGTGAGTCTAGGAACTCACCAAATAAAAAGATGTCAAATATAACAACACATTCCTAAAACATGGGGTTGAGAAGAGTAAAGAATACGTTCAGACTTAAACTACCACCAATGTAATATAGGCTGCTATATGCAGAGATGTTTATATACAAACGTAATGGTAACCATATATTAAAAACCACTAATAAGTATGCAAAGAATAAAGACAAAGAAATCCATATATATCACTAAATAAAATTAGTAAAACTTGAAAAAAAGACAAGAAAGGATCAGAGAAAATCTTCAGAAACAACCACAAAACAAATAATAAAATAACAATAAATACATACCTATCAGTAATTACTTTGAATGTAAATGAACTAAATGCTCTAATCAAAACATACAGAATGACAAGATTAAAAAAAAAGAAAACACCCATCTATATGCTGCTTAGAAGAGACTCATTTTAAACCTAAAGATACCTACAGTTTGAAAGTGAGGGGATGGAGACCCATCTATCATGCAAATGGAAGTCAAAGAAAGCTGGAGTAGCAGTACTTATATTGGACAAAAGAGACTTTAAATCAAAGACTATAACAAACAACAAAGAAGGGCACTATATAATAATAGAGGGGACAAGCCAACAAGAAGATACAACAATTGTAAATATGTGTACACCCCATATAGGAGCATCTAAATACATAAAACCATTAATACAAACACAAAGGAGCTTATTGATAATAAAATAATAGTAGGAGACTTAAACACCCCCACTTATATACAGATCATCTAAACAGAAAATAAACAAGTAAACAATGGCTTTGAATGACATACTGGACCAGATGGATTTAACAGATGTACTCAGAACATTCCATCCTAAAACAGAACGCACATTCTTTTCAAGTGCACATGAGTCATTCTTCAGAATAAATCACATTTTCTCCCATAAAATAAGCCTCAACAAATTCAAGAAGATCAGTCATACCATGCACCTTTTCTGACCACAACGCTATGAAACTAGAAATTAACCACAATAAAAAAAATATGGATTCATGAAGGTCAAATAATATGCCACTAAACGATGAATTGGTCAACCAGGAAGTAAAAGAAGAAATTAACAAGTACTTGGAAACACATGAAAATGAAGCCACAAGTGTCCAGAACTTTGGGGATGTAGCAGAAGCAGTTCTAAGAGGGAAGTTTATACCAATACAAGCCTAGAATCAAGAAAAATCTCAAACAACCTAATCTTATACCTAAAAGGGGTAGAAGAAGGGGACTAAAACCTAAAACCATCAGGAGGAAGTAAACAATAAAGATTACAGCAGAATTAAATGACATAGAAACTAAAAAAATAATAGTACAGATCAAAAAAACCCAGGAGTTGGATCTTTGAAAAACGTCAATAAAATGGATAAACCTCTAGCCAGACTTATAAAGAAAAAAGAGATAAAGGACTAAAATAAATACAAATGCAAGTGGAGAAATAACGAATGCCACAGAAATACTAACAATTTTAAGAATATTATCAAAAGCTATATGCCAACATATTAGACAACCTAGCAGGAATGGATAAATTCCTAGAAACATATCAACTACAAAAACTCAAACAAGAAGAAATAGAAAATTTGAACAGGCCTATCACCAACAAAGAAATTGAATTAGTAATCAAAAAATTCCCAACAAACAAAAGAACAAGACAGATGGCTTCACAGGTGAATTCTACCAGACATTTAAAGAAGTGTTAATACCCATTCTTCTCAAACTTTCCCAAAAAATAGAAGAGGAAGGAAGACTTCCAAAGTCATTCCATAAGGCCAGCATTATCCTGATGCCAAAACCAAATAAAGAAATCACTATAAAAGAAAACAATAGGCCAACATCCCTGATAAACATAGGTGCAACACTCAACAAAATATTACCAAACTCATCAACAATATATTTTTAAAAATCAGTCATTCATTATGATCAAGTAGGATCTATTTCTTGGTTGCAAGAGTGGTTTGACAGTCACAAATCAATCAACATGATATATCACATCGATAAGAAAAAGAATAAAAACCATTTGATCATTTCAATAGATGTAGAACAACATTTGACAAAGTACAACATCCATTCATGATAAAAGCCCTCAACAGAGTAGGTTTAGAGGGAACGTATCTCAATGTAATAAAGTCCATAGATGAAAAATCTGCAGCTAACATCATCCTTAGTGGGGGAAAATGGAGAACTTTTCCATTAAGGTCAAGAACAAAACAAATTTGTTCACTCTTACCACTTTTATTCACTGTAGTACTGAAAGTCCTAGCCACAGCAATCAGACAACAAAAAGAAATCGAAGACATCCAAATTGGCAAGGAAAATGAAAACTTTCACTATTTGCAGATGACACAGTACTATATAGATAATTTGAAACACTCCACCAAAAAACAAACAAACAAACCCTGCAAGAACTGATAAACAAATTAGTCACAGGATACAAAATCAATGTACAGAAATTTGTTGCATTTCTATACACCAATAGTGAAGCAGCAGAAAGAGAAATTAGGAAAACAATTCCATTTACAGTTGCACCAAAAATAATAAGTTACCTAGGAATAAACCTAACCAAAGAGGTGAAAGACCTGTACTCTGAAAACTATGACACTGATGAAAGAAATTGAAGAAGACACAAAGAAATGGAAAGACATTCCATGCTCATAGGTTGGAAGAGTAAGTATTGTTAAAATGTTTATACTACCCAAAGCAATCTACAGATTTAATGCAATCGCTATCAAAATACCAACAGCATTTTTCACAGAACTAGAACAAACAATTCTAAAATTTGTATGGTACCACAAAGACCTCCAGTAGCCAAAGCAATCTTGACAAAGAAAAGCAAAGCTCAAAGCACCACAGTTCCAAACTTCAAGTTATTTTACAAAGCTGTAGTAATCAAAATGGTATGGTACTGACACAAAAACAATCACATATATCCAGAATAGAATAGAAAACCCAGAAATAAGCCTACAACTATATGGTTAATTAACCTGGAACAAGGCAGAAAAGAATATCTGGTGGGAAAAAGACAGTATCTTCAATAAATGCGGGTGGGAAAACTGAACCACTTTCTTACACTATATACAAAAATCAATCCAATAGATTAAAGACCTACCTACATGTGAGACCCTGAAGCCATGTTCTCCCAGAGGAGAACACAGATAGTTGGAACTACACCAAAATAAAAAACTTCTGCACAACAAAGGAAACAGTCACTGAAACTAAAAGGTAAACTGTGGAATGGAAGATATTTTCAAATGACATAGTCAATAAAGGTTTCAGATGGAAAATACATAAAGAACTTATACAACTTAATATCCAAAACAAGTAAGTTAAAAAATGGGCAGAAGACAACAGCATATAGTTCTTCAATGAAGACATTCTAGATGTCCAACAGATACATGAAAAGATGGGCAACGTCACTCACCATCAGGAAATGCAAATCAAAACCACAATGAGATTTCATCTCACATCTGTTAGAATGGCTAAAATCAAAAACACAGAGAACAAGAAGTGTTCACAACAAGAGGTTGTGGAGAAAAAGGAACTCTCATCACTGTTGGTGGGAATGAAAACTGGTGCAGCTGTTCTGGAAAACAGTATGAAGTTCTTCAAAAAGTTAAAAATAGAACTACCATATGATTCAGTAATTGCCCTTTAGTAAATACTGATTCAAAAGGATATATGCACTCTATGTTTATTGCAGCATTATTTACAATAGCCAAACTATGGAAGCAACCAGTGTCAATTGATAGATGAAAGGATAAAGAAGAAGTGGTATAGATAGGTAGATAGATGGATAGATTGATAGATATCTACAATGGACTGTTATTCAGCCATAAAAAAGAATGAAATCTTGCTATTTGCAACAACATGGATGGAGCTAGAGAGTATTATGCTAAGTGAAATAAGCCAGTCAGAGAAAGACAAATACCATAGGAATTCATTTGTGTGGAATTTAAGAAATGAGGCAAATAAGGAAAGGAAAGATAAAAGGGAGAGAAGGAAAGACAAATTAAGAAACCAACTCTTAACTATAGAGTCAAACTGATGGTTACCAGAGGGGTGTTGGGTGGGGGCAGGGGATAAATAGGTGATGGGAACCAATGAGTGCACTTGTGATGAGCACAGGGTGAGGTATGGAATTGTGAAGTCACTATATCTGTATTTCTGAGACTAATACAACACTGTATGTTAATTAACTGGAATTAAGAGTTTAAAAAGCCAAAAAAAAAAAATCATAGAAAAGTAAATTGAACTGGAAAACAGGAAGACACTTCCACAAAGCAGTTACTTAAATGGATGAATAAATGAGTGGCTTATATCTTAATGTATTTTTAGTTATTATTATGGATCTTTTACCTCCTCTCAATATTCTTTTTCCAGTGTAGTGGTTAAGGAAAGTGGTTTAAGGAAAGAGTCCTTAAGGTGTGTCTATAATTTACTGATTTGAAGACTCTGGACCAATGTTTGCTCTTTTCTTCTGCTGTATTGGGACTATTTCATAATCACTGTTATTTCTTCTTTATGTTTCTCGTCACAGAGGCCCTATTCCATCTTTTACTCCTTCCTTCATTCCCTCCTTTCCTTTTTCCATTTCCAGATTTCATGGAGAATTGACAGGTCTCTCAATAGGGTTCATCTGTCCCTGCCATTACCTTTTTAGTGTACTCCCACCTTAAGTTTTGTCAGCAGATCCTTATCCTGCTTTCTTCTTAGAATATTTTTGTGTGGTTATCATGCTGGTTTCTTTTACTTTTATTACTCATATTTGTTTTGGAGGCATTCTTTTTGGAGCCATTAGTTTGGGATAGATAATTAGGCATAGTGGGTTTGTCTGTTTCTGAAAGCTTGACTTTGGGTCTCTTTTCAAATTCTTTTTTTAACAGCACTATCCTCTGGGATTTGATTCCACTTCTGACTAGCAAGGGCACCTGGCTCAGAGCAGAGCACTTTCTGCTGAATTTTGTGGTGCACCGTGTAGCTCATATCTTTTGAGATCAAAATATGCTCTCTCTGTCTCCCTGAAACTTGGCCCAATTTTTCTTGTACTTGGTAGCTTTTCTTTACAGATGATTTCAGTTTATGGGTATCTTTTAGCTTAGTGAAAGACGATGCTTCCTTTTCTGTTTCTCATTCTCCCTGTTACTTTTCATGAATTTCAAAGAGAAGAGCAGAAGCTTTGCAGTAATAGTTTTTAACTTGTCTCCTGCCTTTACTCTTGCTTTTTTCAAATATTCTACTCTGCACAGCCTGCCTGATCAGAAGCACCAATGAGAATGTATGTCTTCACTGCTTTAGAAACTTTCTTCATTTAGCTTAGAAGGTAAATTATCAGCACGTCAAAATGGCTTGTCAGGCCCTGTATGAAATGGTCCCTGTCTATTCTATTTCCAGTCCTAACTTATCATTCCTTCATATTTTTGCCACACTTAGTTTCTTGTCTGACTGATAACGTCTTATGAAATTTCCTATCCATGTTCCTTGTTGTATGCCTCGTGCCTCTGCCTGACATTCTTCTCCTTTCTTACTTACCTAACAAGCTTCTGCTCATCCTTCCAAGCCCGGCTCCCATGCTTCTTGCTTTCTGAAGTTTTCTTTCACTCTTCCAGAACAGAATGGGTCTCTCTCTCTCATGTTCCTTCTTTAGTTCATACGTCTTTTGATGACTACACTTTTTTCACTATAATCATTTGTTTGCCCATTTTTCTCCTTTGATTGAATTCCTTGAAGTTGGTAGCTTGTTTAGTTTTGTATCCCCATCATGAGCACAGGGCCTCGTACCCAATAGGGTCTCAAACAATAATTATTATGTAGGTTTGAATCAACATAAATAGAAAGATTTAAAATAGGAGAGAGATTTTAAAATCCAGGACTTGAGTTTTTGGTTTTTTTGTTATTGGCCGAATTTGAGTGAGATGTAAATAAAAGTGTTTTTCTAAAAAACCCACAAAACAAAACGAAGCAAAATCAAATATAAATATTCTCCGGACTGTCATAAAAGGCTAGTACTGAGGAAAGTGGCGAGAACTCAAAATCCTGGAGTTCTTTGAATCCCGATCGTAGTTTGCATTATGAGAGCGATGCTATCCCCGAGATAAAGTGTACATGGAGGAGAAATAAACAGGAACAGAACCACAAGTCTTGCAGGTTCAGTGGGAGGAATGAGCAGTGAACTCTTCTGCATTCCTCAGTTGTCAGGTTGAGGAAGATTATCTGTTCCTACAGTTCAATCTCTCTCTTTTAAAAATAACTACTTCTCTTGCTGATTTCATGAATTTTCCTCTCTCCTGAGCTAAGTTCTGTAAAACTTTTTATGCCCATTTCCAGCAATAATGGATGGTGTGCATGTCTCAGTAGTATAATTTAGTGACTCGTTAGAGTGAAAGGTGAAATACTGAGTGAGGACTGAAATACTCCATATGTCTTAAAATTCCACAAATCCAGGCATGTGGGAGACATTCCGCACAGAAACTCAACATGATTAATCCTTAGCAAACACTCTGAAATGGATAGTTCTTCCCCACTGCCTAGACCACTGCATCCCCTGGGGACTTTAACCAAGCCATCTGGAATTTTTCAGATTTAATATTAGTGCTTTGCTTTCACAGAAAGGCACCAAAAGCCTTGCTTCGCGAGCCTTCCACCTGAGACATTCAGTCGTCTGTTGGCATGGGTTTTTCTTTGTTCCTAGAGCTCCATGAGAAATTAATGGCCAACAATCCAGGATGTGTTTTTGCTTAATTCCCATCAGAAAACCTAGGGCTAAAGATGTTACCTTGTTGCTGACTTCTTTTCATGCCCAAGCATCTTAAGAAATTATCTTATTTCAAATATGTGTTTCTCATTAGACTCACTTTTCATTCCCATTCACCTCTATTCTGCACTCTCCTTTCTTTTCCTAACCACTAAGGCAGATTGTAGGTCTCTGTTGCTAGGTGTACTGGATGTCTTCTGGCTCTGGGAGTGCTCACATTTTCTCCATTCTGGAGCTTGTCTCAGTCCCTAGGTCCTTCTGCCCGTGGCTGGCCTTGGAGCTTGGCAAACCAGGCTTGCGGGTGGTTTGAAGGTGACATGATGATTTTTTTGAGGTGCTCCAAAATGTGTTTGAGTCTAAACACCTGTGTGGTAGTGCTGACATTAATTCAATTCAACAAATATTGATCAGGGGTCCATTCTGTTACTACATAAACAATGGTCCTAGTTTTCTGTTTGCTCACAGCCCAGTGGGGACGAAGGGTTTGTGATAGTATGAAACAGAGAAATCCCTAGGAGAACCCAAATAAACCTGGAGAGGCCAAGTGGCATTTCTCAAGCAGCCAACTCTGCAGGGATGGCTTAGGCTGGAGCAGGTTCCCTTTCAGGAGTGCCTGTGCCCATAACCCAGATACCAGTTTTCCCTCTACCAAATCTGGGGACCCTCTGTTGTTTTCACATGCAAAGGTTCAATTGAAGAGACTGATAAGATTGAAATGATTTGACACTTTGCCACTAAGGGAACTTCCAGGCTTTCCCACCATGACTGCTGTGTCCTTTACTGACCACTCCCATAATGGGCAAAAATATTAAAGCATTCTCAAGCATCCCACCGTAGCTAAAATCTTCCTTCAAGCACTATGCATCCATAGAATGATTCTTGCCCCAACACTAGTTATATTAAAGGGCAGATTCCTAAATGCTTGCCTTTCCTTTGGTCGTCTTCTTGCAGTGGACCCCCAGCAGGTTGATCATTTAGAACAGAGGATGCCTTCTGGCTGATTTCTTGCCTTTCCCTTCAAATTTTTATCACCTGTTAGTACAAAATTATATATCTCACTTCGTCCCAAGGAAAGAATGAGCTGGTAGAGTCAAGACTGTATCATTCAAACTTGAAGGGACTTGATCCTCAAGACTGTGTCTGTATCGTTCAGAGTAGCTCAATTAGTGGTCAGCTGGGGAATAAAGGTTTGTATTGTGAAGCATTGACATGATGCTTCATAGGTGTCTTCCTAATGTAACTGGAGCTTTTGCATAAACGGTATGTAAAAGTCATCAATTTATAAAAGTTCTGTGGGACCCCAGCGGTTGCACTCTTGTCTCATCTTGGTTCTTACGGATTTAGAGCTATGAGGCTTGCACACAGAGGGCAGTCTGTGTCACGCTCACTTAAACCTTAAATTCCACAGAGTGGAAACAAAAAACAAACAACAATGATAAAGGTACATACCATTTATTTTACTTCTGTCTCATTTTTTACTGTCCAAGTAGATTTCTTTTTACTTACACTCAATCTAGTGCTTATTTACATTCTCTGGAGGCCTGGCCTTTGGTGACATCACAGGATTCCATCCATTACCACATTACTATGACTTTTCTATTTGTGTGTCATAAATCCAGACTTAAATAAGTTTGTTGCAGTCCCATTGACATAGTGCAGTTGACTGAAATTTTATTAACCCTAACCACTCAACCAGTCCAGGTAAGCTTTGGGAGTGATCAATCAGAAAATACCATGCAACCAACAAATTAATTACACTGCCTACTATATTGACTTTCTATTTAATTGAATTTGGGGATAATATTTCTAGGAGATTATTCTTGATCATTATTGCATTTATAATTATCAGTATCATTTACAAAACATTTATCATGCTTATTATCTCGTTTTAGGTCACCAGTCTCTTCAGAAGATCACGGTAAGAATTTGTCTTACTTATACTAATTCAAGATTAAAAATTGAGTTCCATTCCGTGCATTTCACTGTCAGAGGAAAGAATTATTCAAGGAAATGTTTCTAAGACATTGGCCTTGTGTTTTTTTCCGTGTGAAATGTCATGCACTTTTAAAAACTCAGTGTATCCTAGCTAAATGTGATATCTTGTAATATCTTCAAATCCATTATAACAATTTTGGTTGACAAATATTATGAAGCTTACTGTATCTACCTGATTTTTGTCCCATCGCTGGATACATTTTGTGAGTTGGGGTTAGCCATGTAATTTCTCTGCATCACAGATTTTCATCTTTAAAATGAGAGTGTGTAGTAGGTACTCCCAAAAGTCCCTTCAAGATTGGATGTTGGAATCTGCCAAAAGTAGTAGAAGTCTGAAATGAACCTAATCAGTAGTGGTGTGAATTGTTACCCCACTGAGGTGAGTTATTCACATTTAAGACACAATTATTTCATTCAAAGGATAAAATGTATAGTTTTGTCACATCTATTTTTGGGAATTCATTTATTCAGTCAGTCATTCAAAAATATTCACCGAGTGTCTATAGTGGGTCCATGATACTATATAATCATGTTATGCAAATATGCCTTTGGGGACTGTCTGCAGAGACAATGGGATATGTGACAGAATTTCCCCCCTAAAAGAGCTTTGAGCTTAGTGGTGAAGGGAGTGGTAGAAAGACCCATACCTCCCGCAATATAAAGTAAAATGTGATTAATCTTACAAAGGGGAGATACACCAGGACTCTGAGTAGTACTGGCATTCCTCCTCATGCCAGCCCTAAGTAGTGAAGGGCACCATTATGTATTCAGCCAACTAAGTATAACACAAGAAAGCTTCTGTCAGATTCCCTCTTCGTTCCCTTATTCTGTTCGGTCACTAAATTTTATTAACTCTGGTTTTCATATTTCTTTTATCGCTATTCTCTTTTCCATCCCCACTGCTGTAGCTTAGAGGCTCTCTATGTCTTACTTAGACTTTTAAAATTGCCTTAAAACTGATGTCCCCTCCCTAGTTTTCCATCCTCTAATTCACTCTATCCTTGGAGAGCACCGCACTGTTCTTTAGCAAAAATCTACTCCCATTGCCTCTGGGTTGAAATCTTATCAGTAGACCAACCATTGTATTCAGCTTTCTGTATTGTATTTTAAGGTGGAATGGAAATCCTAAATGATGGAACCTTTGTTTCCTTCTACTGCTTTTTGCTTCTTTTGCCATCTTTTCCCCTTTCTTCTACCTGTGTCGAATGTTCTAGCCATGTGGTATTGCATCTGTTTTCTGGAACTCACCGTGTGTTCATATTTCCTGTTTTTATCCATACTGTTCTTTCTGACAGGAAGCTACTCCTCATTGCAATATACACGGTTTATATTTACCATTTGAGACCTTGCTAATCATCTCATCCTCTCTGAAAGCTTTCTGACACACTTACCAGTTACATGAAATATTTTTCTTCTAGAATTTAACACATAAATTTGATGCCTGATTTACCTGTTTTCCTGCTAGACTGTGAGTTCTTTGATATAAATCCCAACAAATAGCAAACATTCAATAAATGCTTATTACGTGAATGAGTTAAGGACAAAGAGAGGGAGTTTTAGGCAGGCATATTCTGCCATATCATAAGATCTCTCACAATATTGAAATGAAGATGTATCACATTCTCTGAAGATCATAGGGCAAATCATGTGTAGATCTCTTAAATCACTATAAGGTAACGAACCACCTAATGATGACCTATTACAATGTGCTACTTTGCTCATCAGTGTTGGTATGACTAGGTTTTTCATTGCATATTGAGGGATCGTTGGGCTTCTAAGTTCCATTGATTCAAAACTTGTGTTTTGTTTTTATTTTGATCTAAGGTTTCCCTAAATGACTTGTTTGCTTTGGCCTTCCAGTCTGTTAGAACTTGTCCCCTATTTCCAAACAAGGGGTGTTGGGGAAACTTGTGAATTGTCATTCTGTGGTTTGCTAGTAATTCTAAAAGGGTTATGAACTCTCGGTGAGCAGGTGGTGGCTTCCTTGGAAGTCCTTGAAAAATGTCTACCACCAGAAAGCATACTTGCTCAGTATGAATAACCCATCAGAATTAATTATTTTAGGAACTATATATGTGATTAGTTAAAGAAATATCATCCAGATATGAGGGCTTTTATATTTTTATGGCTTCAAAACTTATTACATGTCCGTGCCTCTTAGTTTGATTCTGCAACTTCCAAGAACTACTCAAAGATGTAATGTGAAATTTTGAGGCTGATTTGTCTAATCTTTTTACTTTTCCATCATCCTCTAGCCCAGATATCCTTGGAAAATATTCTTATCCTTATCTTTTATCACCAAGATTTTCTACTAGCACTTAAAATAAAATGTCTTTTCATGCCTATACATTTTTAAGTGTTCATGTTTTCTGTGATTCACATTAAATCTCCTGAATATTATATCAAGTGATAGAATGATATTATATTTATACACAACAATGATATTATAATATGCATGCCTTTAAGAATGGTAAGAAGTAAAAAATAAAAAATTTAAAAAAAAAAAGAATGGTAAGAAGTATCATTTTTGCTTTCTCAAACTTAGTGATAGAAAAATTGAGGCAAATGGATTATGAAATTGGGATATAAAGCCCCATGCCTCTTGACTTTCTATTTTGTTAGCTCACTTCCAATGATCTTACTTTTCTCCCTAATAACAGTTGCTCTGGCTTCAAAACAGATTTGTTCTTGAGAAAATCTCATTTTCCGTAGCCCAATATCCCTGGCATTCTCAGTTCCCACAGATTACCTTTCATAGGAAATAGGCTTGAATATCATGGCTCTGTCATTTACCCTCTCTTAGCTTCCTTGCCTGTAAGGTGGAGCTTATCATATCATATCTACCCTGCCTACCTCATGGGATTATGAGTTTAAGTGGGAGATCGTCTGTGAAATCACTTTCCAGTTGGCTGAAAGCACCCCAAAACACAACGCTCTTATTGTCCAGGCACGGATGAGGTGTGAGTTTATTAGTGATGTTTGCTAAGCATTGCGTTCTGTCTTTGAAAAGTTAAAAAGTGTCCTGTTGAAAAGTTATAAAGTGTCCTGGGGGTGGAGGAGGGGCAAAAAATTGCTATCATTAAATATTGTGTTTTCATTGGAAACCTCATATCTGGATGAGGAAGAGTGAAATGGTTAATACACAATGCAGCTTATATTGGCAAAGGAAAGATACAATTCATAATTAGATGTGGGGTCCTATAGAAAACTGACCATATAAGGCATAAGTGAAATGTAAAATGTTCTAGTTGTATAATATAGTATCAGAGTCATTAAGAATAAAGGCTGCAGTAGACACAGTAGATGTATTATCCTTGATTTTTTAGTGGGGGAAACAGGCTCAAGGTGCTTAAATAACTTGCTTAAGATCACACTAGTGATCAGCTAGTAAGTGGTAGAGTTAATTTTCAAACCCAATTCTAACATCTACCTCTTACTCATTTATGTACCCTGTCTCTGGAAAACAAAAGAAATGATTGTCCACATTAAGGTGAATTGATAGAATTATTGAGAGGGGGAAAAAAAAAAAAACCTCTTCTAACAAGGGTTTATTTACTACCATGTAAGTAATCTCTTTTTAATGACAAAACAAAACAGAACAAAAATAACAGCCTGTCTCTCCTGCTGGGAATGATTTGTCCCTGTAGAAAAAGTAAATACCAATGTCACATTCTCTCATAATTAGTTAACTGAGTGAAACGAAGCTTCAGGGAAACCTGCCACACCAAATCCCAGTGGAAACATTACATTTTAATGTTACAGCTGCAACCTGGAGTCCTAGCCCTTGTCAGAAGATAAGCCTGGCAGTGATTGATTGCCCTGCCCTGGGAGTGTACTGCCTATCACCTCATCATTTAAATTGCCCCGGGAGCCCTTCCTGTGCCCAGGCTGCTTTGCCTAAGCTCTCAGATTCTGTTCTGTCATCTTAGGCTGCTTATTTTGGGAACCCTCTGTGAATGCCTCTCTGCCACTGCTACCTGGGGTCCTGCACGGGCAGACTGTCTTCAGCTAATGTCTGCTCACTTCCCAAACACAGGACAGTCCCTGGCTCTCTTGCAAGGAAGTGCCAACAATCTTGATTCCCCCTGGGGGTCTAAAGCAGGCATCGCCTTCCTGTCCTCCCTCCTAGACCTGCTGGCAGTAATGGTTCTCACATTACCTGGTAGCTTTTTTGTTGCAACAGTAACCCACTGGACAAGAGTAGGAGTAGCAGGTATCGAGAAATAAAAAATTTTAATGACCACAATCACTAGCGTAAGGGCCCAAAGAGGAGTCTCCTATTGGACTTGGAAGCAGTTTTCCTTTGCAGTAGGTTGTGCAAAACAAAAACAAAAGAAAACCCCAAAACCACACATTGTGCAGTGGCCTAAAGCTCTTTCATATATCAATTACAATCTCTTGGCTCAAAGTCATAGATTGATTTTTTTTCTACAATATAAACATATATGTACATATATGCAGTTTTACTGATACAATGTTCAGAAAAATGTACAAAACATTTGCCAGCTCCATTTAAATGATAACCAAAAGGAACTACGGCTTGTCCAGCCCCCAGGCTAAGAAATAAAACATTTGCAGTCATCTAGAAGCTTCATGTCTCCCTTTCTGTTTCCATTCCCTTCTCTCTCCTGCAGAGATACCTCTCTTCTGCTTTTTTGCTAAGAATTTTCTTGTTTCTTTTGATCATTTTACTACATATACACATATTCCACATATGAATGTGTGTGTATATATATATATATATTCCAGATATGTGTGTGTGTATAGATTATCTTATATTGAACTTTCATAAATTGAATCCTATTGTAACTTCTTTTGTCCAAAATGTTTTTGTGATGCATCATTGTCGAGTGCCTGAGTATATTTATTTCATTAATTTTTCATGCATAGTATTCTATTTATGAACATATGTTTATATTTCCAAATTCTGACGAATGTTTGTGTAGACTCCAGGGTTTGGGGTTTTGTTTGTTTTTTTGTTGTTGTTGTTTGTTTGTTTGTTTGTTTGTTTTTGCTATTGCAAACAATATCATTATGAACATTCTTTTTTATAACTCCTTCAGGTTCCATATATGAGCACTTTCCTAAGGTTTAAACCTGAAGACGGCATGGTTAGGTAGTAGGTTATACACCTATTTAAGTTACCACATAATGGCAAGTTGCTTTCCGAAGTAATCGTTCTAGTTAACTCTCAAACTGCAGTCAAGAAGAGTTCCCATTGACCCACATCCTTGCCAACACTCGATGTTGACTAATGAAGAATATTTTCCCAATCTGATGGGAAAGTCAGATGGTATCTTAGGGTTTTAATTTGTGTGAAATGATTACACATCACATTGAGCATTTTTCATATAAGCCATTTGTGTTTACTTTTCTATGAAATGTCACTTTATTTCTTTTGCCCATTTTGTACCCCGCCCCCCACCGCCCTGGCTGCGCTGTCTTTTTCTTAATGATTCATAGACATCTCTATGAATTCTAGGTAAGGGATTTTTGTTGGCTATGTGATATATTTTTTTCCCCCAGTTTGTGGTTTATCTTTCCAAACTTTACTGAGGAATAGGTATTCTTTAATGTAATGTAATCAAATTATTAATATTTTCTCTAGGGTGTCTACCTTTGGTATGTTCTTTAAAGAAATCTTGTCATAGGATAGAATAGCCTGAGGATATTCTCCCATTATTTCTTCTACTGTTTTTATCATGTTAAATTTCAATTGTGTCTTCATTATCTTGGAAATGATTTTGTGGCTTGAGAGAGATAAAAATACAGTTTTATTTTTATTTTTTTCATGTATGTACGAGTCATTGTTATTTATTTCCTTCGCTGACTTGCAAAGCCTACTCTATCTTCCCCTCCCCTATATGCGGATTTCTAGATTCTCTTTTCTGTTTTATTGATCTGTATGTCGATTCCTGTCCAATGCACATTGTTTTCATTGCTCTAACTTTGGTAAAATCTTGCTATCAGGGAGAGCACATACACTAAAGTTTGTTCTTCTTCAACAATGTTTTAATTTTACTTGGACCTTTGCTCCTTCCTACAAATTTTAGGAATTTTAGGAATTTCAAAACTTCATCAAGTTTTATTTCATAATTTTCATGGAAGTTGCATGAATCTATAAATCAGTATAGAGAGAATTGATATTAGGACAATGAGTCTTTCCATCTCAAACCATTTCACTTTACATTTAATTGGGGTTTTTTTTAAGACTAACTGGCCTTTTGAAACGCCTATCCATAGAATTTCTTCATTTTCTTCATGAAGGATTTGGCCGTCTGTTGTTAAATGTATTCCTAGTTACTTTACCCTTTTTGGTGATTCTTTATATCTTAAAAGTTGTATTTTCTAGGGCATCTGGGTGGCTCAGTGAGTTAAGCCTCTGCCTTCGGCTCAGGTCATGGTCTCAAGGTCCTGGGATCCAGGCCCGCATTGGGCTCTCTGCTCAGCAGGGAGCCTACTTCCCCCTCTCTCTCTGCCTGTCTATCTGCCTACTTACGCTCTCTCTCTTTGTGTGTCAAATAATTTTTTTAAAAAAAATCTTTAAAACATTTGTATTTTCTAAATGATCTTTGTTGGCACAGTGAAATGAAATTCACTTAGAATCTTATTTCAAATTTCTTGTTTCAAAATCTTGGTTCAAGACTCCTGCTAAAGTTTTACATTCATAAATTCTACTTCAGGGTTCTTTTATTTTTATTTTTTTTTTAAGTTTTTTTTAAAAGATTTTATTTATTTATCAGAGAGAGAGAGGGGGGAGAGAGCAAGCACAGGCAGACAGAATGGCAGGCAGAGGCAGAGGGAGAAGCAGGCTCCCTGCTGAGCAAGGAGCCTGATGTGGGACTCGATCCCAGGACGCTGGGATCATGACCTGAGCCGAAGGCAGCTGCTTAACCAACTGAGCCACCCAGGCGTCCCTTCAGGGTTCTTTTATGAGGAAGGAATTCTGCAGAGATATTATCATCTGCAAGTAATGAGAATTTTGTTCCATTCTTTCCAATGATTATGCTTTGTTATATATTTTTCTGGTCCTTTCTGTGCTGATTAGAACAGTACAGTATTGAATGAAGTAGAGATAGACAGTGTCCTTGATTTGTTCCTGATCTCAGAGTGGCTGGCATCCACAAGTCACCAGTAAGTGTGAAGTTCACTAAGAGGTAAACAGCCCTGGTGATGTTGGTTGTTTGTAGAGAGCCTCTTCAGGATTTTTCCCTTGCATCCAAATGTGTTCAATTCAACAGGTATTAGAGTTTTAATGAATGCTTTTTTCTTTATCTTTTGAGATAATGATTTTTCTTTCTTTGGTGTTATGGTGTACTTCATTTTCTAATAGAAACCAGTATCATATGCATGAGATAAATTCAAATTGGTTATTATATTTATCTCCTTTATATATTGTTGGATTCAGTTAGAATTTTTACATCCATGGTCGTCCTTGTGATGGGCCTCTCATTTTCCTTTCTATTATACAGAGCACATATGATATACCTAGCTTTATAAAAGGAATTAGAAAGTATTTCCCTGTTTTCTAATCTCTGGAAGACTTTTGTATAACACTTGGTTTATTGATCTTTGGAATACTTTGGAAAACCCCATCAGTAAAACTATCTGGGGATGTCATTTCCTTGGTAGGAAAAAATTCAATCTCAGATTCCTAGTATTTGTTTATAGAGATTGTCAGATTCTCTATTTCTTCTTACTGGTAACTTTTTTTTTTTTTAAGGAATTCATCTATTAAAGTTTTTTCCATTTTTGGCACTAATTTTTTATAATATCTAGTTATCTGTGCAATTTCTGTGAGATCTGGAGTTACATCTATCTTTTCATTTTTAATATTGTTTGTGCTTGCCTCTCTTTCTTGTGTCTTCCCCCTTCACCACCCCCCACAGGCCTTGGAGCTCTCATTATTTTATTGCTTTTTTTTTCAAGAAACTTTTTTAGCTTCATTGGTCTTATTGGTATTATATATTTGTTTTCTTTGTTGTTGGTTTCTTATCTTTATGATTTCCTTTATTCTAATCATTTGGCTTATTATTATACTTTCTTCTACTTTTTTCTAACATAGACAATTTATTTTTTCAAAGATACTGCTTTATTTGAGAGAGAAAGAGAGCGCGTGCATGCATAAGCCTGGGGGAGGGGTAGAGGGAGAGGGAGAAGCAGGCTCCCTGTGAGCAGGGAGACCTGTGCAGGGCTCAATCCCAGGACCCTGGGATCATGACCTGAGCTAAAGGCAGAAACAACCGACTGAGCCACGCAGGCACCTAACACAAACAATTTAAGTATATGAACATTATCTGAACGCTTTCCCTTCTCCATACATCTCCTGGAATTCTGTTTAGATGCCTGATAGACCTTTTGATGCTATCCTGATAGACCTTTTGATAGACCTTTTGATGCTATCCTACCTTTTGATGAATTCTGTTTAGATGCCTGATAGACCTTTTGATGTATCCTGTATGATATCCTACTCTCTTTTATATTTTATTTCTCCTTGTTTCTCTGGAATGCATCCTGGATAATTTCTTCAACATTGTTTTCTTGTTTTTTTACTGATTTATATTTATGTGTTTTGGATTATTCTTTGAGCCACTCATGTCCTTGGACCTTTATGCACCAGAGTTCTTTAAGTCCTTCAGAGAGGTTTGCCAGTCACCAAAGAAAACTACCAAACTTGATTAATTTAAATTAAATTCTCCATTGGTGAGTTTGTGTGTGTGCTTGTTTGTTTCTTGTTTTAGCTACATAGGGAACACAGACATTAATTCAGAGTGCGCAGTGTTCAGCAATAAATTCCTTGTTTTGGGTTTTATGTCCACACAGCATCAAGTTTTCTTGTTAAATCCTTTGTAGGCTTTATTATTCATTGTGTACTGATTTAGCTCTTCAGGGGCACAATTTTATATGGGGGTCTATTTGGGCAGGTTCCTGGCTTTATCTTCTGTATCCCGTGCCTCACACTGCCATCAAAGGGTGGCTCAAAATTCTCATCATGTCACAGAAACCTTTAGGGCATCAGGTAGTTTGGGTATCTGCTCATCTGCTAGGGTCAATGGATTCACTTTATTTAATGGGTTTATGGATTCTTTACTGTCTCTCTTAATAGTAGGGAGTGAATGTGTATGATGAGTTTTACTTTATTTTTGTTGTAAAATGAAACAAATATATAGCTTGACATAATATGTATATATATATGTATAATATATGTGTATGTATTATATATATATATATATTATCATGGTACTACACTCATAACCATCACTGAGGCCAAAATATGGAATTCCTTCCATGTGTTTCCATCCTATATGCATGTCTCCAGGCCTCTAAAAGTAATCACTATCGTGGCTTCTGTTGGTTTTTTGTTGTTGTTGTTTTTGGTAGGGTTTTTGGGTTTTTTTGCATATCTATAAAATCTTATTTCTCACTCTAGTTTTATCTAGCACACTCTAGATACTATAGTTTAATCTTGCCCATTTAAAAAAATAGTATGTCTTTTAGGTCTCTTTTAAACACCCATTCTCCACCTATTCTTTTCTTTTACTTAGAATTTATCTTTGAAGTGTGCAGGCCATTTGAACTGCAGACTTCCAAGTGGGGGATTTGGCTGAGTGAGTGAACACTGACACACAGAGGCTTGATCAAACTCAGGTCTCATCTCTTTGGCAAGTCTATTGGTGAGAATGTGTTATTTGATCAAGGGCAAGTGATGTCTGGATTTTGCTGTTTTATTGATGTCCAATACCTAGAGTTATTAATCGAGGTTATAAAATTTGCTGTTCTAATTCTACTTTTGGGGATTTTTCAATTCTGTCATTTTATAAAGAGCCACTTCATCTCCTCTAATGTTTGATGACTCAGTGAAACAGGCCTTCAGGAAAACAGAATAAATGTTCAAGTCTGTCCTTTTATTTATCTGGTTATTAAATTAATTAGTTGAATCCTTATGACTGTAAAAAATGAACAGTTTTCAAAAATCTTGATGAATCATGATTTTTTTTAAGTAGGCTCCATGCCCAATGTAGGCCTTAACCTCAAAACTCAGGAGATCAAGAGTAGCATACTCTAATAATCGAGCCAGTCAGGTACCCCATGAATTTTAACATAGTTCATGGGCTTCAGTACAATCTAGTTATTATTCTCATTGAAGTTTAAATTTTTCTGTTTGGCAAGAAGGAAGTCCCTTCATGTTGACTCTAAGTCCTCCTAACATTACTCTAATATTCTTAGATAATTTCCTTGATACCCAACCTAGCAAGGTGTTTCAGACTCATCTTTTTGTAGCTTTTGCTTTTTGCCCTAGATGCCATTTCTCTAAAACCTCTTAGATGCTTTCAGTGAAAAATAGTATTTCAAGATCAGAATTTGGGCAGTAGATACTACTAATTCAATGTTTCTTGTTGAGATAAAATAGTTATATTTGCATTCAGGATGTGTGTGTGTGTGTGTGTGTGTGTGTGTGCGTGTGTGTGTATCCATATATACATGCTCAATCTTTTATTTTAGCCCACACAATTCAACTAGAATTACTAAAAGAAATTAAAACATATTTCCTTGCATTTTTATTGATTTGTGATATATTGGAATTAAAATCATACAGCCATTGCACAGTATTATTTCTCCCTTTTAATATTTGTTTTTGACCTAGTTGCAGAAGTAACTAATTAATGCTCATCACAAGTCTTTATGTTGAAATCTCTCTAGTTATTTTGATTTTCTGAACCACATTTTCCATGAGATCCCTTAGGAAAATCTCTTGAAAACATTATCTTTTGGGTCGTTTCATGTACTAGCTTATCTGGGACTTTTACCCCTAAAAATTGGTTGTGGCCCATACAGACTCATCATGTCACATGTGGCATGAAGCATTGCTTTTAAAGTCTGGATATTTCCCTTATAAAATTCTTTATTTTTTTCTTTGTCTAGATACCCAAAAGATTTTTTTTTAAGACTTATTTATTTTAGAGAGAGAGCATAAGCAGAGGGAGGGAGGGAGAGAGAATCCACAAGCAGCCTCCCCAGTGTGGGCGGGGCTTGATCCCACGACCCTGAGATTATGACCTAAGGGGGAACCAAGAGTCAGCCACTTAACCTACTGAGTCCCCCAGGTGTCCCCAAGATATTTTTCTTTAATGTACAATACTTTTTTGAAAATATACCTCGGCGTAGATCATCTTGAGACATTCCTGTTCTCAAGTACATGATATACTATTTAAATATCCTGTTCAGTTTCTAAACTTCCAACGGTATTCTTGAATACAGTATTTGTATGTGTTCTCTTCTCTTGCTTTTGTTTCCTTCTTCAGGAGCTCCTCTTATATGTTTGATCTTCTCTATGTATCTTTAACGTTTGTCATTTCCTCTCATATTCTTTTTGCCCTTTTCCTTTTTTAAAAGTTTCATTATCTGTTTCTTCTACTTTTCTTAAGACTTTACTGGTTGAATTTATTTATTCCTGTGTTCCTTCTAGGCTGTCTTCATTGGAAAATGATTTTTTTCCCTCTTATTTCTAGTTCTTTGAATGACATCATTTCTGAATTATTCTGATTAATGCTATGCTTGATACAGTGTATCACTTTACCAATACCATTAAGGTCATTTCAAAAAGTATGCTACTATTTTTCGAGCAAGTTTTTGTGGTACACTTTCATTGCTTCTAGGATTTTATTCTGTCCTTTATTCTTTTTTTTTTCCCTAAAATAACTTCATATGATATTTTACTTTCTTTGCTATTTTTATACGAAATTCATTTTTCTGAATTGTGGAAAGAAAAATACATTCAGTTAGCTATTCTCACTTCAGACGGCTCTTTTTTCTGTGGGTTTCGTGTCCTGTTGAATTGTGGTGGCTTGCTTTCTCAGACTTCCTGGTTTTGATCCATATCCTTGCTTTTATCCAGACCTCTTCCTTTACTCCTGTTGGCCGTACTCAGCTCAGCGCGCGTTCCACTCAGAAAGTCAGCCTCAATCCTGATTTGGGGTCCTGTTTTGAAGAGGCGTCCTAGGTGGTCAGTTTTGAAAGCTCCCAGAAGTTGCAATGCTCTGGGCACTTCAGTTTTTCCTGGGGTCCCTTGTGCGGATTTGTCAAGCGAATGGGAACAATTTCTGAGGCTGTTCTTATCTGGGCGCCCTGGACTTTCCCAGGACCACCTGTTGGCTCTTCTGGGGCATTCCTGCCTTCGGGATCAGGTGCGTCAGCTGCCCCACTGCCTCCCTGTGCTCTCCTGTGCAGACACCGAGAGAATTCAGGTCTTTGGGCTGTTAGTGGCCTCTCCCCAGCCATTTGTAATCTTGAAGTTTGTGAAGATACCTTGTTACCTTCTTTTGAGGATTGACCATGTGTTTTGGTGCTTTTTTTTTTTTTTAAAGATTTTATTTATTTATTTAACAGAGAGAGATCACAAGTAGGCAGAGAAGCAGGCAGAGAGAGAGGGGGAAGCAGGCTCCCTGCTGAGTAAAGAGCCTGATGTGGGGCTCGATCCCAGGACCCTGAGATCATGACCTGAGCTGAAGGCAGAACACCAACCACTGAGCCACCCAGGTGCCCTGCAGTTTTGGTTTTTTTACCAAGTTTCTCTGTCTCTGTGGGGATTCAAATGGGCAATAGGGAAGGCGCTGGTTGTGATAAGCACTGGGTATTGTATGCAAGTGATGGGTCACTAAATTCTGCCCCTGAAGCTAATATTATACTGTATGTTAACTAACTGGCGTTTAAATGAAAACTTGAGAAAAAGACAAAAAAGAAGCATTCAAAAAGTCTGCTGCAACTATTACCACCACCTTCCCATATTTCCTGATTTTTTTTTTTTAAATCCATCATTTTAGCTTGAATTGTTAGGGAAGGTTAGTGTCTGTGATTCCCCTTATTATCAAAAAGAGAGCCCTATATTCATCTTTATTCAAATAAAAGTTCAACACATTGAAAGTTATATATATTTTTAAATTTCTGCTGGCCCCTGAAAATGAAAAATTAAAACAAGAACAATTTATTTTTGAGAAACTCAGAATGGAGGGATTAATTAAGGTTTGGGTCCTTGTGTTTCAGCCAAATAATTTCAACTACTCCTTTGGAATTATGTGGGATAATAGACTCTGAGGCATATTTAAAACTTAAAAATATGTCAGTGTTTATTAAAGCTTAATAAGTGCCAGGTGTTGTCCTAAGGTGTGTTCTGTTGAGCCTTAGAGTTTAAATGTTTTCTTTTAGGTCACACCAAATGAGTATATACTGAACCAACCACTCCATAGATTTTAGATATATTTGGTCTACACAACAATCATAGTAATACTATTATCCCCACTTGACAGATGAGGAAGCTAAGGCACAAATCTTTTAGGTGACTTGTCCAAGGTCCCATACATAACTGGTAAGGCTTAGAGCTCGGATTTACACTCAGGTAATCTGTCTAGATCCAGATCCCATTCTCAGCTACTCAAGCTGAGTAGCTAAGTGTTGGGCTCCCTGTAGTAGGAAATCTTGATTCTTTCGGTTGAATGGAGAGCTCCTAATTACTGGGTGGTTATTTATCCTTAAAAATGAGGTATATATTCTTTCCATAGCAGTGACCAGTACCCTTGATGCAGAATGTTTCAAAGATGTGTTCCTGATCCACTGCTCCTCTCCTCATACTTCCATAATCAAGGAAATGGTTTCCTCGATCAAGGAAACAAATCAAGGAAAACAACTCCCTGCTGATAGCATCCATTTTTTTAAAGGGTAGAATTCTTGAAAGGTAGCTATTTCCTTAAGAAAATATCATAACAGGAAGACAATATTATGAACACAATAGTAGTGTAGATTATGAAAGCTGGATGTTTTTCACTTTTATTTTCACTTTTATTTTACTATTTATTAGTAAAATGCAATGAGTAAAGTAAACTCAGTAGTGATACAGATGGAAACCTCACCGATCTTTAACTGCCTCACTGGGAAGAGTTTTCAATATTGGTCATCACAGTGTGCCACTTTGCAATAACTTGGGGCTAACTAATGCAAAGTTGCTAGAGTGTTTTTTTTTTGCCCCATACTCTGTTTCTGACTATGCAGTCCCCCATTGGCTTTTTAATTAGATTCAAACATTTGAGTGCTCACTTTTAAGGCCCTTTCTTACCCTGGTCTAGCTCATGTTGCCTTAGTGAATTATTTCTCCTCCCCAGCTCGTGGGCCCTCTCCAGGTTCCTCTCCTTTATATGCTCCAAGCCATATGGCTTGCATCACCTCCTGCCATCTCTCTGGCAGGCCACCTTCATTGTCTTTCATTCAAGTCCCCTCTTTGGTGCTCATTAATTCCCGCATGTTGGAACCACCTCCCTAGATTCTAGGGACAAACAATGATGAATTTTCCTGACAAACTCAAATGCCCATGATTTTCCCTTCCCTATTCACTTACTGTTTTTTTGAGTGTATTCCAAATTTCTCCCCCCATGGGTGGTGTTGCCCTTCTTATTTGACTAGGAGCCCAGTGAATAGAGATGTTGCCCCATGCTATGCTGTGCCCTGGCACAGAATTGATTTACTCCATACAAATCTCACTGTTGCATTCGCTGCTGTATGTGGTGTTGGCAAACAGAAACTTTCAATACACATCTTTGAATTCCACTGTAGCCTCATTAACATTGTTCCCTGTTGTAGAAGATAGGTTAGTCCTGGTCCTTTTCCAAAGAAATTCAGCTGGTAATGTGCTGAAAAAAATGGCCTTTTATGGTGGTCTCACTGGGTGCTCCCCAAAGACTGTGTGAAAGGAGAGGAATAAAAATGACAGCATGCTTTTCTTTGGCTAGCCTTCTTTCACATTTCCTAGGAAAACAGACAATCACTGCTGATTAAAAAACAAAATAAAACAGAATAAGCAAACAGAACAAAACCCAAACCCCTGGGCTCTCCAGAATCAGGTTATATCACTTTCTGTGTGTCCTGACCCTGCTCTTCTCTCTCTCCTCCCCGATTCTTAAATCTCACTATTGACTCTAACCACATAATCCTTTGATCCTGTGGTTTCTTTGGAGGGCTTTGTCGGTGACCATCGTCTAATTATCTTTTGAAGCCTCATTAGAGATGAGTGTATGTTGAGCGGGAGGAGTGCTCTTTACTGAGATTCACCTACCACTTGGCTTGAGTTTCCCTGGCCTCAGAGAATATTCCAAGTACTTAGAATACCACAAAGTAAGAAAATGACAAGAAAGGAGAGAGGAGGGGAGAGAGCTAACTCCCTGGTTTGCTTGTACGCAGCTGGGTCAGAAGAGGTCATCAAAGAAGGTCGTGTGTCATGGCTCCTCTGGTCGCAGATGAAGTGTCACAGATCTCATGCCTGTAGATCGGTCTCTTGTCCCCCAGGCAAGTGTGTGAAAGGGCTCTCGGCAGCTGCCTGACTTGGTCTCCATGTAGTCATCTATAAGAGCAGAAATGAAGAATCAAATTATGCTTACTTTTTAAAATTTACTGTGTTTCCTTAGGCCTTCTACTGTATGAAATGATAGGACCTGAGCTGTGTCTACACCCCTGTCCCCAAGTGGCTGAGCAGATACACTGACGGTGACAGTAGTACAGTCCTGACAAGGTGGTCATTGTTACTCAATTTGTCTGTTGTCTACTTGACTAGAGAAGCCCCAGGATCCAATCAACACCTTTTCCCCAGTGAGCTCCACCGAAAGCTTCATTGTTCTTGTGATGCCTTCCTCCCGCAAAGAACTATGTGGCTGCTGGTGACCGCTTGCCCTGAATGACAGTCTTGGCCCAGGCCTCCCTTATCGTGCTTACCTGTTGCAGAACACCAGAATGTCTTCTCACTTTTTCAGTCGGCTCCTGGAAGATCGGTCCTGGATATTTAATAGTGTTCCATCCTGGCACATTCTGGATGGAAGCGTTGTTTTCTGTGCGAATTTTGTCTGGCCATGCTCTCTGCACTAGCTCATTAGAACTGTAGAAATGGCCCTCAGTCCAGCTCGTTTTCAAGCTAACGAGGTCAACGAAACACTGCCCCATCTGGCCAGCCTTCTGGGTCAGTCCTCATCTTCTAGGTGCACTCTGGGTGCTCAGCTTATCGGGGCACAACGGTTGCAGCTACAGACAGCATTCCTTCTTCTGGTCAGCATGGCGGCACGTGGCGCCTAGAAGCAGTTCCTTCCTACACCATTTCCTTTCCCCAGTGCAAATATATCTTTCTGTAGCCTCCCTCGTCAGAGCTGGGGAAGCTTAGCGCATGAAGACGCTATGACTGTCTTCCTCATGGCTGACCAGAGAGATGAGAGCAAGAGAGGACCTCTTTTCACCCCCTAATGACATCCTAGACTGTCTGTCACCAAGTGAGGGAGAAGTGTGGTGCCCCGTCTTGGAAGTGATTCTTGCATGTGCTAGGTTTCCATCTTGGCTTTGCCACGTGTAAGCCATGTGGCCTCGAGCAAAATGACTTAACCTCATGAAGCCTCAGTTTGTCATCCTGAATGGGGATGATGACAGTTATCAGTACATATCTAGCAGTTGTAGCATGAGGATTAACTTAGATAGTATTTAGCTCCATGCTTAGTGCATAGTTGACTTGCAAATGTTCACAAAAGAAAGGGACAGGGCAGGAGAGTAGATGTGCCCAAGAGAGCAGCAGGAGCTATCAATGTCAAATACCTAAAGCAGGAGTATCTTTTTCTATAAATAGACCTGCTGTGTCATATTTGCACGGACTTCGGGATATTTTTCAAGCATAAGGGCTTCTGACTTTGCTGGAACTAAACATGCGCTTCAGGTTGGTTACACCCCCGTGGGCAGAGAGTGACTCGTTTTGTTCTGGGCAGTGGACACTTGCGTGTGGATGGTAGCAGCGGGCAAGGACAAAAGTGTTGTCTCAGAGTGGGGAGGACCTGGCCCAGCCCCAGCTCTGTTCTCCGCAGGGTGGGGGCGTCTGGGGTAGATCATATCCCCTTAGCCCTTGGTCTCTTCAGAGATCAGGCAGAGCTGGCGCCACGTAAGGCATCTTCTATTCTCTAGACTCGGGCCTCCCAGCCGCAGAAGAATACTGGGCAATGAGATACACGAGGAGAACCCCAAAATGTCATCTTCAGGTTTGGAAGGGTGTTTGGGAGACACCCATGTCCTGCTTTCTATGGGGCAGGTGTGTGGATTCCTACAAAGGAGTGCTGGCCTTACTATTTCTGCTTTTGATGATGACACATGGTGATGTGATGATGACACATGGCCCTGCTGTTTCCACACCTCACCAGATTCGCCTCCTGAAAAGAAAGAAAATCAACTTTGCAAGTGCATAAATGCCGCAGGCCGCTTTCACACTGGTAGCTTTCTTTAACAAGGTAATGATATACATTGCTATTTAATTATGCAGTTTCCAGCTTTTCTCCTGACAAAGCAAGGCCCCTGTGCTTATGAAAAAAAGGATTTGTAAATAGCCAGAGCCCACTCACTTGTGCAGTCTGGTGACATTTCCATCGCTCTTGTGCCCCACTAAGTAAAGGCAATGATTTCAGCCATTGCCAAAAAAAAAAATTAGAGGTGGTGTTTTATAAGACCACAAAAAAGGTCACGGAAACCAAATTGTTTGTATAGCTGCTTGTTGTATTTCTCTGACCGTGTGCCTCTCTGGACCCCATATCTTCCCTAATTCTGCGGGCTCCTTCTCAGAAAACACGGCTCACTCCAAGATGTTCTTTGGGCATCTGATTTCCCAGCGGTCTTTCTAGTTAAGCTCCTTTTATATTTGAGGAAGAGAGTGATAGTCTTGCAAAGTTGGATTCTGACAATGGAGTTGGTGAGTGATTTTCAGTGACTTAAAAAAGAAAGTGTTTGGCCTCATATCACTGTCTGCATCTTAGAAGCTGTTCTTCCAGGATGCTCTGCTCACTCCCTCCCCGGCTCTTTTCTCCCTACCCCCAATCTAGACATCCCCCTTTCTCAAGGGGGACTGCTTATCGCTTATGTACCCACGCCTCTACACCAGCCGGACTTCTCCACAGAAAATTCTCCACCTGTATTTTCTGCCAATGCAGATCTTCCCTTTATGGACAATTTCTCACAACTTCCCTAGGAACTGATTCCGTGCGCCACTTTCTTTCCTTAGCACTCAGGGGCTCTGTGTGGCTGTGTAAGGATACATGTGTTACTTTATAGATCACTCTTTTTTTCCTTAAGAATATAGGAGTTCCTAAGAAGAATGAAGGTTTAGTTTTCATTTCTCTTCACGGCAATTGGTAAAATCTGTTCCTTAGTAAATATCATGGAAGATTTGCCCACATCCTGAAGCCTGTTTTATTTTGTATCTTCTGAGCAAGCTTCAGAACTAACCATTTACTTTAGAATTCGTACTTTTAAGGTGTGATGCTGCTTAAGTCAACTTAGCAGAATGTCAAAGTGAAAGTTAAAACTTACTGTTCATTTTTCTGAAGTAAAATGCTTATTTTTTCGATGCTTTCAATTAATATCTGTCTTATGCAAATCTGGGGACCGTTCAAACTTAGTCTTTGATTATAACTTAGGTCCAGGTACAAATTGTATTTACACTTAAAGTGAAACAGGCTGTAGAAAGTAGCTTTTAAAGAAAATTGTACACTTTTGCTCCACGTGTGTTTTGCTGGTGTTTGTCCCTGAAAGCAACCTTTGCTGTTAGCTCCTCACTGGTTTTAGTTGTGTTTCGGTGAGGAATGTTTTGGCTAAACCTGATCTTCTTAGTTCAAAAGGCCTTCATCGTCCAAAGTGGTCAGAATGCTGCTAGGCAGTGATAAGGTACTTTGCGTGCATCCCAATGACTGGATGACCCGTAAACCCATCAACTTTCTGAACTCCAGAACACACTCCTTTGTACTTGGATCCTGGCCTTAAACACCATTTCCCATACGCAGTCTTGATGTTTGGTTAAAACCAATAACCATCCATCACTTTCAGGCCAGGTCAGATCTGCTCGCGGCTATCACGGAATGAAATATGAGCACAGCTTTGCAACCCAAGTTCCTTTTAGAGGTCCTGAAGGACACAGCTACAATTTATCAGGGGAATTCAAGGAGACCTCTCAGAGGAGGAAAGCGGCCCGACGTTGAGAGGCGGGATGAGGCGGAGGCACTGAAGCCATCTCCAAGGCCCTCAGCCAAAGTCATCAGCAGCAACATCTGGCTTCTACTCGGCACTTTCGAGGGAGACAAAGGAGATCCGTATTTATTAGGTCTTCCATTTCTCTTTGCTTCTCAGGATTATAGCTTTAGCATTCACATGCTGGGAAAGCCAAAAAAAAAAAAAAAAAAAAAAAGCTCATCAGCCGAAGTTAAAGTCTCTCAACATTCTAGAGATGGGGGACTTTTGGAGAAGGCAAGAATTTTCTTTTAATCTCTTCCATCACTAAAATAGTTGTAGCGTACTATGAATCTTAATATGTACTACTTTATTCACATGTTAAGAAGGAGAAAGAGAAAAAAAAAAAGAAGGAAAAAGAGTGTTACCGTGTACTATGATTATTTGGGGTTCATGAATAGGAATTTAGTAAGGTGGAACCAGACGAAAACACTTTACATCCATGAAAAATCCTTCCTGTTGGTGGAGGCTTACTAGTAATTGGACAGAACAGTTGGTGGGATTCTGTAATATTAGCACTAAAAAGGAAGTGATATTTTTCTAGTTTTAAGGGAATAGTTGGATATTACTACAGAAGGTGGGACTGTATTTTTTTTTTTAATGTTGGCTACTATGTCCAAAGATGATAATATTAATATATCATTACTAGAGAACATACTAATTTTGCATTACTTGGATTCTCAGGAGGACATTTTCAAGAACCTCTCTCATCCCTCCTATGACTGTTTGGCATATATTTTACGCAGCTGGCTGAAAGTAACCTACTTTCAGGGGAAGTAGGGGAAGACTGGGGAAGACCCGTGAACTTGACTTCTCTAGCCCAGTGCGCAAAGCAAATTAACCCATGAAATTTCTCTTAACACTGACCCAAGGTTTACTGCTGATGTTCTAGGAAAAAACCATTGCTTAGCAGAAGGCTCTGATTTGACCCATAATATAAATATTTCTGGTTTAATGAGATACTTACCATGTTGTTTTGCTGCATCCAGTAAACACTATGAGATGCCTGAAAAGATAGGAAAATAGTCTAAATAGTCTAAACTCCAGATTTGTCTGCCAAGCGTAGCAGGGGCCAGTACAGTGGGCTTTCTTCCATTCCCTAATAAGTTTCCCTTGATTCAGGGTTGGAAGAAGATTGAATGATAGCTCACAGAATCACCAGACCATAAGTATCAACCAAGCACTTCGTGTATTTTTTGTACTAGACTAATTACATACATGTCTTGTACTAGAGTTTTTGTTGAAAGATGGGATATAGACAAAATAAAAAGAAGTGAAAACACAGTCCGTGTGCTTGTGGCTTAAGTGCAGAGATGGGGTTTCCACATGTGAAACAACCAGAGGACGATTTCACAACCACAGGTAAACAAATGGGGTGTCAGGGAGGGACATCTGGTCCCCGCACTGTTTATAGCTAATTCCAGGGGGGAAATAAGAGAAATGGAACCAACCGCTTCTGAAGGGAGCACGTCCCGGTCCTCTGGCAGCAAGGTGGAGGTTTTCTGCCAGGAGGGAACACTGGATAGGGGGCTGTTTGTTTTTTCTCCAAACAGGAAACGCCTTCCAGGCCAATAGTAGCTTCAAAAGGATTGCTGCAGCAGATGGAAAGAACCCATATGCATTCATGCATTCAATTAGCAGGGACTAATTCAATTTGAGGATTAACCCTGTCATTAGAGAGAAACAAAACCTATTTAAGTCTCCCATCTATGGTTACACGCTCTGAGCGCCATTGGCACAGGTGGTGGTTGAATATTAGACCATTGTAGCATTCCATGGCCTTCCGATGCCGCTGATAGATTAATCCCACTGAGGAGGAGATCCTGGAAGTGTGTGCTCTGAGTCTTCCACTCTGTATTTTGGCAAAGGAGGAGAAGCTGGTAGACCTGGTGGGAGGGAAATGGGACTAGCGTTTGCTGAGTGAGTGCTTGCTTGACTAGAGGAGGAAAAAGGGGAGAGATGGTGTGGTTTCTGGTTTTTGGTTTTTTTTTTTTTTTCCTACATCTGATTATTAAAGAGAGATACAGGGTAAAGCTTACTTTAGATAGAATTCTTAATTCAACTCAACAAACACTTGTTGTCTTCATGATCTTCTACTTGCTTTTCTTCCTTCTTTTCCAAAAAGCTGATCCTTCAGGTAAGCAGTTGTCAGCCTTTTGTATTTATTCCGCTGAGATACTCATGACATAAAACAGATGACATTGTGTGCAAAACATGCTCTTATAGAGGACACAGGTAACAAAGGCTATTATTCATGGCCATTTCCCAGACCTAACTTAGTCAGTGTCAACACTCTTACTCAAAGCACATCACAATATAAATGTATGATGTGACAGACTGAGTTTTCCAGAAACAGTCACAGCATTGTCTCCTATCCTACACATCCTTCTTGCAATATGACTTTGACATTCTTTTCATTGAGATGTGGGGTCTGGGTCCTCTTTGAATGTGGGCAGACTTAAGACTACAGCAGCAGAAGTGACACCCCATGATTTCCAAGGCAAGGTGACTTCCAAAAGGCTTTCTTGGGATGATTGCTTTTGAAACCTAGTCACCATCTTGGGAGGAAGCCCAAGCAACCATGAAATGTCATGCTCAGGGAACGAAAGCTCCCAGGTGAAGCCAGCACCCAGTCTCCTGTCCTGTATAATCATCTTGAAAGTGGATCTTTGAGCTCTCAGTGGAGCAGCCCACCCTATGCCAGGTGCAGGAGAGACAAGCTTTTGGCTGAACCTGGCCCACACTGCAGATTTTTGAGCAAAGCAAATAATTGTTTTGTTTGAAGCCTCTATGTTTTGGGATGATGGAGCTCTCCGTGAGTGCCTTGCAGTTATGCAGTCAAAGAGAGCTAATACAGATTTGTGAGTCATTATAAGAATAATCTTGAATTTGTTCTAATATATTAAAAACCCTCAGTATTTTAGCTATTAACAAATAATTGGCACATAACTTATTAGCGGTTGTCAAAACCTCCTCTAGGCTTACATTAAAATGCAGAGGTCTCTCAAAATATCGAATTCCTCCTTTCTCTCACCTCATTGTGTTGAGACTGGCTATGTAAAATAATACTAATTACAGTCATTTTCATGAGCTGCTTCTCATTTATGCCTCGTTAGCATAATTTGCAGTAGTTATCCATGCCATTAAATGAGTGTTAGTTACCTTTGCTGTATCTAATGATCATACTAAATTAGTTTTGGGGAGCTAAGCCTTCACACTTTGTTGCTCGTGTCCCATGATGGACTACTTACAAAGTAGAAAAATTGGACAGAATGCTTCTGATAAAGAAAATGCAAGAAAGGCTCTGCAGAAGTAGGTATCTAAAAGAAGTAGGCTCTTGGGCAGCGGACAATGCAAGCCATCTGGTGACTAAGCAGTACATAACTTTGAATAAAGGACAAGTAGGAAGATGCCCTTTATGATCAGATTAACAGAATTGTGAATGCAACATCTGCCCTC
This sequence comes from Mustela lutreola, assembly GCF_030435805.1. Classification (NCBI taxonomy): domain Eukaryota; kingdom Metazoa; phylum Chordata; class Mammalia; order Carnivora; family Mustelidae; genus Mustela; species Mustela lutreola. Next base: position 186,605,400 of record NC_081293.1, on the reverse strand, counting down.
GATATTCGGTGTCTCCTTTGGCATAAAAAGTCTTGGACCTTGAAGTCTTAAATTGACTTAATTTGGCATGGGATGCATTCATGAGACTTTTACTTGGGGTTGTTTTAGTTTTTGCCCGCCTTGCTTCAGTTTCAAGGGGAAACAGCATGGTGGCAGGAATTCTAACATAGGGGTCAGATGCAGTAACGTTAAAGAAAATGTGAAAGAAACAAAAAAAAGAAAAAAAATAAGAGTCTCTCTTTCATCTGGATTGCTAACTATCTGTGTGACCCTGGAAAAGTCCATTTACTTATCAAGCCTGTGTTGTCATCTATGAAATGAGAGGTTTAGGCTAGAGCCCCAAATACTTCTGGAATGTAGAATATGACCACTTCTGAAGGGACAGTTCTAGGACATGTTTCTTGCTTCACGGATGAACTATTTAGGAGTTAAAAACTATGCAGAATTGGGCAAAAACAGATATATATTTATGCTTCTCAGTGCTGCAACTGATTTCTCTCCCAACGCAGGGCTCTACAAGCTATTCTTTGTTCGATAGTGGTAGTTTGTACTTTTAATGTCTTTCTTCCATAACTTTTTGAAAAATATTCAAGTGACTCCTATCATTTCTAGGTGACAAACGGTTTGGAAAAAGAATATTACTTTAAGAATTGAGAAATAATATGAAAATTTAAACTTCTTAAATAGAGCTGAGTGTACAGAGTTGATGTGGTTATTTTGGGTGATTTATCGAGAACTCATATATGTGGCTTTGCCGAGCCCTGTGTACTTTTTATTAAATATTTTTGTTGGCATAGCAAAAACTGCAACCTTAAACTCTCCCTTTGGAAGTAATCATATGCCAAACTCTACAGCTGTAATTGGCCTTAATCTAACCTTCTCATTTCATAGGTGAGAAATGGTTCTTTTTCTATGTTACGAGGTCAAAAGCATCAGGATTCTATGATGTTCATTCTACACAGGAGACCAAAATAGTCAGTCCTCTGTTCCTTGAGCTGATTTGAAAGGCAGAGTCCCCAAAGAACTGACTTTATCTTCATTTTTCTAACGAGAGAACTGAAGGTTGATAAACTATAACTCGCCCAAGGTTACAGCCGATTCACGGTGCTCCCAGGGGCTCACAGGGAGTCTGACTCTTAGCTTAGTTATAATGTATCCCTTTCTAATCTGGGCTTCTTGCCAAAATGCCAGTTCCCTGGGTTTGCTTTGTACAGAGGTATCCCCAGAACCTCGAACACGGCCCGGCACGACAGGAGCAGGTGGCCAGCCAGTGACCCTATGGATTGTTTTGTCTCTCTCCTGATTCCAGCAGGTAGCCATTGTTCATTCATGCAAGATGCTTAAGGATGTCCAGACCATTGGCAATAGAGGCCCAAGAAAGAGAGACTAAGAAGATGGTGATTCCTTCCTGGCGGTCCTGACTTCTCAGTTCCAGGATGTTTACTAGAGAGCAGTTTAGCACTGGAGGAAAAACCAGCCATTTCATATGAATTAATGAGTCTGCTTCTAAGCTCTAAAAATGACAAACTTCGCAGTTCTCTATCCCTTACTCTCCTGCCTAACTATGTGTGTTTCTGTGATTTAATTGTCCAGGAAACCTGCTATCCATCTACTCAATGGCCTTTACGTCTCATCAGCAATTTGACTTACCCTCTTTGCATTTGGGATCACGATTTCCCCAGTTGCAAAGAATTTTGGAAAAGGCAGGAAGGCAAGCTTGGAGCTCAAGAAATAATAAAGAATAATACTGTAATCATAACAATTCATTATCTGTTTTTGAAGCTTGATCTTTCAGAAAGTTATTATCTGGAGTTGAATACTAATAGATCCACGCTCTCTTTATGCAGAGGAGATCTTAAACAACAGTGTACACGGGGAAGGACATTAATCAGGAAAGAGAAGTGAGCCTTGAGTCTAATAATGTTTGCATAATAGCTACCCTTGGGTGTATTGCTTGACTTAAGAATAAATATCCCTGCTTTCCATCTCTAGTACAATTGGAAATTATTCGTTGTTATGATTCTGTTATGTGATCCTCTATCTGTACATGGGAACTTTAAATCCGGAGGCTGCTGGAAACCAACAAGCATAGCAATACTGTGAATGAGTCTGGGGTAGACATTTAAAGAGGCTAGAATATTGGACAATCTGGAGAAAATGAGCAGAGAGCAGGTCACAACTCTTTTCAGGAGGGGGAGGCTGGGGTCAAACTGGCATGGTTGATACTTACACGCTTCTCTGGTTTACTTTTACCTCTGCAATGGTTTCTCACCACCTGCAGGATAAACTCTAGTGTCTCATCTTGACAGAAGAGGTGCTCACTGGGGGGGAGGGGGGGGTTCCTGCGACTTGGCAATATTCATCTGCAACTGTTCCCCACCTCAGGGAAGATGATACATAGCTCTTCGCAGGTTCTATTAGACATCACAACTTAACTTCCATGTCTTTGTTCAGATCCTACCTTCATCTTGCAAGGATTCTCCAAATCTTCTTTACTAATTAATTCCACTTACCATGGAAGAGTTGGCTTAAATTTCACCTCCTCCAAGAAATCTTTGAACTCCACAGCTAGCCAATAAGTTTTTCCCCAGATTCTGATATTTTTGTTTCTTTTCTTTCTTCTTCTCTTCCTGTCCTTCCCTTTCTTTTTCCTTTCTTACTTCCCTTCCTGCTGCTCCTCAAATAGAATTTGTTCTGGGTAGTTCCTTTATTGCACTGATTTGTTGTGCTTATACACATGAAATTTTATACACAAGTGCTTTAAATTAATGAGCTCATTTTTTCTTTTCTCTCTCTCTTTTCTCTTTTTTTCTTTTCCTTTTGACTTCTGGGTAAAGTTTCAATATAATCTTGAAAAAATAAGCACTCTACTGTTCGGAACTTACAAAGCTTTTGTTTGTTGGTTTTGTTTTTACATTAGAGAGATGAGCAGGATAGCTATAAATTTTATCTTACAAATAAGAAAATTGATTCAGAAACATTGCCTTGTTAAACTTACATGTCTGCTAAATTAGGGATTAGAATTAGACCCTAGTCCAATGTCTTCTCTTTTTTTTTTTTTTAAGATTTTATTTTTTAATTTATTTTCAGAGAGAGAGTATGCTTACAAGTGAGCAACCTACTTGTCACCATATTGCAGGTCCCTGTGTCTAGTCCGGACCTCTGTCCAGTACAGCTCCACTAGCTCTGTGAGGCCTGGAGAAAAGGGAAAGAAATAGTCTTTATAGGTTATCAAGTTCATAGTGTTGTGAAAGGCACTGCATTAGGATATCTGAGTGGCTCGGTCAGTTAATAGTCCAACTCTTGATTTTGGCTCTGGTCATGATCTCAAGGTGGTGAGATCAGCCCCAAATCAGGCTTTGAGTTCAGAGGGGAGTCTGCTTGAGATTCTCTCTTTCCCTACCCCTCGGCCCTTCCTGCTCATGCTCTCTCTCTCTTTCTTTCTCTAAAATAAACAAATAAATCTTTTAAAAAATCAAAATGAAAAATAAAATGACACTGAGAAAGAAAATTTAAATTACTTTCTTCTAAAATTTTGTGCCATTCAAGTGTTAAAATAATCCATTTTATCGATAGTTCTAGAATCTAAGTAGTTGTTTTTCCAAAGGGACCGTTTCCAACAGAATGCACATGTTCCCTTTAGGATCCAACACCGTCATTAGGTGCTCACGCATCCTGTCCTCTCTCAGCAGTCCCCTCCTGTCCCTCATCCTCTACCTCCCAAGTACAAGTGCACTTGTACCTGCACTTCGATGCCCCTGAAGGTACATATTTTTACAATGAGATTAGGTTTCCTAATACTTTGAGTTCTTTGCATAAGAGTCACCCGTGGATTAGATGCTGACCACGTGGTTCTTTTCTTCAGAACATAAAGAACATACATGTTCCCTCCTCGGTACCTCCAGTCCCCTTCCTTTCCATAACGGTAGGTGTTGTCGGTCACTGCAGAGCAAAATTGGTAGTGATTTTTGGAACCCCAAGAGGACAAAGTGCAAGGAAGTGGAAAGAAGGGAGCAGAAGCAATCATGGTTAAGCACCCAGCTGGCCTAAGTAGAAGAGTTGAGAACATCCACATGACTTCATCAATCATTTCAGCCATTCTGTAAGATTTAGACCTGCTTGTTGGCCGATGTGGAAACCCGGCTCTGAGGGTTTCCATGATTCGCTCAGAGCTTGTGTCGGAGCTAAGATTTGAACCTAATCTCTGTGGCCTCAGCTTCGTGAGGGGGTATCGAGGTAGACTCTAGAATGATGGATAGAATGGGTGCCAGGGTAGTGAAGGGATGAAGAGGAAGCTTTTCCCTGTTGCAAGATTCAGCCTTTGGCATGCTTCTCCTTCCCTGATTCCTGCCTCAAATAGAGACTATTTCTGCAAACTGTGGATCCAGCCCCTTGGGATATTTAAGTGAGAGGGTCTTCTACTAATGGGACATCTCTCTTTTGTCTCCCACAGCAATTTTGCAGGCAGTAATAGCTGGTGATCTTATGAAGGTAAGCTCTCTTCCTACCCACACTTTTGGTGATTCTTCAAGAACTTTAACATCAACCATTTCTCACCAAGTTTTCGTGATCTCTCATACATCATACGTCATCCTCCCTGCCTATGCTAGCTGAGTTGGAGGGGGAAGGGCACTCTTTTGAGAATTGGGCAGAGAGGGCCAGAGGAGTCTTTCCAGCATCTCCACATTGCCCAGCAGCGGAGAACATATGCAGGGGTATTGTGCTGGTTGTCTCGACTGATTAACATGGGTGGCACGTTGCCCAGGTGCAGTGCTCACGATGTCCAGAAGTGGATTATTTGCAATTGAAAGGTTTCTTTTTAGACAGGTCTTGAAATGAGTGCATCTGTAAGAATTACCTGGACACCACCCAGAAATACATTCTCCAGGCCAGAGCCTACAGCTTCCAACATTATTACAGTTTTGTACTCGGGGGATCACAGCTACTGCAGTGATCACAGATCACTGCATCTGACCTCCCTCCAACACTTTAATTCATGCTTACATTTTCTTCGTTCAGAGGGAAGGAAGTGGCCGCTGCTGCCTCCAGAGGGAATGCACATTCTGGAGTCAGACTGCTGGGGTTCAGATCTTGGCTCTGCCATTCCCTGTTTGTGTGACTTTGTATAATTATCTCATTCTCCCTGTGCCTCAATTTCTTCATCAGTAAAATTGAATAATGTGGCCTCTCTCCTTTGTTGTGAAAATTAGCTGTAACAATACATGCCAAGCTCTTAAAACTTTCTATTCCATAGAAGGGACTCTAAGATGCTAGCAGGTAGTGTTAGTCTGTGTTTTTTTAACAAACACAATGGAGATGCAAATACTCATTACACAGTATAGTCCATGAGCATTCTAAAAGCTACATTTGGTCTCCTGTCATTTTTCGGGCACTGGGACTCATGAGTGCCCGTATATCCCTATATAAACCACACTGGCATTGATCTGCTCTGTAATGTTGGTAACTGCATAAGGCACAAGGCCACCAGCCTGTGTGGAGTGTGGTGCCATTACAGATCAAAAAACCAAACACCTTAAAAAGAGAGCTGAGAAGCAATGACCTTGGATGCAAGTTCTTTCAAAGCATCTGTTGAATCCACGGAGAAGCCCTTGTGCTATCGTGTTAATAGGTTATTGACAGGAAAGAAATGGCATGAAGGGTGCAAACACCTTGATAAGCTGTCATCTTTAGACACATAAGCCCGGACATGGGGCCTGTGGCCCTGTGTGCATCCAGGAATCATCGCCCACAAGCAAAACGCACTCACCACGCAGTGTAGCTGGGAGTTCAGTGTTGTTGCCCAGCTGTGGACCGAAGCAGTATTAGCCTGTATACCCTGCAAGGCCCTCTATTAAATGCCCTTGCAGAGCTTCTAAGTGGAAAAAAGTGTGCGAACTACATTTGAAATCTTATTTCATCTTGCATGTGCCTTTAGTCTAGGCAGCAATATTTTCCAGGCCCCCGGGTACACAACCCCACTCTCCTTGTACTTAATAGAGGATTATTTGAAATGTGGGAAATGGCCATACTCCATGGGTCGTCTTTATTACAATCATGTCCTAAGTGCCTAAGAAATTACTCAACCGTATTTATTGAGAGGTTGAAATGCAGTGACATGGAGTTTTTCCTTCTCATTCTTTTTCTCTCTTTCCTTCCCAAGTGTTTCTTCCCGTTTTCTTTCTTTTCCACCTTCTTCTGTTTGTCTAGTCCGTGCAGAAAGCAGAAGAAATATTAAATACTAAACCGTGTGTGTGTCTGTAAGAGAGAGAGAGTGCACAGCAGACAGCAGAGAACCGAGACCCCAGGAGCCGTCCAGTGGAAGGCAGCTGGGAGTGGCTGCCGTGGCCCTGAGCTGCATAAGATACCCACAGACTACCTGCAAAAAACAGACTACCCAAAAAACCCACAGAAAGGCAGCATCTGGGCCGCTGATGCACTGGGTCTCTGCTACTCCGTTGAGCCCAAATCTCTACGGATCTGCGTAAAAAGAAAGGGCGTGTCGTCCTAAGACTGATGTTGAACAGTACTGGATATGCATAGATTCTTTGTGGAAAACTGCTAACTACCTCTTGCTGTCCTCTAGCCTCGAAGTTGAGGGATAAATGTCACTGTATGTTCTTTACTTCCAATCAACTGTTCGGTTTTGGCCTATTTTTCTAGAAAGCCTTCCCCGACTCTTTTTCACCCTGTGAGAAACTCCTTATGTTCTTCTCCATCACTGCATGTGTCTTTGACATCTGTCTTCCCCATGGATGGCAAGGTCTTGAGGCCAGGGACTGAGTCCTGTTCATCTTTGTTTCCCTGGCGTCTGTCACATGGTGGTTCCATGGTTGGAGCTGAGTGAGACCATGAACTATGAGTCTACTTTCTTTGACCTTAGGAGATGCTTACTTTTTTTTTTTTTTTTTTTTTAAATAATGTGCCATCTAGCTTCTTGGTGATAGATTCATTCCTTCTGCTTGGTACCTCCCGGCTTATTCTGTTCTTCTTTGTGCTAAAACTACCCTTTAGAAGTTCCAGAAAGACTCTTTTTGTTCTCCTATACGGCAGTTTGGAGAACGGGGACCCATTTACACTTTCTGTAATGTTCAGTATTTCGTGAAATGAGACCACATCCTCATACCACCACGTGGTTCTCAGGCTACAAAATCTGTTGGTCATTTTCCAGTCTGTTCTCACAATATAGGTATTTCAGGTTTCTCCCGCCACATTCTCTGAATCCCTTGGGTTCTCGTCCTGTGGGTCCTTTCTAGCCTCACTGGGTGCAGGTTAGATGACTCGCAGAAGGCGTGCTGGCTGGCCTGCAGATCTAGGAGAAGGCTGTATACACGTGTGCCACCGTCTCCCACGGGAAAGGGGGAAGCAGCTTCCGCATTTGGTAGCTAGGTTCATTAGAGGCTGGAGAGAAACCATAGGCTCGGGAAGGAGCTTAGCTACCAGACACCAAGCTATTCCTGTCTCCGGCCCTAATTACTCTTTCACTCAAGAGAAAGCCGAGCCAACATAGGAAAGTGTTTCTTCTCTTTGCTGCCCTTCACTCTCTTGGGACAGCGACCAGTGCCCAGAAAAGAAAAAGACATCAAACAGAAAAGAAATAACTCATTCAGCACGTTTCAGTCTCCTTGGGCTGCTCAGGGCCCACAGACCCTCTCCGGAGGGAGGGGAGGCGGCCTCCGGCCCGCCAGCCGGCTGCTAACACGGTCCAGGAACGCTGCTTTGTCCCTTTGACTTCCCCGTGTCCTCTGAGGCTAGAAACACTTGCGGTTTGCTACATCACTCTCATTTTATAACTGGTTAGCTGTACGTTCCCTTGTTCCGGACTCTGCCTGAGCTGCTTTTCCTGTGTCTCTTTCTCAGCTAATGGAAAGCTATAAAAATGGAGGCAGTCTGCTAATTCAGGGCCCGGACCACTGCTCCCTCCTTCACCACGCAGCCAAAACCGGCCACGGGGAGATCGTGAAATATATCCTGGACCACGGTAAGTAGGTGCAGCGAGCCAAGGGGCACTTCTCCACGAAGCAACTGAGCTGTCGAAGCGGGCTGTCTCCCCGGCTATCCTTGGAACAGCAGAATTGCTCCCCACCTTTTAGCCGACACCCCTGGCTGCGGTGAAGCAGATGGAACCACAGACCACCGACCCGTGTGGGTTGCTGTGACCCAACGGCTCCTATAAGAATTCTCTTATCAAGGTCTTCAAGGGTAGTGGGGAGCTGATTGATTGAAAAATAAAAGACAAGAACAAATGTGTCCTGACATAAGACACTGGATTGTTTTGGGAAGAGCTTTAAGTTGCCTAGTTGGGACCAGGTACCAAATCCATGTTCATCACTCTGAGGGTTACATGAGCACGGTTTTTTCCCAGCTTTTTGGCTTCTCTCTCTCTCTATCTCTCTCTGTCATTTTTCCATTTGAATCTCATGCATCATTTCAACTTAAGCCACACTTCATTCTCTTTGAAAATACCTGGGACTCTCATGTTTTCCATGGTTAGATAGTTGCTAGAAGTAACAAGCACCTCAGCATCTTTCTCTTGGAAGGCCCCATAAGGGGCATAAACACAGGGATACATCCCAAATCCTGACCATGATTATCAGCTTCCCACATTTATAGGGTTTCTAGGAATTAAGAGCTGGAGTACAGGGCAAAGTCTCCCTGGCTTAGCTGTTTTTGAAACAGCCTCTAGCTCTCCTAGATGTAGGTGCAGAGAGATCCTGGAAGGTTTTCTCTGAGCCTTCGCGGCGAGGCTGTACCATCCAGATTCAGGCTGAAGAAGGTAAGTGTATTAGTAGACATGCACATTCCTTTTTGCTCCTCTTTTTTTTTTTTTTTTGAGAGAGAGAGGGAGTGCATGAGAGAGCATGTATGCATGAGGGAAGCAGGAAGGAGAGAGAGAACTCAAGCAGGCGCTACGCTCAGCACGGAGCCCAGCATGGCGCTCCATGACCCTGAGGTCCTGACCTGAGCTGAAGTCAAGTCACACGCTTAACCGACTGAGTCATCCAGGCGCTCCGCTCCTGTTTTTATTCAGTTCAGCCAACATGTCTTGTAGTTAGCAAGTATTTGCGGAGTGCTTAACAGGAGCTACCTGTTACAGACCAGTGTGTACACACACACACACAGACACGATAGTCACTATTTTTAGGCAGTTAAGGCTAAAAAAAACATATAATCTAATGCAGAATTCAATTGAAAACACCTCTACAGAACTGTTTATGGAGCTGCAAATCATCTGTGGCCAGATTTAACCTCCCATCCTCCCTTACCCTCTGTCTTCTTCAGTTGAAAATGATGAGCTTACCTCCTCAGTATCCTGAATTACTGTCCCACCTACAATCCCCTGGACCTTGGCTTTTATATTTTGCTTTGGTTCTGGGTCCTCAGGTTGATTAGCAACAATAATTCCTTCTATTTGCAAGTTCTTCAACAACAACAGTTTCCCCCTTTCTAAGCCTAAGTATGATCTGTGCAATATTTGGGACATACTTACACTAAAAACAAAACCAAAACTCCTCTCCTCAGTTGCATGCCCCCAGGGGCATGAGTGATGAGACATGGGATGATATTAGTCTAAACCATAGATTTTCACTTCTCCCACTTTTTCCACGGCCTTAAATAACAGGGCCTCTGAAAGGTTGCGGTTTCAAACCCCACCTGTGGTTTGGTGCACGCGTCCGTTGCCCCGCGGTGTATCAAGCTGGTATGTTACTCTCTCAGTGCCGTAACCAAAGCCTGATGTTCCAGTACTAAACTCCTTTCTTTTCCATCCCCAGCATCTCTTGCAAAGGGTGAATCACACAATACAGCTCTCTATCCCTGTCAAAACGGAAGGACAATAAAGCAATCTATTAATTTGGGGGGGGGAGGTGGCTGTTTGTTTTTTCAGTTTTTTGGGGGGAAGTAGATTTTACAAATTAGTTGGTTTAATATTTATGATAATGAGAAAAGCAAGTGGAGATCATCTCACCTCTACTTCCCTCATAGGCAAGCAGTTCCCACAGTCACGGTCACGGTCACAGTCACGAGAGGCCTCTGATTCCCTCCCCGCCTCAGCAGGGTCTCTCACTGACCAGTACATACCTGAGAGAGAGACTGGAGATACGAAGCACACTCCATCTTTCTGTGCGAAAATAAAAGCTCACGCTGCTCTCCAGTCCAAGAATCAGGACAGTTTTAAGGGATGGTAGTTTTTTAGCCTTTCTGTGCTATAGTCAAATAGTGGGAACTAACTCGTTGTTGATTTCTTACTGAAACCAGCATTTATCAACCTACTAGGCATGGTCGATTTCAGCCTGAACGCTGATCTCCATATTTCTACTGACTCAGGAGTATTCCTGAAGCTCTCTTGACATGGCCCGCCTACGTCAGCAGGTTCCTCAAGAAGGCAGCGCTTCAGCTGCCCGGTTTTCATTGCTGCCGTTCGTTTTAACCTCTTTGGTCGCTGATGACAATTTGTATTAGCCTGTGCATGTGGAGACTGCAAACTCTTTTTTGCAGAAAAATTTGTCTCTTTTAAATGATAGACACCCCTGTAAATTATAGTGTTCTCGGAGGGAGGGACAAGCTCCTGGACAAGCATAACCCTCTCCCTGCTCTGTAGCCATCCTCTTAATGTGACCCCTGCTCCGTGAAATAATCTTTCCTAATTTTATGTCGTGGCAGCTCTAGAATCCCCTTGGTCTGACAAGGAAAACAGCCTTTTCCAAGAGGCCTCCAGGAGGCCAGGGTTCGGAATGTACAGCAGCTGTGACAATGTGTTTATAAATAGCCTCAGATTTGCGGTAGACAAGTCTGATCCATTTGAATTCATGTAAATGGGAAAAGAGTACAATTTTACCTGGTGCCAAAGATGGAGAGGGACACTCCTCGCCAATCTCCAGTGCTGCAAAACTTTAAAAGTTTTAGTTTCTCTCTCTCTCTCTCTTTTTTTTTCCCCCTAATCCGGTTTAAGTCTTTCCTGTGGCTTCACATGATATAAATCGTAAAGTTTGTTCAAAGACCTGATGATCAAGTTGCCTTCTTGACAAGGGTTCTGAGAAGTCCGTGGGCCCCTTTCAAGGGGCCTGCGAGACGAGGGGCTTCTTTGTGCCCTGCACCCTTGCTCAGGTGGGAGCCCCTCTCCCCTCTGCTTTGTCCCCCTCTTCACAGGTCATTTATGGTGAGCAGTGGGACCCACAGTCAGGACGACGCCCCCCCTTTCCCCCAGGCTCCACACTAAGCAACGTCTTTCTCATCTAAGCATCTTTTAAAACGGGGCTGTGGGCGAGGGGCGGGAGCGTATCGCAGGCTCTGAAAAGCCACAGGCGGCTTGAATTTTTTCTGTCCTGCATCTTCTTTGGGACTTTCTCTCAAATGCACAGCCTGCTGATTTCCTTTATGAAAAAACTGGAATTTGGGCCTCGGGAGGGTTGCGGAGAGAATGGAGGAGGAAGGGAACTCAAATTCCACCAGGACAGCGTGGAGAGGGAAGGACCCCGAGGGGGTTCCAGCCCGGGTCCCCCAGTGGTTCCTGCTTTTCAGCTCCTTTCAACCATATTTTCTGCCCACTCCCTCCTCCTTCTTTGTGCCTCTCCGAGAGACTTTTGTGTTGCTTTAGGCTTTGACCACCCTGCACATTGTGCTCCTTTGTTTTTATTCTCCGGCTCCCACCCCTGGGCCCCCCTACGGTGTGTCCTGATAGAAATCTCACTCATGCATTTCCTTTTTGATTTCAATGGCTTATTTTGTCTTCCCCCATTTTCTGTCTCTAGTCTTTTTTTTTTTTTTTCTTTTTCTTTTTCTTTACCCCCCTTTTTCGGCCTCTGGTCCCCGAGAGAAAGGACCACCATCCCGCTGGGACAGGATGATGGTGCTGTTAGAATTCCCAGTGCCAGCTCGCCCCACATCTGTGCGGCTTTTGTCCCGGGGCAGAGGAGGATTTGGAATGGTCTGCTGGCAGCGTCAGGGAGACTAATGGGAAATGAGTCCGGGGACAGAGAGGCCGTGGGGAGGTGGAAGGAATAGCAAAGGGGATTTGGATGCCTTGGTGTGGGAAGCAAACTAAAGCATGCACGTGACGGAAGACATATCCTATAGGATAAAGGATACAGGGACGGTGTTGAAGACTGGGTTGCTCCAGCAAGAGCTGGGGCGTCCAGTGAGCACCGGCCAGCACACTTGCAGTTTGGAAAGCTTGACTGCCTAACCTCTCGTTCCATTTCCCATGTTGGGAGATTGGTGAAGTCTGGCTTCCTTTTGCATTTCCTGGCTTTCCCCCCAATACTGATGTGTCTCTCCTCTTAGTACCTTCCCCCCTTATCTTTCAGACTGTTTCCTATATAGCACAGTCTTTGGAATCCATGTTACATTTGTGGATCTTTCTTTGAGGAAAAACGAGGATGCTGGCTGGGATCCACATTGATTTTTAAATGTTTTCATTCATTCATTAAAAGAAGTCAATTCTGCCCCCGTGAACTTTTGAGAAAAAATTTTACAGCGATAGCCACTGCTAACTCTTAGGGTTCAAATTGCTTTGTTTGCGTTAACACATTTAATTCTTAAAACAATCCTCCATCGTGAACGCTCTTATCTCCTTCTGGCAGAGGGTGACAGCTGAAGCACAGTGGTGTTAGGCTACTTGCCAAGACCCGTATGTAGTATATGGTCTCTGCCCACCATAGTTCCAAAACCCGGTGAGGGTCGATCGATAGAAGTATTACATGCAGGGTTCCCGTGACAGCTGGTGCAGAGCTGTACGATCGATCGTCTGCCTCTGAAAGTTTCATGGAGAAACGTGCACACGTGTCCCTTCGATCGGGACTGGACCGTTGTTTTCTGGTGTAGGTCAGGTGCAGGGCTGAGTGTGGACATTGTAGTAAACCCTAGGAGGGACGGAGAACCAAGACGTCCTTTTACATTCAGGGAATACACGTGAGCTCACAGCTCACAGTGTCGTGAAATTTCTTCCAGTTCCCTAAGGGAGATGGCATGATATCCACAACCAGACCATATGCACACCTAAAATATACAATAAGCCCTGCGTCCGCATATTCAGCATGGATAGAAGTTGGAAGAATTCCATCCTCTTTTCTTTCTCTTGGGCTCTCCCTTATGAGTGAGACTCAAATTAACTTTCCAAAAATCCTAGATGCTATTTTTTTGGAAATACTTTTTCCTTTAAAGAGACTTTAAAGAGACTTTGTGAGGGCTGTGTGGATTCTTTTGGGTGTCTCTGGCCAAACCGGAAGATTGGAGAATCCACGCTACTCACCTGCACGGGGCAATACTATAAACAGCACAAAATGCAACGGAAGGAGCTCCCAGCAGGTCACGTACAGGAAGGGAAGCTCCAGCCTGTTCTTGGGCGGCACTTGGCACTTAGTTAAGCCTCTTCTCATTTCCTCCTCGGAACCCCCTCTCGCCGGCATTATGCAAACACAGTTATTTTCAAGCAGCTTGAGAAATTATTAGAAGAGGTGTCCGTGCTATTAAAAGCCGCGCCGGACCCCTCCTGTCATCGGTTCACTGCTATCGTTGCCCGTTCGTGGGTGATTTGCCCGACAATGTTCAAAACGTGCTGCTCTCTTGTGATTACATAGATTGACAGGAAGAGGAGGAAACTTTGGGTTAATTAAGTCCGTCATCCCAGAGCCTGTTCCACTCACGAAACCTATAATTGGAGTTTTGTTAGGTTTTAATTAAGAGAAAGAATATCTCATTTTAGGAGCAGCACCGCTTCCTCTCACCTCTGTCAGCCTCCAAGGACTAAAAGGAGGGAAGGGGAAAGTGAGAGGCAGCTACAGGCATGCGGGGCGCACAGACCGGAGAATCAGTCTCTCATGGTTCGGGGCTGGCTGCGTTTATGGGGGTTTTTATAAAACACTCGGGGAACAAGGACTCTTCTCTTCCTCGTCCCCACTTCCAGAGTGTCAAACGATGATGGTTTTAGCACAGATTTAGCTGGGCCTGCAGCCTCTCTCCGACAGGACTTGGTGGTATGGACCCTCCAGCCATGGGTGCGGCTCTGAGGGCTAAGGGGAGGAGCGTGCGGCCTCTGGTGCCTGAACAGGCTTGCACTCACAGGGGCTGGCGGAACGGAGCTGCCATGAGTGCCCTGGGGCTGGGTTGCTCCCGTTCACGGAGCTGCTTTCCAAAGGAATGGCTCCAGAGGTTCCCTCCAGGTGGCCGGCACCCTCCCTCGCCCTCTGTGAGGACCGCTGGACACTGTAAGCACTCTTGTTCTTGACCTTGTGGAGAAATCCTCGCCAGCCATTGACGGGGTCTGGAGCACTGGTTCTCGGGACATGGAATCTGAGTCGACAAGTAGCTTCAGAAGTCAACGGAGATAAATGCAGAGCCCAGGACACTCCCTCCGTCCACGGATGCTCCGCATCTCAGCTTAGTGTAATCTGCTTCCGGCGGAGAGTAGGACCCTTCAGATCCAAACTTCAGGCATGGCATGCAGCGGCCCAGCTCCCATTTTAAACATATGGCTTATATGAACTTACGAAACCGCACAACAGTCCTGATAAATACTATCAATGCTTCTTTATCGTCCTTGGCCATTGAGAGACTAAGAGTAAATGAACTTGCCCAAGATCCAGTAAGTGCCAGGTAGAGCCCGAATTTGGAAGCAAGGAGGTTCAGCTCCGGTACCCATCGCCACACTGTACCGTCTTGCCCTTCCGTGGGTGTGTGTTGTGGGTATTATCATTCATGCTTCCTTAGAACCACAAGACTGAGGAAAAATAAAGGAGTTAAGTCTTTGCTAAGTCCTTAATGTAGGATGGGTGCTGGAAAAATACTAAATATTCTTCCACGGCAGGGATTTGGTATAATTCATTTGGTATAATTCATTTGGTATAATTCATTTTGGTATAATTCATTTAGGCCTGAAAAGCAAATACATAATACAAGGGTGGAACCAAGTCCGTGTCATGGGAGCGCAGAGAGGGGAGAGAGTCTTTCTGTAAAAGCTGGTCTCTGCAGAAGGCCTGTCACAGACTGGGCTTCCCAGGATGGGTAACATTTAGGTGTGTGGCTAAAAAAGAGAAGGTTGTTCTGGATCAGGACAGTGGAGGGAATAAGCTCTGCGAGCTGGGGAGAGCCCGAGAGACAGGCTGGTGATGGCACAGCTACCCGTTGAATCGATATAAAAAAATGGGACCTGGAGCGAATTGAGGAAGGTCGGTTCCAGGTGAAAGACCGCTGACCTTCGCGGTTGACCACTTGGGAGTGAGCAGTCAGTACGCTGAATCGGAAACCTGGAAATCCGAATGAAAAGAGAGATTTTCATTTTTCTTAGTAACTGTGTCGGTATGCTCATTACGCTCCAGGCAGAGACCAATTAGGAAGCCTAATTTGTCAAAGAGGACAAAGGGAAGAGGCGAACAGGGCAGAGGGTATGAGGGAAGAGTCACGTGGCCTAGACGGCCAGGAGATGTGAAAGAAGAGGCAGCTTCTCGGATGACCGGGAGGATGGTGAAGGTCCCGCAGCACCTCGGTCATCCTCTTGCCCAGTGACTTTCCATGGTTGGAAAGTCCTAACCTCTTCCCTTTCTTCTTTTCACGTAATAAGTAATCACATAAGCACATTTCCAGTGATAATGATACCTGACAAGACAGTCAGGAAATCAACAGGGTCCTACTTCTAAAGACTAGAATGCTCAATACCTAGAACTGCGTTCGGCACATCCAAGCCCATTTATTCATTCATCCAAACAAACATGTAAGCGTCTGCTTGGTCCCAGGCTCCATGCCAGGCACTGAGGAAGGACGCAGTGGTAAACAAAGCATAGGCCACAGCTTCAAAGGGGTTTACCGGAGTCTAGTTGGACAGAGAGACAAATCAGCAGGTGGTTTTATTACGGTTTGAATGTCATGATCGCTAATTACATAGCCCTTCCCATCTAGGACAATCTCAATTTGGATGATGAATTATGTCACCCTCCCAATTAGAGGACAAGGGTTAGTGTCCAAAGTGAGGGGGCATATAGGCCGAACATTTAATGCAGAATTCCGAGTAGAGATTGTAGAGGGCTTTATGGGAAATGTGTCTCAGCTGATACCGGCAGACTGATTAGAGTACAGGAGGGCTGGGGAGGGCAGCAGTGGTGCAGAAGGTAGAAAGGTGGCCATTCCAAGCGTTGTTGGCAGATTGAATGATTTAATTGTTGAGCAAATAGAATATCATCAGTGCACACACCCACTGGACATTTCCGTTTCTAAGGAAGCATCTATAACCATTCGGTGTTTATACATAACATTTCTTCTAGGTCTTTGAAGGGAAATTTTATGAAGAATATAATTTTACTCTGTTTCTAGAAGATAGATATTGGACTGGATGGTATCTATGGTATCTTGTAGCTTTAAAATCATACTGTATAAAAGCCCATCTCAAACAATCTGCCGCTGGGGAATGATAATCCTTAAAGCCCACCAACGTGTCCCCGTCCTCCCAAAGTAACCCTTTAGTTATTTCTCACTTATTCCATTCTGATGGATTTTATTTCTTCGACCTGGTTGAAAGCTGTTTTAAAAGCATAGCCTGTATCATCCCATGCATATTGGTCGGTGGTGGTTGGGAAGTTGGCGAGTGGGAATAGAGAAAACCTGTCTTTTCGGGGGGCAGAGCGGGGGAGGTGGACCTATTATCCCTCCCACCGAGTGACTCTACTTCATTCACCTTTCCAAGGTGTTTTAATTCTGTGACTATAGATTTTTTGTGTTAATGGTTAGTTTCTGGATTTATTTTTGATGGGTCTTCCTTTCCTCTTCTTTAGGACCTTCTGAGTTATTGGATATGGCAGACAGCGAAACGTGAGTGTTGCCTTTGTTACATAGTCTAGATTATTTTCTTCAGAGAGTATTTGGAGGAGAAGGTAGTCTATAGAGCCTACAACAGATAATTTAAATGTCAGTGGTAAGAAGTTCACTTTCCATTGTATTTATAACCAGGCAGGGCTAATCTTCTCAATCAAGAATCACACAATAAAAATTGATGACAAGAATCATAACGACTGCACGCACAGTCGTCGCTGTTCATCATTTAGAGCTTTCTATGCGCAAGGTAGTTTTGCACAGTGCATCACAGACTGCTGAAAAGTCTAAATAAATACATCTACCTTTTTTATTTACTTTTTCTCAACTGGGGTTTGTGAGAAAATTACATCCTAATACCCTATAGCGTGCTTTGTTTGAAACCTATACTGGGTCTGGAATGCAACAAGGTGTATGCAGCCATTGGAGAATTAAGAATATAGTCATTCCAACCATTTTTATGTTCTGTGGTTCAGATGAGAAACTCTCGTTGAGAAGATCATCCTCTCTGGGGTGGTCCTCAAACTCACGATGTTTGTTTTCAATTTTTTTTATTCCTAGGGAAGCAAAATAGCTCCTCCTCCCCAAGTAGGAACAAAGAAAGGCTAACTGTCTCCCCCTGAAAGCCTTATAGAAAGCACTATAAAACTTCAAAGACATTTGAAAGGAGATAAAAATGGGTGGGGAGGAGCTCAGTAGGTCTGGAGGAGGAAAAGGAGAAAAGAGTAGGATGGAAGCTGAGTGGAAAGGATAGACTTCCATGGTTATGACTGACTAGAAAGGGAAGACACCGTCCATTGTGACAGAGACTTTGTCCGCTCACCCCAACCTATTGGCAAGGTTGTCACTTATGCATTTGTTCTAAGGACTGCATTTGATTTTCCATATGCCTTGGCCTTAAACACCTTTTCAGTATTGGACTCAGAATGGAAATCTCCTCCTCCCTGGACTGCCCCATAGAGGCGGTGGAAATGGCTACTTAGCTTTGCCATCTTCCTGCGGCCAACAGGGGAGAGCTCATGTTCCCAGCTCCCCCAGATGTCCTCGGTGGTGGCCCATGCACTCCCACCTGCCATTCACATGGCCTCAGTAGGTTGGGTGGCTTGGGTTGACCTGATCCTTCCACGTCAAGTCCCCCAGAGACACTCTGCCAAGGGCCAGATGATGGTGTGCCAAGCCCTGCGTTGAGTTGCTGGAAAGGCCTCTGGTCTCCCATGCCTGCCCCATATGTCCCTGATCTGGTGCCCCTATGTTCTGCCTGAACGTGTCCACAGAGGACATTGTTTCATGGGGCTAGGCCCGGTCTCCCGTCTCCCGCATCAGTGTGTTCAGCAGTGCTACTGGGTGTTACCTAAATCCAACGCTAGTGGTTGAAAACAAAATCACTCAGCCTAGTTAACACTGTGAGACAAGCGACTGGTGTCAGATGATTATGGTTTGTTGATGACTGAAGGCATTTTGACACCCCCTCACCCACCTCCCCCGAAGACGCCCAGCCCCCGGTCTCCGCTACGGATAGGGAAGGAGGCGGATGAGCACAGAACCCCAGCAGGAAGGATAGGAAGCTACCCTCACCCCCTCCCTGCCGCCTCCGCCCCCACTCTCACCCCTGCCCCCAACCCCTTTATGGGTGGTTTCCCATTTCATCTTTGATTTAGGGGTGAGACCGCACTGCACAAGGCTGCCTGCCAGCGGAACCGGGCTGTGTGCCAGCTTCTGGTGGACGCGGGAGCATCTCTGAGAAAGACGGACTCCAAGGTAACTCGAGGACTGAGGGCAAACATCCTCCCGCCGGGCACGATCGCTGGCCCCATCGCCTTCACTTGTGCCGGCAGCAAAGGCATCCTTTCTGTGCTTATGGAAGTGCCTGGGGCTTTGGAAAAAGGAGGAAAAAATAAAGTGCTTCATTTAGAGAAACTGTAGTTTAAATGTATAAGCACAAAGGGGAAGGGTGTGTGCTTGCCTATGGGACTTTATAAACCTCTGAATGTGCTGGCCTTGGGACTTTGGGGTTGTCCTGCCCCCCCCCCCCCCCCCCCCCCCCGGCCAGCAGCCAAGTTGTGGGGAGGTGAGGTTCAAAGCCCTGGGAAAGGGGTAGAAGACACCGGCCTGCTTTGGAATTTCTCCTTCAGCGACTTTATCTAGAGTAGCTTCCGATCTGTGATTTCTGTGGCCCCGCATCTGGGTGTCCAGGTCATTAGCTGTCTCTGTCAGGGTGGTCAGCCAGAGAGAGGGTTACTGCCTTAAATCTGGTGCCTTTATGTTGGCTTTTTATTTTTAAAAAAGTTTCTTTCTACTTATTTTCGTATATTTTTCCCTAAAAGTTAACCCCTGAAGTTAGGGTGCGAATTTCATCAATGCGGAAACTGAAACCAAAAGAGAGCTCTGTGCCCTGAGACCAGGAGCTGAGCCTGAAGCCAACCTCAGCTCTTTTGAGCCCCAGCCCAGCAAATGAGTCGTTCTCACGTGGGGACAGAGCACTCCCCGGATCCAATGGGATGGAGGAGGCAACAAAGCAATAAAGTGGAGTTTTCTCCCATGGTTTGCCTAATGTCTTTGTCTTACAGTGGTCCTCTGGCATCGGGACCTGAAGCATGGTTGGTTTCCCTGCAGCAAAAGGCATGTCAGTCTGGATTTAAAGCGTGTTCCTATCTTGAGGGCAGTGAGGCCAGAAACTGATAGTGTGACCTACATGCCGACCTTGAGGGAAAGATGCCCACAGGTAGAGGTCGGGTGTCAGGAGAAACTCCACTCAGGAGATCTGAGATTAGGCTGTACTGGGAGTCGTGCTTTTACAGAAAGCACCAAGGAAAGGCCTGGAAGCTGGAGCAGAGGAAGAGGTAAAGCTCAGTGCAGCCCCAGGACTGTAGCCCAGGAGAAGGGACGGGGTGGGGGGCAGAGGGGGGGACAGTTAATACAGAACATCGGTACCACAGAGGAGACCGAGCAGCTCTGAGAAACCATCCTGGGTAGACGCGAAGAAAGGACAAACCGTTTAACTGTAGAGAGTTGCAGAGAAGAATTTTAACATAAAGATGAGGGTTTCATTAAGCTAAGGCAGTGTATAACCTAAGTTTGGAGCCGATGAATGTAGCCGAGGAACACAGACCTGTTCCTTATAGGACTTGAGCCCCACGAGACCTCTTGAAGTGACGAGCACCTGCTTTGGTCCATTTTCCCCCGGGGTGTCCTACAACTGCAGTGAGCACCATAAAATAACTTTGTCTCCCACATGGACCTCTTTTCCTTCTAACCCAGTTCTGAGCCAGCAGCACTGCCTGATTCTCCACGCTCCCCGCAGCCACCAGATCCCTGCTCTCCAAGGGAGGTCCCTGGCTGCCTGAGTTCCTCGCTAGGGCTGTCGGACATGCTAAGCTGTGTCTGTTACCTGTCTGGTTAGCTAAGTGGGTGTAGGGTCATTTGAAACCGAGGAGCAGCTAAGGGCTCCGTGGGATATTCTTCCCAGATGATATTTGCGCTTAAACTCTTCTTCGTGTAACCCGATGGAGAAACACCAACCCTCTAGGCAGGATTGGGGAGGCCTCGGTTTCAGGGAGGTTTGGCTTGGCTGGGCCAACTCCCCGCACAGGGTGGCAGTTGTCTACTTAACCATGCAAAGGACTGCTCTTACCTCAGGAAATCAAAGGAAAAGAGGAGCAATGGGAAAGAGACAAAAGACTGGGCAGGACACCAGGCCCCGGAGCAGACTCGTCTTGTTTATCTTTCTAAGTTTCTGAATCAGATAAATGGGCTCCACATTCCTTGAGATTGTGTTCTCTTTTGTTGAGTGTGTGTGTGCTTTTTCCCAAAACACCGCTTCCTTATTTTTATGATTATGAATATAGTGCATTCTTATATAGAAAACTCTAGCAATGCAAAGAATATCTAAAAAGATTAAAATCATGAGAAATCTCACACTCTATGACCTATATACTATTAACATTTTAATGATCTCTCTTCACATGTAGGTATGCCTGTTTTTCTCTCTCATTTTTTTTTTTAAGTCAGCGAAGTCCTACTGTTTTTTCATGCTATTGTAGAATGCTTGTGTCTCCCAACGTTGTGTTCTAGAAGTCTTACCATATGAAATAGTCTACGCTTCATCCTTTCGGGAGATCTGTTAATTTTTCCATTTTGTAATTTTATGCTAAGTTAAGCAGAACATGATAATTATGACTGGATCTTTTCCTAGATTTTTTTTTTCTTTTTTGGAGAGAAGCAATGTCTTAAGAATTTTCCTTGATGTGGAATAGTTCCTTTAAAAACCAACTCAAGGGCCACCTCGGTTCACCTCTCTGAATACCTGGGAGCTAGTAATTCCAACTTCATTAATATTGAAGACCAGATAGTCTATTAATACTGTAAGCAAGATGTAAAAACTTCCTGTAGGAACTTCAAGCTAGCAGTTCGATATTAAATCCCAGATAAATAAGTAAGATTTTAGAAAGAATCCAGAGCCACTGTTACTTTCCTTTTTTCCTCTACCCACTTAGCCTTGTAAGCCGCAGGGAACAGGCTTAATTGAGCTTGACACTCGCCATTGCAGTGACTCAGATGGAGGCTGAGAAGCCTGCAGTAATTTTTGTAATACTCGTGTGCACTTATACATGGAGCTGTTTCTTTGGTACAATGACCATGCCTCCATCTTTTTGAATTTAATATCACTTTTTAAATAGATAAAGCCATATCACTGAACA
Source organism: Mustela lutreola (assembly GCF_030435805.1). Taxonomy (NCBI): domain Eukaryota; kingdom Metazoa; phylum Chordata; class Mammalia; order Carnivora; family Mustelidae; genus Mustela; species Mustela lutreola. Next base: position 186,583,909 of record NC_081293.1, on the reverse strand, counting down.
AAAATTAGAAGACTCAGGGAGCGTTCGGTAATATCTTTATGCACGCAAAAGAATGGAGGCCTTCCTTCCTTCTACTACTGAATTCTATCTGTTGACCTCCTTCGAGATATATCATGTGGGTGTATCAATATACATACGGCTTTAGAGTAGGCTGCAAGAAATGATACAATCTTTTAAGATGATGTAGAAGAACATTGCATGACATAAATTTTTGATAAATATATCAAATCCACTTAATAAAGTGAAAAAAGTGTGTTATATAATAGGATGTAAACAGAGTATGGGTTTTTTTTTTTAACTTTTTTTTTTTTTTTTGAGAGAAAAAGTGCAAGGGGGGAGGGGTGGAGGGAGAAGAAAAGAGAATCTTAAGCAGACTCTGCACTCAGCACGGAGCCCAACATGGGGCTTGATCTCAGAGCTCTGAGATCATGACCTGAGCTGAAATCAAGAGACAGATGTTTAACTGATTGAGCCACCCAGGTATCCCATAGTATGGTTTTCTGTTTATAAAAATTTTCTGTGTAGAGCCATAGAAAAAGACAAATTGGCTACTCTGTGGAAGGTTAACGGCGGTTAATTATCTTAGTATAGTATAGGAATTAATGGTGATTTTTATTTTCTTCCTCAAAATTTGTGCTTTTCCAAGTTTATTTAATCAATATTTATCACTTTTATAGTCCAAAATTGACTCTCTTTTTGGAGAGATGAGATATTCTGAATTGGAAAAACTTAACTGAAGACTTTGAAACCAGCAAAGAAACCTTTTTAGATCATTTACAAGGATCTGGTCCTCTCATTGTCTGCTTGCTGCTTCCCAGGGTTTAGCATCATGGAAGCGTCTGGCGTCAGAAGTCCAAATGCCTACTTCCTACTTTTCTGTTCAGTGATTTCTCTTGCCCTTCTCCCAGAAAGAATTGGGGTTCCCAGACTCAGGGTGCCACACCATTTCCTGCTGTGGACTCAGTTTCTCTGAACCCCACTTTCCTCAGCTGTAAGCCCCACCTGTCAAGTGATCTTGCCTTTCTCTCGAACTTACCTACCTCATGTGTTTAATGTGGCAATAGATTTGAAAGTGTCTTGTCAACTCTAAAACCATAAGCATGGAAAAATCCTTTAGTGAGTGAACTTTGAACACCTCTTTGATTTAAAAAAAAAAAAAAATCTCATTGCAAGTATTTATGTCTCTTTCCTTCCCATTGTCACCTTTAGGGTAAGACACCTCAAGACAGAGCCCAGCAGGCTGGAGACCCAGATTTGGCTGCTTACCTAGAAAGCCGCCAGAACTATAAGATCATTGGCCATGAGGACCTGGAAACTGCTGTTTGACCCTGGTAGATCGCAAAGAGAACCTGAGCAAGTGTATCACCTGTGCCCTCCCGGCAATTGGGCAGCTCCCCTGGAAGAAGCTGTTGGAATCCACAAATATGTCTTTCTCTGCAAGAATCTAGCTGAGACCATGCCACCAGTTGTTAAGGGCTACCAGACATGCAACAGAACATGATAGCCCACTGAGGAAGAGGCAGGATACCTGGAGATTTGTGGAATACACATTCCACAAAATTTGATCCTTATTGCTTCCAGCAAGTAGCATGAACTGCTGTGTTCACCTGTATAATTTATTTTCGAGATTCACAGGATGTTCATACAAATGGCACTGCTCCCTCCTCCACCATGCATTCACGATTCCTCCGTACTACACAATTCTACTGCAACTACCCACCATTCCAAAAAAAAAAAAAAATACGATCTGCTGTCTTTACACTCAGTCTCTGAAGACCACAAGACACTCTGGAGGTCTCTGAAAGCCCTCTGGATGTCCTACAAAAATGCAACTGTAAAGCTGCTCCCATTTCCAAGACGAAATATACCAAGACTATTAGTGATTCTTTGCATGTCTCCCCTCCCTCGTCCCTTTTCATTCTGTAGGAGCTGGGACGTGCCACATGGATAATGTCTACGTGTGTGCTGTATCTCTAAGGTATGGCGAGGTGGCATGGGAGGGAACCCGGGGGCTGGCCCTGGCTGCAGGGATGTTGCTGATTGCCACGAAGGACTGGTTCAGCTTGGGCTGTTTGCACAACCCCATACTGCCTACGTGTAGCCATCTTTGCCTTTTGCTGTGATAGAGACGAGCAAAGGATTAAATGAAGGCCCACGGCTGGTTTGGCAGAATCACTGGATTTTAAGTGCTGTTGAAGTTGCTGAGCAGAAAACCATGTGTGGGGACTGTGGTTACAGGAAATGGAGCACTGTGACAGCATTTGCTTCTAGACTTTCTCGAGTGATAATAGAAAGCAGGCTAATTGACTTGAAATAAAACAGCCAATGCAAAAGTAGCAACATATGTCAAAATAACTCACTTAAGCGAGAACACAGTCACTGGCATGTTGCACGGAGGCAAATAAGTAGAGACTCTTGGGTGTAGTGGTGAGAGGGGTCCCGTTTTAGGTTTTCCTTGTAAGTGTTTGGTTTTCATTACCCCGAGTAAGCCTTATCCCAAGGACAAAGCCTTGTTTTATGAGTTCCACTGCCGGATTTCCAGGATGGCTGGGTCTTCCCGATGGACGCTTCACCTTTTACTTGTCAGGGCCCAAGGTCATGCCTGATGGCACTGCAACCCCATTTCTTACATATGGGGTAGTCTAATTTATTCTTTTCTCTGTTTCTCCCTACCAGGAAATTCTTAGTAAAAACCCACTGTGGGAACCCTAACCAGAAATGTGTCTTCTGGCATTGGAATTACAACTTTGAATCCCACCGTAGATCACTTTATACTTACTGGTCCCTCTAGTAGAGACTCTGTGATAACTACTAGAGCAGGAGGAAAGGGCTCCTAACTTTCAGTGAACATGTCTACTTGACTTGGGCAGAAGTCAGAAATGAAAGTGGGTGATCCAGGGTTGTTTCAGACTAAAACTGATGTCTTCTGAGCTTTCTTCCATTTTGTTCTTAGACATAAGCAAAGTGCTTTCCTAGCGTCTCTGCATGTGAACATGTAAATGATTGTATTTCCACTTTCACTTTAAAGGTCCAGAGGTGACGCATTGCTTACCTGAATCGCATTTTGGTCACATATCATTTTGAGAGGACACATAGGAAAACTGTATTAAGAAGAAATAGCTTCTCTGGGGATGGGGGTAAAGGATCTCTTTAGCTGTTTCAAAATCAAATTATTGGTGTCATTTCTAGCTGTGGAAGCATAGGTTGGTTATGAGTTATCTATTTCCATCTATCAGTGTTTGCGATGGAATTATCTGTTGGGTTTTATGCTGAGGTGAGGAAGATGGCAGTAGATTGTCTCCAGAAACTGGAAAAAAATAGGCTCCAGGAGAATTTAATCCCTGGGCTTCATCTGGGAGTTTTCCAGTTGGTAGGAATGTCAAAGAGAGGTGGTGATGACAGAAATATAGTCCTTGAAACAGACTGGAATCTGGCTTTGAATGGTGCCTTCCCTTCCCTAGATTGAGCCAAATAGTTGGCCACACAGTTGCTTACCCAGATCCCATCTCTGGGATGAAGGACTGTTTTCACCAACTACCATCTCCTATTTCTTTGTGATGTTTCAAAGCAGCCCAGAGAGAATTTATGGTATAGATGGCTACAGGCCAGTTTAAATAGGTCCAACTGAAGTCACAGTAAATTCCTGGTATGAAATAGATAAAGTAATGACTACTGTAGGGGTTCTTATGCATTTGGAAATCACTCCAAGCTCCCCCCCCCCACAAAAGAGTTCTGCATTATGGATGGGAAACTATGTACAGCCAAGGCAAATATCTTTTTGAAAAAGCAAAGACCCTCGGGACTTGGGTTTTCCAACAAAAGAACATCAAAAATGAACAGAACGGATACATAGTTAATGGATTCAATATTAAACCTACCTTCTGTAGCATTTCTTAAAGTCCTGGCCTTCAGAAGGAGCTGGGGCCATATGCTCCAGGAGTTTCCAGCTCAGCTCAAGCATATAGTATCCCCTTTAGTGGGCCATCAGAAAGGGCAGAAACCAGTGGTCTGGCCCTGGTCTATATCTGGAAACCCACAAACATTTAAAGGACATAAAACTGTATACTTACAGGAATACCATTTTCCACAAACCCTCTCAGGACAGGGCTGGCGCGTGGCTGGCTTAGCTGCCCGTTGTCCTCTGTGCTTGGCTCTGAAGAGCCCTTCGTGGGCAGATGCTTTCTGCTTGGGGCTTCCATTTGTGGATTTCGGTTGATAGGGAGGAGTGTGAGAAATGGAAAGTTACTTCAAGACAACAGGAGAGAACCTTCAGGTCATTATTTTCAGAACCACATATTCCGAAAGTACACATTTAATGGAATAGAACCTGGTTTAGAACCCAGCTTCCCCCAGTGAAGCTGTGCTTTATCACATTCAGGGACTGATAGAAAACAAAAACAAACAACAGCAACAACAAAAGAAGCCAAGAAGGAAATAAACACCTAAAACCGATGCAACTTCTGAAGAAGAGAAATTAGCTGGCAACTGCATGGCCATGATGTTAGTGACTGCTGATAGAAAGCCCCCACACAATCCCTGGCTCCCTCATGGTGGGAGCTCACCTCATGGTGGCTGGCCTTAGCACGTAAGCGGATGTGTTGGCGTTGGGAGATACAAGCAGTCTGCATTTGGACCTTGTAATAGTTTCTTTGCCTAAAGGATTTCTGACATTCATTTCCTAGACTTCTCATAATATCCAGGTTTTATAATAATGTTTTATTTTTTTTAACATGTCAATTTTATTTCAAATATATAGATTTTTTAATCATAAAGGTAGAACATGCTTTTTATAGGAAAAAAAAGTTCTAATAGCACAGATGAGAATCATGGGCAAGGTCAAGGTTTCCTCTGTGCTCCTATAGTGGCCTGAGTCCCACTCCCCAGAGATATACAGTGTTAACACTGATCAACATTGTTGCTTACAAGTTATGTCAGAAAGACTCTGTACATACAGCTCCCCCCGCAACACACACACATAGAAATGTATTTATTTGTATACATATGTATGTATGGTATGTATTTATAATATGCTATGCACACTTTATTGTATAGGTTTCCAGTAAACAAAACATTTTAGAAGCATGCTAATCATCTCTCTATGTATAGTAAAGCAAGCAAAGAAAAGCTAACAGGAAATTTTCCTTTATTCTTTGTTGTTTTTACAGCTGCTAAGCTGAGTTCTCTTACTGCAGCCACTCCAATTACACATGGCGTTTGCTATTGCCTGCCTGTGTCATAAAATCCATGACCAAGAGGTCTTATGATTGTTTCGGTTACCTACCATGAAGCACGAGACCTACTTTAGCCCAGAGTCTGGTCTGTGCTATTTTTGGATCACAAATGGAGAGTTTATTTCTCTGTCAAGCTCGTTCCCCATTACAAGGCTGATTTTGCAGGGCTAACACTCCCTACGTTGCCTAATGATATTTAATGCGGGCATGCTGCTGCCAGGAAGGTTTAGGAACTTGGGTACGGGCTGGGGTCTGAGGAGCCTGGCTTCCTTCCTGTGGGAGTAGTTCACGAAAATCACTGAAAACAGTACCATCTTTAATTCATTTATGCTGTTTAAAAATGAGATAGATCATTGTTGAAATAATGCACCATAGCCATCAAATAAAACCAATTGCTCTATTTAAATGGGCTATTTTCAGTTTGGGTAAGAAAAATGTAGAACATGTATTAAATGAGAGACTTTTCTAATTGATTTTAAACACTTGTATAAAATCGCTTCTACCCAGGTCTCACTAGAGCCTTCTCTGAATCGCTCTACTTTATCGTTTTCTGAATTCCGTATTCAGCTGATTGCTGTAGTTTTTTCTCTGTCTGGTCTCTCAGATGGACTTTGGCCCCATCCCTTTCTGTGTCCTGGTCTTCACTGATCTCTAGTCCCTCTAGTTTCTGACCTTGTCAAGAGTCCTCCTGGGCTTCCGACCACCACCTTCAGTCATTTTGTCATACAGACACCCAAATCTTCCCCAGGTATTCCACTCAAGATGGATCAGAATGAAATTACCCTCTGGGACAAGTATCCATTTTGCCTGAAGGACAAATATATGTCCACTGACTTTGATTACCCTATAAAGTTACAACATGCCTTATTCTGAGAAGCCACCTGCCATAGAAGTTTAGCACACATATGTCTTAGTCCTTCCGTAGTTGTCCACAATCATGGTGGCTTCTCCCACATCCAGTGATGTAAATCATGTGTTCCCCTAAATCACCTAGATGACTGGATTAGATACGTGTTATACCCCTAGTGGCCATCCATGGATTTTAGGCTGTCTCCCCAGAGTTTACTGAGAACCCTAAAAATAGGAACCGAGCAAGGAGGAGTGCCCTCAGAAAACCCACTCTCCCAGAACACAGAGCACTGACCCAATCCCAGAAAGAAAGCAGAAAAAAAATAATTCTTAGGCTGTTGAAGCATTGTCATTTAGAGATTTGAATATTGAATGGTATCCTCACGGTAGACAGATTCTAAAGTCTATATATGTATTCAGGCATTCTGCATGCAATCATATGTTCGTGAATCAAGCATACATTTGTATATTTAATCATTTATATGAAAAGTAATTTATCCCTTGCTCTGCTGCAGGCAACATGCTAAGGATCTAAGAATGAAAGCAAGAGCCAAAACTCTTGAGTTCATGGAGCTGGCAACCTAGGAGAAGACAGATTCCAATAGCACATGGTACCAGGGAAGCATGCCCTGGGGAGCCCATCAGGCTTTTACATGCCAGTCACTCTTCAGCCAGCAATCTCTGAGTCCTATGAAATATGAGATGAGAATATAAATATTAAAGAAATTATATTTTGCATTTCTTTTTCCCAAGAGTCTTGGTCCTGTTCTTAAAAATGTATTTGCGACCAAGACTTCAAGATGAGACAGAAATACGACGCCAAAGGGAGCTAAAACTCAGGCTGTTTCTCAAGGATGGAACTAGAAGCAGTAGGCGGAATTTGCAGTGGGTTTTGACTGAATACAACAATGAAGTATAACTATTGTCCTAGAGTGGAGTGGGCAACCTTACAGAATTACACACGTTCAGTCCCTGGGATTGTTTGTGAACGGAGGCTCCCTGACCATCTGGAGGGATGCTGTGATTAGGAACCTTCATATAAGGAGCTGAAATCAGATGCTGTGATTTTTTGAATTTTGGTTTTTTTTTTTAAATGATGAATGGCCGGACTTCATTTTTAAAATTTATGAAAATCTTTGATTTTTTAATGTTTAGAACACCACATTGAGGGGAAAAATCTAAGAGAGAATGACTTTTGGTTCTCATTTAAAATATTATAAACCAACTAAGCCTGAATTTAAGAGCTAGTGCAAAGCAAACATACTCAGTGGTCTAACTTACTCCAAAATGCTTCTGGAAGCATCACGGATTTGGATGAATGTTCTTAGGCATTCTTAAGTCATATTAGAAATTGGTTTTACTATCTGTCCAATGTAAAAAAAAAAAGTGCTGTGATTTGATATTCTCACAATTAAATGTAATCTACAACCACAGAAGAAAATTTTGCCTAAAAGATATTTGGGATCCAAGTGAATGGACACAAAAGACAACCGTGGAAAATGCCTTTGCTTCTGCTACAGTCCTGATAACTGCTAGAGAGCACTCACCCATGCAGAGGAGTTATGGTTCTGAATGTTTTCCAGAGTTTTCCTCTTTTGAGCCAAATGACATCTGAAAGGGATCCCTATATGGTGGGAACAACCGAAGCGATCTTGTTTCTCATTCTTTTAGTGAAACACATATAGCTTTCAAAAGAAAATAGTTGAAATAAGTCAAATGTATACTGCTTACTGTTATTATCCTGTTTATTACAACTTCAGTCATGTTTTAAAATTTTTAGGGTTTTAGCATTTCGATGCCCTTTTAGCATTTCGATGCCCTTGTGACACCTTTGAGCTTCGGTACGAACCCATGAAATGGGTCATGCAGATCATGTTAGGTGAAAAAACCAAATCTTAACACAGTGAATTCAGCTTGCACAGATTCCTATGGTAAATGCTAGAACTGCGGCCAAAACGAACATCTCTGAATGTTACAGACTAACACGTCCACAGTAGATGTTTGCTGAGTAAACTGTTTCTCCCCCACCACCACCCTGCCCACTGCGTTCACTGCTGTTTTACATCATGCAGATTTCCATAGTTTAGAAGGTGTCTCCTTGAAAAGATGACTTAGCATCCCACAGCAAAAGTTGAGTAGAACTAACAAAAATGTGAAGTTAAAAAGTCAAGAGTTTTTGCTATCAGTGGCCTATCAGGTTGGGCAAAGTTCAAGGAGGAAAAAGGTCAAATGTTTTGGTGCCTGGGTGGGTTTCACGAGCCGGTAACACTGAGGATGACTTCCAGGTTTCTCTATGACTCTCAACATTTTAAAGTGTTAGTACTGTCTTCTCTCCTTGGAAGTCACGATTGGAACAATATTTTAGAATTCTGTACCCATAAGTGTTAAAAATGGGCTTGCCATTCAAGACTCCTTTGCTGTAAGCGGGTGGCCATGCAAAGCTATATCTGTCCTACCATCACATGCACAGAGGTCTGATACACCTGTGGGAAGTTCTGCTGACTTTGAAATGGGAAGAACAAACAGACTGGAGAGATCCTTCAATTCCTGCTCTCATCTTTTACAAAGCACCTTGATGGGCAGCTCAGTGACCATGTAGAAGAAGGATGTTTGATCTGGAAAGAAGACAAAGCTAGATCAGGAACAGGAATGTTTGGAGGAGACAGGTGAAGAATGGTGAGATTCAAGTCCTCTAGGGCAGACAATATGCAGAAGAAAGCAAAGACAGAAGAATTCTGAACAGACATGAAAAGGAGGTGACTTTATTACTTCTAGAAGGATTTCTTTTTTTCTTAAACATTACATCCGGAAAAAATGGATGGGGCTTTCTGGGAAACAAAGTGACTTACTAGGGTTTGTTCTAGTATTTCAGCAAAAATTAACCACCAAATGAGGGAACAGGAGAAGGCACTTCCATAATTGTGAGGGAGCTTAGACTAAAAGACTCCTTTGATACTTTCTCATTTTTGATTTCTGTGACTTCAGACCCAAGCAGAACTCATTTAAAGCCCTCAGCCTCTTTAGGTTCCTGCCATGTGATGGCAATTAAAGTTTTTTGTAAAAACACCAGTCATTGCAAATATAGCCTGGATCGTTGAGAAACAGGTTTTTCATGACACCGAAACAATTTGTTTTGCTTATATACACACCTGCATGTGTGCACAACCATGCGTGCACACACACACAGACACACAGAACTCTCTTTGTCCATTGCTAGCCAATTTCCAAATCTCCTGAGTAAGATATGTATTTCTACTAAGGCAGAACAGTCACAGGTTCAATAATTAAAGAGAAAAAAGGCTCTAGTGTTCATTTTCCTACTTTCTACCCATTTGTTGTTTGGGGTATGTGGTTGTGGGTAGGGCTTAGAGAAGGAGCAGAAGATCTCTATTTTCTGGTAAAGAGGTATAGAGGCAGATTTTATAACTTATTGCCATTAAGTAGGACTTAGTCTTATATCACTAGGCTGGTGTTGCTATGTTTGTGGACTATAGTTTTCTTTTAAGTCCATTTTTAAAATCTTTTTTAAAGATTTATTTATTTTTAGAGAGAGCTTGTGTGTGTGAATTGGGGGAGGGGCAGAGGAAGAGAATCTTTCATGCAGACTCCCCACTGAGTGAGGAGCCTGATGTAGGACTCAGTCTCACAACCCATGAGATCATGACCCCCACACTTAACTGACTGAGCCATCCAGGTGCCCTGTGGACTATACTTTTAATTGCCCATCCTCCCTTTCTTCCATAATAATAAGACTTGAGTTCTTAGATTTCAGGTTGGCTCAATGGAAGGCACTATAGAGGTAGTCTTCAAAAATGGACTCCTAGCTGGAATCTTGCTCAGAAAATGCTCCCAGTCCACCTTCTCCCCCACCTCACCCTTGCCCTGAAGGTGAAAGAAGAGCAGAGGTATGAGAAAAAAAGATTCTCAAGAGTGGGACAATAATAAGGCTCCAGTCTTCACACAAATCACCATGGCAACTCATACACAAATAATATATACTCTCAGCCAACTTTGAACCTCATGGAAAGCAAATTCAGAAGACATAGAAAAAGATTGAACTTATTCAAAGTGGCTTCAAAGAATATCATGAAATTTTCAATCTATGCAGCTTAGAAGAATTACGTGTGGAATTTAGGAGAGGAGACAATTCCTATAATAGAACTTTCTAATAGAGCTTTCCTTGGGACTGGGTTGTTGGTTGAAGGAGTTTCTCTATGTGCTCATAGGAGATTGGACCTATCCACAGATTCATGATGGTCTATGGTAAAATTTGAGAGAAATAAAGACAACTTGGGTTTTTTTCATAAGTCTATATTCAATCCTTAAAAATTGAAAGACTTTTTTTAATTTTGGGAGTTATATATAACATTTCTTCTTAAAATTATAGAATAGGGGATGTTTACAAATTGTCTTGTAAAAATAAGCCAATGACAGCTCTAAATTGGTTTACCCTATATTTTGTTTTAAATTTATGGGTAACTCTGTGAGATATGTGGGTGAGATTTATCACTTTTAAGATACTATCCAGCTTTGATATTTACTGCACCTTGTATATTGAATCCAAATAGTTCCTGACCTTTTGGGTTTTATTAACGCTACAGTTTTTCATTCCCTGCCCTCCGTTCCTTGTTGGTTGGACTGAGGCTTTGACCACATGCCTGATTTCCAATGCAATTAGAACTCAGATCGATGCTTGCTAATATCCTGATTGTGGGCTGGGAAGTATGGGTTTCTTGCTATCCTGGGAAAAGAGATTAAGAACTTTCATAGACAAAATATTCTAACACAGTAGAATATTTTGCAACACACGTCTTTGAGAAGGTAAAGTCTGATTTAGTATCAGTAAAGATTAGCTAGGTTTTTTTTTTTTAATTACTCTTTATTTATTACCAATGGTTAAGTGACAACTGTGAATCTGAATATAATATGGATCACAGCTGATCAAAAATGGGCCAAACCATTCCTGTAAAGAGTTAAGGAAAAGAGGACAATCTCAGTTCCATATGAATGAATATATTCCATTTAATTTGGTGTCTGACTGGGAGAAGATTCTTGCACACCCAGAGGACGCTTGGCTGTGGGTAATTCACTCTCAGAGGCTACATCTGTGTGAAGAGTTGCAGTCCCATTATAAAGGGCTCTTTCATGATTTCTGATTCTGCCCTATCTCATCCCAGAGCCATGCTTTTGCAGAGCTGCCAACTGGCAGGTGGAATCCAAAAAAAAAAAAAAAGAAAGAAAGAAAAAAAATAGCAGCTGTGGCAGTAAGTTGATGAAGTTTTACTTCCAGGTGAACTGAGATCCAGAGAATATGAAATGGAGGGAGGGGGGTGGGAAGGGGAGGGGCGGGGAGGGAAGGGAAGAATGGAGTTTTTTGTAACAAAGTCATAAAGTATTTTTCCCTAATTTTATTGCATTTCCTATTTATATAAAGTATCTTGATCACTGTGTTGCTCTACAGAGATTTTCAACGGAATTCATTTGGGAGACTGAACTAATCTCTGAAAACGAAATTGACTAGTTACAGTTACTTTTTGGACACTTTTTCTGTATTGTGAATTGTGTGGAAATGTACAGAATAAAAATTAAGAAACATAACCAGTTTCTTTTCTTCTCTTCCTGGCTGCTAGATGTAGTGGGTGTGAGTGCTGTCTTTAATGGTGGCTAAGTTAGATTTTCAATATCAGGAACTAAGCAGACATTGGCTGTTAGACAAGGCAGAGACTCAAAGGGTCCCTGACAAGGCAGACATTTAAAAAATTTTTTCTTCTTTTAAGATGGACTAATAGAGTCCAGATTTATCCTCCCAGGGACCTGAATAAAGAACATCTATATATAAAATAGTGGTTGTTAAGACACTGGGCATTAGGCAAAATAAAACAAAAAAACCCACTGATTCTTAAAAGGTGGCAGTCAGCTGCATGGTTACGCCATTTTACAGACTTCAGAGTTTCCAGTCAGTGGCTCGGGGAAGGGTCATTCCTGCAGAGCCTGGCAGAGTTCTTGAGTTGGGGAGACCGAGGCAATTGAGCTTACAGAGCAGAGTATCAGGAAACTGCACAGAGAACCCCACACATCTACAGAGCCCCCCACCCTTTGGTATGCAGCAAAACACTTGCCTGTGTGTGTGTGTGTGTGTGTGTGTGTGTGTGTAAGAGAAAGAGAAAGAAAGAGAGGGAGAGAAACCCACCTAAACTTTGGAGAACCATGTCAAATGCTTAGAAGGCACAATGTCCAGTGCTCGCTCATGGCTGGGAATAATGCCCTTTGCCCCCAGCCACGCCACACGCCTCCCATCTACTCTGCCACAGCTTTTTATTTCTTAACAAAACATTACAAATCCCCTGCTTTCCCACTCTGGTCCCTTTTCCTCCCCCACGCAGGCCACAGTGGTGATCGCCATGGTGGTTTCGTGTGAATCTTTACACGTCTCCATTTCTTCTCCCTTCTTCGACTTCTCAACTTCTGTTAACTATATTCCCTGTCACAGACGTGCATTTTATTTTATGTCTTTGTGTTTTTTTATTTTAATTCCAGTATAGTCAACATACAGTAGTATAGTAGTTTCTAATAGAATGTGTACTATGTGTGTACTAGTAGTGATTCAACGATTCTAGGTATCACTCAGTGCTCATCATGGTAAGTGTGCTCCTAACCCCCTCACCACCTCCCCTCTGGTAACCACCAATTTGTTCTCTATAGTTAAGAGTCTGTTTCTTGGTTTGTTTCTCTTTGTTTTCCTTTGTTTTGTTTCTTATGTTCCACATATGTGTGAAATCATACAGTATTTGTCTTTATTTGACTGGCTTATTTTGCTTAGCATTATTCTCTCTAGCTCCATCCACGTTGTTGCAAATGGCAAGATTTCATTCTTTTTTATGCCTGAATAATATTTCTCTCTCTCTCTCTCTCTCTCTCACACACACACACACACACACACACACACATACTACCTCTTTTTTATCCATTTATCTATTGATGGACATTTGCACAGCTTCAATAGTTTGGCTATTGTAAATAATGCTGCAGTATAGCCTTTCAATTTAGGGTTTTTTGTTTTATGTTTTTTGTATTCTTGGTGTAAATACCAAGATGCAGTAATACCAAGTAATATTAATACCAAGTAATACCAATACCACAAATAGCAAGTGATGCAGTAATTGCACTACTGGGTAAAATACCCAATAGTGCAATTACTGCATCACTTGGTAATTCTATTTTTAATTTTGGGGGGAAATGCCTTGCTGTTTTCCACAGTGGCTGCAATAGTTTGCATCCCACCCATACTACACAAGTGTTCCTTTTTCTCCACATTCTCGGCAACACTTGTTGCTTATTGTGTTTTGATTTTAGCCATTCTGATGGGTGTGAGGTTTTATCTCATTGTAGTTTTTATTTGCATTTCCCTGATTATGAGTGACGCTGAGCATCTTTTCATGTGTCTGTTGACCATCTGTATGTCTTATTTAGATAAATGTTCATGATTTCGGTCCATTTTTAATTGGATAACTTGTTTTCTGAGTATTGAGTTGTATAAGTTCTTTATATATCTGGGGTACTAACCCTTTATCAGATATGTCATTTGTAAATATCTTCCCCATTCATAGGTTTTCTATTAGTGTTTTTGTTTCCTTCACTGTGCAGAAGCTTTTTATTTTGTTCTAGTCTACAGATGCACATTTTACATTCTATTTTGCACCAATGTTAAAAATTCTATATGTTATCAATTTTTTTGAATTCTAAGATTTGAAAGGTAAGAACATGGACATTTATTAGCATGGCAGGTTAATGGGTTTCTCAGAGGCAAATATTAAGCTACAGTTACATTTTTTTTCTGAAACTTTTCAAGGCCAGGACCCCAGTGCCAAACAAAAGAGAATATTTCTGTCATTCAGAAAATCATTTCTCTTACTATTTTTAGATTTCTTTTCTTCATGGTTGGAACTTTTGATACTGTTTTTTCTTTGTTTTGAAGTTGTCTTTGTTTTTGTTGAAAGATACAACACACACACACACACACACACACACACACACACACAGTTTTTTCATTATGTCTCTAGTATCATTGATCTCCCTTGTCATTCTGAAACCCATTTCATTCTTCCTTCTACCTTCAGGGTATCTTGGAGTCCACTGCCTTCCTGTTCTAACTTTGATGAACTTTTTCATAGTCATGCTGTACAATTATCACCTTAGGCTTTTCTTCTTTGGACTTCTGCACTTGTCTTATCACTTTTTAAAAAAAAAGATTTTATTTGTTTGACAGAGAGAGCACAAGCAGGGGGATCAGCAGAGAGAGAGGGAGAAGTAGGCTTCTGCAGAGCAGGGAGCCCAATGTGGGGCTCGATCCCAGGACCCTGGGATCATGACCTGAGACGAAGACAGATGCTAAACCATCTGAGTTACCCAGGTGCCCTTGCATTTGTCTTATCACTTTCGACTCACATATTTCTTAGTTCCTTGATTTGCTGGAGGATAGTCACAGATTATTTCTTAAAACCAAGCACTAGGGAAATAATTTCTTTGAGTTCTTGCATGTGTAAAAATGGCTGTTTTGTCTTTTACTAAATTTTTTCTGCATTTGGGATTCCGATTGTGATACTTTTCATTAGAAAATTGGAGAATCTTAGGAAAAAGAAGACCTGTGTGCTTTATGAAAAGTAGAAACTAATTTGCCAATATATTCAAATCTCAGAGTCACATGTTATGGAGTAAAATGACTCTAGAAATCCTGCTGAAAAACTTCGTTTTGCACAGGAGGAAACCAAGGTTCCAATGGACCAAAAATGCTGCTCAAGGTCACATAGCTAACTGTGACAGGGGATTTCACCAACACTCAGGGGCTCCCCATTTGCAACTGGTATTGCAATAGCATGTTTCAATGCTTTGGATTCTGCCTGAAAAAGCTACTGGGGTGAAACAGATGTTTGTAGCAGATGAGAAGGCACTGGATTTCAGCCCAGCTCTGCTCCTGAGAAGCCATGTTTCTTGCTCTCCTTGGGTCCAACTTTCCTCATTGGTAGAACAAGCTTGTACGACCAATGGTCTCTAGAGGGCCCCTTTCTTTTCTTAAGTAGTAAGATTCTCTGAAGGGGATTTTTTTTTTTTTTAAGATTTTATTTATTTATTTTACTTGAGAAAGAGAGACAGTAGGGTTGGGGGGAGTTGCGAGAGGGAGAAACTCTGAAGCCAACTCTGCTGAGCACATAGCCAGTTGCTGAGCTCCGAGATGATGACCTGAGCTGAAACCAAGAGTTGGGCTCTTTCTATTTTTAAATATTTTATTTATTTATTTATTTGACAGAGAGAGAGAGAGATCACAAGTAGACAGAGAGGCAGTTAGAGAGAGGGGGGAAAGCAGGGCCCCCGCTGAGCAGGGAACCTGATGCAGGGCTCGACCTGAGCTGAAGGCAGAGGCTTAACCCACTGAGCCACCCAGGTGCCCCAAGAGTTGGGCTCTTAACCGACTGAGCCACCCATGTGTCCCTGAAGGGAATCTTTTAATAAAGTTCATTATAAAGATGAAAAAAGCTTCAAAATGATCTCCATTCAAGGTCCTCCCTTTGGAAAACATTACTAAAATTATCCCCCAAATATTTTGTTCGAGCGCTATGTGCCATAGCATTCATTACTGGTCAGCATTTTAAAAGTCTAAAACAAATGCCTTTTTAAAAATATATCTGTGTCTCCAAACCTTGAGAATTTTTATGTGTGTTTATTTTCAGGGATCAGTACGATGAGTCACAGGTGGCTAGCTCCCCAACTCTACAGTCTGTCACTTCAGAGGTGTAAAGGTAATTAGCTCACTTTCATGCAGATGGAAAGAACCAGAACTTACATGGAGCACAAATGCTTGTAACTATTAGGTTTTATAACTATGTAGCAGCCATGGTAATGATAACAAGGATGTTTCTCCTTCGCTGACCACTCTAGTTAGGTCATGGGGCTTTTTTCCTGCTTGACATTGTCTGAATTCTTGGGGACAACTCTGGGTTCGATACCTATGTTGCTGATTACAGACAAAGTGAGCTTTGTCATGTAACACTTTTTCTCAGTCTCAGAATCCTCATCAAAATTGTAGAAAAACAGTATCACGGACTAAATGGACTTTTGTGGACTAAATGAAAAATACTTAGAACAAAGCCTAGCACACAGTAAATGCTCAATAAATTGTACCTATGAAAATACGCTGGGGAGAATTACAATGATGACATGCTTTTTTTTTTTTTTTTTTTTAAATCACATTTCTTACACTTCCCCTGCACTGTGGGGCAGGGGACAGGTGAAAGGAGAAGGCCTGTACAGAACTTAGATGATTTGGTATACTTAATCTTTACTCTGACGTTCCTTATCGAAAGTTTGCCTCAATCCTTTTTACTCCCTCTGGCTTGTAAAGGTGCCTTAAAAAATAAAAGGTATACACACTTCGGCAGTGATAAATAAGGTACAATCCTGAAAACTTAAATTGACCAAAGATATAGAATCAATAGACCCAAAAGCTTGAACTGAGAATGGAAAAGAACATTCATAGGCTTGTCCTGATTCAAGTTTCATATGATGTCAGTCTGTGGGCATCTCTGGTTTACGAGGAAACCACTGGGCTGTCTCTTCTAATATGCATACACATGTAACCCTATTAACGATTTGGTTAGGTCCAGGGATTGTTTTCTGATTTTAATTTGCTTTTTTAAAAAAATGTTGAGCTCACCAAATTTCCAGACTCACATGGTATAGAACCAAGCTTTGGAAGATTCTTTCGTAACATGGAAACCTCTGCCAATGCATAAGCTGTAGTGATATTGTATATGTTCTCCAGACTACCCACAGGGTTCAGTTGCAGTTTCCGTGACTAGCCCCATTGCCTGAAGCCTCTCTTTAAATGTCCTCTATTCATAACTTTTACTTTCAGCTTCGGAATTACATTTCGTCTGGCTCCTCTGAATTTAGGTTTTTGAGGTTTTGTGATTGTTTTTTTTGTGTCTGCATCTTTTTGTTTTTGTTTTTGTTTCTGTTCTTGTTTGGTTTTGTACTCTACAGAAAGGAAAAAGGCTTCTTCAGCCCAAACCTAAGGTTTGCAGTGAACACCATGATATAGTTGCATGAATTAAGACCTTTTCATTGTCGCTGATGATGGGGATGAAATGGAGGCATACAAGCTGTTTTTAATTATCTGTACAGAAAAATCAATAGCAGTACTTTACGCCAGCTCAGTGAGCTGCTGGCTTATTGCAGGAAGAGATTACAGCTGCCCTGTCTGCCAGCAACACACTCATTCTTCTGACAGAGGCAATCGGGAGTGAGATTCTCAACTCCTTTAGCAGTAGCCTCTGGTAAAAAGTACATGCTTAATTACCAAATGCGAAATGGCCATTTAGATTGTCACAAGAAGGCTGATACTGAAGGAAAGGAATTTTCTTGCTCTAACCCAAACCCACTGATATTTTTCATTCTATTTATCTTGTCTAAAAAGAAGTAGGGAGTAAAGGTTGGATGTCACAAATACTAAATATCATCCATGTGGTTTGCACTAGAATAATGTCCTTGTCACTTGACTTAATATCCCCACTCAAGAAAAATGAGTCTTCCAGAAATGTATTAGTTACGTTGTAATTTTTATTTTCAGGGAACAAAACAGAGGCTGTGGGAGCCTGGATCAGAAACTGTTCCAGTCTCCTCACTGGTGTAAATTGAACCAGAATTTCCCATACTGAGATCTCTGGTCATCTGTTATTTTATGGCCCCAGTGAACCCCACCTCCTGATCTTAATGTCCTGTATGATCCCCTCCACACTAACTTTGGGTTTGTCCCTTTTGCTAATGTCCCATTTAGCTAGTATGAAGCAAGTAGTATTTCATAGGCACTTTCCCAATGGGGCTTGTCCCTCTGGTCTGCTCTTTCTAGGGACCCAGCACCATTATGACAAATCCCAACTTAGCCACATGGAGAGACATGCAGAAAGAGAAATATGTCTGCCAGCCCTAATCTGTTTCAGCCACCCCAGTAGAGGCACCCATCCAATGCATAATTGAAGAGGCCATCTCAGATGATGTAGTCCCAGTGTGTGACAGAGGAGAGCCACCCTGATGAGTCCAGTCCAAACTGCAGAATCATGAGCAAAAAAGTGATTGCTGATTTTTTTTTTTTAAGATTTTATTTATTTATTTGACAGAGCGAGATCACAAGTAGGCAGAGAGGCAGACAAAGAGAGAGGAGGAAGCCGGTTCCCGGCCGAGCAGAGAGCCCGATGCGGGGCTCGATCCCAGGACTCTGGGATCATGACCTGAGCCGAAGGCAGAGGCTTTAGCCAACTGAGCCACCCAGGCGCCCCCCCCCCTTTTTTAAAGAGTGATTGCTGATTTTTAAAGCCACTAAGTTTTCGGTGGTTTGGAACAAAACCATGGATAACTGAATCAGAGTCTCAATATCTGAAATGACACAGCCCGATTGGCTTGACCATTTGTGAGCCATTCCCTTAAATTAGTAAAGATAGGAGAGGGAATAGTTACGTGAATTTTTTAGCCCACCAATAATTGAATTTGTGCATTGAAGTGGCCTGTACTGCAATATAGAATCAGAATTATGGAGTTGGATAGTCCTCCCAAGGTATACATTTGTATTTTCAAACTCTTCACTTTGAAAATTAAAAAAAAAAAAACAAAAAACAAAAACGAAGATGGAGTCCACAAAATTTGAACTAGGAATAGAATTCAAGCCTCATGATTCTCCCAGTATCTGTATTTTGTGGGCTCCAGTGATTTCCAACACTTTGAAGGACACAGACCACTGTTAACAACACTAGAGCATTGTTAATGCTAAATTAAAGTGAATTAATTTATTTGCTTTACTGTACTTTTTCTGCTAATGTTCATCTAAAGCGATCAGATCTGTGGCTATATCCATATCAGAGGACTGTTCATGCTGATAATCAAGTCTTTGAGAGGAAAGGTGAGGTAAAGGACTGAGAAACTATCAAAGTAGGAAAATCGCTTCCAGCTACTTTCTCACCTCATAAAGAAGCAGCTGTGTCTGTAGTCACTCCATAAGGTGGGGATTGCAGCCACAATGACCTCTGGTTTGAGAACTCTGCTTCAAGTCTTGATGGACATTTAAGGAGCTGCAGTCCCATGCTTTCAGGTCACTTGAATTTAATTGTTTTCTTCCTTCCTTCCCTCTCTCCCTCCTCCCTTCCTTCCTCCCTCCTTCTATCCCATTCCTCCTTCCTTCTTTTCTTTCTCCCTTCTTTCTTTGTTTTCCTGCTTCCTTCCCTCTCACTTCTCTCTCTCTTTCCCTTCCTACCTTCTTCTCTGCCTTCTTTTTTTATAAAAAACACTCACTTGATGATACGGATGAGTTTTAGGCTCCTAGTGAAGAGCTACCTTAAGTTCTTGGAGGACAACAATCATTTGTGCGTTTCTAAATCCCAGGTGTGCCAGTCTGATAAGCCTCTAGCCATGGAGTCAAGGAATAACAAAATGTGAGGTTAGATAAGGCACCAAATGTTATTTCAGACTGTAGGTTTTCAAGATATATCTTGAGGTTTAAAAAAAATGGTTTATGACATATTTTATAGAGTTTTCAATAAACTTAAGAGAGTTGACCAATAATATCCTAACTAGTCAAGACTTCACTATTCAGGTTCCTGTGGTTGCAAATGCATAGTAGATCAAAAGTTGCAGTGACATAGAACCATTAGCTTTTGAATACACCACGAGCAAAATTAGTCTGTACTTAGACTTTCATTCCTGACGCTAGCTAGCATCTACCCTCCACTGTTGAACCAACATCTTGCTGGGAAGTCTTTCACTGATTTTTTTGTATGCCATAATATCTTAATAATACAACATAATACAAGGAAAATAAATTATAAAATATTAATAATGGCAGTATAGTTTCTAGAAATGAGAATAATTGAATAGCAAAGAATAAGGGAATCTTGGAAAATTGATGAAAGCTTTACAAATTGTTGTAAATAAAATCATGCTTCAGATTTAAAATGTGAAATAAGGCATATTACGTTGTCATACAAATTGTTGGAAAAACTGAAACAAAATGTAAAAAACAAATGAAAATTTGATGTATTCTTTGGGTTAGTAATTAGTAATATAAGTAATATTTTTTTATTATAAGCTAATTTGTTAAATAATATAAATATTTTCATTTTACTCTTCAATATAATAATCCCCATTTACTATGAAATGTTGGTCACTTATCTAAAAAGGTATTTTCCATGTTCTAATTATGCTCAGATAATAAGGCCCTCTTGTACTTATTAACTGTATTGAATGCATGATTCAAATTCTGGTACAAATGATAGAAAGAGATGACCACTTAGTGAATGTCTTTTATATTCCATGATCTGCTCTGAGTACACATTACACTCATTTTCGTGATATTAACCCTTGTTACAACCTTCTGGAGTAAGTACCTACCAGTAATCCCATTTTATAAATGAGAAAAACTAAGGTTAAGGATTTAAGTAGCTTGTATAAATTCAGATAGGTATTTGATAAAAGAAAAGGAATTGTGATCACAAGTTGTTTATCGATGGGGTTCAAGGGGTCACTAAATAACATACCACCTTACTGTTTAAGTTCCAAGCCAATTGAGACATTAAAAATAAATAAATATAAATAAAACAGGACAAAGCAAATGGGAGCCCAAGATATTGCTTTTATTAATGATAAATCTGATATTGGAAGTGTGGTTCACTTGGAAAGACTAGTGGGCCTCCTGTTATGGCTTCTAGAAGGACATAGCCCACAGGATGGCCTTGCATGTTGTTTCCTCAAGTCTTCCCACCCTGGAAGTGGAAAAGAACTATGAATTGGAACAATTGGGGTCTAGGTAATTCATCAACAAGAGATATTTGATTGGCTATTCAGGAAGAAGAATCTTCTTTAGCATAAATTCCTCCTTTAATAACACTTGGCCACACACACATCTTTTGTGCTGCTGTTAGAAATAAAATATTTGTCTGAATGAGACATCAGTATCACTTATTGGGAGTCTATCTTAGGCTCTAAGTGTTTTCTTATTCTAAACATTATGAAAGAAAAAGCTTGAAATGTGAACCAGTTATCAGCAGATCCTGCTGAGGAGTTCTGAGTTTATATGGTGAGATCAACAAGGAACCCTGAAAAGCCTAAAAAAGAAGATGAAAAGTCTAAGGAAAAGAACAGAACTGCTTACAGTCTGTTTGCACAGGCAGAAGTAACCTGGTGGAGATGAAGAGGAAGAAAACCATTTTCCCACGCAACAGCTTTTTATTAAGCCTGTGGTAATTAAAATAGGAAATTAAAGTGTTGCTAAAACTTAGTACGGATAAAGGAGCGGAAATCCAGCATTAGAAAAACAAAAATCAACAAAAACCCAGGTAAGTGCAGGTAACAGTGTTTGCTCTTGGGGGAAGAGATTGTTTTCTGCAGACTCTATCTCTGTTGCCTGCCCCCCATTACGGAGGCTGAAAAAATCATATCTCCAAATTACTCCATCTTTCTTCCAGGAGAAGTCACATCTGACCTTTCCTGGCTAATATCATGCAAGGAAGGGTCTCCTGGGGGTCCTGGAAGGATTATTTTTTTCCCCACATGCAGGAGATACTCAAGGAGAGACCCTCTGCCAAGCACCACTCCTATGAGGTAGCCATCTTGTGAGACACGAGATGCAGGACAAGAGCGTGGCAGAGACACCAAATGGGCTCTGAAATCTTGGAGACACTGAACCACTGCCAACGACCACAGATGTCCAGAAGTCTTGTTATGTGAGACATTGCTAGACGGGTTTTCTGTTATTTGAAGCTGAAAGCATTCCTAACTAGTCCTAAAAATGAAGGCCACACTTTAGGACAGAAATTATCTTCTCATCTGAATTCCATCGTGATTTTTCTCTAACAGTTTAGTTTCAGAAGGTAAATAATCCTAATGATTCATTTCCTACAGATAAAAATGTTATGTAATGTGGCAAAAAAGATAAAAGTCTGGGATGGAGATGACCAAAGAAGGTCAAAGTGCATTCTAGGTCAGACCTGGCTCAGACCCTGACTCGACCACCTCAAACTGTATGATTTCATCTGAAAAATAGGGATAATGAGTCATTTACCTCATGGGGTTGTTGTGAGAATTATGTGTGATATTTATAAATTGCTTATTCCAGTGCCTGGAAGATGAAGATGATTATAGCCTGTTATTACATACTCCTGAATTTGCAAAATAAATATTCTTTATAGTCAGTCACCTCCTTAATATCGACTTGTACTTTTCCAGTTTTTCAGGAAAGCTTTATTTTGTCTTTACTTCTCAAATATACGCATTCTTCCTTTTTGACAAAATTCCCATTGGTGCCAAGTTTCTCCTGGGTAGTCAGTTGTTCCAATCCTTTAGATATTATGCACAAGACAACCACTGCATTCTTCTTACCAACCTCTCCCTGACTCATCTGAGTAGGATGGGAACAAAATTAGTGTCTTGTAAGGGAGTTTGGAGAACACGGTGCAAGATGGCGATGTAAAAGGAACTGGAGACAATACCCAGTCCTACACACGTAAAAGCCATACCCAAGAAATGTCAACTAGCTGGGGTAGGGGAATGAAGCAGAAGTTAGGGTTGCTCTGATCCTCTCACTTGTGTACACAGAAAGCCAAAAGAAAAGAAAACAACAATACAGTGAGAAAGAAGACTCACAAACATACAACACAAAACAAAATAAAAAGCGAGTAGGATTTAAGACATTGAAACTAACAGCTTTGGGTAATAGTAAAAATCTGGTTACAAATTTACTAAATATTCCTGAGAATGATAGTTTAAATGGATAAGAGAAGGGTACCCAGAAAGGGGGATAGGGGTAGAAAACAAGTCTTAGTTAAGCTATCAACTTTGTCCCTTGTGTAGCAGATAACCAGGTTTTTATTTAAACAAAGACACAACTTCCTGTGTCTCTAATCACTTTGACATAAGGAACCTCCAAAATATGGTTACGTTCAAGTGGGGGCGAAATGAAAGAATTAGTCATTAGCAAAGTTTCTCCTTTTCCCTTCAGAAATGGAAACATCGAAAATTAAACAGCCCCTTTTAAAGGGCAAAACTAGTTTGGGAAGATTTTTATTACAGGGTTGAGAGCTTCTTCCATGAACTGATTTAGAGAGGCATTCTAAATGGACTAATCAAAGTGAGTGGCCCAGAGGTTTAGATCATGCTTTGAAAATACATAAGTGAATTTAAAATTGTCAATTTGTGCCGTGGTATATATTTCTTTTAAATCTTGCTGAAATAATGCACTCTCCACTTGAACCTCACATAAATGTCCAAACTCAGCATTTCTGAGAGTGGACTTATTTCTGGTTGCCCAGTCCTGTTCCCTGTCTCAGAGTATGGCATCACCATCCACAAAGCTCCAATCCTAGGGGTTATTTCTAATCATTTTTTTTCCTTTTGCCATCCATAGCCAACCATCTATTGCTTCATGTCCATCTACTGCTTCTTGTCCATTATTTTCTCTCTAATCTGCTGTCCCTCCATCATCATTGCTGGTTACTTATTCAACCATCATGATTTCCCAGGGGCATTATCTCAAGGCGGATCCCCTCTGCATCTTCATTGCCTCACCTCCAGGCAGCCAGAGCCAGACCTTCAAAATGGAAATACAAATATGGTGCTTCTTGGGTTACAGCATACTGAGGAATGTCTGTAACAATAAAGTCTAACTTCCATATGAATGTTGGCAAGATTTTCCATAGATATGACTCAAGATCATCTCTTCAGGCATGTTTGCTGCAAACTTGCTATGTAATTATTTAAAAAATGACAAATCTATATATAAGTGGTCAATGGCCATGGCTCAGTTTTGATTTCTCTCTAACATGCAAGAAACAGAAAGAGATAGCTATCTATTTATGTATCTATACATTGGCTTCTCCCTTCAACCCAACCTTTTATTTTCTTGTCTGGATCTCCGCTGGAATTTCTACTAGTGTCAATCAAAAATGTCAATCTAGTGAACCCAACAGGATGAGTCAGCAAGGTAACGCAAGGGCTAGGAATTTAACTTCTTACAGCAATTACTCTTCATTGACAGTTTAAAGGAATGCAAAATCTGGAAATTTTATGCCAGAATACATTATGACAGGATTTGGAAATGAGAAGGAGACGGTGATTAAGTGAGGTGGTCACAATTATTCCAATTTTCAATATTCTAGGCCTCGCTTTGCATACAAGATATGTATTATAT
This sequence comes from Mustela lutreola, assembly GCF_030435805.1. Taxonomy (NCBI): domain Eukaryota; kingdom Metazoa; phylum Chordata; class Mammalia; order Carnivora; family Mustelidae; genus Mustela; species Mustela lutreola. The sequence goes on along the minus strand of NC_081293.1, from coordinate 186,559,606 downwards.
TCAACCTCATTCTTAGTAAGGTTTTTTTCCTACACCATCGAAAATTAAAATGAAGAAGTGACCAGTTGTGAATGCTCTGGTTTCAAGAGAAGACCCCGGAACACCCTGAACATGAATGGATGCCATGGTCAACTACTCAGAAAGCAGCTGATTGGGGCACTTGAGTCCCACTAAATAATTCAGAATCCCTAATGGAAACCAGACCTAGTGCTTCCCCAGTGGAAGCACAGCCCTTCTTGGTTACCCGATATCCAGTGAGCTACTCAAGAGCTTTGGAAAACAACAATACAGTAAAAGGTAAAAAATATTTTAATGGCATTCATACTCTCCTGGGTGCTTTCTTGGCACAAAGTTCCCAACTTCCTGACAGCTGCTGCCATTGTGAAGAGACAGGGAGAGTGAGAGAAAGAAATCAATATTTAAATCTGAAACAGCCAGAAAGTTCCATGAAGCTTGCCAGCATTAACTGGTTTGTGTATGTGTTTGGCCTTTCAAAAGCCCCCAGTCTTAAGAGGAGAGAAGGTATTCTAAGTAAACAACTCATTAAGAATCACACAGCAACACATTTAATTTAAGGAAGAATATTCATGTGAGACTTTGTCTAGAAACTTCAATAATAGCATCAACTGTTGCATAAAGTAATCTCTCTCTCCTCTCTCTCTCTCTCAAAACAGGAAGAGAATATTGATTTCCCAGTCTTGGCCACCAGCCCTACCCCTTCTCATTTATAAGCATTGAGATGAATGAGTTGGTGTCTCTAAAAGCACTAAGCAATCTTCAAGAGAGTACCACTTTATAAATAAAAAAAAGCTTTATTATTATTGGGTAGAAATGTTAGAGAGAAAGTTGGAGCTCTTATCAAAGGCTGTTGGTGCCCCGACATTCGCTGTCAGCTCTGAAAAGTGGCTGTGAAATTCATTGTATCCAATCCTGGTTGGCTTTGGGCCCAGCATACAGTGGGATTTCTGGCCAATGGCCCCGTACAGTGGGACGGCTGGCGCCCGGCCCGGGGATTAGAGAGCTTTCATTTCTTTGTCTCATTGATATTAGTCACAGAATCTCCCTTTTCATGCACAACCCAAGCCCATGTGCGGGTGCAGGGGGAGAGGGCAAAAGCAAAACCGACTATGGACTTGGAGCTCTGGTACCTTTCGGAGTAAGAAGAAAATTTCCATTTCCAACTCAGCCATCCAACATCTGTATCTATTCCGTTATGCACAGTTAACAGGAAATGGATAGTCTGGTATGTCCTTGAAAGTAAAATTGCTTGATAGACATAAGATACTGTGGGTTAACCTTGGACAAACAAGGAACTCAGTATCTTAAGGCTTCTTTTGCTTTCTCCCTCTCGAATAAACTAATGACTTCTAAATTGCATCTCCAGGAGTAGCGATTTTGGCAAACAGAATTTGCGGGCACATTTGCTTCCATTTCTAGACATGTGTGTTCGCGGGTACCTGCGTGTATAGCTTTGCTCCCGATCCTTCTTTGCATGTGTGTGTGTGTGTAATTGTGTGTTTGTGTGAGGGTAGGTGATGGATGCTTGGCAGAATCCATCTGTACTAATAGGTCCTGGAGCCACATTCTATTTGAATCTCCGAAACTGTTCTGCTGAGTTCCAAAGAGTAAACTTTGGTCTCAAATAATAATCATCTTGTCTTAAATATTCATATGCAATGGAAACTGAAAGTCATTTCCAAAATAAAACTAGGACTATGAATTGCTAAATAGCAACTGATCTTAAAATAAACCGCAGAGCCTCAACATATCATAACAAAATGACTCAGGCTCACATCTCTTTGCCTGATTCCCCTTAAAAATTTTTTCAAAAACCCCTTTCGATACAAGAAAGGAAGTATTAAAGTCTTAAGGAAGGTCTAAATGGAGTGCATGTGCATAAGCTTTTCGTTCTATTACAGAACTGTCATTAGTGAGAAATTAATCTCAGATATGAAATATGCATACTTTCTGGGACCAGCTGAGTGGCAGAGGGCGTCAGTGAAGAACCGGGAGAGAGGACATATCAATGCCTTTTGAAAAGCTGTCACTCTCCTCTTTCCTCATTACTCGACTAAGCTGTGTTTCCCCAGCTACAAAGTAGTAATAATGATATCCATCCTTATAAGCTTCCTGATGTGTATCCAGTGAGAAAATATATGTGGAAGACTCCCTGAAACTTACATTATTTAAGGGGGTGGGGTGGAGTTGCATATCCCTTGGAGATGGCCCTGCTTAAGAGGAGAAATTAAAAGAAAGATGGATTTTGTTCCTATGAATACACGTTAGGACTTCCAAACTCCTAAAATTATAGTAAAATGTCTAATCTAATCCTACACCCAGAATGGTAGGAAGCTTAAAGATTCCTGGTCCTACTATATTTTAGTGATAAGAATATCAACATCCAGGGGCGCCTGGGTGGCTCAGTCGTTAATCGTCTGCCTTTGGCTCAGGTCATGGTCCCAGGGTCCTGGGATCAAGCCCGGCATCGGGCTCCCTGCTCAGCAGGAAGCCTGCTTCTCCCTCTCCCACTCCCCCTGCTTGTGTTCCCTCTCTCGCTCTGTCTCTCTCTGTCAAGTAAATAAATAAAATCTTTAAAAAATAAATAAATAAAACCCTTAAAAAAAAAAAAAGAAAGAAAGAAAATTGAGATCAAGAGCCATCAGCGATTTATCCGAAGCAGGAAACTAACCAGCAGCCTCTGGAGGGAATCTCACTCTTCTAACCCTGTATTCTTTATCTGCATTCCTTACTAAGGACAGCTGCCTGGGTTTTGTTGTTGTTGTTTGATAAATGGATTATGAACTCTGAGAGAGGTGGCCCTGGTGATGGGACAGCTCCTTGGTTGTGTCATTCTGGAAGGCTTCCTGGTACGGGAGGAGCTTGACGGAAGGGTAGGGTGTTGGCGAATGCAGAGCAGGGAGGAATTATCTTGCAGAACAGAGCTAGAGCCCAGGAGGAGTCACGCAGCACGATGTACCCGGAGGGCACTGGGGACAGCTACCTGGCTGCAGTACAAACAATTCACTGGAGATAAAAAATTAAGCGTGTTATCAAAGGCCAAATTTTTGATGATGCCCTTCAAATAAATTTTACTGGGCTCTATCAAAGCTTAGGCTCTCCAAGTTCTTAGTAGACTTTCTTTCGTTGAGGCTGCCTCCATGCTTTACACATCAGTCGTCCTAAATGATACGTGAACATGGTCAGTCTGTTTTAGAAGACCCCATGTCTCTGTCCTGTCCGCCACAAAGTCAAGTTCCAGATCTGCCGCACGTGAACCTCACTCCAGCTCAGGTTTGCTCCCAGACCTCGCCCCTTGCTTCAGCCAAAGGGTCTACAAGCCATTCCCATTATTCTTGTTGGACGTCGTGAGCTTTACTCGCAACTGGAATGATTACAGTCTCTGACTCCGTGCGCCTCACTTCTCTAAACCCGTTCTTCAAAACCCACTATACATCCTTCCATTTCTATTAAGTTGTTTTTTTCCCCCTAACTTCTGATACGGATCCTTTTTCCTCTGAATGGAGGAAACCACCTTTTATTATAAATTCCTGTACTTTTATCAGTGATGCTGTATGCGTATGTTCTTTGAGGACAGGGTACATGTCCTTACACATGGAACTGTGTTTGTAGTCCCCTTGCTGCCCCCGCATGAGCGGGTCCTGGGGCAGAGTCTCAGAGGGTTGCCTGGTTGGGCATTTATACACGGCAGACATCCTTCTGGGTTAACTATCAACTGAATATCTATTAATAACAGCAGTTGGCAATCTACTCTGGGAAATAAGCAAAGAAAAATGGATTTCTTAAAATAAAGAAGTTGGCTCTTGGAAGTCTTAGGATATGGTTTGTTTTGACATGGATCTATTCTAGCCCAGAATTTAGGGTGGTGATTTTAAAGCTTCTTTGTTAATGTGACAGATGGTGATACCGTGTTTATTAATTAGCAAGTAATGTTCTAAACGGTTAAAAGGATAATTTTCTCAGCAAACTTAGAAGGCAGACACTGCCATTACCCTCACCACACAAATGGTAAACCAAGGCATGGAGGGGTAAATTTACTAGTCAAAGTTCGGACCACCAGCAAGTGAAAGGTCCAGGCTTTGAAGCCAGGTAATCTGACTTTAGCCAATGCTGTTAAACACTATCTCTTTATTTTACTTTCTAAGTCAACTTTATTGAGACACATGTAATAATTTTAGTTATGTACAATAAAATGTACCCATGTAAAGCATACAGCCTGATTTTTGACAAACGTGTATTTCTTTTTTTTTTTTTTAAGGTTTATTTATTTTAGAGTGAGTGAGAGAAGGTGCAGAGGCAGAGGGAGAGGGGCAGACTCCCCGCTGAGCACGGAGCCCCATGTGGGGCTCGATCTCATGACCCTGAGATCATGACCTGAGCCAAAATCAAGAGTCAGACACTCAACTGACTGATCCACCTCGGCGCCCTGACAAATGTATATTTCTGTGTAAACACCACTTTAATAGAATATTTGATGATTCTATCAACCTCTCCCCGACCTCAACTTGATGTCACAGGTACAACCTCTGATCTGTTTTTTTTGTCAATGTAGATTAGATGAGTTTTTTCTAGAATTTGATAGAATGGAATCATCCAGGATGCACCTGGAAGTGTCTGGCTTGTTTGGCACAGTGCCATGTTTTTGAAGTTAATTGAGGTTGTTGCCTGTATCAACATTTATTCTTTTATTTCTGAATACTATCTCCTTGAATGGATCCACCAGATTTTAGTAACACGATCATCAACTGATGGATTTGCAATTTGGGGCTATTATAAATAAGGATGCGATGGACATTTATGTCCATTGTGCGGGACAAACCTATACGTATTTAACTGGAGTTAATATCCAACAGCAAAATGTCTCCATCCAATGGTAGGTGTATGTCTAATTAGGAGAAGCTGCCAAACTTTTTTCCAAAGTGGTTGTACCATTTTATATTCCCACCAACACTTGGGATTGTTGGTCTTTTTAACTTTAGCCCTTTCAGTAGGTATGTGGTTGTATCTCCTTGGGATTTTAATTTGCATTTCAAACCTGACAAGGAAAATGATGCAAAGCATTTTTTTAAAATATGCTTATTGGGATTTACAGATTTCTCCTGTGAAGTGTCTGTGGAGACCATTTCTTAAATGGGGTTGATGGACTTCTGATTATTCAGTTACATGAAATCTTTAATTTCCTGGATCATGATCTTCGTCAGACATACATGTAGTTGAGAATATTTATTTGCATTCTCGGGATTGTCTTCTTCTTATTTTAATGGTAGCTTCCAAAGAACAACATTTTATTTTTATGAAATTCAATTTATCAATTCTTAATAACAAGTGATGTGTTTTTCATATTTTATCTAAGAAACCTTTGCCTACTCCAGGGTAACAAAGATTTTTCTCCTATTATTTTTCCTAGAGATTTTATAACATTCGCTTTTACATTTAGGTCCACAATCCATTTTGAGTTTATTTTGCTCTACAGTGTGAAAATGTATTTTTTTCCCATGATGACTCAGTTCTTCGGGGACCATTTGGAATGACAATCCTTTCCCCATGAAATATGTTTGAGTCTATTCATAAATTGGTGGTTTTGTTCTCCACTGATGTGAAAGTCTATCTCGATGCCAATATTGCACAACAATCTTGATTATTTTTGCTTTATACTGGGACTTGATATCAAGCAGTATGAGCCCTCCAAATGTGTTCTTTATTTTAAAAATGTTTTGCCTAGGGACGCCTGGGTGGCTCAGTTGGTTGGGCAGCTGCCTTCGGCTCAGGTCATGATCCCGGCGTCCTGGGATCGAGTCCCACATCGGGCTTCTTGCTCGGCAGGGAGCCTGCTTCTCCCTCTGCCTCTGCCTGCCATTCTGTCTGCCTGTGCTTGCTCTCTGCCCCCCTCTCTCTCTGATAAATAAATAAAATCTTTAAAAAAAAAAAATGTTTTGCCTATTTGAGATCCTTTGCACGGCCCTAGAAATTTTGGCTCCAGTTTGCCAATTTCTATTAGAAAATCTGTTGGCATTTGGTTTGGATTACACTGAATCTGTAGATAAATATGGATCGAATTTATATCTTAGCAGTGTTAAAATCTCAGATTGATGAACATAATGACTCTCTCCCACTTATTTCCACCACTCCCATCAGAAATGCTTGGTGTTTTTCAATGTCTACGCCTTGGACATGTTTTCTTAAACTTATCTCACTACTTGTTCATGTTCTTGAGATACAGTTTTTAATATTTATTTTTTCAATGATTAATTGCTAGAATATAGAAATAAAATTGAGTTTTATAATTTGAACTTGTATCTAGCTAAGGGCACTTGGCTCTAGAAACTTCTCTGAATTACTGACAATTTTCTGAGTGTAACTCATGCCACATAACAATAAAAATTGTACCTCTTTCCATTATTTTTATTTCTTTTTCCTGGCCTTATTTTACTGGCTGAGATCTCTAGTATAGTATCCATTGAAAGTTGTAACAATGGATATTTTTGTCTCGTTCCTAATCTTTGATGTAAAGTATTCGCTTTCTCTAGTAAGTGTCCCAGTAGCTGAGGGCTTTCTGCAGAACAAGGATAATCAGTTATATTCTTAACCTGCTGAGAATTTTCACAATGAATGGGTGTTGAATGTTTTCAAATGCCTTTTCCTCCCTGTATGTATATGTATTCTTTTTGTTCCTCTAATTATTTTGCTAATATAGTGAATTATGCTGTATGACTTTCACGTGGAAAACCAAACTTGCTTTCCAGGGATAATCACCCAATGTGGCAGAATACGGTCATATTTTTACACATTCCTGGCAGTGATGCAATGATATGTGTTAAGGGCTTCAGCATTTATTTTCCCGAGGGATACTGGTGTGCAGATTGCTTTCTTGTAACTCTTTCGCTCCAGCTCTTGGCTATTTCAGACCTGATTTGCTGGGTGAGTGTGGAGGAGGCCCAAGGCCTGGTCCTCAGATTTGCCTGTTTAGAACCTTGGTATTTTAGTCGCTCTTGATAAGAGAGACAAGACTGACGGGCTTAAGCCAAGCAGCTGAGACTCATAGCTGCTTGACTGATAAAAGTGTAAGTTTATAAAATTTATAGGCATTGTTTGTTGCTTCCCAGATCTGTTCTACCTCTTCCTTCTGCGGGCGTGGTCTCTGTGGTCACAGTGACTGGGGAGGCTGGATTTTTCTCTACTGGGTTTGGCCTAATTTAACTATCTTTTTTAAATTTTTGATTTAAATTCTATTTAGTGATATGGAGAGATATGTGTGTGTGTGTGTGTGTGTGTGTGTGTGTGTGTGTGTGTGTGTATAGTTTCAGGCGTAGAATTCAGTGATTCATCAGTTACACATAACACCTGGTGCTTATTACATCCCGTGCCCTCCTTAATACGCATCACCCAATGGCCTCACCCCACCCCAACTACCTGGGCCTTATTTGCTTGAAGCCAAATATGCCTAAAGCTCCTCAAAACCATCCAGAAAAGCCTCGGTTCATAAACTGAAGACGCAGAGTCAAAGATGGAAACACCTGGGTCCTGGAAGGCTTTGAAACACTGACTTTACCAAGTCTGGTTGAGATAAAGTCCCAAAATATTTAAGCCATTTTGGTTGAGTTTTCTGTGTGTGTGTGTGTGTGTGTGTGTTTTAAGATTTTATTTATTTATTTGACAGAGATCACAAGTAGGCAGAGAGGCAGGCAGAGAGAGAGGGGGAAGCAGGCTCCCTGCTGAGCAGAGAGCCCAATTCAGGGCTCGATCCCGTGACCCTGAGATCATAACCTGAGCCAAAGGCAGAGGCTTAACCCACTGAGCCACCCAGGTGCCCCTTCTATTTTTTTAGAAAATAAATTTTAAAACCCCACAAACATTATGAAAATTATCTAATAGAGAAGTACATTTTGTAATCCAGTTACAGTGATCGAAACAATACAGGTTTGGTTTTTTTTTTTAATCTTTGGGATATTTCAGAGAGGTGAGGAGAAGTGTATTAATGGGACTTCCATCAAACCGAGGGAGCCTGATGGCTTGTCCTTTTGCATTCTAGGGGTACTGCAGCACTCGGAATGGTAATCGAGAATCCAAACATCCTGCCAAGTAGGGGATCTGCGAGACATGTGACAAATTTTTCATCCGGTTCCTTCACATTTTTTCCCTCCATGCTGATCACACTTCTCCTTGTATTTGTCACTGCAAAATCAGTGGCCTCATTTTCAAAGCACCCCTAGGACACGTTTTAATTGCTATGTCTTCAGATTGTATTGCGTGGGTTATATTTTAGCCTGGTAGCCCTCATGCAGGGGACCATTAATTACACCTGGAGAGGCTGGCCCCTGGCAGGGAGGGTGGGCATTTGCAAATGCTGGGGCATGTCTGGGGGCAGGGGAAGTGTGAAAGGGTGTTTGCAGTTCATTGTTTTTCACAAGAAACAGGGAGAAGAATTTTGGACAGTGGATTACTATCGTAGCCTTCTATCTGGGACCTCTGGTTCTGCCCTCTCAACACAGAGAGACCATAGTGAATCGGTCAGATTTTGTCACTCTCAATGGCTTCCCACCTCATTCAGAGCAAATGTAGAACTCCTTACATTAGACAAAGGCCATGCATGGTTTGGCCCATTACTTGCCTGGCCTGGATGCCTTTCTCCATGCACTGAGTTCCTGCCATAGTGGCTTCCTTTCTGGTCCTCTAACACATGGGGCAAGGTCAGACCTCAGGGCCTTTGCACTGACTGATCCCCTTGCCTGGTGGTCTCCTCCCAAATATTTACATGAACAACATTTTATAATTCTTTTAGGTTTTCACTCAAATTTCACCCCAGGACCTTTCCCCCCCACAAATTGGCAATTTTATCTTCTTTCATTGTCTTTTTCCACCCCTACGGCACTCCTCACGTCTTTTTAAAATTTAATTAATTAGTTAATTAAACATGTTTATTTATGTAAACAAAAATTTAAACTCTACCACAGGAGGGATTTTTATCTGTTTTTGCTCATGGCTCTATTCAATCAAAAACTTGAGTCTTCGGGGCGCCTGGGTGGCTCAGTGGGTTAAGCCGCTGCCTTCGGCTCAGGTCATGATCTCAGATTGTATTGCGTGGGTTATATTTTAGCCTGGTAGCCCAGAGTCCTGGCTCAGTGGGTTAAGCCGCTGCCTTCAGCTCAGGTCATGATCTCAGATTGTATTGCGTGGGTTATATTTTAGCCTGGTAGCCCAGAGTCCTGGGATCGTGTCCCGCATCGGGCTCTCTGCTCAGCAGAGAGCCTGCTTCCCTCTCTCTCTCTCTCTGGCTGCCTCTCCTTCTACTTGTGATTTCTCTCTGTCAAATTAATAAATAAAATCTTAAAAAAAAAAAAAAACTTGAGTCTTCAAAGGTTGTTGGCTAAAGGAACAGAATGAGTTGAAATCTTGAATCGGCAGACCCACAATGAGGCAACAGGAGGAAGGTTGGATTTGGAAGTGAACGCTTCAGAGTCCCGGTGAAAACATCTTCCATTTGAACTTTGGTGTAAATGCTGCGTTGAAGTAAATTATGACTAATCTCAACCTCAGAGATTACTATTCCTTTAAAAAGACTCTTTAATCTTCCTTTATGTTTTAAAAGTACGATAGTTAATAAGGGATTCATAATCTCAGCTCTATTAACATATTGGGACAAATAATTCTTTGTTATGGGAGCTGTTCTGGGCATCATAGAATGATTGGCAGTATCGCTGGTCTCCACTTACTAGATTTGCCTGTAGCAACCGTCCTCCACCAAGCTGTAACAACCAAAAATGTCTCCAGACATCGTTTGATGTCACCTGGAGGGCAATGATTCTTGCTCCTGGTTGAGAAGCCCTGATATCAATAATTCTCATATATCTGTATTTGAATAGAGGGTTCTATTTTTTATATAATACATGTTATGGCATGGAAATCATGGGGATACCATTGCTTACGTTATCAACTCTGTAGTGTAAGCCCCGTAATGACGAGCAACATGTTATATCTGTAAATGTTAAGATAAAATTAGGAAGAAATAGAAAATGAGTAACCCCTTGTTTAAAGGCCTAGAAAATCTACACTTCAGGAGTGACTGAATGTGGAGAAGCGTGTCTCAGAAAAGAGCCTTGGTGGAATAAAAATAGTAAAGAACAAAGTGCGTACCTCCCCAATTTATCCAGGTGAAATCACACTGAAACCAACATGGCTTCGTCAAAAATTTTCCTCGTGAAAATGGAATCACAAGGAGAAAGAGGCAACGTGCAGTCCGTGAGTCGAGGGGACACAGCTCCTTATTCACTTATTTCTGCTTTAGGATGGTGTGTGACTTGTGTATGAAGACTTTAGGTAAAGGGATAGACTGGAAGTTTGTAAGCAAATTTCTGCCCCTTTTGACAAAAGAAATGATTGGTTGACTGACTGATTAAAAGGTCTACTGGTGGAGACACCTCTTTGACCCTAACTGGCGCCCTCCTGGGACATTTGTCCAGGTGGCAGTCAACCTAAGAGCCCCAAATCTCTGGAAACTACTCTCCATAAAACGATGCTTCTAGTTTGGGGGGTTGGGTATGGGGCTCATCAAATGTAAATTTTCAGAGTTACTTAAGGCATTTAGTAGATACTAACCAGACGGAACTGAAGGGATGTAACCTCAGAACTGTGGAAAATGGAAGTTTACTTTGCAACCATCTGTAGGAGGATGCCGTCCAATGATAGGCATCCTCAACCTACCCAATGATAGGTTGAAAGGAAGTGAAAAGAGAAAGACCAGCAGGAGGCAAGAACTGATAAGTGGCAGAAAATCTCAAAATTCACTTTTTTAAAAAAAATGTATTTTATTTATTTGCTAGAGAGAGAGAGAGAGCAAGTGCTAGTGAGAGAGGAGAGAGCGCAGAAACAGAAACAGAGGGAGAAGCAGACTCCCCACTGGGCAGGGAGCAGGACCCTGAGATCATCATGACCTGAGCCAAAGGCAGACGCTTAGCCTACTGAGCCACCCAGGCACCTCTGCAAAATTTACTTTTTGAAATGTTTGGGGACATTTGTTTTACATGTCACGATTATGACATGCAATACTTTTATCTCATCGGTATCATAAACATCTACATGCTGCCCAAACAACCCCCGCCCTAGTACCTTAGCCTGGTTTCTCAACTCAACATAATGAAAATCCGGAAAGCCACGCAGCCCAGCCTCCGAGTTTCACGGAGACCAGAGTCTGAGCTCCATTCATTAAGCCTCTAAACCCTGGGGTGTCAAAGGCCTGTCACTAAATAGGTCACTCAAGGCACCAAGGAAGCCAAAAAAGGAAAGAGCCCCCTAAAGGAAAGTGGCATTTAATTGGGAACCTTCAGACATCTGTCACTCTTGGTGACAAGCGCGAGGAAGGACTTCGCACATTTGTGACGCGCAGGTGGGACGGGGCGGACAGCTGGAGGCACTGGAGCCGGGTGCGGGCGAGGGTGTTCGCGGCGTGGGGAGGAAGGAGAAGCTGCTTTTGAAGTCTGGGCTCTTTCATCCCGAATATCATTTAAACAAAACAAAACAAATGTCTGAGGCCATCACTGTATCCTAAAAGGCCATCCGCTCTCCATTTAAGCGATCCTCTCTGTGAAGGCGGGCGCGCACCCACCTAAAGCACAGGTCCGCACCAAGTTAGGAAAAGAAAGGTGGTGCGGGTCCCTGCTCCAAACAAAACACGGTGTCTCCTCTCCCGGCCTCTTGGTTCAAACCCGCGTGCTGGCTCCTGCGGGGAGAGCGGCCCTGGAGACTCCAGCCTTTAATGAGCTTCCAATCAGCTCGCGAGGGAAAGGCGCGCTCCCTCCCTCGCCCAGCCCCGCGTCCTCGCCCTGCCCGCTCCGCTCATCCCTCCCCTTCTCCATTTCCCTTCCGTTCCCTCCCCGGCCGGGCGCTGCGCAGGCCCAGGCTGGAGCAGGCTCCCCGCCCGCCCGTCCCACAGCCCGCCGACCGAGCCGCCGCGCGGAGCCCCAGCCGGAGCGGGGACAGGGGAGCGGGAGCCCGGGGAGGCGCGCTCGCGGACGGAGGGCGCAGCAGGCGCGCGCGGGCAGCGGCACCGGCACCCGACCGAGCGCACAGCCTCGCCGCGTTCAACAAAGGCAGCCGGAGCGCGCGCGGCGTTTGTAACTCCAAGTAAGTGGGAAGCGGCGCGCCGCTCCGCCGCCGCCCCGGGGCCACTTTCCCTGACCCTCGCCCACCGGCCCGGGGGCAGCCGAGGATGGCGCTGCGAGTGGGAGCGGGCTGCCCGCGAAACGGATTCGCTGCGGGGGCCAACGGAGGCGTGGGGGGGCGGCGCGGAGGCGGGGGCGGGGCGGGGAGAGTCGGGTGCGGGACTCGGGGTGCGGGTAGGTGAGCGGGGGAGAGCAGCGGGGGCCATGCCCTGCGCGCCTCCGCGGGGTCCACGCCGGGGCTGCGCGCTCCGGAGGCCCTGCCGTAGGAGGTGTGTCCGCGTCTGGGGGGGGAAGCCAGAGGCAGGGAGGCGCCCCGGCAAGCGGGGCTCGGCTTCGCGTCCTTTCTCCGCGCCTCCGCCTGCACCTGGGCTTGCGGGCGGCCGCCCGTCCGCTGGCTTTTGTGGGTGCGGTGCCCGGGGGCGGGGGCGGCGGGGGCTGCGCCTCCCGGGGCCGGGGGACCTCGAGAAGCCCTCACCGAGCGGGGACACTCCTCGTCCTGCCCGCCAGCCCGGGAGGGGCTCCGGAAAGGGTCACATCCAAAGTTTAGAAAGACACACCTGAAACCCATCTCGTTTGAATGCGGACTTGAACCACCGCCCCGGACACAGGCCCTTGAACTCTGAGGCTCCCGCACAGAAAGGTGGGGTGTGTTCATTACGAAGTTGCCCGAGTCGTCGTTTCCGAGTTGATGTTTCTAAGCAACGAGCGTTTTTAAAGCAAGGAATATACCCACCTCCTTCCTTGGTTCCCATACGAAACCTAAAACTTCCCGTCCTGAACACACACACATACCTCTTTCTCCTTAACAAAAACACGCAGAACACACACCTCTCGCTGATACACACTTGGCTGTTAACTCTTTTTCTCTGTTAACAGCTGCTTTCTAAGTTTGGGGATACACTGAAAATAAATAAATAAATAAAAATAGGAGTGGCATGGGGGGAGGGGGAGAGGTGGCCGCTGAGGGAAAGTGAACTATGGGCGGGACCTCGAAGTTTCTTTTTAGCATCTTTCCTCTCGGTGGGCTGGTTGCTGTAGCCGCTTGGGAACGGTGGTGTGTGCCCGCGTGCGCCTGTGTGGGAGCCACGGGCCTGGGAGAGGACTGAGATGCTAGTCACCAAGCAGGGCTCTGGGACTAAGAACATCAGGAAGCAGTTTCATGGTCCCGGGCAAATGTGAAGTTTGATGAAACAGTAGAGCCCATTCAGCCCGGCGATCGCTGCGGACTAATTGATACGTGGAGATATTTCAAGGTATTGATAGTGAAACACAAAAGACGTGTCTCCCAGCACAAAATAAAGCATGCATTTTCCATCTTCATTATATGCCCTTTTAAGTAAATGATGCACTTTAAAGACCAAATGATTAAAAAGCACGCACAGGGAAAAAAAAAAAAAAAAAAAAAAAAAAAAAAGTACGCACAGTCCAGTTAGATTCAAAGGAAATTAGAGCGGGTATTAGCTCTCGTCCTCTTTGGGGCTGTGTGTGCCTTCAGAGTGGTGAGACTTGCACTCACTGAAACTATAGGATGCAATTTTTAAATTTTATTTTATTTAAAAACAAAACAAAAAAAACACCTCCTTCCATTACCCTGTGCTTAAGAAACTTTTGTGCTGGGAGTTCTCTAATTGTGCTTTACGTCTTCCGAAGGTGATCTCCCCCGACCCCCTTCCGTTCCCAGACACCCTTGGGGACAGTTTTCTTCCCACAAGTGAGATCTGTGAGGCGTGCCCACCTGAAGCCATCCAGGACCACAGTAGGCGCTCTCTCTGCTGGTCACGCGTGGATGCAACTGCATTGTTTTTTTTCTCTCTTTTACTTCCTTTTTTTAAGATTTATTTATTTATTTGAGAGAGAGCAAGTGCATGCAAGGGGCAGAGGGAGAGTCTTAAGCAGACTCCGCAGGGACCATAGAGTCCCATGCCAGGTTCATTTCCAGGATCCTGAGATCAGGACCTGAGCTGAAACCAAGTGGGGTTCCTGAACCAGCTGAGCCAGGCAGGCGCCCCTCACATTGTATTTTCCAAGCCAGAGTTGTGTTAATCCCCAATTATCATCCTGTTAATATATAACTTGAATCACCTGATGTTTAAATGAGGTATTATAGAGATTGAGGTTAATTTAATAGTATACAGAGTATAATATAGATTATATAATAATACATAGTTCTGTGGTTTCCTAGACCTCTTTCCAAGATATTTGGAGTAATAAATTTGCCAATTTATTGAGAGCTTCAGTGCACTTTTTTTTTTTTTTACTCTAGTAAAAAAAAGCCAGTGGCCTTGTTGAATTTTCACAGAACTTGATCATTAGAAATAACCTGAGAGAAATAAGGTCCACAAGTAGTTTAATCGCTTTTATCAATAAGATCCATCTTAGAAATGAAATATTTTAGGTTTAAATGCTTCCCCCCCCTTTGAAGATACTCTCACTTTCTCATTTAAATGACCTCTCATGTGGATTCTGATTCTCTTTTTCATATGTGGTTTATTTTTTTTTTAATTATTACTCTTCAAAATTTTCCCAGGAGACTGAGTTAAGTTGGCTTACTCAAAATGGTCTGTGTGGTTAGCTAATGGCAGATCGCAAATACCAGAAATTAGAATTCAGAATATACATTCAAGTTCTCCACTCCTGCTGTTAATATGGTGGCGTCGGTATATGGGGAACGGTCCTTGACTTCCCTACGGAAGGTAATGTTTAAACTGAGAGTACCCAGGGCAACCCGAGAACAAGCGTGGTATACACCGGAGGGCATTGAGTCTAGTTTAAGGTATGGCTTATTGTGGGGCTCTGGGGGGAGTCCAGGCTTCCCAACTGTGCCCTTCCATTGCCTGGATGCTGAATGGGGCTTCTTCAAACGGTGAAGGCTGCCGTTCTCATGAATAATCAGAACTTCTGTCTCCTCTTGGCACAAGGCCATGCCTTTGCTCTGTGGTAAAATAATATTCAGATATGGATCTTCTCTTTATGAGCTGGGCCGACTTTTTTCCATCCAGAGCCAACTGGCTGGAGTGGGATTTGGGCCACAGCCTGACTTTGGAAAGTTATTCTTCATCCCTGATATTTATGGCCAATGTAAGTTTCCATCCATCGAGCCATTTTTCCATACACTTCATGCCAGTCTTGTATGTGGCAGAGTTCTCCGGGTCTCACGATCTTTCTAGGTTGTCAAATATAACAAGCCTTTTGTTCCGCGCTGTTTTAGTATTTGGTTAAAAAAAAAGAGAGAGAGGTTAAAATGTCTGTGGTTTAAAAGAGTAGCTATACCATGACATTATCGGAGGGCATTGTGTTTATGGTAACATTGTGGATTCGATTATGTAGATCACATTCACCACAAATCCCTATTTCTTAAGCTCAGGCAAAGAATACAGTCAACAGTTGGTGCTTGAGACAGTTGGAGAAATAAAATTTTAATTTCTTCTACTGGGATTTGTTTGTTAGCCATTTCTTCACAGTAGGTTTAGGTAAAGTGCCATTTCCAAAAAAAGAAAGAAAAGAAAAGAAAAAACCCATCATAATGTGTCTCCTAAAATCAGAATTCTTAGATTCCTAAGCATCATCCTTAGTTGAAAAAAAAAAAGTATATGAATCTTGAAAGACGTTGAGTCATGGTAACTGACACTGACCCTACGCTCTTAATTCTAAGAACCATTCGACAACCAAAATGTCACTGACAAGGCAAATAGCATGCTGTATTCCTAACCTTTTGTTTTCACTTCTTCTAGCTTTAGCACTTCCCCATCCCCCTCCTCTGCTGTCATTCTCGAAGCTCCCTTCTGTTCATCCAGTGCCATCATTTCCCATTTAACAAGTCCCACGATGTCTTGCCCAATTTCTTCCCTGTATCTAGGGTGGCAAATACGCCTTCACGTATGTATGTATCCGGAAGGGTCGCCCATATCCTGGGATACTTGGAAAGCTGGACCTTTCTAGCTACGATTTTCACATTTTTCTGGCCTGGTTCATTCAAACCTGTTTTCTGGATTGTTTCCCTTCTGACTAAGACCCCGGCCAGGATCAGTTTATGCTTCCGTCACTGAGAGCAGTGTTGACTTCATTCTCCTCTTAGTTCCTGAACTTGAGTGGAGCCGGGATTACTCACCTGCATCCTCCCCATCCCGCCTCCGCAGGAGAAGATTTCTTGCTCCTCTGGTGAGTCAGTTCAACCATAATAAGCAGTTTTTATTAAATGTATGCTAGATGCCTAATACTGAGGTAGGCGATGTGATATACTCAAGAAATAAAAAAGTTTCTTTTCTCTAAGGCTTACAGTCCCACAGTTCCGTTTGTATATGGAAATGGTGCTAACTTGTGAAATCCTTTATTACAAATATATTTAAAAGAGATGCCAGACCATGAAAATCCATTTATAGCCCTGCCCCCCATCTCTGGAAAAAAAACACTTGAAAAGTCACAGGTCATTTCATCAAACAAATGACTTTTTACATTTCTTCCTTTCCCTTAATATGCAACAGCATCGTTTGCCAACACTGCTTTCTTATGATTATCTGATTATCTTTTACTGCAGCCTCCCTGACATATTAATTTTTTCCAACTTCCTTGGCCACTCCTCAGCATTTTTTTTCTTCTTTTCTCCTCAACCTCCACATGTGGACATTCATTTCTAAATACTCAGATCTCACCCCCCCCGCCCCTCCCTCTCTCTCCATATGCTTCAGTATTGATCATGACACTTTGGGTTTCTACTCCAGTCTTCATGAGAGAGTTCTCAAATCTCTCCATTCTCGGTTGCATTTTGGTGTCACACTTAAAAAAAAAAAAATTTTTTTTTTTTTTTAAATGAATACTAAAGGCAATCCTAGTTGGGGAAGGAGACTAAAGCAGAGGACTTCTTGTTATTTTATTCTTAATCCCAACAGACTTCTACACATAATGACTGACCCATTACTTGTCAGGTAGTGTGATAGGGAATACAAAAATAAATAGGCCTTCAAATAGCTTATGGGCTACTCAGTGTATGTGCGAGTACATTAAAATAACTACAACACGAGTTACAGCAAGATATGTACATACCAAGTTTTTGCCCTAAGCAGTTCCAGCAAAAAAGTGATTAAAAAATTTTTTATGAGAAAAAAGGAAGTTTAACTCAAAAAGGTTAAACGGAGAAGGTGATCATATTTATTTCAAAATTATCACTGTCTTTTGGTTATTTTATTGCCATTTATTCTGGAAGAGAAGTTGACTCTGGGTTCCTTTGTGTTTTCATTTCACATTGGCCATGTCGTGGGGCACACAGGAAATGACTGAAAGTGACATCTTAGAATTCACTCCGGGTTATTTAGAATAAATGTAATATTAAAGACTTGACACATCACCATAGATGGATTCTTCAGGAAAAGATATACCAGACATGAGATTTTGACTGTCCTTCAGGGGACTGCTATGCACGGAGGAAAAGAAAGCAAATCCTCCATGTCAGCTGTGGAATTTGGATGAAACTGAGTGAGTAGGTTGAAGGCACGGGGGGGGGGGGGGGGGGGGGGGGGGGGCGTTTCCCAGGCAAATCTGTCCTCTAGGTGGCGCTCTGATTCTGCCCTGCTCTTTTCTCCTCCCCCTCTCCATCAGCCCATCCAAGTGACTTTAACTCTTGCTTTTCCCAGCAGGGTTGACTCTGGAAAAGCTCATCTTTCCCCCGTCATAGTTACTCACCATTCTCAGGAGCTCCATCCCACCCACACCGTGCATCCAGAAAGGCAGGGGCTCTGTCTCATTCATCTCAAGAACCCTAGACTATCAAGCTCCAGACCTCTGAAAATGACCAATAATGTCTGGCAAATGAGTGAAAAAAATAAATGCCTCTGACTACCATTCTCTCTGCCTCTCATGCCCCAAAGACCTTGATGATCCGTCCTTTATATGTAATTCCTCTAAACATCACCTGGTGCCAATTTCTGATTTAAATCTGAGCACCCCCATTCTCAGCCTTGAACCTCTATAAGGAAGCCTATCCATCTCTCATTTCTTCACCTCTGTCATTTCACAGGTTATCTAAGCCTGTCAGGTCTCTGGCCCGTCTTCTAATCATACTCCTCCTTGTCCACTTCATGCCCAGAACTTGCAAGGTCTCTGATTCATGGTTGCCTCCATAATGGAGAGAGAAATCTGACTTCCTTCTTCTTTAAGAGACCGTATAATTCAAAGCTACAAGACTGCTCACTTAAAGCCTTCTTTTCATCGTAACTCCAATGCAGCTATAGAACATTTGCTTTTCAGAACTTTTTACATTTTTTTTAATATTTTTATAACAATTCCACTTAGAGCAGGATTTTTTTTTTCTTTACACTGATATAGCTAAGCTTAGAGAGGTTAAGATGACTCCAGTAAGTGCCATGAAAGTATTAAAACAAAGCTTTTGCGGTGCCTGGTGGGCTCAGTCAGTTAAGCATCTGCCTTCGGCTCAGGTCATGGTCCCAGAGTCCTGGGACCAAGCCCCAAGACATATTCCATGCTCAGCGTGAAGCCTGCTTCTCCCTCTCCCTCTGCCCGCTGCTCCCCCTGCTTGTGCTCGCTGTCTCTCTCTCTCTCTGACAAATAAATTAATCTTTAAACAAATAAAAATAAAATTTTTAAAATACCTAGTTTGGATATTTTCTTCTCTATATCATAATGCCATTTCATCCTTTGACTAATTAATTTTTATGCCCCAGTTGCCTCTTATATCAAACCTAAACTCTAAGGTATATATGATAAGAGGCTAAATAACCTGGGGTAGCGGTTCCCTGTCTTCTGTTTATGGAAATAACTAGAATCATGTCTTAGCTTCCGGGTGCCGGGGGCCCAGCCCTACAGATTCTGACTTGAGAGGTGGAATCAAGGAACGCAGACATGTGACAGGCCACCTGGGTATAGGGGACAAAGTAGGCATATTAGCCCTAACAGGCCCATATTTGAGCTCCAAGGTCAAGGAAACCAAGGTAGAAACCACAGTTCTACTTACTGCTAGCTCTGTGACTGTCAGCAGATATCATGGTTTTTCTTCAATGGCCTGACCTCTCATTTTACTGAGAACATGAATACCTCCCTTGTAGTATTGACATGACTATTAATCTAGAAAATGAACATGAAGGACTGAACCCAGAGTCTGATGGGTAGGGGGTGTTGGATGAAGACAATGAAGGCGCTAATTCCGGGGGCTCAGTGACCCTGCCCGGTGACATGACGCTCCCCATCACTTTTATTTCTCAGGCCGAGGTGGCGTCTCAGCCAGGCAGACAGGTGAGACCTGGGTGAGACCCTTCCGCTGTGCCTCGCACTCTCAGATCATTCTCTGTAAAGACAGCTCCCCAATTCCCTTCCCCTGAAAAGGAACATGCAACCTGTGGTCGTGCTTAAGGCCTGAGGTCTCCAAATCGGGCTGCTGACTTTGGCCTTCCTTGTGGCCTCCAGGAGATCACTGGGCATTCAGGGCCCCTCAGTCCAGTGCAGCCATCCCACTGCTGGCGCTGGGGATGCCCGTAAACACATTCTCCGTGATTTCGGCCGCCACCAAGGAAGCATCAGCTCTGGGTGGGAGTCCCCATGAAGCTGCAGAAACCTGATGGTTTCCCTGCAGCTCTGCCTGACATTTGGTAGGGACGGGGCATGTGTCACCTACCCTCCCGAAGCCTCAGGGGATCTTGGCTGTCAGATGGCAGGGAGGCTGGGGATGGCGTCCCTTGCTTTTGCCTTCAGTGATGAAGGTACATCGTGACAGTCTGATGTTTATAAACTGTAAAGTCATAGGCTGCGTGTGAGCGGCTCGTAATAAAATCTGCGGAACCACTTCTCCTTCCCCGATTCTGCTGCTTGTCGCTGTCATTTTCCGAGGACGCCTAGAGATTGCTAAAGGTGCCCGAAGGTCGGCTTGACTGGACAAAGTGCACAGGAGGAGAGATGTGTGAAGGGTGTGAAAATATGAAAATCTGAGACAGAGCTGGGGGATGGGGAGGAAGCAAGAAGACAATCCTAAAAAAAGGCTAAATGAAAATGGTTTTGCATTCTTTTACTAAATATTGTATTATAGTTCTTCCTGAGAGTTGTCAGGAGGACATGCCAAATTGTTCAGTCAGTTATGCTCGCTAAATTTAGGTCTTTGCGACTGAAGAGCGACACTGCGCTTACTCCGTAGCAGGTGCTCCTTACGCTGTCGCGGGCGTTTCTGTCCCCTGGAGGTCTCCGGGCAACGCAGGCTGTGGTTTAGCAGGCGCCGGGCAGACCTCTCCCACAGTGATAGCCCGGCTGCTGGCCTGGGGACCTGACTTTGAGCAGCCAGCCCCCAGGATTGGGATCCATGAACTTGAGAGAATGGGAGAAGGACCAGAACTCTCCAGGCATGACCTTTCATAGCTTAATACAAACATTGAGAGTCCTGGGCAGTAACCCTTCTTGCTGTGCACAGAAACAGCGCATGCCCATACTTCATGTCCAAATATTTACAGTGTTTGGTTTTTCATAAAAGAAATTTGCAATCACCATCTGATTTCCTGCTTGGCTCAACTGAAGACGCTTAGAGTAAGAGGCCCCCTGCCCCGCGTGTACCAGTGTCTCCTTCCAGTGTTTTCCCTGGAGAAGGGAGAAGTGATTCATGCCTTAATTTGTCTTAAAAGCGAGTGAGTGAGAAGTGTTTAGGAAACTTCCTTCTTCATATGAAAAGGATATCATATCGTTTGTTTTCTTTGTGCTAGAATATTCTCTTCTTTAGGTTTTGAGTAAGATTCTCTTTGATTGTCCCTTCCGTACTGTAACGGAAGTCGAGCAAGTGTCCTCCATCTTGGTGACTTCTGGGAAGACCCTGGGCCTCTGGAGATTCTTGCCGCAGAGCCAGGTTTTGGCAATAAGGAACATATCCCAGTACCGTTCTTGGGTAACAAAATCTTCACTCAAGCTCAAACAAGGGGAGACCACACACAATTTTAGAACAGTGTTTTCATCCTGGCCTTACTTCTTTGCTAATAATTCAGCTTTTTCTAAACCTCGCCCTGGGAGTCTTGCCCATAATAGCCAAGGGTTATCCCTGAGGTTTTGACAGATCGTGGTCTTCCTGTTGGATCCTAAGAACACTGGAGGGGTTTTAGTGGGCACGTGCCAGGAGGTCCTGTGGGGCGCCCATGGTAAGCCCAAAGTGGCTTCAAAGTAGCTTTGGGGAATTTTAGGCAAGGGTCAGTGTTGTTGTTCAAAAGATATTTTCTACCAAAAAAAAAAAAAAAAAAAGAAGAAGAAAGAAAGAAAAAATATTACCTTCTTGTGCAATATATTACAGTATTTCTGTAGGTATGGTCCAAGGCATGTAACTGAGGAAAACTCAACTGTTCTAGGAAGGAAAACAGGTAGTTGATTAGATTATTGTAATAGATTTAGGTACTTAAATTTTGAAAAAAGAGCCTGTCTTCCTATGCACACTTTAAATTTACAGCATCCATTTAACTATTAAGTTCAGTGTCTTTGGCGGTATTCAGAATCTCAGAGCACCGTGCATGTCAGACTTGTGAAAAGGTGGCTTCACTTTAATCATGGGGAAAAAAATGAAGTTTTTCATTATTGTTATTAGAAAAAGAGAAATACATACCTAAAAAAAGTCATTTTTCCTCATTCTAGAAAAATATATCTTTATGGCTTAAGATGCTCAAAATTTTAAAAACTATAAAGAAGAAAAACTCCCTTCGAGTCTTGCTCCAAATAGATGCTGCTATTAACACTCTGATACACATCCACAGCTTTCAGATCTGCTGATGGAACTGTAAGAAATAGTTGAATGAATAATTGCCTGTCTTTTACAAATCAACATTACAATTAATGCATGCTCTACTTTTAATAGCTTTACACACATTCCTGTGCATTTGTTTTTATGAATTAGGCCAATTAAGATGGAAATTCAGTGTACTTAGCTTGACATGGGGGAATCTGAGTCATTAAAAAAAGCCTAGTCCAATTGGGGAGGGTATGTGCTTTGGTGAGGGCTGTGAAGTGTGTAAACCTGGCGATTCACAGACCTGTACCCCTGGGGATAAAAATAGATGTTTATAAAAAATAAAAAATTAAAAAAAAAAGATTTTGATATACAATGTTTCAGACTTTAAAAAAAAAAAAAAAGCCTAGTCCATTACTATTACAGACTCTCCTAATAAAGTTGGAAGTAGAAAAATGAAAGCAAACAAACATAATGCCTTGAAGCAAACAAACAAAAGAAGTCTTTGTCCCAGCAAAGGATGTACTGTTTAGACGAGAACACTTAATTCCGTGGAACTTCGTGTGTTTCGTGTGTGCCAATTAAAGGTCAGGCTGAGTAAACAGTGTCTTCCATTCTGACCCCGAGGACCCTTCCAGATACATATAGGGATGGGGAGGGGGATAAAGTCTCCCCAGCGAAGCCACAGCTGCCAGGACCCATCTAACCCTGTAGCAGCTCCCAGGAGGCTAGGGGCCTTCCAGACTGCTCTGGGGCTGAGGGGCTGGACCCAGAGCCCTGCGTGTGGGTAACCTGCAGGGGCAGCAAACCTTTTGAAGCCTGTGGCTCTCTGATGCATTGGCACCCAAAGGGGAGTTGTTTATTTGCTCTGTTGTTATTTGGAATAACTAATGTACAAATGGGCTCAAGTTTAAAGGAGTCCGATCAGATTTGCGTTGGACAACCGCATCGCTGATTGGAGAGGACAGGCAACAGTTACGCGCTTTGATTGTCTCTGCCAGTACTGGGAGTCCCACCAACTTGAGCCCGAAATGATTTTTAGCCCTTTTTAAATAGAGGTTTTAGTCTGACAGTTGGGGATCACAGAGTTTGCCCTCTGATATGTGATATCTGGGAATTTGGAGATGCAACTTCAAGGCTGTCATAAATGAATTTGGTTTGGAGAAACAGATCAGAAGCAATTCAGCAGGAGTAAGTGGGTAGAGGTGGATTTCTGACCAGTTTCTCTCAAAATAGATCCGCGTTTCCAAAATCAGCCTTACTCTGGTGTCTAACGTTTTGTCCACTGATGTGCTCTTGCAGGAAGTTAAAATGACAGCGGTTAACTTCAAAGGCAGCAGAACAAACAGACAAAAGAAATGGAAGTGGACTTGATTTTGAGATCTTAGGGAAAATATCCCCAAGCCTGATAGTTGGAAGCCCTGTGCCTGGGGAAAGGAACTTCAGGCCTCCCAGAAAATTCTATCAGAGTTGAGGTTTCCTCCACTGTGGAGGCACCAGTGAGCCCACTGGCTTTGGCGGGGTTTATGAGGAGACTTCTCTGGGCTAGACTGGTCTTGTTTGCTGTCCTAGTCTCCCGGGCTCTGGATGCCTCTACATATAACGACGCCATGAAGTCAGTCAGGCTCTGGGCAGCAATCCTGGTCCCTCCTTGTTCTTCTCAGAGGAAGCTCTTGAAGACCAGACAGTAGCAGCCATGCCAGTGCCTCAAATAGGACCTGAGCGATCTTGGGTACAAGACCGTAAGGTAGTCAGTCCATTTGGTCGCTGAGCCCACTCTTCCATAAAGGCACACGTCCTCTAGCCCACTGTTTACATCTGTGTCTTCTCCACCCTGTGGGGGGCACAGGGGGGGTTGCTGTCAAGAAAAGGGATCAAGGAAGAGCCAGGGAGGCTCCCTTTCATGTCCTGGAGCAACAGAATCCTCCAGACCCAGGGCTTGGCTGCACACACGCCATGAGCTTCCTGGGTGGGTTTTGTCCCTTGCCTTTCATCACCAGCTGTAAGATGTAATGTGAAGCATCTTGTTTAAATCGGAAAAAAGTTTAGGCTTGGCCCCGCCTATTAAAAAGTCCAATTTTATGTTGCAGAACAAATTGTTATCCCCTTGTCGTAGTCTTTCCTCCAACTGACCTCTTCCTTATCTGATTTCCAAGTCCACGGGGAGGCGTGGCCGGGTCTCTTATCATGCACTAGAACTTGAGCAATAGTTGAAAACCAGTGCAGAATCAGGGGAAAGTGTAACTTCTCTTTGTACTGGATTTTAAATATAATCTTAGGTGGAGAAGATCAGCTTAAGTACCAGAGGCTGTTTTTCTCAAAGGGGAGTGGATTTCTTGGCTTATCTAGTGTGATAAGCAATTGCTTATCTCTATTCTTGGTGCATTTTGAGCAAAATCACGCTCTGTCCCTTGAGAGTGTTAAATATTTGTCTCTGTTAGGACTCAGGATGCCGCAGTGAGGTCGGGATGACGGTAGACGCGCAGGGAGGCGGGGAAGCTGGGGGCTGGAGGAGGTAACAGCAGGGGCGGTCAAGTGCAGACCAGTTAGTAAGGCTTTAAGGAGCAAGCGACCACATTCTCCCAGTGGACGCAAAGGGAGCAACTCCGGGACTGTGGCTTATTAGATGAGATTGACTTTTACTGAAATAAGGGTGAATGCGTCCCCCCAGGAGCACCAGCTAAACTGAGGGACACTTGAGGTACATGCTAGCAAGGATCAGGGACACCACTAATGACTGGCGATTCTTGAAGCAAATCTGTAGATATTAGGACACATTCCTCTAGCTAACATCCGATACTGGTTCTGTTTGTAGATCTCCATAGGAAGAGGCTTCCATTTTTTTTTAAAGCTTTAACTTATTATTTTATAGAGAGAGCGTTTGTGCAGGCACACACGAGTGGGGAGCTGGGGACAGAGGGGGAGGGAGAGAGAGAATCCCAAGCAGACTGCTTGCTGGGCGTGGAGCCTGACTCGGGGCTCGATCTCGCAACCCTGAGATGGTGGCCTGAGCTGAAATCAAAAGTCGGATGCTTCCCCGACCGAGCCCCCCAGACGCCTTTGAAGATGCTTCAGTTGTTCAATCATTTTGGATTGTTGGTCCTTCGTATTTAACGGAAATCTTTGCATTAGGTCTGAGTTTCAGTGGTCACGCGCCTTGTCACTGAAGCTCATCTTTCTAAACTCTGTTGCTGGGTAATCATTTCTGGTTCTTTCTCTTTGTCGCTGCCCAGGTCTATGCCCTGGCATAGAGCCAGCTGCTCAATTCACATTTGTTGCTGCATAGAATTAGGATAACATTTTACCTAGTTTCTACCCCCCACGCGCTCCCTCCACCAGCCCTGGCAAGACTGAATATTACTTGGCTGCCCTCGCCACAAACTGTGACCTGAGCAGTCGCTTTCCTTGGCATCTCCAGCTTTTCTTCTCCACTCGGTTCTTCGTCCTCAGGGATATTTCCGTTATCGATGTTCAGACACCCAGAGGCCTGCCTTCTGCTGTTCTCTGAAGACCTCTTGTATCCAGGCTTCACGCTGGCCACTGGCATCCCTCGCGTCCCTTGATGTGCTCTGGGGACACATGGCGATCTGTCAAGTTCGGGACCTGCCAGCACCTCTGGGGTGCTGTTTCTAGGAACTTTCCAGGGCCAGACTTTGTCCCTTATCATCAGCAGCTTGGAGAAGCTAAGACCTTGTTCGCTTTTTGTGTGATTTCCTCCCCTTTCTCCTTTCAGAGCACCACCCACCGGCTCAAAGAATGCATCTAATGTCTGTCAGGTGCTTTCTCTGTGTGGGACACAAGGCGGGAACTTGACATTCAGTTCCAGATTAAATGTTCCCAAAAGCCTTGGGGGAAAAAGACTGTTTTGCTTCTTATAGATGAGGAAACTGAGTCTTAGGATGGTGAAGTAATTTGTCCGAGATCACAAGCTAGAGGTAGAACTAAGATTGTGGTCCACGTAGTTCTGACCACAAAGGTCTTCAGCCGCATGCTGCCCCACTCTCCACCCCTGTTCCATGACAAGGGTCCCGTGAGTACCTGAAGAGGTTTTGGTTCAACATTTCCCTCTTTCCTCTGGCCAGGGCCCAGAAATACGATCTTGCACTGTGTAATTATATCTACCTCCCTCTGATCGGGAGAATACCCTCCCTAGATAAAAGAATTCTGCCATTAGGCTAGACCTCTTTGGCTGCATATTTTCATGCATTGGTTCATTTTCCATTGTCTCCTCAAGAGTCACTTGGCCTGGAATGGTGGTTCAAGGAGCTAGTGCTGAGGAAGGGACCTGGGAGCACATCAGGAGGGTGTCCTGGAGACGCTCCCTCTGGGCCTGTGGCCTGCTATCACCTGACTAAATTGTTTGTGGGAGTGCTGTGTTCCAGCCCTGGGGGAGGCCACAATGCTGTGTTTGTTTGTGTATGAGAGGCTCTGGCTTTGATTAGCGGCTAATTCCAGTGCAGCTGAACATACAATAGGGACCAAAAGGATGGGGGGGGGGGGCTGCTGCAATTTCCCATTGGAAAGCATTCCCTGTCAAGCTTGGACATCCAACAGTGGGGCCCAGATGGACAGAGGCTGGGAAAGGTTAGGCGATGGATTCTCCATGCCCCGCGGCCTGTTGTGGGGGACGAAGTGTCGAGCCCTGTGCCCCTCGGTGTCTTTCACGATTAAGGTCTAAGACTGGTATATTGATGTGGTTTGATGCAGGGCAAAGCCTGGGGGTGGGGTGGGCTGAAGAGCGGGAAGGGGCCCCGAAGTCACAAGGGCTGGCACGAAAATGGTGGGAAGGGTGCACCTGTCTTAAAGGGCCAGTCACACAGTATGAATTTAAAAAAAAAAAAGGCATTCCTTTGGTCGTGTGGACAAAGTAACGAACAGTTCGTGTGGACGAACTGTGACTGTAATTTTATCAACAAAAGAGAGAAGTGCGAAGTTCTTATTTTGTAACAGCGGTGGAGTATGTCATTCTGTAACAAATGAATACTAGAATTTTATTCTCATGAAATTCAATTTTGTGTCGTAAGCCCCCTATCCATGGGTAGCTGAATAAGAAGATATCTGCCCGAATTACAGACCCCCCGATATATTCTTAGAGGAGTATTCCATTCAGTGAGAATTTTTAGCCAGTAGAATGTCTGTCTGAGACACAGCATGTTACGGAGGGATACTATCCTTTATCTCAGACTGGCAGTCCCTTGTCTGGGTCCTCCTAAGAGGGGCACAGCAGACTTGTAGTTAGAAAACCATACAGTATAGCGTATGATGAATTGGTAAAAGAAGAGTTTGATCAAGTTCCCTAGAGGAAGGGAGTGCTGTGGTCTGCAGGGGCAAAGTGGGGCTGCTGGAGGACGTAGAATTTGCAAGAAGAGTGCTGTTGAGTGTGGGAGAAGGGCAGGCTGAGTGGGGGGAGTATCGGGACAGCCAAGGAGGTGACAAAATTAAGATACAGGGGACTGATTGCAGACGGGTCCCGTGTGTGCACACAGTAGGTGGCCAGAGGACCAAAGTTAGGAGCAGAAAAAAGTGTAGGGCAGCAAGAGCCCTGAATGCAAGCTAATGTGCTTGAATTGCACTGTGTTAGACAGAAAGGACTCACTGGAGGTTCTCCACCAGTAAGGAAGGGGAAAAAATGGAGTAGAGTATAAGAAAGATGATTTTTAGAAAAGCAGTAGATTAGAGGTGGAGAGAATCCATTCAGACTTTTTTTTTTTTTAAAGATTTTATTTATTTATTTGACAGAGAGAAATCACAAGTAGATGGAGAGGCAGGCAGAGAGAGAGAGGGAGGAGGAAGCAGGCTCCCCGCTGAGCAGAGAGCCCGATGCGGGACTCGATCCCAGGACCCCGAGATCATGACCTGAGCCGAAGGCAGCGGCTTAACTCACTGAGCCACCCAGGCGCCCCGAGAATCCATTCAGTCTTAAAAAATAATCCTCTGCGTACCAGCCCTGCCCCTCAAAGATCAAAGCCCTTGATCTTTCCACATTCTAGAAATCCTGTTCATGCTTCAGTGCTTTGTTAAATACCACCTCCTCCAAGAAAATCGTCTCCACTACCCCAGCTGAAATGAATACTTCTGTCTCTATTCCCCAGCTTTCAGCGATTTCTCTTCTAATTTTCATTCATTGCTTCAAAAACATGCAATGGAACTGTGTCCTGAGCTCCGTGTTAAGTGCTAGGAATGCAGAGATGAATGTGACCTCGTCTGTGTCTTCACATCCCCACCGTCTGGCTGGGGGCCAGACACATCTATCCTTGGAGTGTCCGTGCAGGGATCAAGATAGGCACTTCGGAAAGTCCGTTGGAGAGACACCAAAGTCCGCTGACACTGGATTCAAAACAGGCTTCTTGGCGATCATGTCTCCTGACTTGTGTTTAAAGTTTGATTGAGATCAGAGAGAAAGGGGACATTGTAGGTAGGGACAATAGTGTAAGTCCTGATTTTATTCTTGTCTTGAACACTTACTTTAAATGACTTTCTTTTCCTTACTTATCTTTGGAGCTCTTCGCCCAGTGCTTGGGCACAATACCGAATGAATCAATTCTGATGCGTTAGTGTAACGAGGTACTTGGGAGAGATCCTTTCCAGAGACACTATGAAGGAAAAGAAAAGCCATCTGAAACCTAGATGTGAGGTTGGAAGGTGGGTATTTGAAGGATGGTTGGAAAATGGAATGTTGAAATTGACCAGTTTGGGAGAATTCTGGTGTCGCGGATAGAAAGACGACATCTAGAGAAAGGGCTGATTTGGGGGAAGAGGCGGATGTCCTTGGACTGAAGAAAATGTGGCAAGACAGGATTATCCTCAGACCTGAGCGTGAGCTGGACCCACATATCCCACATGTCTCTGAATTTTGGGGGGAATCCTTAGTGTCTAGGGAGGCCCTTTGAGGAGCACGAGCTCCAGGCGTGTCTCACGGGGTCAGTGGAAACCAGGCTCCTTCCTGTACCTTCTGCCCCAGGAGGTCTTGCTACTCCGGCTACAATGAGGTAAGACAACATGAACAGTTTTATTTTCTGGGGAATATTTTTTGTTCCTTTGCTCTTTGCTTTAAATCTGTCTCAGATGTCGGCTTCAAGAAAGCTCTGTAATCAGGTCTGGGCATTTCATATGGAATGGTTTGAAACCACTTCTTCTAAAAGAGGTCGGTTGTTCTCCAAGAGCCTTCTGTAATTTGAGTAACCACATTGGAGATGAGCACCAGTCGCTCCCAGTGAGATGCCTGCTCTTTCCCTAAAAGGGTTCATTTTCCTTTCCTCAAATGAATGATCTCGTGCCAGTTGTGGGTAGAGTCACCACTTGGGCAGCCCGTTGAAGAAAGTAGTTACTCATGATGCGCAACAGCAGAGTAACAATGAAGCCAGAATGTTCTGGCTCCACAAATTTTGATGAAAATTACGTGCAGAAAAAGAAGAGCCGGGCCCTCAAAGAGAAAAAGGTTCTTGTGTTCTTTGTTGAAAGAGCTCCTGTGTAGGGGGGATGTTTTGTACCAAGATGGCTTCTTTGCTGTCCTTAGTCAGCACAGCTTCCTCTACACATCCTGCTGGGATAGGAACACTCTCCCTTCCTTTTTTGGCGTCTTCTTCATCCAACCCTGGGGATCTTCTTCTCGGTGAAGGCAGAGTAGAGGTAAATGGATAGTTTTCATTTTTCTGCTTTAAAAATTATCTTTGCAGCTTTACTAAAAGAAAAGAAAGCTCAGGGAGTCGCGGTTGTCTGGTTTCCAGTCCAATTTGAGTCAGGAGAGGCAGGAAATGTCCTGGGGACAGAGATTAGACAAGATATTTTCCAAGAAAGCCATTTAGCCCTGCATATATTATACTTAAAATTGTTCCAGCTTTGACGTTAATCTGCAGATTCTGGGCCAGGTAACCTGGGGCTTCTTGGGGTAAAATTTTGTGATTTCATGGAGATGTTGCCTCATCTGGTACCCTTTGACTGATCAGTAAGCTTCTGCCAAGATGAGCCAACTATATTACAATTAAGAATCTTTTATCTGCAGATACCCGACTTGATTTAAAAAAAAAAAAAACAAAAAACAAAAACTTACCCTTTAGGCTTCTCTGTAATGAAGCTAACAACTAATAACCAGATAATGTTTTACCCTTTGCAATTTGCTTTCATAGGTCCTATCTCATTTTGTCCTCAGACCAGTTGTATGAGATCAGATGTAATATTTTTACGCATTGGGGCACCTTGGGTGGCTCAGTGGGTTAAGCAACCAACTCTTGATTTCGGCTCAGGTCATGATCTCAGGGTTGTGAGATCAATCCCCGAGTCAGGCTCCACACCCATCATGGAGTCTCTTGAATTCTCTCTCTCTCCCTCTGCCCCTTCCCCCAAACTCACTCTCTCTCAAAATAAATAAATATTTTAGAAAAGACTTTTACCCCTTACACAGATGAAGAAAAGGAGGGTCTAGGAAGGGGAAGTCTTGTCCAAAGTTTGTTCAAGAAGGAAGAATTGCTGTTGCTTCATCCACCTCATATGAGAATGGGGGGAGTTATAATCTGTGGAAGTATTTTGAAAAAAAAAAAAAGAAAGAAAAAATTCAAAGACATTTGGTATTCTGTTCTTTGCAGTGTGTAGGTTCTTTGGCTTAAAACACTGGCATTACCCAATGTTTCCTGAAGAACAGTTCCCCTGCATTTGAATCCCATGGGGTTGCCATCTATAAGTGCCTTCTCCTCCACCTGTGAAGTCAGAACCTTTACGTGAGGGCTTAGGAATGGCAATTTTTAGCCAGACCATTTCATACTCAGTAAGTTTGAGAGTGTGTGTGTGTGTATGTGTGTGTGATCTTTTCACCATATGTCTATTGAGAATATGGTCTATTATGATGCTGGCTGTCCTCCAGAAATTATTGGAAATAGATTCTAAGTTCTAGACCAGACTTTAAGACTGGCTAACTTCGTATTTTAAGTAAATCATTTGAAGTTTGCAGGCTTTCATGTTCTTAGCTGTAAAATAACAGGGCTTAACTGAAGGATCGCTAAGCCACCGTCAAGCTCTAGGATTCAGTGTCTATGCTCTTGCCAGACTTAGGTTCCTGAGACTTTGCGCTCCCCCCATGGAATAGGCTGCATGTGTTTAAGTCTGTGGTTCATAAATTGGGGTTCCTTATCTGCAGTGTCCGGTACCTGGGAACTTCCTAAAAATGCTCCTTCTCAGCTACCACCTCAAACCTACAAACTCAGAAACTCAAGAGGGTGGGGTAGCACTCAGAGGGTGCCGTAAGTTAATAAGCCCTACAGGAGATCATAACACAGGATCAAGTTCAAGACCACCAGTGTAAGCCTTTTTGATCCTGACCAGTAAATGCAAATCTTTTGCTCTGTAATTACATTTTGTTTTTCCGGGAGCTCTGACTACATGCTGCTGTCTATTTCTCAGGAAAAGATAGTAAGAAAAGTAAAATCTCTCTATTTATAATCCAAGACTTCTGAGGGTAAAACCCCAATTTCCCATATTTCTAAAGTAGCTTCTTCCATCCATAGAGGTATTTGGAGGTTACAGGAAAGCTTGGCAGAGCAATGAAATTTGCAATGAAAAGCACTTCTTACTTTACATGGTTCCAGTTTGCCTGAATTGTGGTTACTGCAGGTTAGTTAATTAAGCCTCATCCCCCAGTAATGTGGTTTAGATTTTAGCATGTTAACCATAAGTAATTGTACACAGGACAGAGTTTACTCCAGGTAGTCAGTCTGCAGATCACAGCATAACTAACAGATGTGCCTTCTAATTGGTGACCGAGCACATCACTTCTTTGATCATCTGTACGCACTGGTCACCTTGTGTCTGTTGTTCATGCTCTGCGAAGAGAGCAAAGAAGGTTGTCTTCTTGCTTTCTAGAAGGTCTCCCAGAATAAGCCTACATGACATTTTCCAAAAATGGGTAATTAAAAGAAGAAATTGGCTAATAACGTTGAAAGTGTGGGCAAGACATGGGCGTGATTTACCGATGGACGTGAAATTGAAATGACACCCAAATGGACATAGGAAAGGGCGGGGAGCGGGGAATTGGACACATGGCCATTTTTGAGAGGCTGCTCATGCGCAGCTAAGGGCATGTGGTGAACACAAACTTGACATAAATGAGGCAGAGAAGACAAAGAGGAGGAAAATGTGCCAAAGTGATTGACGCTGGCCAAAAACTCGCTTGAATGGAATTCTCAAGCATACGCTCAGACTTGAAAACCTAAAGAATGAAAGAATAAAATAATCTCCGCTTAGAAAGGCGTAGGCGTTTGCCAAGGCGTAGGAAAGATGTTTGCTCTGCATTGTGATTTGCACAATGAGAAAAGGAAAGCAGGCTCTGCAGAAGATTCTTGATAACTGTTTTATAAAAACAGTGATGAAACCCTTTAAGTTTCAATATTTCTAACATTGTAAACGACAGTATGCTATTAGTTGTTAGTTTTCCTGTCCTTTTTTATTTCTCCGTGCATTTATAACTGACAGTTTTGAATGATTTGGTGAACAATTTTCCAAGTTGAAGGAACAGTCATAATTTTCCCGAATGATTATTAAGGTTGCTTTGCCCGGTTTCAGTCTGTATGCCCATTTTTACGTGAGCAGTACTGGGCAAGGCCATGACCACCTGTGTGTGTGTGTGTGTGTGTCATTTCCGAACAGTAACTATGAGATGATGCAGTTTGTGTTTTTACAATAGAATAGAGGTCACCACCTGAAAACATCCATTTATTTGCTTCTCCAGTATTTATAGGATGCTCCCATACTCCTCTTAGCATCCTTGCAAAACAGAGGTGAAAGATCAGAAGTGCCTGCTTTCCCTGAGCTATCATTCTGGATAAATGAAGAACCAAATAAGCAGATGGAATTTCAGTTAGTGTTGTAGAAAATCAAAGAGGGGAATGAGACGCATTATGAAGGTGTCTGGGCTGGGGAAGGAGGTTGTCAAGGGAGACCAATTTAGTTTCTACCACAGGCTGTCCCTGGGTGGGGATAAAACCACTCTTATATTTTATCTCCTTCAGTTTCGGTGACTAAGTCCAAACTTCTTACTCTGTGGTATAATATCTTTATGAAAATCAAATAGTTATTAATAATAAACATACTGTTTTACTTAGCCTAGTCATGTGTGGCCTCTTTTAAGTAAAACAAAAAATTGAATCATAAATCTGTAAATAGAGCCTTAATTCAAAACTGTGAAATTTTTTTCTTGCATAACTTAAACATTAAACAATATTTTATTTTTGCTGATTACCTATATTGAAATCTGGGATCCTGTGTTTGAATTCCAAAGGCTATGACTATACTGCAACTGAGAAACAGATCTTACGTAGTGTTTAGACAAGAAGAGGAAACCATATTCTGATGTTCTTTAAAAAAAAAAAAAAGAAGAAGAAGAAGAAGAAGAAGAAGAAGCCCTGAAGCTTTAGCCTAGATGAAATGGATGCATTCCTGGAAACCTATAAACTTCCAAAACTGAATCAGGAAGAAATTGACAACCTGAACAGACCAATATCTAGCAATGGGATTGAAGCAGTGATCAAAAACCTCCCAAAAAACAAGAGCCCAGGACCTTCTCCTGAAGTTGTTTCAAAAAATAGAAACAGAAGGAAAACTTCCAGACTCTTTCCACGAAGCCAACATTACCCTGATCCCCAAACTAGGCAAAGACCCCACCAAAAAGGAGGATTTCAGACTAAGATCCCTGAGGAATATGGATGCCAAGATTCTCAGCAAGATCCTAGCTAATAGGATCCAACAGTACATTAAAAAGATTATCCACCACGACCAGGTGGGATTTATCCATGGCATGCAAGGGTGGTCCAACATTCACAAATCAATCAATGTGATAGAACAAGTCAGTAAGAGAAGAGAGAAGAACCACATGGTTCTCTCAATTGATGCAGAAAAAGCATTTGACAAGATACAGCATCCGTTCCTGGTTAAAATTCTTCAAAGTATAGGGATAGAGGGAACATTCCTCAACTTCATAAAATCTATCTATGAAAAACCCACAGTGAATATCATCCTCAGTCGGGAAAAGCTGATGGCCTTCCCTCTGAGATCAGGAACACAACAAGGATGTCCAGTCTCGCCACTCTTGTTCAACATAGTACTAGAAGTCCTAGCAATAGCAATCAGACAACCAAGAGAAATAAAAGGTATCCAAATTGGTGGGTATGTGCTATGTTGGGTGCTGCTAAGTGTGTAAGCCTAACGAGTCACAGACCTATACCCCTAGGGCTAATAATACATTATATGTTAATAAAAAAAAGTATTCAGATTGGCAAAGAAGAAGTCAAACTCTCTCTCTTTGCAGATGACATAATACTTTATATGGAAAACCCAAAGGACTCCTCCCCTAAACTACTAGAACTCATACAGCCATTTGGTAATGTGGCAGGATACAAAATCAAAGCACAGAAATCATTTGCTTTCTTCTGAAAATATAAGAAAGGGGAGTTTGAGAATTGATTCCATTTACCATAACACCAAGAACCATAAGATACTTGGGAATATACCTAACCAAAAGAAGTAAAGGGTCTGTACTCGAGGAACTACAGAACACTCATGAAAGAAATACAAGAAGACACAAAAAGATGGAAGACCATTCCATGCTCATGGATCGGAAGAATAAACATTGTTAAAATGTCTGTACCGCCTAGAGCAATCGATACTTTCAATGCCATCCCGATCAAAATTCCACCTGCATTTTTCAAAGAGCTGGAACAAACAATCCTAAAATTTGTGGAATCAGAATAGACCCCGAGTTGCTGAGGAAATGTTGAAAAAGAAAAAACTGGGGGCATCACGTTGCCTGATTTCAAGCTTTACTACAAAGCTGTGATCACCAAGACAGCACGGTACTGGCACAAAAACAGACACAGAGACCACTGACGCTTTAGTCAGTATCTAGCAAAGATAATACTATTATAGAGACATCACAAATCCATGTATTTAATATCTTTTATCACCTATCATCTAGGAATTTGGCATCAATGATAAAACATTATTGATAAGAGAAACCTTGCCACTGTTACCATATGAATATATACAGAGAGAATATAGTGAGAACCTATAGAAAGATAAAATATATTGAGAATATATACCATAGATAACATATCTATTTTTTTTTACCAGTTAGAGAAAGAAAAATCTATATAAAAATACGTGGTTAAAAACTATTTTGAAGCCAAACAGAAATTCAAACCATATTTGGATTAAAGGATTTTCTTTTGACAAAACAAGCATGTCTTTGATTCTTAGTCAAGCTGGGAGCAGGTAGAAAGCCTGCCCTGAAGCCAGTTGGATGAGTGCTGTGAATCGTGGCATTGGATGTGTGTGTACGAGTCGGGGGCGGTGGCGTCAGTGGGGAGCATCTCTGCCAGCTGAGCCGAACCTGTGTCCCATAATTCAGCACCATCCGGAGCTTGGAAGCTAGGCTGGCAATAGCCAGGGAGGCCTACCAGCTGTTGGATTGTTTCCTTAACTGCCCATTAGCTTAGATGCTCTGAACACCTGTGGACTCAAAGGGCCTCGCTGAATGGCTCATCACAGAGCCACACCACATACCCTTTACCTCAGCTTCCTTTGAGTCTGTGAAAAATAATGCCCGAAGTTTAAGCACAAAAGGTTCTCCTAATCCTATCTTGCTCTGTAAGATGAATGGCCACATCATGACCTCCAGCGAGGAATGGCGAGGTCTCCCGTGGGACAGGCTGGCGACAGGGCTGAAGGACCAGAGA
Source organism: Mustela lutreola (assembly GCF_030435805.1). Classification (NCBI taxonomy): domain Eukaryota; kingdom Metazoa; phylum Chordata; class Mammalia; order Carnivora; family Mustelidae; genus Mustela; species Mustela lutreola. Next base: position 186,524,024 of record NC_081293.1, on the reverse strand, counting down.
AGCCAGGGTGCTGGTGTGCGTAAAGCTGCTGCTGTTAGGAATAAATTTTGATTGACAAGCTCAGGTCGGAAAATCAAGAGAGAGTGTAGAGTGCAAATCTGAAGAAAAAAAAAAAAAACAAAACCACCATGTCATAAAAGTTTGCTTGCTTCTATTCATTATGTGGCGTCGTATTTCTTTTTATAGGAGTCCCCATGTGTGTATTAACTCTTTATCCTGTTTAAACATCTTCCAGAGGTATTTTTCTCCCTTTATTTCTCTACTACAGCTTTAAGTCCGAGAAGGAGCGAACGTGGTCGTCATCTTCATAATAAATACTTATTTATTGATACAGAGACAGGTGTTAAACTCAGAGAGAATAGCACTGTGAAACTTCCTAGAAGTATGAAATGAGTTGATAAATTGAGTACAGCGGATAGAATAGTTAGGAAATGAGAACCACATTTTTAATTTGACGCTAAAGTGTTCGAGAAAGATTTTATGCGCCAATGTGTGGCTCTTAATTTTCTATCAGGCAAGTGAGTGAGCACGAGGAAGGGTGTTGGGGTGCAGGGGTGATGAGTGTCAGTGAGTGATGAGTAGAAAGAGAAAATACAGGACAATTTTGTTCTCCGTGGCATGAAATACTAATAATAAAGGGATGATTCTCAGAAGATGTCATTTAAATACGAATGCATAGGTGTGTGTCTTGCAAGTGTGCAAGCACATAGCGGGTATACATGTGGTATGCAAGGGAATTTCAGAGCTAGAAAGAGGGAGGAATTTGTTTTCTGCCCCTTAGAGTGTCGTGGGCACCCGGACGTGTGGATTCTCAGTGGGTGGGATGTGTGTTCAGGGGGCCTGTCCAGGCAGCGAGGAGTACTGAGTACAGACTGGAAAAATGGCCCAGACCATCTTCACAGTCCTTTTGACCTTTTGATGTCACTGAAGTCCTACCCTACATATAGAAAGATACAATGTCACTGAGTCCCAGCAAACCTGGAGAGACCGGAGAACAGGCCCCACGCCCTTCCCACTTTCCGGTGACATAAGCCTTGTGTCCAGCCTCTGGGGCCTGCAGTCTTGGCAGCTTGTTCCCCTCCTTATCGGTGCAGGTTTGAATACTCTTTATGGATGCCAACAGGACAGTCTCAGGTCTCAGTCCGATTCTGATAAAATGGCAAACAAAACCCTCTAGGGGAAGAATCCAGAGTTTTCCATTTCAGTGACTACGGAGGAAGCTGAAGAGCTAAGGGAAAAAAAAAAAAAAGGCTTGCGAGCTTTTGGAGGAGGGTCACTGCTGTCTTGGTGAAATAACGAAGAGATATTTGTCTCAGTCCCGTGGGCCTTGCTTCAATGTCAAGTTTTAAGAAGGAACTCAAAAGAGAGCGCTCGGGTTATGGGTATTCAAGTCATGCCCTCTTCAGAGGCTTCAGCCTGCAAAGAAGTGGAAGGGAGGAAATAGCAGTCTATCCTTTATGCGTCGGACTTCGGAGAATCCTCACAGTAATTCCGTAAGGTGGGAAGCAGTTGATCCCATTTTACAGACAAGAAAGTTGAGGCTGAGCGCTGGTTAGTGAAATGCACATGGTCTTCGGGTTAGGAGGGGAGGCAGGTGTGGGCGTGGCTCTGGAGCACAGGTGGGCAGCAGTCACGTGGTCTCTGTAGCACCCATAGCGTAGACGTTAGTCGGGGACAGATATGCAGGGCAGAAAGGTCTCCCTTTCGTGACGTGAAAGGAGAGAGAGACGTGACACTAGTCACATGCCAGAGAACAAACCAACTTGGTGCTGGTGGCGGGAAGGTTGTTTTGGGCATCAGAGGCTCTGCTTCTGCCTTCCCGTCCCTTCCTGAGGGGGTCTTGTCCCATTTTATCCATAAGGAAAATGGCCGTTCAGAAAAGGCAGGTCGATTTCTCAGTCACCGGGCAGTATGTGGAGAAGGTTAGATTTTTGAGCGCTGGTCAGTCTGACACCAGAGACTCGGCTCTGTTTCCAGACTCGGGGTGACTGGAAGCTGACACGGGACAGGTGGCGGAGGAGGGACACGCCCTCCAGAAACACCCGCGGCCCTTCGTTCACCCACTTACTCCTTCGGGGCACACGCATCTGTGTGTCAGGTCTCTGGAAAGGAATGCAAAGTTAAATGAGGCATAGAACCTAACATTTGTTGTCTTACAGTTATGTCTGATGAGCCCAGAGGATATAAAAATTAATACTTAATGTGGAGTCACATGTGATAACTTGCCATCTAGCAGAACCGGTGGACTTCTCCATGGCTTTCCTATTGTTGGAAGTGCCTGGAGTTGCTGAAATGGGGAAGGACGAGGTGCTGAAATTCTTGGCTCATGGCAGACGTTCATCTCTAGGCTGTCGGCCACTAGATTACTTCTTGTGAGCAAAGGGTCCAGCTCTGGTCATCCAGAACGTCTTCTTTAAACCCTCCAGCCCCCTTAACCATCCGCTCCTCGAGCTCCAAGGGTACTGACCCACATCGACCCTAGTCACACACGCTGTGCTCTTCACCGTCTCAGCTGATGCCTCTTCTTCCTGCAAAGACTGTAAACTATATATGCCTGTTTTTAAATTTTTTCTATAGCACAATCCCCTGCAAGGCATCCTTAGGTCCATACTGAATGCTCTAGAAACAGTGATTTCACTGTAGCGAGGTGTCCCCTCGGGAAGGCTCTGTACAATCCAGAGACGTAAAGAGAGGAGGCACGTGATTTTCCGTCTGAGCATTTGCTGATGTGGGACGGGGACCCGGTGAGGTTTCTAGGTTGGATGAAAAGGAAGTCGTTAAATTCTGGGGTCCATAGGATTTCCCAGAGTTGGGACCTCCGTGTGCATGCGGTCAGGAGTTTGGGGGTGGTGGGGTGGCCAGGTTGGGGGTCAAGTTCGGGAGATTCCGCTCTTGCTGTCTCCCCACATCCTCACACCCGCTGCTCAGGAAGGAAAGTTGAAAAAGAAACTCTGATTCCAGAGGAACTTGGACATTTATAAGTCTTGGTTTTTAAGTCTAACCTTCAATAACCCCCTGGGAAGAAACCTAAAAGTCACCATCTGATCCCTGAACAGAGGGTACAGAAGAATGGAAGCACAAAAGCTCTTTGGGTCGGGGGGAGCAGGGCCAGGAAGGAGAGGGAAGGTGCCCGAGGGCCCCTTCCCCGCTCTCGGCACACCCCATGCCCTGCCAGCGTCTCCTTCTCTCAAGCCTGCCCCCCGAGTGATGGATGTACTTGCTCAGCGTCAGAAAAGCTCGAGGTGACTGATGGGGTTTCTGATGAAGGATGCTGTGCGTGTGGGGCAAGAAGAAAGAGTGGCAGGGGAGAGGGACCACCAGACTGAGACCAAACCCCCCATCCAGCAGAGAGGCAGGCTTGGTGACAGACAAAGCAGTGGGCTGTGAGCCGGTCCACGCGGGGGCCTGGGAACCGGCAGCACAGAGGGGGCCCCTGTGACCCATTTGGCACAGACCACGCTGGCTGCGCGTTTTCCAGCATCCTCGATGATCAAACACCTGGGTCACCTCCTGGGTGCAGCCCTGTTCTTAGAGATTGATGATGTTTACCAAATCTGGCAGCTGGCTCATTTGTAGGAAAGGTAATGCTTTGGGAGCCCACTGTGCAACCCCACGAGCCCCAGGAGGCCTTTGGTCTCCTGCTTATTGTTCTTGCTGAATGGCCGGCCAGTTTCTACAGCAAACAAAGTGCTTTGCACTCTCGTAGGGGCCCTTTCGGTCCTCTGGTCTCTTCCAACAGTCATTTTTTTGAAATTAGCCCCCTCCTGTTTGAAAGACGAGAGCCTCCCCCCACTCCTCTCCCCTGCCATTATGAATGCGAGTTGGCCCTGGACCGTCTTTAGTCTTAACGTTTGCTTCCCTTGCATCACCTGACACGCGGAGTTGTGGAAAATGCCTCCCTCTGAGTTTCTCAGGAACACGACTTTGTTTGTGCCCCCAAGGGGTTTTCTTCTATGAATTGTGTTCCCTCCCTCTGGAGCAGGCCTTCCAGATCGGAATTCCAGGGATAGAAAGCCCAGGGTAAGCACCTTTCCCCAGGGGTACACAGCAAGCCAGTGGTGGGGCCTAGGCCTTTGGAGTTCGGGGCCTTGAGAATGTTCTACCAAGCCTCCTGGTGGCAGGCAGGCTGCTGGTCTGGGGACCTCAATTTAAGAATACTTCCTTAGACATGAAGAGAAAATCTCTGTGTCAGTTATCCGTAGAGCAAGAAGGGCGTTAAGAGATGACGTCCTTCAGAAGTTGATTAACCACAGTAGAGCCGTAGGCTTCTGAAGAGGGGCCTCAGGGTAAATTTGGGGAGCAAGGTGAGGGTCCCCTGTTTTGGGACAAGATCTAATCAGAGCAGCTTGTTTTTATGCGTTTTATCTATTAGAGTTTTAGATAGGATTTTGCTTCTTACAACGGAAGGGAAACCACCACCAAGTCCAGTATTTTCTTTTCAGTATGCAAATCCAGAGACAGAGGCCGAGACTGACCTAAGATCCTCGGACTGCAGAACGGGCATACATACATCCCTCCCTTCTCGCAGCCCGGCACCCACCCTTCTCCGCTCTGTCCTGGGGTGCTGGGGCTGGGACACCACAGACCACACTTCTGGGTGGCCGTTTGGCTCCACGTGAAGCTGTGGTGGGGTTCGCCGAGGGGAAGCTCCAAGTAACTCGGAGGTTGAAGAGCCTGGGTCTTTTGTCAGAGCCCCGGTAGACCTCCCCTTTCCAAATTTCGGGAAATCTACTTCCCAGATAATGTCCTGACTGGCATGTGAGAGGACTGGTCAAGTTGTAACTTCAACACTGTTAAGTCCTTCTGTAACACATGCTTGGAGGTGCCGTGCTTGATTTTCAGGAGATCAGTCCAGAGTTTACTAGAGATTAGAGAGTACTTAAGGGCTGCTAGGTAAGTTCTCTTCTGTGATTTGTGATAAGAATTTGGAGTTGAGCTTAGCACTTCTTTCTGCAGTCTCTCCAGAGAACTCAGAAGAACCCAGCTCCCATCACAGGGCTCACACCATGACGTAATTGTCTGGGACAGAAGCCTTCTGGGCTCTGAAGACACTTTCTTCAGGAGGCACTTTATCACATCCCTCCACAGGTGTTCATTTGATTAACTGTGATGCTTTCATATCACATAATTACTAGCATGCTCTTTTCCCTTGGCAGAGAGCCCATCACTGAATTCGAACCCAAGGACATACCCAACCAATCCTAAAGGCCATCTATGAGGGTCTGATTCCTGATCTCCTGTCTGCTTTCAATTTCTGTATCAATTAGGACCAATGAAGGGAGAAACCATATCAATTATTTTAACAGAATGAATATTAGCTAACTATGTATAAAGGTAGTAACTAGATAACTGAAAATAAAACACTAAGGAATTCTGGAGCATCACAAAGGCGTAGAAGGAAGGTTGGGCTTGGACCCAAGAGATAAAAATAGGCATAGCGTATATCGTACATTTGTATATATAATTGTCCTGAACTTCTAAACCTATTAGATCTCCTGAGGTAGAGTCTATATTTTTACAACTCTGTTCATGTCTAAAACGCCATCTTTGCATTGCGCTATAAATATCTTTATACATGTCTGTTATAGCAGTGGGCACCTCAGTGGTGACATGGAGCAGAGTAGGTCAAGAAATGCAGAGAAGAATAGTGGGCCATGATACCACTGAACTTGCTTTAGTTAACGGAGTACACGGTATAGACGTTATTCTTGGGAGCATGTCTTAGGATTGTACATTTTAGGGCATTATCTAGCCTTCTAAAAATTTTAGCTATGTTGTATAGCTGAAAGATCGCCTTCAGTGACTCCAAAGGTAGATACTCTTCTGTCTTCATAGTGTGACTTCCTGCCTCCTGCTTATCACCCAGCAGCTGATGAAAGCAACAGAGGAACAAACCTGCCTGGACCCCAGGCCAGTAAGCGGGTCCTGATAACAGCCGGTGCCGAGGAGAGGGGCTGCTCCAAGAGGGTGTAGGTGTTTTGAGGAACCTCCATATTTCCATATTTTTTGCACTTGTTTGCTTTCCCACCAACAGAGCACGAGGGTTCCCTTCTCTCCTCATCAACGCCAACACCTGTTGTTTCCTGTGTTGATTTTAGCCATTCTGACAGGTGTTAGGGAATGGCTCATTGTGGTTCTAATTTGCATTTCCCTGAGGACCGGTGATGTGCCACATCTCTTCATGTGCCTGTTGGCCATCTGCGTGTCCTCTTTGGAAAACTGCTCAAGCTCTCTACCCATTTTTTAATCAGGCTGGGGTTTTTTTCCCCCCTTTTGATATTTAAGTTGTGTAACTTCTTTATATTTTGGGGATATTAACCCCTTATTGGATATTTCATTTACAAATATCTTCTCCTATTCAGTAGGTTACCTTTTGGTTTTATTGATGGTTTCTACACTGTGCAAAAATTTTCGAGTTTGATGTCATCCCATGTGTTTATTTTAACTTTTTTTTTTTTTGGCTTTGCCTGTGATAACTGATTAAAAAAATTATTGCTAGGAACAATGTCAAATTGCTTACAGCCTCTCTTCTTCTGGGAGTTTTCTAGTTTCAGGCTCTTTATGCATTTGTTTTGTGGGAAGTTATTTTAAGCCAGAGTATGAGTCTATTTAAAGTTTAATACTTAAAACTTTTATAAAAAGAAATAGAATTTTCTAGCCCTTTCCTAACCCCCCCCCTTTTTTTTTGGTCTCTCTCATGGACCAGATGTTGGAAAATCTCTCTGTTAATAGCTTCTATTTTTTTTCCATTAAATATGAGAGAGGGCTGGTGGAGTGTTTTTTTTTTTTTTTTAAACAAATTAAATTTGCCACAATTTTTCAAAATGTATATTGAAAGAGAGTTAGAAAGCCAGGGCTATGAGTGGGCAGAGATTATAACTAAGGAGCAGCCGGTAAAGGAAACCAAGTTCACTGTCTCGCTTACCCTGCTCCCTGGCTTTGGTAACAAAGCAAGGAAAGTGCTTTCCGGTAAAACTCTCCAAAAAAAGTATAGACTGCAGAGACTCCCCAAAGAGAAAGGGATGGATTCACTTGGCTGCCTCATGGCTGTATACCCTCATTTATATTCATTTTCACTAGAGAATGATCGCAACAGTATAATTTAAAAATTGGCTTTGAAAACGATCAGCACCAAGAACAGATAATAATTAATAAACTGTCCTTCAGATCGGAAGACATCACACTTCTCCCCTGTCGGCATTGTCTGGTAGGTTGTATATATTTATTTCTTAAAGCTTTGGAATTGCTACCTGCATCTTAAAACAGGCCCGTCTGCTCTTGTGTAGATGATACAATCAATGATACAACTGGTTTCCTCAGGCATTCCAACCATCCATTTCCCCGAGAAACTGTATCCGACACTCATTCTTCGCTTTGCTTTGGGATGTATTTCAGTGTCTGTTTTGTGTCCCATCATCTTACTTTCTCTTTCCATCTCAGCTTCCTATGGCCATTTGAACTGGTAGAATAAATTAACCTCTTGGGTGGAGAGATAACTCAATTTCCAGCCAAGCCTGTTAGATGGCAGAGTACCAATCTTGGACAATTCAGGGTCCTCTGGTAAATGTAGAGATAGCCAATTGATTCAAACCTTCTTGCTCTTCCCTAATAGTTATAACTCCCAGAATACTGTCTAAGTTCCAGGGAACTTATGGAAAGCCAGTGTGCTAGAGAGAACTGCAGAGATGAAATTTGGGTTGGGAGTATCCTATCCTTGGCTGTCCTGTTTGCTCTGAAGATTTTAATCCTCACCTGTCGTAGCATATAAACGGGCTTCGTGACGTGGTCACCCCAATGGAGAGCCATTATGATGATATCTTTAACAAATACTGCCTTCATGCTCTGAGCATGAGAACTCATGAACAACTGGGCATAACCTACCATTGAAAAGGAGAGGAGGCAGATGGCTAATTTCTCCAGAAGTTTTCATAGGCTTTGGTCAGCTGATTTGAGAATCTAATCACCACTGGTAGGATATATGAGTATACCTAAGTATTTACATATTTCTATGAAGTAATGATGTGAAATAGAAGAATTAGTTCTGTAGACAGAAGTTCTGTAAATAGAAGAATCAGTTCTGTGCTGAATTTTTTCTCTACTTGTAAATCCATTTTTTTCTTAACCCTTCTTCCCTTGAGCAGCTACATAAAATCATAATGCAAACCCCAAGAGAAAGTGGTTATAGCAGATCATGAGAAAAGAGCAAAATTTATGACTTTTGAGTAGCAGTGAATTTGGGGGCTTTCAAAGCCACAGGGGGTGGGGTGGGTGGGACTCAGGGCATAAAAATTGTAACCATAACAATGAATTGAACAATGAAGAAGACTTATCTTCTTCCCCTTGGACTAGATAACGGTTTTATAGGCTAGGAGAAAAGCAAGTCGGAGGGGGCAGGATTGCTAAGATGCAGGTGTGTCTCTCAGTAGGGGTTTTGTAACTTGAGGAAAAGAGGGCAGAAAATATAATCCTGGGTAGTTGAGAGATCCCATGAACAGATAAAGCTATATCTTACTTCCAAAGAACACAGCAAACTTTGCAATGTCCTTTCATTCCAGCCCCTGACACTGTGCATGGGATAAGGGCAGGAATAGAAGTGGTTATGCAGGGTATTTGGGGGTGGCAAGGGGTGTCACAGATATATTCTGGCCCTGGCTCTGTCCTTTATCATTGACCTTGGCCAGTTACTCAGCATCCCTTTCTTCTGGACAGTGTTCTTGATATTATCAGGTAGAATGCTATATGTTAAAGCACCCTGGGAGTGGTAATCATAGAATTATAAACCATATTACATGTAGAAAACACCAACCCGGATGACCCACATTAAATATATATCTTAAATACATATTAAAGCTATGTATGTGTACATTGAGTAGATACACACTATAGAAAATACATATTCAAATAAGACAAACTTATAATAGAGCCAGATATGATAGAAAAAGAATTGGCTTAGGTATTTTGAAATACAGGTTCTGATTTCAGCCCCACCACAAGCCATATATATGATTGTACGATTTTGAGCAAGAAATGTATCTCCTCTCCCCTAGCCTGGTAGCTCTGAAAAATGGGGTAGACCAGATGGTCTCCGTCATCTGTTCCATTTCTTTATATCACTATGATTTTGACAACTTATATGTTTGGTCTAAGTTCTTAATAAGGCAACTAATTTTAATCAGTTGATCTGGTCAGAAATAAAGATTAGGAAAAAATGGAATGTTGGAAGGCAAAACCACTGTGAATAAGTTAGCCCTCCATCCAATTAGAGGCACTCTGAAAAACATTTCAGTGGCTCTTCTGTTCATAAATGCATGTAACTGAGTGACTTCTAGGTGCCAGGCTCAGCAATCTAGGCATCTTTCCTGTCTTGCCCTAAAAAGGAACTTGCGTTGTCAGGAATTAAGTAGCTCTCAGACAGTGGACGTCAGTAGACGCAGCGGGGCACCATGTCGGTGTGTTGGGAACGGAATAGGAATGCACTTTCATGGAGGCTGAGGCGATCCATGGAGAAGGTAAGTGTCAACATCAAAGTCCCAGTATAAAATCTGAAATTCAAATTAAGTGGCATGTGCACCATTGATCTATGGATTCAGTTTCAGTCGTTCATCTGACCGCAGAGAACCTGTGGCCTGTATGGAAATTTAAGATCATAGATCAAGTGGTGATAGTCATTGGTGGACATCAACCCCATCATTTTCATCTGTGAAATCTGAGGCCTTGGAAAGGGCAGTGATGGCCCAAGATGGCGTGCTGGTGAGTGGTGGAGACTTAAAGGTTGATATCCCTCATTCCTAGTGCTGTGATTTTCCCCATCATAGTTAGCCTCCTCCTTGAACAATGGTTCATTATCATGACATCCTAACGTAAATGTGACCTTCCTAAGACACAAGTCAGATTTTATTTTGAGCCTGTGTTTAGAAATCTGAGCATCTTAGGAGTCCTACTCAGTGATGCCAAAGTAAAGACCAGTCAATACGAGCAAGGAGGTAAACAAATGCAGAGTACGTTTCCAAATCTGCTGAAAGATGAAAACTCAGCTATTTTTGTTATTCTTGGTCAGATTTTTCTTTTTCCATTAAAAAAAAAAATTGTGAGTTAAGCTGTATAACCATTGGTTTTGGCCTTTTTTCAAAGGGTTTCTTTCATTTTGCAGAGGACCTCATTTATTCCTAGCTCTCCCTGCTCCCCGGGGGTTGGAAACTCAGCCAGGGCATCTGATTTATATAATTAGCCTTTCGTGAGTATGGATGGCCTCTCGCTCCAGCATGAAGTGAGGTGAATTTGAGGAAAAACACTCTTCCTTTATCCTCCTACTGACCCTCCCTCCCAGTTCTAGCTCTCCTTTGTAACCCGATTTACCGGGGAAAGCCATGATTCTACAATCTGGTGTGATCTCACCCTGTCAGAGCTTTTAGCCAGAAAGACTTAGAGCCCATCAATTTCATAATAATGGGTGTATAATGACGGTCCCTTTGGTATTGCTCTCACCCAAATCCCCATTTAGAGACGGCGACTGGAAGGACAAAGGCTAGTGTTTTGGGGGGGGCAGATTTAGGGTAGATCAGCCATGGAAATCAGCGTTGGCTCACATGTCCAGGACCTAATGAGAACCTGGCAGAGGCCCAAAAGGAATTGAATCCACTCTGCCTCTGCATTCTGGTTCCCATTTCAGCGCTTTTCATGAGAAGCTGCAGAATTGGAAGCAGAGGAGGTGAAGGAACACCCCGGGGAGGGGTAACCACCCCCGTATTTACCGCAGGGTCATCTCTGTCCTTCGTCTGGGGACAATCCAAAGAGCCTCTGGCTGTTTCTTCAGTGAGGGCTTCTTCCGGACTCCTCTCTATGTCCCATTTTGTGACTTCCTGAGTTGCTCAGGGTCCTTGATCTTCCCAGTGGTGAGTTAGTGAACTTGAAGTACGCAAGCTTTCACCTGCTGATTCAAGCTCATGGAGATTTTCCACCTTGTCCGCCTCATCCTTCTCGTTTCCCCGTGATGATACCTCACCCCCTTTGTGCGCATCCTCATGCTTCAGAATCTGACAGTGCTAAACAGGTGTCACCAGAGATCAAAATAAAGGTGGCGAGGGGCCAAATTGTCTGGCAAGATCATTTCAGAATTTGTGTTTTTAAAGATTTTATTTATTTCTTTGACAGACCGAGATCACAAGTAGGCAGAGAGGCAGGCAGAGAGAGGAAGGGAAGCAGGCTCCCGGCTGAGCAGAGAGCCCGATGTGGGGCTTGATCCCAGGACCCTGGGATCCTGACCTGAGCCGAAGGCAGAGGCTTAACCCACTGAGCCACCCAGGCGCCCTGATCATTTCAGAATTTTATAAGAAAGTAGCTGGACTCTGTCCGTGTGAAAGGAGGGAGACTGTTTCCTACCTTTCGAGCTCTAATGGTACGACTGAGGTCCCTTTGGTGCAGGAGGAGTGAACAGAGGGGTGATGGAAACATCTTCTTGTCCAGTGGTGCACGTCATGCCCAGAAAATGAGAACCTCTTGGGGGGCTAATCTCAGAGCTAGCACTCGCTTGGGAGAAACAAACCAGCTCTTCAGATAGATGATTAATACATGAGGAAATGTTTACCTCTCATGGGTAGTAGAGAAAGATGGTGAATGCTACAGAAATACCAAACTCTGTCTTGAGGTTATCTTGAGCTTCACCTGAATTTAATACTGATTTCCCCACACACCTAACATGCTTATATTGGGAGGAATGCTCTTGGGTTTGCTGACCTCTGTGCTGCAACCAGGTTGGTTAACGGTGAGGCCATCTTGTCAGTCTCATTTGGGTCACTTTCTTAGGTGGCGGTTTGACCTTGGGTGGCGGTTTGACCTTGGACACGTCCAGTTGCTCAGGCACGACTGCTGAAATAAAGATCGACTGTATGAGGCTCGCAGAGAATACATTGGCCGTCATGGCTGCAACTTGCTTTCTGTTCTGCAAAAACTTTCCCTCTGAATGTGTGTAGGACAGGAGGGGGGTTCTCAGTTGCCACCTCTCCAGCAGGTGCTCTCTCTCTCTCCCCGTATCTCCCAGCTGCCACCGAGAAAGGACAATCCTAGAGACTCTGTGCCTTCTCCTTTTGATGCTTTCTCTGGGCGCTTTTGTTGTAAGAAGGTGTGGTGCGAGTGATGGGCACTCATTTTGAAACAGTTGGGCCCTTGCAGATAACTCAGTCGGCGGAAATGTACAATGCTGCTTTTCCTCTTTGGGCATTTTCTTTTTGAGATGTCGCAACTCGCGGTCCACGCTGGTTCCTTACTCCTCTCTATTTCTTTCCTGGCACTCCTCATTTTTTTGGCCTCCGTATTTCTTAGCTTGCTTTTCAGCCAATAAGGCTTTCTTCTTCATCTCCTGCTTATTGATGAATGAGTTTCATTCATCTTTCTTTCTCTCTTTTTTTTTGGGGGGGGGGGAACGGGGGAGTGGGGTGGTCTGTGAATAGCTATAGACTTTGCCTGCTCCCATTTTTCCACTTGGCTGTTCAGTTCCATGGAGACAGAAAATGGAGGGGAGCCACAGGGTGGGAAGCAGCAGGGTCAGAGGTCGAGAGCGGTCACCTTTTGAATTACAGCTTCTGATTTCCACTGGGGATAACATATTGTAACCCAAAGTAACTGCAAGTCGTTGGCTGTCAGAAGGCTCAAAACAAAAGGAGGGCGGAGAAAAAAGGAGGGAAAGATCAGAGAAAAGGGGAGGAATGCAGACCCTGGAGTCAGTTAGCATTACTGGCAGCGCTTGGGAAGACAGTGTTTGGTGACTCCACACAAGGGACCTTGGGCTTCGTACCGCTCTGCCTGTCTTCTCAAGGCTTGACCCGGGAATATATCGCGCGATCCATTTACAGGCGATTACAGCCTTCCCTCTATCTACCCTATAGATAACTTTATTAAAAACTATTTAGGTAGCAAACTATTGTGCAACATCAAAGCATTTTTGGGAGGTGGGAGGTTACGCTACAAATTCGATTGAAAATGTCCCTTCTTGGAGACTTTGTAGACCCACACTCAAGAAGCCATTTGTGTCCTTTTGCACATATGCACACACTTTAGTGGGCCTATTTTAGTGTGTGAGTGATTGTCTCGAGGCTAAACTGCAAGAAATTTTCTAGAAGTAGTTCGGCGAATGAGATTTGCTTGGTTTTTCCCTCCTGTGTGCCATTTAACAATCCAGATTTTTTTTTAAAAGATTTTATTTATTTATTTGATAGAGAGAGATCACAAGTAGATGGAGAGGCAGGCAGAGAGAGAGAGAGAGAGATGGAAGCAGGCTTCCTGCTGAGCAGAGAGCCCGATGCGGGACTCCATCCCAGGACCCTGAGATCATGACCTGAGCCGAAGGCAGCGGCTTAACCCACTGAGCCACCCAGGCGCCCAACAATCCAGATTTAATTGTGATGAGAAATGGATTAACAGCAGAATCAAGCCGTAATTTTCCCACAGACTTTTTAAGGGCTTGGTCACCATCTGATTTGTCTCTATGCTCACAGCACAAACCTCCGCAGTGTCCTATAATTGCGTGTGGGGGAATAGAGGATTGTGAGGATTTAAGAATTTTTCGGACATCATAAGCACTTTTTCCATGCTAGGATATTACTTGGCCTATAGCAAATGGTCCTAGTACAGACTAAGGGTCTTACTAAGGGAGGTTTTCAAAGGGTTAGGCTTTAGTGTTATCTGGGACAGGGTTTTCATGCTAAGGATACATTAATAATAAGGATACATAATAAGGAATCCTCAGAAAACAGTGATTCAACTCAGATCAACCGCAAAATAAAAGAATGTTCCATAGAACAGTCACTTTAAAATCTGAGAAGTCATCAGAATCTCTTGGAGGGAATGTAAAAATTCTTCCTGGGCTCTGTCACTTGTGATTCCTATGTGTGCCTTGTCTTGTAATTTGCAATCACGGCAGTGGCAAAGTAAAGAGGGAGTGAGTCCTAGAAATACACTCTCCAACCCGAAACCCTTAGTAGAATTCAGAGCCATACATGACAAATGCTATTACAACAACAGCAACAAATACAAAGAGAATGTTCTAAAACAAAGCTATTTCCGTGTCTCATGCAGCTGGTCCATAGAAACAGTGCCTTATTGATATGATCACAATAAATACTATACAATGAATAAACATGAACAGCAGGGGCTTGCTCTTTGAGGCCATATAAGTAATAGCTATTGTTTCAAGAAGGAACTACATTGTATACAGTTTACATTGACAGAAGGGGGAACAGAGCTGAACTGATACATTTTTGAGACATTTTGATGCTATATATTCCAGCCACCTCCGGAGACTATAAAATGAGATGATTCCAATGGAAACGCCTTGCAATGATAAGCACCAAGTTAAGTGTGAGCCAGAGTCTGCTATTGCCTTCCTCTCTGCAAAGTTTCATTTCAGTAAGCGCGACAGCAGTGCGGGATCCCTCTTGAAATTCCTTATCCAAAATGTCAGTTTGCAGAACACACCCAGAAGCGCTTAGAGGGCTCGGGCACTGTGGTCCAGCAGAAGTGCGCGCGAGATCTGACATCTGGTTGATAAATTCAACCCCTTTGTATCCTTTTCTGATACCCATTTTCTTTGCTTTATCTGGTATCATCTTTGGAGTTTTTTCACCAAATTTCACCTGCGTGCCAGAACTGTTTATTTTCATTTTACAAGCAACCAAATGTTTCCTCTTGCCAGTAGTTAAAAACTACATTAGGGAAGGGACAACATTCAATCAAGCCTTTGGGGAACTCGGAATCAGCAGATGTGGTTTCCTGCCTCTGCTGTGTTTGTAACTAGCTGTGTCCACGTCTCCCTGATAGTTTCTTTGAGGATTAGGTTTCTCTTCTGGAAGATGGGAATAATATAAATTGCCCCCTTTTCCTTCACAAAATAGCTAGGATCAAATCAGAAAATAGGCACAACATTCTTGATAAACCGTAAATTGCTAAATAAATATAGGGGAACTGGTTAGGCTTCCTGTTCTTTCTGTATCCTACTGACTTCTCTTAAACCTCAGAGTGATTTTTATTTTACACAGACAAAAATTTTTTATAATACATACTTCAAAGAAAGAATGCCTTTAGGATTTACTATTTAAAAAATTAACAAAGATAATAAATTACTAGAACTCTTAAAGGACATGTATTCATGTTGTGATTCTTATTTTTGACAATCAGAGTAAACGGTTTGTGGGTTACCTCTACTTTGTTAAGTCGTTTTTTGTTTGTT
The DNA here is from genome assembly GCF_030435805.1 of Mustela lutreola. Classification (NCBI taxonomy): domain Eukaryota; kingdom Metazoa; phylum Chordata; class Mammalia; order Carnivora; family Mustelidae; genus Mustela; species Mustela lutreola. Next base: position 186,508,804 of record NC_081293.1, on the reverse strand, counting down.
TGTTTGTTTTTCCTTTAAGTAGACCCAACCAGGGGCTTGAACCCACGACCCTGAGATCATGACCTGAGCTGAGATCAAGAGTCAGTTGCTTAACTGACTGAGCTACCCAGGTTTCCCCTACTTTATTAGGTCTTGATCTTCAAATGCTAAGATAAATTTTGTTTCAGTTATGACATTAATGTAAACAAACCAGGACAAGCATACTTCTACTGAGTTCAAAGAACAACAACAACAAAGGTTTGCCTATTTGTTCAGTTTTTTTAAAGTTTTTAAAAATTTTTTAAAAGATTTTATTTATTTATTTGACAGACAGAGATCACAAGTAGGCAGCGAGACAGGCAGAGAGAGGGGAAGGGAAGCAGGCTCCCTGCTGAGCAGAGAGCCCCATGGTGGGGCTCAATCCCAGGACCCTGGGACCACAACCTGAGCCAAAGGCAGAGGCTTTAACCCACTGAGCACCCCCAGGCACCCCATCTGTTTGTTTTAATCTGAGTTCCCAGAGTTCTGGTTATTCTGCATCTGTCAGGGAGCATCTTGGGTATTTTTCCGCAAGAATCCAAAATTTAAACGTCTGTGACACATGACACTCTGCCCCAGGCAGGCTTGTGATACAATTTTATTGCCTTTGTGTCTATAATTCTCAGCTGCTCTTGGCATCCTACAGAGAAACTGTGGACCCTTCTCTTTATTCCTTATTTATCTGATTAATCAATACGTTTACTCTTCCTCTCTCTTTTGAAACATGCAACTTTGATGCCACCTGGTCCACTTCCGGCACTGGGACAGCTCACTGCTGCCCCTCCTGGTGGGGCTGCATGCTCTCCTAGGGCAGGTCCCGCGGACAGCCGCTATCCCAAGTCTTCCCCCCTGAGGGTCCCTCCCCCTAGCTGAGGGCTCTCCCCTTCCCGCTCTCTTTTCCATGGCAGCCGTTAGTTTCACACGTCTGCTCTACTCCCCAGACCATCTGGGTTCACTTCTCTCTCCGGCGTATTTTGCAAATCTTCAGGATATTGTTTAGGAAACTCGAGTGTGTAAGGATGTTGACAGTAGGAGCTGCATTTCCAGCATACGTGGTACAATACCCTGTAGACCATTTCTCTCTAGAACCAGAGCCTGCCTCTTTTGCAATGATCCAAGTCCTCCTGGGAGAGCTCATTAGCACAACGTGAAAATGGGGAACTGGTCACAGGTCCATTTAATGTGTAAGTGAAAGGATGAAATTACAGAAGGGCTCATCCATTATAGCATGGAAGGAATAGGTTTCACAAACTTTGTACTGTATTCAGACTAGGATCTTGGAAATGGAATCATTAGCTGGGCTAGGCAGTGCTCAGCAGTTTAATTAGCTCTTGAGGTTGAAGTGGGATAAATTCAGGGGAAAATCCAAGCCCTGTCAAGATCACCCAAGACACAGAGAATATCTGCTTCCAGGCACTTCCTGTGACTCTTCTCCAAACCCCCCAGAGTCCTTTCTTATCAGTCAGGAGAACCATCGTGCTGAGTAGGCCTTGTCTCTGCCATGAGATCAAGCAAGGCTAATGACCCCTCATTCCTTCTAGAGTCCATCAGGCTTTACTGTCTCTGAAACACCTTCCCTAACTCACCCCTGACTCCCAAGGAAGACTTAGATCCTTGCTCCTCTCTGTTTCCATAATGCCTCCATACCCTCTCCGCTTTTGTTGGCTTACTTGTCAGTTTTACCTGTCAGTTGTGATCTCTGTGAGGGCAGGTCCTGTGCTGTGTTTGCTTCTGTGCCTCTGCTCTCCAGCCCAGTGGCTGACATCGAGGAAGCATTTGGTGATGAATGAGTGTGTGAAGGAAGACGGGACAAATTGTTAACTTCCCTTGAAATTGATGCATTTTTATGCTGCTCAGATTGTACTCCTGTGAATAGCGAACTGGTGCCTTAGGCCTAAGGCAGTTCTGATGATCACAGAATTCTGAGCCAAATGGGGTAGAAGATACAAAAACATGTAAACAAGGAATTTTTATGTAGTATCATTGTTCGTTCTGTCTGTCTGTCTGTCTGCCCATCCATCCATCCATCCATCTATCCATCTTCCTTGAAAGATGATTCTAGGGTTAGAGAACAAGGGACACTTCTTCCTTGGGGGTGGGACAGTCACCTCCCCTGAGATTTTTGGTCCCCACACTGCCTCCACCACAGACTTAAGGTAAAAGGACCTTGTCTCTTGAAGGATTTTCAGCTCACATCTAATGGAGGGGGCTTGGAGGACTTTGGTAAAATTGGGGGCTTCCCTGGCTTTTTAAATAATAAGTACCTTTTACTTGGAGGCCACTACAATTTTAGAGCCAGGACCAAGGTCTCTGGCAAAGGAGACCAAAGCTGCATTCCTTCGGTGTGGCTCCCCTTTGAAGATACGACCCACCGTATTTGGTGGTCTCCTCGGGAATAGTCCTTTTTGTGCTGCACGTAGCTATTAAGTGTCCCTCAGAGACCGCTCGGAGGTGCCTGGCCCTGTGCACTCTGCCCTGGGTGGAACAGCACTTTCTAGTTTGGGCCCTAGCTCTCTCTTCCTTATGAAGTTGGCCAGATGGCTCGATCCTCTTAAACCTCGCTTTCTTGTTTGACCAGTGGGGTTAACAGCGATGACTAGTGAGGTTGCCGTAAGGTTTCATGGGATAAGAACATGCAGAACAGGGTATGGTGCCCAGAACTGAAAAGAAGAAAGAGACAACAGCAGATCACAGTTAATGTGAGCAGTTCCAGTTAGAAGTCATCCTGTCCGAGCCCTGGGATGCCTGAAGAACGTGACCTGGGAAGCTACCCCAGGGTTGGCTGTAGGTCTGGACACCCTGACGAGAAGTAAGCAGCATTTGGCTCAGAATCCCCACCCGTGAGTAGCACGGACCCACAGAGGAAGGGTGTAGGAAGGTTCAGTGCAGCTTTTTATTGAATTCCGAGGGGCAGAGAACAGCCTCTTGCTCTTAGTACTTACTAAAAACTCTCTCGAGTTTCCCAGTCATTTCTGATGAGCCAGAGGCTCACCTGGTGTCACCTGGAACTGATTCCGGCAGTGAACGTGAAAAAAGGCAGGGCTGCCATCTTGGCGATCACTCGGGGTAGTTAACTGGGCCCGGTGCCATGTCATTTCTCGAAAACCCTGGATATATTACAGATCTTCCTTCATTTCTTTGCTCACAAGCTAAGTTCTGGATAAGAAACCAAAACAGAGTTAGCTTTTTCGAAATTCTTGGCAGTGAACCTGAACCCCTGCAGAGAGGTGGTACCCTAAGCAAAGCGGGTTGAAAGAGTTGGATGCTTCCTGCTATTTTGGGCAGGAAGGCAGGAAATAGTCCCGCTTTACAATAATTATGGGCAGCAGGGCTGGGAATAAAGCAAGGCTTCTATTAAAACAATCTGTTCTTAATACGGTGTGCTGAGCCACCAAGAATATGCGCAGAGTTTTCACTGGGTCTCACGGTGTCTCACTGACCAGCCCCCCAGGGGCTTATTAACATAAATTATAATAAGAGGTTTAGAACTCTTTCATTACCAACATTTTTATGTCAAAGAACATGGAAGGATCAGAAAATTTGAAAAAAAGAAATTCTCATGAAAGAATCTGCTGTATTCAAAGACTAGGATACTTTCCTCTTTTTAATATCTACTCCGAGACCCCGTCAGCTTTTAGCCGGTTCCAGATCAATATCGGGCCAAGTCAGGAAAAAGCAAATCTAAAGCATATTTGCTCAGCTAATGAATACAGAGTTTAGGATTAGTTCAATCAAAATTTAATCAGAAAAACTGGGATTAGCTCAAGTCTCAGGATGGTAGAAGGCTCAAGATGAGAAGCGAGAATGTTTTCATATCTAAGAACTCTTAATGTATTCCTGCAGTTGTACGTGGCCTTGTTTCTTGTTCATTCTTGCCCCTTAATGTAAGTATTTCATCTTGAACGCCCACAGAAGAGCTGCTTTACCAGGTCTCTGCTCTTGTACCACGAGCCACCTGGGTCGAGTGGACAGTGGGAATCAGAATCAGGGCAAGCTTGCAACAGGAGTGTGTAGACGGGAAATACACATTTCCCCCGTTCCCACCCACCCGCCAAAGGGAATATTCTAGCCCCATGATATCCTTTTGATCGAACTCATCAGCTCTCTGGGTTATGTTCCATTTTTCCCTCCAGTCCCCTTCTCCAATCTTCTCTATTCCGCTTGAAATACCGGGAGGCTGACTTTCATGGAAAACCAGATTCCTTTGCCATCTGGCTTTTGGCTGGCTTTGGCCCACAGAGGCCCTGTCAAGGGCTTATAAAAGGGGAAAAGAATGAGTCCAGGCTGTTTATTTCTGTCCTTCCTTCCCTGCTCATTTGGTGAGTTTGCAGAGTCCAATCACCTTTGGCCTGGCCTGGCCTGTCGCTCTCGCTGTTTCGAGGCCCTGAAAATTACTGCGTCTGCTTTCCGTCTAGATCGAATGGTGGTAAACCTTTCTTGCTGTTGCTTACCCCACACTATGTTTCAATATCTCTTTTGGTTTGGCTTAACTCTCCTCACATCATTTTATTTATTTTTTTAAAAGATTTTATGTATGTATTTGAGGGAGAGAGACAGGGACAGAGATCATGAGAGCAAAGGCAGGTGGCAGAGGGAGAAGGAGGTTCCCACCGAGCAGGGAGCTCCACACGGGGCTCGATCCCAGGATCCTGGGATCATGACCTGAGCCGAAGGCAGGCGCTTAACTGACTGAGCCACCCAGGCGCCCCTCGCATCATTTTCAATAACGAATCCATTAAACTCTCCTCCAAGAACCCACGTGAGCATGCTGCCGTCTGTGTCCTGCTGAGACTCTCCTCTCTATGCCATGAAGTGAAACCTCCATTTCTTCAGACGGGTTTGCTCGCTGTGTCTTCAACATCTTCTCTGTGGCTTTTCCACCTCCACAAGTGTGGTGCCCCATCCCCTCTCATGCCACAAAACCACACTCGACCCAAGCTTAACCATGCTCCAATGGCCCCAATTCTTTGGAAAAAATGGTCATGTGCTGTTTTATAAAAACGGTATATTAAAAAAATATTGTTTAACATAATCTAATCATGTCTTTTGGAAGCTTCTTTAGAAAAAGTCAGTTTCTTGCAACTGTATGCATTTCCCCATCATATCAACCTCTTTGTCATACTCACTGGAACATGTATTTACTGGTTTAAATTAGCTCTGATTTGGAAAGCTTTTTGAATCCATTGTGCAGCCAAGGCATAAAACAGCTCAGTTTTTTGGGTTTCTTTTAAGCTTCCCACACTGGCAAGCAAAACCAAAGTAGGATTTCTGAAGCCATTGGATCTGCCTTGATTTTTAGGGTTTGATGGAGACCAGGAATGTTGGGATCAGTTCAGACGCCAGGAAAAATCATCACATCTCTGTGTTTCACTCGTGTGCAGTTACGGGCTAAGTGGCGTGGTGCGTGGCATCGCTAAGCCGGAATTTGTACAAAGTGGCCTCTGTCTTAACAGGCTTCCATTTACACAGTGTGACATCAGAGGCTGACCGTCCACCTTTGTTACTGCAGAAACACTCAACTGATCACAGTATAAATAGGGCGAGTTTGGTGGTTGGTTGGTTGGTTGGTTTTTTAATCACTAGTATAAAAAAGAGAACTTTCTTTTGAAAGGCAAGTACTATCAAAGGGATCTGTTGGAATAGGGCAGTTGACATGATGCAAACTCCTAAACTAAACTGTCCCCAGCTCTTGGACACGCTTCCGTTCGAGGTCCCCACCCCTTTATCTCACCTCTGCCCTCGTCAACCTTACTCCTGAAACATTAGTATTTTAATATTTGTATTTGAATTTTTGTTGTTTGGGAATTTTCCCAGAATGAAGGTATTTTAACCTTCTTTGTCCCCCAAGTTTTCTTCTTTATGGAAGTATTTATTATATTATAATATATTATATTATAATTATGATGATAATAACATTATGAGTTATTGTTTATCAGGTGGTTTCACATACATTTATCTCACGGACTACAATTCTTTCTACAATAGGACAGATTTTTAAAATAGTTAGACCTAATGAGATGGGAATTGTGCAAGATCTCATGGTTTGCTCTTGATTTTTCAGTAAGGACTCCGAGACCAAAGGTGCCAGTTTTCTGATTGAGAACTAGTGCCTCTCCCTTGCCTGATGCTGTCTCCATTACTCACCCAAGATACAAGTGTCCTCAAACAGAAAATAAAAGTAGGGAAACTGAGGCAGCTTAGTGCCTTAGTTATCACGTTCCTCCATCAGTGGTTCCACAGCTTCTTGGGGACCAAGCTCCGGTAGGGTGGGTATTTGCAATGATGGAGTAGAAAAAAAATCAATAGAGAGAAGTGTAGATGACTACGTGAGCCCCATATGGCGTCTTCGTTGTCCTTCGAACCACCTTTAACAAAGCAAAAGAGAGGCCAGGTTCCTCTTCATAATCCATTTCATGTAATCCAGTGTTGATGCATTATTACCATTTCATCCTAGGAAGGAAATACTTTATAATCATGTTTTCAGACTGTCCTTGGAATCCCACATGTCACTGCCAGCACCTGGAAATTCAGTGAGAAATGGCACCTGTTCTGGGAGGCCATGGGTACGTACCCCCAGACTGCGGTGCTGCTTTGAGAATATCAGAAGCGTACTCCTAGTATTCACGAGAATGGCCAGCCACTGGGGGAAGAGAACTTTCCATGACAGCTACTGGACTTGAAGCATCATGAGGGCTAGGACTGAGCTTGTCTTATTCCTTGCTCTATTTTTAATGACTGGCCCAGTGCCCTCCTCTTGAATCAATGAACGAACTAGGTATGAAATGAACACGATCGCTCTCTCTGAGTGAGTTGTACATTGTTTTTTCTTCATACCAGATCTTCACATTCTGGGGTGCGTTGCACACTGACAGCCCAGCATCTCCGGGCAGGCTGCCCGTGTTCGGTGTGCTCTATAGCCACACGTGGCCAGTGGCTCTCTGGCTAGGCAGGTGAGGCATGGATGGCTGGGATTTAAGACGGACTCTCTCGCCATCATTAGTCACCAGAGAGATCCGATAGATAACCCGTTTCGAGTTCTTTTCTTTCTTGGCCAGCTCTCTGGAAGCCTGAATCCCAACTTAAAACTCCGAGTCCCCTTATAAAAGAGGAAAGAGACGGCAGAGAGATCCAACTCCCATGCTTCTGGAGTCAGAACAACTACCATTACCAAATCATTTGGCCGATGAAAGTGGCATAGATTTTATTTGCCCTCCTCGCCTTCTCCAAAAGGTACACACATACAGTTCTGTCAGAGCACATCACTAGAAGCCCTGAGAGGCCACGTGAAGACATAATAGATAATAGGCTTCAGCAGCTACAACTTGGCCTGTTTTCTGGTGGCTGGGGTGGATGGCAGAGAAACTTGCTACGAGGCCAACCTCTCTCGGTGGGGTATGAGATGTCCCGGTAGGGAGTGAGTGATCCTAATTTGGCTTCTGACTAGATACTTGGCTGCCAAGCAAAGTGGCCAGAGACTAAAAAACAAAACGAAACAAACAACAACAACAACAAAACACCCCTAGGTGTTCAGGACCAGGACTGGTCCACGTCACGCAACATGATACAAAATTGTGCTCTACTTGAGGGCGCCCAACCCAGGCGTAGCAAAATACGTGGCCAGCGTTCCCTGCTGGGGGCTTGTGTCACCCGGAGGAAGTGGTACGTTGTTGAATCCTGTATGGGGACACTTCCTGGAGCATGGGTGGCCAACTCTGGGACCTAAGCAGCCATGTTCAACACTCAAGATCTGTCTAGAAGGAGGGACTCCCTCCTGCTAAAGCTGTAAAAAAAATATCAACAATGGCAATGAAAAAGCAATTTATAGCTAAACTCTAAAATAGAGAAGCTTTAATATACCTGAAATTGGTCTAAATACGAGTGACTATTATTTCTTTCTAGGAAATAAAAGGGAAAAAAAAAGAACACAATGAAACTCTAAGTACACAGATAAAGAACAGATGCGAGATATCCACGTGACACTCTGTTGATCGTTGTTGCTTGGAAGGTGTGTCAAGACTTTACTTTTCCTTAAGTATTTTTAAAGCAAGTCCTAGGCATTTTATTCTTTCATCTGCAATTGCCAAGATAAAATCTTTATGAAAATCATACCCACAGTACCATTATCACACCTAATAAAAAATAACACTGAGGACTCCTGGTTCCGCCCTTTCTTCACATGCGCTCTCTCTGTTTTCGTAACCAATCGTTCAGTTTAGAAAGTGAAGACAGGACATCCGTTTGCCATCTTCGCGGTGCTGTGTACAGTGGATTCATCCGGAGTGGCGTTGCCCAGGATAAAATATTTCTTTCTTTCCTTGGCACCCTGCATGATGAATTGCACCCTTAATTACTCGCATTTCAAGTATGTTGGCCCAGAAACTTGACCCATTGCATGAACCATCTACAAGGTGGTAGATGTATTTAGGAAAGCTTGCATTTTGCTTTTTCCCCAGGAAGGAGTTGTACTGTTTGTTTGGGAGGTTGGACAATGGCTGCCCCATATCAGCACAGACCAGTTTCACTCACTTATTTCTGGTCCCGTGAGTCAGGACGTAGGTTCCCCACCATCTATTTACGGATTACAGTTTTGCTCTCTCTTATCGCCTGACTGGGCTGTTAACCGGGTTTAGGCCTAAACTGTTGTTTCATTTGGTGGCAGGATCTAGCCTCGGTTAACCAGTTTGCAGGACCAGGAGTAGCTTAGGAACGAAGAGCAGCCCAGGGACGGACATGAGCGAGAGCTAGACGGGGACCAGAGGGCCGCGCGACAGGGCTTTGCTCTCCTGACTGTCCTTGATGTCCAGGCAAGGACCTTCATTTTTGGTGACAAGGGGAGAAACAATTTTGGCATATCCAATGGTGGTACCTCTAGTTGGGAGAAATCATGTGGCCTCTTACAAAGAGAAGTTAAGATATTACCGCGAAGCATGGAGAAAGTCTTACAGCTTGTTAAATTTTGGGAAGAACCATGCAAAGTTGTGAGCACCTAAGATGGCAGTTGTGTGAAAGTCAGTATGGTGTTGGGTCAAGTACTAAAGACAATTAAACATGACAATAATTTCCGTCGGGGGTTAGGACAAAGGAATCAGGTTTTATTCTTTTTCACACTTTAAAACTATTGTTTTATTCCACATTCTCAGTATTTCTTTTCCCCGTTTTGAAGACGACCCTCCGGAGATGCCCAAACTCAGTCTCTTGACCCTAGGTGGAATATTTTCTAGGGGCGGCAGTGGACAAAAAACCATTAAATTCACGTACATTTTCATTGGTTCAGAGCAGGCCAAAGACTCAGGGTCTCCACGTTTTTTTAGAGTCATGGCTTTGTTCTTCAGACACAGAGGAACACAGGGTGGGGATGGGGTGAGTGTTGCGAGGTCATGAGAGGAGGGTCCCAGAGGACATGGTCCCAGTGCGATTGGGCAGTGGAAACCCCAGCCAAGTTACACCTACTTTTAAGTCAAAAGAGCTCGCTGTCATTTTTATCCGGCGGCCTTTGGAGACAGATTTATATCTCAGCAACCTGATTGGAAGCCCCATATCAGGCGTCTGGCATTTCCTATGAAGGAGGAAAATTCTCCTTGGCTTATGTCATTTGGGGCCTTGAAGACATGGAGTCAGGGAAGAGTAGGAATTTCCCCCAAACTCAGGTTCCTGGTTGGACTCCTGGCCAACTCTTGGCTGCTGTTGGCCATGGTAATTGGCCCTGGCCTCTCAGTCACCGCTGGGGCCGTGCACACAGGTGTAGATGCTGGGGGACCCAATGGGGGGTCAGGGAGCACACCCAGCTACGGTCATGGGAATGAAGCATAAATTCCCAACCTTCATAGAGATTCCCGGATATTTTATGATACCCATGTTGCTTTAATACAACTAGACTGAGTGTTTTGAACCCATTATTTTGTAAGATGAAAATGGGTTTTTTGGGATAAAAATACACTATAAAATGTGGTATTTCTAAGAAATGCAGAATATTTGGAAAAGCATCAAAATGCCCCCATTCCACAGATGACCTCTTAAAAATTTGGGGTGTATATATATGTGTGTGTGTGTGTGTGTGTGTGTGTGTGTGTCAGTGTGTGGATGTGTATTTTTTTTTTTTTTTTTACAAAATAAGATTGTAGTGTACAAAGGGAATCAACAACTTCTTGTGTGAATAAATATATATCATCTTTTCAGTGGAAAAATATAGATCTCACTTTTTTTTTTTCCAGATTTTTTTTTATTTGACAGAGAGAGCACAAGAAGGCAAAGCAGCAGGCAGAGGGAGAGGGAGTGGGAGAAGCAGGCTCCCCGCTCAGCAGAGAGCCCGATGCAGGGCTTGATCCCAGAACCCTGGGATCACGACCTGAGCCGAAGGCAGATGCTTAGCTGACTGAGCCACCCAGGAGCCCCATAGATCTTACTTAAGCAGGAACATAGAATTTCATTTTGCAGACACAGTTTATGAATCCCATATTGGCTATTGAAAACTTTTTGTTATCCTACAGCTTTAATCCTTTTGAAGTACAGTTCAAACTTTTACAAAATCAGTTTGAGTGTTTCTAAGACAGCAAAAAAAAAAATTTTATAAACAGAGATGTTTTTCTATATAAAAATAAATGTCTAAAAAATGTTTTTTAATATCCCAAATTGTGTGAAGGGTAGGAAAGTTGATGTGGGAAGAAAAGCAATTATTCCAAAAATAAAATTATCTAGTTAATTCTTCTATTTCTTGAAATAGAGGAGGAAAGGAGGAACATAACTCCTTCGTTTTGCCAAAATGTTTTAGTCAGCCTTGAGAATAAAATGTGGTTATGAGAGAAATTAGAAGACCTTGATTGTCACCTACTGCCTACTGCAATGCACCACCGAATTCTTGTGGTTTGCCTTGAGTTAGTCACCTGCCCTTTCTACATGCTCTTTTCTTGAGGAATAATAATAATAGTAATTATTTGTCTGTTCCCCTGAGATATAATAAGGCTCAAATGATACAGTGAATGCAAAAGTACATTGAACACCCCAAAGCATTATTTCCATATTACTGTTATTATAAGTCCACGGGGTTAGATGACCAGAGGAATTTGATGCACCTGCCATTTATTTATACACCAATGACGTTTTCTTGGAATTGTGTTTGTAGAAAATCGGTTACACTGCTTGCAGATAAGGCAAGCGAAGTTTCAGACTGACCAGAAGTGCTCATCACTCTTCTAATCACAAGTTAACACTCTCGCTTCCTAGATGTGTGTAGTTCTTTGTTTTGTTTTCTGTTGCCAGGTGACAAATGACTATAAACCTTGTGGTTTATTAGTTCACACTTCTGGAGGTCAGCTTGGGCAATGATGTGGTTGGGTTTTCCCATCAGGGTCTTAAGGCTGAAATCAAGGTATCAGTCGGGCTGTGTTTATTGGGGAGGTTTGAGGAAAGAATCTGCTTCCAGACTCATTCGGATGATTAGCTATCTTCAGTTCCTTGCAGGTGTAGGACTGAGGTCCCCCTTTCCTGGGACCTCAGCCCCAGGCCACTGTCAGCTCCTAGAAGCCATCCACCTTCTGGCCACGTGACCCTCAAAGCCAGCAGGAGCATGTCCCTTGTGCCAAATACCTCACATTTCCCTTGTCACTGACCACAAGGCCCTAATTTAATGGCCTCCTATGATTAGTAGGTCAGGCTCACCCAGATGGTCTCCTTGTATTATGGTCGACTGGTTTGGGACCTGAATGCATCTGTGAGGTCCCTTTGCACAGCACTTACATTAGTGTTTGCTCGAATAACTAGGAGACAGTGTGTGTACCCAGGGGCTGGGAATCCGGGGGATATCTTAGTATTCTGCCTCTCCAAATCCAAGGTTCTTCTCCTCCAGTGAGTCAAAGGGCTACTCTTGTTCTCTGAATAAAGAGACTCCACCGCACACACACACAACCCCACCCCACCCAGTGCAAGAATCATGAGTAGGTCTGTGTTCTAAAGAGTTGGGAGATGATATTTGATTACTGAGGTTCTAACTTCATGATAATCTCCTCTTAGCAGGCCCAAGGGAACAGGCTTAGAAATCAGATACACAGGGGCACCTGGGTGGCTCAGTGGGTTAAGCAACTGACTCTTGATTTCAGCTCAGGTCATGATCTCAGGGTCGTGAGGTGGAGCCCATGTTGGGCTCTGCACTGGGGGCATGGAACCTGCTTCTGATTCTCTCTGTCCCTCCCCCGACCTCTCTCCCTCCTTTAAAAAAAAAAAGGAAAAGAAATCAGATACACCAAGTGCAAACATAGCCACACCTGCATGAGTTGGGCCACATACGTAATCTGTTTAAGTCTGTTGTCTTTCTTCCTGTAAATTGATGAATGCTACCTGTTTGACAAGGGTGTTCTCACTAAGAAATAAGAATGCGTGTGTAACAAGCTTGAGTATGGAACCTGAATTTAAGTGCAAAATGAATACTAATTCAGTGTTACTTCAGTGGGGAGGAAAACAAAGAAGATGCAGATTTAGGTTGTTTTTTTCTCTCAGATTTTTAAAATTAAATCCACCCTCCAGCAGAAGGGCTGATTCTGCCTTTTTAGTGCTTTTACCGAAAGTGCTATCCCATAACAGTGTCATTTTTAATGAATATATTATTTATATTTTTAGCTTTCTTGAAGAACAGTAGGTCCAAACTTGGCAAACTCCAAATGAAGATTTTGTTTTCCCCAAATAAATGTTTCTTTCCACCTCTGTGCCGATGAATATATACACAACACTAAATTAAAAAGTGAAAAAAATTGGCTCTCAATAGCATTAAATATATTTGATAATAAATGCATGTGCTATTTTCATCAGCAGCCCCTAGAATGTGACTGAATATCCTTTGAAGTATAAACAATAATCACAAATCACATTTTACATGTGAGTAAGAAGGGAATTGAGGGAAAAACTAGACCCACGCATAGCTCCCATCATCCCAGGAAATATTGGCCAGGAAGATGGGGCTATAAGGCTGCCTGGGTGGTTCAGTGGGTTAAGCCTCTGCCTTTGGCTCAGGTCATGATCTCAGGGTCCTGGGATCGAGCACTGCATGGGGCTCTCTGCTCAGCGGGGAGCCTGCGTCCCCCTCTCCCTCTGCCTACCTCTCTGCCTACTTGTGACCTATCTTTCTGTGAAATAAATAAATAAAACCTTTAAAAAATATATATAGGGCTATAAAACCAAGTCATAACTTTGTTGCTTCATCAAATTCCTGGAAGCTAATACATCCAAACACATAGTTTAGTCATCTGAGCAAATTGTTCTCCAATTAGAACGATAGATGGCTTACCTGGGTGAAGAGTTTGCTTCTTAAACAATAGTTCACTTACCGAGACTCTCTCATTCCTGGTCAATTCCTTGCCTTGAAAGATTGAACTTCAACCACTTGAGATCAGACCCCAAAGCCCCACAGATAGCCTCCAAATCCCACTTTCCCTGAGACACAGAGACACAGTCAAGGTTACATTCTTCCTTACTCTTGTGGATTTAGTGAAGTTAGCTTTGCTGAGTCAATAGAGTTTTTTGGTTGGACTTCCGGGGGAGTCCACAGTTGATGTTAACTACCATATCCACCATTTCTAATTCAGAAAATTTTTATTAATAAAAAGAAGTCATCTAATAGATCTCCGTGGCTTCCCAGTGGACTGTGCTATAAACATTTTGAGCAGCACATATGTGCTGCATAAGGTTATAATTCTGGGGCACACCTTGTCATGTCGAGCAAAGGAACTGCACTTTAATTTTTATGAAAATCTTCAAATTTTAGTGCAGATTCTTTAAGGATGAAGGTGACATTTAATTTTATGTCCACCAGGTCTTGTCTATATGAACACTAAATAAATTCTCATTGATGAATAAGTAGCTGAAGGATTCATTTTTTAAAAGACTTTATTTATTTGCCAGAGAGAGAGATGGCACTAGCAGTGGTAGCAGCAGGCAGAGAGGGAGAAGCAGGGTCCTCACAGAGCAGGGAGCCCTATGAGGGACTCGATCCCAGGACCCTGAGACCATGAACTGAGCCGAAGGCAGATGCTTAACTGACTGAGCCACCCAGGCACCCCTGAAGGATTTAAGGCAACTCTTCTTTCTAAAATTCCCTGAAAAAATATGCACAATTCATTTGTACTTAGATGGTATCCTGAAGGACCCTAAGTAGAAAAGAACTCCACGTCATCCCCAAAAGAGTTGACAAGCTTTACATACACACAGTAATCAAGTTTGGCAATTCCTCAGCTACTTTTTACCAGCACTCTGGAAGCAGTAGTTATTTAAAAGAAGTACTAGGAGCAGAGCTAACAGTGGATTCATACACAGATTGTCCACATGGAATGCCAGAGAAGAGAAAGAAAAACTTTACCAGCAAAGCAGCAGATCATCTGCCATTTGGGGAACAGGCTTCATTTAGTCCATGTGCTTTATCATAAATATAACCCCAGAGTGAGAGTTCAGTCTATGAAATGGGTCAGCTAATGATTTCCCATCATAAAACATGAATGACATTCATCATATAATAGAATAATTAATTAGGATTCCAATCAAGCTAGCTTCTTCTCTGGCCTTGCTGTTAACTAGCTGTGTGGTTTGGGGTAAGTTACGCAATCTATAAAATCTTCAATTTCATAGTCTATTAACTGCAGATTAACAATGCTTGACATTGTTTATTTCACAGTGATTTTTGTAAAATTGAACAAGATAGAATCACATCATTTTGGGGTTGAAAAGTAGTTAATGGTTATTTAGTCTAATTAGAGCTTTAAATGGAAAAGTGCTTTAAAGACAAATATCTAGTACCATATGAGGTTATTTTAAACTATTCCTCCAATTACTTATGTTTGTTTCCCCAAGAGGGTTGCTTTAGCCCTACTCGTGCATCGCCCAGCCTGGGATCTGGAATTTAGCAGACGGCCACATCATGAATGCAGCCAGTCTCCGTGAATGATTACATGAAAAACAAAATCTTGATCTTTGAGGAGTAGACTAGCCTCCCTTTCTCCTGATTCACTTTCTTTTGTGTTAATTTGGCTTGCATATCCATCAACTGGATATAACGTCCTCATTCTACCACTCTGAACTGTTAGAATAATTGAGGTGAAAACAGAAATTGCCGGAAGATAAGAACGGAAGTTGCTAAGGAGGTTTTCTGGACGTGTCATGAAACTGACACTCTCAGCAGCTCAGGCGAGGCAAGTCACCACAAATAGTGGAGTCTGGAGTATTTTTAGAGAACTGAGGGTTTATGCCTTATGTGCTAAATTTTTTCAACTAATTAACATTGTAGGTATAATCTTGTAAAGCTACTTTGTGCATACTTTCCTATGTTGTTAATCACACAATGCCTTATAAACATTAAGTGTACCTTGATGATCTCTGCCATCTTACAGATATCCGTACTGTGATGTCTGTGGGTACTCTAATTAAGGAAAACTGAGTGTTCTTGGGGGTTATTTGACTCTACTCTAAATGACCCATATGTGCATATGAATTTTTTAAAATAAATTTTCCATATTTTCCTTTATTTTTATGCTGATACCAGGATACTTGATGATGGCCTTTTTTTCTTTCTTTCTAATTTACCATAGGCCTGAAAACCAATTAGCCAAGCCTGCAGAATTACGTGTATAATTCAAAAGATAGTCATTAATCCCCTAAGGGAGGCCAACCTTAATATTGTTTCATTAGGTTTAGCTAGTCAATCTTTCAAATTTTATTCATTCATTCAGTAAATATTTGCCAAGTACTTAGGTAAGCGTGGAAGTAGAAAGACATATAGGACAGAGTGTTTTAGAAACACGAAGTTCCTGGATCTAGATGCCAAAAAAAACAAGACATCATTGTATGGTTTTTAAGGAAATAAATATGATCTAGGTTAGCAACTACTCAAAATCTAGGTAAAATTTTGCAGCTGCAAGGTAGTAATCTCTAATCCATTTGAGCATTACTCCTTGCTGTCATAATCACAGTTAGACATATTATAATCAGAGTTAATTTTATATCCTGGTGTTTTTATGTTTGAGTTACCAAGAATTCAACCTCATTCCTCTCTGAGAATAATTAAATGAAATTGACAGTGAAAAGATTCCAGCTCTATATACGGAAGAACTTGTTAATAATTGGAGCCTCTCGGGTCGCTTGGGTGGCTCAGTTGGTTGGGCGACTACCTTCGGCTCGGGTCGTGATCCTGGAGTCCTGGGATCGAGTCCCACATCAGACTCCCAGCAGGGAGTCTGCTTCTCCCGCTGACCTCTCTCCTCTAGTGCTCTCTCTCTCTCTCTCAAATAAATAAATAAAATCCTTAAAAATTTTTTTAAAAAATAATTGGAGCCTCTCAAAAATGGAATGTACTGATTTTTCCATATACTTACCATTTGTATAAATTTTGTGGTCCAGTAAAGCCTTCCTGGTATCCCATGAACCACTTTGATTGCTCCAGTTGTTGAATTTCAAGTTGATACTGTAGTCCATTGAAAATACAATTTCGATTTTTGTCACAAAACCATTTTGTATTTGCTCAGATTTGAAGTAGCCTGCACATTTAACCAGGATCCTTTTGATATTTTTATTTCACTTATTCGTACATGGTTTACAGAACAAGTTTAAAGAGAGGATCTTCTGTGGATTTCTTTAGGTGCCTCTCCATTTGACTTTTCCAGAGTGGTAGTTACCTAAATTTTAAGTGTACCCACCTCATAACATTACTGTCTAATTCAAATTTCCTGGTCTTACTCAGAGGTGTGTTCTCAGAATATGTGTCAAATATTGCCTGAAACCCAGATAAGAATTACTTGCAGGTAAATGATTTTCTAAAGCAGAAAGAAACTGGTCGTGAGATCACTGTTATTAGCCACTTTCTCACATAACTGAATAAGACTTATTTGGCAGGACTGAACCATATTGATGACTCAGTTCCTCTTTTATAAATTGCAATGGTCGTTTTATCCCTTAGGCTAATTATTTATAGGAAGTGCGGGGGTTTCAATGAGTAGGGCATTTGATGCTTCCAAAGAAAGGAAGGAAGAAATTAACTCGCTTTTTTTGGTGGGAAAACTGTGCAAGGCACACTTTGGGGGAATCTCCAAAGGGGTAGGAAGCAGTGGATTCTCACACACCCTTATGAGATCTGATGCTTGTGTCTGGATTCATTTCAACATTACGTACAGAGAATCACCAGGTGCTAGGTGAATGAGTAGGACTGCGTATGAGAGAGAAGGATGGTGGAAAGAGGGTCAAATGATCATGAAAGTAAAAAAAGAAAGTGGGCTTTTAGAGGACTAAGTGCGCGAGCAGAATCACAATCCCCGATTTTAGTGTTTTTAATTTCCAATAAGTCCCGTTTCTTTCAGCTTATTTGGTAGCTGCCTTTTCACTATCGATAAAAATATGGGGAACAGTGCAAAGACTGAACCAGACAGAATGAATGGGGACGGGGTATCCTGACCAAACTACAAGGTCATTTGATGTTTTAAAGGAACCTGATGTAATGTTCTGGTTTTAGAAGATGTCACTAGGTCCCTAATGAAGTGAGTTTGCCAGCCTTCTAACAAGATTTTCGCTTTCCCAAAGCAACACTCTGCATAATCAATTAAGCCTTTCCTTGATTTCTTTTCTTGTGGGTTTTTTTTTTCCTTTCTTCTTTATTTTTTTAGTCAATGAACTCAGCCCCAAATGAAAGCTGGAGTTGTATGAACTGAATTGGCTGGAACTCGTAGCTGAAAGGCGTGCAAATCAAAGCTGGCAAGTTTCGGCTCTTCCGTTCTTGAAGGAGAGGCTAACTTCAATCCAAATGGCTTCCTGGGCAATTCTTTGATTATCCTAGGGCTTTGTTCCTGGTATGGAACCAGACATTAATAACCCAGCTCTTGTAAGCTAACCCAAGAAAATAGACACCACCTCTTTACCTGGCGGTGTCTTCCTGGTCGTGTGGACACTTCCGGTAGTGTGGGAACTGTGGACGAAGGGATTTCACTTGACTCATGGGGTTAGGCGGAAGAAGGGTTGTCTTCGTCTTCTTGATACTTCTGGTTCCGTCCTAGCCTAGCACAGGGCCTAATCTACAGACAGGGGAAAGTCTAACTGGTCTAGGTTCTGACCCCATTTCTCAGACTTTGTGATCTAGGCAAGTTATCTCAACTTTCCCACTTCTATTTTTCTCACCTCCATAATTGGAATAATATCGACTGCCTTCTAAAGTTTTGAAGATAAAGGTTAGATAAAGCTCTTGGCACAGGGCAAAGCCTTTAATCCATGGTGACTATTATCTTTCCCTACATTTATTTCTCTCAGCCTTTTTCTTTATTTTTATTTTTAACACATCCTTAAAACCTACCTTATACTTCCTGGAAGAAGCTGGACTATAAAGAAAGAGAGAGAGAAGGAAGGAAGGAGAGAAAGAGTGAGCATATATTCAATTTTTAAAAATATTTTATTTTTTTATTTGAGAGAGAGACAGAGATAGCAAGAGAGAGCACAAGCAGGGAGGAGAGAGAGAAAGGTTCCCCGTTGAGCAGAGAGCTGGACACGGGCCTCGACCCCAGGATCACATGATCATGACCTGAGCCAAAGGCAGTCGCTTAACCGACGGAGCCACCTAGGCACCCCAATATTCAGTTTTTTATTTCAGAAGAAATGATGGTTCCGAGGAACGGTCTACTAAACTTCCATGTACGTTGGAGTTCACCTGGGTATCGTGACCTTCTTAAAAGGTGATTCTGGTTCCGAAGTTCTGGGGCGGGGCTTGGGAATCGGCATGAAGGGTTTCAGAGGAGAGGTATGGAAGTCATCTTCAGAATTATAACAACACGCAGTGTCCAGTGCTAGGACTCCTTGCATCACAACCGAAAGCAGTGATATGGTCTCTTATTTCTCTTATTCTTTTACGAGTAAAAGCGTCCTCTCTCTAATCAAATTTACCTGACAGGGTCTCCTCGGATTCTATTTCTAGCAAGAGCCATTGTCTTCGCCCTCCTTCTGAGTCACACCGGCTCCTTGAGCAGCTCCTTTTGGTCCCTTGACTCTAGGACAGTCTTTTCCATTATATTGTGTGGGTTCTCAAAGCCTTTCATTATGTCCCACTGAATATTTATTAGGCTCTTCTAACATAATAACTTGGCAAAGTCACACAGGATATTCACCAGCCCAGAAACCGTCTCCAAACTAATGTTATCTTAACTTAATGATTGTTTCTGTGATAGCTGTTTGCTTTTTTTTAACTCCACAATTATACTGAAATGTGTCTCTGTGAGATTGCTAGTGACCTCTATTGCTGATTCCACCTATCTGTAGACTTTGACTTTCCTCACCATTTTTCACTTCTTGAACTTCTCTTTGCTTGGTTCCCATGATTCAACTCCCTTTGCTAACTCCTGTTACTCTTACCTTTCTGCTGCTAGCCGTACTTACAGAAAAACTAGAATTGTTTTCTTGTTTTGCGAACCTCTTCAGTTCTTACTTTGTGTCTTATCCTCTGGTGTCTTTGGGCAGCCCCAAGGCTTCCCACTCACTCAAGGAGCCAGTGTTGATGCTACTGTAATTTTTTTTTTAAGATTTTATTTATTTATTTGATAGAGATCAATCACAAGTAGGCAGAGAGGCAGGCAGAGGGAGAGGAGGAGGCAGGCTCCCCACTGAGCAGAGAGCCTGATGTGGGGCTCAATCCCAGGACCGAGACCACAACCCAAGCTGAGGGCAAAGGCTTTAATCCACTGAGCCACCCAGGCACCCCTCCACTGTAATTTTGATCAGCAGACCAGCCAGTGCTTTTTTTCCAGATCAATTACTCCTATCAATTTCAATTCAGACATCCTCCTGGTGCTTCAAAGTCAACATGTCCAAACAGGTCTTTCCTAGCTCTTCTTAACCTTAGTCGCTCAATGTCTTTATGCCTTAGTGACTGATCTGAAAAGTCAAGATAGTAAAAGAAACTAAAAGTCATGTTTGCTGAGAATTCAATCACATTTAATCCATGTCAGAGGCTTAGACTACTGTCCTTAGAACAGGTCATGGTATGTGTTCCTTATGAAGTGGTCTATGAGCCCCTATTATCTGCGCTGGCCCTTGTCCCTGGATTGACGATCAGAACTGGGAAGATGGCTGAGATTTCTCCATCCTTAGGAGATTCAATTAATTTGACAAATCCAATCAATTTTAGCTCTTTGTTACCTTCCCTTTTTCCCTTCACTCCTTTTCCAATGCCACAGTTGTCTTTGTCATGCCCCAACTGGACTACATCCGATGGCCTTCTCTCAGCCTCCCTGACTCCAGTCCTATGTCCTCCAGTCACTCTGCTGACTTCTCTCGGGGTGCCCTCTCAGAAACGCGCCGACGATCGTGCTCCCGCTGGGCTCCAGGCTCCTGAGGGCCCATGTGTCCTAAGTTAAAACATCACTGCCATTCTCATGGGACCCTTACACACAAAGAAGAAACACCCAGAAACGTAGCTTCTCTCCATTCCTTTTCTATTTCCTAACTTTTCTCTCTGACATTCTAGCAGTCTTTAACTAAGAGTTGACTCCTGGAATATATCACACTTTCTCACGTCTGCATACTTAACTCAGATCTGCACACTTACTCAGCCTGTGCCTGAGTGTTCTTCCTCCCCTCCCCTCATCGGATTGGGACTAAACTCAAAATTACCGTCCTCTGGAAGTTTCTTAAAATCTCTAAACATACTTAGGTAACTGTTTTATGCCCATTAAAATAAATGATTACAGCAGTTTTTAAACTTTAGTGCATCAGTTTTACACATAGAAATAGTGTTGGATTTGATTCAGTTCTTTTATGGCTTTCTGTTGAAATGATCCTAGGATTTCCCTCCATAATTCTGGTCTCCTATTAATGCAGTGAAATACATGAGCATTCGGTTGTTAAAACAACCTTGCATCGTGGAATAAATACCACTGGTGATGATTTATTAGCTTTTTAAGTATTTGATATATGGATTTGATTTACTAATATTAAAAAATATATTTTTATGTTTACGTTCCTCAGGAATATTGGTCTACAATTTCCTTAATGTCCTTGTCAGGTTTTGGTATCAAGTAAAATTCATCTATACCGAATTTTTTTCCTAATTATTTCAGTTAATCAGGGAGATTTTAAAACCCCAGATTATGATTCTGGATTGGTCTATTTCCTTCTTTAGTTCTGAATAATTGAGTAATTCATGTTTGAAATTTGGTATTATGTCTTATAGATTAATATTTTCTAATTATAAAATGTCCCTCTAATTTTGTTAATTGTCCCTTTCTTCAAGTCTGTATTGAATAGTGTGACTATAGACACTAGCCTTTTTATGACTGCTGATTTGGTGGAATATCTTTTCTTATCTTTTTACTTTTAGCCTTTTAAAAAATAATCCTTAAAATGTGTCTCTGGTAAATAGCATACAGTTTAGTATTGCTCGTTTATCTAGTTTGACAATCTCTTTTTGGTTAATATTTTTAGTGTATTTGTATTTAATGCAGTTATTTGTGTAGGTTTAAATATACTACCTTGCTATTTCTTTTTATCTCATGTGTTCTTTATTCCTTTGTTTCTCTTTTCCTGATTGTTTTGGGTTACTCAAATATGTGTCTTTGACAAGTAACTTTCTATTTAAAATGAACATTATTGAGGTGCCTGCGTGGCTTAGTCATTAAGTGTCTGCCTTCAGCTCAGGTCGTGATCCCAGGGTCCCGGGATTGAGTCCCACATCAGGCTCCCTGCTCAGCAGGAAGTCTGCTTCTCCCTCTCCCACTCCCACTGTTTGTGTTCCCTCTCTCACTATCTCTCTCTCTGTAAAATAAATTAAAAAAAAAAAAAACATTATATCACTTTATGTAAAATGCAGAAGTTCTTAAAAGAGTATAATTGCATTTTCTTCATTTTCATTTGATTGTTGTCGTACATTTTTCTTTTACATATGCTATAAACCCTACAATTTACTATATATTTATCATGTCATACGCACACACACATACACACACACACATACATATATATGGCTATAATTACATATTACATATATTTTAACTTCTATGATACATACATATCCATAGACCATTCCCTTCAGTCTGAACAACTGCATTTAGGATTCAGTATAAAGAAAACTTGCCTGCATCTGATTCTGTCACCTTTTTTCCTGAGAATGTATTTATTTGCCCTCAGTTTTTAAATACATGAATTACAGTTTGGGATTTTTTTTCTTCTGTCAGATGTTCTTCCCCTGTCTTTCACTTCCTTTGTTTAAATCAGAAAAAGTCACCCTTCTTCAGTCTACATCATGCAGCTCTCTCCATAGTTGCTTGAAAAGTGTTTTATTTGTTTCTTTAAATTTTGTTTTCAATAGATTGAATATGAAGTGTCTTTGTGAGGAATATTTATTTTTACCATGCTTGGGGTTTGCTGAGCTTCTTGGTTCTGTGGGTTGATGTTTTAATCAAACTATAGAAGTTTTCAGTGATTCTTTCTTTCTTTTTTTTTTAAAAAAATATTTATTTATTTATTTATTTGACAGAGAGAAAGAGAGAAAGATATCACAAGTAGGCAGAGAGACAGGCAGAGAGAGAGAGAGAGGAAGGGAAGCAGGCTCCCTGCTGAGCAGAGAGCCCGATGTGGGACTCGATCCCAGGACCCTGAGATCATGACCTGAGCCGAAGGCAGCGGCTTAACCCACTGAGCCACCCAGGCACCCCTCAGTGATTATTTCTTCAAGTACTTGTGGTGCCACATTCTTCCTCTTCTCTACTTCTGGGGCTCCCTGGAGCATGGTAGACTGCTCAACACTGCCTCCCAGGACAGGACACTGAAGCACTATTTGTTTTTGTTTTTGTTTTAATACCTCAAGTTTTGAATTCTGATCATTTCTATTGATCTATTTTCAAGTTCAGTGAATCTCTCTTCTGCTGCATCTAATCTTTTGTTAACCCATCCAACAAATATTGCATATGTATTTTTCAGTTCTCTCATGTCCATTTGATCCTTTTTTAGTTTCCATTTTTCTGCTAAGATTCTTCATTGTTTGTTGTGTTTCCACCTTCTTACGGAACCAGTGACAATATTCATATCTACCGTATTCTTTCAGTTAATTCCAACATTTATGTCATCTTTGAATCAATTTTTTCTTTCTTTCTTTTTTTTTTAAGATTTACTTATTTATTTGAGAGAGTGGGGGAGAAAGAATGAGCAGAGGGAGGGGCAGACAGAGAGGGAGAGGGAAAGAATCCCAAGTGAACTCCCCACTGAGCATGGAGCCTGGGGCTGATCTCATAACCCTGAGAGAATGACCTGAACTGAAGTCAAGAGATGGACACTTAAGCAACTGAGCCACCCAGGTGCCCCTTGGAATCTATTTCTGTTGACCACAGTTTCTCTTGATTATGCCCTGGTTCACAATTCTTTGGCATGTGCAGTTTTAAAGCTTTATTGAATTTGACTATATACCACAAACTGCACATTTAATCTATTCATTTGATGACTTCTGATTTATGTATATACTTCCAAAATTATCACAACAATCAAGATAATTAATATGTCCATCACTTCCAAAAATTCCCTGATCCCTTTTTGTAATCTTTCTCTCATGGTCCTCATAATGCCCCCAGATTCTAAGTAATGATCTGTTTTTGTCACTATATAAATTTTTGTTTTCTAGAATTTTATGAAAATAGAATTGTGCAGTTCACATTATTTTTTAATAACGTCCTTTACCCAGCACAATTTTGAAATTCATACATTTTGCATGTATCAATTATTTTTTGTTTGTTTATGTTTAGTAGGAATATGAGAATACCACAGTTTGTTTACCAGTTTTCTTGTTGATGGACATTTGGGTTGTTTCCAGTTTGGCTATTATAAATAGAGTATGCTCCTATGAATATTTGTGTATAAGTCTTTGTGTAGTCCTAAGTTTTCATGTCTCTTGGGAAAATGCCCAATTAGTAGAGTCGTTAGTTTGTATGGTAGGTATATGTTTGGATTCTTAAGAAACTGCCAAAATGATTTCCAAAATACTTGTAATCAGAAGATTATGAGAGTTAAATTACTCAACATTTTCCAGCCCTTGCTATGGTCAGTCTTTAAGTCACTTGAGTATGTAGGAGTATCACATTGAGGGTTTCCCAGTAATGTTGAACATCTTTCATGTGCTTATTTTTCCATTTGTATATCCTTCTTTGAAAAGTGTTCAATTCTCTTGCCCACACTTTATTGGATTTTCATATTGCTATTGAGTTAGAAATGTTCTTTATATATTCTAGATAAACAGCCTTTGATAGATATATTGCAAATGCATAGTTATATAATTGCTACTTGGATATTGATCTGATATCCTACAACATTACTGAACTCACTTATCAGTCCTGGTAGCGATAAGAGGAATTGTGAATTGTGAACTGAATTGTGAATAGAGTCCTGCTCCTTACAGACTCTTGGGTAATTCTAGGTTCTTGAGTGGAGAAACCAGGTACAGCCTTTGAGATACAATTCAGACTTACTAGGTAAATATTTTCCTAATTTCTTTGCAATCAAAAATAATAATAATCAGTTCCTTTTCTAGTACAGATTTAAGAGTCTATGACCAATCAACAAATTTAGGTCCCTCTTCAAAAGTCTCACTTCCCAGGTGGGGCACTTTCATTGGGTCTTTGACTTTTGGCAAATGTAGAAGAGCTTCCACTCTGAGTTGGTGCTATATGCTTCCCTGATAATTCTCTTTCTCATGCAGCCATACAGAATATACAATATTGTCGGATTATATTTATTCACTTAGCGGTATATTAGTGAATGTGAAAGTCTCCATCTTTTTTTTTTTTTTAAGATTTTATTTATTTATTTGACAGACAGAGATTACAAGTAGGCAGAGAAGCAGGCAGAGAGAGAGGAGGAAGCAGGCTCCCTGCTGAGCAGAGAGCCTGACTCGGAGCTCGATCCAGGACCCTGGGATCATGACCTGAGTCAAAGGCAGAGGTTTTTAACCCACTGATCTACCCAGGCGCCCCTCCATCTGTTTTTAATTGAGTCACTTCATGTGAACAGATAAAGTCACAAGCTCTTAGAGATCCCATCTGAGCTTTGTAGTTAATAAAGTTGTACTTGCTAATTTAGAAGACTATGAAAATACAGAAGTGATCTTGATGGAAATACTTTTTTTTTATTTGAAGCTGAGAGTTCTACTTTTTTTTTTCTCCTAAATCTAATTTTGTGGCTGATGCTTGACTTTTGACTGTTAAACCCACCTTGCGTTTTGGGGAACAAACCCAGAATGTAATTCCTGGTTGATTTTGGTAGCATTTTGTTTAGGAATTTCTTCATTTCTGTTCATAAGAGGGGCTTGCTCTTTTTCTTCCTGTTTTCCATGAGGAAATATGACATGAGGATTATATGACCACATAATATGAGTTAATGAATATTCTTTATTTTTCTTATCCTCTGGGGGAGTTGTGTCATATTGGAATGAACTGGTCTTTGATTGCTTTGTGGATATTGCTTTTCTGTTTAACCTGAAGAGACTTCATACTTTTTTTTTTTTTTTAAAGTAACATGAAAGCTGCAGTAAATCTCTGCAT
Source organism: Mustela lutreola (assembly GCF_030435805.1). Lineage (NCBI taxonomy): Eukaryota > Metazoa > Chordata > Mammalia > Carnivora > Mustelidae > Mustela > Mustela lutreola. The sequence continues at coordinate 186,483,263 of NC_081293.1, read as the reverse complement.
ATGTATGTGCCCATGAAACCACTGCTCAGACTGGTTGCTTTGCTGAGCTAGGCTGAATGAGTATGGATTTGTCTTTTCAGGCAACAGGGGGCATTTATTTATAACTTGTTAATACTGTTGAGAAATTAGCTCAGTTCATCAATACAGATGACTTTCTTTTGATTTTTACTGCCCCAAGTTGAGAAGTGTCCTTTCAACTATTCAGAAGAGATTTTGGGAAAACATTAGACACTTTTATTGTAAACACATTTGCTTTTAATTACAGCTTTTATATCTCACACAAAATATGGTACATGCTTTAATTGCCTTGGTCTCTATGATGAGTTAGTAACCTCGTAGGGTTCATGAGATCAGGTATAATTCACATCTGTGTCTCCCTTATAACATAGCCTTTTATCTTGCATATGCTAGGTGGTCACCAAATATTTACTGGTAATAATTAGGATTTCAAAGCTGTGCCTATTCTGACTCCAGCTTATCTAAACTACACTTTCTTCTTTTTACTACAAAACTACAGTAAACGATAACTTGTAAACTGAACTATTTACTTAAAATGGTCTCTTGATTTCTCACCTAAAACTTTAGCTAATTCTGCTTCTCTCAGTGGAATGCTTCTCGTTCCAGATTTAAACTTACCAAAATCCAAACCATCTTAAAATATCATATTGTCAGGCGCCTGGGCAGCTCAGTGGGTTAAGCCTCTGCCTTCGGCTCAGGTCATGATCTCAGGGTCCTGGGATCGAGTTCCGCATTGAGCTCTCTGCTCCACAGGGAGCCTGCTTCCTCCTCTCTCTCTCTCTGCCTGCCACTCTGCCTACTTGTTATCTCTGGCTATCAAATAAATAAATAATTTTTTTAAAAAATTCTCTTTTTAAAAAAAAAAAAAAAAATATATATATATATATATATATATATATATATATATATATATATATATCTCGTATTGCCACCCTGTGTATTAAGCTGTCCCTGGTATCCTTTCATAAAGATACACTCTCTTCCATCCCACTCTCTTCCCTAAGAACCACAGGAGCTACCACTGATGGAGCTCCTAAGGCGCCTGTCATATTATATTCGTTATCTCGTTGTCATCTTCAAACAGATGGTAAGCCTACATAATAAGTTTCCATAAAGGAGGATATTGAGCATAAAAGATTACCTACTTTGTCCAGATCACTGATACAATAAACGATGGAGTCAATGTGGAGGAAATCCTGCTGACTCTACAGCCTCTTCTCTTTCCATCGTATTAAAACAAAGGTTTTATTGCCATATGACTTTCTGTTATATTATCCTTGTAATTATGATCGTACTTGTTAAGCTATGTGTTTGATCTTTGATAAGAAGATAAAATCCTGTCAAATTCTAGTAAAGTCTGGAATAGTCAAAATAACACACTTGTAAAATTTCTATTTTTACATACAGGAATTATGGAAATTCCTCTTAATACCACGAGCAAGGTATTTTGAATACTCAAAATATATTTCACATTTCCATCACCATACCTTGCGACATCTGTTCAGTTCCACGTTTTAAACAGATAGTTTTGTATTATTGGCATATCCCCTCCAGTGTAGACTTGAGATTAGCTAGACAGGTGACAATTAAGTTTTCATTTTTGACCAATGACAGTTAGCTGGGAACCAAGGGGGAAAGGAGTGAAAGAAAAGCTGCTTGAGCCGAAGTGGAGATGATGGTGAGGGCTGGGGGCGGCTTTCAGCAAACCTGCTCAGGACGCACTCAGTGCCTTGCACCAGCCTTTGATGCCTGCCTCTCAAAAATCACTGCTGTAGCCGAACTTTGTTTTCCTATGAAAATCAGAAGGGTGTGTGTGTGTGTGTGTGTGTGTGTGTGTGTGTGTTTGGAGTCTTAGATCTTGTTCTTGACTCCCAATTATAGTACCTTTAGTACCTTTGTAATAAACACCTCAAGTTGAAGTCCCTAAAACATCTATAAATTGACGAACAACAACCAAAAACCCACAGCCCAAAGAGGAGTCACGTAGAGAGCATCTGGAAGGACCGCTGAGTGTGGTGGCTGACATCTTGGCGGAGACCTGCAGTTGCAGCCACACTCACACAACAAGCAGCCGTTCCTTCTCTCCGTCACCTTCGCTTGCTTCTCTTCTCCAGACTAGTGCGTTACGCTGTCTGTCTTCCTCTCAGGATGTATTCATTCCCTCTTCCCCCTTTTGAGGTCCATCCATTGCTATTTGATACCCTGTACTCCATGTTCTAATCACTTTTGGTCCTTGAATAGATCACAAACATCTTCATACATTTGCTGATGTGACTCCTTCTGCCTGAAGTTGTCTTCTTTGCCTCCTTCCTTAGAAGACTTCAACTATTTTTTTTTCCAAAAAACAGACAAAAATGATCCAACCCTCTACCTCACTCAGACTTGCTAAGCAAAATAAGTACTTGGGCCTATACCCTCAGAAGCACTGATTTTTCCATAATATTTACCACAGTGAATTATCATACTTGTTTCTCTTTCCTCCCAGTTGGAACTCTTTTGAGGAAGGGCTGTATCACGTTCATTTCTTCTATTCCCATTCCCAGCATAGACCCAGCCCTTAGCAGGTGCTCTAAAAGTTGGCAGATAGATGTCTAACAAAAATGTCCTAAAATATCACACTTCTCCAGCAGGTGCCACCATGCCATAAAAATATTTTGGCCTGAAAGTTCTCTGTATTTGAGGCATTGCATTATGCAAAATCAAACGAATGCCCTACTTTATCAATCTAATTGATATGCACTTAGTTAAAATCAAAGGTGGAACACTGCTGAATTTACTTCTGTGCTGTGAGAAGAGCGTACCTGAGGTTGTGCTGAGGTTATGCATGCACGTGCTTGGGACACATTCTTTTCAAGGCTTAGTATTTAAATAAGACAGCTTAACAAGGCCAAAATGAAGGGCTGATTTAGTAACAGATTTCATTATAAACACAATGCCTATTTACGTCAGAGCAGGAGCCTGAGACAGTGATGAAACCACTCAAGAATAAATCAATATGATGATTTTAGGCTTGAAGAAGAGTTACTGAAAACAAAGGGAACCTGTAAGCAAGGGAAAATAAAATTAAAACAATGAATTCCCAGGGTGCCCAGATGACTTGGTCGCTTAAGCTTCTGCTTTTGGCTCAGGTCATGATCCCAAGGTCCTGGGATTGGCCCCATGTTGGGCTCCCTGTTCAGGGGAGAGGGAGAGCCTGCTCCTCCCTCACCCCCCCAACCCCACTCACTGTTCCTATGCCTGCACGCACTCACTCACGCTCTCTCTCAAATGAGTAAGTAAAATTAAAAAAATAAAATAAAATAAACCACTAAATTCCCCATAGAAACGAATCTCTCTCAAAGATAGAAGGCAGAAGAAATCACCATTATTAAGTACAGGTATTATATGGGAAGATAAAATTACAGTGGTGTATTTGTCTAACCAACCCTTTGTCTTTGTAACCTTAGAACACCTACCTCTGTGAATATTGTGTGTTTCACAAGCAAGGTGGAGAAAGTGGGCTTAAATAAATAATAAACTACTCCAAAATCAAGGGTCTTGAGCTGTTCAGGGAACGCATGAATTCAAATGTATTTTCATTACAGTCACACCTACGTAACACCCAGTGCTCAACGCATCCCCCTGGGATGTCTTTCCACTTCTCTGTGCTTTCCGCACCCTGGTCTTAGTATGATCTCAGCGGCCAGCACCTACAGTTCTTCTCCAGAGGTCTGCTGTCTTGGGAGAGAAGATAATTCGCAAACAAAAATAAAGACCTAATACATCCCACATGGGCTTGTGCCAAGGAAACCGTAAAGCCAGGTGAGGGGACATACATGTATGAAATTGGTGACATTTTAGATAGTGGAGTGAGTTACGCTATTGGACACCGGGCTATTTTTTCTCTTATTTATGTTATTCTATTCATCCATTTAGCATCTAGATCAGTGACATTTCTGTGTCAGACACTGTTCTGAGCTTTACAAATGAATGTAAGGAAAAGATGGTGTCCTGTCCCTTAAAAGCCTTATGGATTACTGCAGGGAAATGCATACAGTTTGTGTATATACACGACTATATACATAGATACACAAATATAATCACAATCACACATGCACACAGCGAAAGTTATACTAGATGTTAAGGCTTTTTATTTTTTTATTATTATTATTATTTTTAAAAGTAGGACTATGCCCAGCATGAAGCCCAATGCTGGAATTGAACTCACCACCCTGAGATCAAGACCCGAGCTGAGATCAAGAATCGGACGCTTAAAATGACTGATCCACCCGGCACCTCTGATGTTAATGCTTTTGATAGAAATTCAGTTTAGTGGCTACTCTAAATGTCAGTCATTCTAATAGGACCTTGAAAGGTTCAAGGCTTGTACTGTTGGCAGTTTTCCAAAGATGGGCACTTACTTCCTGGCCGGTGTGTGGGGGCGAGTCAGCTAGCTAGAAAGGAACCTGAGGAACCTCCATTGACTGCTCCATGACTACAGTTTTTTATTCTCTACGTGCTTTGTGCATGACAATTAGAATGTATCATTTCATTTTTTTTTTTAAGAAAGGAATGATTTTAAGAGAGACTCAATTGCTAGTCATGGTAACAAAAGAAGACAAGTCAAAGGGGCCTTACTAAGTTGTGGTTACTCAGTATAACAGGGTAGTGGGCTCATGGTATTTTTCGTTTTTTTATGCTTCGGTTGATAGAGTCAATAATACGCCACTTGTATGGTCAGGGTTTGTGAATGGACAAAGTCTATGGATTGGACATGACACAGTGAGCTCCCAAGATAAAGAGGACAATGTGGCCTCGACAGAGGCCTCATTAGAGGTGAAATCCCTGGTGGCAAGCCTTGGGAGGTGATAAGAGTTTGCTAGGTAGAGACATGTGGGAAAGAACTTGTACGGGGTAGCAGGGGCCAAGGATCAGTTGATTGAAACACTGTTTTTGAGTTCAGAGAATTAGCAGTCTTTCCAGCTAGAGACACACGGAGTGGGTGCAGGAGGGAGAGCACAGGTGAAAGGAATTCCCGTGAGAAAGAAAGATTGGCACATGTTCTAGAAATTCTGTCTATACCTAGGCTTTACAAGAGTATAGATCAGAGGGAAGCAAGAAAGGCCACTTCCTGCTAGAAGGTAAATTACAAGATCGTGTCGTCCTCTGTGAGGAGGAGAATTGGATTGCCATTTTTGCCCAGGGGAAATTCAGCTTTTTACCTTCTATTCTAGGAAGATCCCACGCAAAATGCCAATTTGTTGTCCTAATACCATTAAGGATGAAGGGTTTAGGGGGCTGCGATAGAAGGTAAGAAAGCCTACTGGGTGGCTCAGTCAGGCCTGGAATCAAGCCCCACGTTGGGGCTGCCTTCAGGTCCTGGAATCAAGCCCCACGTGGGGCTCCCTGCTCAGCAGAGAGCCTGTTTCTCTCTCTCGTTCTACCCGCTGCTCTGCTTACTTGTGCTCTCTCTCTATCTCTCTGTCAAATAAATAAGTAAAATATTTTTAAAAAAAGAAAGGAAGAAAGCAAGCAAGCAAGCCTACCAACCAAAGGCACTGTGGGTCTGCCATGTGCCAGGTACTATGGTGCTGACTTTTCATGCATCCTCTCCCCTCTCAAAACATGGTGGGCAGTTTTCACAGCCATGTCAAGAGCTGAAGAAGATAAGTTCCAGAGAAATTAAATACAGGGCTTCATTACATAGCCAGAGCTGGGATTCTAACTGAGGGCTCACCTACTACAAAACCCTTACTTATTCCTCTGTATCAGGTTGCAGTGAACAGATAGAAAAAGGATTAAGAGGAAACTAGAACATTCTAAAATTCTAAAAGCTCATCTCCAGTTACTTTTGATTATAGCAAATGAAAGGAGCGAGGGAATAATACAACTGACCCAATCCCTTTTGAACTCATGTGGCTCCCAAAAATAGCTGAATAAACATACCTTCACGTCACTGCCATAGTATGAAGGGTAACCAAATTGATTTCCATTGAATTCTTGCTTTAGTTGATTGATCTTTCCCCCCTTTCTTTTTCCTGGATGTTTTTGTGTTTTTAGAGTGGAGTTGGAAATAGAAAGCCATTTTCAAGAAACCTACACATTCCTGTAAAGATTAATAAGGGTCAGAAGTGAGGCGGCTACATGGTTTTAGTCAAAATGGGTTTCCTGCTATATTACCAAGTCAGAAAACAGGAGAAAAGAATACGCTGGGATATCATGTTTAAATTAAATAAATGGTGGTCATTATTTTTCTTGAGAAAGGTAAACATTTCTTAAAATGATGATTTGGTTGGTTTTCTGTTTTGAAACATGAGATTAGATATTCATACAGATCATACGATGGTAAGACTTCAGCTTTGACTGGGCTGCTTACTAGTAAGTCAATAGGAGTGAGAAATCGTTGGTTGTTGGCCGAACCTTAAGTGGATCCAGAGATTGTAGCGGAGTGGAGAGGACAAGGTCAGTCAGGAGGAGTAGATGGCTAATTACTGAATTTCAAAAGAATTATAAAAGCGACTAGGCCTATTCCATCTCTGAAGACAAGAATGAGAAATGAAAGTGATAATTAGGAGGCTTGATGCAAAATAATTATCAATAAGATATACCATAGTCTTCTGGCTCTTTCTCAGTCACATGGACAAAGCCATCTGTCACCACCCTATCTAATTAGTCCTCTTCGACTCACTGTTTATCACATCACCTTTTTATTTGTTTATAAAATTTACCACCGTCAGAAGTTATTTTATTTTTGAGTTTCTTTACTTGCCTATGTGTTTACTTTTGACTTTGCCCACCAAGTGTAAGCATCACGGCGTCAGTACTCTGGTCCGTGTTGTTCAAATCCTTGTCACCGCTGCCTAGACCAACTCAGGCTATGAAGGCTGCAACTCCTACGTACACAGAGTTTTTGAATAATTGAGTTAATGGATACACCATTTGTGATGTTTCAAGTATTAATATTAACATATGTCAGTATTCATAAAGTACTTAAAACAGGTCCTCGCATGTAGTGCAATAAATGCTTGTTAACCAAGTGAGTACCTTCCTAATAGAAGCTGACCAATCTCCCTCAAACTAAATTAAAGTCACTTCTGAGAAGTAAGAGAACACAGACATTTAAGTCTATGACTGCGGTCATCTAGAACATGAGTCATAGTTCATGCTCCGTAACAGAATTTCTGACCATCAGTGGTTTCGTTTGCTTTGTAGGAAACTTAAAGGAAATTCATCTTTGGCCTTAACTGAATCTCTGTCTTTGGTTTGCCCTCAAGAAAGAGAAATGCAAAATAGTGGTCCTTCCCTCATACATCATGACATTCTATAGTTCTTATCAGAACAGAGTGAACTGTTATTGGCCATTTGACAGTATAAACTTTATTGGGGTGTAAGCTTCGTGAGAACAAGCAAAAACTTCTCACTGGTCATTGTTGTATCCTGAGAGTTTAGATCCATGGCTGGCATATGGTAGGTGTCCCAAAAATGTTTAATGAAAGAATGTGCTCATGTGGGGAGAAAGGAAGCATTAGGATATTTTTGGAATCTTCCTGAATCCTCACATAAATACAAATGGGGGGGTAGATTGATAACAAAACTCCAACCAAGGGACAAGGTTTAAAGCAACACTCAGGGTAGATTTTTATCATTTTTATTATTCTTTCTTAGCTCTGGAGGCTTGAAGTCTGAGATCAGGGTATCAGGATCGTTGGGTTCTGGGTCATAGGCTGCCAGCTTCCCATTGTATCCTCACTTGGCGGAGAGCAGAGACAGAAAGAAAACTCTCCTAGGAGTCTCATAAGGGCATGGAGCCCATTCAGGAGGGCCCGACCCATATGACCTCATTGGATCCTAATTCCCTCCCAAAGGCCCCACCTCCTAGGACCATGCGGGTGACGAGGGGTACGGCCTCAACATATGAGTTTGGGGGGGGGGGTACAAATATTCAGTCCATACCAGCCCCCCGGGAATCACTGAGTAGGACCCATTGCTGTTCCCGTCACAGAAGAGCCAAACAAAAGACTGTGCAGCTCCTGGGGAAATAGCACGGTGCCACGTACAGTCTCGCCAAAGGGTTAACACCTGAGTCTGATTAAGCCTCTGCTCCCAGCCTGCCAGTGTGCAGCAGAACAAAGGAATGTTGAAATTCATCGTGAGTTTGCAATCATCAAAATCCAGAATGTGGCCCACTGCTGATTACATGGCCTGGTTCTTGTAAAAAGTGAAAACCAGGAAAAGAAAGAAAAAAAGGGGGCTGGAAGATAATCCTACTTAATAAAAGAAATGTAAAAGATAACCTTTTTTAAGATTAGACATGTCTAAAGAAGCACACTCGAATAAAAGCCTCAGGAAGTGCAAAGAAGGAATTGCTGCCTATTTGTGTTGGAGCTCCAGGGCTCTCATGGCGATGGGGAACATGGTAAAGCCTTTGGATATGAGTGGAAAATTAATTCATCTTATAATTCACTAAGTTGTGTGTTTGCTTTGTGTGGTTTTCTATACGTTGTGTTTGATTTTACAATAAAAAGGTAAAAAAAACTATTTCCCAGGAGTTTGGGCAAAGAGAGCACAAAAAGTCTAGAAAGTTCTAGTGATGTGTAATACATGGTGCAGATCATTCTCTGATGATGCAGTCTGTACGCTTGTGGACACTGACTGTGTATGTCTGCTTTAGATTCTGGCTGTTGTCTCCAGCCCGGCTTCTTCAGTAAATTTCATGTCCCCTGGCATAGACAAAGGATGGAAAAATCAGTTGATCATGCATACTAATTCCTGTGCTTGATGCTGTGTTTTGGAGATATTTTTCACTAGCAAAAAGTTGACCGAGCAGCTACTCTGGGCTGGGTCCCGGACCTAGGTATTCAAAACAAAAAGAGGGGACTGGCACGGTTTCTGCACGTAGAGGGCATAAAATACAGTTGCAACAGGAGATTTTTGTTTTCCCCTATTTCATACAAGTTAAATTGCCTTGGCATGTTCCCTGAGTCTCAACGTGGAACCTCTCGACTTCCCTGAACTTAAAAAAAAAAAAAAAAAAAAAAAAATACTGGGGATAAAGGTCCTTGAGTTTATTTTAACCTAGGAGGTCCAAGGTCAGAATGAATTTGTGCCCTGATGATACTGAACAAGTCTTCAGTGGACAATCAAATCATCTCTCTCTCCTCTTTTTTGTTTCATTCTTTTGTGTTTTGTTTTTAAATAATACTAGATAGTTCAAAGTGTGATGCTTGTTATTTCTCAATAGAAAGCAACATTATCGTTTTGCAATACAAATATTGAATCAGTATGTTGTACACTCAAAACTAGTATAATGATATGTGTCAATATACCTCAATTTTAAAAATTGAAGAGAAGTATTTCCTTGTACTAAGTAATAAGAGTGTAAGGGTGGATTAACTTTATTCAGCAATTAAGAATTCATTTCTTAAGATTCCGGGTTGGCTCTCTGTCTACATCTTCATTTTCACAGCAAGCCTCTCAAGCAGTTGCTATAATCACTGCCACTTTGCAGATGTCAAAAGAGAAGTTCCGGGGCGCCTGGGTGGCTCAGTGGGTTAAGCTGCTGCCTTCAGCTCAGGTCATGATCTCGGAGTCCTGGGATCGAGTCCCGCATCGGGCTCTCTGCTGAGCAGAGAGCCTGCTTCCCTCTCTCTCTCTCTGCCTGCCTCTCCATCTACTTGTGATTTCTCTCTGTCAAATAAATAAATAAAATCTTTAAAAAAATAAAAAATAAAAAAAAAATTAAAAAAAAAGAGAAGTTCCAGTGGTTGTGATTTGCCTGAGGACATCCCCCAAATTAGGTGGTCAGGCTAAAGTTTGAGCCAACATTTCCGCCTCCGGGTCCCATGGTCGTCCTTCTAAACAGATCGCTAAGGGGCCAGTTCGATTCCAGGATTCTTGTCTTGCGTTTACACCAGAGTTTGAACACCTCTTAAAATTCTAGATCCTGTTAAAATGCTAAAGGAAGGAGAGCTCTCTTTTTCCTTCTCAGCAGCTTTTTCTCTAGGGAAGGAATGAGGATTTTGTAAACTAACTCATCTCCTTTGAGTTGGTTTCTTAAACTTTAATTTCCTTTGATCTCTGAGCTTTAGACTTATTAGTGATGGAGATGAGCTCAACAGGAGTTTCTACACACCACCATCTATGGCAGTTTTCCAGTTGACGGTTCAACCCCATGAAACTAAATCTATCAGGGCAAGTGCAACAAAAAATGGTGGTAAGAGAAGGTGAAAATAAGGAAATGATTCAAAAGAACAGCCAATTTAGCAAGCCTTCTGCCACTGTTTTATTTCCCTCAGTGCCAACAATTCGCCGTGATCCAAGTCCTTTTGTCTGTTCATCTCGCACGCCCCTGGAGAGCGAACAGGGTTAAACTATTTAGACAGAGAATTTTTGCCTTTACTTGATGCTAAGGACAATCAGCGATGCAAATACCACAAGCAGGGGACCCGTGAGCCACACGTGTGCTAATTACTCAAGTATTTCCTACAGCAGCAGGCATCAACGTGCACATTGGGCAATGTTTGGGAACACTTGAATTTGGGGATGATTCTAGTCCTCCTTTTTCTAAAACCCCTTACTTTCTTAAATAACCTTTACTCATTTTCTCCAGCCGGAAAAATGGAAGCTATCAAAATATAGGCCCATGTAGAATAGTAAGCAAAGTAGGAGGAAGGGGAGAAGGAGATGAAAAGAAAGATGGTCTCCAACTCAACCGCATTGCTGGTGGCTCCTTTTACACGGGCGAATTGCTGTGTACAGGGAGGGACTTGGGTGCATTTCTCCTTAGTGCATCTCAAACTAAAGTCTACCATTCACCCACTCCTTCAGGCTCTGAATTGTTGCGAATTCATATCAGAAGCAGAGAGGGTGCGTTTCCATTCTAATTCCAAATGTCATCCACTTCCTCTTTTTCCTTCCCGTTAGCTCACACTATGGCAAAATAACCCCTTGACTCAAAACAAGGGTATCCTTAGGAAATCCTGGTCTGGGTGGGGTTTTTCTCTTCAGAATTCAGTGAATTTAACTTGAAACATTTTTGAAAATAAATATAAAAGTAGGAACTTAATAGTGTAAAACTAGAAATGCTGAGGCTAGAAGTAGCCAGTGACAACAGCTTTCTACTAATACCCGTTTTCCTGAGTGACCGTGGTTCTTCACGCGGCTCCAAGGGCATTACAAGGTTCTACAAAGATCAGCCCGTTGTGTGGTTGGAAAGTTCACTTGTGAGCTGTGCTTTCTCAGTGGGAACTTCTGAATCCTCAGAGGACACTGTACACATTGTAGTACACTTTGTTCTACAATAAATTGTAGAACAGAATAATATCAATTCTGTGTGTGTGTGTGTGTGAGGTTTTATTGTTCACACTCAAGGGAATCTAAAATCACTCTTCTGGAAAAAAAAAAAAAAATCCTCAGATCTAATGACCATGGGTAACCATGCTGACAATTAGTTGTCACAAGTGACTTCAAGTTCCAGGAGTCTTTCTAATGTTATTCTAGGATTTTTGACTCAGAGCAAATGTGGAGAATTTCAAATTATGAGTGAGTGTAATCTCTTTATTATCCTAGAATTGAGAAGATTTTTAGATTTTATGTGCGCTTATACATGTATTTGACATAAAGCATGCTAGCCCAACTTCTGTCTTGCACCTCCCTCTTGGTGGACCAGTGACCATTAACTGTGTTCATTCAGATTATCCATGTGGACTACAAAACCGAGGTTGTTTCTAGGAATTGTCAGGAGTCACAAAGATGACCATAGTTACAGACCTTACCATGTATCCCTACCAGCAAGATTCACTGCTCAGAATTATGCCATGAAAATTCTTTTGATTCCATAATTCTTGAGTCATACTTCAGCAGGTAATTTCGTGTGAGGTTCTTAAGTGGGGAACCATTGTATTTTTGTCAGTAAACACCTAATTGCAGAAGAACACTTACTTCAGTGGCCGTGGGAGAGAAAAGAAAGAATTCTGCTCAAGAGCACTGATAGAAACCTTCTGAAAATCTATTTCAGAAGTGGAACATGGCGCCCTTCCTTAAGGAGTGCCACCAGCCTTCCTCTATTAGGCTGACACCACCTTCTGTTTCTCTGTTTATTCCTAGAATGCAGTCCCAGCAGTATGTGCAACAGCGTCGAAAATTTGCAGCTGCCTTCCTGGCGTTCATTTTCATCTTGGCAGCTGCGGACATGGCTGAAGCAGGGAAGAAAGAGAAGCCAGGTAAGCTGTAGGGTTAGGACTACATAACCCTACATATGACATACTTAACCCTACATATGACATACTTAACCCTACATATGACATACTTAACCCTACATATGACATACTTAATCCTACATATGACACACATAACCCTACATGTGACACGCATAACCCTACATATGACATACATAACCCTCCCTCTGTTCTTTCTTTAGAGGAACCTAAGTGACATCCCCCGTCCTCACCCTGCCATAGGTCCTAAAATATGGCTGATGGTTATTAACATAAGGACTGTATTATAGCCCTTATGTACGGACTGCTGAGGAGCAAGCAGGTGTCTTACGTTGAGTCTCTTCCTCAAAGAAGAGTCCCGCAGGGCATTTTTGTTTTATCTCATATGAACAAAGGGGGAATCTGAAGCTCAGAGCGATACAGCATCTTCTCTCTGTCACTCCCAGCGTCATGCACGGTAGGCTGTGGAGCTGGCAGTCTGTTTATGTCTGTGAGGCACCACATTCAGCTTATGGCTTCCAGCTCTAAGACAGAGAAGGGAACATTGACTTGCAATGAAATGCTAATCTGACAACCCTTACTTCTAAAAGAATGTTGCCTTATCTTTCATGTTTCACTGGCTTTGAACATCTTTACCAGAAGAGTTTGCTTCTAAAAGGAGATGTCATTAGATCCTTTGTACAGCCCCTAGCCACTGGAGTTACACTAATATGAGTTCTGTCTCCTTCTGTTCACCTTCTCTCTTCTCGTGATCATTCACCGATTCAATCACTTGGCTACCATGGGTCAAGGTGCTACGGTTCACTGGACAGTGAAGACAGAGGTCAAAAGCACAGACCCCGCAATTACGGCGTCCTGGAATGAACTTTGTTGAATCAGAGTTTCCCAGAGGTGGACTCGTGTTCCTTTCTTCTTTCCAGAAAAAAAAGTGAAGAAGTCCGACTGTGGGGAGTGGCAGTGGAGTGTGTGTGTGCCCACCAGTGGGGACTGTGGCCTGGGCACCCGGGAGGGCACCCGGACCGGAGCCGAGTGTAAGCAAACCATGAAGACCCAGAGATGTAAGATCCCCTGCAACTGGAAAAAGCAATTTGGAGGTAAGCCCCACCACTACGGTCCTGCCAATTTGGTCTTCCACTCGGGGATAATGCTTGTGTTCTTCCACCGGTCCTCTTTTTGAGCTTGATTACTGTTTATTTTCAATAAGTTGATCTTATCAGATTGCAAGTAACCAGATACCTTGCCTTACCTCCCAGGTTTCTCAACTTTGGTGCTACTACCATTTGGGGCCATGATGCGTCTGTTGGGGAGGGCACTGTAGGATACTGTTCCGGGCATTGTAGGATATCGAGCAGGATCTCTGGCTTCTCTCCACTGGTTTCCAGCAGCACTCTCCGCCCCCATCAACTGTGACACATAAAAATGTCTCCAGATATTGCCAGATGATCTTTGGGGTCAAAATAGTCCTAGATTGAGAACCACTGTCCTACCCATCGGGACATAAACCATACCCTTGATCCCTCCTGAGTGTGCCTTGACCTGTCTTTTCTTCTCTCTCTCCTTCTTCTTCTAGTTCTCATTCCTTTTTTCTTCCTTCCCCCTTCTCTTATTTACTCTCCTCCTCCTTCTCCAGACATCTTTCTGGGGCTCTCAGGACCCCCCCTCTTTTGATCATTCCCCACCGTCCACCCTGGTTAATAGATTTGCTTATCAAATCTAGCCAGGCTGCTTACAGGCAGTTTCCATAGACTTTACTCTCGCTAATTATTGTCATTTTCCTACTGGCCTCCTCTGCCTGTTTGGGAAGGAGCCTTTCAACACTTCCAACTTTGAAGCCCACTACTGAACACCCAGATTACCTATCTTCTCCACATTCCAGACTTTTTGTCTTTCTTGGCCTTGGTGGTACGCAGTGCCCCAAATGTTCTCACTCTTTGCAGAAATGTATTCTGACTTATAAGACAGTAAAGAAGGATAATGAATATACACACTGTATCTTTCTCATTCTCTATAACCTCTGGGGTGCTTCTTGTGAATGCTGGTAAGTTCTATAGCACATGGTGAAATTCAGATACATTTGGTCTTAAATTGTATATGGGTTCCCTAAAGACTCCCCTACAGAAAGTTTTTAAAAGTGTGTCTTAAAGAATGAATGCCTAGAATATATAAAGAGCTCACAAAAATAAGAATCTAGTTATACAGTGAGTAAAAGACATGAACAAATATTTTACCATAGACGAGATACAGGTGACAAACACTTGAAAGATGGTGAACATCTATCTCTTCCGTGCTAGGGAAACGGGAATGAAAACCAGTGAGATGTCACTGTATACCACGTACCTCTCAGAAGAGCTAAAATGACAAATAGGACCAAATGCTAGAGAGGAGGTAGAGAAACTAGGTCCTTCATACCTTGCTGATGGAAATGTGAAATGGTACAGCCACATTAGAAAGGAGAATGGCACGTTTTGTTTTGTTTATAGTAAGAATAAACATCTGTTTACTGTACAACACAGTGGTTTCACTCTTGGCCATTTATCCTAGAGAAGTGAAAACTTACGTTCCTCTAAAAATTTGTACACAAATAGTAGATAGCTTAAAATGACAAAAATTATAGAGATGGAGAAAAGATGAGTGATTGCCAGGGCTCAAGGAGATAGGAAGGGAGGAAGGTGCCTAGGCAAAGGCTATGACAGGATTAACCCAAAGGACTGTTGGAACTCTTCTGCCTGTTAATGTGTAGATGTTCACTCATCTCTACAGACCTGACCGCGTCACACAGAACTAAATGCGCACGCGTACACACAAATGAGTGCGTGTGAAATTGGCAGAACTTGAATGACTTCTGCGGGATGTATCCCTGTTCATTTCCTGGTTGTGCTGAGGACTTCTGGTTATGCAACACAATCACAATCGAGGGGAGACAGGGTGAAGGCTACAGGGGTCTCTCCAAATTATTTCTTTCAACCGCATGGGACTCTACAATGATCTCACTGCAAAAAGGTAAAAACAGAAGTGTGTCTACCTTTACGGCACTACTAGAGGAAATTAAAGATTTCTGTTTGGTCCTACCCTGCCTTTAGCGGAGTGCAAATACCAGTTCCAGGCCTGGGGAGAATGCGACCTGAATACCGCCTTGAAGACCAGAACCGGAAGTCTGAAGCGAGCCCTCCACAACGCGGACTGCCAGAAGACAGTCACCATCTCCAAGCCCTGTGGCAAGCTGACTAAGCCCAAACCTCAAGGTAGGTTCCTGTCATTGCACCGCAGTTTTTAACGTGTGTGTGTTGATGGACTCACGTGGGATTTTCAGGTAAGGAAACTCGAATTTTCTGGAAGGAAACCTTAGGTGAATCACCTCAAGAAAAAGACTGAACAAGCCCTGTGTATTGAACATCACACCAGTGCTTTTCAGCAGGCAATTGAGAGAGAGGTCCAGATTAGAGTCCTCTGCACAGATGGGGTGTGGGGGCGGGGATTGGAACAGCCTCCTCGCACAAATAAACAACTTAGCAGAATAAGCCAATTAAGACATTTGCTGTGTGGTGACTGTATATTCCAAGCCCTAAACTGGGACTGCATCCTGACAAGTATGAACAAATTCATGAAGACCGTGAGGCAGAAAATCTAAAATCGGGTCTCTCCTAGATTATCCAACGAACATAGTTTTCATGAAGTCAGCTACATTATTTTACCTTTTTCCTATCTCCACTGCAAAAATTGATAAGTCCTATATTTCCTTCACTCCTTTCAGCCTCTCTCGCTCGCTCTCTCTCTATATATATATTTTTAAAGTTATTTTACTAAGTACACTCATCATGAAATTTTCAAATTATGTAGAGCTGCCTTTCTATTTATTCCCAGAAAGTTACACTCTGCTCTCATGCCAGAGAAAGGGAACCAAAAACAAATATCATGACTATGGTTTCGTAGAAATAGGATCCCGGCTGAGGGAAGACAAGGAGTAGTATTACACTCTTGTTTCATGGGTGTTATGGGCTGAATGGTGTCCTCTTTCCTCCTCCCCCATTCAGATGTTCAAGATCTAACCCTCAGTACCTTAGAATGTGACTGTGTTTGGAGATAAGGCTTTTAAAGAGTTCTTTAAAGTGGAATGAAGTCATATGAGTGGGCCCCAGTCCAATCTGACTGGCATATGAAGAAAGGAGATTAGGACACAGATACATGGGGAGAGAAGACCATGTGGAGACATAGCGAGAAGATGGCCGTCTAAAAGCCAAGGGGACACACCTCAGAATAAGTCAGTTGCTGACAGTTGGTCTCACACTTCTAGCCTCTAGAACTCTGAGAAAATACATTTCTCTTGTTGAAGCCATCCACTCTGTGGTACAGGGTAAGGCAGCTCTTGCAAATGATACGGCAGGTCTCAGGGAACTCTAAAATATCTCCCTGGTTTGTGCTCGTATTTGCGCTCTAAAATTCATACTGGCCAGATTAAACATAAGGAGAAACTCAGAAGAACTGAACTTGAAGCCCACAGGAAATAGGAAAAAAAAAAATCCTCCAGCAATTAAGAGGATTGGCTGGCTTGCTACTGATCATCAGAAAGGTCTAACTTCACAGACCTAGCGCCTCCATCTCTGGTGGAGTGGACGTGGTTGCCGCCAGTGGTAGGGTGGCCAGATGCAGGCCATACCTGCCAATGGCATATCTAGGATTCAGGCTGCCCTTTCCAGATCATGGAAATGTGCTGGTTCCAGTGTGTGTTTGGAAGGTAAGAAGTGGGGCTGGGGTCAGTATATGAGTGTGTGTGCCCACTTTATAAGTATTACTTGTCTGGAAACAACTGCTCAGATCTAATGAAAATTAGCAGCCTTGTCTATCCAGTGACACATTTCCAAAACTGGAAGAACTCAGAGATACACAGTTTTCAAATTAATTTATTTTTAAGGCAGTCAGAGAACCAAAATATTCAGCATAAATTGAGCATGGAAAAGAAAAGGAACGCAAGAAGTCCCCATGCTCGACCATCGTGGTTCTCAACCTGGGTTGCACATTAGAACTTCCTATGAGAGCTTGTAAAAATCCCAGTTTCCAGGCCATAACCCAGACCAACTATCTCAGCCTCAGTAGCTTTAAAAATTAAGATGTTCCTTAAAAGCTTTCAGTATCAGCCAGAATCAAGAATTACTATGCTAGTAGGAAACTCACAGAGACTAGACACACTCACACGTACATACACACATGCATGTACACATAAGTCCACAGTCCATTCTGGTTCTCTCCAGTGGGTGGGAGAAACTGCAGCCTAATGAATGAGGAGGAAAGAATGAGAGAGGGACTGGGCAGTGGGTGGTGGTAGGGCTGGGTGGATACAGAAATCATTGCGGTTTGGAAAAAATAGAACAAAGTGGGGACATGATTCAGAAAGACCCCTCAGGATACTTGGTGAAGACATTAAGTGAGGACTTCTTTGGACTTGGACCAGTGGATAATTGACCTGTTTACATATTTCTCCTCTGATGATATGTAATGAAGGTTGTAAGTTCGGCTCAGGCTTTCACCTTGAAAAATAGCAGTTAAAAACATTTTAAGAAGGTAAACATTCTGTCCTTTGTTTTTATATCAAAAATGAAGGTATATAATGAATTAAGCATGGGATTAGCCTGAGTGAGTTCTCTATGTCACAGCACTAGGTAAAGCCTACCACCGTGTGCAAAGTTGACTCCCAAATGGAAGACACTTTCTAGAGCATGAGCTCTTCTTTTTTTAAATTTTAATTCCAGTCTAGTTAACATACAGAGTTATATTAGTTGCTGGAATATAATCCAGTGATTTAGCAATTCTGTATATGCCTCAGTACTCACCACTACGAGTGTACTCCTAATCCCCTTCCCCATTCCTCCCCCGCCCCTCTGGTAACCAGTTTGTTTTCTATAGTCAAGAGTCTGTTTCTTGGTTTGCCTCTTTTTCTTCCCTTTGTTTTGTTTCTTAAATTGCACATATGGGTGAAACCCTATGGTATTTGTCTTTCTCTGACTTATTTGCTTAGCATTGTACTCTCTATCCATGTGCATCCTTGCAAATGGCAAGATTTCGTTCTTTTTTATAGTTGAATAATATTCCGTTGTGTATCTATACCACATCTTCTTCCTCCACTCATCAATCGATGGACACTTGGGCTGCTTCCATAATTTGGCTGTTGTAAATCAAGCTGCAGTCAACATAGGGGTGTACCTGTCCTTTTGAATTAGTGTTTTTGTATTTTGGGGGGTAATTACTTGGTAGTGCAATTACTAAATCTTAGGGAAGTTCTGCTTTTAAATATTTGAGGAAACCCCACACTGTTTTCCCGCGTGGCTGTCCCAGTTTGCATTCCCACCAACAGTGTGTGAGGGCTCCTTTTTTTCAACATCGTCACCAACACTAGTTGTTTTTTGTGATTTTGATTTTAACCATTCTGTCAGGTATGAGGTGATACCTCATTGTGGTTTTGATTTGCATTTCCTGATGGTGAGTGATGTTGCCCATCTTTTCATGGGTCTGTTGGCCATCTGGATATCCTCTTTGGAGAAATGTTCATGTCTTTTCATTTTTTATGGATAATTTGGGGTTTTGGCACTCAGTTGTAGAAGTTCTTTATATATTTGGATACTAATCCTTCATGGGATATGTCATTTAAAAATATCTTCTGCCATTCAGTAAGTTGTTTTAGTTTCATTGATTCCCTTACTGTGTAGAATCTTTTTATCTTGATGAAGTCCCAGTAGTTTATTTTCACTTTTGTTTTCATTGCCTCAGGACACATCTAGAAAAATGTTGTTAATGACTGATGTCAGAGAAATGACTGCCTGTACTCTCTAGAACATTATTTCTAAAAACTGTTCTAGAAGACATCTACCAGAGTGTACGTTTCAGGAGAGCAGGGACCTGACTTGTGCTGTTCGCTACTGTATCCCTTTTGCTTAGAACAAGGAGTAGCCCGTAGCAGATGCTGAATAAGCTAAAAAGAAAAAAAGGTTTCACACATGAAATTTACCATAGACTGGTGGAAGCTGTGGTAAAGAAGTCATTTAAGTAACATTTTCATACAGTTAGCAATTACAAATTATTTTTCTCTTTCTTCAGGAAAGAATAATTCATCAGGGCTTCCTGCTACTTTAACTCAGGAAAGAGGGAGGTAGGGAACCCACCAACTTTGAGTCGGGCACTATGATGTGATAGGCACTCCTCATTTCAGCTTCAATGCAACTCTGTGCATGAAATTGTATTTCTATTACTTTATATTTGAGAAAGGACAGACCAGAGAGGGTAAGCAACTTATTTAATGCTTCACAGCTTATAAGTGGTGATTCAGATTGGAGGTCAGACACCAAAGACCGTGCTGCCTCTGAGTATTATACGCCCATGAAACTTTGGCCATGTTAGATTAATCTCGATGTCTAGAATCTTTCAATAGTAGAGCTTCTGGGGACCTTGCCTTCATCCGATATAACCCTGGGGGACCAGATGAGGACAGAGACTGTCAGTGATTCATCGAAATCCATCCTGTTGCTGAGGAGCAGAATCCGTTCTGGGCTTTCGTCTCTTTCAGCGCCATTTTCTGCCCTTTTATCCCAGTCCCTGAGCTCGTACCCAGAAAGTGCCTTTTACCCCTCCATCGTTACCTTCTCATCAAACAAATCATCAGGTTCTGGTCTTTTGTCTGCCTTTTTTTTTTCTTTTAATGTTTGTTTTATACAACTTTTCAGTTTGATTTCTGTCCTCTTTTATTTTGGAAAATGGCAGTGGCATGGGACGCTCGGTGTGGAGAACGCGCTCTTTAAATTTTAGGGGGGAACATATATGTTGGTTAGGCTGTGACTACCCAGCATTAAATTGAGAAAAAGCTGGAGAATATCACTGTGACTTGATTCCTAATAAGGCCAAAAATGTAAAATGTAAGGCCAAAAATGTAAAAGACTTGCTTGGGGGAGAGAGGGCACTTTCTATCCTGAATTGGCACCGAAACTCGGGGAGATGACTAACTATGCCCTTGCTTTAGTTAAAAATCACCTTAAAACTCACCACACTCCAGTCCGTTGGGTAGAAATGGTTCGTCCTGTGGTTACGTCAATATTGCAGAAGCTCCACACTCTAGCATTGGTACAATTTCATCGACACTAGATATCAAGTTGGAAACTCTTTTTTTTTTTTTTCAAGTTGGAAACTCTTAATAAAGATTCTCCTCTGTTGAAACCCCACTTAATCCAAGAAGAGGGTTTTGTCCTCTTCTTCCATATTATATACTCAGAAGAAGAGAAAATATTGATATACTTAACGCAGACATAAGAACTGAAAGGTGCATAACTAGAATACAGCTTTCCTGGGGAGGGGGACAAGGTTGCTCTGGAATGGTCAGTGACTGAGGATTGTAACTAGAATTTGCTTCGTTGCTGCTAGAATCCACCAGGGATATATTTGGCGAGCAATTGCGTGGGACACCGGAGATTTTAATTTCTCAGGAAAAGAGATGGAGAGTATTAATTACAGTTATTAATTAAGAATTAATTAAGAAAATTAATTATGAAAATCCTGTATCTGTCCAGGTTTTTAGTTGCAGCAAGGTATACTCTAGTTAGTTGAGCAGAAAGGGGTTATTTGGGGGGGGAATAGCTCACAGACTCTCCAGAAGGGCCAGAGGACTTGAGTTGGATCCGGGAGGACTGCAGCAGAAAGCAACAGATCCAAGAGAAATGTCTAATCATGCCAAAAGTGACTGATGCAGAAACCCTGCTGCTAAAATTATCCACAGTTTAGCACATATGCTAAGAATTGAACGCCATACCTTTCCCCTCAAAACCAGATACCTTTGCCTCCTTTCTTGCCAAAATACCCAATTTCCCCCAATTTGGCCCTTTCTTTCTGGTTGCTGACTTCTACCTCTAGGACTCAAAGCGTACCTGCTTGCTGGAAACGAGGTCACCTATAAAATTCCACTGCAAGGGACTCTGGGAAAATGTGTCTTTTACTTTCAAAACTCTCCTTGTAAATCCGAGGAGCCGGTGAGTGGGTCTTGATTTGGTATTTAGTGCGCAGCCGGCGGGGGAGTGTGCGGGAGTGCTGGAATGTATGGAAGTCTTCATCGGACCTAACCCTCCCTCCTTTTGCCTAGATGAGGCATTGATAACATTTCTTGGAGAAGTTGCCAAGAGTAATGTCCTATCAGACAGTTCCCCCACTGCACAGTGAGTGAGGGCTCTCATTATTGAAGCCACCGGTAGTTTTTTTCGTTGAGTCATTTTGGTCTTTTCAGTTTGTGGGGGAGAAAAAGTGAGGATAATTGAGCTGTGGACAAGTGAAGAAAGTGGGAACCAGAGTCACTCTCTGCCAACAGTGCTACACAAATGACTAGAGCACAGAACCCTTCAGAGGGAGAGGAACATGTCTCTAAGCCACAGTGTCTCTCAGTGGTCCCCCTGGAGGATGGGCTCACTGTGGAATGAGAAGGTAGGCAAGCTAAGTGGAGCTGGCAAGATGGCCCCTCTGTGGGAGAGCTGTGGCCCTGCCGGCAGTCCAGGCGGCGTGAGCAGGGGCAGCGCAGTGAAGCAGGCTTCTGGCGGTTACCACTGGAGTGCAGAGTCTGAGCTGAGGCTGGATTGGGGCTCATGCAGAAGGCCTTTGTACGAGCTGAGAGTTTCCTAGGGACTACAGAAGATGTGGCCTAATGATCATCCTAGAACATTCTAGAATCTTAAGTTATGGTCCAAATGGAAAGTATTAGTTGTTACTGTTTAAAGAAGATACATTACATTTGTATCAGCCTCCAGATTTGCCTGGGACAGGAAGAGGAGGGAGCACAGGAATGTGTGTCTGTGCTACAGGTGGGCCAGGGAGCCAGGTTAATCTACCCCCTCCCCCCCCACCCCACCCCCACACCATCCTGCCACCCCTTTGTACTCTGCTGTCACCAGATCCTTGTTACATTTTCCCCTGCTCCGGAAAACCGCAATTCCTTTTACTTCTTCTCAGCTATTTCTCAATGTTTTACCGTCTTGCTGCTCTTTTTTTGGGCAGTTGCCTAGCCCTCTCTTAGGTTTGACAATTCATCCTTAAAGATCAAAAGGACGGCCACTGTTTCAGCGCAAGACTCAGCTGTGTGCAGGACATAGGCACTGGGCAGCCGATTATAAATGAGAAACGGGGTCGGTTAAGTGATGTTCCCAGCATTCTCCGTTCTCTCCTGCTCAACAGATATTTTTTTGTTGCTTCTTTTAAAGATACAAGAAGTTGCCAACCTTTCTTTCTAGATCTGGGCTCTGCCATCCCTTAGCAATGAGCGTGCAGATGCGTTTTTCTAGGCTGAGAGACTCTCCACTGTGTGGAGCAGGGCGGCGGGCAGCCTGGGATGGGCTCCCCTTCTCCCCGAGACCCCGACAGGTTGGTGGTTGCTGCCCTTGTGTCTGACCAGAAAGAGAAGCCTGAGGAATCAGGCAGGAATTTAGTCTTTCTTGATCAGAGGGAAGCCCTTGCTCTGTTTGGTCTTAAGGTCTGATTTGGTTTTTATTCTGTTGTGGAAATTGTCTTTCAACATCTGTATTTTCTCATTCATGACACTAGCTGAAGTGAGGAGATCTAGTTCTTATTAGCATGTTAGCAAGATCTCTTATTAGCATAACAGTTTTGTCTTCTGTAAGCTATAAAGTCTACAGTGACTACCTCATCACTGTCAGGATGGAGTGACTGTAAAAATGCTTGATAACCATGCAGTGTTTCCTTCCTTCCAAATGAAAATCTTGGGGTGGATGTTTCCCTCAGTACCTTTTTGGGCTAAAGAACTATGGCGATTACAGCCGGAGTCATTACAATTAATACTTATTGAGAGACTTGTGTGTTTGGAGGACATTTTAGCGTACTGAGTCTACACTGTGTCCTTGAAGAATCACAAAAGCGCTATGAAAGAGTTGCTATCATCATTCCTAACTTTACATCCGAGGACACTGAGTCAGAGAAGTCAGATGCTTAGCGTGAGGCTGTACAGCTGATAATACAGGTATCCTGGTTTCTTACCCAAGAAAGAATGAACTTCAGACCCAGCCCTACACTCCCTCTTCTGTCACGGCTTTCCATCAGCAGTGGAGTCAGATCTGGACTCCTCAGCAGGACAGGTGGCTCCGCCGTCCCGACTGACGTCTCGCCTGACCCTTGCCCCCAACATTGCCCACGTGCTCTGCCCCAGCCGCACCACAGCCCGGGGAGGGCTGGCGGCATGACCACACGTGCTTACGCACCCCCTTCTCTGCACCCGTGGGCCTAGAATCCTGGCGCCTGTTCTCCTTCTAGACATCATACATTTCGTTCTGTGAAATCCAGCTTGTTCCTTTGTAAAGCGTTTACCACCGTGGGCCCTGTGCTAGAGTTGGCACGGATCAGCTACGGCCCTGCGTGGACCCACAGAGCGGAGGGAGCAGCAGAGAGCGCTCCCATGCACCTCGGAAGGGCAGGTGCTGTTAGAGAGCCCTGCGGTCCTCTGGTGCGGTCTCCAATTTATTTATTTGTTTAGAAAATCTGTGAAGAGCCTGCAGTAGAATGGGTGGTTAGGCAGGCACTGGGGATGCAAAGCAAGTTTCTGCCCTCTTACTGCTCTGTTCTGGTTGGGGGCATTGTTGGGGGGCGGGTAGATAATAGTGACAAAAACAAGAACTAGAAGGACAACCACATATTGGAGGAAGTGCGCTTGGAAAAGGCGGTTGGGGGAGAGGAGGGCGGCGAACGGAGAGTGAGAAACCAGGGCAAGCTTCTCTGAGGGGGAGTCCAGAACTTGGTCTTGAACACAGCAGGAGCCAGCCCTGCTGGTTGCTCAAAGAAGGCCCAGTTCAAAGTCCCTGAGGCCCACCAGGCTTTGTTTTGTTCCAGGACTAGAGAAGAGATCAGTATTACAGCTCGCTCGGCTTCCCTTCCCCGGCAGTTCGTCCTGCCTTGCTGCAGGACCGGCTGCTCGGATAAGACATTCATTCGTTCCTCCTCCGTAGTGAGTGCGTCTTTGCCTCTCGCAAGCCTGAACCTCGTTCCCCTTTGTAGTCCCTAGTCCACGAGAGGATTTCAATGAACAGCACCGACTGGAATGAATGCACCCACCCGTCCGTCGGTGAGTCAGGGAAGACCCCTCCCCATCATCCTGTCTGGCTCACTAGGGCACATCATTCATTCCCCGGCTCCAGACCGACGGAGAGTCCCTGCCGGGACGGTGTTTGCTCACCTGCAGTACGAGTCATCGGGCTGTATTACTCCCGGCCTCGTGAAAGGATTTTTAGTCCTCATCACCCTTGGTAAACCCGGCGCTCAGAAGCTCATTCGCTGTGCACAGGCGACAGCGATTCGCGTGAACACGATTTGCGTGAAGGAAGGCCGCGCGTGATACAAAGTGTGCGCACAGGCGGGTTGCCAGGTTGAGGGACCTCCTCGCTCTTCCCCTGTTGCTTTTGCGTTTCTCCCCGCTGACTGCTTCCCAACTGAGCATTTGTGTTTTTGCGTTTTTGGTTGCCACTTGCGTCGACATCTCTGAGCCACATACAGGTGGGTCCCGTGGAGTATTTTTGAAGCCGATGGCATCGCACTAAGTTGTGAGTGTGCATCGTCTCGCTTACTCCTCCCAGGAGCCCCAAGGGGTTTTGTGCCCATTTTACAAATAGGACATGAAGGTTGCAGTTTGCAGGTTACCCAGCTCAAGAGAGGGTCAGGTTTGAACTCGAACTCAGAAATAGTCCTTTTTCCAGAGTTCTTTTTGTCATGTCCATGCTTCCCAAACCAAGTGCTCCATATGGTGTCTCCTGGGATATTCTGAAAGAAATTAGGAATTTTGGATTCTATTTCCTCCATAGTCCTAAATTATTACCATATGCGTGTTCGGGGTCATTGATTGAGCTGTGGGAGAGCATTTTTGGCTCAAGCCTGTGTGTACGAAGTGCTCTAAAGCAAATAATAACCTTTAGTGCTGCATTTCTCAGGCTGGGGTCTTTTAAAGAGGGGGACACTCCTGTAGAGTAAGAGCATGGTACAGGGTAGCCTGCTACCCATCGGCCTCCCAGGCCGGACGCTGAGCTGGACTCGGACTGCCGCCTTGATGTGGTGAGGATCAGAGCGACTCCAGGGCTTCACAAGGACCTGAAGCTCTGCTGTCCTGGTAACCAGGGGCGATGCTTCCTGTGCTCTCCGTGACTCCAGCCAGCCTTGCCCTGATGCAAAGCCTCTGGGAACCCTCAGGGAAATCAAAGCAGGCTGGCTGTTGCTCAGCACAAAAGGCGGGGGGGTGGGGGGGTGCTGAAAGACTTTTTCTAGAGGGGTAAACTGTGTTTGTAGAAGAGCTCATCAGAGATGCAAAGAGCAGAAAGCAGGTAAAATGTTCGTGGTGTCCTGCTGCTCAGGCATGCAGGGGACAAAACCTGGCACTGTTTCCAGTGGGTTCACATATTCATTTGCTTTTGAGAGGTTTTCAAATCTTATTTTCATTCATAGAAAAGTATATTTTCAAATCTTTACCCAGATGCAGAAAAGCACTACATGAAGCCGCTGTGAGGGCTTCTCTCTGAAGAGAGAGAAGTCTGGGGGCACCTCTTCAAGTCTGCCCTGGGCTTCTGCTGGAGACAGAGCACTGGGTGGGGTAGTGGGGAAATCTGGAGGACACGTGTGCAAGGGTGTGAACGGGTGACTGAGGGGGGCACCCATGAAACTATTAAGGGACATCAAATCCTATATTGTGTGCCAAAGTCACATACCGTGGGGGACACATGTAAGACACAGCTGACATATTTTGTACTTCTGTAATTAATTTTTGTACCAAGAAGAAAGTGTGAAATCTAATTCGCTGAGGTACGGGTTCACTAGCTCTTGGGTGACACAGTACCTCAGCTTGGGTGGCTTCAACAGCAGAAATCCGTCTTCTCACAGCTGTGCGGGCTGCAAGGCCAAGATCAGGGTTTCTGCAGGGCTGAGTCTGACGGCTGTGAGGGAAAGATCTGTTCAGACCTCTTTTTTTTTTTTTTTTTTTTTCTTTTGGCTCATAGATAGCCACCTTGTCCCTGTGTCTTCACATAGTTTTCACTCTGTGCATGTCTATGTTCAAATTCCCTCTTTTAAGGACACCAGTCTTTGGGTGAGGGCCCACCCTAATGACCTCATTTTAACTTACCTCTAAAAAGACCCTCTCCAGGAAATTCAGATTCTGAGGTATGAGGGTCAGGAACTCGATATGAATTTTTTTTTTTTTTTTTTTAAAGAAATCACAAGTAGACGGAGAGGCAGGCAGAGAGAGAGAGGGAAGCAGGCTCCCCGCTGAGCAGAGAGCCCGATGCGGGACTCGATCCTAGGACCCTGAGATCATGACCTGAGCTGAAGGCAGCGGCTTAACCCACTGAGCCACCCAGGTGCCCCTCGATATGAATTTTGAGGAAAACCTAATTCAGCCTGTAGCAAGATACATAGAATCAGTTGGAACAACAACAACAAAAACCCATTGGGGAAGGAAATAAGAAATGATTTATGGAGCTGTACCTACTGAACTTTTAAATATTCTAGACTTCAAACTTTTCCCCTTGACATAAATCAAAATTTGACTTTTGTTTCATGTAATGTTAAACATCAGGTACAATAAGAGAAAGTGATGATATGCTAAGTGGGAACTACTTATTATTGATTCTAATAATACTCTGCATTTCTGGTTTAGGCTACCGACATATAAGATCTGATCGTATGACAGCTTTTCTCCCTGGGCCTTCCTTCTTGCAGAAACCAGCTTTTGAACATTTACCTATCATGTCAGAAATATCTCTTTCCTGTGTGGGGGTGGAAGTGAAGAAGGGGGAGGTCTTCAGAGTGGTGCGCAGAGTGAGGGAGGGGCAGATGCTTTTGCTGAACACAGGAAACCCCTCGTTAGTTCACGGCCCCATGTTTTTCTACGTCTGTGTGAGCACATGCGCATATGGACCACTGTGCCTAACTCGAGTTCTTTACACTAACTTTGGAAGACATGAGAATGAAGTCAGAGCTTCATTCTACCTGTCACTACTAGCCGTCACTACCAGCAGCTGTGACAACGTGTAGTGACGGGACACCCCCGCACGTGCACGCACACCCCCGAGCATAAGCATCAGAAATGCATGCCTTCCACAGGCAGTTTCCCTTGCATTAGTTATGTTTGCCTCTCTCCAGTTTAGCTAGTATTTAAAAACAAAATTTAGCACGTGAACATCAAATTCACCCCCTGCAACACACACAGCTGTTGTTTTCCTTCTGTAACTTGTATACAAGTGAGAACACCATGGATTAAAGGCCTTAGAGATGATGCCCTTCTGATCCCCTTCCTCTCTGCTCTTCTCCTGTGACTCAGAGGGAAAATCCACACAAATGTTCAGCTGTTCCACACCAGTGAATGGGTGGAGCTAATACAGGAGGTTCCCTAGGCTTGTTGCTGATGGTCTTCCCGGTCTCCCATACACAGAGGTCCGATCAGGGCATCACCCCAACGCACTCATGACTGCTGAATAAAGAAAGTGCGTCCTAACAAGGGTCCCTTTCACGATTGGCTGGGGAAGCCAAAAGGTGTCTCCACTTCCTTTAAAGAAAGGAGAATGGAGAGATGGGAGGGAAAAGTGGCTGAAAGGATAGAGCGTCGGGTCTTGGGTCAAGGGGTGGGGGTTACTTTACCACTGCTGGGTGACTTGCTTTGGCCCGGAACTGACATGATTAGTGTCTTATTAAGCTTCCTCTGTGTGATCAATGAAGTAATCCACAATAAGTACAGTTAAATCTGTATTACTCACCAGCATTTTCACAGTTGAACTTCGTTTTGAGGAGATGCAGTTCAACGCTGAGTCACCTCTCAGAGTAAGTGGGGGCAAGACAGAGATTCCCCACGGAGCCCAGACATGGTTAGCCTGACAGCCGTCTAGACAGACGTGTACTATCTTTTATCTAGCACGCACCGTCCTGTCTACTTAATAGCAGAAAGGACAGGTCAGGAGGACGGATGGTTGAGAGGGAGAGGTAGGTATTGTGCAACACAACTGATGAGTGCAAAGGAAGGTGGATGGTGAGGGAGAGAACCCGTATGCGCGTGTGGGCAGCACCGAGGAGCGGTTTGGATGTGTGCAGTCCATACGTAATCCTGGAAGTAAACGCACGGAGTCAACAAGAGGAAACAAAGCAAGTGGTATTCCAAAATAAGAAATCGAAGAAGAAATAAAAGAATAATTGCACAGATAGTGGACTAAAGATTATACGTTGGATTTTTAAATAGAAAATTCTTTCTGTGTTGTGCAACTTAATATATGCTACCCCACTTTAAACTGAAATGTTGGGAAATTTTAATGAAGGAGGCTGAGCTGTCTAGTACCCGGTCGGATTTTAGGCGGATCACTGAGTTGTGTAACTCGGGATTTAAAAGCCTTATTACCAGTTCTAAGGAAGAGCTAGGTAAGACGAGGGATTAGGTATTTTCAGGTACCCGGGTGGCTAATTCTGAAGCACAAGCAAGTTCCTTTAAATAGGTTCATGAAACAATCAAAGAATGGTGGTGGTTTCCAGCCTTTTGGACATATCTACATTGTAACTATACGCTGACCATGATATGATCGTTTCTCTAATGGTTTTTTTAAATAAAGTTTTTATTGGCGTGCCTGGGTGGCTCAGGGGGTTAAAGCTTCTGCCTTCAGCTCAGGTCATGATCTCAGGGTCCTGGGATCAAGCCCCACATTGGGCTCTCTGCTCAGTGGGGAGCCTGCTTCCCTCTCACTCTCTGCCTACTTGTGATCTCTCTCTGTCAAATAAATAAATAAAATTAAAAAAAAATAAATCAAGGTTTTATTTATTTGAGAGAGACAGAGAGCAGGAAGGGGCAGGAGAAGGAGAAGTAGGCTCTGATGCGGGGCTTGATCCCAGGACCCTAGGCCAAAGGCAGACGCTTAACTGATGGAGCTGCCCAGGTGCCCCAGTTCTCATGATTTATTGAATGAGTCTCCAAAGGCTAGTTTCCATGGCTCTGGCATGGCTCTGGCATGGCTCTCGCTGGCCTTGCCTTCCTGCTCTCTGAATCTAGCATGTCCGTTTCTGACTGTCCATAGCCTCTTCCTTTATGAATTCTACCTGTAAGAAGGTGCAAATCTCTTTTTTCTATTCCAGTAAGTAGTTCTTGCCACTGGTTTAGTGACCCAAAGCTACTTCATTGAAGTCAATAGCAAACAGAGTTGAACTCATGGTAGTTAAAATCCAGGCTCCACTCAACCATTTCATCCCTCAATTCCTTTTCATGCTTTCTGGGGGCACAGGCAGGCCCTCTGAAAAAAAAAAAAAAAAAAAAAAATCAAACCAAGACGTTTTGCTAAGAAAATGAATTAAGCTTATTCCAGAATTCTCAACTCTTCTTCTCTTGACATAACATCTCCCTGGAGTTCTCTGAAAACCTTTACATTGTTATCTTTCTTCCAAGATCCACTCCCCCAACTTTCTCTCCGATTTCCTGAATCCTGAAAACGGGAGCAGGTGTTTACTTGTACCAACTGCGTGGCGGTCCTGTTTCTAAAAGGACCTGTGATGGATGAAAAAGAGATGATGCACGCCGTTGATTACTGGCCTTTTGAGAACAAGTTTGCTGGGATGGGGTCCAACAGTAGTCACTGCTAGGAATGTCGATGATTACTGCCTTTCCGGAAAGAAATTTGTCAGTGCATATCTAGAGCTTTCCAAAGGCCCTACCCTTTGGTCCAGCAGATCCTCTTCTGATAATCTGTACAACACTTTACAATATTGTGATTTGTACAAAATGTGCATTGCATCCCTATTTGTGGTAATAAAAAGTGAGAACAAGCGAACTGACCAACAAAAGAGGGAAGGTTACAAAACATATGGACCGGGATGCCATAAAGGAATCCTCTGTGGGCATGCTTCAAAGTAGATGCAGTGCTATGGAAATAAGTTTTAGTATAAAATACTTTATCAACCGTCACTATATTCCTACTAAGAGTATATGTTAGATATAGTCATGGAAAGAATACAAATAGAGGGGCGCCTGGGTGGCTCAGTGGGTTAAAGCCTCTGCCTTCAGCTCAGGTCATGATCTCAGGGTCCTGGGATCGAGCCCCGCGTCGGGCTCTCTGCTCAGCAGGGAGTCTGCTTCCTCCCCCTCTCTTTGCCTGCCTCTCTGCCTACTTGTGATCTCTGTCTGTCAAATAAATAAATAAAAATCTTTAAAAAAAAAAATATAAACAGAACCCACGGTGAAGAGTGTTCTGTCTGTATTTTGAAAATATGGGTGATTTCTGTTAACATATATCTGTTTCTTTACTTTCCATATGAGCTGGTATTAATTTTAAAACCAGCAAAGTAATATTTTTAAGAAGAATAAAATAACAGAGCGAGGAGAAACTCCTTACCTTCAGGCTGAATTTCCTGTAGACTTTCTTTTTCTCCCTAGTAACTAATTCTTCCCAAGGATACTGTATCTTTTACAGGGTAGGCATCAATGATGCCACGAGAAACTAGGAAGAAGAGAAACAGACATTGAGGTCATCAAAACAGCTGCCACATACCCATGATTCCAATTAAAAATACATACTTTTAGAGTACTTTACAATTTTTGGAAGACTCTCACAGCATGCACTCTTGAAATCTTATAAGCTCTACGAAAGCAGAATTTTGCCTTGTTTGCCATCATCTCCTAGCATCTAGAACAGTGCCGGGTACACAGTAGATATAGGGTTATATTTGCTAAATGAAGAAATGAATGTTTCTTGAACAGTGGTGGTCAAATAGGATATTAGAGGTTGTAAGCTCACACAATATTCATAATGTCCCTCTCCAGAGGACAGACTAGGTGTTCTTATCCTCAGTTTATAGGAAACAGATGTAAAATAATCAATTTGCTCAACATCACAGAGCTGGTAAAAGGAAGGATCCGGATTAGAATAATTCTTTGAGGATTTGGTTCTTAGTATGCTTCGAGCAGAATTTCATGGTTTCCTTCTTGCTCTACTAAACAAAGGCCCTGATGCCACTTACTTCTTAAAGATTTTGTTTTCTAATCAGAATTTTTAAAATGTATAGGTTCAGAATTGACTGTAGCAGGACTGTCATTAATCCCTTTGTTAAATTACTATGTTAAATTTTAAATTAAAAATTCTCATGATGCACAGCAAGAGCTATGCTTCATGAGAATTTTCCTTGGCCAAATTTTGATTTTTCAAAATAGAATACTGTCAGGGTGGCCCTCCAGGTGACTCATAGCCATGTGAGCAACCCGAATCCTTTCTGGAGTGTTCCTCCTTGAGGAAAGTCTTGGGACTTTCTAAATACTTTCAAATATATCTTGAACAAAACAACCTGTTTCTTTCTGAGCAACATGAAATACACACATATCAGGAGAAAAGAAGGACTACTATCCTCCATCACCTCAAAAAGTGGCCAAAAAAGAATGAAAGTCTTGATAAACCTAGGAAAGGAAAACACACTAAGGGCACCCCTGTGAGTGTTCGTGCAATAGGTCCCAGGGGGGATCATCCAAGCGAACAAAACAAGCCACTTTTCAGGCAGGTGCCCTTTGAGCTCACATGTCCACAGTGGCTCACTTCCTGTTGGCATCCCTTTGAGTTCCACATCCTCAGTCCCCGTGGGGAAGAGTGACATGGAGCCTGGGGTGTTATTTCATGTGCGGCATGTGTGTCCTTCCTTCCGTTGTCTTGGCTCTTTTCACTGGGAACTACGGTGCCCGGCTGTTTGACATCAGGATACCGCTCACAGAGGCTCTTACAACCTTTGAGAGTAGCCGCTATGTGACGGTCACAAACAAAACACTTGCTTATGCTGGTGTAGCCCTGCTCCAAGCCGATTCGTGACCCTCATACGCACGGCAGATTTCTCTCCCTGTAACTTCGATGGGCTGTTAAGACGGGACAGAACTCTCTCACAGAGTTAATTCGGTTCTTCTATTTTAAAGATAAGAGAAAGGGTTGAGGAATCTGGATAGCGTTCAGAGATGTATGTTTGTAATTTTCTTCTTCATAAAATAGCTTTAAGGAGATACTGAAATACTGCAAGATTGTGATGGCACTCCTTCCTTTCCTTGAAAAACACAAATGAATTGACTGTTTCCTATCCATGTGTTCATTTCTTCACTTTTAGGCAACAAATACTTCATGAGCACCTATCATGTGCCAGGCACTAAGATACCAATGTAAATGATAGATACGGTCTTCTGCCCTCACAGGAAGAGGGAAACGTAGATTAATTAGGTATGAAATTAGAATTGAACAATGAATTTTCTACGAGCAGTGAGAGGCACATGGAAGTGTCTGACTATGGGTGGAAGCTGCTTAGTTTGGGGGTTCTGGGCAGGTTTCCTTAAAAAACTGAAGTCGAAACGAAGGTCTCAAGGATGAGCCGATGGTGGCTAAGCGAGGCTGAGGGGGTAGGAGGAAGAGCGGGAGGAGAGAATGCCATGCATAATGGCTGAGGTCACCTGGGCATTCCTTTGACACACTGGAGACAATTTTTGACACAATTTAGTCATTTGGCTGAGGTGAAAATAAGCAAAGAAACCTCAAGGAAGCACCCTCAGGAAGAGGAGGGCGTGGTGAGCCAGTGAGGCAGGAGTTCTTGTCATGGGAGAGATTCATGTACCTCACTGAGGAGCTGCCAGTCAGCTGTCACGCGCTAGGCCCTGTGCTGGCGGCTCGGGAAGGAACAGTGGGGCGGGATTCTGCCCTCACATAGCTTATGCTTAGGGGCGACTACAGTACGAACGGTCAGTGCTCTGAGAGAAGAGATACAGAGAGAAGGCTTCTAACGCAGACCAAGCAGAGAACCAACTAGAAGTTGGTGTCAACACTGGTACCTAAAGGATGGCAGGCATTAACCAGATGGAGGTGGTGGGGGGGGGGGGGGGGGTGCAGACCTGACGGAATGAAAAGGAGGTTTGAAGGCCAAAGACTAGGGGAGAAAAAGAATGATGTGCTCCAGGAACTGAAATAGGCAGAAGGGTAGAGACTCAAGCCAAGGGAGGGGACCTGAGTGACGGCCAAGAGACGAGTGCAGAACAAGACCAGCTGCATTTACTAGAGACGGGTGAGCAATGGAAGCTGTGGGAGGAGGTCAGACAATGGCCGCTCATTTGATTCTACAGCCAGATCGAGGTGGACCCTGAGGAATGACTAACACTCTTTTGGACTCCATTTCTTCAGCACCTACATAGGGCAGATGGACTAGGTTCTTTGCAGATTGTAGATTTGATGATACTATTTAAAAACCCTCATGTAGAGGGGCACCTGGGTGGCTCAGTCATTAAGCCTCTGCCTTCAGCTCAGGTCGTGATCCCAGGGTCCTGGGACTGAGTCCCGCCTGAATACCTCCCTGCTCAGCCAGGAGCCTGCTTCTCCCTCTACCTCTGCTTCTCCCCTGCTTGTGCTCTCTCCCTCTCTCAAATAAATACATAAATATTTAAATAAACACCCTCATGGAGAGTGGGTAAAGCCTGAGAGGCTGCTCCTGAGTTTTTGAGGCCACAGAGACAAGCAGTGACAACACTGACACACTGGAGACAATTTTTGACACAACTTAGTCATTTGGCTGAGGTGAAAATAAGCAAACATTCATATAGTCTGTCTGTAAAATGTACATAAGTCACCAAAAAAAAAAAAAATGCTTTTGTTTGGAAGCAATATTACCAACCTAAGTTTCTTCCTTATTCTTTTTTATGTGAGAAACCAAACTGACCTCATGCAAATAGAATTTAATCCTTCTTCCCACTACTTTCTACTTCGATTTGAACCCAGCGTGGTCTTAAGGTCTCCAGTGTATCAAAGAAATGCCCAGATAACTGGCCAGCAGTGTCAAAAAGAAAACTTTCTGATTGGCATTATACAGATTAAATGGGCAATTGGTTGATTTCTTGGTATTTAGCATGTTGTTAATTAGTGAATTTAAACTATGAGCATTCCCCAGTAGGGGATTTGGAGAATTTGAGATCAGAGAGACTACAATTCTACTCTAGCTGACATCCCAGATTATTCTATGAGGATACCTTTCTAATAAACAGCTGTTGATTAAAATGTCAACCAAAGACTGGGAATTATTCAATGTTAAGACACTGACTATTCAGAAATAAAACAGAATTTGACTTTATAGGTATCTTTGAACTCGGAAGTTCTGGTCATCTTACCTTTCATGGGTCCAAAGGAGGGGACATTTATAAAGACAAGCAAAAACAGAGTGAAAGTTTAAGTCTCTTCAGTTTAGGTGGAAAGGGAAGGACGGGCATGAACAAAGTGAAAGCTGGCGAACAGCAATTTAGCATGACGTTAGCAACTCCTGGAGTAATGGCGTGTGATGCCCTCTTGAAGCTTGAGTAAGGAGCATAGGACTTTGTATGGAAATATTACTTCACCTAGTAAATAATGGGCTTTCAATCTTATCAGAAGAAATGATAAGGATTAGGGGGAAAAAAAAAGTTCAAGCTGTGCCTAGGTCTAAGCTTGGGTTTTACAATGTACGTGTTTGGCATTACGTTCCCTAGGCCCCTCTTGGACACAGGCCCCGTGATCCAGTGAACAGGGCCTGCTTACCATGACTATTGTCCCAGTACTCCTCTGTCACTCAGCACATTCCGGAACCTGCTCAGTCAGTGTGTCTTGGGGATGATGAAGAATATTAATAATACGGAGAAATGGCCTCTTGTTCTTAGCGGTTTCATTAGGGTGATAATAGTCTAACCTTTATTGAGAACAGGCTGTTAAACCATGCTCTGTTCTCAGGGAATTTTCTACAACTTGTTTAATGAGGATATTGACCCTAGAAAGTGGTACGATTCGTATGCCCATTCACAGGTGAGGGATCTGAGACAAATAACACGACTGGCTTTCCAGAAGCCTCAGCTTGGCTTAGTGGTGGAGCCAGGACTCACATGCCAGCAGTCCCACTCCAGAGCCCGTACCTGACCCCTCTGTTTCTACCACTACTGTGGGCCAGACAGGGGGAAGGATCTTAAAAACATTTGGCAATAGCCTTTCACTTGCTAGCCTAGCGATTCTGGCTGTTCTCATCTTTGGAGCCCTGTTCCACACTGCATTCTCTTCGGCCTAGGAAAAGGGAGAGAGCAGGATGATTGACTGGAAAAGGACAGGATGTTTTTATTTAAATCCTCATGGTTGGGCATGTGGGTGGCTCAGTGGGTTAAAGCCTCTGCCTTCAGCTCAGGTCATGATCTCAGAGTCTGGAATCGAGCCCCACATCAGGCTCTCTGCTCAGCGGGGAGCCTGCTTCCCCACCCCTTCTCTCTCTGCCTGCCTCTCTGCCTACTTGAGATCTCTCTGTGTGTCAAATAAATAAAATCTTTAAAAAAAAAAAATCCTCATGGTTTTACTTACCCAGTTTAGCTCAAGTTGGGACTTTCCATCGCCTTCATCCAAGGCGAGAAGACTAGAGAGTCAAAGCTCCTTGTGGTTCAGAGCTGGTCCTTCAGATACAGATCACTGGCGAATATATAAGCAAAGAGCAAATCAGGAGAGAAGGCACTTTGAAATTGGCAGGAAAAATGCTTATTAACAGCCCCATGGGAAGGGCATATGGGGCGTGAGGGGGCTAAGCAGAGCTTTTATACCTCTCCACTGAGCAGTGGGGATCCTGGTGTGTTCTCTCACATAGGTCTGCCCTGCTTCTCTTTTCTAAGTAGGAGCCTCAGACAGTATTTTGAATATCAAAATGGGAGCAACCAATAAGATGACAGGCATCTACAGGTATCTGCATGAAGGAAGGCTGTATCCCTCCTGCCTGCTCTCCGAGGCACTCTCCTGGCAAAGCAGGTTCACACACACACGTGCGCCTTGTCCCTCTATCTAATCATTTCATTCCCAGATGACGACAGCTGGCCCGTGAAAAACGAGGGATAGAACTGCTTGGGTCCACTTAGATGTGAATTTTTTTTTTTTTAAATAAATACAGTACTGTATCAATAGCATTTTTTCTCTAGCTTCCTTTATTGTAAGAATACGGTATATAATGTGTACACAAAATGTGTGTTAATGAACTATGTATGTTATTAGTAAGGGACCCAAGCAATAGTAAGCTATGAATAGTTAAGTTTGAGGGGATAAGAAGTTACATGCAGATTTTCAACCACATGGAGGGTTGAAAATCCCACGCATTGTTCTAGGGTTAACTGTAAAAGAAAAGTACCCCCATTGTGTACTAACAGGATGATTTTTTTTTCCCTCTTTTTCATCACAGCAGAATCTAAGAAGAAGAAAAAGGAAGGCAAGAAACAGGAGAAGATGCTGGACTAATGGGTGCCGCCTTCTGTGGAACACGAAAAGGATGTCAGCAAACAGGATCAGTTAACTATTGCATTTATACCTATTTAGGCTTTTTATTCAACAGTTATCTATAGCTTAAGTACACGATAGGCAAAAACAAAAAAACAAAAATTTTGTAGTAGTGTTTTTTTTTAAATGTATACCATAGGACCACTAGGGGCTTATAATAAAGGACTGTAATCCTATTTAGAAAGTTGACTTATAGTATATGATACATGGTAGAGAACTGAGGTAAGTTTTTTTGGAGTTATGTGGTATTTTACATTTAAATTTTTTTTTTTTTACTTTTTTTCTTTTGCCAGCAATTAAGTGTTATGACCATGTAAACTACTTTTCTTGTTAATTTTTTCACCTAGACTTTTTTTTCCCAATGGAGAAAAACATACATACTAAACAAAACAGCAATAAACTATAATCATCCTATCTGAGGAAAATATCTTGTTTTCTGCCAATGGATTAAAAAAAACAAAAAAACAAAAAACTTTGGTTAGCAAAATGGGGGGAGGGGGCACAGGAAGCCCTAATTCAATGTTGCTTTTTTTTTTCCTTTTCTTTCTTTCTTTTTTTTTTTTTTTTTTAAAGAAAAGCATTAAAAGAAATTCACTTTGGCAGGAACATTTTCTTGATGAAATTATTTTTCCTTCTGAGGAAAAAAAAAGACTAGGAAAATAAATCAAGGTGATGCTGAAAAAAGGTGCTTTTGTGTGCAGTGATTTGCTATTGCAACCCTCTTCCATGGTCTCCTACACTCCCACATTAACCTGCTATCAGACAAACTAAATCACTCGGGCACAAATGTTATAGAGGGTTTAGGTATACACAGCATAGATGTAAATGTACATCTCTGTATTTTTTTTTTAAAGATTTTATTTATTTATTTAACAGAGAGAGAGCAAGAGAGATCACAAGTAGGCAGAGAGGCAGGCAGAGAGAGGGGGCGAAGCAGGCTCCCCACTGAGCAGAGAGCCCCTTGTGAGGCTCGATCACAGGACCCTGAGATCATGACCTGAGCCAAAGGCAGAGGCTTAGCCCACTGAGCCACCCAGGCGCCCCATACATCTCTGTATTTTTAACTATCAATATTTAGTGTTAAAGAATTGAACAAAAGTCCCAAAGTAACCTAGAGTTTAATAGACTAGGAAAACACTCTTCCTGATTTGGATTATGCAAGCTCAGACTTATCCAATATAAGAACAAAGTAACACATGCAAAATAGTAGTTTGTACTTGGCTTCTGTACGCTAACAATTCCAACTCTATTATCTACCACATGTACCAAGATATCTACCAAGGACTATCTGTACAACTCCCTTATCAGCTGGGTTCCAAGTACAATCTCTAAATAAACAAGTCAATGCTTCTATTAGAGAAATAACACCTCAGAAATCAGCTGAGATTAGCTAGTATTACGCTTGAAAAAGCCACTGCTAATTTTAAAGTGGTAAGACTCGATAAACAAAACACCTATCTACCAAG
The DNA here is from genome assembly GCF_030435805.1 of Mustela lutreola. Lineage (NCBI taxonomy): Eukaryota > Metazoa > Chordata > Mammalia > Carnivora > Mustelidae > Mustela > Mustela lutreola. The sequence goes on along the minus strand of NC_081293.1, from coordinate 186,445,286 downwards.
ATAACTCCAAGTCCACTTTCAGAAATAATGGTTTCAGCATATCCTGGGCTAGCCATAAAATCATTACAAATTGGTCTAATGATACAGCCAAAGAGCCTTCAAAGCTAAACTGCTCTGCAGTTGAGTCAAAGACTCCACTTGAGCTAGAAATGTTCAAGGGGGTCCTTGCTCCCCACTGAGTCAAAACCAACTGCCAGTGAGGAGTAGAAAAACCTAAAACACTTTAAGGACTCATGCTTGATAACAGCAGAGCACCTGGTAAAGAGCGAATGACAGAGACATGAACCATGAATGCAGTCCTTTTACCAGAGGACCTTAATAGGAATAAAGCACTCATGGGGATGGATGGAGGAGAAGAAAGTTTTGAGTAGGGTTCTTTCTAGCAAGTCCCATAAGGCTAGAGATGGTGGAAGAGTCTGCGGCAAATTTTGTTAGCCTCTCAGCTAATACTGCTCCTCCATCATTCTTTAGCCAGAATAGCAGCTCAGGAATCGGTAATGAGCTAAGGTAAACTAGAACAAAATCTCCCCAAAGAAAAGCAGCTCTGTAAGTAATCGTGGCATCCCCTCCACTCACAGGGCATGGAGGATGATTCCTAACCATAAGATAACCCTCTGAGTCTCTGTTAAAGCAAGGGCAAGGGTTGGAATGTTCATTGCTGTTGCATAAGCTATGAAATGAAACTTACCCTAAGTCTTGAGAATTATTCTACCCCAACTCCAGCTTAAAATATCTTGCTGAAGTACTGAAAACATACAAAAGGACAAGCTCAAAAAAAAAAAAAAAAAAAAATTCTCACAAATAGAAAACAGACCATCATTAGTCATTTCAGAGAGTGTACTAGCAAACTCTTCTTCCCAAATGTTCTGAATTTTATGGACTTTACCTTAAAGTTTATTTAGCCTTAAGGTAGGAAAGGGAAATATAAAGAATCAGCTATGATAGAAAAAGAGGCTTGGAAAGTTGGCAGAGTAGGAGGACCCTGAGTGCATCTCATCCTACATTTACAACTAGTTATCACCATATCCAAGAACATGAATTGGAGAGCGAACCAAGGACTGACAGAACAAACCCCACAGAAGCTGCCGCATTAGAGAGGTTAGAAATCGGAGAGGTTAGTAAGGGCCAAAATGGTAGTTGGGAATTGACCAAAGGAGAGAGGAAGCTGTAGGGCTCCATGGACACAGAGAGGGGAAAACCCAAAGAAGCCTGCACGGGGAAAATGAATCCCTGTAATATATGGCCTTGAAACCAAGAAGGGCTGAATTCTGTGAGTCTGTATAACCAGTGGGACTTAGGGCCTGGAGCTTTAAAAGTCAGCTGACTGAGCAGTGAGTGAGCCAGGATAGCCAGTGGTAGCTGGGTCTCTACCCCTAAAGAGACAATAGCCCAGGGAAAGTCAACATAGAAGCCACAGTTTGCACAACATCAGGGAGATCTGTTTATGGTAATTTCAGAGAGAGTTGGGGGAACTTCTCTGGGAACAAAGGAGCCAGCAGCATATACAGAGCCACCTGAGTGAGGTGGCACTGCACAGACACTTACCACTTACCCTGCTAGCAGTATGCTCTGCCCATGAGTTCTGAGGACTCACCCACTCCAGACACCAGTCTGGGCCCTGGGCTCAGTACAATGCAGTGCAGGCCCCACCCAACTGCAATGCACACAGACACTGCCTGTCCCGGCCACCAACACCATGACCATGCACCATGCTCCCAGCAGCTCAATGCTGCCCTGCCCCTGAGTCCTTCTGTGGTCATGCCTCCTGAGACCCTGCATGCTTGGTTCTCACTAACATCACAGAGAGCAAGCACTGGCCACAATAGGCAGAAAATCCATGCAGACAGCTGGGCTGAAAGGTAAAGGGACTCAGACACAAGAGCAGGACACTAGCAACACACATAGGAGAATCCCCTGAAGTGCTGGGTTCTGGTGAACAGGAGACAGTGCACTGCAGGGCCCTACAGGACCTCTTCTTCCTAAAGCCACTACTCGCAAGAGCAGAACACATAGCTGACTGACCTTAACACGCAGGAAAGGCAGACACAGAGAGGTAGACAAAATGAGACAAGAGAGATATGTCCCAAATGAAAGAAACAGGACAAAGAATAGGACAAAAGGATAGGAATATAGGAAAGAATAGGACAAAATCAGAGCAAAAGGTCTATGTGAACAGAAACAATATGCCTGAGACAGAATTTGAAGTAATAAGATATTCACTGTGCTTGGGAAACCATGAAGGACATCACTAAGGCCCCTGACAGATGAAAAAATAACACATCAGAGATCAAGAACATAATACATGAAATTAAAATGCTATAGATGGAATAAGTAGTAGACTACAAGAAGCAAAGGAAGATATCAGTGACCTGAGGATAGAGGAATGGAAAGCTATCGAGCTAAACAGGTGACAAACAAATCCTGCATAATGGGAATAGACTTAGAGAACTCAGCAGATAACATTCAAGTTAGAGGGATGCCGGAAGACTAAGAAACAGGGAGAGAAAATGTATTTGAAGAAATAATAGCTGAAAACTTTCCAAATCTGGGATTGAAAGCAGAGATCCTGATTCAGGAGGCAAAGAGGTTGCCCAATAGATTGAACCCAAGGCAATCCACACCTAGACACATAGTAATTAAAATGGCAAAAAATAAAAAAATAACAGAGAATGAATTTTAACGTTTCCAAGAGAAAAGGTGGCAGATACAAAGGAAATCCCATAAGGCTATTTGTTGATTTTTCAGCCGAAACTTCACAAGCCAGAGGAAAGTGACATGATGCATTCAATGCTGAAAAGGAAAAATATGCAGCCAAGAATACTTTCTCCAGCAAGGCTATTATTTAGAATAAAAAAAGGAGAAAGCATTCGCAGGCAAAAGTTAAAATTCATGACCATTAAACCACCCTTCTAAGAAATGTTAAGGGGTACTCTGAGTAAGAAAAAACAAAAACAAAAACACAACTGAGTGAAAGAAAAATAGAAGCATGAAAGCAAAAAAAAAAAATTTTTTTTAACATATATCTGTAAAAATCAGTCAAGAGAAGCACAAAATAAAAGGATGTAAACTATGATGCAAAATATCTGAAATGGGGAGGGGTGAGGAATAAAGAATAAGTTCAAAATTAAGTGACCATCAGCTTAATAGAGACTGCTACATGCAAACGATATATATAAGCCAATGGTAACCACAAATCAAAAAACAGTGATATGAAAAAAATAAAGACTAAGGAATCCAAGTATATCCCAGAAGACCATGAAAGAGAGAAAGAGAAGGATCAGAGAAAAACCATGAGAACAAGAAGTAACAAAATGGTAATAAATATATATCAATAATTATTTTGAATATAAACTGACTAAATGCTCCAGTCAAAAGACATGGGGTGATGGAATGGATAAAAAAAGCAAGTCTCATCTATACACTGCCTACAAGAGACTTATTTCAGAGCTAAAGGCATCTGCAGATTGAAAGTGAGGGGCTGGGGAAATATTTATCATGAAAATGGATGTCAAAAGCCAGAATAGCAATACTTGTATGAGACAAAATAGACTTTAAAACAAAGCCCAGAAAAAGAGACAAAAAAGGACACTATATGATAATAAAAGGGACAATCCAACAAGAATACATAACAACTGTAAATATTTATGCACCTATAAATACATAAAGCAGCCAATAACAAACATACAGGAGCTAATCAATAGTAACACAATAACAGTAGGGAACTTTTAACACCCCGATTACACTGATGGACAGATCATCCAAACAGAACATCAATAAGGAAGCGATGACTCTGAACAACACATGGGACCAGAAGGATTTAACAAATATATTCGGAACATTTCATCCCGAAACAGCAGAATACATCTTTCCAAGTACACATGGAACATTCATTCTCCAGAATAGATTATGTATCGGGCCACAAAACAAGTCTCTACAAATTTTGGAAGACTTTTCTGCATCTTTTACCATGCATCTTTTCTTTTCTTTTCTTTTCTTTTTTTTACGATTTTTATTTATTTGTCATAGAGAGAGAAGCGAGAGCAAGCACAGGCAGACAGAGTGGCAGGCAGAGGCAGAGGGAGAAGCAGGCTCCCTGCCAAGCAAGGAGCCCTATGCGGGACTCGATCCCAGGACGCTGGGATCATGACCTGAGCCGAAGGCAGCCGCCCAATCAACCGAGCCACCCAGGCGTCCCCCATGCATCTTTTCTGACCACAATACTGTGAAACTAGAAGTCAACTACAAGAAAAAATCTGGAAAGAGCACAAACACATAAAGGTCAAATAACAGGCTACTAAATAATGAATGGGTCAACCAGAAAAATAAAAAAGTACATTGAAGCAAGCAAGAATGAAAACACAATGACTCAAAACCTTTGGGATGCAGAATTCATTCTAAGAGGGAAGTTTATAGCAATATAGGCCTACCTCAAGAAGCAAGAAAAATCTCAATCTAACCTTATCCATCAATGAGCTGGAGAAAGAATAAATGAAGCCTAGAGACAGCAGAAGGAAGGAAATAATAAAGATTAGAGCAGAAATAAGTGATAAAGAAACTAAAAAAACAAACAATAGAACAGATCAATGAAACCAGAAGCTGGTTTCTGAAATGATCAACAAAATTGAGAAGCCTCTGGACATACTCATCATAAAAGAAGGAGGGAGTGAGAAAGGGCTCAAATAAAAATCCTAAATGAAAGAGGATGAATAACAACTAACACCACAGAAATACAAGCAACTGTAAAAGAATACTGTGAAAAACTCTACACCAACAAATTAGACAACCCAGAAGAAATGGATACATTCCTAGAAACATATCACCTACCAAAATTGAATTAGGAGGAAATAGAAAATTTGGACTTATTACTAGCAAGATGATTGAATCAATATTCAAAAAATTCTCCCAAAAAACAAAATTCCAGGACCTGATGGCTTCATAGGCAAATTCTACCTAAAACTTTAAAGAGAAATAATACCTATTCTATTCAAACTGTTCCAAATAAAAGAAGCAGGAAAACTTCCAAATTCATCCTATGAGGTGATTATTACCCTGATACAAAACCAGATAAAGGGGCGCCTGGGTAGCTCAGTGGGTTAAAGCTCTGCTTTCGGCTCAGGTCATGATCCCAGGGTCCTGGGATCCAACCCCACGTTGGGCTCTCTGCTCAGCAGGAAGCCTGCTTTCCTCCCTCTCTCTCTGCCTGCCTCTCAGCCTACTTGTGATCTCTGTCTGTCAAATAAATTTTTAAAAAATTTAAAAAAAAAACAACAGATAAAGACACCACAAAAAAAAAAAAAAAAAAAAAAAACCTGCTGGGCAATATCTCTGATGAACATAGATATAAAAATCTTCAATAAAATACTAGCAAACCAAATCCGACAATACATTAAAAAATCGTTTGCCATAATGAAATGGGATTTAGTCCCAGGATGCAAGAGTGGTTCAATATTTGCAAATCAACCAATCTGATGCATCACATCAACAAGAGAAAGGATAAGAACCATATGATCATTTCAATAGATTCAGATAAAGCAGCTGACAAAGTACAAAATCCATTCATGATAAAAGCCCTCAACAAAGTAGGTTTAGAAGGAAAATATCTCAACATAAAAAAGGCCATAGATGAAAAATCCATAATTAACATCATCCTCAATGGGAAAAAAAAACCTGAGAGCTTTTCTCCTAAGGTCAGGAACAAGGGGCACCTGGGTGGCTCAGTGGGTTAAGCCTCTTCCTTCAGCTCAGGTCATGATTTCAGGGTCCTGGGATTGAGCCCTGCATCGGGCTCTTTGCTCCGGGAGGAGCCTGCTTCCCCCTCTCTCTCTGCTTGCCTCTCTGCTACTTGTGATCTCTCTGTCATAAAAAATTTAAAAAATAAATCTTAAAAAAAAAAAAAAAAAGAACAAGCCTGGGTGGCTAAGCGTCTGCCTTTTGCTGAGGTCATGATCTTAGAGTCCTGGGATCAACCCCATGTCAGGCTCCCTGCTAAGTGAGGCATCTGTTTCTCCCTCTCCCTCTACCCCTCCCCCTGCTTGTGCTCTTTAATGAATAAAATCTTTAAAAAATAAAGAAAAAATGGTACACACACGCACACACACACGTACATGGAACATTATTCAGCCATAAAGAAGAATGAATCTTGCCATTTACAATGATGTACATGGAACTAGAGAGAATAATGCTAAGCAAAACAAGTCAGAAAAAGACAAATACCATATGATTTTACTTACATGTGGAATATAAGACACAAAACAAACAAGCAAAAGAAAAAGAGAAGAGACAAACCAAGAAACAGACTCTTGGCTGTAGAGAACAGTCTGATGGTTACGGGGTGGGGGGTGCTGAAAAAGGTGCGGGGGACTAAGGAGTGCTCTTGTGATGAGCACCAGTAATGTATCAAAGTGTTGAATCACTACATTGTACACCTGAAACTAACATAACACTGTATGTTAACTATACTTTAAAATAAAATGAAACTAAAAAACAAACAAACAAACAAAAACACCCAACAACAGTTGTAAGTCCTTAAATAGACTTATAGTGAAGACAAGCTTTCCTTCTAGTGATTAGGAGGGCACAAAGGAGCCTATCCAAAATCCTAGCAAAAACATTCCTTTAGTCACCAGAAAAGGTCCTTGTTCAGCTGGGTGATTACATCCTTTGCACATGTACCCTGGTAGACTTTCTGATTTATCTTGAATATGTGAATGCTGCTACATTACATACAGACAAAGAAGATCTGGGATAAAGATATTTTGACTTTATATATGCCTGGAGTGATATCCTAACTTCCTGTCAACCCGTAGGAGGAGAAAGCCAAACCCAATTATGTTCTAAATAGCTCTTAGGACCTACTAAATTGTATTGGTGGGGATGCATGGGTATTAAAAAAAATTTAATTTCATTTGTGGTTTCTTATTTGAGGAAAGAAAAGCTCCACTGCCATGGAGAAGAGATACTTCTTGAAGAGTAAGAGATACATACCTTTTTTTCATAATAAGCAACTTAACTCTATGTTCCTGAAAGTCTTAAATTAATTGTTTTATAACTTCTTTAAATGAAAACCAGAGGTAAATATGCTTTAGGAAGCACTGAATATACTACCTTTCACAAATTCAATTACTTAAAAATAGTTCCCAAACATAACATTTAGAACTTTATCAACCTTCAGTCATGAGATTTTCTAATGGAGTAAAGCAGAGGGCTTTTTCTCCATTCATCTTCTTTAAAAAAAAAATAAATAAATATCTTTGGATGTGGAAAATTCTCTCCATGTCTTTCCCTGTATTACCATGTTTTTCTCCTGTGTTTCCCTGTTAAATCTTGGCTGCAAAGTCGGGCAGACAGAATGAAAGAGGACAAACTTTAGTCACAGACAGTAATTGCTCCAGGTCTGTCAAATAAATGCATTTTCGATCTACTTTTCAAAGAAGATACAGAGTCTTGGAATACATTTACATCAAGAGAAAGTGGCAACCAGCAATTCATGCCTACCTCAAACTAACGTAGACTCTAATTCCCCCAGAAATAAGATATGGGACATCTTAATCAGAGAAAAATGTATCACAGTCTGAGAAGTCCACCCCATGTCCCATGGTCTCTCTTCCTCTCGATCATTCAGTCTTCAAGCGAGGCACCAAAAATGATGTAAACTCCTCAATTCTGTTAGGGTCACAAGTAAAACAATGTAATTCAAGGATGTTTCAACACAAAGAAATCCAGACCTACATGTGTTTATTTTTTTAAATTGAAAAGAACAGTAAAATCCAATTAGCTCTCAAAATCTGATCTCTGTAAAGGGTTTTATTTTTTTAGGGGACAAATACCTCAACAGGAAGTACATTGTCCAATGACTTCCTACGTATGTAACCACTGTAACTGTTATATTAAGTTAACCATGGGGTTGGTGAAGGAGATTATATGTCTCAATTATCACCACGTATTTTGGGTTTTTTTGGAAAATGTGCATGGAAGCCATACATTTTACATTAAAGAAGGAAAACATGCTGACATCATATCCCTAAATTCTTGTGAATAGAGGAATCACGTTAGAGATCATGTAGGTATAGTGATTATATCCATATACTCGACTTGACCTTAGTGGAGATACAAAGGTTACATAAAATAATAATCTCAGAGAATATTCTGTTTTTTGACTGTCAGATCTATCAAACACAGGCCAAAGTCATCGTCTTCGAGTGTCTCAGTTTATGAGACTTTTTGAGAATTACATGAATAGAATTATATGACCCACAGATTGAGATGCCTGCAATGAGTGGTATGAATTCTTAGACCACTAAATCCAAAAGTTGTATGCTTTTAAGGTAGTCATGCTAACAATTGAAATTCTTACCAATTTATTTACAGATTTGACCAACTACAGTCTGGTCTGGTTCCAAGGATGAAAGGTGAGAGAGAAGGGGCCTGTTCTGAGAAGTGGCCCAGAGGAGAGTGGGCAAGATATGCATAATTGCTCTCTGAGTTCCTTACCTCTATATTAAGCTAAAGGATACCTGGGCATCTAAGGTAGTTTTCTTTGGGGAACATTTGGTTTACATGTGGGTTATTTAAGCTAGGAAACCTAACCAGGGCTGGGGAAATTAAATTCAGGTGTTCTGGTGAATGCATTTTTCTCAAGACACATAACAATATCCAAAATAAGATTCCATTCTCCTATGAAGTGCATTTCTAAAATGTGTTTGAAGAAATACTATTCAGTGTTACTTATATAGATCAATATAGATTAATTTCCTGAAAATCTCTTTGGGTATATTGCCCCTTCCAAATTCTGATTATACATTTTACCCCATAGAGTAGAACCAGCTTAAATTTACTAACTAATGTGTGAATTCCTTCATTAAGCATGTTCTTTTTTTTTTTTTTTTTTTTTTATTATTTATTTGACAGAGAGAAATCACAAGTAGATGGAGAGGCAGGCAGAGAGAGAGAAAGAGGGAAGCAGGCTCCCTGCTGAGCAGAGAGCCCGATGCGGGACTCAATCCCAGGACCCTGAGATCATGACCTGAGCCGAAGGCAGCGGCTTAACCCACTGAGCCACCCAGACGCCCCATTAAGCATGTTCTTTAAGTGCTCAGCTCTGAAATAGGTGCTAGGGATGCAGGAAATCACAAAACGCTATTCTCAAGGCACTTACACTCCCCCTGAGGATCCGGACCATGAATACCGTGGTATTCTGGCAGAAAAGAACTCTCCAAAGCACAAAGTTGGAACCCACCAGCCTTCTTAAAGCTTATGACTGGAACTGGCCAGGCATCATTCCTACCACATTCTAATGATGAAAATGAGTCAGGGCCAGCTCAGATTCTAGGGGCAGGATCTACACACGGAGTGAATCCCAGGAAACAGGGTTCACTGGGGGTCTGATTGGGCACAAAATATACACAAATGTAAAACATACAGTAGATGGTATTACGTTCCATAGAAGAAAATGAAACCATGAAGGGCAATACACGGTGTTGGGTAAACACTGCCATCCGAAATACAGGGAGTGAAAAGAGAAGGGGACATTCGAGCCAGCAAAAACCCGAGACAGGTGAGAGAGCAGGTCATGGGGTTGCCTGCAGGAAAACATTCCAGGCAGAGAGAGCTCTGTAAGGCACAAGGTGCAAAGCTCCAGATGGAAGTTTCCAACACATTCCATGAATAACAGGGAGCCTGTGGATGCAGGAAACCATGGGTAAAGGAGGAAGAGCTCACGAGAGTACAGGAATGAGGGCAGCTCTAGTGAGGTGTGGGGACCAGAGGAAGTTTTATTTCTCCTCTGAGAGTACCTCTTCCTCAACCAAGAAGACAAAGTAAGAAGGCTGGCAGGGGCTTGGGAGGTTCAGGTTTCTTTAGATTCCTCAAATCCTTACTAACACAACTGCTGAACAACTCCTATACCATTATTGTCCTCAAGGTTCATACCACCTGTGGCAACGTTCTCCCTCGACGTGATTTCATTTAGTGAGCTGAAGGACCCATCTTTTGGTTTGGTTTTCATCAATCCCAGTCCCATAACAACTAGTAAGAGATGCTTGGTGGCAGGACTCTGGATTTCAGTCCATGCTTCAAAATGAAAATGTTAACATTTGAGCTCGTTTGCTTGGTTTAATTTAGCGGGGTCGACGGCAAAAGCCGCCTGTTACTAAAAGCCTCCATTACAGAACCCCAGCATCTCAGCAATAAGTTCATGGACCAGCTCTTCACTCTATATCGTGGACCTTTCATTTCCCAGCTTAGGATGCTGATGTCAAGCCCATTGCTTTTTAAATGAACTTCAGCTTCATAATTAATTCTACACACTTGCATCTCGGAAGGTCTATGCCCTATTCTATACCTAACAGCCTCCCCTATGCTCTTGTTCTCGATTTCTGCATCGTGCAGCATTCTTTTGTTGCAACTAATAGAAACTGCTATTCTTAAACTGAATGCAGTATAATGTGTGTGTGTGCAAAGACATTTTTTGAAAGGATATTCAGTGGCTCATAGAATTGAGTAGAAGAGGCTAGGGAAGGGTAGAGGATCAGAAGAGCATTAAAAACAAACAAACAAACAAACAAACAAAAAAGACAAATATTCTGAACATGTGAGCAGCCCAAGAGTTCCTCACATGATTCAGTTCCAGTGATTTTTGGTCCCTCTATGTTCCCTCATTCATGGGACATTCCTCCTGGGACAGGACTCTGCTTGGCCCAACCTGGGCCACATGGGACTCCCATTGTGTTGGAGTTTCCAGATGGGCAGTCTATCAGAATCACACAAAAATGAAATGGAGCAAGTCTTCTAAGACAGGCATGTTTGCCCAAAAGAAAAAGCAAATACTAAAAATGAAGCATTAAAAGAATTGTTTTAATCAATTATTTTCATAATGCTTAATATTAAACTATTAAAAACAAGGACTGCCAGGAAATCAGCACTGATGTGGGCTGGAACCAAGTTGTACAGAAATTTGAATGCAAGGAAAAGGAGCTTGTTGGTTAACAAAGAGTTACTCGTATTTTTAGTAGGAGACTAGCGTGAGTAACAATGCTTACACTTGAAAGATTTTAGTCTGTCACCTGGAAGTGGTTTATAAGATAAATTTGAATAGCAAAGCACTTAAGATGGAGAGACAATTTAGGCAGTTATTGGAATTTTCCAACTGAGAAATAATGAAGGTCATTTGGATCTGTCATACATTTGCCTCTGGCCACCCAGTCATTTTCTCTTTTTTTTTTTTTTTTCTCTTCTATCACTGTTGCCTTGTTATTTTCTTTGTGATCCAAGGAGATCTAATTTAATAACGCATTTTTCTTCGTGTTTTGGGAGCCTAATGTCAGATAGCTATCTCTTATTGAGTATGGCAGATTTAGAAAGCTGACCAGTTGTCACAAACTTCCTGGTTCTATGACTTCATAGCCCTCCCTTCCTATTAGCATGAATGAGGTCACCTTGACCAGCAGACTTAGTCCCAATATGAACCTTGTGAATTGTCCTCTAATTGACCAGTAAGATATTCCCCGGCAAGCCACTCACATTGTGTCCCATGTATAAGATACAGAATCATGCCTTACACCTCTTTATTACCTCTTTCCACCATGTCCTTAATTGACTCCCTTGAAGTTCGCCCAGTATTCTGGCCTTTCTAAGAGGAGGCTCTGTTTTTCTAACTCTACCCTCCCCTTCTAGCCACACCATCATCATCCAGATGTAGTCCTGCTCTGAATCTCTAACCACATCTGGACAGACTTGTCTGATGTGAATCAGGGTATGACTCTGCATTTTGCCTGATCTTAGAGTACTTGCTAGCATATTCCCTGGGCTTCGTGACAGCTCATGTTTTCCTTTATTTTCCTGGACTTCCCTGATGCTAGCCTCTGGCCAGCCTGGGGCCTACACCTATATTCTCGGGTCGCTGAGTGCGAGGTTCTTTCCACTGGGCCAGCCCTCCTATCATCTCCTCGCCCATCACCTTCCTTTCCTTTCCTTCCTTTCAGCAGATCCCATCCCTGTGTGGAGATCTCTGCTTCCAGATTTAAGTCCTTCTGAATCATCCCTACCTGCCTGAAGTTATCCACTCGATCTCTGGGTGTGTGCTAAGATAGGGGAAGTCATTTAAATGGAAGAGAATGCACACCCCGGAGAGTGCAGAAAACAACAGAGAGGGTGCTGTAACACCTTATCTTATCCACTCAGGCAGCGAGAGGAGTCATGATAACAATCAATCACAGGAGAGTCCCAGAGAAGAGGCTCACAGATGGGGCCCTTCGCCTAGAGACTGGTAGAGAATACTGTGATAGAGCACTGAGAACACTAAAACCAAGATGCTTGTTCTCAAGTTGGGGTTCTTAACATGTTTTTTATCCCACGAACTCCTCTGGCAGGCTAGGCAAGCCTATGGGTCCCCTCACAGAGCAGTGTTTTTATGCTTAAAATAAACTGCATTGGACTAGAAATGATTCCAAATGTATTGTAATACAGTGCAACTGTATTTTTAAAAGTTTAATTTAGAAATAATTTGCCTCACTACCCATTAAATAATAGGTTCTAGAGTTCAGTCTAATCACTATAGTGATCCATCCAATGGATGCTTCTAGATATCTGCAAAGCTAGAACAATGAGACAATCTGTGCTTTTCTGTTCATGACACAGTCACAAATACTGTTAATACTGTTGTGGCTTGTTGCCCATAGTTGTCATGGAAGAAAATGTCAAATTTCTGTTCAGAGACATGTGAAAATAACCATGATTTTTTTCCCCCTGTTTCAGTCATAGATCCCCAAATTTACTTCAGGTACCCATTAGTTAAGAACCCTATTCCAATGGAAGTCACAACCCTAGGCAAGCCCAGAGTGTTGCCGGAAATCTGTTGTCAATTCTTTCCCAAGCACGCCCTTTCACTAATTTCTCAGGCTAGGATCGGCCTTTCTTCTCCAATACCAGGTTGTCCCTCCTTCCAAGCTGTGAACACACCACTGGATCCTCTCCCTGGTGCCTGGGCCCCCACTGCTTCCTCTGGGTGTGATGCTAGACCTCCTTGCAACAGTGGAACAATGGCCTTCTCTCCACTTCTTTTAGCTGTTACTCTCTCACTCATACACTGGTTCATTCATTAATTCAACCAATAGGTTTTAAGTGTACAAAACAGGCATGTTACATCTCTGGCCAGACTGGATTCAGAATCTATTCCTCACCTAACACTCTCATACTTTACCATCTCATTGCTTAATATTCACTTCTGACAATGTTTCTCAGGCTCAATCTTTCTTAAGAGATAGAAAGTTAGTTACCATCATGTATAGTTCACATTTGCAGATATGGCAATCTCTGCTGGGCAAATAATATTAATAATAATTTTCCTTTCCAATAGATCAAATCCGATAATGGATTTGAAACCACTGAACTTGAGGACTGTGGAATAAGATGGTGGAGGAGTAGGAGACTGAGATATCATCAGGTCCCAGGAGTTCAGCTAAATAGTTATCAAACCATTCTGAACACCTACAAACTGAACAGGACACAGAAGAGAAGAGCAGCAATTCTAGGAACAGAAAATTGACCACTTTCTGGAAGGTAGGACATGTGGAGAAGTGACTGGAAGAAAGACTGTGGGGAGAGGAGCCAGATCCCAGCAAGTGGTAGAGCGGTGGAGCAGAAAATCAGAAATTTTAGAAGTCTGCTCCACTGAGAGACATCACTCCAGAGGCTAAGCAGGGGGTGGAGCCCTCGTAGGGACAGTGTGGTCTCAGGACCTGAGGGAGCACAGAAAGACCAGGGGTGCCTGAGTGTGGCAGAACTCTCAGGTATCAGGGTGGGAAGTTGGCTGCAAAGACGGAGACAAGGAGGGGGACTCTCAGCTCGGTGTTACCTTAAAGCATGATCCAAGTCACATTCCGGCCACTGCTCTTTGAGCAGGGACCCCACAAGCTGCAGATCCGAGGAGACCCCTCCTTCCTCCTTTGGGAGGAGCAGCACAGGAGTGCGCTGCAGGAATCTGCTGAGTTTGGAGACTCCAAACGGGGTCGTGACCCAGAGAGAGAAATACTCGATCACAGGCCAGGAGAGCTCAGAGCGCAGCCAGAGACCAGGGAGACAGGACGGATTGACTGCTTTTTCTCTGAAGGTGTTCTGAGGAGGGGGCCCCCAAGCTCTTGGCTCCTACAGGGCCAGAGATTGGGAGGCTGCCATTGGAACAAAAGCTCCCGAGAACAAATCTGAGCAGATTACTTAGCCTGGCCCCTGGCAAGGGTGGTGCAATTCTGGCTCAGGCAAAAACCTTTGAGAATCACTGCAACAGGCTCCTCCCCGAGAAGATCAGTAAGAACATCCAGCCAAGACCAAGTCCACCAAACAATGAGAACTGTGGAACCCCAGAGCTAAAGGAAAGCAACACAGAATTCATGGCTTTTCCCCCCATGATCCTTTAGTCTTTCAAAGTTAAATTTTTTAAATTTTATTTTATTCTTATTCTATTTTTAAAAATTTTTCCTCTTTCCTATTTTAACTTTTTTTAAAACTATTTTATCTTATCAATGCCTTTTTAAAATCTTTTAAAATTTTCACTGTTATAGTCATATTTTATCCCTTCACTGTATTTAACCTTATTTCTTGTATATGTTTAGAGTTTTTTTTTTTTTTTTAATTTTGGGATACAACTTCTTCTAATCGATCAAAATATACCCTAAATCTAGCACACATCTTTGTTCTAGTCTCCAGCCTGATCACATTTTTTCCTTTCTTTTTCAAACAACTTCTTATCAATCCCTTTTTCAGAATCTTTTTAAATTTTCAACTTTACAGTCATATTCCATCCTTTCATCATGTATACCCTTATTTTTGTGTCTATATAACTTTTTCTTTCTTTAAAATTTTGGGAGGTAGTTTCTTCTAACAAGCCAAAATACACCCAAAATCAAGTGTGTGGCTCTGTTCTCTTCACCAGTCTATTTAATATATATGTATGTATGTATATACATTCCCCCCACCACCTTTCTTCTCCCCCTGGTTTCTGGTCTCTTCTGATTTGGTTAGTGTATATTTTTCTGGGGTTGTTGCTATCCTTTTAGTATTTTGTTCTCTCAAGCATCTCTTCTTATCTGGATAAAATGACAAGGCAGAAAAACCCACCACAAAGAAAAAGAACAAGAGGCAGTATTGATGACTAGGCATCTAATCAATATGGACATTAGTAATATGTCAGAACTAGAGTTCAGAATGACAATTATCAAGGTGCTAGCTAGGCTCATAAAAAGCATGGAAGACATTAGAGAATCCCTTTTTGGAGAAATAAAAGAACTAAAATCTAACCAAGTTGAAATTTTAAAAAGCTATTAATGAGGTGTGATAAAAAATGGGAGGCTCTTGCTGCTAGGAAAAAAATGAGGCAGAAGAGAGAATTCATTATATAGAAGACGAAATAGAGACTAAAGAAGTTGAGCAAAGGACACAACCAACTACTGGAACACAACTGGAGAATTCAAGAGATAAGTGATACTTTAAGACAAAAAATTAGAATAACTGGGATCTCAGAACAAGAAAAAAGAGATAGAGGGGCAGAGAGTATATTGGAGCAAATTATAGCAGAGAATTTCTCTAATTGGAGGAGGGAACAAGTATCAAAATCCAGGAGGCACAGAGAATCCCCCTCAAAATCAATAAAAATGGGTCCACACCCAGTCATCTAATAATAGAACTTACAAGTCTCAGTGACAAAGAGAAAATCCCAAAAGCAGCTAAGGACAAGAGGTCTGTAACATACAATGGTAAAAATATTAGATTGGCAGCAGACCTATCCACAGAGACCTGGCAGGCCAGAAAGGACTGGCATGATATATTCAGAGCACTAAACAAGAAAAATATGCAGCCAAGAATACCATATCTAGCTAGGTTGTCACTGAAAATAGAAGGATAGATAAAAAGTGTCCGGGACAAACAAAAATTTAAAGAATTTACAGACACCAAACCAGCCCTACAGGAAATATTGAAAGGGATCCTCTAAGCAAAGAGAAAGTAAAAGTAACAGACAGAAAGGAACAGAGACAATATACAGTAACAGTCACCTTACAGGCAATACAATGGTACTAAATTCTTACCTTTCAACAGTTACCCTGAATGTAAATGGGCTAAATGCCCCCAATCAAAAGACATAGGGAATCAGAATGGATTTAAAAACAAAAAACAAAAACAAGAGCCATCGATATGCTGTCTACAAGAAACTCATTTTAGACCCAAAGATACCCTCAGATTTAATCTGAGGGGGTGGAAAACAATTTACCATGTTAATGGACATCAAAAGAAAGCTGGGGTGGCAATCTTTAAAACAGATAAATTAGATTTTAAGCCAAAGACTATAATAAGGGATGAGAAAGGACACTATTAAAGGGTTTCTCCACAAGATCATCTAACAGTTTTAAATATCTATGCCCCTAACATGGGAGCATTAATAACAATTAATAACAAAAATTAAAGAAACACATCAACAATAATGCAACAATAGTTGGGGACTTTAACACCCCCTTACTGAAATGGACAGATCGTCTAAGCAAAAGATCAACAGGGAAATAAAGACTTTAATGATACCCTGGACCAGAAGGACATCACAGATATATTTAGAACATTCTATCCCAAAGCAATAGAATACACATTCTTCTCTAGTACATTTGGAACACCCTCCAGAATAGATCACATCCTGGGTCACAAATCACATTTCAACAGGTACCAAAAGATTGGGATGATTCCCTGCATATTTTCAGACTACAATGCTCCGAAACTAGAACTCAATCACAAGAGGAAAGTTGGAAAGAACCCAAATACATGGAGGCTAAAGAGCATCCTACTAAGGAATGAATGGGTCAACCAGGAAATTACAGAAGAATTGAAAAAATTCATGGAAACAAATGAAAATGAAAACACAACTGTTCAAAATCTTTGGAACACAACAAAAAGGTCCTGAGAGGAAAATATATAGTAGTACAAGCCTTTCTTAAGAAACAAGAAAGGTCTCAAATACACAACCTAACCCTACACCTAAAAGAGCTGGAGAAAGAACAGCAAAGAAAGCCTAAACCCAGTAGGAGAAGAGAAATCATAAAGATCAGAGCAGAAAGCAATGAAATAGAAACCAATAGAACAGTAGAACAAATCAACAAACCTAGGAGATGGTCCTTTGAAAGAATTAAAAAGATTGATAACTCCCTGGCCAGACTCATCAAAAAGAAAAGAGAAAAGGTGGTGCCTGTGTGGCTCAGTCAGTGAAGCATCTGCCTGTGGCTCAGATCATGATTCCAAAGTCCTGGGATCAAACCCCACATCAGGCTCCCTGCTCAGCAGAGAGCCTGCTACTGTCTCTCCCTCTGCCAGCCATCTTGTCTACTTGGGCTCTTTCTCTCTTTGTCAAATAAATAAATTATTTAAAAAATTAAAAGTAAAAAATAAAGAAAGGAAAAAAGACCCAAATTAAAATCATGAATGAAAGAGGAGAGATCACAACCAACACCAAAGAAATACAAACAATTATAAGAACATATTATGAGCAAATATACAGCAGCAAATTTGACAATATGGAAGAAATGGATGCATTCCTACAGACCTATAAACTACCAAAACTGAACCAGGAAGAAATAGAAAATTTGAACAGACCCATAACCAGTAAGGAGATTGAAGCAGTCATCAAAAATCTCACAACAAACAAGAGCCCAGGGCCAGATGGCTTCCCAGTGGAATTCTACCAAAAATTTAAAGAATTAATTCCTATTCTCCTGACACTGTCCCAAAAAAATAGAAATGGAAGGAAAACTTCCAAACTCATTTTATGAGGCCAGCATTACCTTGATCCCAAAACCAGACAAAGACTCCATCAAAAAGGAGAATAACAGACGAATATCCTTGATGAACACAGATGCAAAAATTCTCCCTCAAATACTAGCCAATAGGATCCAACAGTACATTAAAGGGATGATTCACCATGACCAAGTGGGATTGATTCCTGGGCTGCAAGGTTTGTTCAACATCTGCAAACCAACCAATGTGATATAATACATTAATAAGAGAAAGAACAAGAACCGTATGATACTCTCAATAGATGCTGAAAAAGCATTTGACAAAGTACAGCATCCTTTCTTGATTAAAACTCTTCACAGCATAGGGATAAAGGGTACTTACCTCAATATCATCAAAGCCATCTATGAAAAACTCACAGCAAATGTCATTCTCAATGGGGAAAAACTGAGAGCTTTTCCCCTAAGGTCGGGAACACAGCTATTCAACATAGTACTGTAAGACCTAGCCTCAGCAATCAGACCAACAAAAAGAAACAAGAGCCATCTGAATCAGCAAAGAAGTAGTCAAACTCTAACTCTCTGCAGATGATATGATACAATATGTGGAAAACCCAAAAGACTCCACCCCAAAACTGCTAGAACTCATACAGGAATTCAGTAAAGTGTCAGGATATAAAATCAATGCATAGAAATCAGTTGCATTTCTATACACCAACAACAAGACAGAAGAAAGAGAAGTTAAGGAGTCAATTCCATTTACAATTGCACCCAAAGTCATAAGATACCTAGGAATGAACCTAACCAAAGAGGCAAAGAATCTGTACTCAGAAAACTATAAAGTACTCATGAAATTGAGGAAGACACAAAGAAATGGACAAATGTTCCATGCTCATGGATTAGAAGAACAAATATTTTGAAAATGTCTAGGCTACCTAGAGCAGTCTATACCTTTAGTGCAATCCCTATCAAAATACCATCAACTTTTTAAGCAAATAATCCTAAAATTTATATGGAACCAAAAAAGACCCCAAATAGAGGAATGTTGAAAAAGAAAACCAAAGCTGGCGGCATCACAATTCCAGACTTCATGCTCTATTACAAAGCTGTAGTCATCAAGACGGTATGGTACTGGCACAAAAACAAACACATAGCTCAATGGAACATAATAGAGATCCCAGAAATGGACCCTCAACTCTATGGTCAACTAATCTTCGACAAATCAGGAAGGAATGTCCAGTGGAAAAAAGACAGTCTCTTCAACAAATAATGTTGAGAATACTAGACAGCTACATGCAAAAGAATAAAACTAGACCATTTCCTTACAAACTGTACAAAAAAAGACTCAAAATGGATGAAAGACCTCAATGTGAGATGGAATCCATCAAAATCCTTGGGAACACAGGCAGCAGCCTCTTCGACCTCAGCCGCAGCAACTTCTTCCAAGAAGCATCGCCAAAGGCAAAGGAAGCAAGGGCTAAAATGAACTCTTGGGACTTCAACAAGATCAAAAGCTTTTAGATAGCAAAGGAAATAAAAGACAACTGACAGAATGGAAAAAGATATTCACAAATGATGTATCAGATAAAAGGCTAGTATCCAAAATCTATAAAGAACTTATTAAACTCAACACCCAAAGAACAAATAATCCAGTCAATAAATGGGCAGAAGACATGAACAGACATTTTGGCAAAGAAGACATCCAAATGGCCAACAGACACATGAAAAAGTGCTCAACATCACTTGCCATCAGGGATATACAAATCAAAACCACAGTGAGATGCCACCTCACACCAGTCAGAAGGGCTAAAATTAACCAGTCGGGAAACAACAGATGCTGGCAAGGATGCATAGGAAGGGGAACCCTCCTACACTGTTGGTGGGAATGCAAGTTGGTGCAGCCACTCTGGAAAACAGTATGGAGTTTCCTCTAAAAGTTGAAAATAGAGCTACCCTATGACTCAGCAATTGCACTACTGGGTATTTACCCCAAAGATAAAAATGTAGTGATCTGAAGGGGCATGTGCACCCCAATGTTTATAGCAACAGTGTGCACAGTAACCAAACTATGGAAAGAACCTAGATGTCAATAAACAGATGAATGGATAAAGAAGATGGACATCTCCTTCTGTATGTATGTATACACACACACACACACACAATGGAATACTATGCAGCCATGAAAAGAAATGAAATCTTGCCATTTGCAATGGTGTGGATGGAATTAGAGGGTATTAATGCTAAGTGAAATAAGTCAATCAGAGAAAGACAATTATCATATGATCTCTCTGAAAGGAGGAATTTGTGAGGCAGGGCAGTGGGCCATAGGGAGTAGGGAGGGAAAAAATGATACAAGATGGGATTGGGAGGGAGACAAACTATAAGAGACTCAATCTCATGAAATAAACTGAGGGTTGCTGGGGAGAGTGGGGATAGGATGGCTGGGTCATGGACACTGGGGAGGGTAGGGAGTGCTGTGAAATGTGTAAGCCTGATGATTCACAGACCTGTATCCCTGGGGCAAATAATACATTATATGTTAATAAAAATAATACACGAAAAAAAAAAGAAAATGTAGAACTCTGAAAGCAGTATTAATAACTTGGATTTACTGAGTGCATACTACCTGCAAAACATTGTTATAAATTCTTACTGTGGATTGTCTCTTTAGTTCTCATAACAATTCTGAGAGACAAGGGCTATTAATACCTTCATTTCATAGTCATACTGAGGAGGGGAAAGATGGCAGAGAGTAGGAGACCCTGATTCAATCGTTCCCCTGAATTGAGCTAAATATCTACCAGAACACTCTATACACCCATGAAATCAGCCAGAAATCTAAGATAATACACTTCTGGATCTCTACAGGAGCAGAGATCATCAGTGGGGAGGTAGAGTGGAGTGGGAGCGCACAGACTGATATTGGAAGATAAACAGAAGGGGGAGGGAGCCACCAGAAGTGACCCACTGGAAAGGAATACCCCAATACAAAAGCGACCTGTGCTTGGGGACCAGCATTAACTTGGAATCTGGTTAAATGCACCCAAAACAGAACAAAGGGTCTTAAGGGGCAATTGGTGGGACTGGGAGGCCACACAGTCAAAATAAGATTCAAAAAGGCTAATAACTTGTCCCGTGACACTCAGTACTAAAGAACAAAGACATTGTATCAATAGCTACATTTTAGCCACTTTCATTATATGAAAATTATATATATTCAGCGTTATATGACTGTATATTGTGATATTTAGCCATATTTAAATAAGGACCACTGGAATGCATTCTGCCATTTGTATGTAAATTACTTCTGGACGTTATTAAGTTAAATAACAGCCATGAAACACAAGGTAAGAAGACGATTCCCCCAACCACCTTCTTTAGGTGAAATGCAAATACCAATATTCGGTTGTACCTGAGGAGTAACTTATACATTCTTACACAGCTCTAAGTTTTGGCAGGTTTTATTTCCTATTGTATTTTCTCTCATTATGTTAGGAGTTGGTACTTTGTTATCAACAATTTTGTTCCTTTTTTCGAAATAGAAAGGAATGGTCTTCTTTCAATGATGAGACAAAATCCTGAAATTCTTATTAGAGTAAGAGCAATGATTGTTTTATCAGCTTAATTCAGGAAATGTAGACTAGATAAACAAGGTAAAGAAAACCTACTTAAAAAATTATAAACTTATAAACATTTGCTAGTTCTTTGTAGGAGCTCTGTTCTCATTTTTTAATATAAACCTAACACAATGAAAATATATTAGGAAAAAATTAGTAACTGTCCAATATTTTCTTTCTATAATTACTGTTAACCTTTTTATATGTATTCTTCCAAAATGTTCTCTCTCTCTCTATACACACACACACACACACACACACACACACACACACAGCAGCTCTAAAGTATGCAGGCAGATAAGATTGGAGCATTGCATTCTGGAGGATAGAACCAAGTCATCCTTATTGGGATGGATTCACATTTTAGATAGGAGTTCACCTTCTCAGACATCCTCATTTTGAGAGGGCTCACAGAACACAAGAATTACTCAACCTTCAGAATACTGTCTCATACAAAGCCCCATTTTATAGCCAAACAAAACAAAACAAAACAAAAAACAAACCCCACTGTAATAGGCAAGTGACCACAGGATCCATTGGTTGGTCCTAACACAGCATTACAAGGAGCTCCTGGCTCAGTAGAACTTCGAAATGGGTTTTATTATTTTGGTTTTTGGCGGGGGGGGGGGTGGTGTTTTGTTTTGTTTTGTTTTATCTCAACTAATATGAGAGCTTGGGGACAAAACCTGTGCCATTTTGGCATTGAATTCTGTGACATGTAAGGTACCCAATTTAGCAGTGGTCACAAACTGGGTTGGTTAATATCATGAGGACAGTGAGGCCTTCAAGTAATAGAGGCCAGAATTCAATGCTTAAAAGCCAATAGCCTGAAGGCTGCAATTGCCTTTATGACCAGCAAGGCTGGAGGGACAGCCAACTGGACCTTGCCTTCAGGCGGTCTGAGAGATAATAATGGAATCTGGTGTTCCTAGAGACCAAATGGTAAGACAAGGCAGTCAACAAGGGTGATGTGAAACATCTACAACCAGGAAAAGGTAAGAATAGAAAAGCAGGAGGCTGAGGGTGTTTGCTGCCAAAGTAGTTATGATTCCTTGTTCAGTTACTAAATCTGAGCTAATTTTAATATTCAGAACCCAATGACTGAACAGAACCAGGTCCTAGATGCAAAGACTCTGCCAGCACCGTACCAAGAAAATACTTTAATGATTCTTTTAGTCCTTCTCCAAGTGGATCTATGGACACTTAAAAGGTTGAATTTACCCCAAGGACAAGATAATACCCAGACATTTTGAGAAATATTGACAAAGTGTCTGACTTGACATTGGTAACTAGAGATCTAAATCGTCAACATCAAGCCCTCTATCCTAGCTTGAATAGGGGCTGAGGGAAACAAGGAAAGCACGGTGCCCAGATAAAAATCAGATCACAGTGGGCCCCATCTCAAGACCCATCCAGTGGTCATTTTTCCAATTCCAGAATGAATACTTGGTATCAACAAACTTAGCAATGGCAGTAAACCCCGTGTTGGGTCACAGCCCCCCAGTGAAAGGTATCACAGGCAACCTCTGACCCTGCCCTCCTCCTGTAGCCAATACAGTTAGTCAAAAACAGTATTATATCCTCAGGGCAGATGGTGGAGGTAAGAGCCACCATTAGAAACCTAAAGTATACAGTGGGTGGTGGTACTTAGCCAGTCCTCCTTTGAAAGTCCGGCTCCTGAAAAATTACTGTAGGCTCTTGCAAGCTTAACCAAGGAGAAGGCCCAGCTGAAGTGGCTGTGCCAGACCCAGTATCCTGGTCAGAGCAGATTAATGAGGCTTCAGGTACTCTGTCGGCCGCCACTGTTTTGGCAAAGATGTTCTTTTTGATTCCGGTCAGAAAAAAGAATCAGGAACAGTTTCTATTTGTGGCTTAGTCTCTCTTCAGTCTTAGTTTTGCTTCAGGACTATATCGATGCTCCCGTTCTGTGTCGTGAGGCAGTCCGATGGGGGCTACCAGGACATCCCACCCAAATCAAACCAATCCATGATGGCAATGACGCCCTGCAAATCCGGAAGGAGGAACGAGAGACGGCTCGTATGTGGGAGACCTGGGCGAGGCACTCGTGTTCCCAGGGAGGGAATGGTAAGTCCTGTGAGAACTCAGGGAGCTGATACTTCGGTGGAGATTTTTGGGGGGTCCACTAGGAGGGGGGCTTCTGGGATATCTAGCTCTCTAAAGTAGAAGGCTTTAATGGCTTCAGCTTCCATCTGCTACAACAAAGAAAGCACAGGGCCTGGCCTTCCTCTTAGGGTCATGGAGATAAAACATTCCATTCGGCTCTGGCTTATCTATTGGGCTATACAGAATGGTCCACATTGAGTTGAGCGGGACCTTATTTGGAAAAGGCCTTCACTACAGGGCTAGGCTTTGGTGGAAGTATCCCTGAAGCTTGAGCATCAGGATGGAGAAGAAACTACAGTCCTGCATATGTATGTCAGCAGCGAGGAAAAACACACCACGGTAGGCTGCCGTTGTAAACCCCAGGGGAAGAATCGCAAGACAGGCCCTCAGGATTCTGAAGCAACTAAATTCTTACAGATCTGTTTTACAAAATTTACATCCCACCAGTAGACTATAGAAATTTCCGTTACTCTGTCAGTGCTTGGAGTTTTGGAGTTGTCACACTTCTTAATTTTCTTAAGAAATCAATATAAACGTGATTTTTTAAATGTTATTTCGTACTATACATATAGAAAAAATAGAAAATAAATGTATCTTCCAAGCATCTTTACCTGCTATAGATGGCAGCTGTTTAAGAGAGAAAGACAAACTAGCTAAGATCCAAAGTTCTTTCAACTCAAAACGGTAATTTTTAAAAATCAGGGAAAATGGACGTTTAGAACATGGAAGGAAGGAAGCTTCAGAAGTTTGCATAACCTTTACACCAATCGATACCTCATGATTATTTGTTTTTCTGTATTGTTGGTTACTTCTCCCTCCAATTACTCAAGATATGTGATAGTATTTCAACTCTAGAGATTAGGCCTTCCAGTGGCAAAATTAGGTAAAAAGGAAATGAAGAGAAAGTTATCTAATGAAGTAACTAGGAAATAAATAAATAAATAAAAATTCTAGGGAGTGTGTATTTCAGGACTGTTGAAGATTATTTGCTCGTGTTGGACTTGGCTACATTGATGTGTAAGTCTAGAGAACACTAGAGCATCTGACAGAATTCTAGTCAAACATTAAATGGAATCATAGGTGAATGGCTATATTCTTTACTTTTCCTCCCGATGCCTGTTTTTATTTTTTAAAGTCCACTTTCTGGGGGTAGGATTCTTACACTTAGCAGGAAAACTTCTTCTCTGGAATAGGATTCTAGACAGTCCCCTGGGCTCTGCTGGCCTGTTATCCATCAGACTTTAAGGAGCCCACAGCTACTGTCTATGTGATGGATACAGTTAGTTTGGTCTAAAGAAATACATATTAATCTCTACAGAAGAGGAAAATTAATTCCATGTCAAAGTAATTATTCCAGCTTGAGATGCCATTACTTTTCTCACTAGAAATTAACATTAGGGTGGGACAGTTTTTTAATACGGGGTTCTCACTTTTTATACTCTACTGTCTTTTGTCTAGTTTCAGTAATAAATGTGTGGTTCGCAAAGAGAAGTCACATTCTTTCCAAGAATCATGATGATGGGTTTTTTTCTGCCATCTACCTTGGACTCAGTTTCTTTAATGGTTACCTTTCATGAACTTTGCTTTATAATTCCTAGTTAAGTTTCCCTTTTCAGACTTTAAGATACCATATTTCAATTTCTTTTTTTTTTTTTTTTTTTTTTTTTTTTTATTTTTTTTATTTTTTATTTTTTATAAACATATATTTTTTATATACATATATTTTTATCCCCAGGTCATATTTCAATTTCTAATCAATTATGTAAGATTATTTATTTATTTATTTTTCTTACCAATTACTAGCAGTTGGAGTCTACAAAGAGGCAGTCTCCAAGAAATTCAGAATATATTTTAAAAAGGAATGCCTACTATCTGCAAGTAAGCTACAAAGTCAGTATTTTAATTGGGTACATGCAAAGGCAGCTTAAAAAGCATGGCTACAAGTTTAAGGAATTGAGGGGTATGAGACTGATGTCACCCACCAGGGTGTGTTGATCAGAACCAGGAGTCTGGGGGTGGTGGGGGAGGTCCGCATAGAGGGGATGGTCTGCATAGGGAAAGGAGAATTGCAGGAGCCCCCATTGTCATGTGGGCATGCTCAGGGGAGGGAGACACATAAGCAAAAACACCTACCTACCTCATCCAACCTCACTGACTTAACAAAACCAATTTCACTGAGAACAAGTCCATACCCAATTTAGGTCAACGTATAGGAAGAAAATCAATGCCAGATCAAAGTGAGTACTGCAGCCTGAGATACAGTTATTTTCATCATTATAATTAATACATGGAGGTCAGGATTTTATGTTTCAGCTCTATTACATGGTTAATTTGAGTTCAGTCTGCCATATGTATCCATTATTAGTATGCTGATAACTCCATCTCTGAGTCAGTGGGGTCAGCCCTTGAACTATGAAATATATTAGTCAATGTGATACTGCCTCATGGGATAACATTTAGTGCACAGCTTGTCTTTTCCAAGGGATAGTTCTGTTTCATGCAACTGTTCTTCAAATTTCTACAGTTGATATGGGTCATTAAAATTACTAGAGTAGAAAATGCTCTGTATTAAATTATTTAAAATATCATCAACTTCAGAGTACTATAATACATATTCATAGTAACATGGACTTCTACTCTAACATCTACTGGGATGAATAGAATTAAACCCAAGTTAGGAAACACATCAAAATTAAACCACCGGGAAATCTCATTCCCAACCAGTGGACTGCCAAACAAACTTTAATAACCTTCTGGAAGAAGCCTCTCCTCACATTTTATGAGTGGAGAAAAGAGAGACTTCAAGATGATAAGTAGGGAGAGGAGAGTTCCTGTATGTCAAGAAAAATCTTTGAGACTGGAATGACACTTATTCCAGGATTTATACAAGCTGCATAAAGTCTCACAGAAAATATGGGTACAGACTGTGTCATTATCAAAGTGTCTGACCATGTTCTGGCTACCTAAAATGTCAACTTGAAAAGGAAACTTTAGTAGGGAGAGATGGATAACTTGCAACAGAGGGAGATTTATTTTCTTTTCTGTCATCCTGTTGCATAATGGGCTCATTTTTAGTGATACTCCAATATACACTAAGCATAGTAAGTACTGGTAATGAATAAAATATCTTGGCAATGTAGAAAGTATGTAAGACATGTGGTCTATCAGTATCTTGATTACCTGGGTAGAGTCCCAGTGCATCTTGATTAACCATGTGAACTGGTTCTCTGGGTTTTCTAGCCGTGTCTCTCACACACCTCTCCTATCCAGGAACTCAAATTGAACTAGCCTATCTTCATTTTTTGATCTAAATTATTTACTTAAATAAATATTCCAACAGAACAAAGCATGTCCTATGCTTCTGTTTTAGTCAGCAGGGGCTGCTATGACAAATTACCACAGACTGAGTGGCTTAAACAGTGAGCAATTATTTTGAACCCGGAAAGTCCAAGGTCAGGGTGCTGGTGGATTTAGTGTCTGGTAAGAGTCCTCTTCCTAGATTTCAGTCAGCTATGTTTTTGCTATATCCTCACATGAGAGAGGAGTGTGTGTAGGGGGGGGGTGGTGGAGGAGGAGCTGTCCTCTCTCTTCTTACGAGGCTACTAATTTCATCCACCCTTATGATCTCATTGGAACCTAATTATCTCCCAAAGGCCTTACCTCTTAATACCTTTCCATTGGAGGTTCGGGTTTCAATATATGCATTTTAGGAGTAGGGGATACAAGCATGCAGCCTGTAACAGCCACAATGGATTAATTTCCACATAATGATAACTATATATTTGATACCTTTTGTATTATATCAAAGTATCACATAATTATGCGGAACAGAAATCAGATCTTTTTTTAAAGATTTATTTATTTATTTGACAGAGAGAGATCACAAGTAGACAGAGAGGCAGGCAGACAGAGAGAGAGAGGGAAGCAGGCTCCCTGCTGAGCAGAGAGCCCAATGCGGGACTCGATCCCAGGACCCTGAGATCATTACCTGAGCCGAAGGCAGCAGCTTAACCCACTGAGCCACCCAGGCGCCCAGAAATCAGATCTTAATATGCACTCAATACTGAGAAAAATCCTAAAGACCACTCTGATGAATTTTAAATCACTACTCATGTAGTTATATTAAAAGAGTTATAGAAGATTTATTAGACATGGAAAAAAACAAGTTTTATCAGGATACAGGGAAATCTCAGTAGAGCTAGTCTGCACCAAGACTACAACTGGAAAATACTCATTTACTGGCAGTTCTGAAAACCTCAAAAGCAGCAGTTCTCAGACTCTAGCACTCCACAGTGCTTGTGAAGTTAGATATGTTGTCTCTTCCACCATTCCCAATATCCTCCAGTTTGCTCCATGTTCTGTCTGCATTGTCCGTAATCACACTGGCAGGACGTCCAATATGTATACAATGTCCAAGAAATTCCTGATCTCACAGGCCCAGCATGATAAGTAATATGTGCAAGACCAAATCATAACCTTAAGACATGATTTGTCCACCAGATAAATAGCTCTTCCTCCAATGTAGAGTTTTGCTCTATCACTAATAGCTCCCTTCTGCAACTGCTTTCTAATTTCAATTGCCAGTTGTTTTCATCTCCATGACATCGTTACTAGGAGAGGGACTTCCTAACCTGAGGTAGCTGGGAAGGGTGCCTTTATAGTCCTGGTGGTTCTGTTAAACTTTCTGTTCCATTCGGTAACTACCGTGATTTCATTCAGTCCTCTGTTCATCAATCCTAGAGCTTTCTACTTACACAAAGTAAGTAAAACATTAGAGGCTGTCCTTGTATATCAGTTCTAGAGATGTAAGGATCTGCTAGCTAATACCAGAGACTTCTGCTGGTGAGACTGTTCCTAGTACTGATTTCAGCCCTGCCTTTCATTCCAGGATTCACACATTTCTTGCCTTTTTTGAGTAGTGCCACCACGGAATCCCATCATCATCACTGAAATCAGACAAGCTGGTCTGACAGCAGTAATTCCCACCACTGAACCTGGCCTCTAGAGAAGAGCCACCATGAGATGCCACCTCTAATGAGGGATGTGTCTTCTGGACCCTCTTGGGGATGTACTTAGGGAGCAGATGGGCAAGCCTTACTCTACTGGAGCACTCCCTCCCATCTTCCTAAACCACTGAATACCACTCCCCTTTTCTTTCTTTCTTTCTTTTTTTTTTTTTTTTTTTAACAGCATAACAAGGAGAGTCTGGAATTTCATCTTCATTATATTGGATATAGGTTTTAGTCAACAAAAGCAAGCAAACTATCAGGATGCCTTGCAATCACCCATGCCAATGTTTTAAATACAAAATTGTGTCTTAATTCACTAATAGCAATATATTAGAACCAATCCAACAGTACATCCTGACTGAATAAGCTTGCATGGGACCAGCCCTTCATTAGGCAACAATTGTAAGACCTGGTCAAAGCCTAAAACCTAATTCTTTGAAGGCCCTTGAGAGTGAACATAAGCACGGAGATCTGGGAGGGGTGTCAGTACATTAAAGAAGGAAAAAAGCACTGGATAAATATTTCATTTATTACAGTTTTCAGCCCTAGGAAAGGTCACAGTCTTTACCATGCAGAATGGCAAAACATCTGCTAGTAAATCCACATTCATTTTAGTCTATAGAGTTTTGAGAAACCACAGCTAGGAATAATGAGGGAGAAAACCTAGACAGGAGAGAACCAGAGAAATGGAATCTCAAGTTTTAAGTAAATCTCTGCACAATTCTCTGGCTAAAACTTGAATCATATATGTATCGGGTGACTCAAAACACCTCACCAAACTACCCCCCCCCCAAAAAAAAAACAAACCCAGAAAACCCTCCTCCCCCCAAAACCAAACCAAACAAAAACAAACAAACAAAAAAGAACTGTACTGAAATGTCAGGGGCACTTGGGTGGGCCTGGGTCTTGGATCGAGCCCCACCTCAGGCTCTGCACTCAGCACAGGGTCTGCTGGTCTCTCTCCCCTCTGATCCTCCTCCTACTCTCTCTCCCAAAGAAATAACATATTTTAAAAAGTATGAAATGTCAGATGCTACCCAAGTGTTGGCAGTTTAAGTTCAACAAGATGATTAGCTTTAAAGTTAGAACAAAACAAAACAAAATTCCTTATTGGAAACTATAATAGTATCCAGTCATAATATGCATAATGTCCAGAATAAAATTTAAAACTATTTTATATTTGACTTCCAGGAAGGATGGCAGAGTAGGAGGATCCTGGGCTCATTTTGTCCCACAGCTACTCCTAGATACCACCCATATCAGTGTCAATAATCCAATAATTATTCCAAGAGTGGCAGAATAGACTCCATTGCTAAATGTAGAGAAGAGTCCACATCAGTGAGGGTAGGAAGGACAGAGATGAATTTGGGAGCCAAATGGAACCATAGGACTGTTTGCGAGAGTGAGGGATGTCTTGTGCATGGACAGGGGAGAGAGGAACTGACCTCACACAAGATACTCCAGGCACAGGGGACCCACGCTAGGAAGACAAATGCCCAGAACATTTGGCTTTGAAAACCAAAGGGGTTTAACTTCACAAGTTCTCCCAATCACTGGGACTTAACATATGGGACTTTAAAATCAGTGGGTTCAGCTCTGGGACAGCTGGAGGGCAAAGGAAACTGAATCCCTGTCCTTAAAAGACAGTATAACAAACAGCCCCACTGAGATACACATAAAATCAGTTTGAAAAACTCCTAGGGTATGCAGGAGGGAGATTTGTTTATTACTCTCAGACCATATTCTAGAGGGGCAGGGATCATTGCGAGACTTTTCCAAAAACAAAAGAACTCTTAAGTATCATTTCCATGTCCTATCACCCAGCCTAGATACAGTGACACCGGTGGGAGCCAGCACACCATCATTCTCCACCCAGCACACTAACAACATGCCCATCCCATGCACTTCCTCAGACCCACCCCCTCCAGCTAAGCCGTGGCTCCTGGTCTCCCTGCACAGCAGACCCACCAAAACATTGTTAACATCACATGCCCTACCCCTGTGCTCTTCTGTGGTCCTGCCCTCTCCAACTCAGCCTTGTCAGTAGCCCATCCAAAATGGTTCCACAAGCATGACAGTGTGCAAGCAACCCCAAGAGGGGCCAGCACCACTCCAAAATGATTCTTGCCTTGGGACAGGGAAAAAGAACTACACACACCAGTTCTGGTGCGGCCTCAACCGTAGGATGGGGCAGACATCTCCTCTGACTGCAGGCACTACCCACCAACAAAAACCTCCCAGAGGACAACACAAGGAGAGTGCCCTGAAATTTGATACTATTGCAGGTCTGGCAAATGGCTGGTCTGATGCAAAATATTCCCAAGACAGCCTCAGACTGGCCACTAACAACACAGGGACCAGACCCTGCCCATAGCAAGCAAAGAGAGCTATAGCAGATGAGTGGACTGAAAGCAAAAGCAGCTTAGCCACAACACTAAGGTACACAACACACAAAGGAGACATCTTGAAGTGCCAGGTTCAGGTGAACAATGGACTTTGTACCAGAGGGCATTACAGGACCTCTTCTTCATAAAGCCACCACTTTTAAGAGCCAGAGACATAGCTGACTTTCCCAACACATAGAAACAGACAGAGAGAGTTAGATAGTATGAGGAGACAGAAGAATATGTCCCAAAATGAAAGATCAGGACAAAAATCACAGCAAAAGACCTAAGCAAAATGGAGATTAACAAAATGCCTGATAGAGAATCTAAGGTCATGGGGCGCCTGGGTGGCTCAGTGGATTAAGCCGCTGCCTTCGGCTCAGGTCATGATCTCAGGGTCCTGGGATTGAGTCCCGCATCGGGCTCTCTGCTCAGCAAGGAGCCTGCTTCCCTCTCTCTCTCTCTCTCTGGCTTCCTCTCTGTCTACTTGTGATTTCTCTCTGTCAAATAAATAAATCTTAAAAAAAAAAAGAGAGAATCTAAGGTCATGATCATAGAGATACTCACTGGACATGAGAAAAGAATGGAGGATCTCAGTGAGATCCTCCACAAAGAGATAGAAAACAAGGAAAAGAACCAATCAGAGATAAAGAGCTCAACAACTGAAACTAAAAATACTCTGGAGGCAACAGACAGTAGACTGGAGGAGTCAGAAGGGTGGGTCAGTGACCTGGAGGACGGAGTAATGCAAAGTAATCAGCTGAACACAAGGGAGAAAAAAGAATAATAAAAAATGAAAATAAATGAAGGGAACTCAGTGACATCCTCAAGTGTAATAATATTTGCATTATAGCGATCTCAGAAGGAAAAGAGGAGCAGAAAATTTATTTAAAGAAATAATAGCTGAAAGCTTTCAAATCTGGGAAGCAAACAGATATCCAGATCCAAAAGGCACAGAGACCTAATAAATTCAACCCATGGGACGCCTGGGTGGCTCAGTTGGTTAAGCGGCTGCCTTCGGCTCAGGTCATGATCCCGGCGTCCTGGGATCGAGTCCCACATCGGGCTCCTTGCTTGGCAGGGAGCCTGCTTCTCCCTCTGCCTCTGCCTGCCACTCTGTCTGCCTGTGCTTGCTCTCGCTTCTCTCTCTATGACAAATAAATAAAATAAAATCTTTAAAAAAAAAAAAATTCAACCCAAGGAGGTCCACACCATGACACGTAGTACTTAAACATGCTAAAAGTAGGGAGAGAGAATTTTATTTATCTTAATTTTTTAAAATATTTATTTATTTTAGAGAGAGAGAGACAGGGAGAGAGGGAGCACGAGTACAGGGAAGACAAGAGAGAGAAAGAGAATCTTCAGTAGACTCCCTATTGACCAAGAGCCGGATGTGGGGTTTAATCCCACAACCTGAGATTATGACCTGAGCCAAAAACCAAGAGTTACACACTTAACTGACTGAGCCACCCAGGTGCCCATTAAAGAGAATTTTAAAGACAGCAAGAGATTAAAACAAAACAAAACAAAACAAAAAACGGATACAAAAGAGAACTACATACAAGGGAAACCCCATAAATCAGTTGATTTTTTAGTAGAAACTTTGCAGGCCAGAAAAAGTGGCATGATCTATTCAAAGTGCTGAAAGATAGAAAAACAAACAAAACCTAGAACCAAGAATTCTCCATCCAACAAAGCTGCCATTCAGAATAGTAAAGAGTTTCCTAGACAAATAAAATTTAGAGAAATTCATCACCACTCAACCAGACTTACAAAAAAATGTTACAGTGGACTCTTTAAATGGAAAGGAAAGAACATAAGCAGGAGTAAGAAAATTGGGAAGCATAAAAGCAGTAAAATACAGTATATTTATAAAAATCACTCAAGGATTCATAAAATAAAAGGATGTAAAGCATATCACAATTTATCTAAAATGTGAAAAGAGAGGAATAAAAATTTAGTACTTTTAGAATGCAACCACCAGATTCTACAGACTGCGATATGCATAAGATGTTATATATAAGCCAAATGGTAACCACAAATCAAAAACCAATAATAAATATGCAAAGAGAGAAAGAGAAGAAAGAAATCCAAGCATATCACTAAAGGAACCCAGAGAAGAAAAGAAAGGAACTGAGAAGAACCACAAAAACCACCATAAAACAAGAAACAAAATGGCAATAAGTATAGACCTATCAATAATTATTTTAAATGTAAATGGACTAAATGCCCCAACCAAAAGACATAAGGTAACAAAATGAATAAAAAAGCAAGACTCATCTCTATGCTGCCTACAAGACACATTTTAGACCTAAAGAAACATGCAGATTGAAAATGAGATGTCAAAGAATCTATCATGCCAATAGAAGTGAAAAAAAGGCCAATGTAGCAATACCTATATTGAACAAAATAGACTTTAGAACAAAGATTGTAGCAAGAAACGAAGAAGAACACTATATAACCACAAAGGGAACAAGTCTAAGTGTTTAGGCATCCACATGGGAGAACCAAATACATAAAGCAGCTCACAACAAACATGAAGGAGCTAATCAATAGTAATGCAATAATAGTAGGGTTAACACACCTCTTACGTGGATAGTTAGATCATCAAACAAAACCTATAAAGAAACAAGGACTTTGAATGACATATTGAACCAGATGGATTTAAAAGCTATTCATAACATTCCATCCTGAAATAGCAGAATT
This sequence comes from Mustela lutreola, assembly GCF_030435805.1. Lineage (NCBI taxonomy): Eukaryota > Metazoa > Chordata > Mammalia > Carnivora > Mustelidae > Mustela > Mustela lutreola. The sequence continues at coordinate 186,411,690 of NC_081293.1, read as the reverse complement.
CACATTCTTTTCTAGAGCACATAAAGCATTCTCCAAAATAGATCGCATATTAAGTCACAAAACAAATGTCAACAAACCTGAAAAGGTTAAATGTATACCATGCATCTCTTCTAACCACAATGCTTATAAAACTAGAACGTGACTACTAGAAAAAAACTGGAAAGAACAGAAATACATGGAGATTAAATAATGTGCTACTAAACAATGACTGGGTCACCCAAGAAAAGAGGAAATGAAAAATATCTAGAGACAGATGAAAATGAAAATACAATAGTCCAAAATCTTTAGGATGCAACAAGAATTGTTCCAAGAGGGAAATGTATAGCAATATAGGCCTACCTCAAAAAGCAAGAAAAAAATCTCAAACAACCTAACCTTATACCTAAAGGAGCTAAAAAAAGGAAAAACAAACAAAATCCAAAATCAGTAGAAGGAAGGAAACAAGATCAGAGCAGAAACAAATGATATAAAAACTAAAAAGATCAATAAATCAATGAAACCATCAGCTTATTCTTTGAAATAATCAACAAAGTTGATAATTTTTTAACCAGACTCACCAAATAAAAAGAGAACTAAAAAACAATCAGGAATGAAAGAGAAGAAATAACCAGTACTAAAGCAATAAGGATTATAAGAAAATATTATGAAGAATTATATGCCAATAACTTGGACAACCTAGAAGAAACGGATAAATTCCTAGAAACATATAGCCTCCCATGATGGAATCAGGAATAGAAAATTTGAATGGACTGATTACCAGTAAGGACAGCTTGGACCAGACAGCTTCACAGGTGAATTCTACCAAATATTTAAAGAAGAATTAATACAGGGGCACCTGGCTGGCTCCATCAGAAGAGCATCTAACTCTTGGTCTCAGGGTCATGGGTATGAGCCCCACATTGAATGTGGAGACTGTGTAAATAAATAGATAAACTTAAAAAAACAAAAAGAAGAAATAATATCTATACTTCTCAAACTATTCCCAAAAATATATATAAAAGGGAAGGAAGCTTCCAAATTTATTCCATGGGCCAGCATTAGCCTGATACCAAAACCAGATAAAGAAATAAAAGAATATAAGCCAATATCTCTAACAAACACAGAGATAAAAATCTTCAACAAAATATTAGCAAACTGGATGCAACAATACATTTAAAAAATTCATCATAATCAAGTGGGATTTATTCCTGGAATGCAAGTGTGGCTCAATATGTGCAAATCAATGTGATCCACTGCATTAACCAAAAAAAAAAAAAAAAAAGAATAACATCCATATGGTAATTTCAATAGATACAGATAAAGCATTTGACAAAGCATAACATCCAAGCATGATAAAAACCTTCAACAAAGTAGAGTTAGAGGGAATATACCTCAACATAATAAAGATCATATATGAGGGGCGCCTGGGTGGCTCAGTGGGTTAAGCCGCTGCCTTCGGCTCAGGTCATGATCTCAGGGTCCTGGGATCGAGTCCCGCATTGGGCTCTCTGCTCAGCAGGGAGCCTGCTTCCCTCTCTCTCTCTGCCTGCCTCTCCGACTACTTGTGATTTCTCTCTGTCAAATAAATAAATAAAATCTTTAAAAAAAAAAAAAAAAAGATCATATATGAAAAACCCACAGCTGATATCATCCCCAGGGGTAAGAACAGAGCTTTTCCTCTAAGGTCAGGAACAAATCAAGGATGTACACTCTCACCACTTTCATTTAACATAGTACTGGAAGTCCTAGACACAACAATTAGACAACAAAAAGAAAGAAAAGATGGCACTAAATGGCCAAAATAAACTAAAAATGGCACTAAATAGACTGTTAAAAGTTTGAGAGCTGTTTACAGTATGAGAATTAAAACATCTAAGCTGGTAAGGAAGAAACAAAACATTCACTATTTGTAGGTATTTGAAACTGTATATAGGAATCCCAAAAGACCCCACCAAAAAAGTGCTAGAACTGAAAAATTAATTCAATGAATTTGCAGGATACAAAATCAGTATACAGAAGTCCATTCCATTTGTATACACTAATAATGAAGCAGAAGTAATAAGAAAACAATCCCATTTATAATTGCACTAAAAAATTAATGTACCTAGGAATAATCTCAGCCAAGAAAGTGAAAGACTTGTACTCTGAAAACTATAAACTGATTGATTAAAAAAGAAAAAAAGATTAAACATGAAGATGACACAAACAAATGGAAAGATATTTCATGCTCATGGGTTGGGATAACAAATATTGTTGAAATGTCCATACTACCCAGAGTAATCTACAGATTTAATGCAATCCCTAATCAAAGTACCAACAGCATTTTTCACAGAACTAGAACAAATGATCTTGCAATTTGTGTGGAACCACAAAAGACCCAGAATAGTCAAAGTAACCTTGAGGAAGGAGAATCAAACTGGAGGTATCACAATCCTAGATTTCAAGATATACTACAAAGCTATAGTAATCAAAACATGTGGTGCTGGCACAAAAATAGCCATATCAATCAATGGAACAGAATAGAGAGCCCAGAAATAAACCCATGATTATATAATCAATTAATTTTTGACAAAGGAGTCAAGAATATGCAATGGAAGAAAGATAATTTCATCAACAAATGGTTCTGGGAAAAGTGGACAGCTACATGCAAAAGAATGAAACTGGACCACTTTCTTACACCATACACAAAAATAAACTCAAAATGGATTAAAGACCTAAATGTGAGACCTGAAATCATAAAAATTCTAGAACAACGTACAGGCAGGAATTCTCTGACATTGGCTATAATATCATTTTTCTGGATAGGTCTCCTGAGGCAAGGGGAAACAAAAGCAAAAATAAACTACTGGAACTACAAGTAAATCAAAATAAAAAGCTTCTGTGCAGCAAAGGAAACCATCAACAAAATTAAAAGACAATGAATGGGAGAAGTTATGACAAATGACATAGCTGATCAAAGGTTAGTATCCAAAATATATAAAGAACTTAACCCAACACCCCCAAACCAAGCAAGTTGATTCAAAAAGTGGGCAGAAGACATGAACAGACATTTCTCTAAAGAATCCAGATGGCCAACGACAGATGCATGAAAAGATGCTCATCATCAGTCATCATCGGGGAAATGCAAATCAAAACTGCAATGAGATATCATCTCACACCTGTCAGAATGGTTAAAATCAACAACACAAGAAACAACATGTGTTGGTGAGGTTGTGGAGAAAAAGGAACCCTCTTGGTGGGAATGCAAACTGGTGCAGCTACTGTGCAAATAGTACGGAGCTTCCTCAAAAAGATAAACATAAAATGAAACAAGATGGGATCGGGAGGGAGACAAACCATAAGTGACTCTTAATCTCACAAAACAAACTGAGGGTTGCTGGGGGGAGGGGGGTTGGGAGAAGGGGGGTGGGGTTATGGACATTGGGGAGGGTATGTGCTTTGGTGAGTGCTGTGAAGTGTGTAAATCTGGCAATTCACAGACCTGTACCCCTGGGGATAAAAATATATGTTTATAAAAAATAAAAATTTTTTTAAAAAGGATAAACATAGAACTACCCTATGATTCTGTAATTGCACGACTGGGTATTTACCCCAAAATACAAAAACACTAACTCAAAGGGATACATGCACCTCTATGTTTCTAGCAGCATTGTTTATAATAGCCCAGATAGGAAAGCAACCAGTGTCCACTGATTAAGTGGATAAAGAGGTATTGTACACACACACAGGATTATTTAGCCATAAAAAACAATGACATCTTGCCCTTTGCAACAATATGGATGGATCTAGAAAGTACAACACTAAGTGAAATAACTCCATCGGAAAACGACAAACATCGTATCATTTCACTCACATGTGGAGCTTAAGAAACAAAGCAAGCAAGCAAAGGGAAAAAAAATAAGAGAAAGAGAAACCAGATACCTAGTTTACTTGTAGAGAATGGATGGTTGCAGAGAGGACGAGGGTGGGGGGGATGGGTAAAACAGGTGATGGAGATTTAAAAGTGCACCTGTGATGAGCGCCGGGTGGGGTGTTGTATGCACCGGGTGTTGTACGCACCGTGTACACCTGAAACTGACATACCACTGTATTAACTAACTGGAATTAAAATAAAACCTTAAAAAATGAAAAAATAAGACTTTTAAAATGCACAAAAAAGCAAAAACTACGGCGCTAAGCAGGCTGTTGAGAGTCTGAGAGCTGTTCACAGGAGGAGAGCTGGAACATGATGGCAGAGTCATTATTCACCCTCAGCTGGGAACGTGTCTGTCGGGCAGTTTGCACCGTGCCGAGCACGAGGACATCTGTGATTGCCCACGAAAGTGCTCAGTTGTTTAAGTGTTTATTTGGAGGTTATAAATTTTAGCATGAAGGCAAATTCACAAATAGAGATTTCATGAATAATGAGGATCACCATATAGGTGCTTAACTATTATATATATATCCACATAAATTAGAACTCTCTGAGCAACAGAAAATTAGTCTTCACCTCAATAATTATTTGGAATCTTAGTGTTTTTTTTTTTTTTAATTAACCTGTGGTATTTAAATCTAGCTGCACATTGTGATTACCTAGAGAGCAAAAGCAAGCAAATACTTAAATATAAATAGTAATGTCAGGACCTATCTCAGAACAACGGAATCAGAATTGGATGGTGGGGGGCAAGAATTAGAAGTCGTAAATGTCATTTTGTTACTTGATAACCATTAATTTAGAGTAAGTGGGGTTTTGTCCTATGTATGGATGTTAAGTGGACATAGTAATTGTGAAAACACAGTGTAACTCGTAAATATGAACCCGACAAGATAGTCACAGACCCTCACTTCATCCACACCTGCTACACGGTCCAAATAAAAAGTGTAATTTTTTCAGGGGACATTTGCCTCCTGGGCATTTGCTTGGTCTTGTTCCAGTTCACAAAGCAGAGTTAGATGAGTAAGTAGGGTGTAATGACTTATCTCTGGAGTACCCAAGGCCCTTCGGTGATGTGCCCACGTAATAAGCCTCAGAACTCATAGAGCCACTTCTGCTCAGGGATTTCAATCTTTGTTTCCATCCTAGTCTTCCTAAGGTGCTCCATTCCTACCTAGTGCTCACCTACTGGGATCCAGGGCAGAAGATGTTTACTCTTTTCTTGCCAGGGTTTGTGGACAAGCACGCACCATGTGATTTTTCCCTTCTTGAAGCTGAAATTGAGACTAATAAAAAAACAGAAGTACCAAAAGGGAAAGGTGAAGGAAGGGGAAAACTTTGTTGATAGAACACTTTGATCTTTTGATTCAAGTTATGAGATTTATATATATGTTTTAAAGTGGTATTTGTTCCTGTGACTCACATATGTTAGAAGTAACTTGTTCCTGAAAAATATATGCAAATGATGATAATGAGTTCTTTTTCATTTTTTGTGAGGTCAATTCAATTATTCCATAAGGAAAGGAAACATTCATTCTGAGCCTTGGTGAGGCCTCATTTTGGATGATTGTTTCCCTTTCTATAAAAAGTAAAAGTTAATTTTCTTTGTGCTCCCCTCAGAGGACTGGGGAACAGTGCTACTAGAGACCTTGGATGAATATCACAGCTTCTTCCATCACTTCTTCTGTGACTTTGAACTTAACCTGGATAAACCCAAGTTTCGCTATAGGCATAACAGTGACAATAACATTACCTCTCAGAGTTCCTGGGAAATAACCCGTGAAAGACAGTTGGCATCATTTGCGACATCTAGTAGATGCTGAAAAAGTATTAGCCAGCCTAGTTGTTATCAGCTCTTACTATGTTCCAGTAGCCACATTTTAAAAAGCAATAAGTGGTGAAATTCATTTTAGTGATACACCTTATTTAACCCACCCACTGCAAGCCAAATTATGATGATTTTCATTTTAAATGAGAATCTCATATTCTTTTTCATATTAAATCTTGGCAATCTTGTATTTTACCATGACTGCAGGTCTCAGTTTAGACTGTAGCATTATTCATTTTCACTAATTTCATCCTCCATCTCCCAAATTTGAATTGTGTCAGAAAAACCTTTCACAGAAAAATCAAAAGCAAACCCCAAACACAGTGCGGCTGCAGCACTTGAGAGTGCTCATGTCTTTCCACAGCTCTTCTGCACACGTCATGCAGCCCACAATCCCCTGGTCACGGCCACGGGTGTGGATCCCAAGCCCAAAACCTGGGCCCTTTGGCAGGGGCTCTGGCAAGCAGCCACGGCTTTATGGCAGGAGCTTAAAACTGAGGCCAATACACTTGCCGCTCACAGAGGGCCTTGAAGTCCCGTTTATGGAGACAAGGCCACCATCATGTGGACCCTGACGGAACTGCAGTGAGATTTCCGACCCCACTGCATTGGTGGGGGGGGGGGGGAGGGGGGCGCCGTTCAAATGACAGAGTCCTCAGTGCATCTCCACTGGGAGAAATTTCAAAAACGCCTGCCTGCTCAGCACACCTAAGAAATGTCCAATCAACCTCGAGAGGATCCAGAGAAGGTTCAGAGATGTTATTATTTCAAGGGAAGTAAAAGAAAGACCAAAATAACTAGTTAAGATAAGATCACAATCAATGAAATCCTAAAATGTAAAATGGAATCTTACACAGATCTAGCATACTGAAACCTGGGTTCACATGGTAAACCTTGAAGAATAATTTTGTGTAAAATTCACACTTTGGGCCAGGAAACTTGTTGCAATCTCTACTGTAAGAGGAGATAGAGATTTTGAATAAAGTGTGAGGAGAGGATGAGTTCTTCTTTTTGGAGAATATTCAAACCAGTATAATCAGTCATCAGGAAGATTTGAAGTGACAAGATGTCTTCCAAATGGCAAATTGCTTTGGCAATATTACCCAGTTTCTAAGATGATTCTATACACAGTCTGTCTTCTGGTTTCAAAACACTGTAACATTGTACATAATATTATGATATTATGCAATATAATATTATACGAGTTTCAAAATATCCAAACACATAAGAAGTAGGCTCATATACTTGTGAAGTTAATGAGATGATCAGGGCATGGGTGCTGAGAAAAATGGAAGATAATCAGGTCACATCCAAAAACATGGTACTGCAAATACTGTCTTTTTTTTTTACCCTATCTTTCACCAAAACATCCATGTTTTCATTTTCCAGAAACAGGAGCCCCCAGAACACAGATATTTCCTCCCTGGAAAATTCCAGAACGTATCATTAACTGTCTGCTTTCTGAGCCTTTAGAAAAGATTATGTGATTATCGAGAGCCAACGTGGATTCACTAACGAATCATTTGTCAGAACACATTAGCCTGTTTTAATAGGGTTGACATGTGGGGTATAATGATTTCTGCATGGCATTTAAACAAAGGTTACTCTTATTTCCTGGTTAATAATACGGTAAAATAGAGTCTGGATTGTGGTTCTGCAAACTACTGAGAAATTTCTCCAGAGATGTTTAGTTCTTTTACATTCAGGGGCATTTTTAATGTAATATTGCTAAACTCTGGGATTTAGCTTGTCCTTTCATATTTTAGCAATGACACGACTAAATGCAGAAAATATGGCTATCAAATGTGCAGATGACATAAAGTTTGGAGGCCAGCTAATATGATAGATGTCAGAACCGACTTTTAAAATGATTGTGGCAGGCCTAATCCAAAATAATGAAATTTAACAAAGATAAATGGTCTTGCGTTTTAGTCAAAACAGTAAGCTTCACAACCGGATTGAGAAGACCTTTCTTTGAAACAATTCCTATTTAAAAATCTGGAATTTTTCTTTATCGCAAAACAAATATAAGTGTGGTAGTAGCACAGACACAATTTTATTTTACTGACATGGAACCGTCGGGCCCAAATCGAATTTGGTCATCACCCCCCTGCCCTCTCTGCTGAGCAGATAACACCTGAGACACCGTGTTCATTTCTGGGCTCCGTTCTGAGAGAGACACTGTCAAGTGTATATTTTAAGGAGTTGTAGTTATTTTCAGTATGGCAGAGTGGTTAAGCTCACAGATGACAGAATCAAAGAGAACTGAGTTCAAGTCCCAGCATAACCAATACCCTTGCTATTCTGACTTTGGGCAAGTTACCTGACCCTCAGTTTCTGGATCAGTAAATCACTTACAGTAATACTGAAAAAGTGGACAGATGCTAGTAGGAGTTAGAGTCTAGAGAGGGGAATACATATTCCTATTAACTTTGTAAGGTAAAATCCATAGAAGAAAAGAGATTTTGACTTAATATATCCTATTAATCTAAATTACCCAATTAAATCGGCCAGTGATTTAGATTACCCGAGGAATGAGCTCTTTGTCACTGAGGCTTTTTAAAGGACTCTGAATTATAAGCTCTCAGGGGATGTCAGCTGGAGGTTTGACTACACGGATGACCATTAAATCTCATCTCTAAAACCATGTCACTTCAACAAGCAGTTACTTTCACCAGACACGGCACAACTAACAGACAGGCAGGTGGCCTCCCTCTGAGTCTAATGGAAACAGGCTTATACTCAAACTATTACATTCCAGTGGGTTAAGGAACAAGCAAGGAGTTAAGATTAACATACAACAGAGGGGAAGGGTACCCAGGACAATCACCGGTTCCTTGTCTGTGCAGTCTCTTTAGCCAGCTGATCATCTTGGTTCTTACGTCAAAGGTCACCCTTTAGAACTAAAACATCAGAATAATTTAAAGCTTGTTGGTGGCCTGCAACAAATTATCTTCTCCAAAATCCAATTCGGGCTTCCTATGTATATCCCTCTCCCCCAACCCCCTCCAGGCAACTTTCCTCTTTTTTCTTTCTAGGGAAGTAGAGCAGGAAACACCGTATACTGCTTCTTCACACCCTGTTTTCCCTTCACTCAGGATGGTCGTTTGTTGACTTTTTAAAAGACGCAATCTGTTTGCTGAGGAGTGAGGTAGAGCCATTTTGAACCTAGGATTGATGGCCCAAGTCCTTTCTATTGACAACCGTTTCTTGCAGTTATTAAAAGAGTCTCCATTCCAAGGCGAAGTGCTGAGCTTCCATTGTGACTGGCCTTAAGTGTTCTTAGGAAAACACAACCAAACATAGTTTTCTACTCTTTAGTTCTTCAGAAAAACACAACCAAACATACCTTTCTAACTTTATTCCCCAGCTGTTCAGACATTGGGCCCTATCTTCTCTCTCAGATTGCCGCTTACCTTGGCTTTCAGTAATGCACAGAATCATCCCCTTTTGAAAGGGAAAGAGGGAAATCAAACTGTGTTCTGTTAATGCAACCATTCTATTTCTTTTATTGGAGGGACATTTGAGAAAAGGTGGTGACTTGGCTGCCCATCTTTCTGCAAAGAATGCTTTTTCAGTTTTAAGCCTTATGCATCAAATATAAAGGAAGAGAAAGCATCTCTTTGGAGAGCCAAATAGGATTGCTACAGACTTGAAACAGAACTTTCACCTAAGTCCTATCACATCCCAAATAATTATAGCCTTGTTTTTCTACTTCTTCCTCTGGCTGCTGGATCTATTCCACATTCAGCGCACAAACTGATTAGGTAACGAAGACGTATAATCAATCACTAGCCTGGCAGGGCCACAAGGCAGGCACCCCAGCCGAGGAGAGAGGATGGGCTGAGGCTGGGGCTGGCCAGAAACATTTCTCTTGAGAATGACACAGTTTGGAACATTTTTCTCCTCAGGCGGATTTTAAAATCAGTTTATATTTGAATCTTTGAAGTATTGCAAGAGTTACTTAGCAATGGAGTGGTACCCCCTTATCTGTGGGGGAATACGTTCCAAGACCTCGAGAAATGCCTGAGATATGGGATAACACTGAACCTTTTATATATTAGACGCTATGTTTTTCTCCCTATCCACGCATACCTATGATAAAGCTGAGCTTGTGAATGAGGCGCAGAAGAGATGAACAGCAACAATAAAAACAGAGTAATTACAAGACTATATTGTAATAAACGTCATGTAAGTGTGTGAGCACTCTCTCTCTCAAAGTATCTCACTGTACTTCTCCCGGGGACGCTGTGTGGTGACCCACGCCTGCTTGTGGAGAGGAAGCCAGGGGAACTACGTGGGCCCTACGTCCCAGCGTGACGCTGCTCTTGACCCTCTGACAATCATTCAGAAGGAGAATCACCTGCTTCCAGACTCCCTGACCACCAGTAACTGAGACCACCAAAATTGCAACTGTGGATAAAGGGGGGAGGGGAGAAGACTTCATTTTAGTTTCTAGATGCTTTGGTTGTTACTTTGGTTCAAATTCTGGTTTAATTTATGGTTTTGTTATCTAGATATCTAGGTATATAGTTATCTAGATATTTTATTATCTAGTTATTATCTAGTTATCTAGTTGTCATAAGCTCATGACATAATTTCTGCTTTTTCCAAAATTGAGAAGGGTTTTTTTGAGGGAAAGCATCTGATCAGTCTTTGTCAACCTACCAACAACTCTTTAAAAGGTTGTATTTTGGTTTTATTACTAGAGGGGATGGGTGGGGAGAAGAGATATCTGATAGTGGCAAATCACAGCTCAAATAAAAACTGCAGCCTATTTTTGGTGATTCTGTAGGCACATTAACCTATATACAGATTAACCATAATGAAAATGGGATAAACCTGGGGTGGCCATCCAGCTGCCCTTTTGCTTCCTGAATATTCTCTCTTTCCCTCTTTTGAATACATTTTCTGTTAATTTTTCTGGGTTTCCAGATACACATTTTACCATCTTCAAATTGCAACTGAGTTTGCTTTGTGGCTTTCTAACATCATTATCGCAGAAGGCACTGTAGGTATAGGCAGATTGTGTTCTTCCAACATAACCAGGTTTTCTATTTTTAACATTTGTTTTTAGTGAGTTTTTTTTTTTTTAAATTCTGAATACCTATAGAAATATCTCTTTTGCTGTTGTACGTACAGGGAAGAGTTGTGTGGATTTTTTTCTCATTGAATTCTCCAGCATAAGATGATCCAAGTCTGTCTTCACACTCATGTGTTTCTAATTGTCTGTTTGTTCGCTAATGAAATGTTAATCTTGTTTCTTATTGTTTGGGATCCACTTATTCTGTTATTCATTCAGGAACAACTATGAGTTTGTATCTTCATTCTTCTTCTCACTATCCGTTGCATTGGTCATTGTTTTCTTGTCCTACCCTTTCCTTCTGCCTTATGGGAACATTCTCTGGTTTGTTTGATACATCACCGATTCTGCCCCTTACTGTTGTGCAAGAACATCAATATTCTTCTTTTCGGTTGTATTTTTAATGTCCGTGAAATTATTGCTTATTCCCCTCATTTCTAAAACATTGTACCTTGCTTTGTCTTTAAACTAGCTGATGATTTCTCCTGGTTTTCTTACTTATTTCATAGAAGCCATATAAAAGAAAAATTCAGAAAATTAAACACTGTTTTCTGGTTTTTCTTTTTCTCCTGGCTACATATAAATCTTAGAGGAAATTCTTTTTTAACCTTGATATTTTACAGCATCCACAAGCAGTTTGTGGGGTTTTTGTTGTTGCTGTGTGTGTGGTTTTTTTTTTTTTTTTTAATTTTCTATCCCCTTATCTAATAATACGAGTTCTCTTCCAGATTTTTTTTTTTTTTTTTTTTTTTTTTTTTAAGGAGAAAAATGCTTCATCTCAATCCTTTCTTCAAAAAGTCAAATCCCTATTTTGGTCTATAGTTGGGAGCAAGAAGTTTTAAACTCTGTTCCAAGTGCCTGGCACCACCACCATCACCACCATCACCATCACAGCTAACAAATACATACCATTTACTATATGACGGGCATTGTTCCAAGAGCTTTACGTATTTCATGCATTCAACCATCCCAAAAACCCTATGGGGCAGATACTATCATCATCGCTACTTTGGAGATGAGAAAATTGTAGAACTGGAGGTTGAATAACCTTTTCAGAGTGCTCAGTTGGTAAATGATAGAGCCAGGATCCCAACCCAAGCTGTTTGGCCTTACACTCCACTCTTACATTATGTATGATGACTTGCCCTCTCTTGCTGGTTTGGGCATCCATAACAGAATTTCATAAACTTTTTGGATCTGTCATCTCAATGGGAGAAAAAAAAAACCCACACTAATATGTAGCCAATATTTTACATATAGGGTCATGTAGTCTTACAACAATGGCTCTCTAGACCCACCAGGTTTAGATTCCCTGCTTCCAACTGATTGAGTACCAAATGTAGTATTTTGGAATTTTCCACTGTGAGGGCTGTTCCTGATGTTCTTGACGGTCCCTCCAAATACAGTGTCCACTTTCCCTGTACATCTGTTAGGGTACGGAGTGGACCACCCCTCAGTTAGAGAATACTCTTGATCATGCAAGTCACACAACGCGGTTTATTTCCAGCTAGCTGGGGTCCAAGTATCTGCCCGGCGCAGCGGGTTTCAACAAGGACCCCGAGAACTCAAAGCATTTTCAAGGCACTTTTTCATAGCCACATACATATCTTGCACCCCACTTTGACAGTTTAACTTCGTTTAACCTTTGCCGCCCCAGTGTCACCTTGGCGCCATCCTGGAGGTTAAGTGAGATTTAGGTTTACAAGAAATTTAACTTTATTTACATTTCCTTCTGCCTCAGCCTCCTTCAGTTTTCTGGTGGGGAGGGCGACCTTAGGCCTTGAGGAACTGAGCCATTTGTCTCTGGAAATTGGGCCAGTGAAGAGATAGCCCTTTTTGTTGTAAATCACCAGGACATTTGCAAACCAAGGGAGATTCCTGACTTGCAGGATTGTGATCTCTCTAAGTTAACTATTTGTTTTTCTTTAACATCTGGCCCCTGTGGCGCCATCGCCTACCCAGCCTGGTAGTATATGATTAAGTTGTTTCTGAGGTTTTAGCTACTTTCTCTTATCTCAAGTCACGGAAGCCCTGTGGGCTGGTTAGGGACGCTCAGTAAAATGGCTTCCCGGCCTTCAGGATGGCCATTCTTATGCTAACCCACTCTTTACAGTGCAAGGTGCCGGCTTTTGCTTTGACACGATGGCTGTTCTTAAGTCAGGGCTAGACTCGAGGTGGCTACAGCCATGTCATGCTTGGCCTCCACACCCAGAGCTGGTTTCCGGGACTTGTTTTTAAGTCCTCTGGGGGAAGGGGAGCAGGGACAGTAAAATAGGTCCTTAGACATCCCGCTTAACTGGTGTCCAGAAACTGTGTCCCACCAGCTGAGAGACAGATTTGGGTTGGACAAGGAGGGAAGCAGCATTCTGACAACATAAAAACCAAGCCGTCATGTAACAAGGAAACTTCCCATTAACTTCCTGGGGATTCCTGTTCAAGTGGACAACCAAGGTGGCAGAATTGAGTCGGAAAGTCTTATATTTCGTCCAGTATCTTAGTGGCTGTTTGGTACAAATTACGTTTTTCATAACTATGAGAATGCTGGAAAAAATCTGCGGCGTAGTTTTATTCTGTTGTGAACCATACACTGTTCTCACAGACGTATTAGTAGAAAGGAAGGCGATCACCGTGCGGCGGGAAGGATCCAGGATTTATGGGGTATGAAACATTTAAATATTGTATGGACTGGATATTTGTGTTCCCTCAGTTTCATCAATCCTAACTTCTGTGGTGAAGGTCCTTTGGGAGGTGATTAGGTCGTAGGGAAGAGGGTAGAAGTCAAGGGGTAATTCCCTCGTGAATAGGATCACGAACAATGAAGAGGAATCTCACTCAGCAAACACAGAACCTGTTCAGGCCTTGATCTTGGACTTCCCAGCCTCCAGAACTGTGAGAAATAAATGTTGTTAAGCCACCAGTCCATGGTACTTTTGTTTTAACAGCCAAACAAACTAAAACACTTACCAATTAGACACAAAATGAATATTTGTTTAGAAAAGGAAAGGAAACCACGACATATTGAAAATTTAAAAGCTGACAAATACCAGTTTAATGATTATGGTTTTTCATTGTGGAGGCTGATGTTCCTGGCCAAGTAAGTCAGGCAATGCACAGGATAGCTGCTCATTTATCTTGCAGCTGGAAACATCGTAGACAAGCATTTGCATGTCTATCCTCTACTAGCTAGGTACTCATGGGAGATAAAAATTACTTTGCAAGCCTTTTCCCCCTTTTGCACTGAGCAAAGGACCATATGTAGTCACAGAACCAATTTGCGACAGAGCCGCAAAATCATAAAATTTTAGAATGAGTATGGAAATAAAAGACAGCACTTGACTGTTTCACTGAGGTTTTATATTTCAGTATAAATGAAAGATCAGAACATTAAATGCTGGCATCGAAAGGGGAAGTAGATTGCAAAATACCATTTAGTATCGTAATTAGACTATTAGAAAGATGTTAAGTAAGCTAAATATATATTTTTATATATGTATTTAATGCTGTAAGATGAACATCTCAGGTTAATTGTTTATATTTAGTTTTGAAAATATTCTTAATATAAACTTGTGCATTAACATGAGAATTTTAGGTTATTTCAAGCTATGACCCTTCATCACTTAAATTTAAAAATGCAGACCTTATAGAAATAATGTGTCCTATTTTAACCATCAAAGTACCTAAGGATACTATTTATGTTAATTGTAATCAATAGGATTGCATATCAGATTTTCCAGCTGAAACTAATAAATTAAAGACAGTGGTTTTATAGAGCACCTCACTTGTCTCTGATTCTGCAAAACTGGTGACTTTTACAGTTCTCTTTGAGGAACGATGCTCTTTCCGAGTAAAACTTGGCAGGCAAACAAATTAAAATAAAAACAATTGTAATAAAGGCAAAGCCAGAGCCATGATTTTGGCTTTGTTTCTGCATATTACTCCACGTTAACACCTGCTCTCAACCACTTTCTGTAAAATAAAAGGAAAAAAACCTAGTACACGGAGAAAGGGAAAAGGTAGTAATTGAGCATCCAAAACTAAAAGGGAATTCAGCGCCATCCTTCTTTGTTTCCGTTCCAGAATGTTCTCCCGCGTCACCATTTCTAAAGCACTGATGGAAGGTGCAGGACAAAGGAGAGGGACGATTCAGGCAGAACTCAGTACGTTCTGGCCTCCCTTTTTCTTCCGGGGAGAAGAAAAGTGCCGTTCTCACTCTTTTGTAGCTAAGTAGCAGAAACCAGAAGTAGTTTAAAAGGGCTTTTGTTTGGGTATTATAGAGGGCGCGGATTGCATGGAGCACTGGGTGTGGTGAAAAAATAGTGAATACTGGTATGTTGAAAATAAATAAAAATTTTTTTTTAAAAAAAGGGCTTTTGTTGATCCAGTAGCCATTGGTATTTAGTAGCTGACAAGATTGGTTTATGAAATTCCAGAAATCAATGTCCCAAGAAAATGATCAAAATAGTCCTTGATGAAGTTCTTGATAACTTTAGTTCTTGAGGCATTGTCTACGTATCCACATATCTATCTCTTTATTAAGTATTAGTAATCAGACTCACACTTGTTGAATTTTATAAGCCTTTGTATTTTTTCATAGAATAATTCTCTTTGATATTAATCGTAAATAATTTGGGGGGGGCTACGTGGATGGCTAGTCAGCTAAGTGTCTGACTCTTTGTTTCGGTTCAGGTTCTGATTTTAGGTGTGTAGGATGGAGCCCCAAGGCAGGCTCAGTACTCACGTGGAGTCTGCTTGATGATTCTCTCCCTCTCCCTCCTCTTTTGCTCCACACATACTCTCTCTCAAATAAATAAATAAATAAATGTTTTAAAAAAATAGTAAATAGGGGTGCCTGGGTGGCTCAGTGGGTTAAAGCCTCTGCCTTCAGCTCGGGTCATGATCCCAGGGTCCTGGGATCGAGCCCCGCATCGGGCCCTCTGCTCAGCGGGGAGCCTGCTACCTCCTCTCTCTCTGCCTGCCTCTCTGCCTACTTGTGATCTCTGTCTGTCAAATAAATAAATAAAACCTTTAAAAAAAATAGTAAATAATGTTTGGCCTGTAGAGTTTACTTTAATATCTAAGGTGCACAAAGCAACTTGGTTAACTTACTATTTTTTGTATATCTGATATATCAAGTATCTATTTTTTGTGACTTTTCTTCCCAAATGAAGAAAATTTTTTTTTAATTTTTTATTTTTTATAAACATATATTTTTATCCCCAGGGGTACAGGTCTGTGAATCAGAAAATGGCTTCCTTTTTAATTATAATGCATGTTTATTATAAAGGTTCAAACTACAGAAATATAAAAGATGAAGTAAAATATTCCTGAATTCCAACAACCAGGGTTATTAGTGTATTTTATTAACAAATATAGAGTATGCATCAAATATATACATATGTATGTATACGTATATACATGTGTATACACACATAAATATATACATATGTACATGTACATATACATATATATGTATACATATATACATGTATATACACACACACATATAAAGTGGGGTTTTTTTTAAAGATTTATTTCTTTATTTTAGAGGTGGGGAGGCGTAGAGGGAGAGAGAATCCTAAGGAGACTCCTCGCTGAGTGCAGAGCCCAACAACGTGGGGCTCCTCATGGGGCTCAATCTCACGACCCTGAGATCACCACCTGAGCTGAAATCAAGAGTGGGACACTCAACCAACTGAGCCACCTAGGAGCCCCAAAGTAGTTTTACTTTGTAATATGCTTTATACACTGCTTTTTTAACCTAATACTATGTTACATGGGATGCTCAATGTCAGGAATTATAGATTAATAAAATTTCCAACGACTATGAAGAACTGTATTGGTTAAAAAAAAATACTTAAGCCAACTGACCTTATAATTTAATTTTCAAAATGAGACAACTTAAGGGTAAACGGTGGCACTATTTCTAACCATGACAGGATACCAGCCATGAACTGGAACGAACCTAGGAATACTGCAGCATATGGCTGTGCTATAGTTAGCCAATACGATAACAATGGATTTTGACCATTTCTAGTCTTTGCAATATCATAAATAACACTGTGATGAATTCTTTGTATATTATCTTATATATTTGCATGTTTATCTGATCATCAATTTAGGAAATATTCCTGGATGTCACTGATGAGCCAAAGAATATACACAACTAAAACGCTGATGTTCCCAAAATACTCTCCCAAAGAATATACACATTTACACTTCCCTCAAGTACCAGTGAGAGTATTTCCCTCCCATTATCTTCAAAATAGATACAGTCTTCTTAATCTTTGTTAGTCTGATGGATAAAAAGTAATAACTTCATTTTCAATTTTGGTTTTAAATTCATAGTGAAGATTTTATTTATTTATTTACTATTTAGTGCCAATTTGTATGTATATGATGCTATATGAGTGGTAAATCTGGGGGGGTAGGTAAGAGAGGGAGAGAGAAGGTGGCATTTGTTCTATTTCACCCAGTTTTCTAGGGGATATTCTTTTTTTGGTTGTCATTGATTTGTATGAATTTTTATCGAAATATATAGTAATCATCTTACAAATCAGTATTATAATTGTTATGTACATAGATTTTGATGTATGTAAATGCTAAAATATCACTTGATAATTTACAAAGTTTCTATATGTTATATATATAACAATGTAATTATTAAAATTATGTTAATATATATATTTCCATTTTTCAGTCGTACCCAAACTTTCTTTTCTTTTTTTTTTTTTTAAGATTTTATTTATTTATATGACAGGCAGTGATCACAAGTAGGCAGAGAGGCAAGCAGAGAAAGAGAGGGAGAAGCAGGCTCCCTGCTGAGCAGAGAACCCGAAGTGGGGCTCCATCCCAGGACGGTGGGATCATGACCTGAGCTGAAGGCAGAGGCTTTAACCCACTGGGCCACCCAGGCGCCCCGTACCCTAACTTTCCTAAGCCATTTTATGGCATGGAGAATTTCTTGTGCTTCTTTCAAAAGTCAGGAGAATGTTCAACAATTTCCTTAATTTTGGTGTCATGCCCTGGAAAAGCATTTCTCTCAACTTCTACTAAAAAAAAAATCATGACCTATATTTTCTTTTTAAAAAAAATTTGACTTTTGCATCTTGAGTCACCAGTAATTTAATTTTCTGTTAGGAGTGAGATAAAGCTATAGTTCATAGGCACAGCTTTAAGTGAATGAGTAAGTTTATTTTATTGAATGTTGTAAAATGTTTAGAGAAACAAAAACACATTGTTCCCTTTAATAATTCAGAGCAATTTCAACCAAAAGCCAGAGCCAAATAGTAAATTATAGAAACCAGAGAAGTAAGCACAAGCTCCGCTTTTGTTAATGTCTGCTATAGCTGCAGAAGGGAAGTGGGCGATTTCATGACCAAAAGTAACCTCTTTCTAATGGGAAAAAAATACATTAAAGAGGTATGCCTGGTAAAGGGTGACAGGAATAAGGTGCATTTAACCAGTTTTAGTTTACTTTTTTCTTATTGTTATTGGCCCTTGAAAACAGAATTCAGATCTTGGAGCAGAGAACATCAGTTTGATGAAAAGTTTCTCCCATTAGGGAGCACAGGGGGATACTGGACTTAAGAGGCAGAAGAATGGGTGTATGGACCAGAACAGCTCATATATGGCCCTGGTTACAGGAATCGTGTAGGTGCTGTGTGAAAGGTATTTGTGTTATAAACAGTGACTGGAATCGTGATGTTCCCCCGTTGGAAAAACAAAAGCAGGAGTGGCTGAGTGGCTCAGTCATTAAGCATCTGCCTTTGCCCCAGGGTCCTGGGATCTAGTCTGGCATCAGGTTCCCCACTCAGCAGGCAGCCTGCTTCTCCTTCTCCCACTCCCTCTGCTTGTGTTTCCTCTCTCTGTCTCTGTCAAATAAATAAGTAAAAATCTTTAAAAAACAAACAACAACAAAACAAAAACAAACCTTAATATTCAGGGAGAAACAGGGATGCCTGGGTAGCTCAGTCAGTTAAGTGTCTGCCTTTAGATCAGATAATGATCTCAGGGTCCTGGGATTGAGTCCTGCATCGGATTCCCTCCTCAGCAGGGAGTCAGCTACTCCCTCTCCCTCTGCTGCTCCCCTGGCTTGTGCTCTCCCCCTCTCTCTGATAAATAAAAAAAACTTAAAAAAAAAAAAAAGAAAAAGAAAAGCAAAAGCAAATAACCTCTAGACATAAAAATCAAAGGGCTATACCTATGTCAAACAATTGCATCCCCAGATGATTTCTAACTCTGAGAACACGATTCTTTCATTCAACAATTATTTATTAAGTCCATACATTATGCTCAAGATTGTTGTGAACTAGGAAGATATGGCAGAGTACTGCAAAACTCTGACCTCACTGAGATGGAATGTGGTATGCTCAGTCTGATGAGGAGAAATTAGAGTCTGTGGTTCTCAAAATTATAAGATTAGGCAGAGGGTTATAATGTGTACTCAGTTGTTTATATTCCTTTCCTTGGTCTTTGTTTCCAACCAATCATAAAGTTTTTAACAATTTGTATTTTAATGATTATTTTTCCAAAAGCAATTTTCTTTCCTATGTATGTATCTATCTAATAACACACCTGTCCATTTGCTAGCTATGGTTACTGAACTTACAGACATGGCAACCTAAATTTTCTTTAAAGTAGTTCTTGGTGGGCCCCTGGGTGGCTCAGTCAGTTAAGCGTCTGCCTTCGGCTCTGGTTATGATCCCAAGGTCCTTGGGATCCAGTCCTGCATCAGGCTCCTGCTCAGCAGCATATCAGCTTCTCCCTCTGACTCTACCTCTTCCCCCTGCTTGTGCGCGCTCTCTCTCTCTCTCTCTTTCTCTATCAAATAAATAAGTAAATAAAATACTAAAAAAAGATAAGGTGGTTCTTGGAAACTAGTATAGATGAGAATCAGCTGTGGGGTTTTATTTATTTATATATTTATTTTTTAAAGATTTTATTTATTTGACGGAGAGCAAAAAATCACAAGTAGGCAGAAAGGCAGGAAGAGAGAGAGAGAGGGGGGAGGAAGCAGGCTCCCTTGCGGAGCAGAGAGCCCCACGCAGGGCTTGATCCCAGGACCCTGGGGTCATGACCTGAGCCGAAGGCAGAGGCTTTAACCCACCGAGCCACCCAGGCGCCCCTCAGCTGTGGGGTTTTAAAAAATGGGCCTCTCCTCTGGGTGCTTTGACATAGTAGGTCTGAAATGGAATTATGTGTTTCTAGGGGCACCCCAAATTGAGAATCTATGGGACTGAAACACACATGAGTGATTGCAGATGACTTTTTAAAAAAGATTTTATTTTATTTCATTTTTTAAAGACTTTATTTATTTGACAGACAGAGATCACAAGCAGGCAGAGAGGCAGGCAGCGGGGGGTTGGGGGAGAGCAGGAGGGGAAACAGGCTCCCAGCCAGGCAGGGAGCCTGATGCGAGGCTCCATCCCAGGACCCGGAGATCATGACCTGAGCCAAAGGCAGAGGCTTAACCCACTGAGCGACCCAGGTGCCCCTAAAGATTTTATTTTAAAGATTATATATATTTTTAAGATTTCATTTATTTATTTGAGAGAGAGAGAGAAAGAGAGATAGCAAACAAGAAAGAGCATTAGCAGGGGAGACAAGGGAGAACCAGACTCCCCACTGAGCAGGGAGCCCGATGTGGGGCTCAATCCCAAACCTGGGATCATGACCCGATCTGAAGGCAGACACTTAACCGACTGAGCCACTCAGGTTCCCCAAGCAAATGATGTTCTTATTTACAAAATAAAGTGGTGATGTTCGAACAAACAGATTTTTCTTCCTCAAATGATTTAAATCTCCACGGATACTGAAATGTGGATTGCTTCTGTGAAGTAGCCATTCCTCTTTGGGGCTGGGGAGAGAACCCCTGTTCCACTGCTGGCTGCAGGCCCACAAAGAGACTCGGTGAAACACACATTGGATGGGAGAGAACTGTTGCTTTCGTATCACCTTGCGTTTCATGGACAGTATATATAATTTTGAACATCTCCAGTTAGTAATAGATATCCTCCCCAAATAGGCAGACATACAGATGACTAGCTCCTAGTTTAGTAGCTGGATTTTGGTGTCTAATCCATTAGGGCATAAGCGGTATACTGAGTTTTATATGTACTCCTCTCTCCACCGTATTTAGAGAGCCGTTCAATCTTGAACTCATTAACTGACCCATGAATCACGCCGATGACGTCATGCTTTTCCCAGCATCCATGGCTGACCAGCAAACCCCTCTCTCCCTTTTTTTGCACACACACGCTCACAATCGGCTCACACACACTCACACAGGCACACACATATCCTCTCAGATTTCTGCTGCACTCTCCTCTCTCTGTGTAAAACAATCAGGACCGACGACTGAAAAAAGAATTTGGAAGAAATATTTCTCTCCCTCTTCTCCTCTCTGGCTGCATCCCAGCAAACGAAGCCACGCGGTTCTGGGTTCTGTCTGACACATCTTGGCTCCTGACATTTAGCAGATGCTTCTCGAAGAACGAGGGGAGGGCGAAGGTGAAGCAGGGGTGTGATATAAGTAATGAGACTAACGGTGTCTCAATTATCAAGATGTTCCCACAGTGTCCCCTTCTGTTAGCCAATCTGGAACAGGAAGGCTGTCTTTGGGGAAGGAAAGGCTGGGTGGAAAGATACACTGATTTGGGTCTACAATAGGATGAAGTCAGGAAGTCAAAGCGGAGTTCGGAGTCTGGTTTGCATACCGAATAATAAGCAGAAAAATCCAATCTGTAATATACATGAGATCACTGAACTGGCAAAACTAGGCCGAGAGAACAGAGAGAGTCGCGTTTTGAAAAGCCCCTGTCACCTCCGGCCCTCGACGCCACTGATTTAATTGTGCTATTAATCCCCATTAATGTTCATGTAAGATAACTCCCCTTCCTTCTGTAGGGGTCTCCCAAATTGGTTAGACTTTGGTAGAATACAGAAGTCTGGGTTTTGTTGCTCACTTAAAAAATTCCATTTATTCAGTTCATCTAAGAGTAACTGCATACACTTCTAAATTTGTGTCAGCATTCTCCGTGTGACTATAAATACGTGGTTCTCTGAGTTCCCTTTTGAACCAGTTGTAACAGCTACTGTTTCCCTCTTTAATGAGGGAGTTAAATAAAATCTTTCACTCGCTTATTCTATCTGTATAAGAGACATGGGTCTATTCCCTTTTAAGACTAATCCTTTGCTATCCCCTTAACAAATGCTCCCCTTTTTGCTTATTTTATTTAATAATTTCTGTTTCTGATTATTGCCCAGAGCATCTTTTTTTTTTCCCAATTAGGATAATCTACCTGACAAAACAAAACATAATGAGAAGATTGTCTTGAGACTTTAAGGTTAGAATAAATAAAACTATGCCTATGAAATAATGAAAGGAGTTTTTTGTTAGTTCCTATTGTTAATGACAAAAACGGAATGGCATTGAGATGACAGTTATCAACACTCTGGGGATACTTCTTCCCACTGAGGATATAATCATCACAGGGATTGATTTTTTTTTAAAGATTTTATTTATTTATTTGACAGAGAAAGATCAGAAGTGGGCAGAGAGGCAGGCAGAGAAAGAGGGGGAAGTAGGCTCCCCACTGAGCAGGGAGCCTGATGTGGGACTCTATCCCAGGACCCTGAGATCATGACCTGAGCCAAAGGCAGAGGCTTAACCCCTGAGCCACCCAGGTACCCCAGTACTGAATTTTTTTAGGGCAACAATTTGAGGCTTCTTTATATTTAAGTAGTATTGCAAGCAGAAAGAAAATGTCTATTTGCAATGACTGCTTCTTCAACATTCTCATCAGTGTCCAAAGTGCTCTGTCATTATCAATGGTGGCCATGCTTGTGGTGAGCATAGTGCAACATAGAATTGTCCAATCACTGTGTTGTACACATGAAACTAATGTAATACTCTGTGTCAACTATTCTTGAAATACGCATACATACATATGTAAGATGTAGGAAAAAAGTAAAACAAAGCGCTCTGTCATTATAGCATTACCTCATGATAGAATTATTGCCATTTCCATGATTACAGTTTGTGTTACACTCATTTCTCCTGTGTTTGGTTTTTGGTGCCTTAGTTTCAGAGGGAAACTCTCTCAAGAACGACATGTCAGGCTGAGTTACAGACGCTGTCACGCGTGGTTGGACTGGGTGTTGATTCTGTTCATTTCAGAGCCTGACTTTTCCTGACCTCATGCTAAGATTATGGGCTCTGTTCCATCTGTAGTCCCAGAGTCTCATAACTACGGGCTATAATGAGCCTACTTCCAGCAATCTGGCAGAGCCATAGTAGAAAAGATGGAGGGGTCTGGATTTGTTGCATGAAGGCATTAGAGATCTCTGTTATTTTGGTATATGAAGATCAAAATGTCTCTCAGGACAGACGACTCTACCTGCTGTGAAACTGAGGGTACAGGCAGGCCTGGAATCAGTGCAATTCAACATCGACAGCATCTTACACATTTTAATTAAGAATATTTTCAGGGAAACTCTTTAAGGAGAGTAATAAGACAAGTCTTTATAGCAATACATTTTCCTTGTCTCTTTTTTATCATATGTTGACTATTGTGGTTGTTGGAACACTAAAGTGACCCCCAAATTCTCACTCCGGCATACATGCTCTATACAATTCTCTCCCCTGTAGTGTGAGTGGGAACAGTGAATGGGACTGGATAGCAATCCATTGATTAGGTCACTAAACAGTTGGCTTTGAGTTAATCCAAAGGGAGACGATCCTGGGTGGGCCTGACCTGATCAGACAAACCCTTTAAAAGAAAGTCAAATGTCAGAAGTCCACTGCTGGTTTGGAAGGAAGCAACAAACAAGTCGCGAACCGCCTGTGGAGGAGGGCCATCCGAGTAACCAACCGCGGCAGGCCCCTGCAGGCAGCGTCTAGCAGCCAGCGGACAGCAGCCAGCGGACAGCAGCCAGCGGACAGCAGCCAGCGGACAGCAGCCAGCGGACGGCCGCAACGAAACAGGGGCTTCCTTCCATCCTACAGGAAACTGAATCCTGCCAACAGCCAGAATAAGCTTGGAAGAGCGCCTCTCACTCCAGAGGCGCCACATCCCTGCCAACACCTTGCTATCAGCCTTGGGAGACCTTGAGCAGAGAACTCAGTCGTGTGGTGCTCAGCCTGCTGACCTCCAGAAACTGGGAGATAATAAATGGTTGTTGTTTTAAGCCACTAAATGTGTGCTGATTTGTGATGCAGCAGTGGAAAACACAACCCCTCTTATGACAGACCCTGCAGGATGTGCTTCTATAAACTCAGATTTCTCCAGAAAATAATGCCAAGGGACCCCTCAGACAGAATCCACGAGAAACCAATTTAACAGAGGAGCAAAGCCCACTAGACGCCCTCAGGAATGTGAACAGAGGCCCTGGGGCAGGGCAGAGCGAGCATTCCCTAAAGCAGTGATTCTCAGGCAAATGTGCAGAGGGACCATTCTCCT
The DNA here is from genome assembly GCF_030435805.1 of Mustela lutreola. Taxonomy (NCBI): domain Eukaryota; kingdom Metazoa; phylum Chordata; class Mammalia; order Carnivora; family Mustelidae; genus Mustela; species Mustela lutreola. The sequence goes on along the minus strand of NC_081293.1, from coordinate 186,387,427 downwards.
CCACAGATCAGCTGCCCACTCACCCTTTTGTAAAATACAATGAGCACAAATGAATAGAAAAATAAAACTTCTTTTTAAAGGACATTTGAAAGTCAAGTCTCATTTTTTTTTTAATTATTCGACAGACATTAAGATTACTCTGTCAAACTGCCATAAAATTTTCCAAACACTTACTCTCAATTTTGGTACTTATCAGATTGCACACCCGTTACAAACAGTCGACCAACACCAGTTCGGTGGCCCATGTTCTCAGGAGTACAGTTCTCAGAGACATCAAATGCTCAAAATGTCCTCTGCTCCCGTGCTTGGAACGGACAGAGAGCAAGGGCTCCGCCAAGATAACGTGGTGTTCAGAAACAGCTCTGCCTAATAATGGATGGGTGTTTCCCAACTGCGGAGCTAGCTGGTTGTTTTTTAGTCTGGTGTAGGTAGTCCCCCTGGACTTACAACAAAAAAATAGACATCGTAGCTCCAGTTCCACTGTTTGAAAATCAAGGGATCCTGGCAAGTGACTTGTGGCTGCCAAATCTCATTTCTCTTATTTGTAAGCGATGGCAGTAATATTGGCGATCTGTCTCATATGGTTGTGAAGGCTAATGAGGAAGTGTGTATGTACGCCTTCTGTAAGCTGCTGAGCACTCTGTGCATGTCTGGATTAATAGTTTTACTATTCTTTCGTGCTCCCTCAGTAAGTCCTTCCAGCAGGCCCTGCGCAGAGGGTGGGAAATGAGAAAACTCTGACCGTGGGTCCTAATTTTCAGTTCTTGATTCTACTGTTACTAACAGTTTCTGGGAATGACCGGGAACTGACGTGGGTGTAAATTGCAGATACTGAACGGCTCTCTCTGCTACATTAATCACGGCTCCTTGGCACATCTGGTTACATGGAGAGTGCCCCTAATTAATAACATAAGCAGGAATAATGGTCGCTGAATTCCACCCTCTAATCATGGCCTCTGTTCTGCGGTTATTCTCGGGGGCCTGTGAGGCAGGACTGATACTCAACTAACTTCCACCAAACTGTCTAGAACCATCTGTGAGCATTGTGGCATCGTAACAACACAATTTCTCGGAATGCAATAGGGAAAACAGCCAGCAGCATCAGGCTTTGCAGCCACAATCCCAGCTCTGTCACAGACCACTGCTCAGTGAGGGTGCATTTATTTTAGGCATGAATAGAATAGTAACTTTAGATCGCTGCCGGTGTTCCCCTTTGCTCTCACAAGGTTGGAATGTTCCTCTCTGTGGTTCTCTCCTACCTTCTCCCTTCCAAAGAATCACTTCTTTTAGTGGAACTAATAGTAGAACTGGAGCTACAATGTATACTTTTAAATCACAAATAGATTTACTGTGTGATAGTCTCATCTGACTTTGGAATGAAGAGGCAGAAACAATATTGTGGACTCCTGGCTGGGTTTCTGTGTCCCTTGATAGAAATAAATTATTCCTTTAAATACCTCTTCCAGTTCACTATCCACTGCATATATTTTTCATTTTTTGGAGTAAAACTAAAAAAAGTCCCTCCGAAAGAGGAGGCAGGGTCTCTCGTGGCTAACTCACCAAGAAGCACTTCGGATATTTACCACGGCCTCAGTCTTCTACGACACTCACGCCATCTGTATTATCCAAACACTGTCTTACCCAACATTTATCATGGAAATTGAGTATGCCTGGGCTGTGGGGGAGACCAAGAAATAGTATCTTTCATCCAATTAGAAAGCACATTCCTTAGACATAGGGGCTACAATTCAATAAACGGCCTCACAGGCACATGTCTGCACAAAGACCAGTGGAAGGTGCCCTACTCCTCACAGCTGCTGGGCTTCAGGTGTGGACAGTGAAATCGACTAACTGCAGGGAAACGTCTCTCCCAACTGGAGCAACCTACTAGCCAGTGGATTCTGCAATAGGATTAAGTATGACCAGAATTCATAAAAATGGCAAAATAGGAAAAATATTAATAATAAGACTGATGAACTGTGGCATTTTAAGCCAAGTTTAGGTGTACCTCATGGAGCAAGGCGGAGAACAAAGAACCCAAGGGTTCTCTTTGGCTTCTTAGCATTTCTGAACTCTCTCCAGCTTTTCAGATGAGAGCTGCTCTTCCAGTCCTAATTCATATTCTCCTATTGTACTCAGAATTTCATGTTATTCAAGTGAATTCTGGGGCAACCTTCTATACCCAATTTGACAAGAGCTCTTAGCCTAGTTGCCTAAAATGTATTCTGTTGGATTCTGATATACTATTGAAACTCTTTTCCCATATTTATAATAATTTTAATAGTAGGGGAGCCTGGGTGGCTCAGTTGGTTAAGTGTCTGCCTTCAGCTCAGGTCATGATCCCAGGGTCTAGGAGGGTGTCCCATGTTTGTCCCACTGAGCAGGGAGCATGCCTCTCCCTCTTCCTCTGTTCTCTTTCAAATAAATCAATAAAATCTTTTAAAAAATAAAAAAAAATAAATATAACAATGAAGACATACCTCTCCCAAGCACTTTCTGTAGGTCTTAGAAAGGTCTTCCAAACAATGCCTCTTGTCAATGCATGATGTCCGCAGCCATCATGAGGTAAGGATTAAGCCGAGTCAGAAGTCAAGGATATGCAAGGTTCTACCATCCACAGAACTGCATTAAGAGAGGAGCAAGTGAGAGCCAGGAACAGGGTTTCATAAGGTGGGACCAAGAACAACAGGTACAATGTAGGGTAGAAGCAAAAACTGAAAGTAGGAAAGACACTGGATTTGGACATGGGTGGCATGAGGATTAAAATGAATGGATTGATTTTATGATGCTGTCCTGGCTCTCTTCCCCTCATTCTATAATCTGTCACCTGTTTAATGGCCCAAAGGCTTTCTGGGTCAGCATGACCTATGCGTGTTCAAGCACGTAGGGGTAATAGTCCATGAAATCTCCTGATTGTAGATAGAGACTTGGGGGGAATTATCTGCAAATAACGCCTTTCCCTAGACACACAGTCCCAAGCTTAATCCCTGGGAGTGCGTCCTCTCCACTTGTGTATGATTCTGAAGATTCCAGTGATTCATTGCCTTCTCAGTCCCACTGTCTTCTGCTTTTGTAGACACTGCTCTATGATTCTTGGCTCAGTCTTAGTTGCATTCTTCTGTTCTCAGGTTAGTTCTCGAGCCCTGGCTTTCGTAACACTTCCTTTACATCCCCTGTTTTACTTTCTTTTTGCTGTACCAGGGGCCCCACTCTTTCGACCCTTCATCTGTGTGGCGTGAACAAGTCCAGCTCGCCTCTTCCTGCTGACATCTCTGTAGTCTCACCTACAACTGGAGAAAAATACCAATAGCTTCTGCCGGCTTTAGCTCCAGTGAGACTTTGGGTTCTGCATGGGGGCATTATCATGTCACAGGGATAAGACAGTCTTGCTAACCATTCTGTTGAGGCAGGAAAAATCAAGTGGGGAAAACTTCCCAGGAGAAAAGCAGTTGGAAGTTATGAGGAGCATTTGCTTATTGAGTTTATTGAAGGAGAAATAAAATAATAAGGAAGAAAGGTGTGGAGTATATGTAGAAAAGGGTATCATAACATTGTCGATGCATAAAAATGTTATCACATTAGGGCGCCTGGGTGGCTCAGTGGGTTAAAGCCTCTGCCTTCGGCTCAGGTCATGATACCAGGGTCCTGGGATCAATCCTTGCATCGGGCTCTCTGCTCAGCGGGGAGCCTGCTTCCTCCTCCCTCTCTCTCTGCCTGCCTCTCTGCCTACTTGTGATCTCTGTCAAATAAATAAATAAATCTTTAAAAAAAATGTTATCACATTGAGAAAGGTCTTTAAACAACAAAATATGAGGAATTGTTGGCAGGACAAGGTCACTGAAGAAAATAGGATGAAGATTCCTAGGAAGAAGCTACAGGGACACCTATTTGTCTTGATGAAAGGAATAACATGATTGTGGTGTTTTAAAATGGAATCATTTCTGTGCCTGTGAGCTTGTGAAGACCCTTTCCATGGAAATACAGAAGTGTTGACCAGATAATAACTACAAGCAAGCAGTGTAAAAGAATATTCTGCATGAGAGATTTTATAACCTGACTTTTGCCCAGCTTCACTGAGGTACCATTTATATAAAATAAAATCCATCCATTTTGATTGAACAGCTAGATGAATGTTGTTAATGGGATACAGTCCTGAAGTCAGAGCCAAAATCATAACACATTACAATGGGCTGTAGATTTGCTGTAGACATCCTTTATCAGGATGCAGAAGTATCCTTCTGGTTCTAGCTTGCTAAGAGTTGCTATCGCAAATGGAAGTTGGATCTGTTCAAATGCTTTTCGGCCTCTATTGGGAGTATCAGACATCTCCTTTTTCGGTTTGTTAGTATAGTGATTTGCATCGATGGAGCCTTTGAATTACAAACTCCTGCATTCCTGGGATAAGTTCCACTTGATCACGATGTTATTATGTGTTTATATATTATTAGACTCAATTTAATAGATTTTTTGCATTGATGCTCATAAAGGATAGTTATTTGTACTTTTCTTACAATGTCTGTGTGGTTTGGTTTCAGGGTAATATATTTTATAGATTCAGTTTGGGAGGTGTTATAGGCTGGGTGTGTGTGTCCCTTCCAAATTCATATGCTGAAGCCCTAACCCCCAGTGTGATGGTATTTGGAGATGGGGTCTGTGGGAGGTAATTAAGACTAGAAAAGGTCAAGAGGGAAGGATCCTCATGATGAAGTTAACACCCTTATAAGAAGAGACCCAGAGATATAGCACCAGTGGGCTTTCTCTCTCTTTTCCCCATGCACTCACCATGAGATGCTGGCCCCCCACAAGCCAAGAGAAGAGGACTCAGAATGAAGCCTCCCTTGCCAGCATCTTGACTGTGGACCTCTAGCCTCCAGACCTGTGAAAAATAAGTATCTGTTATTTAAACCACCCTGTCTATGGTATTTGTTATGGTGGCAGGAGCAGACTAAGACGGGGGCATCCTGTCACTTCAGCTTTCTGGAAGAGTTTGTATGGAATGATTATTTTTTTCTGAAATGACTGGTTGACTTCCCCAGTGAAGCCGTCTCGGCCTGGGGTTTTCTTTGCAAAAAAAAAAAAAAAAAAACTTTTCACTGCCAGTTTAACTACTCTGTTCCTTTTTTGCCCTCATTCCAGTGTGACAAGTGCTTTTTCATCTTTTTTTATTTTTTCCTCTGAGATTTGAAAACTAAATTCTTATCTCCTTATTTCATCTGTTATTTGAGAGCTTGGGTATGTTGAGTTCTTTTATTTTTCCCAAGGCAATTATTTTTTTATTTAATTTTTAAAAATTTCAATATCTTTTTTTTTTTTTTGCACAGAATTTTTAACTTTATTATCAGCTACTGAGCTATGAGATACAAACCAATCAAAAACATTCCAGTTGGTTGAAACAGGTGTGTCCATTTACACTACACAGAAGCCAGAGTCATATCTTCTGAGCCCAGAGCCATCCCTCTAGGGAAGGACGGCCTCAGCTTGGGGGTAAAGGAACACGTTAAGTTACAATAGTAAGAGTCTCATCCACCCAGGAAAGTAGTCAACAACCACAGCCACATTTTTTGTGGGTGCCAAAAAGTTATCTGAAATTAGTTTTTAAACCTTCTTTTAATCATCAAGTTTTCAAATGAAAACAGGAACCCCTCTCCTCCTGTAGGCATTCTAGCTATCTACCCAAGAGACTTGAGTACTTCAATTAAGGCAACTGGAAGCCCACCTTAGCCTCGAATGGTGACTCTGCCCAGTATGTGACCTGTCCTTCGTTTGCCAGTAAATGCAATCCAACAGAACGCGCTCTGGGGAAAAACAGGAATTTATGCAGTGCTGCCTCTGGTACAAGGGGAACACAGTCAAAGCAAAAGACCACGGAGGGCTCCCTGAGGATCCAGTAGAACTAAAAGAAGCTTTCAACTGTCCAAATTAACTGTGCAACTGGATCTAGGGAGGACAGTGCCCTGCAGCAAGGAGTAGTGTATATGCCCATCTACGCCCAGGAGAGGACCCGGCTTCCGGCAACTATTACAGTGGCGTCCAGAGTCAGTGTCTCCCATCCACAGCACAGCTTTGCTTTGATTCTTGCTTACCACAAATCCCTCTGCACCGAGGGGATTAGCACTTCAGTCTAGAACTTCAGCACAGAGCTGGGAGACGCCATGAAATCCTCTTCTCTGCATCCAGCCATCTCTGGCAGCTCTCCTCATAGTGCTTTCAGCTCCCCACTCCCCTGCAGAGGGACAGAAGGACAGGTGATGGGAGAAGCTGGGCTCAAAACCACGGGAGCTGGACAAAAGCAGCTGCCCAGAGTCAGACGCTCTGGCCTCATAGTCTCTGATCATCAGTCTCGTAGGAGACTTAAACAATTCTTTTTTAAAATTTTCTTAAATTCTTTTTCTTTGTGAAAAACCACTGGTCTACGCTTTTCATATGTCTGGCAATATACCTCTCTCTTTTTTTATTTCTTATTTCTTCTTCTTCTTCTTTTTTTTTTTTTTAAATTCTGAGTCTGATGGGCATGAAAGATCGTCCAGTTTTGGTAGCTTCTCACCTCTAAATGGAGGTCATCTTTTGTGAGGGATGGTTACAGAAGCTTAGTAGTAGAGGGGCTCAGGGGTGGCTCAGTCAGTTAAGCTTTCAACTCTTGATTTTGGCTCAGGTCATGATCTCAGGGTGGTGAGACTGAGCGCCATGTTGGGCTCTGCGCTCAGCAAGGAGTCTGATGAAGCTTCTTCCCTCTCCTCTGCCCTTCCCCGTGCCGCGCATGCTATCTTGCTCTAAAATAAATAATCTTTTTTTAAAAAAAAAAAACTTTAGTGGAAAAAACTGGAAGACTCTGACATCTTAGAACACACATTCATCCTCGAGCTCATGTTGCTCCAAATCCACGCGCGACTCCAGGCTGGCAGGAATTTTTCTTCACTTGTGCCGAAGTCACTCATGTAGGAAGTACTTTGTGTGATTACTTAGCATTGATTTACCATCTACTGACCAAGATCAGCAAACTCAGAACTTCCTGCCTCTCACTTTTTGTTGTTTTACCACAGTATTAGCTAAGATTAACCTACAAAAATATTATCTCTATGGGCTTCTGTTTGTCCCTCTGTCTTTTCTGCTAATATGCCATGTTAATAAGAGCTTAGCAACCAGCCTGCTCTTCTAAGCATGGAACACATGGTTTGGCCATTCTTTGCTATCATACTCGTTCAGTGAGTGTTGAACCTTTGTTATCACTCTTACAGTACAAAAACACACAGAATCTCGCCAGCACAGCCAGAATTTGCTTTCCCGTCTCTTGGCCAGGTTTGTACTTAAGGTGAAAAATTTGGTGAGAGAGCATTCCGGGCAGAGGTAATGACCAATTCAAAATCCATGAGGTAAGGCTGAACTTTTGTATTAAGGACGAGCAAAAAAGCCAGTGGGGACAGGGACCATGGTGTGTGTGCTGTGCTGTAAGGCCGAGATCTGCTAAGGTCTGTTCTGAGTCCTCTCTTGGCCTCTTCCAGCAGCCTGGTCTGATTTTCACTGGACTCAGCAACTCAGCACTGTGCCTTGTACTAGTGTTGGTTTTCTAGCTTTATTTTTAACTACAGTGTCCAATCTACGGTCCAGTTTTTCCCCTGCAAGCAGATGCCTCTAACCAATTCTGTACCAATCACAGTTGGAAGCTTCTTCCTTCCAAGATTCCTTCTCTTATGGTTTTCACTCTGAGTCTTTTGAAGAGAAAAGAAATACAGAGTTGTGATTGTTGTTTGTTTCTGTTTTTTAGAAATAGTTCCATGTGGTCTCCGGTTAAGATGGATAATGTCAGGTTGATTTTCTCTACCTCTGGATTTGCTAGCAGTTTTCTTTAGAATTTAGCATTTTTCTGAGTTTGATCAAAGTGTGGCGGAGCTGATCAGCTCTGGTGATGCAACCCATGCTTAACAAATCTCACACAAAATAGAAAAGCAGAATGCTGATTCACTAAATTTCATTGGGAATTATGACCATGAAGGGACAGAATGTTCATATCTCCATAGTTGGTGCACTTTTTTTCCTTGTGAGCAAGCTTCATAAAAGTTGATTTATTAGAGGACAATCCAATGAGGATGAGTCAGAATAAAATGAGTTATTGTGGTGTTGAGAATGTTTACTGTTATCAGGCCTAATGCCCTGATGCTCCCCAAAGGACTCCATCTATCAGAAAAAACAAATGCTCACATTAGCCTGAGGGTTCTTACATGGTCAGAACTAGAACAACTTCAGCCAACATTTACATCTAATTCTTTCTCCCCATGCTTCTTCAGCTGAAAAAAATGTAATACCTAAAGTAGACAACATGATAATTTCTTGTGTTCTTTTCTTTTTTCAGGCACATGGTAATACTACACCTTCCCACCTGTTGGCATTAGACAGAAGCATTTATGGTTCCCTTTAGTCAATTAGTTGAGAGTGAAAAGCACTAAGAGCCAGCATGTGAGTTGCAACCGTCTCCTTCCCCTGCCAGAGTGATTAGTGAGGCCTTCTTCATCCTGCATCTCCAAGTGAGGATGATGTGGAGAAGAGACTCAGCCAATACCACATGATAAGCAAGACATAACACTTTCTTATTTTAAACCACAAATATTTAGGGATTGCTTGCTACCATGGCAAAATTAGGCCCGTGTTGATGGATACAGATACAAGTACCTGTCATAGGGAGCCACAGAACAACCTTAAATACATGGGCTCCATGGCAGAGAGTGAGGACAATTTGTCACAGACTGGAAGGGTGAGGGTCAGAATTACTCGGTGGCTAAATTTTTGGTAAAAGGAACAACTACTTAACAGGCACGATGAAGCATTCATACAGGCACCAAGAATCCATGGCTAAGTACAGAAAGAGAAAGAGGCAAGGGGAAGAGAAAGCCAAGAAATTATCAGGAAGATTCGTGACTCAAAAGAAAATTGGGGGGTGCCAAGGTGGCTTCGGCAATTAAGCATCTGCCTTTGCTCACGTCATGATCTCAGGGTCCTGGGGTGAACCCTCATGTCTAGCTCCCTGCTCAGTGGACAGTCGGCTTTGTCCTCTCCCTATGCTCCTTCCCCCACTCACTCTCTCTTTCTCTCTCTCATGTAAATAAAAAAAAAATCTTAAAAAATAAAAATTAAGAAAAAAGAAACTTGGGTGTGGCCATCGCTCATAGAGCTGATTGCAGTAAGATAGAAAAGGCAAAAATATGTTTTAGAGAATTGTGCTGTCAAAAGAATCAACAGCCTAGACTAAATAAATCACGACTACCTGGTATTTAAAAATATCCTGGGGCTCCCAATTGTAAATAGGCAAGAAGTGAGCTGGGAGAGTCGGCCAGGTTCTAAGAAGACCTCCGATGAACTATTTCTAAAAAACAGAAACAAATGATGCCCAATTCAGATACAGACAAAGAGGATAATGTAAAACAAACAAACAAAAGAATTACACAGAGTATGAATCCAGGGAGAAAACTGGACAAGTTAGCTACGCCCAAGAAGGAGAACTAGAGCCTATTTAAGAATCACTTCCTCCAGGTGTTGGGGGGAGTCCTTAATACAGCCTTTCGGACGCTTTTCAGAACTGGGTTCTGAAAGACTGGGTTATGTGGGACTAGTGTATGCTAGGTGGCCCCAATTGTTTTTCTGCCAGAATGTTTCCTGCAGCTATCTAGTCTGGCTCCATTACTGGGTATTAGATTTTGGAGACATTCATAGGCCTTCAAAGTCTAGAAGAGCCACATCCAGACCTAACATCGAGATAACTGCACAAAAACCACCAAATTCCTTAGAAACTCTGGGCTGTGGAACTGACATCACGACTAGGAAAAACTTATGCCTTGCTTCCCTTCGGGGGGCGGCAAGTTCCGTATGGGGGTATAGACAGGACTAAATATTTTCTTACCAGAATTGTGAACTATGATCCTCCTTGGGGCTATTTACCAATCTTTTAGTTATTTCCCTTTTCCAAGCCTGAGAGGATTGCAGGGGCCTACTCTTTTGAGGAGAGCCATGGCCATTTGACCAGGATTTGGCTAGGAAAACATGAGTAGCTATGATTTGTGTGACGTCCAGGAAAAAGTCTTTAACAGTGAGTGCTGGTTTGTAATTCCCCCTCTCCCTGGTCACTGGTCACGTTCCAGATGGTGAAAGCTCTGTCATCCTAAGGCCTCTGTGACTGGTATGTATGAGATGAGCATGGAGCATAAGCAATAAACAAAACTATGATGTATTAATCACTTAAATTTTAGGAGCATTTTTGTTGTGGCACAGGATAAAACACCCTGACTTACACCACCCAAAGCTAGATCAAATAAATAAAATAACACATATTATAGCCTATTTTCCTCATGATTTCAACAATCTTAAACAATACAGGCACTTCCCACTGCATTGCACTTCACTGATACTGCATTTTTGACAGATTGAAGGTCTGTGGCCAAGAGTCTGGCGGCGCCATTTTTTTCAATAGCGTTTGCTCACTTTGTCGAAGTTTGGTTCTTGTCACAATATTTCAAACCTTTTCATTATTACTATGTTTGTTACAGCGATCTGTGATCAGTGATCACCGAAAGCTTGGATGATGATGAATACTTTTTAGTAATAAAGTTTTTTTAAGTTGACGTTTGTATATTTATTTAGACACGCTATTGTGTATTATGTCAGCATAGTGTATAGTGTTGTGTGGTATCGTATAAACATAACTTTCATGTGAACTAGGAAACCAAAAAACTCATTTGACTCACTTCACTGTGATATTCACTTTACTGCAGTGGTCTGGAACCAAACCCACAGTATCTCCAAGGTATGCCTGTTTTAGCAAAGGAAACTCAATTCTCTCAAAAAATGTACCATAAACAAGTTAGATCCAGCTCAGGGATGCAACAATATTTTAATATAAGAAAATGTATAAATGTAATTCACTGCATTAACAGATTGTAGAAAAAGCCATATGCTCATCTCGATACAGAAAAAAAAAGTGATAAAATTAAAGACTCATTCAATAAGCTAAAAACAGGAAACTAATTTAACTTGATACAGGGTAACAACAAAACCCCCTACAATATGCACAATTGTGGGGAAATATTGGAATCATTCTCCCTAGATTTATGAACAAGAAAGGGATTTCCAACTTTACTGCTTATATTTAACATTGCATTTGAAGTCTGAGATTGGAATAAGACAAATAAAATAAATTAAGAGCATAAAGATTGGAAGGGAAGAAATTAAAGTGTTGTTGTCTGCTACTGTTTTCATAGGAAATTTAAGTACAAATTTTCCCTTTTAAAGGAAACATTCACTGTGACCTGGCATCTATTTCCTACCTGTCCAACCAAACATTAGCATAGGTGTGCAAGAATTCGTATTTACCCTGTGCATAATAGAAGCGGCCTGGGAAAAAGGAAATGTCCGTTGAGAGAAAATGAATACGTTTGAAACAGTCACCCACTAGAATATTATGCAGGACTGAGAATAAATAAATTTCCTCTACATACAAAGCACATAAATTTTAATTATGGAATGCTGAGTAAAGAAGGTAAGCCTTAGAAGAAACATATAATAGGTTCTTTATGTAAAGTTCCAAAACTAGCAATAAAATTCTCTCTATAAATTATGATGTAAAAAAATCTGTGTGTTCACCAGCTGGAATTTAAATAAAAACTTGGGGGGAAAAAAAGGAATAAACTAAAAAGAAGTGTAAAAGGCCATAAACTCAATATCTGGTTGACGGTTGTATAAGAAGATGTGTCATGAGAGGAACACACAGGTAGATAAAAGTTATTGGCAAGGGCACCTGGGTGGCTCAGTGGGTTAAGCCACTGCATTTGGCTCAGGTCATGATCTCAGGGTCCTGGGATTGAGTTCCTGCATCGGGCTCTCTGCTCAGCGGGGAGCCTGCTTCCTCCTCTCTCTCTCTGCCTGCCTCTCTGTCTACTTGTGATATCTGTCTGTCAAATAAATAAATAAAATCTTTAACAAAAAAAAAGTTATTGGCAATATTTTAGTTCTTGGTTTGGGCACTGTATTCTTAGGTATTCATTATTAAGTAAACATTTAAATAATACCAATAAAGTTAGAGATCTATGCATGGGCCACTAATATTAGATATGGAATAAGGGCTATATTGATTTTATTCAGTACATGTGTGTATACACCTATGATAAAAATATATGTACATTCATAGTCAAATATAATAGAAATACATTTACATACATATATATATATATGGTTAGACTCGAGACAGATGGACAGACACTCATTTTAACTCCCACATACAAAGGAATATATGTACAAATACCAAGAGGTTAACATACGCATGCACACACACACACAAATCCACACGTATAAACATAGGTACAGAAATAGAAAACAGTTTTGTGCTTTCAAAACTATTAAAATATGAACAGGTATAGATCTGGAGTGATAATTAAGCATGGGTGAATTGATGGATAGATGAAATGAAGTAATACCTACCTAAGAGCAGTAGGTTGAAGTCAATGAAATTCTAGAAAGATATTCAAAAAGGAACAATGATTTATGATAATGTTTAAGACATCAGAAATTAGAAGCCTTCTGTATACAAAATAATCTTCATCTCTAGACATATTAATGTATTTTCTTTACTTCTGTTTATTTGTCTAGCTTATAAAAATGTGTGACCCCCAACCTGGGAAGTTGTGATAGGATAATCATGGCTCCAAGGGGAAATCTGGCATCCAAATCATGTTTTCCAGCACTGTAATTTCCTTCAAAAGAATTGGCTTAACAGTGTCGAACTTAGAAAAGCTAAAGTGTGAATTTTCTAGTACCAGAAGTTCCACCTAGTCTGAAGGTCTAAAGTAGAAATAAACAGAAATCCAGGGAAGACTTTAGTTATCATTATTTACAGACCAGTATTATTGGCTCTTATCAACATATTGTTCCTTCCTCCTCTTGCTCTCTTGGCAGAAAATACCTGCAGTCATTTGAAATACATTTCCTAGCACCCATGACTTGGCTTACAAACATAAGTACAGTGGTAGAGAAGAGTCTTGTATTCGCGATCTCAAGATAACAAGTGTTATGGGGGGGGGGGTGGTCTCTTTAATCCATAAAATTTGAGGTGAAACGACCTAAAAGTGTGCCTTTACATTCAGTATTTAAGAATCCACAAGGCATTGGTGTCTGGAAGTATCTAGACTACTTTATGAAGCAATTTACCAGAAAGAACAAAAAGGAAACTTGCATGCACCTTATGAGTGATAACGTGTTTTCACCAGGAATGTAATTTATGGCATTTGGTTCACTAACACACACCCCTTACCACCATATATTTTTAACCAGTGGATTCAGTGACTCCATGTATAACTGGAAATTTCTGACAATTACCTCTTTCAGGGTACTTCATCTTAACAATTCACATTGTAAAAGGCAATTTATAAAATAAATACCCAAGGATGGTATTAGCTTTTCAAAAAGAATAAAAAATTCAATTTATTAAAACCCATCAAATATATTTGAAATACATGAACTAATAACACAATTTCTGAAAGCTAACTGCTTATGTTTAGAGGATAATAGGGAACCAATTCATTAACTTGAAACTGAAATAAAGCAAAACAAAGTATTTATCTTGCCTTCCTGGTATGAATATTTTATAATCAAATCGAGTAAATATAAATATTACTCTATTACTATTACTCTATTACTCTAAATATAAATATGATTACTCTATTTGATTATATAAATACAATCAAATAGAGTAAACATCTTTTGTAAAGTATTTTAATCGGGAAATAAAACTAATTATTAAACTACAGTATCACTATTTTGCAGCCCCAGTGCTGAGCATTCACATTCAACAACTGCTGATGCCATAAAAGCAGAATGAGATACTCTGTGCTTCCTGATGAAAAAACACAAGCAACACAATACCTGTGGTATTGCCGAAGGGACGGAAGACGAGGATGAGCAAGCCTGTGGATCTGACAATTTCTCAGAATTTTAGAGCGACTGTGAACATGTGGAAGCGAACCATAACTTAACACAATTTCAATTTTAAAACTCAGCAGAATTTTATAGAAATTGATAAAATTATTGCAATATTTATACATAAATTCAAAGGACAAAGGATAGGTTAAAAAAAAATTCTAAAAAGAATGAAGTTGGTGAACTTATACTGCCTGAGTTCAAGATTTACAACAAAACTAGAATAATCAAGATCTACAGATCGATAAAAGAGAACTGATATCTGAAGAATAAACTCATATTATTTCAGTTGGTTTCACATGAAGTTCACAATGGGGAAAAACTGTCTTTTCAACCAATCATGCTGGAGGCAAAAATGTCAATAGGACATTATGTGACAGGGCGCCTGGGTGGCTCAGTCAGTGAAGCGTCTGTCTTCGGCTCGCTCATGATCCCGGGGTCCTGAGACCAAGCCCCGCATCCCTGCCCAATGGAGAGCAATGCTTCTCTCTCTGCCTGACACTCTGACTATGTGTGCTCTCTCTCTGTCAAATAAATAAACAAAATCTTTTAAAAAAGAAGATTATGTGACATATACCCCAGACAGAAAAAGTACCCAAACAGATCATGGACATACATGTAAAATCTAAAACTTACTTGTGGAGCATAAGGAATAACATGGAGGACATTAGGGGAAAAAAAGAAAGGTGAATTGCAGGAAATCAGAGGCAGAGACAAAGCACGAGAAACTGTGGACTCTGAGAAATAAACTGAGGGTTTTGGAGGGGTGGGGATGGGGGATGGGTGAGCCTGGTGGTGGGTATTCTGGAGGGCATGCATTCATGGAGCACTGGGCGTTATATGCAAACAATGAATCTTGCAACACTGCATCAAAAACCAATGTACTGTATGGTGACTAACATAACATAATAAAAATAAATAAATAAAACCATTACATTTCTAGACTAACCATAGTAAGGAAATTTTTGCTACATTGAGATGAACAAATATTAACCCTAAAGCACAAATCATTAATGTTATATTAGACTTCAATGAAATTAAAACTCTTGAATTTCCAAAAGCATCGTTAAGAAATGGACCTGAAGCCACAGACTGGGAGAAAATATCCATAATAGTTTGATCTGATTTGTATCCAGAATATATAATTTTTACAACTCGGTAAGGAGAATATGTATACTTAGAACAATAAAAATCTGGACGAAGACTTGCACAGATGCTTTGCTAAAAAAGATACAAATAGCTGACAGACAAAAGCAGCTTACAACTTTCAGTCATTATACAAATGCAAGTTACAACCTCAAGAAAGCCGGATATACATGCAGAATGGTCTTAATTTAAAAAAAAAAAAAAAAAAACCTGACAAATTTCATGTCTTGAATAAGTGTTGCTCTCAAACTCACAAATTGCTGGTGGCAATGCAAAATGTTATAGCCATTTCTGGAAAAGAGCGTGGCAGGTTCTTACAAAGTAGATCACATGCTTACCATACAATCCAGGAAAGCTACTCCTGTTTACCCAAGTGAAATAAAAGTGTATCTTCAATCAAAGATTTGTACCTGAATATTCACAGCATCTTAAGTAATGGTAGTCCAACCTGGAAGCGACCCAAACGTTTCCAGACCGGTAAGCAATAAACTGGTAGTATTATATGCAACAATGGATAACATTAGCACCAAAAAAAAAAGGAACAATATGTATACAATTAGTTGGATAAGTCTCAAAACATGATGCTCAGTTTAAAAAACTACCTATAAAAGAGTTGAAATTGTCTTATTTGAAATAATCCAAAAGACAAAACACATTTAAGGTGATATGATGTTGATTAGTGGTTTCCTTGGGCTGTTGGTGGGGAGAGGGATAATGGTAAGGGAGAAAGAGGAGAGGTTTTGGAGCCTCAGTACAACTGATTTTAAAATAATTTAATTCTGGGGGTTCCTGGGTGGTTCAGTGGGTTAAGCCTCTGCCTTCAGCTTAGGTCATGATCTCAGGGTCCTAGAATCAAGCCCTGCACCGGGCTCTCTGTTCAGCAAGGAGCCTGCTTCCCCCCTCTCTCTCTGCCTGCCTCTCTGCCTGCTTGTGATCTCTGTCAAATAAATAAATAAAGTCTTTAAAAAATAATAATAATTTAAATCTGAAACTCTTAAGGCAAGTAATAGTTCAGCATTTTTCTCCCTGGATATCACAAAAACCTTGTGACTCTGAACGCACTTTAAAAAATAATAATAACAGTAAGTATTGATACTTACTATTTCTCAGGTATATTTTATGCCTGCACTCCAAGGTACAAATCCTTATATTGGTAACACCGATTGCTGTAAAGCTCAGTAGCTTAAGACAGCAAATGTAGGTTGGACACTTCCCCTTGTTCAGCTCATTTCCAAACAGTGACTCAAGTAGGTAAATTCTTTCTAATCTGTCATGTCACCAATTCAGAATCATAAAATTTCTGTCATAAGGATGACAGATAGCAAGACAGAGTCAAGGATCTGGCAAAATAATTTCTAGACAGATCTGAAAGAGGGTATACCAGTAACACCAGTATTCCTCGAAAACGAAGGCAGAAGAATCACTCTGAGATTTTATTACAATCTCCACATTCCATTGACTCAAAGCAGTTTATGTGGCCAAAATAAAACTCCAAGAGGGACTTGGAAATTTAGTTTTCAATGTTTTTAGGAATAAGATTTAGATTGATGAGTAACTGGTCTTTCCCTGTCATAAAAGTCAGAGTGATTAAAACATTGTGGTACACGTATAAGAAGAGTTTAGTTGAGAATTCAGAAACAGATCTACATATACATAACATAAAATGATAGTAAAGGTATATATCACATCATAAGTGAAAGGACAAATTATTCCAAAGTAATTAATGAGCTATGGTAAAAGACCTGGTTGCTTTTATCCTAAAAAAAACAAAACAAAACAAAACAAAACAAAAACCCAATGTACACATTTAAATAATAAAAATAATAAAAAATTTTGGTAGAAAAAAGTGTAGAATAACCTTATGCCATCAGGGTAGTAAAGGAATTTTAAACAAGTGTTAAAAGCTTAAGACGAAAGCGGAAAGACAAGAAGGTAAGCCACACAACGGAAAAGCTGAGACTGCCCTGGTTTGGAAGAATGTTATTTGCAAGATATAGAAACCCCAAGGATCAGAATCCAGAGTATTTAAAGATCTTAGTAATCATTAAGAAAAACACAAGAGATTAAGTAGAAAACTTGGCCCAGGATAAAAATAAATACAGTGACCAAGAAACTTATGAAAAGGCATCCAGCTTCCATAACAATCAGGGAAATTAAAATAGAACACTGTATCTTTTTTTTTTCATATTATATTGGTAAAAGCTCAAGATCTAAAGTGTTGAGGGGAAATAGGGAAATTGTTCCACTCATTTCCTGCTGGGAAATGTAAACTGTAGCTACTTAAGAAAACACCTTCACAGTGGTAATTAAAAGTAAAATGTATCTACCTTAAGACCTACTTGTAAGCACAGTCTGAGACAAACACTTGCCTATCTGCATACAGAGGCATCTGCAAGAAACTGTAATGCTGTGTTACTTGTAATTGAGAAAACTGCTAAAAATATAAATGTCTAATAATAGGGAAGGCAATATTTACTATGTAAGTATGAACCGTTACACAAGAATTTAAAGAAATGAACAAAATATAGGGCGCCTGGGTGGCTCAGTGGGTTGAGCCGCTGCCTTCGGCTCAGGTCATGATCTCAGGGTCCTGGGATCGAGTCCCGCATCGGGCTCTCTGCTCAGCAGGGAGCCTGCTTCCTCCTCTCTCTGCCTGCCTCTCTGCTTACTTGTAATTTCTCTCTGTCAAATAAATAAATAAAATCTTTAAAAAAAAAAAAAAAAAAAAAAAAAAAAAAAAAAGAAATGAACAAAATATATATGAAAAAGTAAGTTGTAAAATAATATGCACAGAATAAAACGCATTTACAAATATGTTACATACACAAGACAAAATGATATTTTACAATTCGCACTAGCACCTGTATATGTATGTAAATGTATGGGAATTATTCTGGAAGATTACACAACAAAACCGCCTCATTATAATGACTGAAAAATCAGGATTTGGAATGCCTTAATGGGGACTCTGAGACTCTTAGTTTAAATTTTTAAAGAGAGAAAATGTATTACTTGTGGGGACTAAAACAATGAAACAAACAGTAACAGTACTAATCGGAGTGGAAATTTACCAACATGTTAATAATGGGGCACTGGGTGGTTGAATTGTGATTGCATTTTATTTTCTTTCCTCCTTTTAGTATTTCCCTTGTGTTTCTTGGAAACATATTTTCATATTTAAAATTTTAAATCATACAGAACACGGTAATGAAAAGCAATCACGATGCACGCGTAAAAAGGGATACTATCCCGTTACAGCCCCAAGGAGTTTCCTTGAAACGGAAAGTGGTTCATATTGGCGGCATGAACAACCAGGAGCCTGCTGCAGGATAGAATATCATCTTAGTCATAGGTTACTATTTATTTTCAAGAAACAGAAACCCCCTCAACCCAGCTTCAGTGATGGAGAATTTATTATAAGGGCTCATATCTCACACATAGACACAGGAAGCAGAGACAAGCCCTGTGGGAGACAGAGGTGAGCCACATAAAGTTTATGAAGGATCGAAGCTGCCATTCTCTTTCTGTCTCTCTCCTATTTGCATGAAAATGAAAGCTAAAAGGAGGAAAGTAGAAATAGGGGAGAGAACATGCATTCATTTATTCATTCCTGGAAAGAAATGATGAAGGAAAGGATAAATTCAGGCAGGAAGCAAAGAAGGAAAGAACACAGGTTTCGGACAGTGAGGAATCACTGGCCAACATTGTTTCTCTTTTCAGAATGAAAAATCCCCAAACTTATTTCAAGACCATATGATCCTGGTATAAATAAATGACAGGTTATCATTTTCTCTGAATCTTTCAGAAAATAAGATCACCATCCTGGACTATTTTAACAGCATCCCTGGGAGGAAACAAAGAGAGCCTTGGGTTGATCTCTGATTCCCGTGATACGCTCTCCCCACAAAATCATTCACCGTATGAATGAAAGACCCCATGGGGAGGGCACTTTGGAATGTAAGCTCTGAATAAAGGGACTGTACCTCGCTGCCTTCTTGGAGGTCCTTCTTTTCTGGCTAGAAGTGAGGGTGGTCAAACGCATCAGCCAAGGACATTTCGGAGACATCGCCTGCACGCACTGCCGGCTCGGAGATACTCAGCTTGACATTCAGAGATGTCGTGGAGCCTGAGATACCCCATGCATGTCAGAACCCTCCCTACCACTCTCGTGAGTGCAAGATAACCTCACACACTCGGTGTTCACCGAGAATTCAGAAGCATAAGTCCTTAAAAGGAAAATTATATACTCAAACATAAACATTTTGGGTACACTTGGATTTAATGATACATAAGGCTCCACACCTTTCTGAGCAGACCTCCTCCTCAAAGGCGCTAAGACATTAATCTGAAGAAGTTTATTTCAAACAGAGAAGTAGCTGCTATTGTTGAAGGCCTCCCTCACACTTCTACTATGAAAGATGGAAATAATGCTAGTATCTAGTTCCTTCTGTCCTCCACACTCCAACTATACACCTAGTCCAAATGTGGACTTGACCCCATACAACTTGTAAAGGAGAGCTTTTCCTACAGATTTCAGTGTTCTCTGGATGAGAATTCTGCTCAGATTTTTCAAGTAAATGCCCTCAGCTATAACAGGATAACCCTGGGTTTCAAGCATTAGAATCTCATAAACTCTTCAGCAATGATTAAAAATTAATTGTAATTGGCTGTACTCCTTAAGCAACAAAATTGGTTAAGGGGCGCTTGGGTGGCTCAGTGGGTTAAGCCTCTGCCTTCAGCTCAGGTCATGATCTCAGGGTCCTGGGATTGAGCCCCATATCGAACTCTCTGCTAAGTGGGAGAGCCTGCTTCCCCCTCTCTTTCTGTCTGCCACCCTGCCTACTTGTGATCTGTCAAATAAATAAATAAAAATATTTTTAAAAAACTTAAAAAAATAAAATTAGGTTAAGTGCCTGTTTCTCTTTACCTTTGTATCAAAGGCCAAAGACATTGCTCCCTGCCTTTAAATTCTGGAAAAATCCAGTCACTAAAATGGTAATTTCTTATAGCAGAAGACTTCTCATATCTCCTTTCTGAGCACACATGTAAGACATACTAGTTTCAACCCAGATTAAACATGATTTCTCAATAAAATCTCACAAGAAAACCAATACTAATCAAATCAAAACATACCATAATAGGTTATTAGACTCCTAGCATCAGACTATAGTTGATTTTTAAAATTCCCACTAAAATAATCGCAATGATTCTTACCATTCACAGGATTTGGGAGAATTTCATAGATGAGTACTTGGAGATAATACTGAAGAAAAAACAATATAATTGGAAGGAAATATAAATACCCATGGGGGGAGAAGAGACTCAGACAAACAAAAGTTAACTAAGGCAAGAAGCCCAGAGGGCTGGGGCCCTGTCTGCGCACCTGCTAATCCGATACATAGTGAATCCTCCATCTCCTCACACCTACCCAGCATCTCACAATCTACAGAGCACTGGGACATGCGCTGGGATAGAACGAAAAGTAGAGCACACTCCATGCTCTCCACACTGCTTGTATGCCTCTGGTAGAAGCTCCACAAATATCTGATGAACACACGGTAGCCATGAAGAAATGAATGAATAAACAAATGAGTAAATGAATGAGCATTCTGTAAGAAAGCCTTTATATAGAAAGCGATCATTTGAAACAGTCATCCGAGAGCAAAACATTTAGACGGTATCTCTGAAATTACCGATAGTTGTGGTGTGAACTGAATGTTCCAGTTTTATTTGATTTTGGTTATAAATGTGAATATCTGCTGATTGTCTGAATCCATGACAACAAACAGTCTGTCTATTCAGCACATTACTGAACCCCCTAAACTAAGAATAGGGCCTGGCACAGAGCAGGCACTCAGGAAACATTGGTCGGATAGCTATGAAACACCTGCAATACGGCCCATCTAAGGGTGTTTTTAAAAAAATACCTTGTCATTAAGATCTAGGATCAAATCATCAAGTCAGGGGTTAAAACCAAAGTACTTTTGGAGCTGTAAGGATTCCCAATCCCTGTTAATAAGTAAATGAATGAACGGAATGGGAGAAAATATTTGCAAATGACACAGAAGGCTGATATCCAAGATCTATAAAGAACTCCTCAAACTCAACACTCAAAAAACTGATAATCATGTCCAAAAAATGGGCAGAAGACATGAACAGACACTTTTCCAAAAAAGGCATACAAATGGCTATCAGACACATGAAAAAATGCTCATCATCACTAGCCATCAGGGAGATTCAAATCAAAACCACATTGAGATACACCAGTCAGAATGCCCAAAATCAACAAGACAAGAAACAACAAGTGTTGGAGAGGATGTGGAGAAAGGGGAACCCTCTTACACTATTGGTGGGAATGCAAGTTGGTGCGGCCACTTTGGAAAACAGTGTGGAGATCCCTTAAGAAATTAAAAATAGAACTACCCTATGACCCTGCAATTGCACTACTGGGTATTTACCCCAAAGATACAGATGTAGTGAAAAGAAGGGCCATCTGTACCCCAATGTTCATAGCAGCAATGGCCATGGTCACCAAACTGTGGAAAGAACCAAGATGCCCCTCAACAGACGAATGGATAAAGAAGATGTGGTCCATATATATAATGGAGTATTATGCTTCCATCGGAAGGGATGAATACCCAACTTTTGTCTCAACATGGATGGGACTGGAAGAGATTATGCCGAGTGAAGTAAGTCAAGCAGAGAGAGTCAATTATCATATGGTTTCACTTACTTGTGGAGCATAAGGAATAACATGAAGGGCACTGGGAAATGGGAGAGGAAAAGTGAGTTGGGGGAAATTGGAGGGGGAGACAAGCCATGAGGGACTGTGGGCTCTGAGAAACAAACTGAGGGTTTTGGAGGAGGGGGGTGCAGGGGCTTGGGGGAGCCCGGTAGTCGGTATTAAGGAGTGCATGTATTGCATGGAGCGCTGGGTGTGGTGTATAAACAATGAATCTTGGAACACTGAATAATTACTGAATATAACACTGAATAATTAAACTAAGTTTAAAAAAATAAGAAATTTAAAATATTTTAAAAATAACCAAATGTATAAATTCTAAATTATAAAATAAAGGGAAGGTAAAGATGCCTTTCTATTAAATCCATCAGAGCTGATTTACATGTGTTTAAGAATACAGAAGGTTGAACATGAGTGTTCTGTTCCACCTGCCCTTCCCCCCACCCCAAACTAGATCATTTCTCCTCTTTCTCTCTCTCTCTCTCCCTACTCCACTCCCTTCCTCCTTTCCTCCTTCTCTCCTTCCCCAACCCTGCCCCTTTCTCTCTCCTCTGGAGTCCTTGATATTCAAAGGCATAAGAAGTTAGCTGGAAATGGCAGAAACTCAAGTGCAAATTCCTTCTGACATTAACACTTCTCCATCATTCAAAATTAGTATGCGTTGTAGCTAATAAGCTATGAAAGTCACTTACCAATAACAATGCGATCTTTGAATACTAATCTGAACGGATGCCAGCCATAAAGGAAAGACAGCTACCCTGATTGGATGAGGCTAATAAGCGAGCCTTGGGCAAAATAAGTGATGGAGTCTCATTTTCATGCGTCTCCTCCACTGGGCTTTGACTGACTTCTCCCCCTTTCTTTATATTTCATTCGAGTAGAAAAATTAGCATCAATTTATAGGGACAGTACTATATACAATCCTGATATTCCTGTTCCTTCACATACCTGTCCTGTAATTGTGATATATGCATAATTTTTCTATTAGTAGAACAATCATATTTGGCTTTTTTTCCCCTTGAAATTCACAGATGGATCTTTCAGGGAACTAAGATAACATCTAGTATCTTGGTTTTTTTTTTTCCCCCACTCATCTTTTTTGGAAACCCAGTTCCTACATGCCTCAATCAATGAGATACAGTGGGTTTCAAACCTGACTACAAAATAAAATCCCCTATGAAGATCTTAAAATAATACGGATGCCCAGGTTTTACCTCAGAACGATGGAATCTGAACCTCTGAGATGTGGCCCCAGTCTCTGTATTTTTTTAAGCACGCTAGGTTCTTGAACCATAGTAAGAGCTGAGAACTATAAGCTGTGGTTATGGGTTCAGTCCTTGTAGACCTATTTACATTTGTACACCTTTTTACGACCATGAATGTCGTCAGTCTTCCCCTTGGAGTATGTCTTCTAGCATACTGGGAGGGTAGGAATAAGTTACTGGAGAGAGCAAATACTTCTGACTTCATAGGGAAAGCATTTATTCTAACATAGGAACTAAAACATGTAATCTTCATAAGAATACTATTTGGGCTGTTTTTAATTTTTTATTTCAGAATAATTTTAGATTAATAGTTAGAAAATAATACAGAGACATCTATGCGCCCTTTCCAGATTCCCCTGTTAACATCTTATTTAATCATAACATATTTGCTAAAACTCCTATCTTAATATTGTTTCAATACTGTCAATTAAAAAGAATCTTAATTTGGGTTTTTCCAACTTTTCCACTAGAGTCTCTTTTCTGTTCTGGCTAGAATCCAGGGAACCATTTTGCATTTAATCAACATATCTTCCTAGTCTCGCTGATGAAAAGTCTCTGTCTTTTCTTGTTTTGTATGACTTTGGCACTTTTGAGAAAAGTGCTTGTAAAGGCTTTGGTAGAACACTCTCAATATTGATTTGCTTGATGATCCCTCATAATTGGGCCAGGGTTATGGATTTGGGGTAAGAAAACCACAGAGGTGAGTTTTCCTCTCACTGCATCAAGTCGGGATACAGATACCACCATGATGGGTCACTGTTTATGTTAACCTGATGGCTTGGTTAAGGTAGTGCAGGTCAGATTTCTCTGCTACACCTACTACTATTATTATTCATTCCTTCCCATACTCCACTCTCTGGAATTGAGTCACTAAATTCAGTTCATACTCAGGAGAGAAATTAACTATATTTGGGATTCTTCTATGAGGATGATTTGTTCCTTCTCCATCATTTGTTTCTTCAGTTGTTTATTTTTTTCCATATGGACTCAGGGATACTTATTTTAGTTTGGGGGATTTAATATTAGTATTATTTATTTTGTTGCTCAGATTGTTTCAGTGTGGGCCATTGGAAACACTTTGAAGTTGACTCCTGTGTCAATTTGATAGGCCCCATCACATCTGCAATATGGTCTTTAGAAGCCAAGATCTGAGTAGCGGGTATCCTCGTTATTACAGGAGCATCACTGGGGTGAGGTTTTTGTTTGTTCGTTTTGGAGTTTGTGGGTTTATTTTTCCCCCTCAGCCTTCATATCTAAGTCCTGCCTGTGAAAGAACTATAAAAGTTCTCAGAACACACCCATTAAGGTAAAAATAATTTTAATTATGAAATATGAATTCTGTTTCTTAAACTGGTATTTGGCACCTGGACATTTTTATGATCTTGGCTTTGTTTTCCATTATTGGTTTAATAAAGATATTATGACCCACGTGTTTTTTTTGGCCAAACACAGAGGATGCTGTCTACTCTCTTTATTTGAAAATGATAATCATATAGACCCAGAAAAATATTGTTTATGTGAATGACCTTCTTTAGCCCTTTTTGTGGTTCTCAAAGTTGACAGACATCATCAGATTTTTGGAGCACCCAACAGCTGACAGCTGAGATATTTACCCCACCTCTTACATTCAACTCTCAAGAGTACCACATTTTAGTGATTAGGTTTTTAAATCATTTATCCCTTTTTTGTTTGTTTGTTTCAAAAGCCTAAAGTGTTCAACAAACAGCAGCTGCTTCTAGTTAGGGCTTTCATAAGAGGCTTGACAGATTTAGATACGGGTTAGTTTTAGTCATGGCAGCGTTTGGAGCTTATACTCCAACAGTAAGTAGAACTCAATATCAGAAATGGATACTAAATCATGAGCATTAAATCCCACCATAGTAACCACAGGAGTATCGCAGAGAAACAGGAAACAGAACAAGTGTAAGCCTTGGGAAGCATTCAGGTCCAGAGTAATTGTGCTCAGAGAACTTCATTAACTCTCCATAGCAATTCAGAGGCAAGCATCACAGAAAGTAGAAGTGACTATTAGTTCTTGCTCTAGAGCCACTGTGCCCTCTTTCCCTCTTCCTAATGACACCACATGGCAAACAGATTAAGTGGGAATGTAACGTACAAGCTCTTATGAAAGCAAGATTTTCAAAGATAAAACGCCATTTTTCTTAGTATCTGACAATGAGCGACTGTGATGAATTGTTTATGTGCTGTTCAGTGATCTTTGTTTCAGTTGTTCAGAGAAGGCCACATTACTACAATATGATGTGAAATGCCAGTTGAAGGTGTTTGCACAGATCTGTGTGAGATGGATTCAAAATTCAAAATTCAAAAGAGACTTCAAGCACCAAAACCGAGTCTTCAAGAGGGGATGGACATGCAGAAAGTGCAAAATGCATGATATAGAACTTAAATGCTCAGTCATTTCCCACAAGGAAAAACACTTCCATCTTAGAAATACAAAACTCTGAAAACTCTGATATTTTAAAAATATTAGATTTTTAATTCAACTTGATCTACAGTCTCTAGGTGCTCTGGAAATACTTGTCCCCTGAAGGGTAAACATGGGCACTTTCTAATTATTTACTGGAACTGCTTGCAGGACTTTATCTATGGTTTTAAAGACTTTACTGTGGCATGACAAGCAGGAATAGATTACACACACACACACACACACACACACACACACACATTTAGGAAAGTGATTCATCTTCTCATGCTGAGAAGACAATTAGTGTCATGAAGAATCTTTTAGTCCAGAATCAAAATGCTCTCATTAAAAACAAAACAAGAAAAAGAAGAAAATATCTAATCTCATTATGTTATTACCAGAAAGGAACAATCCATTTCTAGTCCTTTTTTTCTTTCTGGTTGCAGTGAAACGATGGGTTTTGCTTTAACAAAATCCTGATAAATGAGAATACAGAACAATCAAAATGAAAGAGGGCTTTCCTTACTTTTCGTAAGGATTTTCTAGAAGTGTTCCTTACTAAGTTGAATTCTCTAGTGCTCTTGGAATAGAATTTGAAGGTCCAGATTAATTGAGAGGAACCTTTTCAGGAACATTTCCATTTAAAAGATGATTTCCTTGGATCTTAAACCTTTAAAATCCTAAGGTTCGCATGTAATCTTCTATTAATGGAGCCACTTATGATATTAGACTAATTGCAATGCTATGTCAGTTAATCAGAGTTGTTATTTTTCTATTCTGTGCTCAGAAAGATGTAAAAGAAATAGCCTGGTTCCATATTTAAAAATATCCTAGACCTAATGGAGATACTAACTGCTTATAACCATCAGCATGAAAGAAAAATGGAGCTCATGTTATAATGGAATAAAACAGAAAACAGGAATGATTAAACTTCATTCTGGCAGAAAAATTACCAGATTTCTTGAAGGTGAGACTAGGTAGTCTTTGGAGTAGTTATTACTTTCTTTTTGTCCTTGTGAAGCACAAGTATAATCCCCAATGACATCATAAAGGCACAGAACAATCTACCTCAGTAGTCTAAGAATCTGCATTTAAAAGTAGGCATCCCAGAGGACACCACCAGAATGGCAGTTTAGGAACCCACACACTGCAAATTAGGAGAAAGCACTAAAATCATATTACTTAAAAGGGCAGGTTGCCAAATACTGGAAACGTTTCAACAGAAGAGGATTTCTGGAATTAGATCAAATTACACTAAACATTCTCATTGTTTTCCTTCACACTCCTAGGGGCTGTTTTCCAAGAGATGCAGAATTCTAGTTTTGAAAGTTTTCTCTAGGTGATTTTGGTGACCCATCACTTAGGGGGAAGCAGGAGCTGTTTGGAGCCAAAGGAGCGTGGAGGGCCCTTGACTCTAATCAGCCCAGTCACAACCTTGATCTGTTTTAAATATTAGAATTCTGAATAAGAATCTTTTTGAAAATATTGGTATTGTTGCTTAAAAGTAAGTGTGAATATCAATGGACATTTTCTTTTTTAAAGATTTATTTATTTATTTATTTGACAGAGAGATCACAAGTAGACAGAGAGGCAGGCAGAGAGAGAGAGAGAAGCAGACTCCCTGCTGAGCAGAGAGCCCGATGCGGGACTCGATCCCAGGACCCCGAGATCATGACCTGAGCCGAAGGCAGTGGCTTAACCCACTGAGCCACCCAGGCGCCCCGACATTTTCATTTTAAGTTCATTTTTCAACTCTAGAGACTATCTTCCTATACTAACACTAGAATTGCCAGCATTTATTTTAATGAGAACTATTTCCAACTGTCCTGTTCACTGGATGTATCTCACTAGAGCACTTTTCATCTTTATCACTTTTTAGACATGTTTATCCCAGCACAAATTTTTTTAAACAAAAAATGTCTGTATTAATAAAACAGCAAAATTTTAGGCATATATCTTGACAGCAAAATGTTTATCTCCTAAAGAAATAGAGGTCCATTTTCTTCCATATTTTGGCAAGAAATTATGTTCTTTTGAGGATTTTAAAGTATTACTTAAATAGTTCCATTCTTGTTAAGTATGAGAGTAAGGACCTGAGTCATTAAGTGTCTGAGTTCAAAAAGCTCTGGCTGAAGACTTTGATAATCTTTTTCCACATGATTTGATTAAAACAACCTAAATTTCAAAAACTTCTGTTTGGAAAATTTACTATAATTAGTAACTGTGCTTTTTTGTATGTGTTTCCATATATTTCTGCTTTACTAGGACACAGCATGAACTTAGATCTATATTTAATAAAATTTTACTCAATATTAAGGCCCTAAAACATATTCATAGGTTTGCATTTGAAAATGATTGTTATGGCAAACCATTTGGAAAGGAATTTAAAAGTGATAGAAGTTTGTTTACTGACAGCTAAGTAGAGTGTGTTAGTATGCATTGTGTGTCCCAAGAGAAAAACAAAGTAAATTGCTTAGGGAAGTCTTTCTTTCAAGAATCATCTCCTGGGATTACTTTTCTGCAAAACATTTTTGGAGAAACACTCCCTGAGAACTTCCTCCATTTTAAAAGAGCAAGTATACTAAACACACATACATATACAGAGCTACATTCAGAAAAATTATCTGTTTAGATATTAGAAGATGTCATTTCTTTTTCAAAACTGATAAAATTATAAATAGTCTAAATACCATATATTGTATTAGTTTGACCATTAAAAAAAAAATAACCTTTTTCAGATAAAATCCACTTATTCCTACGAATTCTTAAACTGGGTATCTCTCAGAAGAGAACAAAATTACCTCTCTAAAATGAATCTGCCCAAAAGTCTCAGGATGGAAAAAAAAAATTGTCTCTGATAATCTATTTTAGGTTAGAGTGCATGGTCTTTGACACTACAATTTCTCTGTTATCTGGAAGTCCAGAAAACAAACAAAAAGAACTCCCAGCTCTGCCCATCATTTAAGTATTATCTAACTGTCTTAGTCCATTCAAGCTGCCATAGAAAATAGCATAGACTAGATGGCTTATAAACAATGGAACTTTATTTCTCACAGTTCCGGAGGCTGAATGCTCATGATCAAGGTGCCGGTACAGTACAGTTGTGGTAAAGGCCCTCTTTTGAGTTACATACTACAGACTTCTTGCTCTGTCCACATGAAAGGGAGGGCAAATGAGCATTCTTGGGCCTTCTTTCATGAGGGCACTAACTGCATTTATGACTGCTCTGCCCTCATCACCTATTCACCACCCAGAGGCCCCACACCCTAATACCATCACTGGATGTTAGGATTCCAATATGTGAATTTGGGGAAGACACAATGATTCACACTATAGCACTGATCATTATCATCACCATGAACCTGAGGTCCAGAAAGACTCTTGTGAGCTTAGGTGTCAATAAAGAAAGATTAGAGGATGGTGGAGTAGAGTTGAAAGAGCAGAATCTCCATTCAAAAGCCAAGAGTCAGTGTTTCATTGCCTCATTCTTGAACATAAATGGATGATCAAAGAATGGCAGATGTTGCACTAAAGCCAGAAACATGGAACAGAAAAACTAAGCTAAGCAAGGAAACAAAAAGTACTGGGAGGAACTGGAAATAATTTAGGGAACAAAAGAGAACTAAAAAACACACATTCAATGATTTCCTTCCAAGTAACTGAAGAAGATACTACTTCCTTAATGTTATGAGGAATGTGGTGTCTCCAAGTCTGATATGCGGGTCCCAAATCTGTTTCTCGGCATGTCTAGTAATTTTTGGCTGAAGACAAGTGAAGGTGTATAATATATTGCATTTAATCTAAGAATTTTTTTTTCATTTTTCTGAGGGTTTGTGGTTTTGTTTTTGTTTTGTTTTATTTTTACATTGGGATAACATGTGTCTTACAGCATGCAACTACCTAATTCTTGCTTTTTTTTCCCCTTTGCTTGTTGTGATATCAGGTATTCAGATACCTGATGCTGTTACAGTAACCATCTCTGATGCCTGATAAGAAATAGATTCAAAGACATGGAAAGTTTGTAAGATTCCTCAGACTTTTAGGTTTTCTTCAGGCTCCATTGGATCTCAGCTGAGCACATAATGTATCAGCCAGAAATATGAGGTATCTGTTATCTCAGCTTCCAAAGTCTGCGCCTTACTTTAACAGCCCTACTGCCGTGAGCCATGACCTGAGTGTGCCACCTTCAGCAAGCTGGGGAGGAAGAGAAAACCCCAAGAGCAGGAGGTCAAAAGTGACATTCTTGCCAAATACACAATAGTTTGCTAACGTTTCAAAGTGAGTAAACACTTCTCATATTGCTGCCTGTCTTTGACCACTTTCCAGTGTCCTTCAAAGGTCACTTTCAGTAAATTTCTTGGGTGTAGGCTTCTTCTTTGCAGAAAAGATTCACCCACCCTTATAAAGCTCCCAGAAGTAAGGTCACTTCTTATATTTTTATTTCTCTATTATGGATTTAATCATCTAGTTTTTATATTGATCTTGTATCTTGTGATTTATAAACATATTTAGGATTTTTTACATAGACAAATACATTGTGAAGTGACAGATGTAAACAGAAACACAGCTATACTACTGCTAATAATAATACTAAATGTGAGGACCTAAATATTCTAATAAAAGAAGAGACTGATTAACTGAATTAAAAAAGCAAGGACTAATTACATACCTTCTATCAGAGATGTACTTAAGGTCAGAAACAGTATAGTTTGAAAGTAAAGGAATAGACAAAATACCATAAAAGCACTAAGCATAAAAGACCTAGATATGCAATATTAACACTGCAAAATTAATATTAGGAAAAGGTGTATTACTAATGACAAAAAAGGACATTCCATCAGTCAACACAGTGGGTGATGTAACAATTATACATGCCTATACTTCTAACAAAAAGCTCAAAATTTATGAAACAAAAGCTAACAACTGAAAAAATAAAAGAAGTAAACTGACAACAATCAGTGAAGATTTTAATATTCCTTCCTCCATGACAGACACATCAAGTGGACAGAAAACCAATAAGGATATAGAGGATTTGAACAATGCAATCAATCAAGTTGTCCTAATTTATATCTATCAAACGTCCAGTAATAATAAATTAGGTTCAAGTACCCAACCAGTATAGAACAAATGCTAGGTCAGAGAACATGTCCCAATAAGTTAAAAGGGATTAAGTACATTTGGAACTAAACTAGAATTCAGTAACAAAACAAACCTGGAAAATCAACAAATACGTAGAAAATTTTTAATAGCAAGCACATTTTCTAAACAGATCAGAGGTCAAAGAAGAATTCATAAGGGAAATTAGAACATATCTTGAACCAAATGGAAATGAAAACAAAACATATCAAACTTTGTGAAATCCAGCTAAAGCACTGTTTACAGCAACATTTAAAGCTCTCGATGCTTATATGAGAAGACAAGAAAAATGAAAACCACACGATCTCAGCATCTAAAGAAGCTATAAAAAACTTTAAATCTAAAGAGTTTAGCAGATATAGAAGGAATAATAAACATCATAAAGGAAATCAATGCAATAGAAAGTAGACAAATGGCAGGGGAAATTAATAAACCAATGCCAGACACAAAAGACTATATACTATATGATTCACTTTTATGAAATTCAAGAAAAGTCAAAAGTATAAAGGCAAAAAGTAGAGCTGTGGTTGCCTGTTGCCAGAAATTGGCTGGAAGGGAGTAAGGGAATGATTTTGGAGGTGACAGAGCAGGGCCAGTTTCATGGGTGTGACCTGTGCAGTCCCATGCTCGTAAAGTCTCTGCTATTGGTTTCACGCAGCTGTCAGCATCTTGAAATAGTAAATATTTGAACAAAGATGCCTATATTTTACCAGGGGACCCACAAACTATGTAGTTGGTCCCACGTAGAACTTCGCTTCTGTGGCAAATGCATGACTGTATACATCTACCAAACTGATCAACCTGTACTCTTAAATGAGTAATTATATTGTTTTCTATTAAATATAAATTAATTTAAATTATAAAACAGTATGTTTTAGAGTACATCTTTAAAAGATACATTGTTTTCAATTATAAAACCATAGAACAGAATAAAAATCTAAAATATACAAAGAAATAGAAGGAACAATAACATTATTTTGTGTATATCACACTGGCAAAACACATACAAAGAAATCTGTAAGAAGTATGTGCATATGTAATCTTATTCACTGATGAAAGAAATAAGAAGTGCTACTGTGTCTTTAGAAGACTACCTGGAAATATCTATTAACATCAGCAACACAGGTATTTTGATCCAATCATTCCACTCTTATGAATCTATTTCATAAAATTAAAGTAATAATTTCCAAATATCTGTATTTGAAGATTATTGTAGCAGTGTTTTTTATAGTAGTCAAGAACTGGTTACAGAGTAAATGCCCATCAACAGGGGAATTCTGGATATATCCTGGCACATTTATGTACAAACTATTTTATGGAAATTAGAAGTGATATACTTAAATTATATGATCTGGAATGACTTCTGTAAGATTTGTTGAGTGAGAAAAGCAAGGTACATAAAATAGTCTGTGAGATCTTTCTATTTTGGTAAAATGAGCATTTACACAATAGAAACCTACACATCTATCTATATATCTAGATAGGATTAAATAAGTACAGAGAAAACTATGGAAAGACTTGGGAATTGGAGTGGCACTGGAATAGAGACGGGCGGGGAAAGGAGAAGGTGGCTTTTTATGAAAAGGTCTTCTGAACAACTAATTTTCTTTACCATTGCATCTCCGTATTTGATATCTTTTTATAAATGAGTATTTTTAATAATCATCAAAAATCTCTGGCTTTGACATCAAAGAGACTTAGATGTATATCTGCTCTCCACCATGTCCTAGGGGTATCCATTGTTTAGGCTACTCACCCTCTTTCTATACCCACTCCTTATGTAGCAGGTTTGTGGTGAGAATTGGGATAATGTCTACAGGGTTCTTGACAGAAAGGTATTACTCATGAGTACAATGAGTATTTATTTTCTCCTGATGA
This sequence comes from Mustela lutreola, assembly GCF_030435805.1. NCBI lineage: Eukaryota > Metazoa > Chordata > Mammalia > Carnivora > Mustelidae > Mustela > Mustela lutreola. Next base: position 186,354,882 of record NC_081293.1, on the reverse strand, counting down.
ATACTTGGTAATGTTCTGAGTACTAGCCCCTTATTCGTGTGCCTATGTCTGTTTCATATTTACAGAATATTTCAGTACTCAGAAAACTACTTTGAATCTTAGAAATATTTCAAATATATGTTGAAAGAAACATCAACAATTACTATTGGTCAGAATGGTTGATTAACCAAAATCTTCCAAATCAGATCATAAAGACTAATCTCAGCTTCTGATTTTTTTTTTTTTTTGAGAGATAGCATCCACATGTGTGAGTGGGAGTCAGCGCAGAGGGAGAGGAAAAGAGAGACTCTTAAGTAGGCTTCACACCAGTGAGGAGCCCTACTGGGGCTTGATCTCCTGACTGTGAGTTCATGGTCTGAGTGAAATCAAGAATCTGATGTTGAACCAACTGAGCCACCCAGGAGCCCCCTGCTTCTGATTTATTCAAATAATGAATCTTTCTTATTCTTAAGGCATAGCAAGACTAGTCATACATCAGAGCTAAAATTCAGTGATCAAAGACAAAGCCTTTGGGTATTTATTTGGAGAAATGAAAATAAGTTTCTGTAAGAATTACTATAGTTTGTACACTTGTCCTTTTTTTTTTTTTTTTTTTTTTTGGAAGGTTTTATTTACTTGAGAGAGAACAGCACGGGGAAGGGCAGAGGGAGATGCTAACTCCCCCTGAGCAGGGAGCCTGACATGGGGCTCGGTCCCAGAACCCTGGGATCACGACCTGAGCTAAAGACAGACACTTAACTGACGGAGTCACCCAGGCACTCCTTATGTATAATTTATTATCCAAATCAAGGAACTTCTAAGACTGACGGTAACTGGGTATGGTTGGTAGGGTAGGGGGGAAGGGGTAGGTCAGGTATGGTTAACTGGACAGGAGGCTGGGAAGATAGGTGTTTGTTCCTGGTAAACTATGGTCATTGTATTCTGGATCCCACAAAGCTCTATATAAGGAAAAACTGAAGAGAATAGATGATCTGAAAGCTTTTTTAAAAAATATTTATTTATTTATTTATTTGAGAAATAGAGCACAAGCAGGAGGGGCAGAGGGAGAGGAAGAGAGAATCAATCCTAAGCAGACTCTGCACGGAGCACAGAGCCCAATTCAAGGCTCAATCCCACAACCCTGAAGTCATGACCTCAGCCAAAACTAAATGACTATGCCCCCCAGGTGCCCCTCATCTGAAAACTCAACTGAGCTAAGGTTCCAAGGATATGCATGGAGTGCTTGTCCAATAGGTTCAGCTCATGCCCTGCATTCTACCCAACCGTGAGAGAGCTTAGATACAGCTGATAAAGACCACTCCCTAGGAGCTGCAAGAAATCCAAGGACAGGGGAAGTCCAAGTATGAGATTTGGTCCAGTTTATTTGCCCTAAGTAAAGAGATGTTTGTTTTCTCTCTTCTGAGTTTATACATAAGGACCTTACATGAACTGTCCAAAGATAACTAGGACTTTGGGCTAACAGAGAAAGTTACTGGCAAAGTGTCACTTTCAGACATGGTTCAGTAAACAACACAGCTCTAGGATTATATTCAGAGAAGGGAACTAAGAGATATTGGTAGATGAAATGAATTTAAATCTGCACAACTTGCAAAGTATAGGAAAAAGGCAGCCTAGAATGGGAACCACAGTAAGAGAATGGAAACTAAAAGATTAGCAACCTTGCAGAAAGTCTGGAGCAAGAAGCAGTCAGGTGCTAGTTAAAAAGCTTCAGAAGAAAGTACAGGTCATCAACAGGAAAAATGGAAATTGATGCTAAGTTGCAAAGTCTGTCAGAGTTTTACTCCCTCATTCAAGGTCAGATCATCTGAAAATGGAGATCCAGAGGGACATTTGGTCTTAACTTTGAAGGGCAATTATTGGGAAGCAAGAGAGTTCTTGACATAAGTCTATACAGTCTATATTCCCAGCTATCTGAAAGCTCAATTTCCTGGCACCCCTTCCTCTTGGAAATTTACAATTCACCGAGTCATATCATTACCAGATTTTGATGCAGACTTGAAACAATGAAATATAGTAGCAAATTCCTGAAACTGCTGTCCTAGCTGCTCATCTCTGCTCAGGTGAGAGGGCAAATGAATATGTCTTCTGTGTCCCCTGGGATTAGCCTTTTGTTGGCAGAAACAGAAGAAATAATAAGCATCATAAAGGAAACCAATGCAATAAAAAGTGGACAAATGGCAAGAAATTAATAAACCAAAGCCAGACACAAAAGACTATATACTATATGATTCCGTTTTTATGAAATTCAAGAAATGTCAAAAGTATAAGGGCAAAAAGTAGAGCTGTGGTTGCCTGTTGCCAGAAATTGGCTGGAAGGGAGTAGGGAATTTTTTTGGAAGTGATAGAGCAGGGCCAGTTTCATGCAGGACCCGTGCAGTCCTAGGCGCATAAAGTCTCTGCTATTGGTTTCATGCAGCTGTCAGCATTTCAAAATTTAAAATATTTGAACAAAGATGCCTATATTTTGCCATGGGACCCACAAACTTTGCAGCTGATCCCAGGTAGAACTTCGCTTCTGTGGTAAATGCATGGCTGTATACATCTACCAAACTGATCAACCTGTACTCTTAAATGAGTAATTATATTGTTTTCTATTAAATATAAATTAATTTAAATTATAAAACAGTATGTTTTAGAGTACATCTTTAAAAGATACATTGTTTTCAATTATAAAACAATAGAACACAATAGGGGCGCCTGGGTAGCTCAGTGGGTTAAAGCCTCTGCCTTCAGCTCAGGTCATGATCCCAGGGTCCTGCGATCCGAGCCCCGCATCAGATTCTCCGCTCAGCGGGGAGCCTGCTTCCCTTCTTCTCTCTCTCTTTCTCTCTCTCTCTGCCTGCCTCTCTGCCTATTTGTGATCTCTGTCAAATAAATAAAAATAAAATCCTTAAAACAATAGAACAGAATAAAGATCTAAAATATACAAAGAAATAGAAGGAAACAGTAACATTATTTTGTGCATATCATACTGGCAAAACACATACACAAAAATATGTAAGAAGTATGTGCATATGTAATCTCATTCTCTGATGAAAGAAATGAGAAGTGCTACTGCGCCTTTGGAGAACTATCAGAAGTGGGTGCCATCAAGCCCTTTGAAATTTTTAAATGAAAGTCTCATGACTCCCCATTCCTCCTTCTAAGTATGTTGCTGAATTCGTTATGAGTGGAGATCTATTCACAATCAGATTTAGCTATACCTGATGGACTTAAGCTGACACTGCTTTTGTCTTGTCTGCCTGGTGGCCACAGTTTGGAAGCTGCAGTCTAGGTGAGACAAAAAGCTCACAGGCCGTGAAGGAATGGATGGTAAGTCTGCTTTCCTGGTTAGACTAGACATTTGCATTGTTTACATGCTGGGGAACGGCAAATCACTCCTGGCTCCCAGCTATAGGGGTGCTCTGTTCTCTACCAGAGTCATCCCATATATACATTCCCTCACGAGGAAGGGATTTGTCTTTCAGGAACAGCAAATTTATAGTTAAAATTGGGAACATAACTTGAAATTATATGAACTCCATTCCATAGTCTTAGTAATTTTTGAATTCTGGCATTCTGGTCATCTACGAAGAAACCCATCAAAACATATGGGTTATTGTATTTCTTATGATGTAGCTTTCATGTGTCTTTTTCACCTAAAAAAATTAATATTTGTCTCTATAAAAAATAACAATAGAGATAAGCCAAAGAAATAATAGAAAAAGTCACTTGAAGTCCTACCCTAGCAATTTTTAATCCCTATAATTTTGATGTAGGTCCTTCCAATACTCTTCCTAAGCATATACAATTTAACCTTATAAAACTGGGAATTACTATATGCAAATCTGGAAAATAAAAAGATATATTATTTTTCACAGCAACCTATCTTCAATGCTTTTCTTTTCCAGTATATATTCTTGGGACTCTCAGTTACAGATGATGGGTTATACACATATATGTACTTTGGCCTACCCTGCAAATTCTACTAAGATGGGAGTGAAGGGATTTTAAAAAGGCATCAGGAGGGACGCATGGGTGGCTCAGCTGGTTAAGCCGCTGCCTTTGGCTCAGGTCATGATCCCAGGGTCCTGGGATCGAGTCCCGCATTGGGCTCCTTGCTCAGCAGGGAGCCTGCTTCTCTCGCTGCTTCTGCCTGCCTCTCTGCCTGCTTGTGTGTACTCTCTCTCTCTGTCTCTGGCAAATAAATAAAAAATCTTTAAAAAAAAAAAAAGGCATCAGGAATCTACAAGAACAAAAAAAGGGGCGAAAGAGGCAAAGGCAATAAACTTTTGGAAGTTAAAAGCAGATGGGTGAGTGGTCAGTGATTTAGCAAATACAAGAAAACAAAATTGTAGGCTGGCAATGGGACCCCAGACAGGCACAGGGACTGACAGTGTCATTCTATTAGAACTGACAGTGCTAATAGAAGGGAAGACGGAATCATAGCCAGAGGCTTATGCTGGTCTGTTAGAGCCCCTCAACCACTCCCCACTCCCTTCCCTATTTGAGATTTATGCTCTGAAGAGGATAACTGGAGGGTCTCTGCATGAAGAAGATGGGGGACAGATGTCTCTGGGGCATGGTGAGATTCCTGGCTTATTTTTCCCATTAGCACCCAGGCACCTGAGCTTAAACCTTTCAGACAGGAGACTGAAAAACTATCTGCTAGAGATTCTGGCCATGAGGAACTCCGTAACAGTACTCACAGTATGGTCACCCGCGGAAAGCCCCGACAGCTACAGCAGCAGTCCAGTCATGGCAAGCAAGTCTCACCCTCCTTCACAGTTCATGATCAGCGCGGGAATCTTCTGCTCTTAAACAGGAACAGCCCTCTTAAGCAGGGCTTCCCTGCCACCCAAGGAAATCTTCTAAACAGGAAAGACAGAAAACAGGAAAAAAAGAGGTAACAGAAGAAACAGACTTTTCAGAAAAAGAATCCTCAACTTTATCTTGGTATCAAATCTATAGAAAAGATGAATGAATAGGGCAATGAGTATTTTACCATGTCCGTGCTCTCTCTCTTTGAAATGCTGAATCATGAAATTTTACTGCTAAACAACTCAGCATATATCTCTAGAGAAAGGTGGCTTTCCCTACAAAATGTCATTTTCACATGTAAAAATATTAATAATGATTCTGTATCACTGAACTTCAACATTGGGCCCACAAGTGAGTGATTTTTACTGATGCTTCAGTTTTATTCCATGATTCCATCAGATTTCATAAATTCTACTTCATTTGGGGGTCTCTATAGACTCTTTACTAAGGAACAATCTCTCTCTCTCTTGTTTTCAATGACATTTAGTATTCTGAGGAGTCCAGGTCTGCTGTCTCGTAGATAGAGCATTCTATAATTAGGACTTGACAACTTCATCATGGTATCAGTTAGCTTACTTCCCTATTTCTTGTATATCCTGAAACTACATCTACTCAGTAGATGATGTTCCTTTGTGTTATTACACCAGGTTGGAAGAGCATATAAATTTAGACCAGTCCTCCAATAAGAATAATTAATGATGTTAAATTTGATCACTTGGTTAAGGTGGTTAACCAAATCTAAGAGGAGAAATCTGAATCTGAAGACAGGCAAAAGAAGATATTGCAACTATGAAATAAGAAGAGAATGCTTTTACAAACACTGAAGAATATTGAAAAATAGGATAATAGCTGTTTAAGGGTAAATGCATAAAAGCAGATAGCCAAAAGTCAATAGAAAGTATGAAAAATAAAGTTGAATTGATCACCTAGAAAGAAGAGAGGAAGAAAGGCTGAGCAGGAAAATAAGAGGGAATAAAAAAGAAAGTTAAGAGGAAGAGTCCAGCAAAGCCAACATATGATTAAGAGCACTTCTAAACTGAGTAGGGAAAAAATGAAGCTAAAATTATTAACAAAATAATTCAAAAAAACTTTCCTGAATTGAAAGATATGTTTCTAGATGGAAAGTGTCAATGAAGGACCTAGTATAATGAACACTGATTTTTTTTTCCTCTATGTTTGCTCCATTAACCTGTCTTCTCTTATACCATATGATTTTATTTATTGTAGCAATATATGGTAACACTTGGTTGGGTATGTCTCTCTTTTTGCTCAAAAGTCTATTGATTATTTTTATTCATTTAAATTTTATTATGATATTTAGGACCATTTTGCAAACTATGCCTTTCTTCAAAATCTATGTACATTTTGATTAGGATTGCATAATGTATACATAAATCTGAGTCCAAAGTTTATGTTTAGAATAGTAAGGTTTCCCATTCAAAGTCATTTATTTTATTACATGCAATCAAGTCATCTTTTATATCTTCTGCTACTTTCTGCTGACTGATCTGTTGATAAATCCTACAGGTTTTTGGTAAGTTAATTCCTAGGGAGTTTGTAACTTTTTTTACTATTATAAATGTTATCTGTTTTCCCTCACATTTTCTACATGGATCATAAATAATTATAATTACACACTATAATAAATAAGTACATCCATCCATACATAAAAGATAAAATATCTCAGACAGCTTTATAAGAAAAACAGAGGTGGCCAGCATGGGTAAAGCTGCAAACAGCCCTGACAGGTGGGTGCTCCCTAAGCAAACGGACAAGTTCACAGCCAGATCTGCTCTGGCCTGGTATTGGGGCCCACGTGGCTTTAGACAAAGGTGCTCGTGCAGGACTGTCCAGGCAGAGATGATTTAGAAGCCAGGCTGTGATAGTGTCAAGCATTTCATGACTGACTTACAAGTTGGATTGCAAAAGTAGTGACTGAGATAAGATTATTTCCCTATTAAAAGACAACTGAAGGATGTCCTGGCCTTCTCTACCACTTTCACTTAGCTTAACATGGAAAATTCTAGCTCTACAAATCCAGGCTTTCTGTTTTGATATCCTTCCATGCAACCCTTTAAAGCAAAATGCTGTGTTATGTCCAAAGGAAATCACTACTTTTGGGAATGTGCAAACTCATCTTAAAATTTAATCTTTAATATTTATTAAAACAATTGGATTTCATACCACTTAGCCTTAAAAAAAAGAAAACAATTATATCAAAACCTCTTAGAGAAAACACCATCGAGTAACAATTTCTCACTAATTCCAAACTGTAAATACTCCTAATTTTATTTTTCCTTGACACTTAGCTTATTTACTTGCTTTTTTAATTAAACTAGGGAATTAAGAGACTCAACTTTGGTTCTCTCAACGTTTTCTTTATTCAGACATCTCTGTGGCTAATGCACACAGGAGGATATCAGGTTTCTGAAGTCCTAGCTGTTCCATTTCAAGAGCCTCATTGTACATAAGCATGGAGTTTTACTGCAGATGATTCTCTGTAAATAATTTTACTTTGTACAAGGAGGAGATAGTTCTGGCAGGGAGTCTATCTTGGCATGGATATCCTAATCAGAATCTTTCCAAATTTCTTATCTGAAAGTGATTTATTTAAAAAATGCTTCCTATTTCTACGTGGGTCCATTTTGCTAAATGATAATTCCCTAGGCAAGTATTTCCTTTAGGTTTGCCTGTGGACTGGAACACAGTTGCACGTGATATTATGATATGCAACTGAATCTGTAGTTCTTCGGTATCTGTGGCTGTGTCTCCTTTCTTATTCCTACTAGTCAACATTTTTGCATTCTCCTCCCATTAGAGTTCATCAGATCTGCTAGGGCTTAAATAGAGAAGGGCTCCCTTGCCAGAGGAGCAATGCCAGAGAGCTCTGAGTGAAGATCAGACCAGCCCTCCACAGCAGTCGGGGACAGAGGAAAATGAGGAAGAGTCTGCAGAACTCACTGGGTGAACCAGAATTCTCTCTCTACACATGGCATGGCCTAGAAGTATGTTCACAGATATGCCCTCCTCTCCTATTTCCATCTGTGGGAAATGAGGCAGTGAGGAGGGACAGAGCCTATCAAATATTGAATGAAAAAAGTAATAATTGGATGAGGAGTGAACCATATAGGAAGCTAGGCTCTGGGTATTCAAAAACACAATTGAATCTTGACTTTTTTTTTTTTAATTAAAGAAGATACTTTATGGTCATGTATGTTCTTAAAAATTAAGCATAATATATGATCAATATGGGGGCGCCTGGGTGGCTCAGAGGGTTAAGCCACTGCATTTAGCTCAGGTCATGATCTCAGGGTCCTGGGATCAAGCCCCACATCGGGCTCTCTGCTCGGCAAGGAGCCTGCTTCCCCCTCTCTCTCTGCCTGCCTCTCTGCCTACTTGTTCTCTCTCTCTCTGTCAGATAAATAAATAAAATCTTTTAAAAACATATAATCAATATGAAAAGATTATATCTGTCTGTAATTGTGAGCATATGTCCTAAGTCCATAAGCACAGACAACTGATGTGCTCAACCACACACAGTCCTCGATGTTCCTGTGATTTAGCCCTGTGATTGCCTGCTAGAGAAGGGCTACAAGGAAAAACAACTGTTCCCCAGGCTCCTTCAAGTGCACAGGTCTCTTTCTAAATCACTGACATTATCCAGATCCAGATGACCTGAATGCAAAGAGAGGAGGACAGAAGAAAAAGGAAAGGAGAGAGCAAGAGAAAAACAACACAAATATTCAAGACTGGGTATGACAATGGAGACCAACATGAAACATGGAAGAAATAAAGAATTGTGAAAGGACACCATGTACAACTTGTCCAAACACCAGCAGTACTCTTGACAGACTCGGGTCTCTACAACAAGGAAGTCTCTGCCTGGGTTCTCTGGAAACAGCTGAGGAGAATGAAGGGAAGAGCCCCGTACTACCAGGAGGCGCGAGATGCAGAGCAGAAATGGCTCCCCACAGCACGGGGCCTTACACTGCTCACAGCCAATAAGGTGGAGATGCAAGCGAGACTCCTCATACACTCCGGGGACCCACTCAAAACCACAGAATCAGAATCATTGGAAATATGTATTTCTTTTTTTTAAGATTTTATTTATTTGTTTCACAGACAGAGATCACAAGTAGGCAGAGAGGCAGGCAGAGGGGGAGGGAGTGGGAAGCAGGCTCCCTGCTGAGCAGAGAGCCAAAGGCAGAGGCTTTAGCCCACTGAGCCACCCAGGCACCCCGGAAATATGTATTTCTTTAAGAATTGCAATGATAGATTTTTATGATCAACCTGAATTGAGACAGGAAACAGACGGATTTGATTGGTTTCTATTTCCTTGGAATTAACAAGACAGACAAACAGATGATGACCAGAGAAACTCACATGATTAGGAGAGACACACCCTATACACACACATACACACACACACACACACACACACACACAGGCACAGAAAATCAGAATAACCTCTATTACTCCAATCAACTGCTTTCATTATACATTTAGAGAGAAGCAAATCAGAGAGACATGAGTATGTGGTCCTTATGACAAATACAGTACAGCTAGGATAATTCTCTCTCTTCCCAGTGGGAAATTGGGGGTGGGGAGGCTGTCTTCTTCCTGAGTCCAAGAAGAGATTTCAAAAATCTTACTCAAGATTGGAGATGTCTATAAGCAGATGGTACTGCCTTCTTGTTCTCTAGGTAGACCTATATCAGGCAATGTACTTTCTGAAAGGCCTGAGAAACAGGCCTTAGAAAATAACTAGAAAGAGGTTTGCTTTGCTATGTCAAGAGGGAGCAGTTAGTAGATGGCCCTCTTGCTTGCTCTTTGGCACATGAGGGATGTATGGTATTTCCACAGTTCAAGTGGGGAGAGAGTTGCCAATACTGTAAACACAACCAAGAAGACTGCCTGCCAGGTGAGGGTATGCCAAGAGTTAAGATGTTGTGGGATCTATGAGAAAGTCATGGTGAAACAGGCTGAGCTACACAGAGATCTCCCACATGACATGAAGGAATTGTACAGTCCTCTTTGAAGGATATAGCACATAGACACTTGCCTCACAGGACCATCACCGGGTACTCAATGTCAGGCAGAGGAATGACAACCATGGGAAATCATGTAAATGGCATCACCCCTCCTCCATCATTCCCTGTAATAGTCCTCAACAGTGACACGGGGGGTGGGGGTGCCTGATCAGTGTCCCAAGTCAGACCACACCTTCTTCAGCTCTGCCTCTCCTATCTTTTCCCCTCCCAAGAAATGAGGAATAAAAAAAGCATCCCGCCCATTCCAAGACGCTCAGGCTTAGACCTACCCAGCGCTAGTGGAAGGGGAGGAGATGACACTGGAGCAGGAGTGTCAAGGTGTTTTAAATAGGATGTGTATTAGTTGAAACTGACAGGAAAGCTATGGAAGCTGTCCATGGAGTTGTAAAGGACAGGAAAGAGAGAGATTCATTAGAACATGTTTATAAAGTAGTGAGGAAAAATGAAAGGAAAACATCTTCATGCTGTTACCCTGCTCAATATCTTCATTACATGCATATTATAGTTAGGGATGACTACTGCTACCATGGATGAATAAGATACCAGTTCCAGATTCCTCAGTTACATAGAAATACTTAGAACACACAAAGATGATTTAAAATAAGATTATCTCCAAAGTCTGGATAATTTACCTGTTGCTCAAAAACAAACATTTGTGTGCAGGCGGGGCTTTGGTTGACATGTAGTTCAGAAAAATTTTATTATATTTAGCATGCAATCCCCCCACCAAGTATTTGGTTAAAAGAATAAATAAATAACTATAATTGGCTAAAAATGTTTATATGGAGAAATGCAGACATTTCAGAGAGTTCATGTGACTCGAATTCTCACAAAAGCAGATAATGTTAATGAAGCTACTAAAACGAAATGCAGTCTTAGGTCAGGACAGTAGACACTGTGTAACTTAATCACAGGAGGTCACAGTCCCCCTGAGGCCTGAACCATCCATCACCATCTAGAGACCGACATTTTAGAGGAAACATGAACAAGGTGATTCTTCTCAGAGGACAGTGACTGGACTGATGAAAGTCCTGGAAATCATACTACATGCGGAACAGATGAAGAAAAACACATGAGTTTATCTTAGGAATATAGTAGGGCAGTCATTAGAGCTTTTCCATTTCTTTGAATGACTGTCACACAACAGAAGGAATATGTTTGTTCTTAAATGCTCCAAAGAACAAGAACAAGAAGAGTCAAAAGTGGCAGGGATATATGCGTTAAAAAAGGCTGTCAGCAATAGGGTAAGGTAGACAAGCCTCCTCCCCCATGGTGGTGGTGGTCCTGGGGCTGTGCTGAGTCTCTCACAGGTTTTCCAGCAGCAGCTCAATGACCGTATGTCAGAGATGCAGTAGTGAGACTTTCTACCCCACGTGAGAAGACCCAGTAAATAATCTCAAGGAGTCCTTCAAAGGCTTTAAGCTCTGTGTTCCTATTTGGGCCATGTACAAATGGCCTCACTTCATCTTTCACCACCACATATACGAAAATAAATCTTCTCTGAGAGGTAAAAGGGTAGAATCTGTCCTAAGTTAAAACGAAAAGTAAAACTACCACGCAGAGTGACTGTTCAGGTGATCCCGTCTACAATGGCCGGCCGCCTGCCTCACCCCCTTCCTTCTTTCTCTTCCTTCCTCACAACCTCCCTTCTTCCCTTCTCAAGGAGGAGAAAGTCCATCTGGAAATTTTTAGGCTTCCATTATTACATCCACAAAATTCACATTCACATTTGGACTTTTTAGTGATTTTGTATCTATTTGCACGTGTGTGCTTCTGCTTCTAAGGACAGGTCTAGACCACTTCCCAAGCCTAGAATCTGGGTTTCCTCAGCACGAGTTTGGTTGAATAAGTTTCAATCAGTGTTATAAATGTATGTTTTCTCTATTTGGTATGTAAAAGTCTACAGATGCCTCAAAACATTTCATTCATGCCTAAATTGGCAGGACTTTTCTCCTTCCTTTTGGCAAATATCCTCACTGGGGTTTGTGCAGAACTAATGCCAAACTTCCTCAGTGTGGTTAGCTTGTGTTTGTGCAACAAGCTTATCATCCACAATGAACACATGGCTTTTAGACACAGGAATTAATCAGTGCTGGAGAGATATACTCCTGGCATAGATTCTGGGTTGCCTGCTTGCATAAGCCTACATTTGGGATCTATTATACAAAGCAGGATCCAGGGCTGCTCTGTCAGCCTCAAACTTTGCCGAAAATGCCTGTTTGGGGGAAAAACAGTGAGAAACGTGGATGGATAGTTAACATGGGGTTAGTATTATGCTATCTCACAGGGCTGATAGGAGAATCAAACAGAATATTCTATGTGAAAACACTTGAATAATGCATGTCCTGCCTTATTTAAAAAAGGACTTAAAGTAGTTTATAGTGACACATTAAATGTGGCCAGTACCATAAATTTGAAATAGATGAGAAAAAGAATGCATGGAGATGTGTAAGGTAACCAAGAATGTGGCTACTGTAAGCCAGCCACATTGATACTAGTTTTCAATAAAATTGGATTTGATCATGTTCTCAGTTAACACATAGAAGGGGTTCTGATCAATTTCACAGTATACAATGTTTATTTCCCCTAATTATGGTAGTAAGAAGTCTCCTCTGCCGGTCTTCCAAAATAGAACACTCTTTGTTAGTGTGACCAACATACCCCCTTCAACAACTTACCAAAATTTTCAGAGCCTGTTTGTGCCACATTGTAATATATGCAAAGTAATTCTCTCAGGACCAATGACGCCACCCCAGGTCTGCAGATCTATGATGGCTTGTCTCCAACCAGGCTGAAATGCCAAGAGAACAATGAACTGATTGCTGCTGAAAACTTTGCAAACTGTAAAGCAGTACATGAATGCAAGGCAAAATAATTCTCATTAACATTATGGTTTTGAAAACCAGGTGAGAAACCTGAGACTTAATGCAAAAAGCAATAGGAAATTTCACATACTAATAACAAGGAAGGCTATAGGAAATCTTATATTCTTTTTGTTTCTCTTTTGCTGGTAAACAAGTTTCCTTCCAAATCGTTCTGACTCTTCCACAGTAGTATACGAACTAGGAGAGCAATCACTGATTTACAAACAACCTCTAAGGTAATGACTCAGAACCTCTGGATGTCTTGCCTGTCATGGACAGGCAGATTCTCATGGTGAGGAGAGAGAATTTATTCCTGCAACAGAAGCAGAAAATGGAAAATCTGAAATACTGAGTACTTTAAAATGCTGTCTGCATACTTGAATGCAGGTATATGAAATATTTCAGAAAGCCTAGTAATTCCAATCAATACAAACATTGCACTGTAATGACTTAAAATAGACCTCCCAGCAGGGATCCTTTTTATAAATTTTTACGAGAATGGTCTTCATTGCATTGACATTAATGCAAGGTACATCTATAACTTGAGTATAAGTTATATACTCAATATATATTTATATACTCAATACTTATATACTTATATATATACTTATATATATACAAGGTATAATAATAACTTGAATGTCTTCTATGTATACATTACCCATTTTATTCTCAAACTTGCTAGAAGCAGAAGGGAAGGGTTTTTTCCTTTGTTTTTAGTTTAGTTTTGTTTTTTTAAAATTTCAAATGACTTTTCTTATTTACTGACTAGGAAGAGAAAAAAAATGTTATTTATTCATCCAATATTTGCAGGCCTTTTCTATGAATCAGGCACTAGGTATAAAAAACAATTCCTGTCATACTAGAAACTAAGGGTAATAATAAAAACACTAAAAACATTTTGGGCCATTTCCTCAGCCAAGCACTGTATTAAGTTCTTTATGTGCATTACCTCATTCTGTTATCATGGCAGCCCTATGAAATAGTCACTGCTATCATTTCCATTTGACAGATGAAAAATTACAGCACAGAGATGTTAAGTTACTTTTCCAAGGTCACAGAGCTAGTTATCTGCAAAGAAAACAGTACAGGTCCATTTTGACTCTGAAGTCCAACCTTTTAACTATGACAGTACAAGGGCCCAGAGCTTCCTGGGAGAAACTAAGAAATAAACAGAGAAGCCTAGTTCATCAGGTGGTAGTACATGAAGAAACAGCGGTTATGGCATTTTGAGGAAGGACAATTCCAGTATTAAAACAGGACTTTGTAGAGGAGATTTAAGCTGAGTTCCAAAGAACATGCAAGATTTCGTCTTGGCGAAGCAGCAGCAGGTAGAGGAAAGAGGAAAGGATATTCCATGCAAACAGCATCTCTCCTCCGTGTCTACGGCCACATCTAAAGGCCTCATAAGGTACAGTGGGAAAGTGGTAACGTAAAAAAGAAATAAGCTAAACAATTCACTGCCTGTTAAAAATGGAACGCATTGTCAACACAATCCCTGAAAACAAAACAGAAGTCCATTAGTGAGAAAAATAAGATGACGTTTGATTATATTGAGATCTAGGGTTATAAATAATATTTAATTGTCCTCCTCTGATGTATATTACACATTTCTTTATTCTCCAGAGAGCTTAAAATGCCTTCAAGGACTTTCTCACCTCCACCAGCCTATCCTTCTGCTTTATTTCATAGTCATATCCACTGACACTTGAAATATTGTTCTAATTAAAGTGTTGGCACTTTAGGGGTGCTGTGAAATTTCTCCTAGAAAAGTGCCCTCTTCTCATTCTCATCGTGAATCCAGAAGAAAGGTTTAGGGACTCATCAAGTTTCCAATCTTTTTACAGCCCCTGGCAATTCATACCATAATCTTTACCACGAATGATTGTCAGATCTGGGGTTAGAAATCACCATGCTAGACCTAAAGGTTGGCTTTTTCAGCATTTTTATGCTTTTTAAAATTTCCATAAGAAGATAAATGCTGAAGGATCAGTAAGCTCAACAGCTTGGACACCCACTGCTGCCACACAGGCGTGTGAAATGCCTCCATCTGACTCAGAATTGGAGATGTAAAATTGTCACCCAGCTCAGGATGAGAGCTTGGCATTAAAAGTATTTATAATGTATGTTAGCAAAAACTGTGGGCTTGGAAAACCATTGCTGGAAAACTGGAATTCTTAAAAGAAATTCCAACAAGCTAAAAGGGTTCTGGGCAGAATATGTAAATGTGGAGGAAACAGTCCATCTGCTCCGTATCTTCAAATTATCTATATATAGCAATAGCTATTCCAGTCAGGAGTAAATAATACCTTGTATCCTTATTTACACGAGAAATAACCCTATAGCTGATCCCTTCCTGTGTGACACCATCGAAACCTCATCGTTATCTTCCCTCTGATCAGTTGTTTAACTCACACCTTGACATACACCACAATTCATTGATTTATTTAAGAAATAATTATATGTTTATTACGAAACAGGCAACCTACTGGAAAGTGAGTATACAATTTTGAAAAAAAAAAAAAAAGTAGTTCAAGAAAGCTGAGCAGCACTGCGAATGCCCTGAAGTGGGAGAGATTTTGGTATATTCAAGTACATGAAGGAGTCCCACCCCTGTTTGCTTCATGAAGATGGTGGAGACTGACCCCAAATGAGGTTGGTACAGAGGCAGAGCCAGATCCTACAGGCTGGATTTCCGTGTGGCTCTCCCTACCTTAACAAATGTAGCTAGGGAGACATTTGTTCATCAAGAAACTTTTATAGACTGTTTTAAGCTGAAAAATGATGTCTGTCCAAATCTTTGTTGTTTTATATATACCTTTTTAATCAATTACATTTCTGACTTTATATTTAAGATCAATTTGTGTAGTTTTGGGAAAAAATACACTCAGCTTTGAAATGTAATATACAGCAAAGATGGCTCTTCTTGTCATGGTGAAGGGCTTCGAATTCGATATTTCAAAAATATATGGTGGCTCATTTACTTTTGTTTTTTGGCAGCTATATTTTCATTTGGCCAGATAAGGTCATTTCAACCAACCACTATTTCTATCATTTCATAAAATGAAGGAAAAATCTTACAACAAAAATTGGGAAGATGGTTTCAGAATCTTCAAATTGGATAAATTTAATTTGTGGCCGACCAACTAAATGTTCTTATTTGTCTCATTTCCCTGGGTTCGAAGGTGCCAGCATCTAGTCACCATTAATATATGCAGCATTCCATAAGAATTCAGGCAGGGAGTGGATGAGTTACAAATCCTAAATTCTGCCATATATCTCTCAGTATAGAAAATCCACTTAAAACTCTAGTCATGAGTCAAGGGGTCAGTTCCTGAGGTAAAGGTGCTGTCCTGTTCTCTTTGAGCTGGAAGAGGGCTGGTTCACTGGGTGTGGTGATGCGGCTCCAAGAAGCCTTCAGGAGGGGACAAATGAGAAGTCAGCCTGGAAAAATACCATCTAATGAAAACACATCTGTGAACACCGGGATAAAAACTAGGAGTTTGCTGGGAAATATGTGGAATTCAGCAGGTAACAGAAATCTTAAGACACGGTGAGGTTAGTGAAGACCAGTTCGTGCATAAGACTAGAACACAGTCGTCCCCCCTTATCTCTGGGAAATACGTTCCAGGATCCCACTGGATGCCTGAACCCACTGACAGGATGGAACTCTATGGCTACTATGTTCTTTTTTTTTCTATACATACATACCTATGATAAATTTTAATTTATAAGTTAGACGCAGTAAGAGATTAGCAACAATATCTAATAATAAAAGATAACAATTCTAACAATATACAGTAATGAAAGTTATGTGAATTTGGTCTCTCTCTCAAAATACACTCACCTTTCTGCTTACGATGCCAGGAGATGATAAAACCCCTGCACGGTGAGATGAAGTCAGGTGAATGATACAGGCACTGCAACCTCTCATTAGGCCAGTACTGACCTGAAGATTTGTCAGTAGGAGGATCATCCGCCTCCGACTGAGGGTGATGGTGAGTAATCGAAACTATGGATGGGGGGGGGGGGACAAGGTCAAGAGTGAAGGTTGAGTACACAAGTTGTGTAACTGACTTACACAAAGCACCTTGCAGAGCTCTCAGCTGGAGAGTTGTTTATGATTTTCCCTATTACTGTGTTCCACTGTTGTAACCCAGTATTGTGTAGCTGGGAACACTCACATTGAAGCTTGCTCGTTGTTGCGGTGTCTGCCTTCTTAAAGGTGGGTGTCCACATGAGATGAGCTATGTTCTCTTAAGAGAGAAGCTGGCAAAAAGGTATAGCTCTTTGGACTTCTATGAAGTCAGACCAATTGGGAACACACTTGCTTTTTTTCCACGATTTCTTAGATCTCTTACACTCAAAGTTTCCTATATCTGCAGAAGAAGTAAGGTCTTGAATATCAGTAGAGTCAATGGTTTCTCCTGTCTGTTCAGATCAGAGGGTTTCCTCCTTCTGATTTTCTCTATTGTCTCTCTTGAAACCCAATTATTGGGATACCTTAGCTTGACCCTCTATCTTTTTTTTCACTCCCACTTTTCTTCTCTTTTATTGTTCCATTCTTCTTAAGAGTTTCACATCTAAAAATTTATAAATATTCTACTGAATGACAAAAACCTACTATGTTTTTATTTTTCTGAAATTCTTTTTAAAAATGAACTCTTTGATTTTTTTAAAACATTATGTTTTATGTCATGAAAGATTTGTTTGTTTTGGTTTGGTTTCTCTGAATATCTGTAGTGGTTTCTTTGTTGTCAGTTAATCTAAGTTGGAACTATGTTTCCCAGAATTCCCTTTCTGGGAAAGGGAATGTCCTAGGTTAGCGTTGATCAGTACAGGATACCCCGGGCAACTCACAAAGGTTATCTGCTGGCTAATTTTGGTCGCTGAGCCACAGACCCTCCAGTTTATGCCAGATCTCTTTCTTCAAATTCTCTAAGTCCTGGGCCAGACACATCTGCAGTTTGGCAAAAGGTGCCTGCTTTTCTGCAGCAGATGGGTCACTGAGGCCAGAGGTGATGAGAATCAGGTTATGGTTTTTCCTCATGGGGTCAAGTTTGTCTGTGCTGTCTTCTGCTTTTCCTTCAGTGTTTCTTCTCGACTGCGAGCCCTTCTGGCCTGCAGCAAGCCTGGCAACTCTGGGAGATGCAGAGGCAGCACCTTCCATAGGCACCTTCACCAGCTCCTGTAATTGTGTAAGACCTCATCTCTATAACAAAGGCTTATTCCACACCCCTAGTCATGGCTCTACTGCTCTCCATGAGCCCTGTGTCCTACTGGGATCTAGAAAGGAAGAATAAAAAGATCTACAACTGGGAACTGTCAGAGCTGACCAGAGAAAGCTGAAAGTTACCTGTTATTCAAACATAAACAGCAAATACTGATGTAATCAAAGGGTCCGGTAACTATATTCTGGACCTAGGCAGTAGGCTTCTAAATTCTCATTTTCCATATTAGGAGTTTAAGAGATAATATCTAAGCCTGAAAAACAGGAACTACTAATATAAATGTTGGATAATAAAATGGTAAACTGGTTAAAAACTGGCTAAAACAAATGAGGAGGGAAATATTTGCACATAAATACAGCAGCAAAAGCAGTGAAAAAATATATGACAATTTAAAACCAGCCAGTGTCTATAGGACATCACAGAAGCTATATATTCAGTTCTTTCCCAATTTGGACTAGAGAAGTATAGTTTGGCTTGCACAAGCTTGGAAGGAAACCAGTTAGCACACACCAAAAAAAAAAAAAAAAAAAAAAAAAAATCCAATGAAATAATGATATGGTGATACAAGGAGAATCAATGAACCTAATGTAGTCATGAAAGTGGTAGGACCCAAGACCATTTGGATAGCAGTGAAAATTAAAGAGGAGGTAATACAAGAAATAATGGAAAAAAGGGGAGTTTTTTGTTATTGCTACTGTTGTTTTTAATAAAGATGGAACTCTAAGCATGCAAATTGGATTATTTCTAGCATGCTCCAGTCTGCTGTTTCTCTAGCTCAGTTCCTTGTGTGCTTAAATAAATCAGTGTAGGCATATTTGTGTTACTTTGCCTCTTCTATTTCTCCACCAACTAATATCTACGTAGAAGCTGGTTCTTTAATTAGGAACCATTGAAGATCACTCCCTTGGCAATGCCTGACCGGCTTCTAGTGACTACAGCAGTCCTAACTGAACTGCCTTCCCTGCTCCTTATAAACACCAAAGAAGCCTGAGACCACCCCGTGTAGGGAGGTTTCTATAAATACCAACCCAAAAAACCCTAAAAGAATTGAAAGTAGTTGACTGTGAGGAATAGGAATTAGATGGGTGGGGGCAGGAATGGAGTGGGGAATGCTCTTTTTTGTTAGGAGACTTATAAAATTACCTATGTTATTATGCACAGGTAGTGCTTTCGTAAAAATAAAAATGGGATCAAAACAATAATGGGGGCACGTGGGTGGCTCAGTTAGGTGTCCAGCTCTTGATCTCCCTCGGGTGTTGGTCTCAAGGTCATGAGTTTAGGGCCCAAGCTGGACTCCATGCTGGGTGCGGAACCTACTTAAATGAAGAAGAAAAAACAAGAAAAAAGATAATGAAAAGTATAAAAATATAAATTAAACATGCCAACTGACCACACCTGAAAACAAAGAATAGGTCTGTATTTTAAACGTTCTGGGGAAAAAACTACTTTCAGTCTAGAATCCTATACCCAATCCAACTAATATTAATTAAGTATGATAACAGAATAAACATATTTTCAGATATTTAGGTTTTTATACAATTACTTCCTGCGAATCTTTCCTTAGGAAGATACTGGAGATTGCATTTACCAAACCCCAAAATGAAGAGAAATGGGGTATAGAAAAGAAAGAATCCAATTCAAGAGGATGGTGGAGAGATGTCTAAAGATGGCGGCTGTACATCAGGCCTAGAGAAAAACCAGTCTTGATAGGAATAGGAAGAGAGAGGGAAATACATGCAAATATTGACAAAATGAAGACTATAGATGCTCTAAATTAAACACTAGAGAAGTTCGTCTATAAATTTCCAGCAACAATATACATGGCATATTAAAAGCCTCCACCTGCCCTAGAGAAGCTGCACCATTAAAAAGCATCTACATTATTGATCAGCCTCAGAAATGTTGTCTGGGAAGTAAAACAAATCTATCTGGCTGACTGCCCTTTCTACATCTGTACAGTAGAGAACTATGTGGCCATTAAGAGAATCAGGTGTACCTATATTTACTGATACTAAATAATAAGCTTGATAAGCTAGAAATAGCAATGACAATAATAAACAGCCCTGGAAAATATCATTTGGATATAATTTGATTGGCAACATGTTAGCTATTGGTTTCCTGACAGCCCAAAATGGGTGGAGTGAATTTCCCATCTTGGAGGAGGAAGCTGTGAGAAGAGAGTAGGGCCTTCTACAGACACGGCAGGTAACTCGAGCTTGGAATGCAGAGGGTAAGTGTGTTTGGTCCCTATATTTGCTTGGCCACAGGCCTCTTCACCAGGTTGACAAAAAAGGAGCCAAACAGATTGCTAGAATCCCTACCACTTTACTGAATAGTTTAGCCAGCCACTGGGCCCAGAATCTTCTTTAGACATGTAAGTGGAAATAGAAAATTGTCACCAGGGCAGGGCAAACCTCAACTGAGACCAGGAATGATTAAGCCCTTCCTCCTTGAAAACGAATCTGGATAGTGTCACCCCAGGTATTTCGTTAACTGCCTAGTCATGCAATATTGAATTTTATTTGACTGAATTTGTATTCTACTCATCACATTATGATGAGGGTTTGTATATGTTTTAAATAAAGAATGCAAGATGCTGAACATTATGTATAGTATGTTATGATTTGCTATGTAAAAAGGACTATTTGTAGGGTGCCTGGGTGGCTCAGTGGGTTAAGCCTCTGCCTTCGGCTCAGGTCAAGGTCTCAGGGTCCTGGGATCGAGCCCTGCATCCGGCTCTCTGCTCAGCAGAGAGCTCAGCCTGTTTCCCCCCCCCCCTCTCTGCCTGTCTCCCTGCCTATTTGTGATCTCTCTGTCAAATAAATAAATAAAATCTTTAAAAAAAAAAAGGACTATTTGTACACAGACAGACAGACAGACACACAACTACATATTTGCTCCCAACTTGTTTGGGGAAGGATAATAAGAAACTAAAAATAGTGGATAAAACTGAAGCACAAAAATAGGAAGAAATCTTATATTTGTTGTACACATTTTAGTTCTGTTTGAATTTTTAAGTGTTTATCAATTATCTATACTTATGAAATATAATTTTACTTTAAAAAGAAAAATAAAGTCACGATATTATAACATTTATATAAAAGAGTCAGTATAAAGGCGAATGGGAAAGAGTTGGTCCATGATGGCCACAGATTCCTTTAAAAAGGAGAATTACAGAGTAATTACTGCACAGAGAAGGCTGCTGGCGATAAAGGGAATGCTGCTAAGAGGAAATTCTTACCACATGAATCGAAACATTGTGAACAATGAAATTTGTATTATATCTATATCTATATACATATATAGTTGGGTTTTTTTTTAAATTATAGCTGAAATTAGCCTATCTGGGGGGAAAGTACAAGTTTCACAGTAGAATTAAAGATAAAGAAAAATTTTTACTGGAATAAAAAAATACTTCATCTGAAAATTCTGTTCAATCCTGCCACATTTGCGTAGTGAGCCTGCTTTTCAATCTTGTAAGATGATAATTTCATACCTTCCCTCTTCTAGTCAAATTTCTTCCTATATTCCACTATGACATAGTTCTCATCTTCCAACCACTCACGGGAGAACCAACTGTATCTCCACTAATCTTCTGTGTGTTCCAGCTAACCTCTCAAGTCTTTCCAGAGAATCCAAGAAGAACTGAAATGTCTTCCTTTGATCACCCTCACCAGCCTGCCCAAGACCATTCTGTTGTAACCAGTCTCTTTGCTACTTGCAAAAATATAAAACAAAACTAACTTTTCCCAGACTGGCTTTCCCTTCTTCCTTTTCCTTATATATCTGCTTTTGCCTTTGCTGACTGATAGCAACATAACGTCCTCCGTCCTATATGTAAATAAATAATTAGCATGCATAGAACTAACTCTGTATCTCTGAGTTTCCCTTTGACAATTTATTTCTGGAGTTTTAACTGACGCAATATTGACCTGAATTCTAAAGTTGCAGCCAATAAAATTGCGCACTTCAAGGTGCTCAGTTTCCCTTGGCTCCTCTGATAAGTCTCCAGATCAGTAATTCAATACTTCAACTCTACCACACTAACTATACATCTTGGTGAAGTCTGGTTCTGGTTATAATTCTGATTTATGCCAGATGGTTATCTGTTCCCACCGACGGCTAAAGTAATCTGGCCTTAGGATGCCTGAGCGGTTCCATTGGTTAAGTGTTCAACTCTTGATTTTGGCTCAGGTCATGATCTTGGGGTCGTGAGATCGAGCCTTGTGTTGGGCTTTGAGCTGGGTGTGGAGTCTGCTTGTCCAACTCCCGCTTCACCCACCACTCCCTGCTCTTGCTCTCAAATAAATAAATAAATAAATAAAATATTTTAAAAAAATCTGGCCTTTGATACCATGGTCTGACCATGTGGAGATTTCTACCAGGTGGCAGATCTTTAATTTTAAAGATCAGCTCCCTTTTCTGTCCTCCCCAGTTCAAACCTTTCCTTCCTGTTTTTTTTTTTTTTTTCCTTCATTATGGCCATAATGGTTGTCAGTTCTGATAAAAATTAAAGTTCAACATCAAGATGCTATTCATCTTTAAAGGCCTCTTTTAGGAACTTTTAATTTTTGCCAAGTGTTACACTGAAGTGGAGCCCCAGAATAGAAATGAAAGATAATCTCTAGAATGAAAAAAAAAAATCAAGCTTTTGTTAATGAGTTAGAAGTTTCTAAACAAGGGAATCATTCCAAACTAAGGTCCCTTCAGACACCTTTTAATGAGGCTATATGAAGGATCTCATCAAAAATTAGTTTATTAAATTGAATTAGGGCTTTTTAAAATTATGTTCAGTTAGCCACTGTCCATAGTACATAATTAGTTTTTGATGTTGTGCTCAATGATTCATTAGTTAAGTATAACACCCAGTGCATGTGCCTTCCTCAATATCCATCACCCTGTTACCCGCCCCAAAATTAGGGCTTTTTATAGCGACATAAAAGATAATAGCTTTGGGGCACCTGGGTGGCTCAAAGAATTAAGCTTCTGCCTTCAGCTCAGGTCATGGTCTCAGGGTCCCGGGATCAAGCCCCGCATCAGGCTCTCTGCTCAGCAGGAAGTCTACTTCCCCCTCTCTCTGTGCCTACTTGTGATCTGTCTCTGTCAAATAAATAAATAAAATCTTTAAAAAAAGTAGTTTTGTTATATAATTGACATATCATAAACTGCACATATTTCAAGTTTACAATTTAATGTTTTTATACATATAAACACCTATGAGACCATCACCGCAATCGAGATATATCCATTACCCAGAAAGTTTTCTCATGCTACCTTTTTTTTTTTTTTTTTTTTTATAAATTCAGGCTGGAGTGCAGTGGTGGTTCATAAGCTCAACCCTACTACTGATCAGCAGGGGGTTCTGACTGCTCCCTTTCCCACCTGAGCCTATTCACTCCTCCTTAGGCAACCCGTGGTCCCCCGCTTCCTTGGGACCACCACACTGATCCCAAACCTAGTGCAGACACATGATAGGCATAGAACATTACAACCCACAGCTCCTGGGCCCAAATGATCTATCTTCCTGCCTTAGCCTCCCGAGTTCAACCACACCAGTCCTTGGCAGATGATCTTGTATATGACAGCAGCCATCATAACCAGACAGAACATCAAGAACTTCAGAATACACATCGATCAAAGATTTTGTAAGCTTTGTATGACGGAGTCCCTTGTCATCTTTCGGTAATACTATTTTTAAAAAATTCTTTGTTCTCCTTTTCTAACTATCCCAAGACCCTCTGGTACTTTGAGTATGTGGAGGTTGTTTCAGAGAAGCTGGTCAATGTTCTTTTTGCCTGACACCTTGTGCTTCTGTTGGGCACAGCTCATGCTACACTGGCCAGCAGCTCTGCACACTTCTTCCCAACGCTCTTGAATTTGTTCTTGGGAGACCCTGAGCTCACCAAGAAGACCCCTTCTGTAATGCTTGTCACTTTCACATCTGTTGCTCTAAATGCCATTTTTCCAAATGAACCCTCAATATGGGGAGGCTTTCAACGATCTTGTCAAAATTGGGTGCCAACTTTGCAAGGCCCTTTAAATTAAGTGGACTTTAATTCTAACATCCCTACATTAGATAGACTCACTCATCTCCCACACATTGTCAGGCACAATCCGTCTATGGTGACTACGGGCAAGTATGCATTTTCACTTATCGAAAGTCCTTTAGGCCGTCCCGCCACCCACCACAGCAGATCCTAGTAGGAGGCATCAACGTTTGAAGAGTCTTGGAGCTCATTTTAGGGGCCAAAATTTCCTTCAGGATTGGTAGTCAGGTGTAATTGAAGAATGTTTCCATTTTCATAAAGGAAGGTGAGAGAGACCTGCCAAAATGTTATCTTTTTTAAAAAAAATTTCATTGAGCATCGTGAACACACAATGTCACACTCGTCAGTGGACAGCAAAGGGGTCCGACAACTGTACACTAGGCTATGCTCACCACCAGCGTAGCTGCCATCTGTCACCCTACAAGGCCGTAACATCCTTAACCGGCGTCTTTAAAGATTTACGGTAGGATGATGCGGACAGTAAAGACTCGGTGAAACGCCATTTGCCTTAGGGGCAACCTTTCTTTTACTCCAGACCTGCATTTCAGAACAGACTGGCAGACCTCACCGGCCGCAACAGTCAGGCGTCGTCGCCACATCACCGGGGCACAGAGGTCACCCGGGCACTGAGAAGCCCACGTGGGAATCCTGCGTCGGCTCTGGTCTGGCTCCGACTCCAGGCAAGGATCCGCGCGGGAGGACATCAGCACCAAGCGCCTAGAAGAGCCTGGCCCGCCCTCCCACGGGCGCGTGAACTTCCGCCGGAGCCCGCCCGGCACCCGTACTGGGTCCGGCTGGGAAACAACCGCCCCACCCATCCTGGGCGGGCAGCACAAACGGTCCGTGGAGAACTAACGCATGCGCCCAGAGCCTTTCTTTGTACCGCCTTTTCATGCCTTCCTCCCATTCCCCCACCGGCGCTGTTTTCCGTCCTTGTGTATTAAGTTGCATTTTCCAGTTATTATGTAAATAGAAACTGTGCAGTAAGTATTTGTTTCTGTCGGGCTTCTTTCACTTCACATAATTATCTTAACATTCATCCGTGTCGTGGTGTGTAATCAACAGGTTTTGTTTATGGCTGAGTAGTATTCCGCTGTTCCCGCCGTAACACAGCACATTGTTTATATCTTCGAGTGTTGATGAACAGTTGTATTGTTTCTAATATTAGCTAGTCCAAATAAAGCTGGTAGGAACATTCATGTTCACATCTCTGGGTACATCTTTTATTTCTCTTGTTCAATGTGGCTGTTTTATATTCCCATAAGCAGTATGATTCCATGTTCTCTGCTTTCTTGCCCATATTTGGTTTGGTCAGGGTTTAATTTTAGACATTTTTATTTATAAAATTGACACTTAGCTTTCTTTAGATCTTCTACTTCTTTACTGAGAGCTTTTTAAAAAATGTGTTTCAAACATGTTTATGACTGCTTTGGGGGACTTTTAAAAACGATAGCTGCTTTAAAATTCTCATTAGGTCACTCTACCATCTCTGTCATCTCAGTGTCGGTGTCTGTTCATTGTTTTTTCTTAATCTGATTGAAATTGTCCTCACTCTTGGTGTAACATGTGATTTTCAGTTGATACCTGGATGGTTTGGGTACTATGTTATCAGACTCTGGATTTTATTGAAATACTCCGTTTTAGCGTGCATCCTCTAACACTGCCCCTGTGGGTGAATGGAGGCGCCACCCCCTTACCTCATTATGTTGGATGGGGGTGGAAGTTAGTTTTCTCCAAAACTTCTGTTGGCACCTGAGGTAGACTTCTTGTCACTTGGGTGGGCCTGGGAGTTTATGCTCCTGTGAGCTTTCCACTAATGCCAGTCTGCCTAGGAGGGGCTGCTTCATTACCCTTCTCCACCTAAAGTCTACTAACGTCATGGGGGTCTCTGTGCCACTCCTGAACAATGATGAAAGTCTTGACTCTCCACCAGGTCTGGGTGTTCTCTGATACTTCCCTGCAGAAGAGGAGAAGGACACCTCATTACCTCTGAAGGGATGAAAGTACAGCCTCTCCGTGTGGTATCTGCTGACACTTCTTAGGGGAGGTGGTCTTGTTGCCCCTGGGCAGAGCATCAACACTTACCCTTCACCAGCTCTCCTTTGACACTATGCTTGTTACTACTAAATGCAGGTGGAACTCCCAACACGGTCTTCCCCACACGCAGTGGGGTTGTAACATCTCAAATCATGCTCCCTTTTTCAATATCAGTATCATTACTTTGCATTTTTTTTAAGATTTTATTTATTTTTTTTGACAGACAGAGATCACAAGCAAGCAGAGAGGCAGGCAGAGAGAGAGGGGGAAGCAGGCTCCCTGCTGAGCAGAAAGCCTGATGTGGGGCTTAATCCCAGGACCCTGGGATCATGACTTGAGCCGAGGGCAGAGGCTTTAGCCCACTGAGCCACCCAGGGACCCCTTTGCACCTTCTCTTATAAACCCTAGTGATTTAGAATGCTTTGACCCTGATCATCTTTTGCCAATATTATGGACGTTCTTGAGTGTTGTTGCTTCACACTTCTGAGTAGTATTATTGTTCTTATGTGTTGGTGTACCTCCAGTTTAAGGTAATCTTTCCTGAATGTCTATTTTCACTTTATAGTTTCTGTTATCAGTGAATTCTTAAAAAAAAAAAATTCAGACTATCTCTTCAGACTGTTTCACTTTTTATATAATAAGGCCCTGAGTTTTATACTCCCTTTTCCCCCCTAATATTCTTAACCCCAAGCATTTACAAATGCATGATCACAAATTCTGTGCCAGCATAGATATTTAAGGAGATCATAAGGTTAAGTAAGTAAATTCTAGCATAAATTGCATGTGCTGAACATCTGAAGGTTTTAATCAGATCCTATGGATGATAATACTCAACTTACAGGGATAATACTCAACTTTCTTAAAATGCCTGAAATTTAGTAGTTGATGAACAAATATTAATTTGCTTTCCTAATTTCTAAATTTTACAGACTTAAAATTTTTCAAGATTTGAGAGAGAGCTGAAAATGAGTTTAGTTTGTAAATATATAAATTGGTGGTTTAAACTCCATATTCAGTCAGCAGGCTCTTTTTATCTTTCTAATTATTCTGCTGAGGAAGCTCTTAATGAGCTTGTTTTAGATACCACAAAAGTAAACCTGACTAAGACAATAAGCCCTTAATCCAACGCAATTCAACGGATATGCTCTGAGCGCCCATTAAGGCTAAGGCACTGGACTAAGCAGTAGGCAGGTACACGTCTGAAGAAGACTCGGTCTCTGCCCTCCGACATGGCAAGGATGAATCACTGACAATGGCAAGAATGGAAAAGAAGTCTATTACAGGGTGTCGCAAAGCAATGTAATCTCATGCAAGTACACTGAAGGAGTGGAGAGACAGAGCGGAGTAGAGAAAAGGGACATGTGGCAGGATGCTGGGAAACTTGCAGACGGAGTTTTATAGGTTTCCATGGAAACAGTTAGACTTGAATGCTTGGGTGCATAAGGCAGTCGTACCAGGTGCCTGTTATTGGTTTGGAGGAGGGAAAAATTACATTTCCATGACAGTTACAGATTAGCTGAGCAAGTAGCTTTCCAAAGTGATGTACTTGCAAAAAACAGATCAACATTGTCCAGAGTGAAAATGTTTGTATTCTCCAGCAGCAGCTGGGTAATTAGATCTCCCCTTAGAAAGGACCAGATTGCAGTTTGTACTTTCTGACCATTTTACCCAAGATAGCAAGATCTTCTACACAGAAGCAATTTTCTGGGGGGAAAAAAATCTCATAATATGTAGGTAGAAAGTAGGAAAGAAAATTGAAAATGGGAGAAAAATTGCCCCAAAGAGAATCATGCAGACATTTTGGAGGTTACTAAAATAAGACAAGAAGTAAGAGTGTGTGTACACATAGGACGTTATGAAATATTTATAATGGCATTGAGACATTGAGGTATTTGGCAGTGTAGTGAAGCAATACTTTCTATAGTGAATTGGGATTTAAGAAAGCAACACCAACCATCCATCACAGATCAAAAGGTGACAAAGAAAGAAAAGAAAATTAGACAACGTTGCAGAAGGAATCTGTGTATAGTCTGAGTTTAGCAAAACATACAGTTTAATTTCATATATTTCAGGAACATAGAAGACAACAATGTTATGTTTGCTCCTTCCAAACAAGACAGTTAGATAGATAGATAGATCAATAAATGCTATTTCTACAATGATGGAGTTGTTTTTTGAATCCTAATAGTATGGATAATTGTAATAGAAGTGAACACAAGTCCTTAAGGGAACACAAAAACAATGCTATCAAAGTAGTCAAGAGCCTGACAAAGAGTTACGGCAAAGATGAAGGATTATTTCTTAAATCCTGGGGCACACAGAATAAACTATTCAGAAAGGAGGAGGAAATTGGAAAAACCTTTTGGAAAGAAGTACATTTTTCGTCAGATTTCAAAGATATTGCTGACTGCAGATTGATAATGTCAAGGCAGAGGCCATATCAAGGTATGAAAATGTTTGCACCCCAAAATAAAAGCTATAAATTTTGAGCAAACTTTGATGATAAGAGATGGTTAATATGAGGGCAAACAGGCAAGTCAGCAACAGCAAAGCATTGGTACCAGATTGTCCCTATCAACAGATACAGTTTAATTGCTGAGTTACCTTTAAGTGTTATGCTACCTCTCTTGGCTGTGGGTTTTTTTTTCTTTTAGTTTAAAAAAAAAAAAAGATTTTATTTATTTAGTTGAGAAAGAGACACAGCTACAGAGATCATGCGCAGGGAGGAGAGGGGGAAGCAGGCTCCCCACTGAGCAGGGAGCCCGATGTGGGACTCGATTCCAGGACCCTGGGATCATAACCTGAACTGAAGGTAGATGCTTCACTGACTGACCCACCCAGGCGCCCTGAGGGCTGGTGTTTTTAGTGCATTCTCTTCTCTTGGGCTTTCCACATCAAACTTCTATCAAATAAACACACAAAGGATGATACTGAGAAAAGAGTAACTAGTTCTTGTGGGGTTTTAAAAAAAATAAATAATACAATTAATGTAGCAACACTGCTGTAAATGTATAAAATGTAGAAACATAAACATGAAGTTGTATCCAGCATTCATATATAATAAGTATTTTTTATATTCTCCTCTCCTTTCCATGATTTCTTAAGACTCTCAGAATATCTCTTATTGAATGGATGTGTAGAAAACAAGAGAGAGAACCTAAAATTCTTTAAGGCCTGTGCAAGAAAAGATGACAGAGAAGCTCAAGGTTAAGCTTCAGAAGACCAAGGAGATGGCAGTTTACTACAGTCAGGCTCTCTGAAGCCATACAAATACGAAACCAACTACTGGCTCTTATATTTACCAGCTAAGGGAACTTGGCCAAGCTATTTAATATCGTTGAGACAGAATTTCTTCAAATGTAAAGTGAGAATAACAGTACTAAACCCAAAAGGTTATTATGAGGACAAAATAAAGTTATACAAGGACAGTTAGCTCATTTAGTCATTTAGACATGAGTGGCTGAAAATCCGATACCAGGGGCTCCAAAGAGTGATATTCACATTAAACAGTGAAAACAGCGGATGCTTACAGGACTCACAGGCAGAAAGCACGGGTTTTGAATTCACAGCTCTAGGGAAAATCTAGAAAGAGTTGCGTGTGTTGGTAATGTTGGTGAAGTATTTCTAAAAAGAGTTGAGCCCAAAAGAAATTGGCCGGTGTGTAAGAAAATGAAAGGCAAAAGGAATAGAAGTTCAGGATTTTGCAGATGGAAAAGCTGGCTGCTTGTAGAGCCCCAAATGGGGAAAACAAACATTTTTTAAAGCTTTGAGTGAGTAAAATGTCTCACCTGCAGAAAGTGATGCAGGACAAAGATAAGATGTGACCTTTTCACCTATTTTCCCAGGTAGCTTAAAATTAGCTGCAACTTAATAGAGCAACAAAATAACATTAGTAAGAAAGGAAGAAAAGAAAAAAAGAAACAGATTTGTTTATTATGTATAGAAAAGAATGCCAGGGATCCTGACTCTGACATGGAAATGACTATCCCACAGAAGAGAAAGAAGCCTTTTAAGTGTTTGAATGAAATGTGTTTTCAAAGAGGCTATGAGTCGGGACCAAAAATTCTTTGTTCAAAATGACATACAAAACAGCAACATAAAAACTTAAGCTCCCTATCTTGGTGGGAGATGGGCTCCCAGGAGGGCAGATTCTGCAGGCTCATCTCCATTTTACATGAGACCAGAGAAATAGTAGACAAGGATGCCCATCCCTGAAGATGGAACCAGTAGCCTTGTTAAACACCACCCAGGAGAATTTCTCCCTTAGAACAGAATCTAGAAACGTCTCACTCTACCACAATTGGGACTTTATGTTGCCCAAGGGGACTGCAGCATAGCTGTATGCCCCCCTTTCGCCCCCATTCCTACTCACCAGCAATGTTGTGCTTGTTATCCTGTCTCTACTCCATCCTGGCACTGGTGATGTGTGAAGCAGACAGGGGGTGAAGCAGGTGGGTACAGATAACTTTTTTTTTCTTGGTTCAGAGGTTGCCAGATAAAGAACGAAGCAATACCTATCACGCAGAGATCTTTGTCGCTGAGCTAGTTGCATTGAAGGGATGACTGACCTCCTTGGGGAAGAAGTTGGTGGATTTTTAAAAATGAAGGAAAAGTGAAATGGATATTGGTGACCAGGTAGTTTAAGTGATAGACTGTGGAGGAGATACCTAGATGTTTACCACTGATTTTCCTCTTGCTGAGAGAAGGAAAGAGTTTCACCGATTTATGTTTATGAGGAAAAAGTAACCTTTTTATTTTGAAATAGATTTAGATTCACATTCAGTTTAAGGGATATATAAAAAGACCCTATGTACCCTTGGGGCGCCTGGGTGGCTCAGTGGGTTAAGCCTCTGCCTTGGGCTCAGGTCATGATCTCAGGGTCCTGGGATCAAGCCCCACATCGGGTTCTCTGCTCAGCAGGGAGCCTGCTTACCCCCCCCCCGCCCCCTCTGTCTGCCTCTTTCCTTACTTGTGACTTCTTTCTTTGTCAAATAAATAAAAAATCTTAAAAAAAAAAAAGACCTTGTTTCCCCCAGTGATAATACCTGTAGTACAATATCACAGTTGCAGTACTGATACCGATACAGTCAAGATGGAACATTTACACATCCATGAGTTTCCCACATGCTGTCCTGGGAGGATAGTCCTGTCTCTTTTTTCCCTGTTTCACTTTCTTCTTCTTGTTCTTCTTCTTGTTCTTGTTCTTCTTTTAAACTTAAATTCAATTTAGTTAACAAAGACTGTATTATTAGTTTTAGGGGTAGAATTTAGTAATTCATCACTTGCATACAACACCTGGTCCTTACTACATCATGTGCCCTCCTTAAGGCCCATCACCCAGTGACCCCATCCCCCAGCCCATCTCCCCTCCAGCAACCCTCAGTTTGTTTTCTATAATCAAGAGTCCCCTTATGGTTTGTCTCCCTCTCTGATTTCATCTTATTTTATTTTTCCCTCCCTTCCCCTATGTTCATCTGTTCTGTTTCTCAGATTCCTCATATCAGTGAGATCATATGATAATTGTCTTTCTCTAACTGGCTTATTTTGCCATAATACCCGCCAGTTCCATCCATGTCGTTGCAAATGGTAAGATTTCATTTTTGATGACCGAATAATATTCCATTGTATGTATACACCACATCTTTATCCGTTCATCTGCCAATGGGCATCCGGGTTCTTATGATAGTTTGGCTATTGTAGACTTTGTTGTTATAAACGTTGGGGTGCAGGTGCCCTTCAAATCACTATGTTTGTATCCTTTGGCTAAATACCTAGAAGTGTAACTGTTGGGTCGTAGGATAGCTCTATTTTCAACTTTTTGAGGAAACTCCATACTGTTTTCCTGAGTGGCTGCACCAGCTTGCATTCCCACCAGCAGCGCAAAGGGGTTCCTCTTGTTTCACTTCCTTCTTAAACCCTGGCAACCACTCACCTGTTCTCCATTTCTACAATTTTGTCATTTCAAGAATGTTATAGAAATACAAGTTTATAACCTTTTGGGGTTGGATTTTTTTCAGTCAATATGATTCTCCGTGTATCCACCCAGATTGCTGGATGTTTGAATAGTTCATTCCTTTTAGTACTGAGTGGTATCCCATGATATGGACATACCACAGTCGGTGTAACCAGGGACCCGTTGAAGGACATCTGGTTTGTTTCTAGTATGCGGCTATTACAAAGTTGCTGTAAACATTCACATACAGGATGTATCTGGGTGAACACTAGTCTTCATTTCTCTGGAATTAAGTGGTCAGGAGTGTATTTACTGAATTGGGTAATAAATATGTTTGGCTTTTAAGAGACC
Source organism: Mustela lutreola (assembly GCF_030435805.1). Classification (NCBI taxonomy): domain Eukaryota; kingdom Metazoa; phylum Chordata; class Mammalia; order Carnivora; family Mustelidae; genus Mustela; species Mustela lutreola. Next base: position 186,322,548 of record NC_081293.1, on the reverse strand, counting down.
ATTAGTGTGTTGCTTATATAATGCAATAACTCCAAGTTCTCAAAATGTGAGTTTTCCAGTGGTTTCTTATGGTTCTCATTGCTCTGCTCAACTTTCTAATCAAAACAGCTAATCATATGATTTTTAGATCACCAATAGACATTTTAGGAGGATTTGAATGGTGGGTTCTTTGTTCTTTCATTCTATTCATTGTTATTGTTTATTTAGAGCTAAAATATTTTTTATCTTCTGTTTTAAGGAAGATATATTAATCTTCTGTGATTTCAGATTATAATGAATATTTCCAAATAGTCTCATTGAAAATCACTGACACTTTGTTCAAATTTTTCTTTTTCTATATGTTTCATTAAAAATTGTTCATAAGAGACAGTACCAAGAACAACAAATCATCAAACAAAATATTTTATTTCTTAGAGATAATATATTTCTGGCACAAGCTGGAGAGAGTTAAAGTCACCACGGTTAGTGATTAAATATTAGATGTTTCTGTGAAAAATCAAACATTCATAAGGAAGAACATTAACTATGTCACAAATAGCACTTCCTGTCACTCCGTTGTTCAAGGCAGAAATCTTACGTACTGTAATAATCCCTTCACTGATTTCTGTGTCTACCACCCATTGTCTACACCACTCTAAGAGCTGTGTTTTAAAATCTCAGATCTGACCATATGCCATCCCTCTTCAAAACCCATTAACAGCTTAGGAGAAAGTTGAAAATCTTCAATATGGCCTAACATCTCCATAGACAAGGGCCTCCACAGACCATCTCTCAGACTTCTGTCTGTTCTCTACTTCAGGCATACTAATTCCATGATGGAGAGACCAATTTGACTTCTTCTTATATAGTTATGGGTGTCAAGCACCTAATCCAGATGAGGCAGAGAGTTTCCACCCCATAAATACTTGCTGAACAACTGAGATTATGAATAAATGGAAGAATTAATAATGAATTGGCTCCTGATTTGTTTGGCCAATCCATCAAATTTGATCATAGTTCTAAAAAACAATGGATACAAAATGATTCTCCTTCCTTAGTCCTGCTATTCTGCCTTGGGAATCCATTGCTTAAGAAGTGGAGTCTTACGTGGATGGAACTAGAGGGTATTATGCTGAGCAAAATAAGTCAATCAGAGAAAGACAATTATCGTAGGATCTCCCTGATATGTGGGGAGTTTGGCGGGGGGTAGGAAAGGAATAAATGAAACAAGATGGGATCAGGAGGGAGACAAACCATAAGTGACTCTTAATCTCACAGAACAAACTGAGGTTGCTGGGAGGAGGTGGGTATGGAGAGGAGGGTTACTGACATTGGGCAGGGTATGTGCTATGGTGAGTGCTGTGAAGTGTAAACCTAGTGATTCACAGACCTGTACCCCTGGGGCCAATAATACATTATATGTTAATTAAAAAAATTAAAAAATAAAAAAAAAGTTTAAAAAAATGGAGTCCTAAATTACACTTCTAATCATTTCATGGAAATTAAAGACATTTACTCTGTTTTTATTTTAGTGAACATCCAATGCTTATCACTTAGGGACACAGTGGATAACAGACAATCCATTAAAAACAGACACTAGGGGGAAAGTTTACTAAAGGTACTATGTATATAGGTAAGGGTGGTGGTTAGGAAATCCAAAAGACATTAGTGCAAGACCCTGGATCTTCTAGGAGTGGTAGCAGTGATGGTGGAGAGTCATTACCGTCCCAACACTGGAACAGCAAGGGGGTGGAATGGGTAACTTAGTGAATCCAGAGAGGCCACCCCTATGGTCCTTTGTAGAGGAACACAACCAAATTATGGCGTATCAAATGGAGGGGAACTCAGGGAAACCCCTATTATGATCTCATTCTCTTCCTATCCTCTGACTTCTGGCAATGTCCCCTGGATGACTCATTCCAACTAGAGATTAAAAGGGAAAGAGACATGTGAATGCAGTGCCTACAGGTCAGCTTTTCAGAATCCACAGAGCAGGATGGGGAAAGTATTGGATTGGGAGAGGCTAAGGAAAGATATCTAGCACGTATGCCGCATGTTATCAGGAGTCCAGATGTGAGGGCTTTGCCTAATGACCAGTGGTAAGGTCTCCTTTTTCTTGTGCTTCCTGTAACATGACAACCTCTTACCTGACAGAGATTTACACTGCCTGCTGTCTTCAACCATCTATCTGCTCTGGCTCTGTGGCAGTCATTCATGGGGTCTCTCTGGGCACCCAGCTCCAGTCATTAGCTCCCTGCTCTCTCTTCGACCTGACTTTCCTTGCAGGTCTGGCTTTACCTTGAATTGAAAAATGGTGTCTGACTCTCAAGGCAGTTAGTGTAAGAACCATGATTAGAACTCTTGAAAGCGAATAAGAGAGATGGAAAATTAAAGTCTCGGCTTTCATATTCAATCATTTAATTTGAAAACCTCAAGCAGCTTCTTAAAACCTATCCTAGAATATTTCTAAAGATGATTATATTTTTTTTCATCTCTCAAAAAAAAAAAGGAATGATTTTTAATTTAAGCAAGTTGGATTCTAGTTAGGAAAATATATAACATCTTAATGATTCTTGAACTATTTTGAAAAGCAAATATAGTACTCCCTTACCGAGAACACTATTTTGAAATGAATTAGAAATTTGAATCAACGGAACCTACAGTTGGCCCCCCCAGCACCACTGGGGATGCCATAGCCCACTAGTTCACAGAGACATGACCTCAGATTGCCTTACCTTGTGACAATATCCTGAAATTCTGGATCCATACCTGAGAGTAGTTTCTGAAAGACTTTCCTCACAAACTCAAATTATTAGGGAAGGAAAGTCTGGTGTATACATTAAGCACATATGAAAGCTGTTGTCTCCTCATTTTCTACAGCCTGAATTAGTGGGAAAGAGCAGTTTGTTTCCTGATTTACAGGTGATCAAACCGGTGGAGGCCAAAACATTTAACTTCACAAGTGACGTAGTCTTCATCTGGGAAAGGGGATAACAGTAACTGCTTCCAAGAGTAAGTATAAGGATTGGCTTGGTCAGATGGGTCAGTTCCCCTGAAAAAGTTGGTAGGCATCTTATGAAGGGACATTTGTTCCACTAATGATGCTTCCACTGTTCTGTTCGAAGTTAGTAGGAACTGTGCTATTTGGAGACCAATGTCAGAGTATCTGACAATCTTAAAAATTCCTCAAATTTCAGTAACTATAAGACACATGGGAGGGTTTAAGGGGAAAAAGAAAAACAAACAAACAAACCTGTTCTTCCTTATCAAAACCTTCAGACTCCTTAGAACTGTGCTATGGAATGCAATACTAGTATGGGATCAATACAAGAAAATATAAGTATATATTATTATATATATACATATTTTATATATATATGTATTTATATTTATTATCTATTAGTTATATATCTTACCTGGAAGGGAATTCCATATATATCTTGTTTGGAGCTTAAATTACATTTCATTGATTTTTCTTTCAGAATCCCTCTACTACAAAAGAGGAATGTTAAAAACCTGGGCTCTGCCAAGAGGGTGAAAATTCTTTTTTCTTTTTTGAGAGCCTTCCACCCTTCCCCATGTTCCCCAGCTGCTTTCTGAGGAACCAAAAAAGCCCAAAAGGAAAAAGACCTACCAGCTAGCTCCCCTGGACCGTCAGGCCCATCCCACATGTGTTGATTCTGATGGTAAGACCTGTTGAGAGGTCGGACATATTTCCATATATGTAATTATTACGTATATTGTTATTCCTATTTATATATTTCTTTCCTTTTTTTTTTTTTTTTTTTTTAAGAGAGGGAGTGGGAAGGGGCAGAGGAAGAATGAGAGAGAGAATTTCAAACAGTTTCCATGCCCACCATTAGCTCAATGCCAGGCTCCCAATCATGACCCGAGCCAAAATCTAGAGGGGGACACTTAACGGACTGAGCCACCCAGGTGTCTCTTGTATGTATATTCCCTCCCCCCCTCTTTCTTTTTTTTTTTTTTTTTTTAAAGATTTTATTTATTTATTTGACAGAGAGAAATCACAAGTAGATGGAGAGGCAGGCAGAGAGAGAGAGGGAAGCAGGCTCTCCACTGAGCAGAGAGCCCGATGCGGGACTCGATCCCAGGACTCCGAGATCATGACCTGAGCCGAAGGCAGCGGCTTAACCCACTGAGCCACCCAGGCGCCCTCTTTTTTTTTTTTTTTTAAAGATTTTATTTATTTGAGAGAGAGCAAGCAAGCATGAAAGGGGCGAGGGGCAGAGGGAGAAGCCGGCTCCCTGATGAGCAGAGGGCCTGATGTGGGACTTGATCCTGGGACTCCAGGATCATGACCTGAGCCGAAGGCAGTTGCTTAACCAACTGAGCCACCCAGGTGCCCCCCCTTATATAAGTTATTTATATTTTTGTTTTCAGTGACACACAAACTATATATGAAGCTTGGTCCAAACGTGCCTATCTCACAGAGCAAAGTACAACTATGAGGTTGAAATTAAGTTTTGGTTGAAAGAGGAGATGGTGTATTGCTCTGCTTTTCCTTACTTCTAGTGCAAAATGAATTTACCTTCATTTCTCACCCTCTTTGGTTTGTTTACTTGAGACACTCATACTTACTGAGAGATTTAGACGTTGCCTCTATCATATTTTTAGCAGAAAAGAGATGAATGAATTTACTCTAGGAAGCATTCCACGTAACTGTCTAAATGTATCTTTCAACTCACTACACAGAATAAAAGATTCTCCACAGCATGAATTCTCAGAAATGCTCACTTAGTGATGCGCCCACTCTGAACACCAATACACACAGATCAATTTCAAGTCCTCAAATCAGATGAGTTCTCGACAGCTGCTTAAAGCATCCATGGACTACAGATATCAACCCCGACCATCAATTCCAATCTTTTATAAAATATTTCTGACAGCAGTTTGTTCAATCTTCAAAGCGCTTAACATATTTTGGCTAAGCCAAACAAATGAGACTTCCTGAGATTTTATAGCTAAGAAATGGTAGAATTGGGATCAGAAACCATCCTCCAACTGTTAGCTGCCCTATGGCTCCTCCATTCCAACAAAATAAAGGATAAGCATAGACCTTATTATCCTAGCTGGTGATTTTGCAGGAGTTGGGGGGGATGCATAATTAATTACTCAGGCAGGCAGTTTAAAGCAGGCCTGGACCCAGGAAACCAGGTCAGGCCGCTTCTATATGCTTCTTGCTTTTGATAAACCACTTTTGAGATCCGGAGTCCTGGCTTTACCAGCACCATCCATGGCCTTGGGTAATTACTTGGTTTCATGGAGCCTCTAATTCCTTGTTTATAAAACGAGTATAATAATAGCTTCTCATGTGATTTTCACCAGATTTGAGTAACAAAATGCCTGGTGCGTAAAATGAACTCAATCCATTAATACCCCAATAATCTTATTACTGCAATATGTAACAAAACACTACAGAATTTGAGCCGCGACTTAGAAGGACAAAATGATTGCATTTTAGGTGTTTTGAAGTTCATTCTCTATTTGCAAGAGGAGGTTCTGAGGGTCCAGAGGTTTCATTTGTTTTAGTAAAGTACTGACTGACTTGAAGGGACATTTAGGGCTCAGCAAAGTACAGTCTGAAAGCCCCTGGAATCTTCTGTCTCTATCATAGCTTTCCACTAGGACAAGTGTTATACATATACACTTTTACTGAGTACCCCTCATTGTTGAGCATTCTGCTAGGACATAGATGGTTATTTCTAATCTTCTAAATATTCCTTGTATAAGTCTATATAATTTATAGTAATACTGCAAACATGTAAAGAGGGATTATCCATATCTGAAGATATTAAATAATTTTCTCAAGGACATATAACTAGTAAGGGGAAAAAAAATGTTACATAGACAGAACGTGACTATGTATCAGTCACTGTCCCAGGTAGACAAATGCAAACACTGTTTTGTACTTACGAAGTTTACAGCCTACAAAGTAAGACAAAAATTTATTTAAATAATCTTGCAAACACAAATAAAATTGCAATTGTGAAAAATGCTATGGGAGCTATCGTGAAGGATGTGTTATAGTCAGACAAGTCAAGGGAGACATTTCTGAAAGTGTCATCTTTGACTTGAGGTTTAAAGGATTATTAGAAGTTAATCAGATAGTAAGGAGTCAGGAGATCTCTCCAGGTAAAGTTGTGCTAAGGTCTTTTTTTTTTTTTTCAGTTAGATTAAAAAATTTTTTAACATAGAATATATTATTTGTTTCAGGGGTAGAGATCTGTGATTCAACAGTCTTACACAATTCATGGCACTCACCATAGCACATACCCTCCCCAATGTCCATCGCCCAGACACCCTATCCCTCCTCCACCCCTCTACTCCAGAAACCTCCAGTTTGTTTCCTGAGATTAAGAGTCTCTTATGGTTTCTCTCTCTCTGGTTTTGTCCCATTTCATTTTTTCCTCTTCCCCCGTGATCCTCTGCCTTATTTCTCAAATTCCACATATCAGCGAGATCATATGATAATTGTTTTTCTCTTATTGACTTACTTTGTTTAGCATAATACCCCCTAGTTCCATCCACATTGTTGCAAATGGCAAGATTTCATTTTTTGATGACTACATAATATTCATATATATATGCCACATCTTCTTTATCCATTCATATGCTGATGGACATCTAGGCTCTTTCCATGATTTGGCTATTGTGGACATTGCTGCTATAAACATTCAGGTGCATGTGTCCCTTCAGATCACTACATTTGTATTTTTGGGGTAAATACCCAGTAGTGTGATTGCTGGGTCATAGGGTAGCTCTATTTTCAACTTTCTGAGGAACCTCCATGCTGTTTTCCAGCTTGCATTCCCACCAATAGTGTAGAAGGATCCTTGCCAACATCTGTCATTTCCTGATGTTAATTTTAGCCATTCTGACTGGTGTGAGGTGGTATCTCATTGTGGTTTTGATTTGTATTTCCCTGATGCCAAGTGATGTGGAGCACTTTCTCATGTCTGTTGGCCATTTGGATGTCTTCTTTGCATAAATGCCTGTTCATGTCTTCTGCCCATTTCTTGATTGAACTATTTGTTCTTTGGGTGTTGAGTTTGGTAAATTCTTTATAGATTTTGGATACTAGCCCTTTATCTGATATGCCATTTGCAGATATCTTCTCCTAGTCTATAGATTGTCTTTTGATTTTGTTGACTGTTTCCTTCGCTGTGCAAAAACTTTTGGTCTTGCTGAAGTCCCAATAGTTCACTTTTGCCCTGCTTCCTGTGCCTTTGGTGATGTGTCTAGGAGAAGCTGCTGTAGCTGAGATTGAAGAGATCTCTACCTGTGTTCTCCTCAAAGTTTCTGATAGATTCCTGTCTCACATTCAGGTCTTTCCTCCATTTTGACTCTATTTTTGTGTATGTTGTTAAGAAATGGTCCAGTTTCATTCTTCTGTCCAATTTTTCTCAACACCATTTGTTGAAGAGACTGTGCTAAGGTCTTTAGGCAGGAGAAGGCATGACGAGGGTAAGAGTGGCTTGTGGCAATGAGGCAAGAACAAGAAAATCACCTGGGAGTGTGCTGGAAGGTGAGGATAGAGAGGGGTGAGGGACTAGGTCCATAAAGGCGCTTGCAAGTCAGATAAACATATGTGGACATGGCCAAAAGAACTCACCAACAGGTTTTAAGCAGGGAGTGATGTATTCTGATTTTTCTTCTGAAAAGCTTGCTGTGGCTTGGATGGCATGGGGATATGGGGGCAGAGTGGATGTGGTGAGATTGGTTAGGCGGCTTATTTTATGTGGTGGTGCTTGTGGAAATGAGAGAAGCTATACACATTTCATACTTAGGAAATAAAATCAGGAGGACTTGAAGGGTGATTGTGGTGAAAGTCGAGGATGATGGTATGATGTCCATTTTGTGTGCATAGTAGATGATAGACTAAGAAACAATGGAGTGGGGCCAATTTTGTTGGTGAAATCATGAATGTGAGCTGCGATGTGGTAAGCTCAGGTATATTTGAGGTACCAGGAGGTTCTGAGGTAGACAACAGTGTAGATGGTGGAGAAGATGGGATGGAGAGGATATTTACATCTTGTCAGATTTAAGATGATAATGAAAACTGAAGTTAGGGATGGGATTGTGTCAGGATAGAATAAAGAGATGAGAGCAAGCTGAATAGGAGTCTTGAGGAACTGCCCATAGCATAAAGTGAAGTGTTTATGACCATCGTTGAGGCTAGAGAATTCAAGCTTTTAGATGGAGTGGAGTTGTGAATAGGTAACCCATGACATTGGATCAATGCTGAGAATCAAATAATCAAAGTTTACCAGAAGCTTGAGTATGAAAATATCTGAAGGAAATCCTTTCCTCTGGCTGGAATCGGCACTACCTCCCTGGCAAGGACAGTAATTCCTCAGTCCATTCACCATGGTACTTCCTGGCCCACATAGTTTGAGGACATTAGGCAATAGTTTGTGTGGGTTTTGACTTACTTCCCTTTGTTCGGAAGGAGGAAAGGAATTCGAGATGAATGTCTCAAAGTCAATTATTTTGGGAAAATCACAAACAAAAAAGGAAAACTTCCCTACATACCCAGCTCACTGAGTATTTCTAGAAACCTGACCAAAACTGGAATCTCTCTTTCCAGTACATTAGATATTTGAGAAATGGAAAGCAGAGGACAGAAAGAGTGCTCTGGAGTGCTTTTCATCTGATAAAGTGAAGTGACAGTTTTCAAGGATACAGCCAGAGCTCACACTAATTTGCCTTAAAATTAGTACTTTTCCAAAGGGGACTTTGTACCACTTGGTATTTTTTCTTAAAGAGTACCCAGGAGTCCTTAGAGTCTGACTTCCAAAATGCTCACAAATGTGTTCTAAATATGATGAATTATTTGAAAAAAATTTTTATTGTTGGATTTTCCGACTGGTATTAGGCTTTATTTAGGAATACAGCTTGGCCCAAACATCCCAGGACATGGCTTGTCATTCTTAGCATCTTCCAACTATGTCCTCTGTGCTGAATCAGGAAGCTGGAATGTTTTTGCACACATGCATCAACACTTAAGACAACACTCCTTTGGTATGTTGAGTATTTTCCATCGGCACAGACCTCATTCCTTGCATTTGTGAATCGCTTTCCATAAAATTCCTACTACCATCTCTTTAAACACATTCTTTTCTTTTATAAATAAAATGTGCAAGACTTGTATAAATATATGTAATTTATAGCAATACGATATATATCGTTAGTCCAATTTAAATCAGATTATTGCTAAAGAGCCTAACAAGTTCACAAACATTCAAATAACTGTCTTTTGATGGAAGATTTTAAAAAGACTAGGACTCTACAGTATTGTGTTTTTCTAATGAATGTTGTATTTCTTACTCTTCAATAAAAAGCAAAGCAGTGGAAACAAGGAGGATTCCAAGTTCCTTTGTCATGACAAGTTTTTAGGAGTCATTACAGCTCATATAACCTTACCTTCCTAATTTTTCAGTGACCTTAAATATTTCACCTGTACACGGCCAAGGAATCTGCTGAAGGGTCTGTTACAATAGGCTTCCTAACAGATGTGGGTACCTACATTAGCTTTAGCTCTCTTTTCCATCACGTATAAAACTTCCAATTATTTTATTCTTCCTCAGTGCTCAAGTTTGTGAAACTGTGGTTTCTCACACATAGCGTGCTCAGCGCGGGCTTCGTAGGCTTGCATTGCTTAGTTTAGGTCTGATGCTTAATCATGACAAGTTCCCAGCCGATGATCACTCCACCCACATTCCCACAGGGCCTGGTTTCACACAGAATGTTGATATGTCTTGAGCTCTTCTCAGGGTGACCAAGGGCCAACAACCACCATGCTGTGAACAGTGCTGGGAAGGCTTGTGAGACCACAGAGGAAATCGATGCCATGTTCTTTGGAAATAATTACATTTGAAAGCCATCATGTACACAGGTTTTTTTTTTTTTTTTCCATTTAAAGCCATATTTTTGCCCTTTGTCCAGATTTTTGCTATGTTGTTTGTTTTGATATTTAAAACACGTGTCATTGTAAGCACCTTTTTTTTTTTAAATGCCTTTTGACTTCTGGAATAGCAATATCAACTAAAATTAAAAACAAGTTCTAGGGAAACATCAATTATTGTGTTTGACACTCAGAACATCTATAAAAATTAATTTTAAAACAACAATAGTAAAGACCTTAGCAAAAATACTAAAAAGAAATGAAGGAAAAGAGAATACAAAAAACAGAGAAAGAACTTGGGTTATTGTTTCTTTGAGAGAGCTTGGGGGTTAAGTTATTCTCCTCATTGGGATATCATATTTGTAGTGCTCCTGTTTTATTCTTAATTTTATCCTTATGGTTATCTTCTCTGCTTAAATACAAGGTTGTTCAGCTTATTGTTTCCATGCAGGTTAAGCTACCCAATTGGGTTGAGAAAAAATAAAATAGTTTTATTCAGCCATTTAATATCTGCGCTTTAAATGATCTCTTATACTTCTTCATTAATAAACAGAACGGGGGAGGATCCCAAGAAAAGCAAACCTAATCAGGTTGGTAATCTTATTTTTTTCTGCAAGATGAGACTTGCGTTCCTGGTTTCTTGTTTGTTTTTCAGGATAGCAGATATTTGGGCTGTTCAATTATCTGTTGCATATTCAGAGTAAATATCACTCGTGGTTTTTTTTTTAATTTTTTATTTTTTATAAACATATATTTTTATCCCCAGGGGTACAGGTCTGTGAATCACCAGGTTTACACACTTCACAGCACTCACCAAAATCACTCGTGTTTTTATACCATCCACAGGTATGAAGAGCTATAAGCCTAAAAAGAATGGATTTTGGACGAAATGCGCTGCAAAATCATTACTTTTTTCTTGTACACAGCTCTCTAGTCTGGTTGATATTGAAAGCACCATATTGTATAGTTGTTTAGTGTTTTGGGGTAGTCATCATGAAGATATGTATTTGTAGATATGTCTTCCAGGGGTTATGGTAGATTTCAGGTGTTTTCTCATCATGAAATCGTGTAATTGCTTCCTTCGGAGAGGCTGTCTTCAGATGCCTGGGATGTGTTGGTGAAAGACACAAAGCTAAAATGTATTGATCCTAACAACTTGGAGAACATTCTGCAACCATAATACCAAATTTTTTCTTTAGTACCTGGCTGACCTGAGTTCAGTGTCTTCTCTAGCAGACTTCCAAATGCTTTTCAAAGTCATGGAAAGATTATGCCTCTGGGCACTGTCAAGATATAGAAGACGAAACTTGTGTTTATATGCATGTGTATGTTGTTAGTGTGAATTTTATGTGTTTATGTGAGTGTGCGTATCTGTTTATGTGCCAGAGTGTGTTTGTTAAGAAGAGGTTGAAGAATTTCTTCAAAAGCAAATATTTTTTACTGAACATTACTTCTAAACAAAATAATGGAATGATTCATTTTAAATACTCCTATGAGGAGAATGTTTGCATATATATTCTACGCAAAAATATATGATGTAAGAGACAATATAAAAATGTATTTTAAAGTATTTTTTATTGGAGGTATCACAGAATTCAAGTTTCTGCTATATTTATCTTTAACCTTTAATATGCTAATTGTTCTTCAAGTAAACTTATCAATATGGTTATTTTTAATCTTTGGCATTGAAATCATGGTGCTAGAAGTTTCCCAAAAGACAGAAAATATGAACAACCTATTTGTAAGTAAGCAATAAACTTGACGTAAGAAAAAACATTTCTCCCCTGTGGCTAATGTTTTAAATGTAAAGTTTTCACTGTCTGTAACAGATGTCTTGCTAATTATCATAATGCTTTGGTGACATTTTTCATTAGACTATAAAAAGTAGTTGTTCTCAAAGGGAGGTTCACACCAGGATTGCTGGGGTACTTGAACAAATTCTCAGACCTACTGATGGGGACCAGCAATCTGCAGGTGATTCTGTATCAGGCTGGAGTCTGAGAACAACTGACCTGTGGCTAAATACAGTATGGTCCTGGCAAAGACACCCACACCATCACAAATGTAGGCACCTGCGCTATATACAAAGGCAGTAAGGACAGCAGGACTTACAATGTGAAGAAAATTACTTTAAGGATAGAGGGAATCATGTTTGTCTTTTCGTGCAACTAGTTCTACTATACTCCAGATTTGAACTGGCCATCTCTGCAACCCACCGTAATTCTCCCTGGACACAGACACACAATTCATTCACTAGCCCCATCCTTCTTATAACAATGACTTCATTATCTAATAATAATGACTTTTAAAAGGATACTCATTCTAAAAAAAAAAAAAGAAAAGAAAAAAATCCTTCGATAAAATCTCTGAAGAAATGCACATTTCCAGTACAGGTACAGTTGAAGGATTCGGGTGAGCTCCTGGTTAAATGGTGCAAATTCAGAAGATGGATGCTTTTTTAGTCTCTGTAATTTCCCATGACCTACTGTGTGTGTGTTTAGGAAGCCAAAGTACAGGTTTTATAGGATGTCACTTATTTAATATCTATATTCCACAACTTACCACATTCTGTTTCTTCAGTTTTTGATTGAAAGAGACTGACACATGTTATAACGTGGAAAATTCTTCCTTTATGATGGCAAGATGTTTATCCTGTCTCAGTATTTGCAACCACCTAGTCAGCAATAACATTTGACAATCCATCGAGAGGGTATTCACTCAACTTCTAAAAAATGAAATGAGAACATTTCACTGGACCAATAAACTGAGAATTCGTAGAAAAACTCAATTGTTTCATTTGTTTTTCTAGAAATGATTCTGGTTCAGATAAGAGACAACAATGCACAAGGTGGATTGTGATATAACAGGTAAAATTTAGGAAGTGGACAGACGGTGACGCTTATTATAAGATTTGCATAGAAAACTAGAATTCACTGAAAATCATCTCTCCCACTGCCGACCTTGGTAACTAACGACTAATACAGGGATCTTGGAGACGTTCAGTGTTTCTACTTTTTTATTAAAATGTAAGTGTCTCTTGGGATGGCATGCCCCATATCAACTAAAATCATTGCAGTATTTGTTAACTAGGAATTCAAGCTAATGAGCCAAGGAAAATGTTCCGGGGAATGTGGGTAGTTGAGTGGGCAACAAGGAGAGGAAGAGAAGGTGCTATGGAGAAAATGTAGGGCATTCAGAAACAAACCACCTATTTCATCATTTCTTGGAGAAACCTGCAATATCCTAGACTAGAAATTTCTGACATTTAATGTATGGAATGCTAGTGCTCGCTTCGGCAGCACATATAATGTATGGAATGCTATATTGGACTCAATCTAGAAAAGAATGGCTTATAAAATACAGTGCTTGTACTTTTTTTTTTTTTTTTTACCTTGCTTCTCAGAATAAAAACATTCTGAAGGTCATCCTTTCCTCCTTGTATGATTATTTTTTATTTGACAAGAATCAGTTAATTTGGAGGAGAGCAAAGCTGTATGTCAATGAATTGGTTGCAATCTCATCAGGCAATCAGACGTTAGATCAACACAGCTGTTGGAACAGTAACAGCCAGAAAGATTCTAGTCACAGGCCAGTCGGGAGCATAGGAGCAAAGAGCATTCTCGTCACGTGGGCTGACACCAGCAAAGATTTATTAATATATTCCTCCAAGAGATATTTAAAATCAGTGCCATGCTTTCAAAGATTATAAAACAGCTTAATGGTAATATGGGTAGGATTTTGGCTGTTCTTAAACCTCTTCCTTCAAAAGCAAGTACTTCCTTCAAAAGCAATTTAAAAAATTGGGCATATAAAATCTAGTGTTGTTACTCTCTAAAGCAACATATACCATACTGCATATTAAGATTTTGTGTATAATATATTTATTTGCATACAGAAATATGTATTTCTATGATACAGTTCATTACTTTATTTATAGAATATGTATAGGAAGCATACAGCATATTCCAGAAAGATACATTAAATATGCACACAGTTCATGCTGCAGCGTGCACTCTTTTCAAAGAAGCATATTTAAGAAGCATGGTATTATATGTACATGCTGAAAATACACTTTGCACAATTCATCCAGCTTTGGGTGCTTCCCTAATCTATTTGCAACACCAGTGCTGTGGTTGTTGAAAGGGATATCATCAAACTGGGGAAAGGCCACTACCAGCGAACTACATAGGAGAAAATAAAAGTAGATTGCATTTCTACGTGTATGTCGCCCTCATTTTGAATTTGTCTTCCCTAGTGTCAGATCTCCAGGATCAAAAAAAAGCAGTAAATGGATAAAGAGCAGAAGTGTGTGGGACCTCCAGCTTCCACATTCAAATGGGAAAGCTTATCCCATGTGACTTATTATATTGGTGACTTTGTTCTAACAGTTTGGAGCTGATATTAAAATTAATTTGAACTGGTAAAGGGGGAATCATTTCTTTCTTTCTTTCTTTTTTTTTTTTTTAAGAAATGAACTGGCTTTTTGACATTCTTAATCTCCTCTTCTTGTAAGACCACTCTGGAATATTTACATTATTGCTATGAGGACAGAAGAAATTCTTGACAGATGTTCACCTTCCCAGTGAAAATAAAGGAGGTGAATCATATAGTTTCTGAAAGAGGCTCTCAATGTTCTTGAAAGGAAAAGTGGCAGCTCCAATAGAAACTGACCCCATCAACTGCAATCCTTTTAATGGCCAATTACCAGCAACCTCAATTGACTGGACTCTGTGACAATTGTAATGGGACATGAAGATGTTGGAGACAATGTGCTATTGCACAGCCTGGTAATTCTGGATATGTCAATGTCCCCTGTGTACCCAATCTGTGAATTCCAAATACACCAGACTCATGGATGACAGTGTGTCTGACACACAACTGGTTAGCATTACCTTTTGAAACAGGTGAGCAATTTGCAGTGATATTCTTATAGTGATACAGGATTATTTTGCCATGTATACGAAGCAAGCTCTAGAATTCCTTAAAATAGACCAGGGTTTCTCGACTTTGGTGTGATCGACACTTGGAGCTGTTGATTCTTAGTTGTATGTGTGAAGGGGAGGCTATCCTTGTGAGCTGTTTAGCAGCCTCCCCGGCCTCTATCTACCAGGATGTCTTTAGCTCCCCCCAAGTTGTGACCACCAACAATGTCTCCACACATTGTTAAATGTCCCTGGGGGTGCAACATTGTTCCTGTGTGAGAGCCACTGAAATAGACAAATCCAGCAACAGTTAGTGCAAACCTTTGAATACAACCTCTGTGTCTTTCTAATCATCTACCATGTTCAGTATGCTTTCCATTGCTCTGATTCCAGTTGGCAAAGGTTCCATGATGTGTCAGTATATAGTCACATCTTTGCTGTGATGCGTGATGGTTTCTCTTTCAACAAGGTTGTGGTGGCCGTGGCGAAGACCAAGAACAGAAAGAAGGAAGGGAAGGGTATCATGGCAATGAAGAGCAAGAGGCAGTTTGATTCACTGTGAGTTGAACTGTTAGAGTGGACCAGAAAAGACCCAAATCCAGACACCTGAAATCCTTGAATCCAAAGAGTCTGTCCCAACTAAAGCTGAATCTACAGCATAAAAGGATAAGTTAGTAAGTGAAATATTCAGCCAGTCAGTTGTTTCATGTACAGCAAACCAAAGAGCCCATTGGCTTAATGTCCCTTCCATTCAACTGATTCACTGATTTGAAGAAATAAAATAAAAGTTAGTGTGGATTTAAAACTGTAAACATCTCAGTAACTGCGGAGTAAAGGAATCTGTATGAACTGATGGTGTATGTTTATACCCAGGAGATTGGTGGGGGAATGACTGAAGATATTCAAACAGAAGTTATTTTTATAAAGGGTAAGTTACACGCAACTATTGTTGGCAATTTGCTTCTTAATAACGCTTCTTTTTTGTTGTTGTTTACCTTGTGCTTTTTTTTTTTAAACTCTCAAAATTGTTGAGATGCCTTCGATGAGGCAAGTCACACGAAACCCTCTAAAGTGCTAAGGTTTAATACTGAAAAATTAATCATGCTACTCATATGTATATTACTGGCCACGATACCGTAAGGCCCATAGATCTAAAATGTGAAATAGAAAATTTGAAGTTGGTTTTACAAATCTGATTTCTATTGAGTAGGCCAACTTTAGAAAATCTGATTTTAAGGCTATAGCACATACAGAAAGAAAAAAAAGTTGAGGGATTAAAAAATAGCTAAATGTGAGTCAACACAATCATATATTTATTAGGCATACCAAATCAAAAGTCTCTACATGGACAAGATTCTATATAAAGCTACTATTTGGGTATTCGTTCCTGATCTGACTTTTGATGGTCTAGAACTAAAGAAATAATGAGAAGTGACACAGGCACGGCTACCGATTTTGCTGATTTTCAGCAAATTCAGCCGATTCTTCAGATTTTGCTGATCTCACGAGGCCTCCCTTTGTTATCCGCTACATGTCTGCACAAAGATTACTATACTTCTATGGACAGAATTTTGAAGTCACAAAATTTTAGGGAGAATTGACAATTTGAGGAAGATGGAACAGGTGGTTTCGGGAAATGTTTTTTTAATGACTTTTTCTTTTCCAATGGGACACGGGATGGCTATAAACAATCTCATTTGACTATGAATTGAATATCACTTGATAACCGGCATTGAACAGAAGGCCTTATTCTCTTGGGACTGACCCAGAAGTCACTGGTGCCACAAGAGTACGTTAATCCTACTTAGGATTCTAAACAAGTAAAGTAGCTTCGTCCTGCTGACAAAGGCCAGAAGTTCATGTTTTTCAAGTCAGCATTACATACATGGGTCAGGAAAATTCCGGTTGAAAGGGAATGCCCTCTCAGCCTTCGATTTGCCTTTTGCAAAATTCATCTGGCCTCGGTCAACTTCCTCCAACTAAAAAGGACTACTATTTAATTTGACAAAACCTCGGTTTAAAAAATGACTTTGGTTTCTCAAGCACGTTTCTGTATTAGGTAGGCTATTCCATTCACAAAAGGAGCTCGTTTAGGAGAAAACCCAATTGGTGAAAACATTTCACCTAAAGGATCATAAGCAAACTAAGTGATTACAGGCTTTTATACGCCCAAAGAATGCAAATGACACAGTGGGCAGGGGTGAAAGGCCCATTTTCATGGCTGTGTCTGCTTGTATTTAGTGGAAGTCCTGCCGATTTTTGCCCTTACACAATGCAAAACAGGGAAGTACAAAAGCCGATGCTATAATGAGAAAAATAATGATATGATCTAGTTACGGTTTTTGTTTGTTTGCTTTCTTTAGATGGTGGGAAAGGGAAAGGTGGGGGGAAAAGAACATTTAGTATGTTGTAATTCTCCAAATAAAACTGTAACAAAAGAATAATACATGCTTAGCACTCTGGAGATCTTTCTACATCCTGTTTTGACTCTCTTTCTTCACTTTTCCATTGTGTGATGTCTACTTCCTTATGTATAAGTCTCCATGTTAGCTTGTAACTGTGGCATTTCATCCTTGTATGGACACACAGGAACAAAAAAAAAAAAATGGGAAAACAAGTGAGGTTATTCTTCTTGTGCAGAGATAAAATCGTAGATTCACAAGCCCTTCTTCAAGAGAGTACAAGAAAGCGTAGATTGTCCCTTAAACCACAACTCCAACACGTCTCTTTCATGGTCTCACTGCTCCTAAACTGGCAGGGTTTATAAGGTGCAGGTTTCTCAAACTGGAGCATAGGCACGATAAAAGTGTCACTGTTAGGCTCCTTAATTGCACATTCCATAATAAGACTATAAAGTGCAATGGCAGAGAATTTTAAAACTGGGAGCTCTTTTATCCCCTTTCTCCCAAGCTCCCCTGACCACCTTCCTTCTCCACAAAGATGTTTTACCTTGTAGCGCCTATGTTCTTATAATGACACATGAGAAGATGTTTAAAGGTCTTCTTGAAGGTGGCATTACAAAGTGCATAGCAGGCAGGGTTGATAGTGCTATTGATGTAACAGAGCCAGTAGCCAATTGTCCACACTGTGTTGGGGATGCAGGGTGCACAGAAGGTGTTAATGAGCACCATGACATTGTATGGGGCCCAAGTGATGATGAAAGCCAACAGAATAGCCAAGATCGTCCTGGTCACTTTCTTCTCCCGGGAGGGAGGAGGCTTCTTTTTGGCGGGCTGCTTAGTCATCTTCACAATCTTGCGAGCTACAATGTTCTGCTTTTCATCTCCGTTCTGACCTGCAGAACCAACGAGCTCCACGGTGGTATTAGTTGGGGTACACAAATCACCTTTTTGGGTCTTGGTGACAATTTTGATGCACGTTTGCTTAGAGTTCTCATCTTTGGAATGACCCAGAGAAGTGGACACTGTGTTCTCATCCTGGGTGACGTCATCATCTCTCATGTTAGAGGCGACGGCACTGACGGAGGTGGAATCATTGGAGCTCTCTTTCTCCTCTCCCTGGACACAGTTTTCGGTCACTGCATCTCTGGGGGCTTTGCCATTCTGGATTTTGTTGTGCTCCAGGCCATCATCACTGCCGGGCACGTTGTTGTTGTTTGGCTTCACTATCCTGCCTTGTACCAGACTGGGAGAAACTGGGTCTTGGTTGGCCACAGGCTCCTTCTTGTCCTTCTTTATCCTGCTCTTGCTGGCTCGGGATATGTGCCAGTATAACACAGTCATGATGATCACAGGCAAATAGAAGGCCGCAATGGCAGTACCAAAGGTGACAGCAGCGTTGGAGAAAAACTGAATGTAGCATTCCCCATCCTCCACAGTCCTCACCCCTACAATGAACTGCCAGAAGAGAATGGCTGGGGCCCAGAGGATAAAGGAGAGGACCCAGGCAGCAGCAATCATCATACCTGCCATTTTCGTGGTCCGCTTGACTGGGTAGGTGAGTGGTTTTGTGACGCAGAAGTACCTGTCAAAGCTGATAATGAGCAGATTCATCACGGACGCATTGCTGACCACATAGTCCAGGGCTAGCCAAAGGTCACATACCACAGGTCCCAAAGGCCAGTAGCCAATCACAGTGTAGAGGGTGTACAAGTTCATGGAGAAAACACCAATGATGAGGTCAGCACAGGCCAGGCTGAACAAAAAGTAATTGTTGACGGTCTGGAGGTGGCGGTTGACTTTAATGGAGACCATGACCAGAATGTTCCCAATGATGGTCACCAAACTCAGGGATCCAGCCACAAGGACAATAAACACCACTTCAAATGTCTTATAAGGACTGGTCAGAGCCAGGCCACTGTTAGAGGAGTTTGTTGAGTTATTCATTTTGTGTTCTCTAATCAGTAGCCAAGTAGCCAAGTAGCCAAATACACATTTAAACCTGCAGGGAAACAGAATAAAATGAACAAATATAATATAAACATTGCATTAAAAGATATCAGCTTTCTTCCTTTTGAACCTCCATTTTTTTCTCCAAAATCTTCATTCCTTCTCCTCTATTTTTATTGTGCCTATCTGCCTCAATCCCCCACATAATAGGCAAAGACTGGAGGACTCAAAAGATTTTTTCAGGTTGGCAATGTATTTGAAGTTTGATAACATTTTGAATGTGTCCATATCTAGATATGAATATTTGTCTATCATTTGTCTAAGTATACTATTTAAAAATTTTTTTTAAGGATTTTATTTATTTAGAGAGCATGAGTGGGGGGAGGTGCAAAGGGAAAGAAGAGAGACAATCTCAAGCAGACCCCAGTGTTGAGTGCAGAGCCTGCCATGGAGCTCAATCTCATGACCCTGAGCTCATGACCTGAGCTGAAACCAAGAATCAGGTGCTTAACTGACTGAGTCATCCAGGTGCCCCTGAGTATACTATTGATGAATTAAACTGAATGAACCAAAATTATACCTAAGACTTTCTGAAGCATCAAGAGGTTTCTGGTATGTACATAAAAATTATAAGCCGAGGGGAGGAAGAAAGCATAAAACTTAAAATATTAGGAATGTGACTTTTATAGTCAATAGCACCTTTCCACCTGGAAGCTTTAAGTATCAGTATCATCACGATACTGACATTGATACTAAAAAAGGTAAGATAGTAATTCATTAGCCAATACCCTTCTCCCAAAGACTATTTACTTTTCTCTGATCTCTATTTTACACTTGTAGTTAGCATCACATACTCAACATTTCCAATATTCTATGCCCTGCAAAAGAAGTTATTTATTAAAAGCATATTGACAATGATTATGTGAATTTTCTGAGTGCTTTATTTTTTCAAGTCACTACCAAATTTATTATTCTACTGTTCTTCCTGCCAAATCTTTGGTGCAGTCAGCCTAGGATTTATATTTGTTTGTCAGAAGAAGGAACTGAAGCCCAGAAAGAGTCAGTAATTTATAAAAGGTCACATATCGAGTCAATCACAGAGATTAAGACTATGAACAGAATTTACTCATCCACTTTGTCTCACATACCTACTGAGCAACTTCTCTGTATTAGGTATTTGCTATAGGCTGGATATTCAGTGATGATTAAGACAAGATCCCAGCATGGGAGATGTGCGTGCGCTGGTGGCAGTCATGGGTTGCCAAAGAAGCAATTATGAAATGTGAGTGTCCTTTCTGCTGCCAAACCCTGCTGAGTTTTAATAAATGCATAATTATCATTTTTCAGACAATATCGCCCAAGTCTAGTGACAGACTGCATCTTGGAAGTTCTATTTCAGTTATAGTTACACAACTGTGCAAAGAGGTCTGCTCAGGGATGTTCATCAGAAATGTTATAGCAAAAAAAACCCCAAAACAAACAAACCCTAGAAATATTAAAATGACCCATTGACAGAGGACTGGTTAAATATATTATGGAATACTCTTACAACAGAATAGTATGCAGCTGTTCAAACAAAGAGGCAGATATGTGTGGTCTGGCATTGTTGTGGGAAGTTACAGTCAGAAGACAATATGATAGAAGCAGAACTCATAATATTAAGAATAGAGTTCCATTTAAGCAGAAAGGTGATGACATATGTGATATGCATCTGTAGATCTTGAGGAAACGCTGAAGAGTTTACTCAAGAAAATGATGTTAATGAAGAGTAACTAAACATTTTGCCTTCCAAATTGATACGAGGTGTCAGTTACCACACCAAGAAAAAGGGTCTTACAAAGTGTTATTTACTTTTGACATCAGATGCTTCAGAATACTGCCCAATGCATCCATTGTGAATATATAATTATAATTTATATAAACATATAATTTAATTTATAATTAAACAAAATGCAGATTTCCAGTCTTACCCCAGATCTCCAGATTTAGAGCTGTAAGCCATGTCAAGAAACACTTCTACAACCCCTCCTGTGCTATCTCTTGTAAAATGTGGTTCCTTGTGTCTCGTCTTACCCTTGTATACCACAACCTATTTCTCTGGGCTTGGTCCTCACCCATCACATAAACATTCCTAGTGTCTCTTGTGTATTACCTTCAGTAGGAAACACTTTCTTCAATATTCTGTTCCTCACTGGGTGTTATGAAGAGTTTGGTTTTGTTAACGCATAACACAAAATGCATCCACTGGAGATCTTGAAATATTCCCCAGCAGGTAAGGGAGGACTATTGTAGCTAGTAGGTTTCTACTTCTATAGATCTGCTGTTCATACCTTGACCCATGGGACACTAACTGATACACCTCTCTAGGGTTTTTTTCCTCCTTTGCTGGAAAAGCTGCGAATTTTGGCTTCTGAGTCTTCCTAGCTCTACCATCCAGCTTCCTGCCTTAAATGTAATTGGTGCTCAAAAATGCTTATTGAATCAAAACAGGATTAACAATTAGTACTATTAATTCATTCTCTACTTACTTACCCAAGAGAATTGTTTCAGTAACATTTCTCTTTAAAAGCACTTTTTTGGGGGTCATGATCCGTACAGCTGTTTATTCACGGAATTTATTTGAATCAAGTAATTTCACTAATCCAATCATTGATTCCAATGATTCCTTATTAGCTAAGGTAAATGTAAGACAGAATCCTGACTTGCTTATAAGCTTTCTTTTGTCTCTTTTTTAAACTCATTGAGATTTTTAAAATTGAGTTTTATTTACGTTTCACAAATCGTTCTTATTAATAAATTTTGACTGAAAAACACCAAACATTTACTTTCTGAATGTCCTGTTTGACATTTCATTCTTCATATCCATTTTAATAAAACGTGGGACTATATTTATTTTCATTTTAAGAAGTCTTCTGGTGACTTCTTCTGGAGAATTATGTATAAATATGACATTTTGTCAAAAAATAAACTAGTTTGATCTCTTATTTCATGGATTAAGAAAGGGTAAGAGTAAGTGATTTGTCCATAGTCATCTGGCCTTTGCCATTGCTTGTGCTAAGAATAATACCCATTATTATTCTAAACGTCACAGTAATACAGAGATGTATGATTCTAAATAAAGTTGTTAGTTTGTTTTCCTCCTTACCCTCTTACCCTCTTCTTGTTTACAAGGAACATGCATTACATTTTGGCTAAAAAAACCCAAACAACCCCAAAACAAAGAATCCAAAAAGCTAAAAGAAAAAGTCTGGAGACTCTCAACCCTATGTTATCTCACCTTACAACACATCCTATGACCCCCTTGATCTGAAGACAGAAACTGAGGCCACAGAAGAGGCGGAAGCGATCACTCTCGGTTTCAAGGCTACTGAGTGAAAAGTCAGTAAAACTTACATTCTTCCCTTTGAGATCGCTACTCTTTCCCTGTTTCCCTCTTCCACGTGAGAATTATACTTTATCCGAGAGAAATTGTTAGGCATTTGTATAATGGTGAACTATACCCAAAGATTGCTAGCTAAGTCACATTCCGTCTGGGGTACCTGGAGTTTTTACCCAGGTAGAACAGAGCAAACTTATATAATAATATACTTTGTTGCTATCAACAAAGTATATTACTCTAAATTCTTAGAGTTCTAATATTTGCTCGTTTATACTAAGGCCATATGTAAAAATGGAAAACATTTCACTCAGAGGCAAGCATACACGTTTAAGGGATGGCGTTCTGTCTCTCCACGATACGCACAAGGCCCGCTGCTCTTCTGTTAAAAGAAAACAGCTTCTTTTCGTCTCTTCCCACCTCTGCTTTTTACATTTCTAGAAAAGTTTTTGCTTCTGGTGGGGCAGCGCAGGGTTTTATTAAAGCAAAAATTGTTACATCAGTGATGAAATGACATAATCATAACAGACTAAACAATGAAGATGACCTTCAGGATTCAGTATTTGACTACGGTAAGTGGGTAACAACCCCGTTGGTATTTTACAATGTTAGCATATGACTAAGTTTTGAGAGTATTATGGAAACTTACAAGAAAAACATTTTTCTGGCCTTAGTTTCTTTACTACTGGAATCTCTATGCATAGCAGTGAGGAAGGCAAAGAGCTAATCTCTGCACTTAATTATAAGCTTTGAGAGTCTGACCATGTCACTAAACTTCCATGAACCTTAATTTTCTTTTTTTTTCTCAAATAAGAATAATAATAACCCCATTTTTCCTCTGAAGCTGTGGGAAAGTTCAAAGTGAGATAATGTCTCTGAACCATAATCTATAAATTTTAACACTAAGTGCCATTAATATTTACATTTGTTAAATGGGTATAAATTATCACTTTTCTTAATAGTTGACAGAAAATTCTGTGTGGGGGGAATGAAACACACTAAGAGTGAGGAGGTGTAGTAGGAGTGGTAATACTAAATTATTATTATCCATATTATCAATAACATTAAATCATCTATGACAATATATTGACAATGATTAATAGGTATTGGGCATGATTGCTCTTCCCAGCAACTCCTGAGGTATTATTATTATTGTGTGCTTTTTTTTATACACATTGAACAAAAGATCAAAGAATTAAGTTATTTGAGATTCAAACCTCGCATGTCTGACTCCCAGATTCTGCTACAAATATTTATTGTTTGTCTGAGGAGCAATCTTACTTGGCAGAAAATGTGTGCCCCAAATATTTATTCCTATAACCTGCCATGACTAAGCCTTTTGCCCCAAGTTCAAGTTGGGTCCTTGGTTTAGACAACGAAGGACCATCTTGTCCAGGCTAAAATTGTGACTTTGGGCAGGAGCTATTCACAATAAGATACAGATAGTAAGGAAGTTTCCTGATTATGTAAATATATGATATTTAAGATTTAAAACATTTTCCTAAAAGCAATCATCATAAAAATATGTCACCATGTGAATTAATACATAAGCCCTCACCAAAGTATTCACATTACATAGAAGTTGTACAAAGAAGTTCAATAATATTTTTATGAAGTTATAGGGAGAATGCTAATTAAAATGATTTAAAAAACAGATTCTGGTTGTGTTATGGACACTGGGGAAGGTATGTGTTATGGTGAGTGTTATGAAGTGTGTAAATCTGGCGATTCACTGACCTGTACCCCTGGGGCTAATAATACATTATAAGTTAATTAAAAAAATTTTTTTTAAAGATTCTGATATGTATTTACATACACAATAGAAGCTAAATCTAAAAAATGGGATTTTCTTCATACTCTGCCCAAGCCAGGCAGCATGCCTGATATATAATGATCTCTTCATAGGTACATCCACAGTTTAATAAGCTAATCATAAATTTATCCACACATGAGTTCTAACCTAAGTGTCAGAATTTTTTGGATGTTATTTTATTTAATTATCACAATAACCTTAAAAGAATTATTGTCTTTTCCAGTTTTATAGATGACAATGATTAGAGAGCTAGCAAGTATGAGGCCATGGTTCAAATTTAGGTGTCTGACTCCACTATGCTCCCTGTGACATGAAACTTGAATAAAAAAGAAGTTTTCTAGGAGAGTAAGAAAAGTCAGGGGAAAAAAAACAAAACAGGGAGTCCATGACTGATAACTAGAATCCAGAGAGAAGATACGTAATTATATAACAAAATTTCAGAACAAGAAATCAAAAGGAAGTCACATGAAGTTGATTTTATAATTGTTTATATTTATTTAACTTCATTTTTCAAATGTAGTCTTGGTGTGTACTACTTTTTATAGATTTCTAATTTCTGCATTTCTGCAGCTATTTGAACACATTACCAAAAATGGCAGGGTGTGCTGAGTGTTCTTGGTCTACGTCTTTCACACTGAGCTCTGAGACGCAGCCTAGCTCGAGCCAACACGGGGGATAAAATCATCAGCCTCACCAAGGTTGACTGAACGTCCCTCCACGGGTAGAGCATTAACCCCATGGTAGCTTTTTAAATGGTTCATATAAGGGCTAAACACGCAGTCTGTTCTGAGATATTGAAGAGTTTACTTCAATAATATTATGTCAAAATATGCAGCTTTCAGTACAAAATACTGCTATTACAGAAAACATGGAAACTATAAAGATGGTACAATATAGTGTTTTAGAGAAATGTCAGACTCTTGTTAGGAGCGAGACTACCTCCTACTGAGGAGTTAGCGGAGACATTCTCATCGTCTCCTCTCTGCCTGAGGAACGTGATGTGGTCAGTTTACATTGTGTTATCACCAATTAGGAAGCAAAGAGAGCCTATTTTTAAAATTTATATATTTAAAAATAATGAATTATATAATAATCTGATGAATGAGATATTAATGTAAAATTACCCTGACATCGGAGAGCTGACCATTGGGACATACAGCTTATATTGTTTTAGATCTTCTACACATTCAGTTAATCCCACTGGTATACAAACAGCATGGGCATAGGTGTTTAATAGGATCTGGGACTGTCCCTACCTCAATGATCCATCACGCCTGCCATGAATGATGACGGAGAAGAAAAGAAAGTCAGGCGAGAGAAACAGAGAGTTGTTAGGGAAATCTGAGGAAGAAAGTCCCCTTCTTTAAAGAAAGTTTCAATTTTGATACCAATGCAGTGGATAAACCTGGTTTGCCTATATTGGGATGACCCCTACAATCTTCAATGTCTTTCAACTTTACTTACAAGTAAGGGAGGGCTCCTGCCTGGGACTCAGAAGACAGTGCAGCTCTGAGAGCTGAATACCGATCTTCCACACCCTGGTACTTTGACAACATCAGGCAGAAATGGAATACATTTCTGCTTTTCTTCCCATTTGAATCAGACTTCCCTTTAGCCAAAGGCCACATTAGGAGTGAGTAGGCATATCGAGAGATTTTTCACGACTCCTGAATTTCACTGCATGAGCAGGTGGAGTGGGGTGAGGGTTGCAGGAGCAACAGGGCTGCCTGCCGGGAAACCAGGGCTAGCTCCCTTGTTGTTGCTGCTGCTGTTTTAATTTATCCTAAACCCCCTTACTGAATTTCTGTGGTGAACAGATCTTCATATACTTTCAAGGGCTTCTGAGGATGGAAGGGAAGGAGGAATGAATGACAAGACAAAACTGAACACATTCTTGTCTACAAGGAGCTTATACTCTCAGGGAGATACAAAGACTGATGGGATTTCTAGCTACTGAAAACAGCTCTGGGCCAATATAATGACAAGTGTTACAACTCAGAATCCATAGAGAAAGGCTGGTCAGACGGGGGTGAAAAATACAGAAGTTTTCCTGGATACCTTACCTAGTAGATCTATCACTCCTTCTCCCATTTGTGTGTGACATTTATACACACATACACACACATACTTATGGTATGTTAATATAAATATAATATATAAAAATATGACATATGGAATATAAATAGAAATATATATATATATATATATATATATATATATATATGTATTTCCTGTGTGCATCATATTACATTTCTCAGAAAGTGAAATATACTCTTAGGGGTGTTCACTCCACTGTACTGAGCCTGACAAGCTTTAGGTTCTGAAACACACTGTAAGAATGAGCTGTTAAATCACCTACACTGGGTTTTTAATTCTATCTCAAAGGATATGTTAAAAGTATTTTGGAAGTTATGTGTAGAGTTGTTCTCATTTAGAAAACTTCAGCACAAAACTGCAGACTATACCGGATATGCATCACGTAAAATATTTGAAAAAAAAAAAAAAAAAAAAGACAACCACACTTAAACTACATTTATCAAGCTGTATCCTTAAGGTTTGTGTACTTAATTGTATGCAAACTGTACTTTTGTTAAAAAGAAGAAAAAATGGGGGTGCCTGGGCGGCTCAGTGGGTTAAAGCCTCTGTCTTTGGCTTAGGTCATGATCCCAGGGTCCTGGGATCGAGCCCCACAACGGGCTCTCTGCTAGGCAGGCAGCCTGCTTCCTCCTCTCTCTCTCTGACTGCCTCTCTGCCTACTTGTGATCTGTCTGTCAAATAAATAAATAAATAAAATCTTTAAAAAAAAGAAAAAATGTACAAGCAAATGGTAGAGAAAGAGTGAAAGTGGCAGAAACCGCAATCTGAGCCCCACATCAATGCAAATGAAAGAGAATTCAATGATTTTTTTCCAATGTAAAAACCTTAACTTTTTTTTTTTTAAGATTTTATTTATTTATTTGATAGAGAGAGAGAGAGATCACAAGTAGGCAGAGAGGCAGGCAGAGAGAGAGGGGGAAGCAGGCTCCCTGCCAAGCAGAGAGCCCAATGCAGGGCTCGATCCCAGGACCCTGAGATCATGACCTGAGCCAAAGGCAGAGTCTTTAACCCACTGAGCCACCCAGGCACCCCCCTTAAAGAACTTTTAAGCCCTTATTACAATGTACATGTTAGCAGTTTTGGCTCCCTGTCAAACGTACTATTCTTAGTGACGCTGGACAGACTTTCACTCCCTGTTCGCCAAACTATCTTTTCCTTTCTTAAAACACATCCTAATCAACACTTACTCTAGAAATATGTCATGACTAAGAGGGAAAGAGACCTTAAAATGGTTTAACGGGTACCCTAGTCCTTGCCTTTGTGTCTGTGGCACATTCTAGCTATTTTTCCACACACTGTACCTCCTGCCAAAAAGGAAAAGAGTTTATGGACAACTCTAAACAAAACACACTATGGGATAAACCATTCTTTTGACTTTTCAAAATGAAATTCCATCTGAGTAAGCACTGGGGAACACTTCCTTTTCTGTTCTAGGAGCCTGAAAGAACTCAGCCTTGGATGCACATAGTCTCCTACCTAAGTGGTACCAACCAAACAGTGCTTTCTAGGGCCAACAGCCACAAAGCTAGAGAAAGCCCTCTGTCTAAAGATTATTATGCCTGACAAGGAGAGGAAAGGAAAATGGAAGCAATTCTCAGAGAGCTACTGAAAGTTGTGTATGATTAGGCAGCTGTATTTGAGTCAATGTCTGTGTCTTTCTTATCGTCGTGAGAAGTTGGAGATTTGTACGGTCGGCTTTTTAAAAAATTTGTTCTTTTTCTTTCCCCTCAAGTCGGCAGGCTGCTGGTTTAATAACTCTAAATTAGTTAATTCATTGCTTTGAATTAAACATGTGAATCAAATTTGCAGAGGAGTTGAGGCTTGTTATGATGTGACAGAAAATTCTAGAATGAAAGCTGTTGTTCCAGAGAAGCTGAGCAATTGCAAACAATGCATCCCTTTAGGGATCCTTTTCAATGGCACACGTGCCTTCCACTGGAAGCTGAGACAGAACACAAAGCAACATGGAACTTCAGAGAGTAGGTCAAGGACAGTTTTGAAAAGAGAAGAATAAGTTTAGGGTCAGGGAGCCGCTAAAAGAGTTGTAAGTTAGTATGTTTCCTCTGAAGTACTCTTCAGATTCAGATAGTTAAGAATTAATAGGACTGGAAATCATGAAAAGATTAGGAGGCACACACAGCAGCTCATTTCTCTTCCTCTGATTACAAAGAAAATGAAAATTTTAATAACACATCTTCTAACAGGTAGAGAAAAAGACACTTGGTTGTACTTTGGACTCTATTTATTCCAAACACGTCTCTACTTAACGTTACGTTGTTTAAGGACAGAAAGGAAAACAATCAACGTATGTGTTGCTCTTTTCATAAAAATACACATAGGAAAATACAGTGTATTGTGTTTTATAGACATAATTTTCCTCTTTAAGTAAAGATACCTGTAAGTGTAAGCTTATCAGAGAGAATTGTTCTTCTGGTAGCAGAACTCACAATGTAGGTATGGAATCCTAAGAAATGAATTCACCTCCATAAGGTTAAATCTGGTTTCTTTAGCTTTTTAATGGCAGAAATGACACAGGCCTCATATGCCTATGACTCACATCAGATTATGTGACGCTATAAAAATAAAATAGTAATGAAGTGCAGAGAGTAATGCGCAGCGACTGTTTTAATTGTTCCCAGTCGAAAGACAAAATGATTGTTTCCTCAGAGTCTGATTGCAGCGTATTTCTAGAATGGATCAAAATGACCACCGCGTTATCCCATGAAAATGTGAGAAATGAGAGCATGGAGAAGATTCAAGTCTTTACTAAATGATCGAATGGCAATGAGATGGGGACACACAAAAAGCTGCATCAACTCAGCAAAGATTTTTGTATCTAAAGCCCTCATTTAGAGTTCAAGCAAGTTGGTCAGAGAGAATCAAGTTTTATGGGGCAACTCAGGACACTACCTGCTTGCAAGGAAACCCCTTTCCTGGGGGTAGCCACGGGAACCATGCCATATTGAATGTTGGGAGTCCACATCACTACTGCAGCCTCGCCCTCTCTTCCTCCATCCTCCCCTCCCCTCCCCAGGAACCACTGCTCAACCCTATTTCAATATTTAAGCACCCAACTCCCCTACCTCTTCTGACTCTCTCAACACTTTGGAAAATCAGAGCTCTCATTCAGACTAAGCTAGGATTTGCCAGCCCTGTTCTTTCATTTTCCCCAGGAGGCAGGCTCCCCGTTGACTGGGACCAGTGTGAGAGCCATGACAATGACACTTCCCTTCTCCAATTATAGTGCCTTGGCTAGTAAATATCCCTGGCACACTTTACATGCTCCACCTTGTTATATAAGAAAAAAGTAGCTAAACTTCAAGCAGTTCACATTATTGAAATACTCAAATACCATGTCTATACCTGAGCAATGCATGAGAAGGGAGATCATCAGAGAGACAGGCTATGTGTGGAGGGGGCTTGCGCACAAATCTGCCGCATGGGATGTTTTTCCTTCAAGTACAACTGTACCATCAGCAAAGCGGTTTTAGTTTTTGTTTTCTTGGGACAGGACTATACACAGCTGGACCTTGAAGAGAACGTGTTAGAGTAGAATTTTATGGTCAGTGAATCCCCCAAACAACTCAGAGTGAAAGGAAATAGATGAGAGAATTTGCCCTGGACTCCCACACCTGTGTGTGCAACTGTGCTCCAAGAGTGTTAGGTGATGAAGAAGGGATAAAGATACACTGAAGAAGGAAAGAAAGAAAGAATGTCTCTGTTCTTAAGAAGGTCTAAGTCTAGGGGAAATTCTTCCATGAACATCACTTCCTCTTGAGGAAGACAGCAGCAAAGGCCTGCCAGCCTGGATACTTCTAAGAGACATGCAAGCAGAAAGGCTGGCCTCTTTGCCCCGTAAGGGTGGGCTAGCTTTTCTCTCGTATGAGTTATCCACAGATGATGAGGATGGGGTCTCTGGATACAGGAGATAAAAGCTTTGGTGCTGAACCTGAGACCAAAACCTATCTCTGCTACTTTCTAGTTAGGTGAAGTTAACTTATTGACTCTCTTTCCACATCTAAGAGAGGTGGAGAGTAAAATTTACCATTCAAAAAAAAAAAAAAAAAAAATATATATATATATATATATATATATATATATATATATATAAACACAAGGCTCCAAGCAGGTGCTTATTAATTAGTCATAATTATTAAATTAATTATCATTTAACATGCAGTTTTTTTTTTTCCCTGAGAGAAAGAGACAGCGCTTGTGAGGCAGGGAGGGACAGAGGGAGAGGGGGAGAGAGAATCTAAAGCAGACACCACACTCAGCAAGCAGCCTGATATGAGGTTCCATCTCATGACCCTAGATCATGATCTGAGCCTAAATCAAGAGTCGGACATTTAACTGGCTGAGCTACTCATGTGCCGCTAACATGTGGTTTAACCAACAAGTAGAGCATCAATAACAAAAAGAAGAAAGAAAAAAAAGGAATGAAGTATGCACTCTTATTTCTCCCCCCAAAATAAGGAAGTAAGTTGAAGCAATTCTTAATTTTGTTTGAGTCCATTCCATGCTACTTTTATTATTTGCTTCCATTCATCTTAAGCATTCAGGAAATCCTGTGATCATTCAATGGTATCCTGATTTTTAATGCCAAGATGGTAAGAATCTTTGATCTAAACTTCAAGGAACATCAGTCTAAAAGTTAGTGACTAATTCTGTTCCTAACTGAAAGGTCACAAGGTCCAAGACAAACCTTTGTTTAAAATTCCTGCTGTACATAAGGAAGACAGTCAATGACACTTATATGCTGACAGAGCGATGGTAGCTGTACTCGTGGCGTGCACAGTAAAATGTAGAAACCTGTGAATCACTTGGTTGTGTGCCTGAAACTAATGTAACATCATGCATTAATTATGCTCAAATACAAAATTTCAAAAACGAAATTCTTGCTGAAAATCCATGAAAGATTATTTAGCAATTCTATACTTATATTTTAGCTGAAACCGATCAGTTTATTTTGGAGGAGAATATGATCCTCCTGAGGAACTAGGAAAATTTCTGCCCCTACATAAATTACGAACAAATAATGAAACTATAAGGCTGATTTGTTGTTAATAAATATAAAAACAGCAAAACCCCATTCTGTGTCACACTGTGAAAGCTTAGAGCAACATGGTCATATGATCTGTGGATATGCATAAAATTAATCTGTGACTTAACATTTACTGTATTACATCAAGTACTGTTTAAAAACAACTACATTTAGGGATGCCTGGGTGGTTCAGTTGGTTGAGCAGCTGCCTTCAGCTCAGGTCATGATCCCAGCATCCTGGGATGGAGTCCCACATCAGGCTCCTTGCTTGGCAGGGAGCCTGCTTCTCCCTCTGCCTCTGCCTGCCACTCTGTCTGCCTGTGCTCGCTCGCTCTCCCCCTCTCTCTGACAAATAAATAAATTAATTAATTAATTAAAAAAATCTGAAAAAAATTTAAAAAACTTTAAAAACAACTATTTTTAAAATTTCACCTTAGCAGTTCTGCTAAATGAAGGTAAAACTGAAGGGAAATACCTTATAACAAGAAGAGCAACAAAATAGAGTGTTCAGTCTGCCACAAACTAGTTTTCTGAAGTGAGTGTTTTCAGGCCTTTTCTGGCTTTACCTGTGCTCATTTCTCAGGACTTCTCCAATCTCCTGATGCACATCCTTGCCTCCTGAATCTACCTCCCCCTTATCATCCCATCTTCAGTGAGTGTACCGTAGGGCATGGTGTGGGTTGTCTGAGAAACCTCCAGAAGAGGCCAATTTCCCAATCTCTAATGTCAGGTTCCTTTTCTGCCATGACTGGCTAGAAGTAAGAGAACTTTATTTATGATATGGTAACTATGTAACCTTTATCTGGAAATATGCTTCTGCAGGCAAGAGACATGGCCTCATCATTTTGGAAACCAAGGGGTCATGCCGACATTAGATGTGACCTGCCGTAGCAGGACAAGTGATTCAGACCTACCCTATGGACAGTCTTTAGGGGATCAGAGGGCTCACCGCAGCCTGCCAAGCAGGCAGGCCCTCTCTAAAGTGCCTCAGGGCAATTCTCATCCTGAACATAGATATGAGGTCTATTCACTTTCCAGTTAGTCCTCACTGGCTCATGTGTGGCCATCGAGATGGGAACACTTAGCCAAAGTGTTCTAAGAACAGGCTCATTTGTAAGCTGCCTTGTCTCTGTTCATGTTGAAACATCCTCAGCTCTGTGTCTGCGTTTAGGAATGTAACTTGTGAGCAGCCGCCTCTGGCTCTTCCCTTGTTTGGCTGCTTTCAAAGCCCACTGTAAAGCTGAAAGGTGACAGCCTGACCCACTTTGCTACATTTTTTTTTTCTTTACGGTATTGTTATTAAAATAAAAAATGACTCTGTGCATAAAGCAGAAGAACCACAGTGAACCCGCCCTAAGGGGAGCAGCTAAAAGTAGCTAGACCACAGAAACGACAAAATCAGGAGGCACGGTGTGGGGACAGGGATTGTGAAGTGGAATGTGGTGATCTTTTACTACGTTTGAAACAATTCCTGGGACCTCAGATTTCCACCTGGAAGCCATTTCAATAAAGTTTAATTTGTTTTGATATAATTCCAAGTTTGTTTTCTTTTTAAAAGATTTTATTTATTTATTTGACAGACAGAGATCACAAGTAGGCAGAGAGGCAGGCAGAGAGAGGGAGAAGCAGGCCCCCTGCTGAGCAGAGAGCCCAATGCGGGGCTCGATCCCAGGATCCTGAGATCATGACCTGAGCCGAAGGCAGAGGCTTTAACCCACTGAGCCACCCAGGTGCCCTATAATTCCAAGTTTTTAAACACCCAACCTATAGCTCCCTCCTTTATCCTTACTATGAACTGCACGTTCTTATTTATAGGAACCAAACAGTATTTCCAAATGCTGAGGTTAAATGAGTTAGAAAATTATTAATTACTTTCAATAAAATGGAAATTCTTTGGTAATAAAAGCCAGAGAATAAGAAATCATGCCATGTAGTTTCGTGTCTGCTCAGCATTCGGATAGATACTGGGAGGAAGGTGGACAGACAGACACCTATTTTGTAACCCAAGGGTAAACTGAAGTGGGGGGGGTGATTTGAAGAAAACAGAAGAGGTCTTTGAAAATTTTTGGTTTTACTGCTTAAAAAACAATAGGGATGACAACCTGAAGAGAAGAAAACCATGCTGAGTGAGGGTCTCAAGGGTTAAGACCAGTAAGTGGCATTGGGGAGGCGAGAGCTAGAAGAGCATCTGGAGGGCATGGGGAGACATGAGTTAGTGTTGTAGACAGAGTTAGTGTTGCAAAGAGGAGGGGAAGGGTGAAGGTGAAAAAAGGTTTGATTCGTTTGGGAGATATCAAAGAACAGGGTGTTTAGGAAACTTTTTAAAGCTAAGCTATTGAGTCCGAGGAAGGTAGGTATGGCAGAGGACTTCAGGAGTCTTAGAAACAGAACCCCATGGCAGTGAGGAACTCTTAAAGTCAGACACTGCAACAAATTATTGATGGCACGGACCAAGCTGGTATTCAGAGTCATCTCATTGCCAAGGATCCTTAACCGGGTTTCAGTTTGCAATCAACTGTCCTCATTGTCTCAATCATCTCTCTCTGGATACAGCCCTGGCTTGACCGGATTTTCTGAACATCAGTTGAGGGTCTTCCCTTTGACAACCCCCAGACTCCAGTCTACGCACGCAAGCCCACTCCAGATTTTCAGTAAGTTTCTAAATTTTCCAAGGGTCAGTTTTCTCGTTGCTGATGTAGTGACTACACCTGCTCAGTAGATTCATTTCAAGAATTAAATGAAATACTACTCGTGAAAGGATTTAAACGGAGCCTGGCCTGGGCTTCTCAGCTTTTACTCAGACATCAGTAAAGGCTGGAGAAAAGGCTCTGGCTAGGTTGGAAGTAGAAGTGGAAAGAGAATAACCTTTACAGTTCGTAAAACTGTTAATTGTATAGTAGGTCTGTTGGAACTGCCACTTGACGACTTTCTGTTACTTAGAGTGCATATTCTTGGATTTCTTAAGCTCATGGGAATTACAAAGATTTCCTCCACTTTTCCCATATGATAACAATTTTCATGAAGTCACAACCTCTCACGTTCAAATAATCACCAGTTGTTACTCAACTCTGTACAAGTTTATAATAAATAAATATGCTAGTCATTGTGACCTATTCACGACATTACCCAGAAACTAGTCCTGACTTGCCAGAGAGCACGGTGTACATATTGGGAAGGCAAGCAAGTGTGGGGTGCTCTGTCTACATATCCTGTTATATAGAGCAAAGTGCATCACACTGTGAATATGGAGAGCAAAGAAAGTTCTGTATGGCTCTTGTTTAACTATGAACACATTCATTTTTGAAGGGTGATGAACAGTAAATGATATTATTAATGGTGATTCAAAATGCTTCACATTTTTAAGCTATATGATGTAAAACAAATAAAAGGGAAAAGGGAGATATGAATATAAAAGAAAGTTCATGGGACAATTTGATTAAATTAAACAAACCTATCATGTGAAATAAGCCTCAGCCCCAAATCACTGACTTATCTAAGTGAGTGTCTTCCTGTAATTTTGGGATTTGACACTGTGTGGTTAGCAGCAGCAGAATGAATCTGAGACATCCCTGGTCCCCTTACTTTCCTGCAAACACACATTTTGCTCTCTTTTAACTCACTAGTAGCTGGTCCAGTTGTTTTCTTTGCCAGAGTTGCTGTGTGTGTTTTCTTTTTTAATTTAGAACTTTGGGGGTGCCATCTGGGAGGGGCTTTTATTTTGAATCTGTTTCATCTCAAAAATGTTTAATTGTGCAAGACGGTGTCTTCCTCAGGACCTCAAACAACCATGGCCTCCACCCAGGCCCATTTCTTATAGGGATCTTTTTGTTTTCAGATCATAGTGTTGGCACACACTCATGAAAACAGCAGGGGTCTGGGATGTCAAAATACCTGCATTCTCACACTGGATTTGGTATTTAACCTCCCTGAGTTTGATTTTTGTCCTCTGTGGCAGAGAGGACGTTCGACTCCCAACGTTTCTCTGGGCTCTAAAAGCATTTGAGAATTCTAATTTTACTTTAATTCTCTTAGGATCCATCTGATGCCTACTGAGAGGTCAGAGATGATCGTCACCGACTTCTGCCTTAGATCTATATTTTCCTAACTACTGAACTGCGTATACCTACAGAGAAAACTGCGCTCTTGCTTTCTCTCTTGACTTTATAGGATTGGGGCTCTGCTGTACTTGCTGAAGAGGCTTCTGCTTTGTGTCTGCTGGGTTTCTTTGTTACCATCCCTTCGTCTCCCACCCCCAATATCCTGGTATGTCTCAGCTTCCCTCTGTGACCCTTCATCCATGCAAGCTTGAAAATTAGATTCAAATTGCTATCTGTATTTTCATTTCACTCTCAATATTGAAAACGTACAAGCATGAACTAATTCTCTCAATCTAGCTCCGTATTTACCTACCAACTCATTAAAAAGTGGCTTTAGCACTGGAGCAAGAGATCATATATTAGAGCAGGAAAGCAATTTACTTGGCAAGTTCATTTGTGTATTCTCTCCAATGTCAGAGCAAAGGTTTGTCCTTGGGATAAGGGTGTTTTCTCGCCCAGTCTGGTCTCTCCGGCTGTCTGATTCCTCAATTAGCTGACACCCCCATGCCAGTGATTTTATCCTGGACATGTTTAGTGGACAGACTAGAAACAGTCGTCTAGTGACTTGCATGCTGGTTTTATAGCATCGCTATAATCTCTGCCCAAGGATCCCTGCAAGGAGGCAGAGACGTGAAATGAGGCTCCTGGAGCGGGTGTGTTTGAGATATGCCACAGTTTGCAAAAGGGTAAGGAAGGGTATTTCGACAATTTTCATTGGAAGCCTGAAGTCTAAACAAAATTACAAAATCAAACAAGAATAAACTGGCTCTTGCGGTATGTTCTGTGTTACAGAGCAGAACTCCGTGCCAGAGATTTCTGTGTGAAGTCTCAACTAAGAACGGTGTGTTTATCTTTTTCATTTCAAAAATACATGAGATTTATTTATGATATATTTTTGCTCTGCTTACCCAGTTTCCTCTACCCTTGGATGTTGAAAATAAATTTACTGTGTATTGTCTTTCTGATTTTCAAGTCAGAGCATCAGAAAAATAAACCAAGAGAAAAAGGATTTTTAATCATTCATAGGTGACCTGAAGGGGCTATTTGCTTGACCATTCAACAGATAATTTCCTCCTAAGGAAGGAGGATATTCAGGGGATAAAAAAGGGAACAACCTTCACTTGTTTCCTGTTGTCAAAAACTTTCTAGTATGGTTGGAGAAACCTGAGGCTTTTTAGGGCTATTGAAATTTTGTTGTCTATCTTTCTACATACATACATTACAAGTTTTAAATCACATGGTATACATTAATCCATTGTCTCACTGGGGCCAGGCAGTGAACGGAAACAGAGAAGCAGGCTGGGTGTGAGTGAGTGGGAGAGCGCAATACGGGGCTGGGAGGATTAGAGGGGTGGGGAAGTGGAGTAGCTGAATGGGAGGAGCTCGCAGCTACTCCACCGCCGTTCAGCTCCGAATGAGCTGGATTCTAACATGGACAGAGTTGTCAGATACTCAGAATTGTAAACATACAACGGAAATCTGGATTTTCGCGTGTGTCCTTCCAAATTTTAAATCTTGGCTCAATGAGATAAAATACTGACAAGAAAGCAAAATATGTCTGTGTAAACAGATTTGGTGTGTTAGCCCCCACTTTATGACCTTTGGCATTGAAAGGCTTATAACATTTTCAAATAAAGATAAACATGGACATTTTTCTATGACATTACATAATCTTCTAATGCATCATTTTAATGGGTAAGTCACATTTAATTCTGTAGCCATACTATAATTTAATTAAATAATCCTCTGTTTGTGACAGAAGTCATTTCCAAGTTTTCACTTTTCATTTTCACAGAGAATGGTGCAGAGAACTTCTTTGTACATCCTTTTTTTTTTCTTTTATAGATCACTAATTGCTTTTCTAGGATAAATTACTAAAAGTTGGATCTTTGTCAAAAATTTTATACACTTTCTATTTTTTCTTTTTAATATATTTTTTAAATTTTGTGGGTTTTTTTTTTTTTCAGTGTTCCATGATTCATTGTTTATGCATCACAGCCAGTGCTCCATGCAATACATACCTTCCTTAATACCCACCACCAGGCTCACTTTCTATTTTTGACAGTAAAATCCCACCAGCAATGGATCATTATGTTATTTTCCTATAGCTGTTAACCAAAATAAGAACTGTCATTAAAAAAAACACTGTAATCAGCTGAGTAAAATATTGTTTTAAGTTTTGGTTATCATTTTATTGATTGTGATGTTTTACATTTTTTGTCTTATTGACAACTGGCCTTTTTGATTTCCCCATTTTACAGGGAAACTTATGGATATGTGTTGTATCTGTTAATATTTAACTTTATGGTATCATATTAAAAAATTCAGACTTTCTCTACTCCAAATAAAGAGTATTATCTTAAACATTAACTTAACTATTTCACATATTTTATACTTAAAACTGTATTTATTAGACTGCATTTTAGAATAAGGTATGAAGAGATTTTGTATTGATTTTTTCCTAAACAGTTTGAAAATCACTCCAGAAACATGTATTGAACAACTGACACTTTCTCCATAAATCTGAAAAGCTAACTCTCATCATCTACTAAATATTGCCAAAAACCCACACCTCTTTCTGGGCTTTCCCTCCAATTCCCCTGTTTCATCTGGTTTTTCCTTGTACCAGCAACAGTATTTTTTCTATTTTAATTGTCTAATGTTTTAGAAGCTCTAATTATAAATCCCATTTATTTGTGTACTGTTTTTAATTATCTTTTTTAAAAAGATTTTTATTTATTTGACAGAGAGAGAGAGCAAGAGAGAGCAGAAGCAGAGGGAGTGGCAAGCAGAGGGAGAGGGAGAAGCAGGATCCTAACTGAGCAGGGAGCCTGATGCGGGACTCCATCCCAGGACCCTGGGATCTTGGCCTGAGCTGAAGGCAGCTGCTTATTCAACTGAGCCACTCAGGTGACCCTATTATTAAATATCTTTGTTATATTTTCATGCTATCTTTACATAAATCTTAGAATATTTTGTGAACTCTTTTCCTTAGGGTATGTTTATTGGACTGTTATAATTTGAGAAAAATTAACAATTGTCTATTATCAAGTCTTCCCAGCAAGGAATGTTTTTCATTCATTCCAGTTTTGTCTTTTGTCCAACTGTGATGTCTTAGAGTTCTTTTCATATATATCTAACATGAAATTTTTATAGACCTGTTTGTATATGTATATTATATATATCTTGCTAAGGTTGACCTTGTTTATTTTCAGTTGCACAATGAACAGAATTTTTGTCACTATATTTCAATCTGTGATATATAAAAATGTTTATCATTCATACAGACTAGAAACTATAGTCTTTGTATCTGGCCATCTCTATATAATGTATATAGATCTAGTTATATGTGAAAGCTGTTATTTTACATCTGGATACTTTATATGCACAAATAATGCATATATTAATTAAAAATTATGCTTATATATTCATTGAAGTTTGTATTATTCCACAGCCTTCTCACCTATGAATAAGGATTATTTTAATAACCTGGTGACTATTTTATTGCCTCCAAATTTATTCTGTATAGATCTGCAAATTTTCCCCAAAAAAAGAATATAGCAAATGAATCTGCATAGTCCCTCCTCCTGATTAAACCAACTATCTCACTTTATAACTAGCAGAGACTGCATAAAATCTAGTTCCACTCATAAGTAGGTTTTCATCCAAAAATTTAAGATACTTATAAATAAAAAAATTCATATGTAAAATACTCAATACATTTGCAGTAACCACATATAACTTGAAAAACAATCTAATAATTATGACAATTATCTGTGTAAAGACAATAAAGCTAAGTGTCTCTTTGTTGGAAAGGAGAAGGTACTATGGAAAATGACTGTTGTATAACTAAATAAATACCTCTGTCTTAAATAAGGAATGGATGTGGCTTATGGAGTGTGGTCTAGGAAGGTTGAAATGGTATTTCTGAAGCCAAAGAAATAATACTGATTAGATGGCAATGCAAGAATACCTTGCAAATAACTTTCATATGGAATATGCACTAAATGTCAGTAAACACAGACAGAAAATACATTACTGACTCTTCTGAATCACATTGATGTTTGAGCTCTGACACTTTTGACTATAAAAATGACAGGTTTATTTTTGTTTTAGAATGTCCCCTCTTTCTCCCCAAGGTCTGTCACTTTGTGATGGGGAGGTCAGGAAAGGGGCTGGAGCCCAGTAGCAGGTACACTCAGAGAGGCAGAGAGAGCATCTGGAATAGCAAGGTCCTGATTTCTCCTTTCATCCCCGAGTCTTCTGCAATTACAGGGCATTGCAACGATCACAGAAGCAAGCAACCTTTAAACAAAGCGGTGGAAACAACCGCACATGGTTTTTTAGCATCAAGTCTATGAGCCCAGTGGCTGAGTCTTTCACTGTTGACTGATTTTGTGAGTGCTTTCTTCTTTTGGAGATAAAAAAAATCAGGTATGGAAAGCATTTAGGGTCTTTGTTTTCCTCCATTGCCTACCGCATTCCCATGCTCTTCTTAGCCTGGTCTCATTTTGGTGACAAGCAGAAAGCTACCTGGCTGCCTTCCCACTGATGGCCATCACTGGCGCGGTTTCATGTGCCTGACAAGGGGCTATGGCTTCACCCTCAAGGGAGTTTGTGCCTGTTCAGTTTAATTGCTATCTCCACATTTCACAGGGAGCTAGGACTGACAAAGTCTGACACGTTTTGAATATCTAAAAAGAATGGGCCCCGTGTCACAGGTGGTACTACTGTTATACTCTTTTTTGGATACAAGAAAGTAGTTTTCCAGGCCCAGCTAACGGTGGTGCTCAGACATAAAGTCAAGGAGGTCAGATTGGAGAAGCTTCTACTTCGGATCATGCAAACTTCTCATCTGTCAGAGCAGGAATACGTTATTTTTCTCTCTATCCATCTTTGTGTGCCTGTGTAAAAATACAGTTATAATGTACCTCTGTAAATAGAAACACCAATGAACTGGGCTCACTATAAGTTCATCAATATCTATCAAAACTGTGATGATCAATTTTGTATGTTAACTTGATTAGGCCATAGAACCCAGTTATGTAATCAAACATGAATCTAGATGTTGCTGTGAAGGTAGGTTGTGGATGTGGTTAACATCTACGATCAGGGGACTCCTGGGTGGCTCAGTCAGTTAGGTGTCTGCCTTCAGCTCAGGTCATGATTCCAGGATTCTGGAATCAAGCCCTACATCAGGCTCCTTGCTCAGCAGGGAGCCTGCTTCTCCCTCTCCTCCCTACTCATGCTCTCTCTCACTCTCTCTCTCTTTCTCTCAAATAAATAAATAAATAAATAAACAAATAAATAAAATCTAAGTAAAGGACACTGCTCTTAATAATATATGTGAGCCTCATCTGATCAGCTGAAGCCTTTAGAACAATAATTGAGGTTTCTGGGAGAAGAAGACATTTTTGCCTCAAAACTGTAGCAACTCCCAAATGTGAGACCAGGAACCATCAAAATCCTAGATAAGAACATAGGCAGTAACTTCTCTGACATCAGCCATAGCAACATTTTTCTAGATATGTCTCCTGATCAAGGGAAACAAAAGCAGAAATAAACTATTGGTATTACATCAAAATAAAAAGTTTCTTTCTGCATAGCAAAGGAAACAATCAATAAAACTAGGCAACCTACTAAATGGAAGAAGATATTTGCAAAGGACATAGCTGGTAAAGGATTAGTACCCAAAATACATAAAAAACATATACAACTCAATACCCAAAAAACAAATAAGCCAGTTCAAAAATGGGCAGAAGACATGAAAAGACATTTCTCCAAAGAAGACATCCAGATGGCCAACACATGCATGGAAAGATGCTCATTATTACTTATCATCAGGGAAAAGCAAATCAAAACTATAATGAGATACTAACTCA
Source organism: Mustela lutreola (assembly GCF_030435805.1). Classification (NCBI taxonomy): domain Eukaryota; kingdom Metazoa; phylum Chordata; class Mammalia; order Carnivora; family Mustelidae; genus Mustela; species Mustela lutreola. The sequence continues at coordinate 186,281,064 of NC_081293.1, read as the reverse complement.
ATCCTGTCAGAATGGCTAAAATACAAGAGACAAGAGACAAGCATTGGTAAGGATGTGGAGATAAAGGAACCCTCATGCACAATTAGTGAGAAGGCAATTGGTGCAGCCTCCGTGGAAAACAGTAGGGGGGCTCCTCAAAAAAGTCAATAATGAACTACCATTTGATCCAACAACTGCATGACTGGATATTTACCCAAAGAATACAAAAATACTTGTCCAAAGGGATACATGCACCCAATGTTTATAGCAGTATTATTTATAACAGCCAAGCTATGGAAGCAGCCCAAGTACCCATCCATAGATGAAAGGGTAAAGAAGAGGTGGTGTGTGTGTGTGTGTGTGTGTGTGTGTATGTGTGTGTGAGTGTGTGTGTGTATTACAGTGGATTATGACTCAGTCATAAAAGAAAATGACATCTTGCCATTTGCAATGATATGGACGGAGTTAGTGAGTATTATGCTAAGTGAAATAAGTCAGTCAGAGAAAGACAAGTACCACAGGATTTCAATCACATGTGGAATTTAAGAAAAAAACAAATGAGCAAAAGGGTGAAAAAAAGAGAGAGGAAGAGAAACCAAGGAACAGACTCTTAACTATAGAGAACAACCTGATGGTTACCAGAGAGGAGGTGAGTGAGGCAAGGGGGGATGGATTAAATAGGTGATGGGGAAGAAGGCACTTGCCTTGATGAGCACCAGATGATATACAGAACTGCTGAATCACTATACTGTACACCTGAAACTAATATAACACTGTTAACTATACTGAAATTCAAATAGACTAATTAAAAAAAGAATTAAAAAACATTGCAACAACTCCTGTCTGAGTTTTTAGCCTGTTGTCCTGCTCTAGAGATTTCAGGTTTGCTGGTCTCTACAATCACATGGGTCAATCCTTTGAAATGAATTTAAATGAACAGATAAATTGATAGATGAAGATATACAGTACATCCTTATTAGCTGCAGCAATTACATTCTATAAAGTCCACATGAACACTAATCAGTGGGTACTGACACATTGTTCCTAGAGGAAATACAGGGTTAGGTTCCTGCAAGCCTCACAACATTTTTGTCAATTAATCAACATATAACCTTGTTTTACGTATGTATGTGTTTCTGTTTAAAGTCAAATTATTTAACATACCCTGTTGATTTGTTAAACACTGAACTCGCAGCTGACAGCACTATATCTGTGCTCAAAGATGCCTGCTTAATGCACATATTTTCTCCATATAGCACATGACAGCTTTCTGTGCTTATATATATTAGCTACCAGTTCAACATTACACTTGGAAGATGATTTTAAGCGGCAAAATCACTTACAGAAAGCACAAAAATGTGAAACATATGGCACTAAATGGACCACAAAAGGACCCAAGAAGACAGAGCATCACCTTTGACTTCAGCTGAAAATATGTATGTCACGTGGCTCAAATTTTCACTCTTTCTGTGCATGCCTGAAAATGACCATGAAAATATCACAAATGTTGATTTGGGGATTACAATATTTTAGTAAGTATGTTGATTCACAAATATGGATTATACACATAATGTATATCAACGTATACACATAACCACACATCCTCCTGGTTATATTTCTTTGGAGAACCCTAACTGATACAATGACCATATCAACACAACCCCAAATAAAGTGACATTTTAATTTATTAATTATGAATAACTGAGTCAGGAGAGAAAATGAAATGAAAGCTTCATGAAAACATTGTGCCCAATTTAAGAGTAGAGCTTATTAGAATTAATTTGATAATTACAAATGTATGAGACTGAGCCTGTGTTAATTACACTTTAACTCATCATATGGGGAAAACATTTCAAGTTATTTGTTAGATGTAAGTTCAAAGTTTTGGATGGGAGGTTGCATCTGATTGTTGAGAATACTGAATCGACTTACACTGGTTTGTGTCTGCAGAGGCTTGCACCGACAGATAAATTGATCGGTGTTGTTTCTTTCATTCCTTTCATTCATTCTCTTTCATTCTTTCACAGTTATCAACTATGAGCACTGCATGTAAGTATTCACTGAAAGTTTTTTGTGTTTTATATATATGGTTTCACATGTATTACTGTTATTATATATCAATTAGAATGTAAACATATAGGTATTATCATATACCTGTGTTCTATGACTTTTCTTAGCCACAACACAACTGTTTTAAATGATATTTTGTCAGTGTTAATCTTATCCTCTTCTTCATTCCCTCCTACCTATCTTTTCCTTACCAAGATGCTAGTCTCTGGTATGCATTTCTCTGGCCTTCTCTGCCCCCACAATCCCTCCTTCTTTAGGAATAAAGTCTGACCCTTAAGTAGTCAACAGATGAAGAGCCTATGAACTAATCAGAATAGAGGTTTTTCAACAGTGAGAAGAATGTCCAAATTCAGAACATTTTGACATATTAAGCAATGTGTTTGAGGTAGTGTGTGGACCCTCTTCCAGACAGCTGAATCAACTTGACTTGGAATAGCAGATACATCTTAACAAATAGCTTGTCTCTGGTCTGTGGCTGGTTTCTTCAGGCTGAAGTCAATAAAACATCCTAAATGACAACCTAGATTAATTGATATTTTCTAAACCATAATAGTATCTGATGTTCAATCTGAACTGACATATCCATCCTTCAAAGCATTATTGTGACTTCATACTAACTTAAAGTTGTGTCTATAAAACGAATTATTTTAGCAACTATAGTTTGCCTTCATGATACAGCATATTTGCTACATATCCCTCACATGGCATCACTGAAAATTGATCATGCATATTACTCTATTAGGTAGACACACAGAGGAAGAGTTTCCATCAGAGAAAAAGAAAACCAGAAGAAGACTACATCTGTAGAAAATGTCTTTGAAGAAGTGCATTCCTCCAGACCTCTAGATGGTAGCTACAGAAAGCTAACCCAAGCAAGGCAATGTTCTGAAATGGAATAATTATAGTACCCATCTCAACAATTTGCTGTAAAGACTAAATATGATCACGATAATGTGAAAGGGAGCAGTCTGAGCAAATTTAGAGAAGAAGAAATTGTAGTGCATCTAAGTTCAGTGGTGCTGGGAGTGCAAGATTGAGTCTGGGAGAGGTCAAAGGAGGTAGCTGAGCATCATTAAGAAGTTACCCTGTGGAGCACTCACGTGCCCCGCTGAAGAAACTCAGACTTTATGCTATTGTGGGTGGTGATCTGATGAGAAGAGGACTGAAATAAAAGGCAGCCCAATGAGTACATGTGTATTTTAAATAGATCTACAAGGCCATTACGTAGAGGCTGGATTTGAAGAGACAGGACCCACAGCAGGGAGACCAGTACCTGGATCACAGCAATGATCCATGGCAAAGAACAGACCCAGGGAAGAAGTGGTAGGGCCAGAAAATAGATGCTCGCCTTTAAAATGTGTGATTGAAATGAGGGATGAGGAGAAGGGATCATCAGAGATAACATACACATTTCAATCATTAGCATGAACTCAAACAAGCAGAGGGACTTGAACTCCTTACAAAGGCTAATGAGACCACTCTGCATATCACTGAAGCATATCTTTGTCAGTGAGCCTGCAGGACACAACAGATTTTACTCTCATTAAGAAAACTGCTTCTCAATTAAGCATCTGGCTTTGCATAGGTTTGCATTTACCATGTGTCACACAGAGAAAGAGCCCTTAGATCCTCATAACCTAAGTTTGAATTTCACTTCAGTAATTAATCATCATGTGACCTTGGATAAATGAAGTAACTAATTTAACCTTCATCTCTTTAAATATTAAATAAAAATAAAGAATACCTATTACATGGGAGGAGATATATGAGGGCAAGATGCAGAAAGTAAAAACTATAAAAGGAAATATTATTGAGTCCTTAACAATTAATCTTCTGGAAATGGTCATCAATAGCCCTAATTAACTTATTCATGCCCTATGTACAGTTCATTCATTTGCCCTACCTCAGTCCATTGGCAAAGCTGTGGTCACTGTTAAGGACAGTGACAAATGAACTCACTGGAGAATCTGTGAGAGTTTTGTTTTCAGCCACTAGGTGCATGCTAGGTAAACACTGGGTGTGTGATAAATGGTGTTAAGTTAATCAAAGGACTAGGAGGGACACTGGACACAGCTTTAAGGGACATTTTCTCAAGACCCACCTTCTGACCCCTCATTACCAAGTAGAAGGTATAGATGGAGGTGTGTCAGAGGATGCGTCTGAAGCAAGAGAGGGGACCTCTGAATGCCTAATACCAAAGAAAGAAATTTTGAATGTGGGCTGTGTGTGTGTGTGTTTTTTTTTTTTTTCCCTTTAAGAGAGAGAGAGACAAGAGGGCACAAGTGTGGGGAGGGGCGTGGGGCAGACAGAGACAGAGAGAGAGAGAAACCCAGATGGTTCCACGCCCAGCTAGATCCCACGACCCTGAGACCATGATCTGAGCTGAAATCAAGAGTCGGACGCTCAGCCGACTGAGCCACCCAGGTTTCCCTGTGCCTTTGCTAATACAGTTCCCTAATGCCGTTCTGGAGCAGGGCAGGAGAGGGGCTGTGAACCCGGACTTCAGGGAAAGGAGGACAAAAGAAAGGAGGTGAAGAAAACCATTTTGCTTGGTTTATTTTGGTTTTGCCTGTTTGTTTGGTTTTACTTCACACAAGGTGATATATTTTGCACAGGATTACAGGCAGAATTTAAGCTAATAAATGAATAAATGTCCTCATAAACATATTGAATGCAAAATAGAATGGGTGTGTTTCAAATATAATCAGAGTGATTTTGAACAACATAAAATTTCTACTCACCTTACAACTTGAAAGGGTTCCTGCAGATAAGGGAAGCCCAGATAAAGTGTCATACATGTTCTCTTGGTTGAACCTGATCAAGAACAGAGCTTCTCCAGAGGCTGAGGAAAGCACTGTTGACATTGTCTTAACTGAGTATCTTTGAACATTTGGACATTTTTGACATATCTTTGGACAAAATTTTTACCAAGATATGCAATACCAAAATTAAGACCAGGCAAATCATGGAAAGGGAAAAATAGCTCAACCTAAGTGGCCCAACCAATACTGAATGAACCAAATAGCTGAGAAGGAAGGAGGTCTACGCCTGGAAGAGAGTTAAGCAGTTTATAATGGATTGAACTAACCTGTCATCCGGACCCTGGGGAATCAGTATATATACCCTGCTTTTCTTTGCTCTTATATTGGAGTGAGAGCTTATAGCTTAGAATGTTGAGAATAGGATTCAGTTCATATGTACATTGCTTAGACTTTTTGGAATGAGAGAGTAGGAAAGTATCAATATAAATAACCCAGTCTTTGAAGAAAATGGAGTAACTAGAGAAATGAAAAAAGGTAGGCTATTTCATGCTTATTTTTTTTAAACTGTCCAAGTAAGAAAGTGCTTTGGTATTTCCACAGACAAGGATTCAACTTACAAAAACAGTCATGGGGTTGGTTCAGGGCTCCTCTCCACTTCTATCACTGCTTACATGAGTCATAAATCAGTTGACTGTATTTTCATCTATTTCTAGAATGGGGGAGGGATGAGCCACTTGATGTAGTTGAGGATCCATCCATTTATATCAAAGAGAAGAACTAGGAGGTGCCATCTATCCTCCAGATCCTCTCCCCAACCCTTTGTGCTGTGGAAAAGCTATTAGATTTTGCTGGCCTCACACACTGGTTACAAACGACCTCAGTGGGAAAGCTGGTCTTTACCAAATAAATATGGAAAATGTTGATGTAACCATACATGTTCTTCATCCAAAGTGTGCTGCACAGCAACTGAGTTCCATAAAGCATAGCCAATCAATCTTACCACTGGTCCTCTGCAGAGAACTGAAGAAAATGCTCACATTATAATACGTCTTGAGTATAAAGATAAATTTAGACTCCATAGAACTGTCTCTAAGATGCTCATCTAGGTTCTTCCTTGGAATAAATCTTGAAAGACTGAAATGTAATCCTGTCTTAGGTTGAAACCAACCTTCATTGGTTTCTTCAATGTCTTGATTCAGGAAATTGCAGATACTAGAGGTGGTTCAAACATAATTCTAAGCAATCTCCTATGGTGCATTTGGTTGAAATGCACATGTTCTAGCATCTACAGATTTCACTTCAACCCCATTTATTGACAATTTGGAATCAGAGCTCCAATACCTTACCATGACTCTAAACCCAGTACTTATAGTTTGTTCTATAGAACACATGTTCCATAATTTGCTAAAAGATGTTTTCTGCAACAAACCATTTCACCGTCAAATAAGTCTGGGAAAAGTTGCACCCTCAATTCTTGTTTTGGTGAGTCACTATTTATACTGGTCTATTAAAAATGCTGCAGTAAAGAAACCATTAATTTAGATTATTTCAATACTTCTCAAAATTTTTTCACCAGGGAACATTTCTTTTCACAGGATACATATTAACATCTTATTTTTTAAAATGCCATGGAATACAGTTTGTGAACACTTGTTAAATGAATCAATAACTTGATGGGGCATTTGAATTATTAAAATAATTGAAGTTTCCTCGACATTCCAAATATTCTTGTACCCCCTTAAATTTGTACATACTGTTTCTTCTCCAGGAATGACTGTCTTTCATCAGCAATCCACCCACTCTCTAGCCCTGTCCCTATGATGGCTAAGACCTTTCAAGTACCAGCTTAAAAGTAATTTCCTGGGGGAAGCCTTTCCTGATACCTCAAGACTGCATGAGGTGTCTCTCTTCTCATATTTCTTAATACTGTGAACTAGCACTGTATTAGCACTTAACAAATTTTTACTTTTTTTTTTTTTTTATTTGAAGGAACTGACTGCACCTTTTTCCTATTGTAAACCTAGTGCCTCTTCTAAGACCCTGTATATGGAATTGATAAATAAATATTTGGTAAATAGATGAGGAGAGAAAACAAAAAACAACCCCCAAAAAAAACATTTCAGGGAAGCATGTCCTCAGAGACATTGGGCTGATCAGGAAGAACATAATAAGATCCTGAGGAGAGAGGTTTAAGGAATCAGAGGAAACCATAGCTTCTCTTTGTCACCAAAAATTTATCCCAGAGAAAATGGCTATTATGCAACCATTAAAATGACGGAATCGGTTCTAGGGGGGACATTAAACTCTCGTTCATGTGGACCAGAAAGCCCTTGGGATAATTTATTCACAAGTTCCTTACTAATCTGCTTTAGAGGGAAGCCATGTGGAGAGTTTCTCTTGGATTCCAAAGCAAACAGATGTTCTGTCTCCCACAATGATGCAGAGTTACTTGCATTTTTTCCCCCTTACAGCCAATAGTAGTACATAGTACAATAGGAATTTTATGCATTTTCATGGAAAAGCAACTACACCATTTACATAGTCAATAGATTGCAACATTTCTTGAGACAAAGCCCTATGAATGGAATTAAGGATGCCCTTCAGGGAAAAATGCTATTGCTAGAGGCTGCAGTTAGAGAATTAGGGACATTGTTCCAGGATTCAACTAGATTCGGGGCTGGTGGCAAGATCCATCTCTGCAAGTGGGCCTAACAGTTTCTCTCTTCAAATGAGTTTCATTTTGGGATGCCTGGGAGGCTCAGTCAGTTAAGGCTTGATCTGTTAAGGTGCTGCCTCCAGCTCAGGTCATGATCCCAGGGTCCTGGGATGGAGTCCCACATGAGGCTCCTTGCTCAGTGGGGAGCCTGCTTCTCTCTCTGCCTCTTCCTGGCACTCTGCCTGCCTGTGCTCTCTGACTGATTGATAGATAAATAAACAAATAAATATCTTAAAAAAAAAAAAAAAAAAGCTTCAGTTTGACCGAATGGTCATCTTGATCCGAGTAAAACTAAAGGCTCACATATGGACCTCCTCTGTACTCACTAAAGCTCAGGACCGCAAAACCTCAGACCTGATGGATGTCCACAGGCTCCTGTGGTTTCTTAGCTTCTGCTTTCCCCTTCATTCTGCCTTACAAATCACAAGCTTGATACGGAGCCTAAGATGCCAGACTGTGCCAGGTTCACATCCTGCTCTCTCGTGTGCTGCTTGTGATACTTGTGCAGGCTTCTTGACCACTTCCTCAGTTTACAAATCTGGAAAATAGGGATGAGGGTAACACTGTCTACACCAGCGGGTATGATCAGGATTCAATGAGTGATTAAGTATCTTGCTCTTAAAATAAGCACTGAGTGCTAGCTACTAGCTACTATTGATCTCATTAGTATGAATAATGTTAATATTTTGTCATTGCCAAAGCAATACGTCACTCACTACTCCTATTCAAAACCTTCTAGGATCTTCCCAAGTCTAAACTCATACCCCTCAAAACTGTCTCTCTCATGTAATATTTCATATCCCACTCTTCCTTGACACTCAGTCTAAAGTTCATCTTGCAGACTTCCCATGTATACCCCAAACCATGCGTACCTCTCAGCCTAACTTTGCGGTTTTGTACTTATGGTTCCCTTTTCATAATATATCCTTTCTTCTTTTTAAGTAGTCAATTTCTAACCTTTCTTCAGGCTCCTGTCCAGTGGAACTCGACTGGAAAGATCATTCTTCTGTCTCCTTGATCATGATACTATATCTTCTGGACTAAACAAAACAACACTGTATCACACACACACACACATATACACACTCATGCACACACATTGATGTACATTTCACATGAGTAAGAACACCTTTGTTCTTCAGAAGCCTACAACTTCCTGATTTATTTACAGTTTGTTGGAAAAGGTGATATGCTGCCCTACTCTATTTTCTTGTTCTGTTTCTGTACATTGGCTCTTGTATTAGGGGCACTAATCTTACATGTTTTCTTTTTCACCAAACACTGCCTCAACTTATCAAAATGAAGCCCAAGGAAGAGATAAAACAAGTGGAAATATTACAGCACTCTTAGCAAACTAGAAAATATATCTCGGGGCGTCTGGGTGGCTCAGTGCGTTAAGTGTTTGCCTTCATCTCAGGTCATTATCTCAGGGTCCGGGGATTGAGCCCTGCATTGGGCTCTCTGCTCAGTGGGGAGGCTGCTTCTCCCTCTCTTTCTACCTGCCTCTCTGCCTACTTGTGGTCTCCTCTCTCAAGTAAATAAATAAAATCTTAAAAAAAAAAAAAAAAAAAAGAAAACATCTCTCCTTTGTTATTATAGAGCTTGTTTGAAAACAGTGAAAAATGACATTTTAATTTTTGAGATTGCTGATGTGATTATTATTATTATTTTTAAGATTTTATGTATTTATTTGAGAGAGAGACAGTGAGAGAGAGCGTGAGCGAGGAGAAGGTCAGCGGGAGAAGCAGACTCCCCTTGGAGCTGGGAGCCCGAGGCGGGACTCGATCCCGGGACTCCAGGATCATGACTTGAGCTGAAGGCAGTCATCCGACCAACTGAGCCACCCAGGCGCCCCTGATGTGATTATTTTATTGTTGGATTTTATTTTGTTTTCCTGGGGCATTGCAGATTAATTTTTCCCGACCTAAAAAGTACAGTCTTACTCTCTGACTCCTCCCCCATCGTCTCTGAAAATAATTACTAATTAGCTCCTTTCTCTTTCCTGCCCTCCTCCTCTGTCCTTCCTTACTGGGATCTGTGATAGAAAATTTATGTATCTAATTAGACATATAATTTTATTTAGGAAAGGGCTATGGACCATTTACCCCACTTTTTCAGAGTAAGGATGGAGGGGAGAAGAGGGTTTTTTCTGTGGGAGTCAGGTGACCCTTCGGAACACAAGTCAGAAACAAGAAAGCAAGTTCTAAGTCACTTAGGATAATTACTTTTCTTACAGAGTGCAGGACGCACCCACTTCTGATATCTCAGCTTACATCCCAACACCTTCTGCAAGCAGTCATCTTCAATTCTTGCTCACTCCTACGAACATTAAAGTACTTATTTCTGAAGCTACATAGTTTAGCAACTAATTATAAACTGTCTTGCATTGTTTGTACCGTATTGTAAGCCAGAAACATGGAAATCGTCCTTAAATCTTCCCACATTAAAAAAAAAAATAATAACTCTTTAGGATACTATTTCTTTAATGCCCTGTGTATTAGTCACCATTTTTGATTTATTACCATCTTTATTTTAGTTTAGAGTCTCATCAGTTCTCACCCCAAAGGCCACCTGATGACTCTCCCTGCCTTCAGTCTTACAACTCACTCAAATATATCCTCTGCTCAGTGGTTTTTCTAACTTACCAACTTAATTGTGCCAATCTGCTGTTGAAAATTAATTGTGGAGAATAAAACTCCAACATGGTCCATCCTCCAAGACCTTTCATGCAATGGCTTCTGCCTGACTGCTGAGCCTCATCTCAAATCAGTACTATCTCCTCCTGCCTCTTACTTGAGTAATATACTAAGGCAACACAGAGGTAGCTGAAGTTCCTGGAATAAGGCAGATGCATTCAAGCTGGTATGTTGTTATGCATTCTGTTCCTTTCCTTTGAATGCTTAATTTTTCCCTCTAAGTCTTGGCTAAAATGTTTCCTCCTCAGATAAAGCCTTCCTTGACCACCCAGTGAAACTTAGATTTTTTTGTCCTCTGATTTTCAGAATACTTTAAGTATTTTCATTCTAACAAGCTTCTTGCAATGGAACAGTGTGTCCAATTCTATGTTCTCAATTAGTGTGGGGGCAAGGATTGCATCTCTTCTTCTCAGTACAGCGTCTGAGACACAGAAGGTATTCAATAAATATTTATAGGATAAATTAATATCATATCTTCTGACCTAAATATATTGACATGAACACAAAGACCATGATATCTCACTCAGTCCCAAAATTAGTGCTGAGTGCTTGGAAGAAGCTTATTAAGTACATTCTGATAAAAAACAGATTTATTCAGGTGACATAAATATAAGACATGCTCCTGGGGCGTCTGGGTGGCTCAGTGGGTTAAAGCCTCTGCCTTTGGCTTGGGTCATGATCCCAGGGTCCTGGGATCGAGCCCCACATCGGGCTCTCTGCTCAGCGGGGAGCCTGCTTCCCTCTCTCTCTGTCTGTCTCTCTGCCTATCTCTGTGAAATAAATAAAATCTTAAAAAAATATATAAGACGTGCTCCAATATTATTTTTTTTATTTACTACAGGCTCTCCCATATAAAAATTAACAAAAATACAAGACTGCAGCCAAAGAGACAGTAAATGATACTACTACTAAATGTTTTCTTCTCAAGAAAGGTAATTTGATGATCTTCTATTCTTGAGAATGAGACAAATAGTATAATGCTGATCATGAATTATTTGTGGTCATGTTAGACTACTATTAAATTTTTCTCTATTATTCTACAATGGGAACAAATCATCCTAAGAACAATGAGCTCTTTAGAAAAAAAGGCAGACCAACAAATAGACACCACCATCACCATCACTACCACCAAACCACTACAACCATTATCACCACCACTACTCTCATCACCACCACCACCACTACAACCATTACCACCATCACTACCATCACCACCACCACAGCCACTATTATTACCACCACCACCAAACCACTACAACCCTTACACCATCACTACCACCACCACCACCTCCACAACCATTACCACCATCACTACCATCACCATCACTACCACAAACACTATTATCACCACCATCAACTACCATTACCACCACCACTACAACCATTACCACCATCACTACCATCACCACTACCACTACAACCATTACCACCATAGCTACCATCACCACCACCACCACCACCTCCTACCATCATGACCACCACTATACCCTCATCAACAATTCAAATGTTGGCCACAAGCATCTGCTAAAGTCCAGCCTAATTCAGTCAAAGCTGAGTTCCCATTTGGCAGAACTATCAGCCATATTTTTTTTTTTCTTTCATAAGAAATTAAATCTGAGAAAATGCTAGAGGGAATGGAATCACTGGCCTGGAAAAGCAGAGTTTTTGGCAAGCAGCAGACCATTATGTCACTGACAGAAGGAGAGAGAATAAATAATGGAAGTGCCACAGGCTATTGTTTCTGGAAACAAGATATATAAAGTAATAGACGTTGTTATCCTCTAGGTTGGACAAAACAAGGCAGCGATTCAAAGGAGGAGGACAGATGACATAGGCTTAAAATGAACACAGATACCAGAAGCTTCCCTCAAGGTAGATGTAGGAGAGGCATTTAAAAAATAAATAAGGATTTTACTCTCATGTAAAGAAAGTAATTCTTTCAGTTTTGTTTTATCTGTAAGTGGATTTATGTGCTTCGGATAGATGGCCTTTACTGAACTTTGGGAAAGAAACCAGGGTAAAAGAGTCCTGCTGACGTTCCCCAAAATGCCTGTGTTTCTTTTTCTCTAAGACTCAGTAAAGCAGAATGTTCAAATATCAGAGCAATCGGTAATAGAACAGTCCAACCATTTTTAGAATCACGAAAACGGAGCATCAGTTTTCAAATAGTTAAACAGAGAGTTCAGAGATTTTAACCACAGTCTCCTTTCAGAGATTAGCACGAAAAATACAGACGCAAGTAGTGGATGCGGGGTGGTGGTGGGCGGGGGGGAGGAAATGGAAAAGAAAGGCCCTGTAGCTTGTAAGGAACACAAAGATTCTTTAAGTTTGTCCTTGGTTCTAATGCAAAACCTTATCAAAGTCATAGAAGAAAGATAGTGGTTATTAAGTGCTTCTTTTTTTTTTTTTTAAACTTTATTTATTTGTCAGAGAGAGAGAGTACAAGCAGTGAGAGCAGCAGGCAGGAGAAACAGGCTTCCTGCTGAGCAAGGAGCCCGATATGGGACTCGATCCCAGGATCCCGGGATCACGACCCGAGCCGAAGGCAGACGCCCAACCGACTGAGCCACCCAGGCGTCCCTAAGTGCTTCTTTAAAAAAGTAAATCTATTCTCTTTCATTCTACATTTTTATTCCTGGATCTTTTTATAACTATCCTTTTCTGTCATATTTTCCCCAAACTTCTTCCATATACTTTTAAGTTATCCACCTAGACTCACTGAAGCATGTGGTCTAGACCACGAGGTAACAATGAAAACAGTACTGGAATGGGGTAGGATCAGAGTTCTAATGCAGGGTGGTTACTCTCTGTGTGACTTGCGGACATTTTAGTTTTTACGAACTTCTATTCCACTATCTAGAAATGATAGAGTTGATCTAGATGATCTTTGAAATTTGGTCCTAATTCTATTTTTCTGGCTTCTATAATGGCAGATACCAAAAACTGTCTTGAGAATTAATTCACTCAACATTCAATCTGGCTTATTATTGCCAGACACTGGGCTATGAAGGCTAACCAAGGGAATGGTAAAGAAGCATAGTTAATTTTTAAAATCATTTTTTCAAGCTATTTTCCTCAGATTTTTGAAAGAAGCTAAAAGAACATGACAAATTTTACCTTCTCTCTCTGTTTTCCAAAGAAAATGGAAGGAAAGATAGCAATCTTGGGCTTATAGCACAAGCATCTCTTGATAGTCACCAGTGGGGAAGGTGAGGAAGGCAGTCTAACTGCAAAGTTATAAAGAAAAAAGGTAAAAAGAGAAATGGACTTTTTCTCTAAGTCATTGACATGGAAGTTTGAGGGAGAGGAAAAATTTTGAAACTCAGATCACACGGTGGAGAATTATATTTAGCCTCCTCTCACAAAGTAGGTGGTCATTAAATGCTGTTGAATGAATAAAAGAGTGAAAGCGAATGGAACTAAAAATTATCTTTTTTGAGACCCATGTGCTCAGTACAAAGAAGTCTAAGACACAGCGTCTACATTCAACAAGAATTACAAGGTAGTTGTGGAGGAATTATCCCCTTCCCCGCATGTCACCATGTGAAGGTCAATTAAAATACAGGGTTGAAATTGTTTAAGAGAGTAATAAAAGAAATAAACTAAAGTTGGGTAGGATTCAAGAAGTAGGGGAGGGACTATCATGCAAGGGAGTCATGAGAGCAGAAACAGTATCATGATGAAAGAGTAAATAGATTTAGCTGTAGAAAAATTATGTAAAGGAGACAAAGAAAGAAAACTAGAAAGATAGTTTAGAATTAGACCATAAAGACCTTTGATTGGAAATGAATGTTTGTTTCCTCCCTCCCACCCAAATCCCTGTGTTGAAGCCTTAGCCCCCAAGTGAGGGTGTTTAAAGTGAGGACTTTGGGAAGGAATTAGGGTGGGGCCTTCATGCCTCATGAAGGGATTAGAGCCATTTTTAAGAAGAAACACAAAAGAGCTTGTTTTCTCTCCCCAAGCTAGAAAGACAATTCTCATCAGCAACCAAAAGGGTGGGCAACTTGACCTTGGATCTCCCAGCCTCCAGAATTGTGAGGAAGAAAGTGCCTATTGTTTGAGCCACCTGGTCTGTGGTACTTTGTTATAGCAGCCCAAGCTGACTAATGTACACTTCATCTCATAGCTAGTGGGAAACATTTGTTTTGAGATAGTGGTTTTTGGAAGATAAGCCATAATTGAAGTAGCATTTTGAAAGATTAATGTACTGGAAGGGTGCATGTTCATTTATAGGAAATAAGGAGGCCCAAAACAGAAGGAAGATAGATTGGTGGCAGTGCCCAGTTAGAAGGTTCTTGTAATAAAGAAATGAGATGATGTAATATTTGTGGGAACCACGACATGAAAGAAAGCTCTGAGCAGAAGACAGGCAAGAGACTAAAGCCTAATCAAAACAATACACAAAACCTGATAGGTGTCTTGGGGATGAATCAAGTGGGACATCTGAGATGGAAAGCTTTCAGGTCTAGAGGTGAGCAAGGCACAGGGTCAAAACCGGCTATGCAGTGAGTAAGGAATTTGGAGGCCATGGAAATTCAGAGTTCAAGGCAAGGTAGCAACTATGTAGATAATTATGAATCAGATGGATCCAATAAGAGAAACAAACTTTAATCTAGGGCTAGCTAGATTATTTGGAACCCAAAGTCCCAGACAACTTGGGACTGGAAATTTAGAAGGTACTACTAGATAAATAATTGTTTAAAATACAAGTGAAAAGTCCTGCCTCAGGTTTTGAACACTTCTAGTGCTGGGAAACTTTCAACTATGAGAGTAGTTCATTCTACTTTTGTACAGGCCTAATTATTAAGAAGTTATTCTTTATTCTAAAATAAAGTCCACCATCTTGTTCCTAAAAAAATGATCCTACATCTTTGTTCAGTAGTACACTTATGATGTGCACATCTCTGCATGTATGTAATTTGTACATTACACTTCAAGAATGCAATTTTAAATAATTTATTAGAGATTACCATTTTCAGCAGTATGCTGGAGTAGTTATTTGGGGAAAAAAAAGTCCTTCCAATACAAAACTGCTAAAATCATTAGAAATAGTATTAAAAATCTTGGGGTGCCTGGGTGGCCCAAGAATAGAAAGAAAGAAAGTTAGAGACAAAAGTCTAATAGAAATTACAGAAACAGAGAACAGAAATAACAGAGAGGAAAAAACAATAAAAGAAAAACAAGACTTCTAGATCTAAATAAAGTTTCAGTCTTCAAGCTCGAAAGGACTGATGTGTGTTAAGGATATATTTGTAGTTAACTTATAAAATGCACAGCTTTTCTTTATATAAATTATTAATCCGCATCAACTTCCCTGCTCTTAAGACAGCTGATTATTTTGAACTTCTTTAAAATTTAATTTTGTTTTAATTTGTTTATTGTTCCATAACATGAACATCTTTTTGAATTCTGACACGATACCCATTCGTTTTTCCTTCTCTATTTGCATTACTCACGAATTTGTTAATCATGCCCACTTTATCATCAATGCATGAATAAAATGCTAATAGACAAAACCCTGCAACATTCTAATTGGGTAACTTGACCTTTAAGGTCCTTCAAGGAGTAACTAATTAATCCCTTCAGGACATAAGTGTTCAGTCAGTTTGGGGCTGTTCTTTATTCCCCCTACCTTCCATAGCCACAAACACAGATCCTGAAAAATGCTCTCAAGTGGCTACTTACAATCAAAATGTACGAGATATATGACATTCTTTTCTTGTGTCAGTTCAGAAACCTTGATGAAGTTCTTATTTTTATAGCCTTATGAATTCATGACTGTTCCCAGGCATCACAGGTCCCTAATTTTCAAATGTGCATAAGCCATCAGTCTAAGCACAAAGTTTGCTCCTGATGGATATCAAGTTTGCCAATGTGTAAGTTCTTAAATTATTCTTCTGTTGCTTTGTGAAATCTCCAGCCAACATTTTCATCTTCCCTGTGTGATGACACTTCTTTTGTCATACAGCATTTCTCAAGAATTTCTGGAACTGATTCCACAAACATATCAATAAATTATTTCTGTACCTAGATTGAGTTTCAACTCTAAATACAATGAAAACAGTGGTGGCCATGTTCTGGGGTATATACAGTCTGTGTAGAAAAAGCAAAGTATAAATGAGCGGTATATGCTGTCATTTGTGTCAAAAGCATAAGCAATTTTTTTTTTAAGATTTTATTTATTTATCAGAGAGAGAGAGAGTGAGCACAGGCAGACAGAGGCAGAGGGAGAAGCAGGCTCCCTGCCGAGCAAGGAGCCCGATGTGGGACTCGATCCCAGGATGCTGGGATCATGACCTGAGCTGAAGGCAGCTGCTTAACCAACTGAGCCACCCAGGCGTCCCAAAGCAAAAGCAATTTTAATGCAAATTCCAGAACTTGTGCAGAATAACATACAGAATCAGCTACAATGATGGTTGCCTTTCCTGAGAGAAACTGAGAGGACCAGAGTCTGGAGGACAAGAGCAGACAAAACACTGCAAAACACTGCATGACTACACGAACCTTTTCAATTTTTATCATGTGCATCTATTTCTTATTCAAAGGAACTTTTAAACTGAAAAAAAAAAAAAAATCTCTAGGGACTCCCAGGTGTTTGGATTTTGTGAACCAATAAAACTTAAAAATAGGAGCTCATATAACATTGCCAACTTTCTATTTCATGACATAAGGACAATGAACTTCCACACACCATCGCCATCATTTCATTAAAACAAAAACAAAAATACGTGAAAACTGAAAAAAAAAAAACCAAATGAAGAAAATATCAGAATAAAAGACACTCCTTTAAATTAAATAGAGTTTTATAAAATAAATTCAAGTAAATTGTTTTACTATTATTATTATTATTATATCATTTTGCAGAAGATAAACATTTAGAAGCCAGTGACTCAAACCACAAGACTCTCCTATGCTAACTTTCCCTTTTTTGGCATCGATTATTCTTCTGCCCTTTCTAGTTCATAATATATGTTCTTAGAAAAATGTGGAAGCAAAACAATATTTTTTAAGTCCTACTTTCCTTCGGTAATCTGTGAATATTATACCATATTTTAAAGGCAGGGGAACCAGTTTTTCCCTGAGGTTTCTCCAAATGAAGGCTTATGGTTATTTTTGCCACCTACTTCAGCCTCAGTCTCTCTCTCTCTCTTTCTTTTTTTTAAGAGAGAATGAGAGAAATAGATCACCAGTGGAGGGGCAGAGGGAGAAAATCTTATGTAGGCTCCACACTCCGCACAGAGCCTGATGTGGAGCTCAACTGCCTGATCCTGAGATCATGACCTGAGCCAAAATCAAGAGTCAGATGCTTAACTGACTGAGCCACCCAGTGCCC
Organism: Mustela lutreola; assembly: GCF_030435805.1. NCBI lineage: Eukaryota > Metazoa > Chordata > Mammalia > Carnivora > Mustelidae > Mustela > Mustela lutreola. The sequence goes on along the minus strand of NC_081293.1, from coordinate 186,263,508 downwards.
CACTTTTTTTTTTTTTTTAAATACATTTTAGTACATTTAGGTATTTTCCCTCCCAATATTATTCCTAGCTTTCCAACATGTCATTCTTTTGTATTTATTTTTGCTTTTGTTCTTCACATCCTAGTTCATATATGTATTGTAAAGTTCCTTTTAAAACATGAACTCACAGGGTGCCTGGGTGGCTCAGTGGGTTAAAGCCTCTGCCTTCGGCTCAGGTCATAATCCCAGGGTTCTGGGATCGAGTCCCGCATTGGGCTCTCTGCTCACCAGGGAGCCTTCCCTTCCTCTCTCTCTCTGCCTGCCTCTCTTCCTACTTGTGATCTCTGTCTCTCAAATAAATAAATAAATAAATCTTAAAAAAAAAAAAAAAACAACAACAACCATGAACTCACTGTAATGATAGCTTTGGTGGTGGGCCACCGGGGGGCTGATTTCAGAAAGCTGCGCTGTGAAATAATCAGATGAAAGCTCTTTCTGCATTCATTTGTGTGTCTGTAGGAGCTTCTCTTTCTTTTTCATCCCAACTGTTTTTAATTAGATCATTCTCATTGTATTTGTTGGACCCCTCCATCTATTTTGAGCTATTTTTTCTTTTAGAATATCTGGACATGAAATTTTACCAGTGCTTTCTCTCTCTTGAAATTTTCTTTGCACAGGAATATGGCACAGCCACAGTTTCTGACCATTTCTTTCTGCTTTCATTTCACATATCAATTTGCTTTTGTCAATAAGAAGTAAATCCAGGGTAGTAATTCCATTCGTCAACTTCGGAACTACGTGATTTACAGTAAAATAAGAGATTTCCTTTTAGATTGTTTCCATTTAGCAGAAATTGAGTCCTAACCAATATGCAGATGTTTGAACTCCTTCACTCATAATAAATATTGTTTTTGTAGCAGCTTGGATACCTGGATTAAGAAAGGATTTTGACAAGGTAGTCTGTATAAACCGTCCTAAACATTATTGCTTTTGTTTTGCTATTAATTTGTCATCATTTCAAAGCTTATCACAATGCTTCTCCACATTGATTTGTGCATTTCTAGACTTTCTTTTTTTGGTCATATAACTGACATACAATATTATATTAGTTTCAGGTATACAACATAATGATTTAATATTTGTATTATCCTTGACCTAGAAAGTCCACCATTCGTATGGCACTTGTCTTATTTAAACAAGGTATAGCTTCTATGGCATTGCATCAGCTCTTAAGTACTGCTCAGCAAGTTTTCCAATATCAATGGGATTCTATAATATCCAGAAAGTAATTTGTTCCAATTCTGTGTGTTTTAGATGGGAAAGGAACTTAATTGTAAGTAGAGAGTTGTGATTAGTTTTGGTCACTTTTAATAAACGGTTACCACTTATTTTATTAAATGTGGTTGTTCCACTGGTCAGAAAGGAGAGATAAAAAAACTGAATAGATGCTACAGACAGAAAAGAGACGAGGTCCACGGCTGCCTGTGGTGCAGGAAACTCCGGGCAGGATACTCTGATTCAGTGCCTGTGAAGGCAGGGGCAATTCTGTCTTAACAGACTTTTCAGCTCTTTTCTCTTTTCTTTTCTTTTTTCTTTTTTTTTTTTACTAACTAAAGGAAAAGGAGGTGGGAATCTTGTATTTCCTGTGGGAGACTAGACAAAGAAAGAAGAAAGTGTTTCAGCAATGCTCACTAGTCTCTGTAATATTTTCTGGTATTTTTTTGCAGGCAGACAATTGAAAACTGTTTTGCTTCCAGGCCTTAAACTGCCAATGCCGACAGAGGATTGTAATACAAAACATCCAGGCAGCATTCAAAAAGCTTACAGAGGTCACAGAATGTCATGACTTGGGTTAGTCTTCATTGGCTCTAAAATCTATAGGGGAGAAAGCGTTAAAATCTGCACGAGAACAAGCTGGAGAAGTTTTCTGTTAGACAGCAATGATATATAGATTATTTCATAGAAATGTTCTTAGTTTTTTCCTAAATTCTCTTAAAAATATATATATATATTTTCCCATTTCTTAGAGATTCCAACTAACAGATATTAATACATTATTGGAAATTCTATTATCATGAACATGTCACACTATCAGAATTTACTTTTTTTTTTTTTCACTAAATACACCTGGTGAAGAATAATTTGGCCAGCCACATTTTGGCCAATATATATGACATATATACAGCAGCAAACAGTCAAACTTTCAAAACAAGGATTTTCCACAAATAAAATCTATTTAACATTTTTTTCTTTTTTCTTTTTTTAAAGATTTTATCTACTTATGAGAGAGAGAGAGAAAGGACACTTGAGTGAACAGAATTAGGGGGAGGGGCAGAGGGAGGGAGAGAAGCAGACTATCCCCGGAGCAGGGAGTGGGGCTCAATCCCAGGATCCTGGGATCATGACCTGAGCCAAAGGCAAGATGTTTCACCAACTGAGCCACCCAGGCACCCTAAAAAAATCTTAAAAGAAATCTATTTCATCAATGACCAAATGTCATATGGACCCAACCAAACCATGCAATATGCAAAGGGCAAGTACAGGAGAGGACCTAAGTCGCACGGAAGGAAGAGACAGTTTCCATTATAGCATCTGGGACCAAGTCACAAACCTTGGATAAACGGCTATAGCAGAATCTGTTCAGGTCTGTATGTAGGCAGCTGGTTCTCAAATCCAGAAGCACATCAGAATCATCTGGAGAAGTTTTTAAATTAATGCCTTTGCCCAGGTTCCAGACAAGTAATTCTGATTTAATTGCTTTGCCGTGGGATCAGGTGATTCTTCTGTGAAATCAGGGCTGAGATCCCTCGTTAGCAAAACTGTGCCTCTAGCAAAACTGTGCCTCTAGGTACGAGCAGATGAACCACAGCTGATCTGTCTAAATACGATTAGTGGGGAAATGTGTCTTGAATAAAGAAAAGTCAGTGTCATACATTAATTTCAGGATCCTTGGATCTTCCTCTTTGAAAACAAAACATCTGAGATCCTGGAGCACACAGATGTTGCAGGTCCATTCACTTCCTCCTGAGCTCCAACATTTGCCTCTTTCAGGCCAGCATCGAAACCCACTGTGATGGGACCGGTGCTTTACTATTCTGCTCCCCTGCATTGGAAGTTCTTCCAAGGTAGGGAAAATGTTTTCCTTAACTCTCTTTTTTCATTCCTTATCACCAGCCTGATGCTTACAAGATACATGTCTGTTCAATAAATGTATTAATTAATGGAAACTATAACAAGAACAAGCAAGCATTCGGCACATGGGGTCTCCATTACTCTGGGTATTCCCATTTCATTTTTTCTTTTCTTCTGGTCTAAATCTTCTGCTCTCTACCCTCCTGTTTATTTTTGTTTTGCTCCTCTTGAACACTTGGACAATGTTGTGCCTCAAAAGTAATTTTCTCTCTCTTGTCTTCCCCGTCACACTTCTGCTCCTTTCCCTCATTCATCCATGTAATATCACACGTTTAGTTCTATTAAGTTCAGCTAGCATTCTCTCTTTGTAAATACTAGCACGAGTGCTTAATCATAACTGTATCGAAACTATGTAGCAATTTCCATCTTCAATTTACCCACAAGTGGATAAGTTCTTTTGAAAGCAAGGACTGTATCTTCCATCATAATTCCTACTACAGCATAGAGAGCATACGTTCAGTCCTTAATACCTATTTGTCAACTTTCAGGGGTTTAATGATTTTTCTCTGAGTGAACTCTGAGTCACTCAGAGGTGGCTTCTCAGGTGTACAGAAACTACTTTGCATAAATGTAGATTTTCACAAGACCTTGACTGGCTCTTGCAACCCAGTACTGCTAGTTATTCCCAGTACAATACCAGCTGTAGCAGGCGAAGCTTCTCTTTTGAGTTTGTACTGTTGTTTTCCAAACTGATTCTAAGTAAGTGAAATTCTTACTCTTCCAAAACTGTATTTCTCTGTAAGCTTTGACTTGCAAGGATGTTTTAATATTCTAAGTATTAAGGGCCTAACGGATGACCCCTGAGACCAGAGCGTGGCTTTCCGTTCTTATTTACAGTCTATCTAAATTTACCTAAATTTCTTTCTCCTCCCCCCTAGCACTCTAACCCCCCAACCACCCATTCAGTTGACAGTAATACTGTCACTCCAGAATTTTTTTTTTAAGATTTTATTTATTTATTTGACAAAGAGAGATCACAAGTAGGCAGAGAGGCAGGCAGAGAGAGAGAGAGAGAGGGAAGCAGGCTCCCTGCTGAGCAGAGAGCCCGATGCGGGACTCGATCCCAGGACCCTGAGATCATGACCTGAGCCGAAGGCAGCGACTTAACCCACTGAGCCACCCAGGTGCCCCACTCCAGAATTTAAAAAAAAAAAAATGTGGCCTTATGCTTCTCAGGGCAGTCTGAGACCTTCTAGTTCTTCTTTAACCTTTTACAGATGTCTGAAAAAGTGTTCTGGACCCTGAACCTTTTCTGGGAATAGTACTGATGTCACAAGAACAATGGTCACTCTCATTTCACCCCTGCTCTTCCCACCTCACTCTGCGCCCCTCCCTGCCCCCATCCTCCTTCCCCCTATAAACGGCCAGCCTTACTCTGAGTTCCTTTCTGGTTTCTTCTCTTTATATTTCTTTCCCTCTACGTCTTCTCATGTTCCTTTTCTAGGTTTCTCTTCCTCTGTCTTTCCTCTAACAAAATGTATCTAGCTACCTCACTCAGTTAAAAAGTGAGAGAATTTACTCACCAATAAATTTATAAAGAAATGAATAAATGTACATCTACTACTGTCCTCATTTTTACATTAAAATATACTCCAAAGTGTGAATCTTAAAGAATGAAAAAAATAAAAGAAATGATATCTTAAAATGCTACTTTTTATATTGATTGAACAGAATCAACTTTGCTTTCCTTAAAAATACACAATGACAATATTTTTAGTGGAAGCAACGTTGTTAAAGATACAACATTTTGAAAGTACCTTGGGGTAACATTTTAAAGGACAGTCACTTAAACGTTTGGTTCCAAGCTCAGTTTAGTTTTACACTTGTGTGACTGGTTTATTGAGTGTAACACAGTGAGCTTTAAACATGAGATTGTAAATATTTTGTTAACTATTGGCTCAGCAATGCTTGGTCAAACTGCTCTTTAATGTTATCTTAGGGAGATCCCCAATGTTTTCAGTTCCTATGACCACTCCACTTGAAGACATCCCTCATCACCAGCAGGAACTGTATCTCTGGTTTTGGAGTCGGGCAGGGTCCTGATCTACTTGATTTCTCCTCCTCCTCAAGCACCTTGCAGTGAGGGGTTGCTTATAACCCTGGGATGTGGTTTCCCATCTTGCCCTGAGTCTTGCTCTTCTGGGGTGGGGGACATCAGAAGAAGGGAAGGAGGAGATCCTCTTGCCCGTTTTTTACACCTATACTATGTAAGAGGAAGTCGTAGCTTCTAGCTCATTCCATGAGCTTCTGGTAACATGGCTGACATATTCGTGGTTAACGTGGCAGTTTCCGTATGAATGACGTGGGTGGTTTTCTAGAGCAGTGAGCCCCCTTAGACTAGCCCTTGCTATCCCCCCAGACCCAGCTGCAGAGAAGCAGTTTCCTCTCTCTTTGGCCACTGGCGATAACTACCCCCTTTGGCTCCTCTCTGGCTGAGGCACAGCTGCCTGTAGCCAGGGTCCTGCCTGCCCTTCCTGTCCTATCTCTTCTGCTCCTGGTGCCTCTGGAGTTACCACGATAGTATCTGTACTACATGAAGCATCCGAGAACTGGGGTAGGGCACCCCCATCCTTAATTTCATTCTGTTTGCTTTAGTCCTTTATCATCATCTACTTCAGAAATTCCCGGACGAATGTGCCACCGGTGTCTGTGACCATGTTTAAGCATATCTTTCACATTCTGGGGACACGGTGAAGATCTAACAACTCTGTCACCAGTGCCCCCATTTCCACTGGACGGAACTCAGAAGGGGCCTGGAGGATGGGCAATCCTAGAAACTGACACAGGCCCCCACATCTCTCATGTGCCCATATCTTAATAAACAAATTCCTTTTTACTCCCTCACCCAAATCACTTATCCTGGGCAGAAGGGGATCGGCCCCTTTAAAATTTATATTTGGGGATAAGGTTTTATTTATTTATTTATTTGTTTGCTTTGGGATACATTTTAATGTAAAAATTAGTTCAGCAGTAGATGCATATTGATTTATTTATAAGTGGTAAATCTATTTTTGGTGGGTAAATTCTCAGTTTTATTTTTAGCTGAAAGGTAAGTACAGAGAACTCTGTTAGAGGAAAAAGACGAGGATAGGTATATTGGAAAAGAAGGTAAGAGGAAGGTGGAAGGGAGTATGAAGGGGAGAGAGGAGGAAGGGGATGAGAGGAAGACATACCAGTACGTGGGTCACTGTGGTTCACGTGCCATCAGCACTTACCCTAGAAGAGGTTCAGGGTCTCCAGGGCACAAACAAAAATAGGCTCTTTAGCCTCTTTTCCCACACATCCTTGAAAGGCAAGACAGACTAGACAGACAGACTAGACAGACACACAGATTCTTAAAACTTGGGAATACCATCTCTGTCAGTTGAAGAACCATTAAGGACCCAGCAAGTAACTTACTCCTCTCATTCTGTCTCCATCAGAAGACCCTTTCACACCATTGCTGTCTCTTCTGATCCCCAGGACTTCCTCACCTGTTCTCACTTTCAGCAGATGACCTTGTCCCTTATTCTTACAATAAGAAAACAGACAGGAGTTAAAGAGGCGTCCCCATGTTCCCATTGTGACATTTACAGCTACGAGCCTCAGGGCCCAAACGCTTTGCCTAGCCTGCTGCTCCCAGAGCTGAAGTCCCAGTATTAAGCTAGAGAAGATGTCTTCCCCGTTCAACAGGTGCTATCTTTTCTCATCTACCTCTGCTAGTTTCCCTCCTCTTCTCCTTCTGGCTCACTCCGATCAGTGTACAAATATGCTATTAACTAATAATTTGCTGAATTCTCACTAGAAAAGTGGAAGATTTTTTTTTTTTTTAATGACACCAGGGTCATCCATTTCCAGATGTGTCCCTAAACTGAAAGACTGCATTGTCACAAACTGCCACAAGGAATGACTGTTATTTTTCCAAATCAGGTGATCAAATGGCAAGTATTTTGTTATTAAACTTCTAGCTTGGTTCATTAAATATCAAAAATTCACTTGACTTCTTAGTGAGCTGATTTAATCCTTGAACTGATAACATGTTTTGATTAACTAGATATGTGGCTTCCATAAATTCTTTACATTTTAATCTAGATATACAGATTTCTTATGCAGTAACCAAAGTCACGGAGAAGTCATTATATTTTTAAATCGGTTTTAGAATTCTACAAAACATCTTGTATATTCAGTCAAAAAAAAAAAACAACTTTTCAAACTGACTGAAGGGTGATGAGACGCTAGATTTTAATATAATACAGAGACTCAGGGGTGCCTGGGTGGCTCAGTCAGTTGAGTGTAAACTCTTGGTTTCAGCTCAGGTCATGATCTTGGGGCTGTGAGATCGAACCTCACGTCAGGCTCTGAGCTGAGGGGGAGTCTGCTTGAGATTCTTTCTCCCTCTCCTTCTGCCCTTCCCTCCTGCTCTTGATGAATTCAGCTTAAGATGAATAAATCTAAATTAAAAAAAGTATAGAGATTCACAGTCCTGGTACATGCCTTGTGGCCTTCTCAGATAATTTTCTTCCCATAGTAGTTCCTCATTTGTCAGAGATCCTAACTCATTTCTTGGGTGTCACTAAGCAGTAGTTCAAAAGAATAATCCAGTATTTTAATAATATTAAGGATATCATTGCAAAGGAAGTAAATTCACTCATTTTCTTTCTCTGACTTATGTCTTTGTCAGCTTAACTCTGTACTTCTGGTTCATTTGCAGAATCATATCAGTGGACTGGTAGTAAGTCAACAACTTGGAAATCAAACCCCAATGAATACCATGCCAATAATGACACTACCTGGATCCTTACTTAGTAGAACTATTTTTGGCGGGGGCAGGGGCGGGGGGGGCGGGGGAGAGAGCAATGACAGCTTTCATATATATAGGAGTGGGCTGCCTCCAAAAGATGGGCTGGAAAAGGCACAGAAGTGGTCATTCAAAGCCCTGGCTTCCTGCCCTGCTGAGTTCCTGACTTATGTACTCACCTACTCAGCACAAATTAAGATGGCATTTTGGCACTTGGTCTATAGGGCCAGCCAAGATGGTTGTCAACCCTGCGCAAAATACCGACTTCTTCCATTAGGTGCTCCTTAAGGAGACCTGAAGAATGGAGAATCCCCTGGGCAAAGGGTCACAGGCTCACCTCCCCGCATCCAAGATGCAGCCTCCAAGTAGCACATGTCCAGTGTCTGCTGAAGGGTCAGTGGGGAATAGGGGTCATCATGCTACTGCTTGCACATATCTTCTGGTAAAATCGGTGTGATAAGGACAAAAGAAAAGAAAAAACACTTCTTATGGTCCCATTCACCCTCTCAGCTCCCTGCCTGCATCAATTGGTTACTTCCATTTATACTAAACAACCCTTCTGGCAACTAACGTATAACCAAGGGCGAAGAGATCGGAGTTGAGGCTCATGTGTCAGCAGTCCCTATTTATTTAATAACAGAGGGTAACATGAAGATGGCCTAACAAGAAAACAGAAAAGAAGTACGTTAGTAATTTTCAAACCCACTGGGCAAGGAGGTGGGGGTATGGGTTGAGGCTTCCTATCTCCTTTGCTACTGATAAGCTCCACTTCTATCTATTTAATATATTGGTGTTCTGTAACGGAGAATTCTAAAACCAGATCTATTTCCAATCTGGGCTTCCTGTTACTATCTATACCCATTAATCTTAGGTCAGAGAGAAACAGCTTTTCTAGATGACTAAGAGTTGGCATTTCCCCTTAAACAGTACATTTATATTAAGGATCATCTAGAAAATAGTTCAAACAGAAAAGAAATAGTACATAAAAAGAATGCATAAAAACTAAGGAAGAATCAAAACAAAAAGGCCACTGACTAACAATCCTTTCTCTTTCTTCTCGTAAAGGCCATATGCTATATTCTATGCCATTCCAGAATCCTGAAATAGACTCCTTCTTTTCATGAGCTCACCCCCCTTGTTCAAAACTTTTTTTAAATTCTACTCTCTATGATGACAATTATAGTATCTCTCCTTTTCCCACCAAAAATCTACATCAGAGTGGACGGAGAATCCAAACATTTTTCCTCTTGAGTTAATTCTAACACCAAGAGCAGTTTAAGGATGAGGGAAGGTGCTCAATAATTATCAGTTGATGCATTATCCCCATTTATTCAAGTACAACAAAATGTATACCAGATGTTAAAATAAAAACTCATTCTATATGCATACAACAAGTATAGTTAGTGTTCATATGGTGATTTATAACACTTTGCATAGATAACACGTTTAACGTGCCAAGCTGAAATTCAGACATCAAAAGAGCAGGTCCTCATTGTTTTTTTTCCAAAGATTTTATTTATTTATTTGAAAGAGAGGAGTAGAGCAAGCAAGGTGGGGGAGGAGCAGAGGGAGAGGGACAAGTAGACTCTGCACTGAGCGAGGAGCCCAATGCAGGGTTGATCCTATGACTCCAAGATCATGACCTGAGCAGAAATCAAGTTTGACGCTTAACCGATGGAGCCATCTAGATGCCCCAGCAGGTCCTCATTGTTACCAACTTAGTCGCATGATAGTATTAGAAAAAAACAAAAACAAAAAACAAAAAAACAAAACAAAACAAAACAAAAACAACTAAGCACCAAAGAGCATAAAGAATTTCCCAAATACTGGTGTGTGTGCAAAACCAACTGCTAAGACCAATGGCCATAGATTCTAGGACTCCAACAGCTTGACAGAGTCAAGGTGCCTTCTTAAATACATGGGGAAAAAAGGCCTAGACACTCCTCATGGGTGTGAAATAGGGAAGCTGAACTATGTTCCATCGCAGCTGTGGATATACAACTCGTAGTGGGAATCTGATGAATGACATGCTGCACATAGTAGAATGTGTCCCATTTTATTCTACCATTGAAATTGAGGCTTTGCTATTGAGGAAATAATGAGTCAAGAAGGCAGTGACAATCTAAAGGTAGGAATATTTCAAGGAATTAAACATGTACGAAGTAGAAACATTAAAAAAAAGTCATGAAAAGTGCCATTTTCACTCACGTTATTTTTATTTGGGCAAGAAATAGAATTTATAAAAACTGAATTATTGTTATGACTGGAGTATCAAATGACTTGGCTACTGAAGGAAGCAGTAGAGCATATTTTTAGAATTTGGTCATGAGAAATTGAGAGGAAAGGTGAATGTTTTTCTCAAAAGAGGAGTTGGTCCGTGTTAAAAAAAATCACAAATGTTTAAAACTCTTTTATGGCTAAATGGAAACTGGGACTCCTGGAGCAAAAGGAAACTGTGTAGTTTATCCTGTGGTTACTCTACCTGTGAAAATAATTAACATCCAACTAAATGACAATTATCATGGAGAGCAAGGCCTGCTCCATTTAAATAATTAATGTGCCATAAAAAGGAGAAAACAATTGAAGCAGCCAGTGAGAAATGTTATTAGGGAAAAGTAGTCTAGCTAAAGCATTTTTCTACAAATACATAGCACATGTTAAAGAATTTATAATGAAACTTGTTATTCTACAGATTCAAATATGCCATGACTGCTTGTCACATATCAATTTTTAAAAAAATTTTTAATTTATTTTATTTTTTTTTTACATATTTTTACTTTTGTGGCAGCTGGGTGGCATAGTCAGTTGAGTGTCCGACTCTTGGTTTTAGCTCAGATCCTGATCTCAGGGTCTTAGGATCAAGCCCACACTGGGCTCCTTGCTCAGTGTGGAGTCTGCTTGAGATTCTCTCTCCCTCTGTCCTTCTCATGCTTACATGCACTCCCTCTCTCTCTCTCTCTCTCAAATAAATAAATCTTCAAAAATTTTTAAGGATTAAGATTTTTACTTTTGTTTTTGCCCATTAAAGAATCACTCATTTCTTTCATGGCTAGAATTTGGCCATTGTATTTATATCCTTGAATGGGAGAAATAGTCATTGATAAAAAAGGAAGAGGATAATAAGGCAAGAACATTGAGAGAAACATCCCTTAGAGAACCTATGAGCACTCTCTAACCTTATCTCCTCAGCCATTTTCCTTTCTTTTCTGTGCACTATTCCCAATGTTGATTACCAATTTATACTTTAATCCTAGAACGTCTAGTCTGAGCCTCAGGCTCATATATCCTACCACCTACAACCCAGATCTGTGAGAATGCCCTAAGAGAACAAGAAAGAAAAGTGAAGTACTTAGGGTACAGTATAAGCAGAACTCACGGTTATCCTTAGGCCTGGAGGAAGGAGGAAGAGAAGAAAGAGATTCCTGGAACCAGGATTTAACTCTGTGGCAAGGGCTGCCTGACCAGAACTCTAGCCTTCAGTAGAGGGATGCAGCAATCTATAGTGACCTGGAAGAAGAGATGATGGAATAAATACCCTAATCTAATTGTTCTCTTGCCTTCTGGTCATCTTCTGGTGCCTCCCATTGATTGATCCCAACTGGCAGCAGAGAACCCTTGAATATAGTCCATATGGCCCAGCTTCTCGGAGCACTAAGTGAGGTGGAAGAGTGGAGAAAAAAAATATACCCATCACACCTATCTTTTCAAGTCCTTCATGTTTGTCTTATGTTCCCATCTTCCATGTAGTTCCATGAACTCACTGTGGTTCATGGGGAAAAATAATCAGAAAGAAAGTTCCCATAGGGAGTCCATATACTACAATGAGGAAAGTACAGGACAGTTAGTCTAAATAAAATAAGCTGAATGAGTAGATGATAATACACAAGTCTACGGGATCTAATGGAAAGACAGAGAATATTGAGGGGAAAGCTGACAGAATTGTGGCATCATTCTTTTGATTCAGAAGATGAAGAAGAAGTAAAAGAATGCTGCAAGTTTGAGATTTCACATAAAACTAAACATGTTTACTTGCTCAGATAGGTCACCAACTTTTGAAAATGACATTCTGAGAGAAAATATGTAGATGTGTTTATAATAAAGAATAGAGACAAATCTGGGTAGTCTTGGATTATTTCCTCCTCCATTTTGGTAGTTTATGAACCTGCCAGTCCTATCACAGTCTTGTTATAATTAAGGAAGAACGAGTTTCTGACTTACTTGAGTAGCAGAGCTCCAGAGGCCCTCCCATATTCAAGAGGCCATTTCCCCACCATAATCCATTTCCTGTTACACAGTTGACTAGTTCAGCTCCAGCCCAAGCACCCCTCTCATTGTCATGGTGAAAGGACGAACAGGACACTGGATAGGAAAATGGCAGATTATGTGTGCCTGTCTGAAGCAGTAAGCCTCCCTCCCCGATCATCCTCAGTCTTCCTGCCTCTACCATCAGTTGTCAGTGTTGATGGACTCATGCTGAGGGGTCCAGCAAGCAAGAAGCACTGTATCTCTGATGCTACCATGCCTTCTGGCTTGCTCTGTCTGCCTGAAAACACAGGATCATTCTTTAAATCTTAGGGTATATGATGCTTGCTCTGGCACAGAGTTTGAAGTTTTGGTTTACATGTCCATTTCTGTCACTGCCTATAAGCTCTCTAAGGATAAAAATTGTATCTGTCCTCTATATTTTCACTGCCTGTCCGTTGAATGTACATGACTGGTATTCAAAGAGATCACATTTGTTGAATGAATTATTGTGCATGTGGCATAATTGAATGTCCTGTTTGATGTGACATTTTACTAAATATGGGTTCCTAAGGATAGGTAGAGTAGAGTAAACCCTTCATATAACCAAGATATTTGTGATTTTGGAGAATCCCAAAAAGTAAGTGTACCAGAAAAGCTATCACTGTATTGAATTGCATTCTGGCAAGCTATCACAGAAGACAAGGACTCTATAAGGTCTCAGCGAGGTCCACTGGTCAATATGACAAAGTTAGGGGTACGGGGCAACAAATCTTGGGGCACTTAGGGGCTCAGTTTCCACATATTCAACAACAACAAAAAGGGGAGCTCCTCTGTGAGGCTGTCAGAGGTGTCATCTGTGAGAGAGTTTCCTGGAGTATCAACTCTGGTCACAGTGAGTGCAGTATACTAGTCTAGAAGACAGAAGACCAGAGCTTCAGGATTTAAAAACTTAAGCAAGCAGAACCAAGCCCCTGACCCTCAATTCCTCTTCTCTAAAATGACAAGGTTGCATTACAAGATCTTCATCGTAGCTCAATAAAAAGGATATGGGAATAGCAGTGGAAGGAAGGAAGGAAGGTAGGAAGGAAGGGGAATTAAAAACAAGACATGTAGGATGATAATTAAAGTATTGCTTCAAAAGGAATATTTTGCATGTTGTAGTGATAGAACAAGACATAGTTACAAATATTATATTTTAAACTGTCATATTGGAAACAAAGAACTATTTGTCTTATACCAAAAATTGGAAAGAGACCACTAAATGTCTTCAAAAGTTTGCTGTGGTCTGCCTGCCCTCTTCTCCTTCCACATCCTCACATGACCTCACATCTACTTCTGCCCTTGCCATGAAAATCAGCCCACAGCCATGGGGCTCATCTCCCAGAACATGTGCTGGGACTTACCGAGGACTGGTGTTCTGTTCCTACCACCCTGAATATCAGCCCAGTGATTATGGGGCTAGGGATGCAGACCATGGGTGTCTCATAGGAGATTCACCCAAGTTGCATGCAAAAAGCTCCATGGATGCTATATTTTATCTAATCTAAGAGCCACTGAATGAGGAGGAGAAAGAAATGAGCAAGAAGGAAAGATGGTGGGCAGAACTCAAGAATCTGATAGCAGGAAGGAAAGCAATGACCATGGGATGCCATTTCAATAGAAAAACATGATTCCCCTCTAGCTCAACTCAGCATATTGTTCAAGCAAAATGATTTAGTGCTTAAAATGATGAATGAGGGGGGATAGGAAGGAGTGAGAGAATGAATGAATTGATGAATGAGTGAATTCACTAAACTATTCCACTTGTATAGTATTCTTCCATTCCAGATCTCAAATTATTATTTGAGGATTTCACTGGAAATCACAGAAAATCACTTCCCTCTGTCTCCTCATATGCCAATCCCCCACTCCACCTTTTCTCATATACAATCAGAACAGACAGAATGACAAACTATCAAGTATGTTATAAATACCATGAGACAAAGGAGAAGTAGGCTGCAGTAATAAAGCCTAACACTGACCGGCCACCCAGCCTCTCGCAAGTCACACTTTATATTTGTGGCTCCCGTCATTGATTTAATGCCTATCATATATCTTACGTGAGGCTTCAGATTATATCTACATTGACCCCCACCTCTCTCTGGACTAGGACTTTGGTGCTAGTGGTTGCTTTACTACAAATTCCATGTATCATCAAAATTGACAGGGTTCTCTGGATATTGATGTGTTTGGCACATTTTGTTTCATTTCTGTTGGAAGAGTAAAGCTGAAGTAACAAGAACCATCCTAGCTGGATATCCCACAGGGTCCCATGCTAACAGCTTCATTCAGGTGGCCCTTTTGTTTGAGGAGGAGGAATCCCAGTGGAAAAGAAACCCTGATTTGTGTAGAAGACCAGTGCAGTCCTAGTTTGAGCTCTTATACCAATTTACCATGTGACTGTGGACACCTTATTTCATGTTCTTGATGCAAAGTCAACATTTATGAAATGGGAAGGTCTTAATAGAAAAGGGCAATGAATGAGCAAAAATATTAACTGATGTTTCATAGAAAAGGAAACATTTACGACCAATGAACAAAAAGAGAGATGCTTACCTCAGTAGCAAGTTAAGAAATGCAAGTGAAGACCACCATGAGAAACCATTTTACCACCACTAGACTGGCATCACCAACAAAACATTACAATGCCAAGTGCTCAAAAGAATGTAAGTGAACATGAGCCCTTCTACATGGCTGGAGAAATTTTCCTTTATAATTCAGTCTTATAAAGGTGAGTATTTCTATTTTCTACATCTAGTAAGTCTTGATAGTTAGGGTTTACACTATAGAAACACAATTACATTTGAAGTTATTGAATATATCAGTTATTTCCTATATTCATAGGGATTTAAGGATCAAAAAAGAAAAGAGTAGACTTGTGAGTGAAGGAGTTAATATATGCGTATGTAGTTTTATAAGTTTATTTCAGACTGTTTTTACAAATATCTCACTTGATCATTTAAGAAGTCAGTGTTAGACAAAGTTGATATTGCATTTTGGGGGGGAAATAAAGAATCAGACTTAGAAATTAATTGATTCACCTAGAGCCAAGTATGGATCCAGAGCTAGATATCAATTCTTGGTACAAAAGATTATGTTCAGAAAAACCTGTGTTTGGATTTTTGTACTAAGCACTTGTTGACATTAATAACCTTGAAAGAATTACTTTACCTGAGATTCTGTGTCTTCCTCTTTTAAAAAAATTAGGATAATTATGCATACATTTGGGAGATTTTATAAAGATTAAATGACACAGTTTGTCTACAATGCAGTAAATATTAGTATCCATCTTCTTTACTTTCTGTAATATAGGCCTCTTTGCAGAAGCAACGACAACAAATGCCATCTTGCTGGGGACACCACCCAGGGACTCTGTGTGGCTAAGTGCAGACACGTCTTTAAATCAATGTTCCAGTTGATTTATCTTGTCACTTGTTCTTGATGTCCTTCACATTGACCCAAACCATAGCCCCTCCAGTTACTACCCTCTTTGATTTCACCTTGATTGCTTTCCATGGCTTTCCTCCCATCCCTTCTCACTCTGCAAACTCTGTGGATCCATGTGAACTGACTTGCCATCTCCGAAGATGCTACCTTCTAGATGATCTACCCACTGCAGACTGCTCATCCTCTTGCTCTCTGTGCATGTGTGGGAGAGACTTCTTCTTTTCATTATGCAAACTCATAACCACACAGAAACAACTTGACATTCTTGCCATTTAACCCATTTCCATTTAGCCAAATCCATTCAAGCCCAACCATGTTTTCAAAAAGATTCTTGATCTAGATTCATGACATTCTACACTTCTGATTCCACTAACCACTTCAAGGATTTAAATGTCCATAGAGTTAACGCACTCCATGTCCTAGATTAACATTTTCTTGACCTCTTCAACTCCATCTGCCCTCATTTCTACTTGGTTTCAGTGATCCATTTCCCTTGGCACAAGTATGACCTTGTTAAAACTCAGAATTATTCCATCTTTAAAATCTTAAACTTTAATATTCCACTGACTCCAACTTATTTTTCTTGCTTACTACATTTCCTCCTAATAAACTATCTTCCCAACTGTAGGGAGATCCCTACTGGACCCTCTATTTTCCTTCCAGTTAACAGGTTTCTCCCTAATCTCCTTCCCTCATTTCCATCCCTATCTAGACAATACTCCACAGTCCATTTCTTTACCCATTAGAGGACAGGGATCACTCATTCCTTACAATTCTGTAGAATCCTTGTGAAACATCCCAGTTGCTCCACTGACAGCGTGAAGTACTGCCTGCTGCTACAGTCACCTGCCACGAGGACTAGAACTGTGATGAAGACAAGATTCCAGCCTCACCAGGGTTCTCCTTAATCAGCTCTCCATCCAAACTCTCTCAACAGCTGTTTCAAACCTTCACTACTCTTTGCAAATTTCCCCAGACTCTCACGATTATCTCTGGTCTCTTACATCGTCAGGAATTGAGGCTATAAAGAGAGAAAGCCCTAGTCACCCACCTCTGCAACCTACTCACTTCTCTCCAGTTACACCCAATCTTTTCTCCTGACTCTACGCTGGGAAGCCCCTTAGCTGCACTCTATCCCACCACCAGTTCCCATCAACTCCAGACTTCTCAAGGTCCTTGATCTCTGTATCTTGATCTGTAAATTATAGATGATAATATACTGGGAAAAGTAACTTTCTTTAAAGAAGCAGAGCTCCTTGGCAGCAATTCTAGACAGGTTAACTGGTATAGGACATAACTGAAGACACCTCTTGGGCAGAAGGCCAAACCAGCAAAATGAAAAAACTGTAGTAATTTTTCCACAGAGAAGACCGTTGATAATCACTTTACTGCATGTCTACACTAACCTTTGTTATTATCCAAGTAGAAAAACTCCAATACCTCAATTACTGTATTGTTTTTCTCCTCAATTTTACATTCTGTTTGTAATATTATTTCTCCCATTCTAATACTCCTCTCATCCCCAGATCATGAGAAAATGGTAGAAAAAAAAAAGAGGCATACACATACCTTTTTTTTTCCTGATCAAATATGTTTCTTTTCATTTTTTTCCTTTCTCAACCACCTCCACATCTAAAAAAAAAAAAAATCCTCCTCAGCTGCTTTTCTAGTGAGTAATTTCACGGTTTTCCAGCTACTTGCTGGCTTTAGACATAAAATGGGCTGAACCCTTTCTCAATCTGCTGGGACAATGATGCTTGGCTCAAGTTTTCACTGGGAATGAGAAGCAAAAATATCTGGCTGACATAAAATGGCAGATTTTATTTGGGCAGGAATTTCAATAAAAGGAATCTAGTGATTAAATACCTTTTGCTACCCTGAGCATACTGTCCATCTTGGAAAGTAACTCTAATAATTTTATGGCTCACCATTCTCTGTGTCTATAACTAGAACCTAGAAGCTGATAAGAGTGAACTGAAGGGTTCTAGAGAGTCAGGGAGTGGTTCTTGAGGTCTTGTCGTTCCTTTTTGAAGAAAATTGCTTCCTCCAGAAATACTTTCACACATTTCTGCCTTTAACTTGAATGTAGATTGTTATGTATCTTAGAATTGCTAGGCATCTCCAGATTCAAGTGATTTACAAATACATTTACAAATGAGTAGCATCATTCTATTTGTAGTAAGTTGACTATAATAGAACAAAGTAAATAGAGGTACTGAGCCAAGGTACATACTGTGGATAAAAATCAAACCAAACCAAAACCAAGACCAAAAATCTGTTTTCTGTGTTTTTAGGCACAATAAATCCAAGAATATGAGTATTGTTTATTATGACATAAACACATGGTGAAAATATAATTAATTTTCTGAAATATAGCAGCTAATGCCAGTAAAACTACTTATTAGACTATAAACCTTTTGAGGGAAGAGCTATGTCTTACATATCTTTGTATCTCCTTTTGCTCTACACACCACCTGATTTGCAGGTGTTCCAAAAATGCTTTACAAATCAATCTAAAAATGATTCAATATAATTTATCAGTTTATATCATGGATTCTGCATCCAATCACAAAGTTCCTGAAGGCCTTCTGATTACATGACCCAAATGTTTTGCATTCATACATTACTTTTTACCTTCACAAGCATTTTATGACTTGATTTATAGGGAAACCCCTAAGGTAGTTGTTACTCCCATTTGCTGGCTGAGGCCACTGGTTCTAAGAGTTGAATGATTTACCTGAGGGGAATTTAGCTAGGAGCAAGGTGGGGACAACCATCTCTGTCAAAGTTCCCACTCTGGTTCTCCTTCCATGTCAAGCTATTGCTATTTTTCATTCCATGTAATACAATTTGTGCAAGATCAGAAGAATTAAACTGACTCCTGGAGGTCATTTGGGTTAACATGAAAGAATAATCATACACCATTATGTCATGGTGCTGAAATTCTTTGATCTTCTTTCTTTCCCCCTTTGATCTTATTTCTAAGCTAGATTTGAATTATTAGAAGTATAACCCTGGACAATTATTTAACCTTTCTGCTCTCTGTCATTTTCTTCACTAATAAAAGCATAATGGATTACCAAATTTTTAGGATTAACTGAGAAACTAAAGGAAATAAATGAGCCTTTAGTCAGGTCTTCAGCAAAGTACCCAATAAAAGTTTGCTGAAATGTAATAGTTCATCTTAATAAAAACAAGGAAACATATTCTTAAAGATTGAGGTAAGAAGGTTTCCGGGAAGATTCTCCATACTATACATGTGACTAATATCAGAGTCCAGTTTTAGTGGGGTTTCTGTTATGTTTTTATTTTCCTAATCCTTCCCTTACTTCCATTTGACCTCTCTCTCACCCAGCCCTCCCTACCCACACATACACCATTTCTTGAATCTCCCACACTGTGCATCCTTCTCTGAGAGCTTCTCTCTGTGCTTATGTGCACCTGCAAATCCATGGCTACCTACAGGTATCTCTCAGGGCATAGCCTGCTCAGTGGTCTTGCAGATATAGCTGCTTCTCTATCAGGTTCCTTCACTCCCTGCTGCCAGAGGTCTCTGATTCCATGAAGAAAACCAGCTTAGAGGGTCATTTGGTTCCCTTACTGTTGGGAAGCCCACCATCACATCCCTGAGAGTCCCATCTGCCACAGAGCTGTGCATGATTTTCAATTTGATCCTGCCTTTGTGCTTAAACAGGAGTCCAGATAGCCCCTTTTGTGTACATGAAAAGGTGGTGTCTGTGTGTATTAAACTCTTTGAAAGGAGTGTTTTAGCCAATGTTTTTGCTTGTTATTTGGGAGTGTGCACATTCTCTCCTTTTGTGGAAGGCAGTTTGAGATATCTTGAGTTCTCTGCAAGAAAGCACCCAGACCATCATAATTTCTTCCATTCTCCAGCTGAGTTCCTGTGAGATCATCTGACACTGTATCAATTGAAAACACGATACTACCTTGAAAAGCTTGTTGGTTCTTATTGTTGCCCTTTTTTGGTGGTGGCAGGACGTGGGGTTTCTTTGCAAAACCTCTTTTCCTCTTGCTCTAAAATGTTCCTGAAAGGGAAAACCAAGTTAAAGATCTCTGATTGAGGAAATGAGTTTTGGTCAATGAAATATTAGCTTGGGCTCTGTTTCTAGCATAGTAGTAACAGCCTGTATCACAGATGCATAGAGCAACATAACTGAAGAATTCATATTATAAATATGAATTTTTATATATGAATTCATATTATAAATATAAATAAAAATATAAATAAAGGGTCTTAGGCTGCATTAGTAAAAGAAACAAAAAATTCTAGCTCACTTATGCTCCTATTATGTACTTTGTTTTCAATTGGGGGGAAATAACAGTAGTTGTAAGCTAAACTGTTTCCAGCAGAAATTAAAGAAACCAATCAGGAGGCCACCTTGTGTCAGGAACCATTGAAGGCACACAGTAAGAGGAGCGCATGACAAGAGATAACATGTCTAAGAGGTGATAGATTTGTTCGGTACGGCTCCAGATACAACCTCAGTAATGGCTGGATGTCACCAGGTGACAGATGACAGCTGAAAATAAGAAAGATCCCTGATGACGGATGTGTTCCCATAATGGGATCGGTTGCAGTACAAAACAGGGAGCTTCCCGAAACTGGAAGTGTCCACAGAGAGGCTAAATGCTTGTCTGTTACATGAGCTGAGGACAGAGCCCCTGTGTGAGCTGGGCTTGGTGACCTCCAGGTTCCCTTCCAACTCTTTGAGGCTATGATTAAAATGGAAATGTGAACACATCACATCTCCTAGCTGGGAATGAAGACTCTGACAGTCAGAGGTTAGACAATGATGTGAAGGACAAAGAGAGATTTTAAAGGGAAGAAAAAAAAAGAAAGAGAGGGAGAAGAAAAGAATGGGGAAAAAAAAAATTCTCCGTGCATTGTCTGTGGCCGCCCCAGTGAGTGCCTGCAAACCAGCAAAGCCTGAGAAAAATCAAAGAGGATAAAGAGATTTGGGAAAAACGAAATTATTTCTCTGCATTCCTCTTCCCCCCAGAGGATGACGAGCAAACGGCCTGCCCTGGGGTTATTCTTCCCCGACAGTGAAGGTGAGCCTCTGGCAAGGAGTGATGTGTTAAATGAAAGGGTAAAGGGACAAGAGAACTAAAAATGCCAGACATCACAGAGAAAGGATGTGGGTTCTGAAGAATGAGAGAGAGGCACTTTGGGCTTCCTGACTCAAATGTGTTTTATCTTTCAAAATAGGCACTTTGAAAACGGAGTCCTGCAGGGGTCCCTGTTTGGTACTGGTTTTGAGTAATGGGACTGATGCTGGTCCTCTAGGACCAGGGGCCAGGAACACTTCCTAAGGCCTGGAGGAAGATGAGCTTCTGGAAGCTGCCAAGACACCAAGCCTGTTTTCTCCATTACACGAAGCAGAGGTTAGAAAGAGCTTGCTGTGGTTTGTTTGGATGGGGGTCTTCTCATAGAAGTTTCCAGCTCCAGCTTCCAAAGGGTGAGGACCCTCAGGAAGATGACAGTGGGTCCCAACAAGAGAAAAACAACAGACCTAAATATTGCATTTTTTATGTCACTGTCTCACTAGGGTAATGTGCCAACACCTACACTAGGTATTCAAAATAAAGATTGCTACAAAGGACAGCTAGACTCCTCATACCCTCAAGGACATCTCCTCCCGAGGCTCAGCTCAGCCTCTAAAGGCTAAATAGATGTTTTCAAATCATTTTTTCAATAAAACATCACAAGCATCAATAGATAAGATACATTTTTAGTTTTTTGAGGAAACACCATAGTGTTTTCCGCAGGGGCTGCACCAATTTGTATTCCCACCAACAGAGCACAAGGGTTCCTCAGAAAATTAAAAACAGAATTACCTTATGATCCATTAATCCCACTAATGGGTATTTAGCCAAGGACAACAAAAACACTAATTAAAAAAGATATATGCACCCCTATGTTTATTGAAGCATTATTTAGCCATATCTTGGCTAAATAAGCAACCCAAGTGTCCATGCATAAATGACTGATGATTGGATATGGATGAATGGACAAAGATCTATCCGTCTGTCTATCTACTGGAAAACTCAGTCACAAAAGTAAAATCTTGCCATTTGTATCAACATGGATGGACCTAGAGGGTATTATGATTGGCGAAATAAAGTAAGTCAGAGAAAATACCATTTAATTTCACACATGTATAGAATTTAGGAAACAGAACACTTCAACAAAGAAAAAAAGAGACAAAAAAGAACAAACTTTTAAATACAGAAAACAAACTGGCAGTTACCAGAAGTGGGATGGGTGTGGGATGAATGAAATAGGGGAAGGGGATTAAGAAAACCCTCATTATGATGACCACTGGGTGATGTACAGAATTGTTGAATCACCATACTGTACACCTGAAACTAATATAACACTATATGTTAATTAGTTCAATTCTAAATAAGTAAGTTAATAAATAAATAAGGAGAGCTGAAAACTCAAGCAAGTGTTTCTTTAGGACAAATATAATATGGTAAGCAAATCTTAAAAAAAAAAAAAAAAAGTAAGATATAAAGGTCCAAGTTTAGGCCTAGGAAAGTGAGGCTCAGAGAAATGTACTTATTAGCCTAATGTCACAGAGTTAGACATGGACAGAGCCAAGATATTAAAACTGTACTCTTTGATTCCAGAATGAGCACCTGTCTCTCTAAATCACGAGTGCATTTTGGCAGCTATGGGGAAACACCCACTACTGGTAGGACAGCTCTCCATTCTTCCCCTGGGCTCAAAGATGACAATGACAAATAATAAAAAGAAAAAAAAATCTTGACTTTGGCTCGAGTTACATATATATATGTATTTATAGGTTAAAAAAAAAAAAAAAGCTACAGGAAGGTACTAATAACAGATTATAAAATCACAAACTTTCCAAGTCATGAAAAGACAAAGGAAACTTAAATGTGTATAACTAAGTGAAAGAAGCCAGTCTGAAAAAGCTACATGCTGTATGATTCCAACTATACAACATTCTAGAAAAGACCAAAACTATGGAGACAGTAAAAAGATCCGTGGTGGGTGGCTCAGTTGGTTAAACCTCTGACTCTGGGTTTTGGCTCAGGTCATGATCAACTTCTGCATCAGGCTCTGCTCAGCACAGAGTTTATTTGGGTTTCTCTCTCCCTCCCCTCAGCCTCTTCCCCTCCTTTACAATAAATAAACAAATCTTTAAAAAAAAATCCTGTGGTTTGCAGGGGTTGAGGAGCAGGGGTTAAGGGACAAATAGGTGGACAGAGGATTTTTAGGGCAGTAAAAACACTGTCTATATGATACTACAGTGGTGGAGACACAACAGTATGCGTTCACCCAAACACAGCATGTGCACCACCAGTGAACAAGCCCTCATATAAACTATGGACTTTGGGTGATTTCCAATTCGCCAGTGTAGGTTCATTAACTGTAAGTTGCTGTATGGAGGGGGAGGTTGATTATGAAGGAAACTATGCATGGGGGCGGGCAGGGGACTTACAGGAAAACTCTGTACCTTCCTCTCAATTTTGTTGTGGATCTAACACTGCTCCTAAAAACTCAAGTTTTTAAAAATTGGGGAAAAAAGACCAACCTCGGGTGCCTGGGTAGCTCAGCTGGTTAAGCATCTATCTGCTTCTGGCTTAGGTCATGATCCTGGCATCCCGGGATCAAATACCCCATCCGGCTCCCTACTCAGCGGGGAGTCTGCTTCTCCCTCTGACCCTTCCCTTTCTCATTCTCTCTTTCACACCCTCAAATAAAAAAAAAAAAAAGAAAGAAAGAAAGAAATAAAAAAAAGAAAGACAAACCTCTCCCTGAGTGGAAGAAGTATATATGGGAAGTTTACCATATTGTCCATGTCAATGTACTTTGCTTTGCTTGAGTTACGGTCATTGGTTTGAACAACTTGCAATAATAATACAGAAACTGAATAGTCATCTGCCTTCTTCTCTCAATTAGCTGTAACTTTTGGGAGTTAAATTTTCCCCATGTGATAATGATGGGGAACGGTTACATTATGTCTGAGGCACCTTTTGGTCTTAGAAGTAAATGATAGTACTTTTCTCTCTTCTTTGATTGTTTCATTTCTTCAATTCCACATGTGAGTGAGATCATATTTGTCTTTCTCTGACTTATTTCACTGAGCATTACACCCTCTGTGAGAACAAACTGTGATCCCTTCACAAGAACAAATGGTGGCTGCCAGAGGGGAGGTGTTTGGGGAGATGGGTGAAACAGGTGAAGGGGATTAAGGGTACACTTAAGAGGTGAGGGGTAAACTTGGTGTGATGAACACTGAGTAATGTACAGAATGGGGGAATCATTATACTGTCACCTGAAATTAATATAACACTGCAGGGGAGCCTGGGTGGTATAGTCAGTTAGGCATCTGACTTTTGGTTTCGTCTTGGGTTGTGATCTCCGGGTTGTGGGACTGAGCCCTGAGTCAGGCTCAGTGCTCAGCGAGGAGTCTGCCTAAGACTCTCTCTTCCTTTGCCCCTCCCCCTGCTCTCTCTCTAAAGTAAATAAATAAATCTTTAAAGAAAAAGTATATATATAACACTTTATGTTAATTATACTCAAATTTTTAAAATTTAAATTTAAAGAATTTAAATTAAATTAAATTTATTTTAAATTTAATTAAGTTTAATTAAATTTAAAGAACTTAAATTTAAATTTTAAAAATATGAAAAAAGTAAACGATTCTAGATGCTGGTTGAAAGCAACTCATGAAAGATTCTGAACGCCAAGTGAAGGTATCTGGATGTTATCTTGCATATCATGGAGGAAGCACTGAAGGGTTTTAAGCTGGAGGCTGATATAATAGTGGTAGTATTTTTGGAAGATTAATCTCATAACAGGATGCAGGATGAATTGTGAATTGTACTAAGAAAAGCTTAGTGGTATGAAGTTCAGATAAGAGGTTAATGCAGTAAACCCAGGCCTGAGCAGATAAGGAGATGAACTAGAGCCCTGTCCTGGAGTCTTTCTGTAGGACTGTATTATTAGCTGGTCAGGGTCAAACCCCTGTTCTACTTGACAGACCTTCAAATGTCAGGGAACAATATGCTTCTACTTGGTCCCTACTTGTCCAGATTAAACTTCCTCCTGTGTCAGCTGATCCTCAAATGCGCATTACTTAATGGGTAGAGGTATTTCAATGTCAAGCAGACATCTTACCGCTTACTGGTTGTGTTATATAACCTTTCTAATTCACACTTTGTTTCTTACAATGTAAAAATAATAACACCCAACCCTCAGGGATTTTGAAAAGATTAAATACAAATGCTTTTTGTTCATGGTTTGCAGTTTAATTAATCTTTAATAAATAGCATTGAATTCTTATCTTCACACCACCCTATTTGTCTTCTCCTGGAAAGAGTCCAGGCTGTGAGTGCTTTTCTTAGTTTATGATTCAGAATTAACAGTGGTAATCATAACGGTTAACTAGCTTTGTGCCAGGCTCCATTTTCAGCACCTGGGCTATGCTATTAAGCCTCATTAAAACTCTTTTAGCCATGTACTGTTGTTTACTCCACTCTGCTGTTGAAGAAACGAGGCACAAGTAGACTGAGTAACTTCCCCAAAGTCACACCACTAGAAGACAGTCACAGGGCCAGAATTTAACAGGCAATCAGTCTAGTTCCACCATACAAGGTTCCCTCTCTGGGAGTGTTCCTTTAAAGCTTTTCGTTAGGTCACTTCCTTAGATTGCATTTTATCCGAATTGCACCACAGATGGGTGCATTCTGTCATCAAACTAAGTAGCTTCTTCCATACAAACTGCTAAAAACTTCTTCCTATTTGGTTTATTTTTAGAATGTGTATAATATTGTACTTATCATCTCAAATATCACCTAGTTTTGGCTCATTATTGAAACCTACTGATGTTGCGTTGATTTCTGATTCCAAATTATAAACCTATTCCATTTTTTTCCTGAGATTGTTTTCTAGGTTTCTGCTGAGCCATTAGTCACTGTGTTACAAAGCATAAGAACCAAGTACAGAACAGAACACAACTAATGACCTGGTTCCTAGACAAATACCGCTACACAGTCAGTATTCTCTGGGTATAGCTGTGTAACTGGTTATGAACTCATTTAAATAAATCTTAAATTTCACAATACTTAATTTTCACTGAAAGTACAGTGGTTTCTCCTGTGAAACTTCCCAAATTGCCAATTTAAAATACACTACAATGCGAGTTTTATTCCTGCCACAGTACCAGTTGCACTACCTTTTCTTAATTCATTTAACTTAAGTGAGATTCTGTCTCCTCACTTGAAAAATGTAGACAGTAAGTCCTGCTATACGTATTTTGATTTTTTTAAAGAGTCAAATTAGAAAACATTTAATGGTATTTACTTGATATTTCAATCCCATAACTATATTTTATTTTTTTCCATAATTGTATTTTAATGAGGAAAATGTAGTCACATTTACATAGAACCCTAACTTGTAAAAAGTCCTTTGGTGTATTTTTTTTCCCCATTTAGTCTTCACCACAACCCATTTGCTGGGGGAAAAGAAATACTATCTTTACAGATAAAGAAACATTGAAAAGAGGTTAATTTCCCAAATCTACATAACTTGAAAAGGGCACAAGAACTTGAGCTCAAGTCTGTTTAACTCAAGTACATATTATTGTTATTAAAACCAGTGAAGCCCTGAATGAAATTACAAGTTCAATAGGCTCCACACCTGCGTAAGCCTAGAAAAGGAGAGAGAAAATAGCCTTCTTCTAAAAGGAAACACAACTCCTCAAAAGGGTAGAGTCCTGGGATTTGCGTTGTCTTTTAAGAGGCCCTGTGTGGTAGTTTCCCTTCTCCTGCTGCCCCCGGTCTCTGTGGGGACCAGGAGGTGGATGCCCACACTGGCCAATGGCCAAGTAAGTGTGGTTCCAACTGGAGCACAACTTGAGAATGATGTGAAAGGAAACTAGGGAGGCAGCTTCCCTCAACTGAAACCACTGTCTCTAGTGGTCATGCTCTCAGAACTGGAATTCACTCATTAAACAGCTCCACAAAGTTACTCTAAAGACTGAGCACCTTCCAAGCTATGGCCTATTCCAGAGTAATGTGCAGACAGTATTAAGACTCTGACAAGAGGCAGAAGCAGAGACCAGGTCATTCAACTCCATTCTGCCCAGCACGCCACTTCCCAACTCCGGAAAGGCCTTCTACTCCGCTCTCACAAACAGTGAAGAGCTGTGGTCCAGTAACATGCCTAGCCCTGCCCAACACCAAGGCATCTGCACTCAGCATCATGAAGCCACTGGGCTTGATTCCTTTGTATTTCTGGGACAAACACCCAATTAGAGAACAACCCTAGGAGATCCACCCTCCCATGACACTTCATACCAAAATGTCATCACTGAGCACATGTGTGGTGATGAAAGAAAATTGGCAGTCTGTTTTCCCTCTCTCCTAAGTGATACGCAATGGTCATGTAGAGGTCAAGAGCATGCTTCCAAGACCCGATTCTCTATTTTTCAACCTCATCTCATATATTTATGTCAATCAAAAGAAAATTCTTAATGCTGCTTCTTTTGGGTAAGTGCACAAGGCTCATTTTCTCATCAACTTACTTGAAAACCTAATTATACTGAACCAGATGTTGTGTTTTACACCAATGGATGTGGCAAGCAGTTGGTTTTGGACAATGACACAAATGTCAATTCAAACTGCTTAGACTCTACCCTGGGAGCTGGAGTCTGGTGCAATCACAGTCATTGCCTCATCCCTTATTTTTAGCTTATTAAGTAAAAAAGGTGACCATCAATGAATGTATTATATAATAGAGTGAATCTACAAGCAAGATAGATCTCAGAAAAGTCATTCATATCCAAAAAAACATTGAGAAAGAACAAAGCTTTACTAAATTCTGAAATTAATTCTTACGTTCAGTTTGGCTTCTTGCTCATTCCTAGGAATTAAAGTGAGAAAAAAGGAATTTTTATAAAACCTAAATTCTCTGTAATTCTAAAGTTATTCTAACTGTCCTCAACCTGTATGTTTGAGTCAATGAGGATAATACCTTCATTTATGTGGCCATTGAAAACTAGGTTCATTCTTTCCACAGATCACTGAATAAATCAGAAAAACAACATCAAATTCTACCTGTTTTCATTCAAGTCAAAACCTCTGCTTTTGGGCCAAGAGACAATAAGAAAAGCTGAAATTTATTAGTATTCAGAATGTAATGAAGTGTAATGTACTTCTAGTTTAAATTACTGGGCTTATAAGAAACTCTATTCATGTTGACTGGCTTAATAGAAATGGTTTGATCTTGGGGCTTGAAGGCATGTGTGACCTTGATCTGTTTGAAATAGAGCAGATTATAGAAGAGCAGTGACACAAAGTCTCCAGCTATATTCAGACACCTCAATTTAGAGCCTTTTTAACTTATAAAAAAAAGCAAGCAGAGACATAAAGCGGTTAATATAGAAGAAAATGCCAAATGCACTATTAGAGCATATATAAGCATGTTTCAGATATGTGAAAACTAGAACTGATTTTCTTTCTGATTATAAGGTAGCAAAAAGTGATTGTAGAAAATTTACAAAATGCAGAGCCAAAACAAAAAAAGCAGTAATTGTACTTAAGTTCTGTGTTACTTCAGTTCTTCACTGTGATGTATACACAACACTCAGAAACATAAACACACACAATGAAGATCTTAAATGATTAAGCTATGATCTGTAATCTGCCAACTACAGATATCTGGTATGGCAGAAATCTTCCATTTCCCTGGCTCTTCATCCTTCTACAGAAATTTTAGAGCTTGCTTATAAAGTTCCACGAAAATTCCATGAAAACTAATTAGAATTTCAATAAATCTAAAGTACAACTAAAGAAGAATTGATATCTTTAAGAAGAATAAGTTACTGTCTCTTTAACGGAGTATAAATTCAATCTCTATTTATTTAGATCATTAACCCCTCTTTCAGTTCCAGGACTTTTCCTTTGCATCTTGCAAGTATCTACAGCTATTTCTAGATTATGGATAATCTCTGATACTATAGTAAATACTGTCCACTTTGCAATTATATCTTTTGGTTATTTGTGGCTGGGGCGTAGAAGGCAAATTCCTTTTTGCGTATCAGCCTTTGGTTCAGCCGTCATACCATAAACTCTTCTATTATTTCTAATAATTTATCCAGAGACTATATTGTGTTTTCTGTGTAAAAAAAGAGGACATTACTTGTAAATGATGACAGTTTTATTTATTACTTTCTAAGCCTCATCCTTTTTTTTTTTTTTGAAGCCTCAACTTTCTAATTTCTGTTTTCTTGTTCAAAATGCTGGACAGGAACTCTATACATTGTCAAAGCAATTGTGATGATAGTGAGCATCCTGGTTTCATTCCTGAGAGTAAAGAAAACACTCTCAGTGTTACATATATAATTTTTGAAATAGAATGCCTCCAGATCCCTAGCTCATTGAGTTCTCTCAGTAGACTGCACAAGCTTCAAAGATAGGTGTGCTATTTCTTTTTTTTTTTTTTTAAAGATTTTATTTATTTGACAGAGAGAGAGAAATCACAAGTAGGCAGAGAGGCAGGCAGAGAGAGAGAGAGAGGAGGAAGCAGGCTCCCCGCGAGGCAGAGAACCCGACGTGGGGCTCGATCCCAGGACCCCGGGATCATGACCTGAGCCGAAGGCAGAGGCTTTAACCCACTGAGCCACTCAGGTGCCCCGATAGTGCTATTTCTTATGTGTTTTTATTTCCACATTGCAGTGGAAGCTAGTGATATCCAGTATCAGGGAAGACGTCTCCAATCTGGATCATAGGAAACCAATGTCAGTGGCCCTCCAGTGTTGACAGAACTATGGCTGTGCAGTTCTTCCCATTACTGGATTCAGGAAAGTAATACAAGACAAAATATTTAACCTTACTTTGGAGTTAAAATAATTTTTTTTAAAACTTTAAATTGGGCCGTATTTCTTTTTTTTTTAATATTTTATTTAATTATTTAATTAAATATTAAATAGAGGAAACACAAACAGGGATAGTGGGAGGGAGAAGCAGGCTTCCTGCAGAGTGGAGAGCCTGGTGCAGGTCTCAAGCCCAGGACCGTGGGATCATGACCTGAGCCAAAGGCAGATGCTTAATAACAGAGCCACCCAGGCACCCCTGGTCTGACTTATTTCTTTAGGAAGTGAATGTTAAGAATAACTAAAGTGAAAAAACATGATAAAGAATTAAAGAATGCTTGCTCAGCAACAATGAAGCATCTTTTTCATTTCTGGTATTGTACTTAGCACTGGAGATATGATGAATCACAAAGCAAGTCTATTATGAGGAATTTACTGTTCACTTAGGCCAAGTTTCTCAAACTTCATTGTATATTAAAATCACTTGGAGAACTTTTAGAATAATTTGACGCTCAGGCTGCATACTAGTGAAATTAGAAGTTCTGAATGTGAGAGCTTGAGACCTAGGAAGTATTTTTTGAAGCAGCCCTGTGATCCCAATGAGCAGACAAGGTTAAGAACCACTAAGTTCGAGTCTGGGTATATAAACATAAGACATTTTTCAACTCTAGCCTATACAACTTAAGTGCCAATGGAATGACAGAGATGAAAAATGAAAGCTTGGGCCTTGGGAAAATGGTAGGAATTGACTGTGTGTCATAACTAAGAAAATTTTACCTAACTCAAGATCACAAAAAGGCATTCCCTTTGATTATGTGTCTGTCGTCATGCCAATACCATACTATCTTGATCACTCTAGCTTTCTAATCAATTTTGAAATTGGGAAGAGTGAGTCCTTTAACTATATTTTGCTTTTTCAATATTGTGTTAGCTATCCTGGATCCCTTGCCATTTCTATACGAGTTTTAGGATTACCTTGTTAATATCTACAAAAAGGTATCTGAAATCCTGATAGAGATTACGCTGAAGCACCATCTTAACAATATTAAATCTTTCAATCTATGAACATGAGCTACCTTCCCATTTATACTTAGGTCTTGTTACATTTATTTCAACTATGTTTTGTAGTTTTCAGAGCACAAATTCTGAACTTTTTGTTAAATTTATTTCTTAGTGTTTTATTATTTTTGATGCTATTGTGAGTGCAATATTTTCTTAATTTCATTTCAGATTTTTCATTGCTAGTGTATAGAAATACTATTATTTTGTATTATTCATATAATTATTTTATGCTGACTCTATATCCTGCAACTTTGATGAACTCATTTACAGATAGAATAATTTTTCAGTGGATTTCTTAGGATTTTGAATATAAAGATTATGTCATCATCCTAAGTGAACAATAAATTCCTCATAACAGATTGCTTTATGATTCATCATATCTCCAGCACTTAGTTTAATACCAAAATGAAAAAGATGCTTCATCATTGCTGAGCAAGCATTCTTTAATTCTTTACACCTTAATCATTTTTTTACTTTAGTTATTCTTATGTTCACTTCTTATAGAAGTAACTATGACCAGACTTAAAGTTTTGAAAAAAAAATTAACTTCAAAGTAAGGTTAAATGTTTTGGCCTTATATTACTTTCCTGAATCCAGTAATGGGAAGAATTGAACAGCCATAGTTTTGTCAACACTGGAGGACCACTGACATATATGAAATTGACAAAGAGGGAGCTCCTACAAAAACCTTGGTGGCATGGTCCTTCTTGTCCTCTGTAGGGGCTTCTGACACAACCCTAAGAAAGTCTGATTACTTCACAGACACAATCTGAAAGTCTTCTATGCAGGGCTAAGCATTCTAAGTTTGTTTTTTGTTTGTTTCTGATCAACCTACTGAATCTTATATATGTCCAGGATAGTCTTGTTTTGGGATCTGGGTGTCTGGATTTGAAATGTATTTTTTTGGTCACTTTTGAACTGAAAATTGAAACAAAACATTTAAGTAGTTAAGAAAGAAAAAAAAATGCAGTCTTCAAAGGATAAGGTCAGGGGTAGTTAAGCATCCGACTCTTGATTTTGGCTCAGATCAAGATCCCAGGGTTGTGAGATGAAGTCCTGTGTTGGGCTGTTGGGCTCCATGCTCAAAGGAGAGTCTGCTTGAGATTCTCTCTCTCCCTTTTTCTCTGCCCCTCTCCCAGCTCATGCTAAATAAATAAATAAAATCTTTTTTAAAAAAAGAGGATCAGGCCAAGGAGGTAAATCTAGACAGTGCACATCAGGTCTGCAAAGTCAAGGAAGGAAAAAAATAGGAATGTCCAGGAGTACAGAACGTTATAGAGGAAACAGGAAATAATTTTGAAAAGATCCTTGCATTTGGTACCTGAGTACAACATGGTGTTTTGCAAGATCTACAATCAACAGTCACCATCTCTCTTTTGGGATGTATCCCACTTGGCCTCTTCTCTGACAGAAACCAAAGGCATCCTCATAGCTCCAGAAGATTCTTGCCATTTTTGTTTGCTGTCTTAAGCTGTTCCTGCTGCTTTGATGCTTG
Source organism: Mustela lutreola (assembly GCF_030435805.1). Classification (NCBI taxonomy): domain Eukaryota; kingdom Metazoa; phylum Chordata; class Mammalia; order Carnivora; family Mustelidae; genus Mustela; species Mustela lutreola. Next base: position 186,231,401 of record NC_081293.1, on the reverse strand, counting down.
GAGCTTGCCACTTTAGGAATCAAAATCTTTATCACTTAACTGCTATACTTAGTGCATTATCTCTCTCTGGGTTTCAGCTGTTCCTGCTGTGCATTTGCTGGAACAAAAATCCCTTTCTGTCTTTGTGCCCAAAGTAGTTCAACTGAATTGAAAGCTAAAGTATTGTCACTTTTCAACATACTTAAATTCTCTTATCAGAAAAGACACATTTAAATTTTTTTTCTATTTGTCATTTATACCCACTTCCAAAAAGGTTCTGAAGATGTTTATGAACATTAGCCATGTACATATCTCAGTCACTGAAACTAAGAATGAATGAAAATATCTCATTAATGTAAATACAGAAATGATTGTACCAAAAAGCAGGGTAAGATAATTTCTGTGACTGAACACCCTGTTAAATCCCAAGACTCCTACAGATAAAACAAAATGGGAGTATGGGATAAAGATCTTTCAGGTCATTATTTTCTACTGTGTGACCAGTGATAATTTTAGTTGCATAATTAATTTATCAGCTCCCAAAAATCTCCTAGAGAAGTGTTTCTTAAATTTGAATGTAGAAACAAATCAGCTAAGAATCTTATTAAAATGCAGACTATGATTCAGAAGGTCTAGGGTCTGAGTATCTGCATTTGCAACCAGAAACCAGATGAAGTTGAAGCACAATAAGATCCTTTTGAAACCTTTGCTGCTGGCACACCCATATAGCAATTTGGCGAAGGACAACTGAAAAAACGTGTTTTTCCTCTTTAAATACTAAAAGGAAATTATAGCCCTAAAGTTAAAGATGATAAAAAGAAAGCAACTAGCAAATAATCTGGAATTTTAATTACTGAATTAATAATGTCCCTTCTCATTCAAAATGCATTTAAGACTCTTCACATACACTGAACATAAGATTTAAAAAAATGAGTAGATAATGGGACTGCCACATAACAAGTCACATCAGCTCACACAACTGGATTGCAGCTGTACTCACCAGCCAGAGTAGTAGAAAAAGAAAAAAGGTGCAGTGATTTGAGAGTCTAAACCAATCACAAGTATCTCCTAGATTCATAATATAAAGCTCTCAGTCACAGTATGCAGTTTGCCACTATATGGTGGGAGTCACTATTTGTTGAATAAAAAGGATAAATAAATCAATGGAAAATATAAACCATATAGTTCAGAAAATCTACAGACCAGATAGCACAGGCTGTATCCCTTAAATTTATGGTTTATGAACAGAAATAACTCACACTAAATTAAAATTCAGCTAGATTATCACTACTACTGGTGCCCATACTCTCCCATCAACCTTTCTTTATTTCTCTGTTCTAGTAGTTTCTCATACACAGCACATACTGAGCTATCATTTTAAAATACAATTTGACAATCCATCATTTAAAGGAATACTCAACCCATTTATATTTATTGTAATGACTAACAACTTGGTATTAATCCTTCCATTTTATAGAATTATTATTTATTCTCCTTTGTGGTTTTTTCTTTATCCTCTTTCTTATTCCTGCTGACATAATTAATATTTCACTCATTCTATTTTATGTTTGTCAACTTGGAGATTCATTACCTCTCCTTAATTAGTAAGCCTCTTCTTTCCTCAATAAACAGAAACGGATCTTCCCAACTTTGGAAAACAGAATATCAAATATTCCACTCCTCCCCCACCTGGCTCTGATCTTCAGTTCCACAACTGTTTACAGTCTCCTTGCATATCTCTCTTGTCTCTATGAGTCAAGATTTCCTTGTTCAATTAACCCACAGGTTATCATCTTCCATCCACTTGGAAGCTCTGGACTGGGAGGGGTAAGTCTCAGAGTGGCAAGAAGGAGGAAAGAAATAAATGGGCTAGAAAAAGCAAGAGTGCTCAAAAGTGGGACTCCCTCTTTTTCCTGACGTCTGACTTCCTGAAGGAGGATATCCTGTAACCTGGTGGAGGTGAGGAGGCGGCTACTATATATCTTTATCTCCTCCAGCTTCTTTGGGTTGGCAGTGAAAACACGGGTGGGCCGAGACTGAACGGATAACCTCCTTCTTAAATGAACAGCTGTGTCTACAAAACTTAAGAGACAAGACACACACTTCTCCTTGCTCTATTCAGAAGAACTGTGGTGCCTTTGGGGGCAAAGAGAAAGAGTTGCATAGTTTTTAATGGGGTCCAAAATTAAGAAGTTTGGAGACTCCACACTGTTTCCCAAGTGGCTACCTCAATTTACACTCCCACCCACAGTGCACAAGGATTCTCTTCCCTCCACATCCTCACCAGCACTTGCTGTCTCTTGCCTTTTTGCTAACAGCCAATTGTAACAGGTGTGAGATGAGATCTCACTGTGGTTTTGATTCTCATTCAATAAAGCTGAAGAAACTAAGAAATCTGGCTTAAGTAGTAAATTTATTAAATACAGTAAATTATTAAATTTAAATTAGTAAATCTGAAGCTCCTTCCACAGAACAAGTTGGTAGGGGAAAAAAGTAAAACGATTAAAGGTTCTGTTGATCCCTGGAGAAAGGGATGATATGTGATACAGAAAGAAACATAGTTCTGATCTTTGTCCCTAGTCCTGGCACAAGAACTTCAAAAAACCTTGAAATTTTCTAAGTGATAGAGGTGACAGGAATATCTTTTTTTTTTGATGAGGGAACTCTTGGTGGGTCCCGGGATAGCTTCGGGCTTGGGGGCTAGGACCCAGAAAGACCAAATTGTCGATTAGAAACTAGGGCTTTCATCAGTACTTCCTCATCTTCCAGGTAGAGGAGAGGGACTAGGGATTGAGTTAATATTCCATCATACCTGTGATGATGCCTCCATTAAAATAATTAATTTTAAACAACAGAGTTGGGCAGCTTCTGGGGTTGATAGACACATCCACATGCTGGAAGGGTGGCATACTTCGGTTCCTTAGGAATAGAAGTTGCTGCACTTGGGATCCTTGGGACCTCTCCCTATGTACCTCTTCATCTGTCCATTTGTTTGTATCCTTTTTAATATATTTTATAATAAACCAATAATATCGCAGTGTTTCCTGAAGTTCTGTGAATCACTATAGCAAATCACTGACCCTGAGGAGAGGATCATGGGACTCCCGATTTAAGGCCAGGTGGTCAGAGGTCCAGGAGGCCTACAACTTGTGATCAGCATTGAAGTGAATGGAAGTCTTTGAACACTGAGCCCTTGGCCTGTGCAGTCTGCAATAACTCTCAGGAGGTAGTGTCAGAATTGGATTGTAGGACACTCAGTTGATATCTGGAGAGCTGGAGAACTGGTTGGTGTGGGGGAAAAACCCACACACATTTGGTGTTGGAAGTGTTAGGAGTAAAAACAGTTCATAAAGAAGAAAGAGGTGTCCTTCACTCTTTCCTATATTTCATGCAACAACGGACTCTAAGAGGAGGGGAAACTCTTTTCCTTGTGATCCTGGGTCAGACATGGGTAATAATCAACATCAATGTTCACAGCACTCTCCTGCTTCAAGAAATACCCCCACATCCGTCTGAACTCCACTCTCCTGGCACCCCTTTGAAATAGGTGCTGTTTTTGTTTCCATTTCCACCTCTAGTTGATAATCTTATTCTCAGAGGTTAAATGCCTTACCCCTGAAACAGAAGCCAGTAAGTAGTTTAGCTGGCATTCAACAAAATATCTGATTCAAAATCATGGTGTCTTACCAATATATAACATTGCCAAAAATGGTCTAGCTACAGTCCCTTTGCTCTACAGTCTTGAAATCATGAGTGAATTCTTCTCTGAAGAATATTTACTAAATAATCTCATTTAAAAAGAAATAGCAGCTGGAATAGCCACATTGCTAACTCATGCAATCAGTTCCATTATTTACAATGAATACAAGTGAAGTGAGTGAATATTAAAAACATAGCTTCTTCTGATGTTTTGAAGAATTATGAAGCATGTGACTATGTTCCAGGATCAACACAGCATAGTGTGTACAAACCTCCTCCCTTAATATTCAGAAATAATCACTACAAGCTACTAAATATCTACTACTTTCCAGGCTCTATTCTAGACACTTTACATATTTCATTTACTTTAAAGTCCAAATATTCTTATCTTCAACGTCTCATGGGAACCATAAGGCCCGGAGAGGTTAATTAAGTTGCTCAAGGTCACACAGTCAGCAAGGTGGGATTTAATTCTAGGTTTAACCATTAAAGAAACTAGTAACTTTTTCTTTCTTCTTCTCCTTTTGACTAATTTTTATTTTGTTCTTACACATTTCCTTTTCCCTTTCCTGATCCACCCCATGGTGCAAGGTTCTATGCAGCAACACTACAGAACAAGAAATAGTTTTGTTTCTGGGAAAAGAGCTGAGATATGGAATATTAAGCTTAATTTCTGCTTAGACTAACAGAAATCCTTTGTGCCACAAACACTATAGCGTATCAGATCAATAACCCAAAATTCACAATCCTGTTTTCAGGGTTGATATTATAAGCCTACTTTCTAGGAGTAACCAATTTAAAGTAAGATCCCTGATGAAATTCTCTGCACAGAATTTAGAATTTCCAGCCATATACATATACTTAAGTGTCTGATTACTGATGAGAATGACAATGGGGATGTACATAATTCTTCTGAGAGATACAAACCTATTGATCCTGTTTCCACACTGACAGCAAATACCTTGTCATTCGACTAAAAATAGAATTTTGTAAATGCTACCCATAAGTGCACCATTGCAGCATTATTTGTTCTATAATTTGTATATTCTGGTTTAAATATTTCCTATAGGCTTTAATTTTCCCCTGAGGAGTCTTTAAGAATATAATTTCCTCAATAATATTTATCTTCTTTCTTTTTTTAAGCTGTATTATCCAGGACCCCATCAACCAATGGTGATGATGATCTCTTCTGGGGCTAAAAGAAACCTTAGCATTTAAAACACTGTAACATACACCTATTTACACACAAGGAAACTGTGGCTCAGAGAAAGCTCATGACTTCTCCAGCGTCATATGGTCACACAGTCTGCCAGCAGCACACTTGTGGTTGTAACCCAGGTATTCCGGCTCCTGATCTAGGCCACCTTCTGGCCTAGTGCCTATTCTTGTGTCTTCACTGGAGGTAAAATAATAATTAGAATAAAAATAACAATTAGTTTTGAATGCCTCCTGTGTATGTAGGCACTGTTTTAAGAGCTTAGTACAATCCTTACTACAACACCATTAAGTGGATACTATTCTTCTAATTTTGCTGATGAAGAAGTTGATAGACTTGTCACCGATCATGACCCTGAATCGAGCCATAATTTGAACCCAGGCATTCTGACATTAGCAGCCACACTCCTGTTGCACTATTAGCGTATTCAAAAGTATGTACCAATTAGCGACGTTGAGACGAATAGGAAATGTATAGCTCTGACACTTGAATGGTATAGACTGCAGCAAGGGGATCCACTGAATATGCTAGTTTAGGCAGCATGGCTTGGTTTTCTAAGTTTATCCCGAGGTATAAATAGAATTTCATCAATTATGTCTCCATACATCTGACAGCTGCAGCAGGAACACCATCAGGAGGCATTGCAAACGCACTAACTGCCTTGTTCCTGGAGGCTCACAGCAGAGTCCCGACCAAAGTCTACAGAGGAATAGAGGCAGAGACAACAGCCTCCTGGGACTCAGGCCTCTCCCACAAACAGCTAATTTCTTTCATACCACCCATTCCCACCATTTTCTCTGAAATGTTTCATGCTACATTTATAGGCAATCTGAACTCCACTGCCTCACTGAAGAAACATGGAATAATGGGGCTCTTATTTCACTTATTTACCTTAAACTGTAAAGATAGATTTAATTAATGGGATAGAAAGCATGGATTTCCACATTGGGACAGATACTGCTCAGTATTCCATCCCAGATAATGGCACCTGTCTATGAGCAACCGTCTATCCCTGTCTGACACACAGCAGGTGTTAAAAAATACATGCTGAGTAAATTAATCTGAGTTGAATTGTAAGTAACTAGTTGAACCAGATCAAAGATCAAAGCCTGGAACTGGGGTCTTAAAGTTGCAGGCAACTACCTCCCAGGTGGCAAGTAGACATGTCTACATCTGGCAAGCATCAGTGTACAGGAAGTCAGTAGAGGTTTTAGGTCACGATAAAGAAATATTCAGTGTCAGGAATGCAATCAAGAGAGAAGAGGGAGATGCAATGAACCAAAGACAAGGAGATCGGAAAGTGAAGCAAGAACTCCCCTAGATAAAAAAAACCCTGAATATTTTTGCAGATACAGGAAGCACCAACAGTAAGATTCCCAACACCCAGTCAATGAAAGAATCCTGCCATACTCAGAAAATGTTGGAGGGGCATAAAAGGCTATTTTTTCTATATAAATACCTATATTTTCTATTATGAATCTACCAATAACAAACTTTTTTGAAGCTGTTTATGCTCTCGGATTGTTCTACTTTTGAGGAAAAAAGTCATCAATGAACATCCCCACTGGGAAGCTAAGTTTCTTTTTACTCATCACTTAATTGTTCTGTGGCCTCAAGCATGTTGCATGACTTTACTGAGCTTTCAATTCCTCTTACCTAACGGGAGGTTAATCACAATTGGGTAAGCATAATTTATGTTTATAACATAATTTATGAAAAGCACCTTGCTCAGCCAACTGAGATAAAGAAAGGCTTGAGTTTTTGTTTGACCAGAAACCCAGTATCTGACACAGCTACGATAAGGTCAAGACAAACACAGACTTCATTAATAGAAATAAGGAGTTGAGATCATGAGAAATAGCAGTCTTATTATAATCTTCATTGCTCAGAACACATCTGGAGAGTTTCCTCAGAACATATCTGGAGGGTTATGTTCTATTTAGCTTGTCACATTTTAAGAGAGACATTCACAAATTGCTGTAGTATGTTAGCTACTTGAAGGAAGGAATCATGTCTTCCCTATCTTTATAACCCTTCATAGCATCCATACACAATACCCTATATTTAGGAAAAACATGTCTGATGCTAGATAAATGGATGAGTAAACACATGATTATAAAACTATGAAAAAGTAGGTAAGAGTACAGAAGCTAGCTCGGGAGAAAAATAAGTGGAAAAATGGAAATTGGAAGGGGAGGTGAACCATGAGAGACTATGGACTCTGAAAAACAACCTAAATGTTTTGAAGGGGCGGGGGGGTGGGAGGTCGGGGTACCAGGTGGTGGGTATTACGGAGGGCACGGATTGCATGGAGCACTGGGTGTGGTACAAAAACAATGAATACTGTTATGCTGAAAATAAATTTTTAAAAAATTAAAAAAAAATAATCTAAACATACATATGTCTAGTTGGAAAATTTTATTAATGTGCTATTGAATAGGAATACATTTTAAATAATCTACATTAAATATTTATTAATTAAATATTTATTAATTTAAAAAAATTATGAATTTTTCTCAAATACTCTATTATTCCAGAAAGCAAAAACATGAAAAAATGGAGGGAAACTATAAAAAAAAGAATTTGGGTTGCCATAAAAAGGAGCTTTATAACTAGCACTGAAGCAGAATGTGGGCAGAGGTGAAACTGCTTTGAAGGGGTCAGACATGGTGTGGCTAACCACAGGTCAGAGCTGGCAGAAGGAATTTCCAAATTGCATGGTGAGTCTGCTTACATAACTGTTTGGATTAATTCTGTTGATAAATCTAGGAAGTTATGATAACTGCTCCCAGCATGTAAAAGGAATGGTAAACCTAGAATCTCTTGCTACAGTATTAATGGGGCAGAATCCATAGGATCTTAGAAATAATGCACATACAAACCACACACATACCCTCCCCACCCCACATTTTTCCTTTAGGAATGCTGTATTCAGGTGAACAGGTGGGAAATTATTTGTAGCCTACCTATTTGCAGGAGACGAGAATACTGAAAAAATGCAATTCCTTTCACTTTATTTTTTAAATTATGAAAGCCTCTTTTTAGCAAAAACATGAAAAAGTTGCAACATTAGTGAAAATATCATTAGGATACATGGTATATGCACATGCTCATTGAGATGTTGGCACACAGATCTACCATGTAGCTTTGGGAGCTCCTTAATGTAATGCAAGCCTCTGTGTTGAGTCTACATTCATGATCAATTTTTTTGAAGAAGCCACCCATCTCTCAGGGCATAACTCTGGCTGACTAAAGACAAACAACGGATTAGATTGAAACAACTCATCAATTGCTTGACTGACAAGGAATTTTCACACCTGACTCATCCAATCAGTTTATGTAGACAGAGCAAGGAGCACACTCCTGGGACAATGTAAGGACTTGACATGTGCCTACTGTGATCACCGTAACTCAAAATCTGGTTTGGAGATCTCACATCTTTTCTGATCATACTAGGAAAAAACCATACTAAGGAAACTAACCTGCATGTGTGTGTGTGTATTAATCAGGTATGACCTCTGTTTTTGTAAGAAGCATTAGTATTTTCTCTGTGTTTATCAGATGTGTGAACAGATATCTCAAAGCAAACATTTTACATAAAATCTGGCATCAGATTTGCAATAATGATCTAAAACCCCTCTGGTCTACTAAGTCTACAAAATAGCATTGTAATTAAAATTTATTGAAGGCTTAATATTTTCCAGGTATTTAACATGTGATAGTTCATTTAATCACTTGGTAACAGTGCTCCTCTTAGCACATCCTATTATAATCTCTATTCAATAGGTAAGTAAAGAGAGGTTCAAAGGATGTGGCAAGTATGTGAGAGAGTACCTTCTCTCGACATTTTGTAAAGGGTATTTTACTCTGGGGGAAAAAAAAACATGAAAGGACCTTCCGTCAGGCTATACCTCAGCATAAAAATGCAAGGAAAGAAGAAACAACAATTCAACATACAGGGCTTTTGGTAATAAAAGCGGAGTGCCAATAAAACTCTCCAATTGCTCTCAGTTGCTGAATAGAGTCAAGGATTACATCCCAGAGGAGTTTTATCAAATTCAGCAACTTGAAAGATACACTGCCATTATCCAAGCCTGTCAAAGGGAGTCATGGGGGAGCCCCAGAGATACAGCGATGGCTGCAGAGTTCAGGGAGAACAGGAACGAGGAGAGCTGTAGGAGTTTGTAGACGTAGAGAAGGTGGAGAAACATAAACTGGGATCATAATCCATGGCAGAAGATCCCACAGGATGAGAAATGTTCTATGAAGGAGTTTTGGCTTTTTACTAAGAAGTATAAGAACATCTTTAAGCTAGTGGACATATGTGCACTGTCAAGTGATCAAACTAGTTCCTATATGGAAAGAAGTAGAATTAGGTGCAAATGCAGAGACATTTAAGAATATTGTGTTTGTGAAGTAAAATTCACAGGATTTCTGACTGATGAGGTGAGTTGCATGACAGATAGCAAAGAATCAAGGATGACACCAAAGTTGATGACTGAGCGAATGAGGTTTAGGAGAGTTCTAGAACAGGAAACAACCCTGACTATGGAAACAAGACTCCTGAGCATCTCCAAGGGCCCAGCTGAGAGTGGGAACCATGAAATTATAGCGGTCCTAATCTTCATGGAAGGGACATATCTACAGCACCAGCTGGTAGAGGGCAGTCTAGGAAGACTTATTTTTTATTAGAAAAGAGGAGATTCCTGAATGAGCATGGTTTGAAGGCAGTGGGGAAAGTGATTTGAATGAATGAGTAGTTCCGAAGTAATGGGTTGTGAAACTGAAATCAGTGAGAAAAAGTAGTGAAAAGAGAAGGAAGCCGGGAATATGGTCAAGTGAGAGGAGAACCTTGTTGAAGGTCCTTATAGTGCTGAGGAGTACATGTGGTCAAAGAGAGCTAGGAGGGCAGGAACTTGTAGACAGAGTGGAGTGTTTGAATTTAGGATTTTAAAAGGTGATTGAATTGTTCGAAATGATGATGGTCTTGCGGATTTGGGTGACTTGAAACGAGATTAAGGCAAACCTTGTTGGAGACCATGAGAAGGGGCTGAGAGACTAGATGACTAGGTGGGTGGACATTAAAGCCACCCAGGGTGACTAGGAGACTTAAAGCAGAGCATAAAGAGTGTGGGCAAGTATTGGAGTTGCACTGAAGGAGACAGGGTGAGCCAGAGGTTAGTAGGTAAGAGTAATGAGAAGAGTGAGTGTTGATGTTGCAGCAGCACAAGCCCCCTGGGAACAGAGATTTTTATGTCCTCTGTGTGGAAATAATGGTCTGGAAGCATTCACTCGGGAGGTCGGAGGATTCCAATAGCCTTGTCCAGCTCCAGAGGTCCCTGGGTTATGAAAAAGTAAGCATCTTCCATTTGAGATGGCTGCAGGGAAAGAAAGCAGTGCCCTGAAGGGCCAGTAAGGTGTCCATGAAGATCTGGAAGTATTTCAGGGAAGGAGTTGTGGGCAAGGAAAATTGTTCATCACAGAAACGAGAAATGTGGAGGGGATGGAGGGAAGTTCTGGTAGAAGTGGGCAGATGAGGCGTTTGTGTGTGGGAAGAAATAACACGGAGCGTCAGGAGTGTGACACAGGGAAGGCCAGGTCAGGAAAGCATACTTCAGCATGGGCTTTGAGATACAAAGACAGAGATCCAAGGTGTGGTGGACTGAAGGTTGACTCTATTTTTTTCCCCAAAATGATTAATATGCAAACCTAGTGTACATACACTCAGGATTCAATGTGTGAAGGGTGTGTATCCTCATCTGTAAGGGCAGCAGGGGAGCAGCGCTTTGACACTGTCCCCAGAAATGTTCTAAAGCTGAAACTTCAAAATGCTATGCAGAGCCTCACAGATGTGGTCAGTGTGGGCCTACAATGTGGAGCTGATGAGCTCCTCATCATAATGATTATGAACACACTACATTCTGATGCTCTGGAAATGGATGTGAAGCCTCATTTAAGTTCAAAGTCTGAGTCACTTGTAAACATTCATGGTCAACCGTTTAATCACTTTGTTATGCTACCCCAATTTATTTCACTAATAGCTATAAAAGGAAGGAAGTGAAGTGCAGGAGGTTGCAGTTTAGCTCAGAGTACACACTGACAGAAGCGAGAACAGACAAGAGCCTGATCAAGTGGAAAAGATAACAACAACAACAACAACAACAAAACCCATAAAACTCAGTCACAAAATACACCAGCGTTGGAATAGCTGGGGTCTTTAGTCAGGGACAAGGTGTCCCACATATCTCTGAATGGCCTGGGAGCTTCACTCCATTGCATTCACTGATGCTACAAGCACAAATGAAGCTTTAGGAAACCCAGTTATGAGGAACACTGAGGAAGACAAAAAAGATGACTGTTACCATGAGTTAAATATCTGGATAAATAACCAATCCAAATATTGAGGACCACTGACCTGAAGCCTACACAGGACACAATAGTGTCAAAAGGGCTTGGGTAATGGGAGTGGAAGTGGGACATGGGTTAGGAAAAGCTTTGTCCAGGAACTGAAACAAATGGAATCTTGAAAGTTGAATGGGTGGTCACGAGATAGAAATGGAGAGAGGCTATTTTGGTAAAGTGGACACAGAGCTGTGCGACATTATGATCCACTGTGGGGACAGTATACAGTTCCACACGGTTCCAGATTTAGGGATGACGAGAGAGAGAGAACTGGAGTGGTAAGAAGAGACGTGATTTGAAGAACTCACTAGGACATAGACTTAACCTCAGGTAGTAGAGGTTATTGCAGGATTCTAAGCAGGAGGATGATTTGACTGGATTTTCAAGTTAGAAGGAGCACAGTAGTTTCATTGTGAATGTGAATATGACATTTGAAATAATCTAATACTCATTTATGTTTTAAATATGATTTTTAATTAAGGTAAACCATGTTCATTAGAGCTTTAGAATATATGGAAATGTGGGGCACCTGGGTGGCTCAGTGGATTAGAATATATGGAAATGTACAACATTTAAAGAAATATTTCTATCCAACTAAAAGTTTTAATAAAAGCATTGATCCTACTGTGATCCTATTTAAAAATTCTTAAAGGTGTACATTACCATTGTTTGGAAATTCACTTACAAAAAATACCTCTTTTTCCTCAGTAATGCTGGACAAATGACTGTTTTCGTACAAGGCTCTGAACTGAGAACAGGCAAAATAAAATGTTATGACATGTCCCAGGGGTCTTCAAAAGGTTGTCCATTCAGCATAACAGAGAGGAAATGGCCAACTGTTTTCTGCCACATTGTGCTTTAGAAATAGCAAGCTACACAGAAGTTATAAATGTTCACTGCCTGGCAAAAGTATTTGGACCATTAGTAATAGCCATTTCTCGAGATTCACCCAGATTTCCACTTGGTTAAGAAGCCATTCAGCATGATTTTCTAATATTCATATCTCATTATGCAATGACATTAGAGGACCTCAGTGTATGGCTCTCCCCAGGAGGAACTACCACCAATAGAAATAATTTATCCATCATTGAAGCGAGGCAGCCATGAATTGAGCTGTGTGTTGCCTTTCCCACAGTATCTGCTTTAGGTTGTGAACTTCCCACTGACCAATGAAGCACAGGGTCATGAAGGTCCCACAGAAAGATACATCAATGGGCTGCTGGAAATTTTTCGAACACCAGTCTTCAGAATCAACAGTCTTGCTGACAATGTCAAAACTTGCTGACAACCTCAATCAGGTAATCATCGACTCCACTTACGAGCATCAAAGTTTGAGGAGGATAACAATGAGGTAGGTATCAATTCTAGAAGGTTAGTGAAATAAAATACTACTTTAAACAGAACACTAGTTTTTAGTAACTAGTAATTTTTAGGTAGAAATTTCATCAAATGTCTATACGCTAAATAGAGGGCATAACGCATGAGCTGAACTACATGAATTTCAACTTTCTGACTCTCCTGAGGTGTTAGCAATTGTTATGTGATTCTGTTATTCAATAGCCCTGTTGAAGAGTTGAAGGACATAAAGTTTTGAGGTGAAGAGTGCCCAGCTTCAGTAAATTTATAATCTGGTTGGGAAGACAAGGAATTTTGTTCCACATGCATGTTGAATCTGGTTTCTGTTCTCTCCATTCATTTTCCCCATTTCTTAAAAGCTTTCTCTTCTTTCTCAGCAGAAGTCACAGTTATTCTAAATAGGCTAATAACCCCAATATTATTGGCTAACTTAGTTGTTATAAAGAGCTAAAGTTATTTATAAGAATTTTTGGAAAAATGAAATAAAAATTTTAAAATAAACCTTACATCACTGCTTTTCCTAGTCTGACCCTGCATTTTCTAGGAAGATGGTAACATTGACCCATGATTGGGGTGAAGGCTTAAGAGACATTAGCTTTAACAAATGCTATCAGCAATCTAGTACACGTCTGTTTACCTAATTTCTCTTTATGGAGTATAGCATATGCTTGCAAAATTGCTCTGAATGTTTGGTAATGCAGAGAAGAACCACAGAAAACATAACCAATTAGCCTGTCAGGACCCTTTTAGGATTCTAAGCCTGTGGACAGCCAGCAACCAATCTCTCCTTTCAATGGGTCAAACAGAAATATGTTCTTACACTATTACGGACTGATATGGGTGAAGAGACACATAACGTTGGTTTTGCACATTTCCTCATGTCAGATCGTGGGAAAGGATAAAGAAATTAAGGATATGGTAACTAATGCTGAACAGAGAAAAGGTTTGAACATCCAAGGGAGGGAGGAGATAGCGGTGTAAGAAACGGGGAAGATAAGGATAAAGAAGTGGACAAGACTAAAAAAACATGAAAGAACGCAAAGAAAAATAAGAAAAATTAACAATAGTGGGTATGATTGAGTTGTATGTAGGAACTATCATGTACTCTTTAAAAATTTATAACTATTTCTGAGAAGGACCTGGGGAGGTTTTATAATAAACTTAAGGTATATATTAGAACTGTCAACATACAGGTCAAGGAAACAGGAGTCATAAGAAAAGAGGCAGAAAGGACATAGAAGAAACATGTGGCAAAGGAAACGTCTACAATGGCAATCAGAACTCGATTCTAAATTTGAGCTTCCCAGTAGCTAAAGGAACTACACCTACATACACATTTACTCAGAGACAGAGAGAGAGAACAATGTAACAACTGTCTGTCAATTTCCCTTAATCCTGAACTGTAGTAGGCATTTAGCTTTTGTGTCTTTGTATGAAAATGCCTAAATAATATGGTAAATTGCATGTTTAGTGGCCATTTACAAAAACACAGGAACATTATATGCTATAATATTAAAAATAAGGGAAAGCTTAAAAAAAGAATATTTAAAGAAAGGAGATAAGTAAGTAAAAGGGGGAAACGTGAGGAAAAAGTAAACTCTGAAGTGGAATGTAAATAAAGAGGAAAATACAGAAAAATATGGAGGAAAAATTTTGAGAATTCAAAATGTAGCAATGCCCACGCAAAGAAAAGAACAAGAGAATAGGTATAAAATAAATCGTCAACTGAACTGAGTAACATGGCCCTTAGAATCCATTCCATAAGGGTATGTTTAAGATGAGATTCTTCAAATACTTGAAAAAAAAAAACAAAACAAAATACACCTTCTTCAATGAAGTCCAAAGCAGACCGATTATAGAGTGAGTGCTTCTCTAGAGAGGATAGTATAGTATCCAAATGACTGAAAAACAGATGAAGACATACATGCAAAAATCTAGAAGTGTGTTCTTATTTTTACTCATTCTTCTTTCTAAGATAAAACTTGACCCCAAAATGATGCAGCTGTTTTTCAAATTGAGAGGGTATGTTTACATTGCTCCCAATAATGCCTATTTGGATATAATGACCAAATGGCAATTGCTGTGATAGTGTAAAAGTCAGAACACCATTCTCTCCAATAAGAGGCACCCAGTCCCGATGAAAGAGAATACAGTAATGATTCCTATAAATAGGACCTATACCACTGAGCTACTCCTTTTTTTAGACCCTTAGTCTATTAATCCAACAATATAGAAGCACCTACAATAGGTCAGACTTGAAAATGGATGGAATTCATATAAAGATGAATATGACATAGTCATTAAGATACATATCTAAGTTCTCCTGGTTTCCGTTTCTAGGTAAGAAAATATGACTCTCCAATACATTTAGATTATCTCACAAGACCAAAAATAAAAGTTTCTTCTTTTCAAAATGTCTCCTAATTTGGAAAATATTATTGTGCTTGCCACATTTTCTACTGTTTAGTGTCATGGTATACTGAACTCTCAGAGCTAGTTGTCGGCAGTGTGGACGAGAATTCTGACATAAAACATACAAGCAGGCATTTCTTTGTCCACCTTCTTCCCTGAAATCCTGAGAATTTTACAGATCACTCCAACGTAATCCTCTCTCCTGATTCATCAACTGTGACCAGAAGTTGGAACTTGATGACATATGTGGATCTAAAGAAGAAATTCTAGTTGACAAGTTATGACATTCCTCAATTTCCCTATAAAGAAAAACACATTCCAGTCCTTTAGAAGTCTTGGGAATTCCTAATAATATAGGTGACATGAAGTGGGATCAATATGCCCAAATTACTGATCACTTCAATTTAAAACCTATCCGTCAATTTAGGGAAGGTAAATTAGTCACATCAATGATTCATTATAGTCTCAAGCACTTGAAAATTGAACATACTTTTCTCAGTGAATTATTCAGTAAATTAATCTTATGGTGTGCATGCACAGCCTTAATTAATTAATCCCACTGAACCAGAGATTGATAGTGCATGAATGTACTTTGTGACTTTAAGCAAGTAATAAAACTTTACTAAGGCACCTTTTCCTATTCAGCTTTCCCTCCACTCTCAAAATGAGCCTTGCAACAGCTATACCTCTCTCTTCCGAAATAAATCTCTTTTCTCCCCAAGTACATTCCTTACAGGAATGAGCTCAACGTTGTATTAATGGTGCTTGATTAATGGTGCTGACTCTTAAAAGTTTGTAAGTCACACTCTGGATAGAGTGCAGACACTGGTGGGAGCATTAACCCTTCCCTCTACACCACTAGGGTATCACATAGGACCTCAATTCTTTGTTCTAAAAGAAATGAGCAATTATCTAAGTGAACTGAAAGTACCCAAGGACTTAATTTGCCATTCGCTCGGTAGAGACTCCTTCATTATAATAACCAACATTTGGACGTAACTTAGAATTTACCAAAACATGCCATGTGGATAATCTCATTTGTATCCCTACAAGAGTTCAAACATGGGAGATAAGGTGCATTCGATTAGTATTTCTATTTTATAAATGAGGAAACCAAGGCTCAAAATTCCACTGCTTATGAGAGTCATCCAACACACTGTCAAGGTAGCACTGGAAGCAGCAAACACCCTGTTCCTTCTGTATAATTCTGCCTCATTTTACATGTTTTAATGGTGCTTGTTCTGACGCCTTTCATGGGCTGCTCCAGGTGCAGGTCATCATGCTCCTACAGGATTCTACTTTCACAAGTGGGAGAGTGAAGTCACTCCCAGGTGAGGGTCCCAAGTGAAACCCTCCAGAGAGCTCTGCTCCGCCGTTCAGAAGCAAGCAGGCTGACAGTTGACTCTTTTACTAACCACTAGTATATGCAATAACAACTGAACTTTGTAATTGTTTTTCTTCCACATATAACCTTTCTTTAGAGGCTGGTTTATGAATCCCTGGCAATGTGCTGGAGGGTAGGTGAGTCTGGGGTTGCCACATCGGTGATTACAGAATCAATAGAGAAAAAGTTAAGAACTGGGAACTAGCCCAACAATTGGAACAATGACGAAATGAAACGCAAGGCAGCAGAGGGAAGCAACTCCAGGTATATTTCCGGCATCCTGATGCAAGACAGGAGATTGTGTTAAGCATGAGAGGAAAGGGGTTAAGGTCAGGTTTCACCTGGATTTTTTTTTTCATGGTCCATTTTTAAAAAAATTTTATTTTATTTTTTCAGTGTTCCAAGATTCATTGTTTATGCACCACACCCAGTGCTCCATGCAATCCGTGCCCTCCTTAATACCCACCACCAGGCCCTCCAAACCTCCCTCTCCCCTCCCCTCCAAAACTGTCAGTTTGTTTCTCAGAGTCCACAGTCTCCCATGGGGTTTTGTGTGATCCTCTGCAAAAAGGTCTACACTTTTCATTCACTATATTGAAAAGGCATTTACTGTGTGACCAGATAATGAATGAACAGTATGGCACTGTTCTTGGCACAATGAGCTGCCAATCACAATATAAATAATTCTGCATTCAGAAATGAGTTTTGGGAAGTAAGTTTCAAGTGGGCAATAAACTGTAATGGAAAAAGAAAGGCATCTGCCATCAGTCCCCCAGATCTGCTACCAGTACGTTTTGTCACTTCTCTCGGATTTTAATATATGAATTATAAAAATCTGTAATTAATACACTAGGCTTCTGAAAAGAGTATCTAATGTAATGAGTATCTGTGATCTATCCAAATTCATATTATAAAATACACTATTCTATTACTGTACAAGCATACATCAAAGATATTGTGGGTTCTGTTTCAGACCACTGCCATAAAGTGAGCTTTGTTATCTTTTTAAATAATACCCACTTCACAGAATTGTTTTGAAAATCAAACCACTGAAGTGATAAGCCCTTAGTAGGCACCTGGAAATGGTAGTCTGCTATTTGGTCTTCAGCAAAATTAGACTGTATTACCAGGGCTCCAATCCTTGCGAGCAGAAACTCAGCTTTCCTTGCTGTGGGCATAAGCTGGGAAGGAAATCTCCTCAAAAATAGACAAATGTGCTCTAGAGACCTCCTCCGGAAACAGACTCCTCCAGAAACTGAGAGATTACTTCAGCAAGATTTCCAAAGATTTATGTTTTTGCTTCTGAAAAAGGATTCCTTTAAACAACTCCTCCTTGTACAGTTAGAAAGCTGATATTCTGCCACTT
This sequence comes from Mustela lutreola, assembly GCF_030435805.1. Taxonomy (NCBI): domain Eukaryota; kingdom Metazoa; phylum Chordata; class Mammalia; order Carnivora; family Mustelidae; genus Mustela; species Mustela lutreola. Next base: position 186,213,587 of record NC_081293.1, on the reverse strand, counting down.
TGAATAATAAAATAGGTTAATCCATAATTTATTCTATTTCTACTCTAAATCTTTCAATCACAAAAGTGCCAGCCACAAAGAAGGTGCTCAGAAATACACATCGTACACAGGCATCCCTGGGTTTACTGTGCTTCGCTTTACTGCCCTTTGCAGATACTGAGCTTTTTACAAACGGAAGACTTGGGGCTGACCTGTGTCCAGCGGGTCTGTTGTCGCTATTTTTTTAAAAGCATTTGCTCACTTCATGTCGTGGTGTCACGTTTAGGTAATTCTCATAATATATCAAACTTTTTCATTAATATTATATTTGGTGATCTGTAATCAGTGATTAGAACCTGCTGAAAGCTTGAACAATGGTTAGCAATTTTTAGCAATAAAGTATTTTTAATTTTTAATTTTAATTTTTATTTTTTTAAAATATTTTTATTTATTTAACAGACAGAGATCACAAGTAGGCAGAGAGGCAGGCAGAGAGAGAGAGGAAGGGAAGCAGGCTTCCCGCTGAGCAGCGAGCGGGATTGCAGGGTTTGATTCCAGGACTCTGGGATCATGACCTGAGCTGAAGGCAGAGGCTTTAACCCACTGAGCCACCCAGGCGCCCCAATAAAGTATTTTTTATTAAGGCACAGACACTATTTTTTTTAAAGACATATGCATTGCACATGCAACAGAATATAGTATAGTGCAAACCTAACCTGTGCTTGCACTGGGAAACAAAAGAATTCACTTTGCTCACTTTATTTTGATTGTCTAGAACTGAACCCACAATATCTTTGAGGTATGCCTATCAGTTAGTAGAACAGTCTGTTTTATTATTATGAAAGTATTTGGATAGATGTTGAATAGTTACCAAGTTACACATTTTTTCAGGAGCTTAATGTATTAAAATGTATTAATCACAAATTCATCATAAACAATCAGTTTCCCACTTGCATCCTAGGTTTTTCCCCTTCTTCCTACATAATAGTGGTGAGCGAAATAAAACTGTAATAGTAATATAATACTGAGGCTTATTTTGTGCCAAGCATCATGGCAAGCTCTTTGGCTGATTATCTCACTTATCCCACATAGCAACCCTGAGATAGGTGCCCTTATTGTCCCATTTCGCAGAGGATAAAACTAAGGGATAGATAAATTAATGTTACATGTGTTGCTACTAAATTCATTTAAAGTCAACTAGTTACTCTGTGGTAGTAATGACACAAATTTATCTGTTTTAGTCATCTTTTAAAAATTAATACGGTATTTCCATGGGATAATTAAGAATCTAGTCCTGTTTCTCATCAAAAATAACAACACTTTGGGGGCACCTAAGTGACTCAGTTGGTTAAGTGTCCAACTCTTGGTTTCCGCGCAGGTCATGATCTCATGGTTGTGGGATGGAACCCCTTGCTGAGCTCTGCACGCAGTGTTTTTTTTCTCCCTCTCCCTCTGCCCCTCCCCACTTGCATGTGAGCACTTGCTCTCTCTCTCCCTAAAATCAATAAATAAAAGCTTTAAAAAAATATTAACACTTTGGGGTGCCTGACTGACTCAGTCGGAGAAGTCTGTGACTCTTGATCTCAAGGTCACGAGTTTGAGCCCCAGGGTGGAGGTAAAGATTATGTAAATCAATAAAGTTAAAAAAAAAAAACAACAACAACCCACTTTTGGTGGTAATGCCTTTAACACCTCACAAGCTATGGCAAGAGTCAGAGGTTCTGGGTGCAAGTCTCAGCTTTGCTACCGACTGATGAGAAAGGGGAGACCTTCTACATGAACTTAATAATTGTTTCCACCAGTACCGAGTGACAATGTGTGAGGTGCGAGGAAGAGAGTATGCTGCGAGGTCGGGAGGAGGTTATGCGGTCCCAGTTCCTTTGGGACAGGAACAGGATTTATTATCTTTTTATCTTTCAAAGCAATCTTTTTTCCCTGCTATGTATGACACACATGGGTCAGTGAAGGGACATTCCCTTGGGCATGCTAGTAAATTAAAAGGCAATAAATATAATTCTACTTTTTCTCTCATTCAAGTGAGTACTCTACATTGCAAGTGACTTAGATGAAAATAGATCTGTTCTAATGTATTAAGAAAGGAAACTATTTATAGATTTTTGTCCATAAATTACTTGTCATGTAAAACATGTCAAAAATTGATGGAAACACAACAGGGAATATAAGCTAACTTGTGGTATGTTCGCAATAAATATTTGTTAAGTTGAATATATTTAGAAGGAGGAAAGAAGTCAAACAATTATTTTATTCCTTGAGAGCATCAATATCAAATTAGTAAATACTTAAACCATAAAAAGCTATAATGTTATTGAAGGAGGATCAGAAGTGTTTAATTACATTTTTCTGATATTAAAAATTCCTTTTCCCATAAAAAGTCTCTCAAGGAAGGTATGAAAATTATAATCTATGTTTTAATCACATTTTTATTATGAGGACAAAATTTTAACAAAGAAATTATTATAAGGAAAATGAGAAATGACCATTACCCATTACAGTATTAACTTATTTTTTGAAAGCACTGTCTATAGGGATAGATATTTAATTATGGTTGTAATATGCAAAAAAGAAATGGAAGGAATTTGTGGGTGGCCACTTGAGAATGTAGTGGGATCTACAGAAAAAGCAGACCTCCTTGTCCACGGAATATCTAAAAATCTGCCGTAACACTTTTTCTAATCCATATTGGTAAGAACATCATAATATGCATTGAGGAGAAAAGCAAAAGAAAAAATAACCAGATTCATCTGTATCACAAATATTATATAAAAAACACAAGAAAATTCAATACATAAACTGGTTTAAAAAAGGAGAAACTGACTGAACTAAGATATTTTATAGGTACATTTTAACTAGTTGCCAAGTGCTGTATGCAACCAAACAGCAATCATTCCACCTCCTTCCTCCAAACCAGTGTACAGGTGAAGATAATGCCTGAGGATGCAAATAAATTCGCGTCAGCACCGTATGGTGGTGAAGAGCATGGCTTTGACCCCGGCTCTACCAGAAACTCAAGTGTATGACTTTGGGCAAGTTACTTACTAAGTATTCTGATCTTTAATTTCCTTAAATTTAAATTTAAATGGGGAAAAATAATACATCTAATTAATAGAGTGGTTGTATATGTAGAATGCTTAGGCAAGTAATAAATGTCTAGGAGGCACTAAGTAAATGTTACCTTTCCTTTTCTGTTATTGATTTTGCTGCTGTTATATTTAAGTGGTCAATCGAAAGTATCATATTAAATATGTTATTAGATATTTTTTTACTATGATGTTAGCTATGTGAAGTGACAAAACATTAAATTTTAACTCATATCATTGCTGAAACCCAACATATCATCTGCTGAATAAAAGTATCTGCTTCTCAAATGAATGAATTATTTACCAACATTGTACAGTGAGGTTGTTGGTTCTGTGACTTACTCTTAAGTAAAGCTATCTGGATAGGATTGATCAGAAATAGCTGAAGTTTTCTTTGGAAGAGACTGAAACCATGAGTAGAGCCATTACAGAGTAATAGAATTTGTATATTGGAACAACTAAATTATTGAGCAAAGCTAAATTAAAAACAGAACATTTGGAATGACAACTGAGTGACTATAATTTGAATAATTTGGAATCCTCTCTCTCATACATGCACACCATTTAATTTTAATTAACTGCACCAAAACTTAAGACTCATACAATCAGAAGTATAGAACTCCTTGTCACTAACAACATCAGTAGCACAGAAAAATAGTCTAGCAGAAAAGCAGACTCAAGTTTTCAAAGACGGCACCATGCTATTGAAAGGAGAGAGAGTGAAGGCAGATTTACGTGTGCATAAGTATCTGCACACCTCCAATCATGTTCCTTTTTAAGTCCTTCCTTAGTAAACACGAAAGGCATTTTTCTGAGAATCTCAGTGATGAAAAGAGATTTGCCATCTTCACATCTTACAAAGGTGACAGGTGTAGTAGCTGAGCCAATAGAGCATTTGGTGCTTTCATATAAGGACCATAAATTTCTGAAAGATGATTCAAAATCCTGTTGCAGAATCTATCAAATTGCAACGATAATTACTTTGCTTCAATTTAAACTCCCAGAAAATAAGGAAGCATTAAGGTCATGTGGACACAGAATGTTACTAAAAGAAGCAGTAAGTATACGTTTACTGTGCTAATCAAAATCATGCTAATTAAAATCTGAGTATTTATAAAGTTATAACATCATGTACAGAACTGGGCAATACTTTGAATATGAAGAACAAAATGATTAGTGAGGCTTCTGCTTCAATTAAAGAATCTGAATGCGATGTTGTCTTTGGTCTTTCCTACTTTACCTACTTCCCCAGCCCTCAGCCCCAACCCAACCCCTCAGCATGGCTAAAAGTCACACTTATCAGCTAGTAAGTATACATAGCTCTTAGTGTGTGTGAGTGTGTGTGTGTGTGATTTATCTTGGAGGGAAAACATATTCAACCCATAACCTTTCACCCACTGTTGGTTATACTCTGCAAATGACCTAGTACAAGATGATTTCAATATCTTAAAGTCAGCCCTTCTCTGATAAAAATGGTTGCTTATCCATGTGTACTTGAGAAATACAAATGTGTGTGTGAACTGAAGAAATGCATCTAAATGTACATACTCTGGTAGGTTTGTGTCTCAGACTCTCCACAGACACGTCTGAAGAACATGAGTTTCAAGAATGTGTTTGATTTGCATGTGTATGTATATATGTATATAAATGTGTATGCATGCCTAGGTAAATATAGATCTTCTTGGGATGCAATTTAGTGTAATTACAAACCTGAACTCTGCAGCTGAATCTTTTGCCAAATCCTAGGACCAACATCTATAAGCTAAGTGACCTTGAGCAAGTTATTTAAACTTTCAATGCCTTAGTTTCCTCATCTACAGAGTGGCATAAAATTTTACCTACCTCATGGAGTCATGATGAGAATTAAATAACCTTTTAAGTTGTAATCCTGGCACACAGTCATTAGTAAAAATTATTGTCTATTATCATCTCCCCAAAAAGAAAGGATACATGCTCAGAGAAGTATAAACGGGCTTGCCACATATGTCAGAGAACACTATCTATACCATGCATGCATTTACTATTTTCTCCTCCCCACCCCCCCAACTCCATAAATGTTGACATCTTCTCCACCATTAGAAAAAAGGAACAGAAAGTAGAGCTGGAAGCAATCAGCGAGCCCAGAGTAATCCCTGAGTCAATGTGAGGAAATTCCAGTGAGAATCCTGTGTTCCCTGGCTAATCAGCCTATTAAACATATTAGCACACAATTAGCACACGTGAAAATAAAGCAGAAAATCTAGGTGAAGACTTATTGACTCCTTGGGAAAACAAACTTGAAACTCATAATTCAAAATAATTTGCAAACTTCCTTGTTGTTTAATGCCAGAGATTCTAGCATTTCAAATTCTGTGTCTATTAAGTCGAGCTCACTCATGTATTAGAGGCGCAGACTTATCTTTGCTCCTCCAAGTTTATTCTCATATATATGTTTCATCTCTTCCTTTCATTGATATATGCAGATTTAGAGGCAATAAAAATAAATTTTATGCTTATGTTTTTACAGTATATCCACCAATAAAAAGCTCAGATTTGCAGATAAGCATAAGGACCCCATCAAAATTCCACTTTGAAAACTAGGATAGGCTTGTTCATTTTGAAAAAGAAAAATAATAATACCAGATCATTCAGAATTTAGTCAATATACATAAGCATACTGCTATGATCAAAACAGAAGAGAAGAGATGGAAATTCTTCACTGCTTACTCATTAGTCAGGATGTTCAAGTCCACCTAATGTGTCAGGGTAAATGGCTTTGCCTCTGCCCCCAAATGTTTGTTTTTCATGTGGTAGGTTTGTAAAATGTTCACCATTATCTATATTCAAAAAAACCAAATTTATATAGGCTATCATAATACAATCTCAAAATACATGTATTTATGAATAAACACAATTACATATGCCCTATCTCACTCTGCCTTTGGTCCAAAAATGCTGAAGCATTGAGGCAGTACTGCCCCACCCCCTCGTGACTGTGCCCTTTCACTTCCTAGATGTTTGCTCATGTGCAGATTACTCAAGGCTTGACTGTGTTGCCACCCCACCAAAGGAGGATGTTGATTAAAACTTTAATCTCATAAAGTTGTTTTGAGAAAATTAAATGAGATAATGAATAGGAAGGGCTTAGAGTTTCAGGCATACATTAAGTCCTCAAGCTTTTAGGAGCTATTATTTTTCCTATTCTCTATCTGTAAAATGTTCTTTTTCTATTTCCCAAATAGGAAACTGATATTTACACTTTAAGTGTAACCGCAAGTGATTCCTTTGTCAATCCATTCTGACATCTCCAAGGAAGTCAAGCAGATTCTTCCCTATGGAGAAACTGGGAAGCATCCCTATGAAAAGAATGAAGCTGGGAGAAACAATAAGAAAAACATGGCAAGAAATGGACTCTGCTGGGGTGCCTGGGTGGCTCAGTGGGTTAAAGCCTCTGCCTTTGGCTCAGGTCATGAACTCTGGATCCTGGGATCAAGCCCAGTGTTGAGCTCTCTGCTCAGCAGGGAGCCTGCTTCCTTCTCTCTCTCTCTCTTTCTCTCTCTGCCTGCCTCTCTGTCTACTTGTGATCTCTGTCTGTCAAATAAATAAATAAAATTAAAAAAAAATAAAAAAGAAAAAAGAAAGAAATGGACTCTGCGCTGCCCTGGGTCATGGTGAACTCCACGTTCTCTTTCCTGAATCCCCCGATGGCACCTTCACAGTCTGAGATGGAACTTCTGGGACAGAAAACAGGGTTTTACAAAATTTGAGAAAATGGGGAGGACTGAGATATTTTTGTTGGGAGATCTGGATCTTCCATTCTCTCTTTTGTTCTTTGGCCTGGTAAAGGTACCTTTACCTATTTTGTAGGTACCTTTGACTGAGACAGAGTACAAAACACAGACCTGTTACACAGGCTGCCTCTAGGCTCAGAGAGAGGTACCATGGGGCACTTTAAATTTCATTTTCATTTACTCCTTTCTGGGTATGAAGTAAGTAGGGGTTCGGGGTGAAATGTGGGAACAGAAATATAACTAGAATGTATGGGAACGTCCCTGTTTGTGTTGCTTAATATCTGAATGTCAAAGAGAGTGAAAAGCTTAGAATAATTCACACAAACTTCCGTCTAGTTCAGTGACAGGTTCTAGGTTCTGTCAAGGTAGCCCATCTCAGTTCTGTCCTAGAGAGGAAAAGCAACTGTTGTTCCTGCCTCCATATTTATGAACTGAGTCAGAAGCACTTAACAGTCTGGACAGATAGAGGATTTTGGATTTGAGATTGTCACAGTCATCTAAAATACTCACATGTGAAGGCAATAGAAATATACACATATATATGCACTGGCTCAAGAAATACCAAGTTCATTAAAATAAAGCTAAGTATTCAAAACCATTTTTAAGAGACTGGATCAGAACAAGGTATTTAGAAATAGAGATCCTGCTAAACAACGCTTGTAATCATTGAAATCAGTGAAGCAAGGAGTAATAAAGTAATGGTTACACATTACAAGGCAACTGATTGAAAATATTCGAAAAAAGAAAACATGTATAGAAGTATATGCATAAATAATAATACAAAAATTTAATAGCAATACTTTCACCCTAACTCCTCACATTATATCACAAAAGATCTGAAACTGAATGTGAACTAAGCAAACACTAACACAAAATACAATACATTTCATCTTTGGCTTTGATAATTACCATAAAAATAATGATAGCATCTAATTTCTCAAAGTAAAACTAAGAGCTAATTAAATTCTGAATACTTATTTATACTCTCTGAATCATTATTTTGAGAGAGGGAAAGAGTTGTAAAGGCAAAACATGAAGAAATTAGACACAAAGGAAGGATAAAATGAAAGTAGACAAAAATGCAAGAGGAGACAATGTAAGAGGATTAAACTACTAATTTAAAAGCAAATACTCAGGGGCGTCTAGGGCTCAGTTGGTTAAGCAACTGTCTTCGGCTCAGGTCATGATCCTGGAGTCCTAGGATCAAGTCCTACACTAAGTCCGGCATTGGCTCCTCCCTGTTTGGCAGGGAATCTGCTTCTCGCTCTGACTCTCCCCTTTCTCATATTCCCTCTCTCATTCTCTCTCTCTCTCAAATAAATAAATAAAAATCTTAAAAATAAAAATAACAGCAAATACTTGGGGTGCCTGGGTGGCTCAGTATGTTAAGCGTCTAATTGTTTTGAGCTCAGGTAATGATCTCAGGGTGGTGAGACTGAGCCCCATGTGGGATTCTATGCTCAACAGGGAGTCAGCTTAAGATTTTCTCTCTCCCTCTCCCGCTGGGGCCCACCCCCATACACATATACTTGCACACTCTTTCTCAAAAAATAAAATAAAAGCAAATGCAAATCCAACTATAGCCTCCTTAGAAGAAACCAACATAAACAAAATGACACAGAGAATTTAAAAATAAAAGAATGGCACATGTCTTTCAAAGTAAAAGAGAAGAGGTAGTAATAATAGTTTCATATGAACTAGAACTACAAGCAAAATATTTTAAACAGAACAGATAAAACAGTAATAATCATGTATAAAATTCAAAGTATGTAAAAACAAAACCCTATTAGAATTTGACCAAACACAGTAAGTGCAAGAAATGCAAATATAGCGACAGATCAGGTAGATTAAAAAAAAAAAATAGGAACAAAGGGAACTGACTAACATAATGAATGAATATAAATACAATGTAGTGTGTGTGTATAAAGAACTTTCTTCAATAAAGAATACAATCTTCTTTTCAATTATTCAAGTAATTCCAAGACTGAAAACTGAGAAAAATCTCAAAGAATAGACATTTTAAGGCCATATTTCTGACCAAAGTGCAATAAAATTGGAAATTTACAAGAAAATTTTAAGTAAGAACAAAAGCAACAAGCACTCAACACTTTAGGTATTAAAAATTAAAGTAACTATTGAGTTAAAAGAAAAACCAAACCACAATTTTCAACAAACGCTATTTGTGTCAAACGATTTTTACTTTCATTGAACTGTACACTTACAAATATATTATCTCAATCTTGCAAAGCACTATAAGGTAAGTATTTTTACTGCAAATTACAAATGAAGAAACCTAATGAGTTAAAGTTCTTTTCACAACATGTGCAGAAATCAAACCCAAGCCTGCATCATTCCACTCCCAGGTTCTTATTAACTGGACTATATTTTAAAATTTTAGATGAGACCAAAGCAATTGTTAGAGACAAAGTCATAGTCATAAATGTTCTCAGTCCTAAACAAGAGGAATTTTAAAAAGAAGGAGCTAAGTGTTCAACTCAGGATGTTATGAAAAGAATGAAAACAAAGATCTCCATGGAATCAGAATGAAATAACTACAAAAATAAGTGATAAATTATAAAATCAAAAGCAGAATTAAGAAAATTAAATACTCACAAAACTCTGGTACACTTTACCAAAAGAGCATGAGAAAAATATGACTAAAATTAGGAAAAGAAAAAGATAATAACAGATTTGGAGAATAATCTAGTTTAACAGAATCATCTGCACAATTACTTGATAAAAATTGTTGAGAATTTTCATTAAATAGATAAGGAATCCATAATTTACCAAAATTAATGAGTGAAGATGTATAAAATACAAATAATAAAAAGGCTTAGAAAGAATCATAATCAATTTTTTTATTTTTGTAAAAAAATTTATAAAAAAGAATTTGAGCTTTTTATCAGAAGTTTTATGGGTGGGGGCCATTCTAATATTTAAAGAATTGATAATCCTCATGCTCTATGAACACTTCAGCAGTATAAGGGGAAAGGGGAAGCCTCCATATATAATCAGTATGATTCTGATACACTTGTGAACCAAATAGAACTCAAAAAATTTTTTGAAAACTTTAAATTAATCTCAATCATGAGTGTAAATGCACAATGTTTTGGTAAAATAGTAGTAAATGGAATTCAACAGTACATTATAGAAGAAACTTATCATGATAATAAAGCCACTGAATTTGAAAATATATTAATATTAGGAAAACTTATATGACATATCATATAACAATCCCTATCAACAAGAATGTGTGAATATGTACACATACATACTACTCCCAAAGCATTAAAAACAAAATATATGATGAAAGTTAATTCCTTAATATCGTATGTAGCATCTGCCTTAAACCAAACCTCAATGCCATATTACTGGCAAAAGACTTACAGAATTTTTATTATAACAAGAGTTGATTATTTCAGTATCGTTATCGTTTTATAACAATACAAATTCTAATCTATTCGGTTTTATAAAATTTATATAAAACACTGACTTTGAAAGATGTCAAATAAGAACAAGGAATATATTTATTACAAAGCAAGGGACATTTTTCATGATTTATAATGAAAATATAATGCAGTATATTTATAAATACTATACTTATATATCAAGTCCAATAAATTACAATTTTATAAAAAATGCAGATTTATATGATAGACTCACCTTTTACTAAAAATCCCTCTAGACAGAATTAAAATTTGCAAGTAAATACTTTACTTACACCACCCTGTCATTTTAAATAAACTTTTATAAAGGTAAAACTCTCCATACCTTTTTCCATCCTCATAAGGGTACACTGTGAAACGTGCTTTACGAATGCCCACAAAAGTAACATTTTGATGCAGAATTGGGAAGTTTGTTCCCATTTTTGAAAAAGGGAAAAGCAAGATTTCCTTTCGAAGATACGCATAAACGTATGGAAGGCACCACCTGAATCCCTCGGAAGATGGGGTTAGAGGTGTCCGCTGCTTGTGAACAGCTCAACAGCATGGAGTCCTCCAGGTTGGTGTATCTCTAAACGTGACCCACCTGGAGATCCATGGTGTCGAACAATGAACTTTGCATACCAGCAAGGTCTCCATAAAGTGAGGGAGCTCCTCTTCACCATCGTTGGTTGAAGAATACATCATCTACATGCATCTACACTAGCCCAAATTAGGTTCTGTCCTTGGTCTTCGAGGTCAAAGTTTCCTCCATCCATTTTCCATTTTTAAGCTCCCGGCCAGGATGCATACTTCCCAGAATCCAGATTAATCCTAGGCTTGGACACTTTGCCTTTGCTAAAGAAAAATGAACATGGAAACCAGCCAAAAAAAAAAAAAAAATTGCAGGCTATGTCTACTTTCTCCTAAAGGTCTAAAGAGTACACAGTTTGGGTTGCTGTAGAACAAACACATGAAATTGTACTTGGTGGGCAAATATATACATCTTGCTCCGGAATTTCAAAATTCAACAACTATGCTTCTGGCAGTTGTTACCCGTACTTAACATGGTGGAGAAAGGATGCCCAGCTAATGGTCATGTTTAAAAACTGACCTGGGGTTGCTCTGCAACCAACTTTTAAGGGCCTGGTTGTTTCTGATTTGTCCTTTTACATTCACAGGTGTCCTAAGTAGCCCCCCCCACGCCCCACCGCCCCAGTCTAAGCTGCTCCGTCTTCACCACGGTCTGCTCCTCGTGCCTTTGGAGCTGCATATCCTGGGATCCTTGAAGTGTTTTTCTTCTTGGCTTATTTCTACCGTGCTCCTTACCTCCTCACAGATGGCCACACCAGCTGCTCCAGAGCCCTACAGGAATATTCGCTTTCAACACAGCCATTGTCCCTACATTGGAGTAAGGTGTAGGTAAAGAATGTCACTGCATATGTGGTGTGAGTTCATAGGACAAAGGGAGGGCTGTGCTTATACACGTATCCCATCTGCTTCCGATTTTTAGATGCATTTAATGGGGGCAATGTCTGTTACTTTTCAATTAGAGAGAGATAAAAATTAAAGTGTATATACTGTTGGAAGACCCCATAGGTTAACTTCTCACTTCTTACAAAGCTGCTATCGAAATTTAAACTCTTTTGAAATTCATACCAATTGTTAATTCTGAAAACCACTCTAATCCTCTCAATTACTGACAATGGACTACAAATGCAGATAGATGGACTAATCAGTGAGTTTAAAAGAAACATCGTTGTACGAATGTTAGTATAAACTATTACTTCATATTTTGATCAGACAGCAGGTTCTGATGGTGCAGAGAGGACCTTGGAACCCACTGAAAGCCATGGAAAGAATGAAGATCTGGTCGGGGGGCTGTTGTTAAAAAGTGGCTCTTCATTAATCCTAGTTTAACTAAGGATATATTTCAATATTGAAGGAGAGAATGATGGAATCCACTGACGGCTCTTCCTATCTGGCTACATAGCAGATTAGCAATACCACACATGCACACACACTCCCGTGTCAGAAAACCTGGATTTCAGTTTCAACTTGGGGCTCAAACAATTTCACCATCAGCTACCTTTACGAGTCACTCAGCCCCTAATTCCCTGCTTCTCCACGTGGTATCTGGAAACACAAAGGAGTCTGTGTGGGGTATGAATAAGATAACGTGTGTGCAAGTTCTCTGTGTGTTACGAAGCTTATAAGAAGTTTTTGTATCAGGGATGCCTGGGTGGCTCAGTCAGTTAAGCGTCTGTCTTCGGCTCAGGTCATGATCCCAGGGTCCTGGGATTGAGCCCCACTTGGGCTCTCTGCTCAGCAGGGAGCCTCCTTCTCCCTCTCCCTCTGCTCTTCTACCTGCTTGTGCTCACTCTGATTCTCTCTCTTTCAAATAAATAAACAATATTTTTAAAAAAAGAAGTTTTGTATCATTATTTTAGTAAATGCAATGGATCAAGAAGCTAAAGGGCTAGGTCCTTACAACAAATATTATCAAATGGCATCTGCATGTTTTTTAATAAAAGTAATGGAAAGGAGGAAGAGCAAGGACAAAAGGGAATAGTCAAGGGGGGGTCATCAAGATCCAGAGTCATTGCTATTTGGGCTATTCCACACGGGCTCATGGGGAAAGCTGCTGGTCTATCTGATTCAGTCCAGCAAGGACCCAGCACATGAGAGATGCAGTGCAAGTAGATCTGGGATTAAAAAAATACATGTTTTCCTGCTCTTCGGCTCAGTGTTTGGTGGGTCTGTTTTTAAAACCACACCGACGCTGGAAACGTGCCGCTCAAGAGCCCATATCTGAAATACAGATGCAAACTCACGTTGTACCTTTCTAGTTTGCCAAGAACCAGGGGTCCCCCCTCAATGTCCTTAATTTTATGCAATTTGCAACTGTCCAGATCCTGAAAGGCCACTGTCACTTTCCCATTATGCGGTGGTCTCCATATGGGGTGCCTGCACTCCAGCGGTTGTTCAAGACGATCCCCTGGCTTGCAGGAAGATGCATTTTTATATCATCCTTTAAAAAAATGCGTATATACTATAATATACATAATCAAGTGATACCTCCTTAATCTATATAATTTATAAATAAATATCCAATTATTGATCAGAGCTCATCATACTGTGATTAGAGGCTAAGTAGCTGATATTTTCACTAAGGACCCACCCATATCACTCCCATCTTTCGGGGTCCTCCTGCTGATTTCCCTATGACTATAACTGCTTCTCTATGTCTCAGAGCTTTTTCAGAAACTAAGTCTGCTCTGCCCTCCCCTTATGGCAAACTGGAAATGTCCCTAGGAGGCAGCCCTCAAATAATAATTTTTTTTTAAAGATTTTATCCATCTATTTGAGAGAGAGGGTTAATGGGCATGAGTGAGGGAGAAGCAGGCTCCCTGCTAAGATGAAGCCCCATGAGAGGCTCCATCTCAGGACTCCAGGACCATGACCCAAGTCAAAGGCAGATGCTTAACCGACTGAGCCACACAGGTGCCCCTCAAATAACGGTTATTTCAACCCTTGGTACATAAATTCTCCAGCTTCCTCAGTCCTCAGGCAAGAGAATTATAAGGCACCATTTCTTAGCACTTCCCATGTGTTCAGGCTCTAGTCACCCTCTGGGGGCCCAGCCTAACAAAAAATCTTGTAGTGCTCGCCTCTCTTCCCTATTTCATGTCCTCTGTCCCCTCCATAGCTCTTACTTCCCCACATTCATGTCCCAAGCAGAAGCGGGGTCTCCTTCCTGGGAGAACCCCAAACTGAAACAGGTGTATGGTCAAAATCATTCAGATGCTACTGCTCCAAACCATGATCCTATTTTATTGATTTTCAAGGCAAACTGCTCACAGTCACTGACAGAGCAAAATCAGTCCTGTTCTTTCTGTGGCATAGTGTAGGTATTAAAAAAAAAAAAAAAAAAGCGAATTTGGCAACAGAACATGTAGGTTAGTCTTAAGACTCATTGCCTTTCATCAGTATCTGCCAAGTCCACCTGGGGCTGTTCCCAGGTTCTGAAGGGAGGGATGGGGAAGATATCCCAACTTGCTGGTCATGATGGCCTCAGCAAGAACCCTGCTTTTATGTTGGTGACATTACTTTTTTCCCATTAATTTATGCAAACAAAATCATGGCTCACTAGCTTTCTGTGTTTGTTTTGTTTATTTAAACAGTCTTCACTGCCTCCTGGAAAACAAAAGGGGAAATAATGACAATAATAAAAACCAAGTACTCCTCTTTATAGAAGATTGTTCTTCATTATCAGATACTTTTTGGTGTTTTTCTTCCTTCAGGAATTTACTAGAGATATTTGCATGAAAACATGCTTTTTAAGCTATGAAGTACACCTCTCTCTACTGTTTGTCACCTAATCCATAATATTCTCTTTGTAGCTTTCCTTCCAAATATTAACTTGGAAGAAGATTCTGATGTTCTCACAAACAAGTCTTTGAGTTCAAGGAACCGTAAAACAAGAGATGGATCACTACACTGTACATTTTACAAGGCACAGAGATGCCTTAGGGAGAGGATGCAGACTTCAATATTCTCTCTGTATCTGCTGCATGTTTGTTTCTAAAGGGAATGGAATACTTCTCAAGCCTCTTATATTAATGCCTTCTTAAATTCTTAATTTGATTGAAAGACATATATTCTGACTCTCAGTGACATGAAGTATATGCTTAAGCATCACACTTCTTAATCAGCACATATGCAAAGATATCTTAGAAAATTTTTTGCTGAGTTTAGAATCAGTGGCTTAGATTCTTCTTGGGGTGAAGTCAATTATTCACATTAAGAAGTTAATGATCAGGGGTGTCTGGGTGGCTCAGTCAGTTGAGCGTCTAACTCAGGTAAAGATCTTGGGGTCCTGAGATAGAGCCCAGCATCAGGCTGTATTGGGTGTGGAGCCCCACTTAAGATTCTCTTTCTCCCTCTCCCTCTGCCCCTCCTCATCCATTCCCTACCCTATGCTCGCTTGTGCACATACACATGCTCGCTCTCTCTAAAAAAATTTTAAAAATTTAATGAGCAGTCATCTGTGATTGCTGTAACAGGAAGTTCCAGGCCCCAACTCTGGAGACATTTTCAGTTGGCCAAATGACAGTTTCAGCTTTTCTTTATAAATAATGAATAAGAGCAACATATGTGCAAGAACCCCCTAGAACGAAACTGTTCATTTTTTGAGAGCAATGGTTTATGCCCACCCGCCTATTATTGAAACCACACAGATTATAAAGTATGAGAGATTACTAGGAACATAATCAAAATATTGAAATTCAGAATTGTATAACTTTCCTTAAGCTATCAGTAAGATTCCTGAGAATAATAACTGTGACGTTTTGAATTTGTGGAGAACAAACTCACTGTAGGCCATAAATCTGCCAACTCAACTTGAGCACAACAGAATTTGCTCTACTTATAAATCGACACTTGATCATTAACTCTTTAGAATTTTCTATTCTTTTGTAATTGTTTCATGAGTATTCTTAGGTTAACAACAAGATTTGAAGAGTGAAATCTTTCCCTATTGTATCTATCTTGATAGTTAACCATGTTAAGTGTTTTTTTAACAAATCAAAACACATAGTGTTCATTTTAGCCTTTTAATTTCCATTTTGTGTAGCCATGTCATAGCATCAAGTTTGTCTACCTTTGGGGTCTTCCACACTCAATATACACTGACCACATTCTTTATCCTACTTTCTGGTTACTGTGTGTCAGGATACAGCTCATCCTTTCTGGTCAGCTCCTTCTTTCTTGAGAGTGGATTAGTCACTGGGACAGTCAGTCTCATTCTTTCTCCAATAGGGCCCAGAAAAGGCTCTACATAATCTATTAATTCACACACACACACCCCACTCTAAAATTTAGTTTAGAGTAGACTTTAGTACAGTTAGACTTTAAAGTTTAGACTTTAAAGTTAGACTTTAGTACAGTCTTAGAGATTTAACAATGTGAAGTAATTAGCTGTATGAATGATAAAATCAATGTACCAAAATAACTGATAATCATATGACCTAAACCAACTTTCTACTAACAATACCCATTTAGCCCTTACCAATGGAGATACCTTGTTGTCAAGTTAAGAGTATGTTCTAGATCGAACACTACTCTGACAGCATTTAAAACAGATACGTTCTTGTTTTTAATTCTATAAGCACATAATGCAAACATGAGCTTATCAAATAAGCATTCCAAAAAAACCAGCTGTATGGACTAGGAGAAATACATAAACCTTGAGAAAAACATTCCATAATCTTCAGTGTTAATTTTAGCCTTCTGTTCTTCCATTAAATTCATTGTCAACTCCTCTCGCTGAAGTGTCTGATAACCAGAAATAAGATCACTTGAAATTTATTTATTGCCATCACAGAGTGCTGGCATCAGCAACAATCCCGAAGTATTTAAGAGAGGAACGTGTACCTCTGTATGGGCCAGCCTTTGTGATTCTACTAGAGAAACAGGCACAAAAATTAGATGGGATGTTGATTTTAGATAGATGACATTTAGAAAATTATTTTCTTTTGGCTAGCATTCTTATTTTAAAAAAAAAAGACCTGCCAAAAAACAAAACAAAACAAAACCACATGGAGGGGAGACATATGTGAAAGACAAAAAGTGGGGAGAAATAGTGATTAGGTTACACAAAAGTAAAAATTAAGACATGCAGATAAGCAAATATGAGCTCTCTCCTGTGAAATACAACAAAAAGACATGTCTGTTTTTACTTTTCAGGACTATTACTAATGCTTGCTAAAAATGGCTCTAACAGTGGTGCAAGCAGGACCCTTTAATTACACTCTGAGTTACACCTAGCTATTCAGAAGGCAAACACAGAAAACAAAAAGCAGGGAAAAGGAATAAAAGATAAACTATTTTCAATTAAAAAAAATGACCGTATACTGCTTTCCAGTTCAGGAGCTCATTTATTACAAATCTGCCTTTGTTTGTCACCGCTTGGCAATTTTGTTTCCTAAAGGGATACAGCCTGAGAGCTTTGGAGTTGGGAACAAATGGGAGTTGAAAATAAGCTGTTTAGACATGAATATACATATGCAGTAGCAGTTTGTCACCGCTCCGCTGGCAAATACTAAATGTGGCTCGTCAGTGCAGAGCTCTCTGCGGAGACAGATATCACAGCTTACCCTAATGCTCCTCTAGGTTACACACTGGTCTCCTCAAATTCAAACGCTAACTGAACTAATCGCACTTCTTTGGAGACTGGCCCCTTCTCCATCAGCCCAACTGCCTACCCTAGAAACCCAACTGCTCTTGGGGCCTGATTTTTCGGGGGGCCAACCTACCACCCTACTGCCACTACCACACACTACCAGGCCAATCTATCCTGAGTCTTTTTAATATTTTTCCAACCCATCCTCACCTTCCACTTACATGAAAACGGACTTAGTTTGGTGGGCACTGCCCTTTTTTACTTCATTTACTTTTTAAGGGTCCCTTTTTTCAGTTTTTCTTTCCAAATGATTTTGTGTTCTTCAATCACAAACATTTTTCTTAAGCATAAATCAGTTGTTTCTCTCTGTTGATTAACCCTTTCATGATGCATCACTTCCCTAAACTCAACCTTGCTAAAGTGATGTAAAGGCTCTTGAAGGTGTATTATGGCCAACCTGTGCAGCCACACTCCACCACTCACCAACCCTCCCCCCGCCAAACTCTTAAATCTGGTCAATCTTGAACTACCTTAATTTAGCAAACGCATCATGTTCTTCCCTCTGGTTCTTCCACCTTAGCGGAGATTCCATCACCCTAAAGATGTCCTTACGTACCTTTCAGTTTTAGCTAGAATCACTCCCAAAACGCAGACACAAGTGCACATGTGAACACACAAGGCAAAATTATGAACTCTAAAAGCACTGGGGCCTTAGATCTCTCTGGGTGGTATAGCTTACAACTTACTGAATAATCTTCCAGCCTTGAAAGTACTATATTCTACCTAGAAACATAATCCCTCCTAGTGAGAACATTAATGCTGTCTTTAGATACACTTGAAGATCTCATTATGATGCTTTCCTAGACCCAGACTAGACTGGGCAATTCAGGGAGTTCAAGAGAATTCAGAAAAGTCACATTTACTTTAAACACTTATAATCATCGAAGAATCTTGTCCCATCTCTCAGAGAATTATGGGGACTGCCTTTCCAAGTGCCTCTGGTGAGTATCATCTCTTAGACCTTCCCAAGGCCATCTAGTTCAATGTTCTCACTTAAGGATAAGACTGAAGCCTGGACAAATGTGACACTCTCTGAACAGCTCTACTATTATTGTTGAGGTTTTTTTCCTTTCAGAAATATTAGAGATAATATCCCCACTGCTCAAATGCTTTTATTTCCCTCCTGCATTGTCTGTGAAGAAACAGAAAGGTGAGTTTTTATTATACTCTCAAAGACTTGGAATATATGAAGCATGAAATGGGTAACAGAAATGTTATATACAAAAGGACAGTCCACCCAGAAAGTAACCCCAGTCTGCCACACATCACACATCCCCCAGCTTCCTGACAGGTGTACCAATTAATTGATCTCACTGATGATATACAGCTTCAAGACTTGCATGGTCTTGAAGCAGAGCCTCATACTCTTAAAATTACTGGACTCTAAAATCCATGCTTTACATGATGGTGACTATAATTCTTTTTCATTTAATTTTTATTTGAACATCAAATAGGCTGAGAAAATTGCTTATAGGTGCTTGAGCATCCCACTGGATTCTATACATTTTAAAGGTGCAAAAGAGGCTTACCAGCGTTTACTGAACACAGTAATCTGCAACATAACACAATCACATCACATCGGTAAAAGTATGCATCAGCAAAAAGGCATACTGATCCATCAAATGCAATCTGGCATCTGAGCTTTTTGCCATAAAAAGGAAAAAGTGACTTAACTGATGTCGCTTTTTGTATGACATCGATGTATCGTTTTAGGTGCCATGGGCAGGGTAAGAATAGTATAGTAGCAGAAAAGTTTCAACTGGGTGAATCTTGCTATTTCAACCATGAGAGAGGGGAATTGGCAAGTTGAGACTAAAACTCCAATGGTTTACTAAGAGGGCTATGAAATTTATTTTCAGAGAATGCACACTAAGAAGGGTAAACTGAGTCACAGAAATAGCATGGCCAGAAGAATGGAAACATCAGAAGCAGGTCAGAGAACCTGCCTATTAATTCTGCACTTTAGATATAACTCCTGGACTAATGAAGAGATGGAAATGTAATGAGGGAAAAGGCTGTAGCCCCAAGCATAAGGAAAACTGGGGAGACTGAACTTGAATTTGAAAACTTAAGAATTCCAAATTATATATATTTTTAAGAGGGTTCTTCAAAGTTGTTAGGACTTACATTCTCATTATACATGTTCAAAATTATGCATTATAGGACACATAAATTTTAGGAAATGAGACCTATTTAAATACACAGCTTTATATTTCTACCCACGGGCCCATTATGAAGATCAAATAAAGAATAATTTTGTGAACATATTTTGTATAATTAGGTAACATTATGAAAAAATATTATCATTATTTCCAGGAATATTTGAATCTATGCAGATAAAATATTCTGCCCTAATTTACTTTGCTGGTTCTAGAGAAAATTTCCAACTCTAGGGTGCCAAGGGATGCCTAGATATTTCAGAGCACTGTGAGTTACACAATACTGACTCAAAAAATAAGAAAAATTCAAGGAAGCTGAAGTGCAAGTGTAAAGCCCATCTAATGAGAGCCTCCAGTTTTTTCATTCTGTTATGTCCCTACTTGACAACAGGGACAATTAGGCCCTGCTGAAGAAACACCGTCCTTTCTGAAGAATTCTTGGTGATCGATGGGTGACCACAGGAAAGTGCTAGATTGCATATCATTTATAGTTTGAAAACACTGAGAGCCCTTTTTCTAACTGAAAATAAACTCATACACATTGTAAAAATTAAATAGAATGCTAAAGAATATAAAGTGAAAGTTCATTATGTTTCTCTCTGAAAGATAACCAATACTGCATTTTCTGTATAACCTTTGGGGTTGTTTTTACTCATATGCTATTCTTTGTATAAGGTATACAAATATACATGTAATGATCATGGTATTATCATTAGTATCATTCTATATAGAGTGGTCAGAGAGAATATTTGAGATCAGATACTTTCATTTTTATTATTATAAAATATATAACCTCCTATAATTTTATAAAAAATATAAAAAATATATATTATATCCTTTATATATTATATACTATTATATATTTTTATACTATAAAAATATAACCTCCTATAATTTTAAATAATGATTTATATGAAGGAATATCACTTCTGAGCTGATTACAGTTTCAATGAAGACAGAACCGAGAAAAGCCAAGAGGGTGGGGAAGACTATGGCTTTTGGGTGGCAGAAAAGGTAGAATAAATTGGTCAAGAATCTAGAGCAGTGGGAGTATACAGCCAGAAAAAAGGACAGGAAAGGACAGGACAGGACAGGACAGAAAAGGAAGGAAGAAAGGAAATGTGAGGACATAGAAGTAAAAGAGCAGAATGAAATATGACTGTTTATGGAGAAAAGTGTTCTAAACCCCAGTAACCAATTATAGTTGGCCCTGGAATAACACAGGTTTGAATTCCATAGTTCCACTTATACATGGATTTTTTTTCCGACAGATACCGTGCCGTACTGTAAGTACGTTTTTTCTTCCTTATGATTCTTTTCTCTAGCTTGCTCTATTGTGAGAACAAGGTATATAATATACATAACATACAAGATATATGTTAATTGATTGTTACTAGTGAGGTTTCTGGTAAACAGGAGGCTATTAAGTTTTGGGGATGTCAAAAGTTATACATTGGTTTTGGACTGCTTGGGGGGTGTCAGCACCCTTAACCCCCATGTTGCTCAGGAGTCTACTGTACTGCCATTTCATTGTGCTCCCCTCCCTACTAACCTCCCTCTTCCTTCTTGCCAGAGAGAATGGAGTTTCAAGCACAACACAACCCCTCACCCCATCCCCTATTTGCCTTATGTAGGAAAATGGTCTATCAGCAAAACAATAGCTAGAAATTAAGCTGAGTAGGTTATACTATCAGATAAAAGCCTTCTTTGTAATGCCTATACCTCCTGCTATGAAAGGCTGTGGGTAGTAGATATACACCTACTGGGTTTCCAGGTTGGATCTGGAAACCATGATCTATGGTGTCCTGTCCGAGCCTGACAGTGAGAGGACAACCTCTAGAAGAACTTTAAAACCTTATCAGGGAGCCATGCAGAAAGAGGTAAGTTCTCCCTAGGTAATTGTGGCCTAATTGGTGACTCCATGGCCTAAATGGTGAACCAGTGGTAGAAGGAATTTGCTCCATTATCTTGGTTCTACATTATTATTATCAACCAATGGCAGATTATTTTAATTGAAGCCTATAAGAGAAGGATAACAAACAACAAACCTTTTTGCTACAAGTCTTTGAAGTATCCACCCCCAGACCCCCAGTCTAAGTGGATTATCCCCAAAAGACCACAGGTTTAGGGAAAACATAGGTGCCACTGTCAGTAAAGCAGGGGAGGGCAGAAATCAGATAGTAAGGGAGTGGTAAGCATAGTGGAGAACTGTTTCTAGAAGTCTGATGGTAATTTCAAGGTCAGTGGAATGTCAGCTTTTAGAAGAGAAACAGGATAGAGGGCCTTTTGTTTGTTTTAAAGGATGGAAGAAGAGATATGAACCCTCAATTTAACTTCACTATAAAAGAACTTTGGCAAAATATCTTGTTATTTTTTCTTCTTTGGTGTCCCCCTTGGACAACTTCAAATACGTACAGCTTTTCTCCATGTTGGTGCTTACACTCTTACGTCTGAGTTTGAACTAAAGTTATTTATTTTGTTTGTGTTTTTAGACTTAGGATATAATTTTCCACTCTGCTCATACCATGGATCTTTTTGGCCCGCCCCCTTTGAGTTTTTTCTATTGGTTTGTATAATCTTGATGTTCAGGGACTAACAAGCATGGCAATCCAACTAGGGTCTCATAAGACCCGTATCATCTCCCTGAAGGGTGAAATGATAGTTTTCTTTTGTTACAGAAAGTAAATCTTGTTCCTTTAATCTTCTTAAAGTATATTCAAAGCAAGAAAGATAAATGACATTAAATAAATGAAGAACAATTTGTCAACTATCAAAAATTTAAGAAAAAGGGATTTCTCTCTATATAAATTATCATCGGAATTATCCAATACATAGGCCCTTCCTTTCATCTTTCAAAGCCAAGCTTGGCATTTATCTAAGGTGATGTCATTCATTCATTCAACTAATGCTAATACCTACAAAATATGGGATATCATTTTAAGACCTGGTGTTTCAGTGATAAATTAGAGAGCTCTTGTCCTTGCCTTCTAGTAGGATATTAAAGACATAAAATAAAAGTTACATAAATGACTGTATTAAATTTTAGGAGGAAAATATATAAGGTCCTAAGATGGCTTGTAAACCAAGCCATTATTATTATTATTTTTTGAAGATTTTATTTATTTATTTGTGAAAGAGAAAGAGAGAGGATAAGAGAGAGCATGAGGAGAGAGATCAGTGGAGAAGCAGACTTCCTGCTGAGCAGGGAGTCCAATGCAGGACTTGACCCTGGGACTCCAGGATCATGACCTGAGCTGAAGGCAGTCACCTAACCAACTGAGCCACCCAGGCACCCGCAAGCCATTATTTTAAACTGGAATCACAGGGACCAACATTTTGGGGATGTGGCAGATAATCAGACTAGATAATGAGAGGATGCTTTCCACACTAAGCTTGAGAAGATTCTAGATGAAGGGAGCAGAGAACAGCATATCTCTAAGCAGAAGCCTTAAAGCAGAAAGGCCCTATTACGTTCAAGAAACTGAGACAAAGACATATAGCTATGTCCTGACTGAAGCAGAGAGTTGCTCAAGATGAGACTGGAGAGGTGGGAAGTTCTCGATCATGAAAGGGAGACCATGTAAGAACTGTAACCAGGGAAGGAAGGAAGAATCAAGAATGACTCATCACAGACATTCCCTCGGGCAACTGATCAAGCTGAACATCATTAGTAAGTCATGTTGATAGCATGTGCCCTTAATTGGGTTGGGTTCCTCCCCAGAAAACCAATGACTGGCATTAGTCTAAACATTAGAAAAACATCAAACAAACCAAAATTGAGGGATGTTCTACAAAATAGCCGACCAGGACTCCTTACAGCTGTCAAAGTCATCAAAGGCAAGGAAAGTCAGTATCAAGGGGTCTGAGGAGAAAGACATGACAGCTAAATTTATAATGGTATCTGAAAGGAATCTCAGAACATCAAAAGGATATTGGGTAAAGGCTAAGGAAATCCCAATAAAGTATGGGCTTTAGTTAATAACCATCTATCAATGCTGGCTCATTGGCTGTGTCTAATATATTGTTCTGATTTAAGATCTTAATGAAGGAGAAATGGGGTGAGGGGTATATGGGAACTCTGTACTACCTCTGTAACTTTTCTGTTAACTTTTTAAAAGATTATTTTTAAAAATGAGTCCTAAGTTTCTAGACTTAGCAAATTAGTTGATAGTGGTGCCATTTTACGAAATGAGAAAGACAAGGAGACCAAATGGGATGAAGGTAGGAGGAGGGGGAAACAAGTTTCAGGAGGCAGCAACATATTACTAAGGAGTACCTGACATTAGAATATCCAAAGAGAGAGGCGAGGAACATGGGAATGGAGGTCTGGATGATGCCTTGGAACTAAATAAGAAAGGAGAGCAGGGCTGTCAGGAGCTGGGGGGGGGGCGGGTAAAGAATAATGGGAACAGAGTTTCTGTTTCGGATGCTGAAAACGTTCTGGAGATGAACAGAGGTGACGGTTGCACAACCATGTGAATACATTTAATGCCACTGGACTGTACACGTATAAGTGGTTGAAATGGTAAATAAATAAAATTTCATGTATATTTTACCATAATAAAAAAGCCATAAATGACTGGGTGGCAGAAACACAAGTACTTGTTTTATTATCCTTTTCGGCATTACAGACGTAGTAATAACA
The DNA here is from genome assembly GCF_030435805.1 of Mustela lutreola. Lineage (NCBI taxonomy): Eukaryota > Metazoa > Chordata > Mammalia > Carnivora > Mustelidae > Mustela > Mustela lutreola. The sequence continues at coordinate 186,189,271 of NC_081293.1, read as the reverse complement.
ATAAAGTACACACAAACCCACAAAGTGCTGACAAGAACAATGAAGGTGGTGACTGGCACCTATTCTAGATGGAAAGTCAAGGAGAGTGTGTTTGAAGTGGGGACTTTCAGTTGCTTGACCTTCTACTAGGCATCCTTCCTAGAAGGAACCTTTTTTCACACATTCTTGGCCCCTCTATGACCAATAAGGGTGATAACTTCATCTAGAGATAAAGATGCTGGCTTGCATTTGAATCCCAGCAGCAACTCTTACAGGTACTGTGACCTTGTCTGTTTTTCAACCTTTTAAAAAAGATGTATTATCTGCGAGACCAGGTTGCGGGGCGTGGTGGTGGGGTGGGTCGGGTGGGGGGGATGGGGCATGCACAGGAGAAAGAATGATTGTAGGGAGGGGCAGAGGAGATAATCTTTAGGCTGACTCCCAGCTGATGGGAGTCCAACCTGGGGCTCTATCCCACAACCCATTAAGATCACAACCTGAGCTGACATCAAGAGTCAGTCGCTTAACCCACTGGGCAACCCAGGCGTCCCTGTTTTTCAACTCTTCTAAGCGCCTTTTTCCTTATCTGTAAAATGGAGCTAATATTTGTCTTGAAGGTTTAGGTGAAGACTGAGTAAGGTTTATTAAAATATATATGTGTATATATGTATGTATTATTGGATCTTAAGGTGTACTCAAAGGGCAGTTTTATTACTGTACACAGTGTCTTTGGACAGAGAATTCTGCCAGTCTCCTTCAAGTGTGCAAACCCAGAGTGGCAAACCCTGCACCCACTTCAAGGTGGAAGGTTCTATTACACAGTAGAGCAGAACCCATTGTTTCTGGCTATCAGGCTGAAAGCAGTCCTCTGGGACTTCTCCCTAGAACACCCCTGATAAACAGACGGTTTCTATTCATGATCTTTCTGCCTGAGTCACAAGTTCTCACTCCTGCAGAACAGGGCAATTTCCTTTTGAGTACTGACATCCTTTGGGGATTCTGCAAAGGAAAACTCCTTAATTTGAAAGGTAGCCAATGGTCACAAAATACTCTTTCAGAACCTTCCTTTTTTTCTCAGAATATGTGATCAGTATCCGTGGGTATTTTTAGGCATGCACAGCTGTACATCGCCTGGTGTGAGACGCAGTGACATGAAACATGGAGGGGATATTGCAGTTCTGATGCCGCTGCCCACAACCTCTCCTTAGATTGCATTTCCGTTACCTCCTTCCCAATCTGTCTCAGCAGGATACAAGTCAGCACATTCAGAAATCACATGTAAGTGCAAGCTACACATTTCTTAACTCTCCCCAAGATGAGGAATATTTTATCTCAGGTTTGAAGGAATTTCTTTAAAATTTTGACAATATCTTTAACTTATAATACCAGATTACCAAAAAAAAAAAAAAAAAAAAAACCTCCAGGACTCTTAATTGTAAAGTTCATGCTGGATTTCGATAGGAAACATTTAGGAGCAGCTGGATATGATAAGATATGTTAGGGCAGGGAGAACTCTTTATTCTTCACTTAAAATCCTAGTTAACTGTGAAGGTAGTCAGTTCTCATGTTCGCTTTACGTTTGTGAAATACCTCTGGGTCCAACAGGGATAAGTAAATTAGTTTACTAAGAAAAGGAACATAACTTTAAAATATTTTCAAATGGAGAACAGAGCATGCCTATAACAGTACTTGATAGCTATACCAAGTACAAACAGTTGGAAGATTTAATCTAAGTCTAAATAGGTAAATGGCAATAATAATTTCAATATGCTTCATTTGTATAGCATTTTAAACATTCACAAAATGCTTTCAGATTTATTGCTTCTGATTCTTGGATTATGAATTCGGGTGTACACATAATGGTAATATCCGCTGCAGAAATAAATAAGGTTCAGGACGAATGATGCCCCAAGAGCCACTCTGTTTTGTTTTGCTTTTTGGAAAAAAGTGCCACGCACTTGAGCTGGAAAAATTGATTAGTTTCCTGGTTATGTGATATACTTGAAGTTGAGACTAGGCAAACTCTTAAGTACTCATATTCCTGAGTTCACCTAGAAATTAGTAAAGACATCTACCTCACAGGATTATAAGGGAGCAAGAGACACAAAAATAAACCTGAAAGCCATAAATGTTCAACAGCTATAAGGAACAAGAAGCTCAAGAAGAGAGATGCTTGAGGTCAAGTCACCTCTCCCTAAGTGTCCTTGGTTCCCTGAGCACTCCAAGCTACCTGCAGAGGGCCAGCATTCCATTATGACTGTCCACTCAAGGTCACACCACCAGCCTCTCTCCTCAGAAAACATCTACCCAATGGTACGGAGTATTATAATAATATTCAACAGCAATAATTCTGAAGGAAATGGGGACAGTATTAATTGGGTTAAGAGACAGGAAAGTCCTTTTTGAAGAGCCAATCACTTTTAATTGGAATAATCATACCAACATTTCTTTAAAACTGCCAAGTCACTGTATTAACAAGAATCACTATTCTTATGATTTCCCACTGGAGGAAAGAAAATCGATCACAGTCCCAGGTTAAATTAGGGGAAACTGTAAGGCCTGGGGCTCATCAACAAACATTGTTGCCTGAAAAGGAAGTGCTAATCCCTCATTTCTCAAACTTCACTCCCCAGCAGAGAAACCTTTTGCCCTTAAGATAGAAGGCTGATGATTGGTGTGACTTGAAAAATGTTATTCCTACCCATACATTTAATTCCTTCCTGAAAACCTGCTAAAACACTTCCCACTGAATTCCCATAGCTTCCAACACCACAGGTCAACCATTTATGCTGGGCTGAAGCAAGGATTAGAGCAGGAAGTTTCTCACAAGTTCACGGCTCTCCTGGCCCCATTGCCTGGGCATGGGCACATACATTCATCGGACATCCAAAGAGGAGAATTCAGCTCCTCTGCATTTTAAAACAGGAAGGCCTCTCTTAGGGTTCATTTTAGGAGCCCCTGAACTAAACTATGACCTGATGCTTTAGTCTTCTCTAAGAGTTGTCAGAACACAAGTAGAACTCTTGTTTAAATACGGCAGGGCAAAGCAACAAATCCAGCAGTCAGCAAGGAAGAAAAAGAATGGAGACTGCTCACCTTAATTTAGCCCTGAGGAAACCATAGTTTATCAGGGAGTCCCAGACACTCTCCTCAGAGAATCCAGGAGACACCTTATGTCCCACCCAGAGGATTTAAAAGTCCTAAGAGTGGTTTTCCTTCAGATTTGCCTTGCAAAGATTCCTGAGCAGGCACTGTCTCAGTGAATCAAGGTTGGTCATCAGAGCAAACTCCCAGAATAGGGAGATTTTCCTCTTCACATCTCTTTCCTCAGACAGAGCCCCAGTCAGATCACAAGCTTACTTCCAGTTAAGATTTTAAAAATTATCATAAAGTGTCCCACAAAGGGGAACTGCTTCACAAGGATCAAGCAGCAGAGACTTCTTCCCCGTTTCCTCCAAGAGGACCCTTGGGTTTCCTCAGGAGGGTGACAGAATCAGAAGCAGGGTCTGGAGGGTTCTGAGTTCAACAGTGAATTCTGCGTCCTTGGAGGGTGAGCAGATTTAAGAGAAAGTTTGGATCCCTCGTTCTTGGTTTACTTCTCCGTAATCCATTTCAAGATTTATCACACATGCATCACCAGCTGACTTTGGTTGTACACTCAAGGGCACTTCTGGGAATGACACGGTGGGTTTTCTATGAAAAAGGACAGCAAACACAGCAGGACAGAAGGCAGGCATTCTGAATTCTCATTCAAGCTGAATCACCTTGGGCAAGTCTTCAGAGATCGATAGTTCTGAATTTCTCCAATTTGCTATATCACCCTTCCTTGTAACAATGAAATGAGATGATGGATCTAGTAATCTGTTAAAAACTGTTATATTAACTTCTTTAACAAAGTATTGTTTATTTGAAACTGTCATTATGTATCTCACAAATATGACTTTAAGAGAGTGGCAATCAAGCCCAGTGACCAAGAGGAGGACATGTGTTCTGAAAACCAAACTGAGACATGCAATCCACTTAGGTACATTTATGACGCAATGGAACACAGAATTTGTCACTTAGAACTACCCCACCAAATCAAGTTTCTTAACACAAATCAGATGCTGTTGGGCCTGAGCTTCACCAGTCTTGCCTTAGTTCCACAAGAAATGGAACAAAGTGGAACTAGTTACACTTTGAGGAGGATTACAAGCATCTGTGAAGCTTCTTCAAGAAGGATCAGAAAATGTATTTTTGTAAAGTGCTAGATTATAAATATCAACTTTGGAGGTCCCATTTTGGTTTCTGTTGCACATACTTTTCTTTTCTTTTTTGATAACCCTTCACCAATACAAAAAAAAAAAAAAAAAAAATTCTTGGCCCATGGCCATAAAGAAACAGGCTGAAGGCTGCACTTGGCCCCAACTCCTACTTTGAAATGACAGTGATGAGACTTAGGAACTCTAGGGCAACATGAGAATAGAAGGGGTTAATAGCTCAAATCCACAGTTTTTTTCCTGACCTCCCAATGTGTACTTTCTATATTTTGATACTTGTTCTGTGCTTCTGTTGTGACAGATGCTGCTTGATCAATTATAGTCCAGTCCCGTTGTTCACTTGTATCTTACATACACTTAACATGTAGAAGTGTTTTTATATAAATTTATATCTTTAAAATATTTTATATATAATAAGCACTCAATTATAATAACAACAAATAATATAAATAGTATACATTATACTCTATTTTACTCTATTTTATGTGGGTCTTCTTTTATAAGAGATTTGGGACTTCTGGCTCAAATCCACTTGGGTCCAAAACCAAGACCTTCTACCTATTTGCTTCATCTGGAGTAAGTTACTCGACTTCTTTAAACCTCTCTCCCTCTTATGTAAAATGGAAATTGTCATGCTTACACCACTGAGTGTGAGAACTTAGTGAGACGAAGCACATGGCAGACTCCACCCCCCAAGTCTGGCACTACTTAATAAGGACTCAATTCCACTCCTAGTCATACCCTTCTCAATCACTCTTTCCATCAGCTATAACAGTGGATCTGAGACAAACATTTTTTGCTATGTTTAACTGAACTACGAATGTGAAGTTACCTAGCTGTGCCTACACAACCAAACATCTGGCAGAAAGTCTGTCAATCATGTTATTTGGGAATCCAGTCATGGTATTTGGAGTATTGATAGATCCTAACAGATTGCTGTGGCGTAACTCCCTGAGATAAACTTGGCCTTGACTGGATTGCCATTAGAGCATTTTGTTTCTCTATTCATAAACACACCTTCTGGAAAGAATATCAGAAGCTGTAATGCCCAGGAGAGATAAAACATTTGGATGATCAAATCAGTTATTCACTGCTTCACCCCAGAGGTTTTAGTGTCTTGGAAACAGTCAATTAACAAGTTATATCACCGGGGGAAAAAAGATGAAAAGAAATGGGATGAATTTTCTGCTCCCTTCAGTGTCTTGGTCACTTCCTTTAGTATAGGAATAAGCCTCCTCTTCTATCTACGCCAACTCTTCTATATCATAAATGGGAGAAAGTCATAGAATACCAGAGATCTATTGCTGTTTACACGGCCCCACTCTCTTTTAATATAGGAAGGACACTATGATATGGGCAGACATAATAAATTAGATGATCCAACTGAATGACCTAATTAATCTTCTGTTATGGTTCTATCCAATTTTCTACTGCCTTTTTAGGTAAATGTCAGATGAAATCGAATGGTGCAGGGCATAAAATAAAATGTTTCCCTTTGATGAAAGATTTTGCTCATGGGAGCCAACATGGTAAGTCTATACTTTTGTAATACCATCTTGGTGTCTCATGGTCTGATCCAACCTACCTCTTCAACTTTCCTTCCCATATTCCCATACCCACTGCTGAAACCATTGAGAATAACCCTGACTGTTCCATTCTTATGCTTTAGTGCACGCTGTACCCTTTTCTTGGAGATCCTTCTTCTTCCCCAGCCATGGACTGAATGATTGTATCCCCCCAAATTCATATGCTGAAGTTCTAGACCCTAGTTTGATGGTATTTAGAGACGGGGCCTTTGGGAGAAAATGAGGTCTTATGACAGTGGAGCCCTCATGATGGACTAGTGCCCTTATAAGAAGAGTGAGGAGATCTTGCTGGCTCATACTTTCCCACTCACTACCCCTACCCTATGAAGATACAGCAAGAGGGTAGCTCTGTATAAATCAAAAGGAGGGCTCTTACCAGAATCCAACAATGCTGGTACCCTGATCGCAGACTTCCAGCCTTCAGAACTGTGAGAAATAAATGTTTGCTGTTGAAATCACCTCACCTATAGTATACTTATTACAGGACCCCAAACTAAGATATTCCATTAACATGGTAAAACCCTACGTCTCTTTAAATGTTCTATTAAACCAAGCCTCTACTAGGTTAGTGCCACCTTCTCCTCTGTGGTTGCAGAAGTCCCAATAGCCTCTATATAGGACCCATATATCATGTGTCATTTTTTACTTCCTACCTTTTCTCCCAGGATAGACCCTAAGCACTGGAATTGTGATTAATCATCTTTGTATTCTAGATGTCCCCACAGAGTAACTGGTTGCAACAAATTTTGTGCCAATAAATGTTGAAGAGTACAGGAAAAAATAAGTATTTCTGGTATGTTAATATCTGTCGTTTATAGAGCACTCCATGTGCTTTTATACAAGGACTGAATACTGCAGGGAGATGGAAAAGTAGGCTTAAAATACAGAATGATGAGGATGACATGAGTGATGGATTTTCTCTTGGTTTTAAATATGGGTAATGTCCTCTTTATAGATGTGTGTGTGTGTGTGTGTGTGTCTGTGTGTGTGTGAGAGAGAGAGAGAGAGATATACCTCTGGAACTTGACTTCTTTTCTGGGAAGGGGTAGAGTTGAAGGGAACTCCCCAGTCCTGCTCATCTTTGTGAGCAAGCTAGGCTCCAGATCCCTTCAGAATCCATCAGACAGATAAGATGGGAGACCCTGGGGTCTGCTCTGTTCCTCCCTTTTTGTCATCATTAAGGAGGTGAAATCACCACAGAAGGATTGTCATCCTTGTCCAAATATTTTTTCTTTGAGCTTATATAAAGATGAACAAAACATATCTCAAAAGGTGGAGGCAAATTAGCTTCCAGCCTCTGTAATACAGTTTCTCTGAAAACAAAGTCCCTTCTGTGTTCCAATGGCTTACTGTTACCAGGGAATGGTACCAACTCACTGACAAGCTTAGGGAGCTCATATCAAAAAACATGAAACAAACAAACAAAGAGGATATTCCTGCAATTTTTAGGTCTTCATTAGAGGTGGGACTCTCTTCTAGTGAGGCAAGATAAGCAGCTTTATTTCCTGGCAAAACCTCTTTCTGATTTTGCCACTGAGTAACCCCCAAAGAGAATGCAGTATTTACAAACAAGGCTTCGGGCATGTTGTCCTATACTTCCTTGTCCTCTCACAGCTCCAAACACCTCTTAAAATAGCTTTGCAAGTGCCTTCCCAACATTCCCCAGGAGCACGTCACATTCCAGTGTAAGTGACAGGGGTCTGAGAGAGCATTCTGTCACCTCACTGCAAGTTTCTCTGGACCATGAAATGCCCAGTGTCCCAGACAACACCAATTCCTCAACTCACCACCAAATGCTTCTCCTTGCCACTTTCCTCTGATATCAAACAAAGCAAAAAGACAACCAAAAAAATGGCCATTTCATTTTGAAAATATTTGTGCTGACAGTGATTATGCTTATGGTTATTAGGACTTCAGGACGGAAGTAATCTGCTCTTTGGAAGAAAAGTACATTGACAGAATTGGAGGGATGACATGAGAATACAGCTTTCCAATCTGTCTTTCCCCCCCTTACTCTAAAGATACTGCATGGACAATTTCTGACAATTTGGCATTACATAAATGTGAAAACAGAGTTTCCTAATAACCTCATGAGTAGGGGAAGAACTGGATGTTGATGTCGTTCTCCAAAAGGCTTCACTCATCATATTTCCCTCTGCTTTGTAAAAGATGTCATGCATCTCCAGGGAACAAATACACTGTGCAATTTGTTTTTAATTATTCCTTATTATGTAAAGTTTAAAGGCTGAGTTGATATCTCTTTATAAGCATCAACATATTTAAAAAAAATTAGTCCAAATAGGTACTGCAAAGACAAATGAAAGCCCCAATTATTTACATGTGACTCAGCAGCAAAAATGAATGGATGAGATCACCAAAATGTCCAGAAAGCAGGAAAGCAGCAACTCTCAGGACTGGAGTAGACTAGTGAACCAGGGTTGACTCTCGGCAGGGACCCAAAAGAATGACACGATGACTGATTCATGTTCCGATAGGTTAGCACCATGTCATATCTACCAGTAAAGCTCTGGTGATCACAACAGAATCTTACCACTAACTGAAGGACCTCTTTGGGAGTCATCCAGGAAACAGAACATGGGAGATGGAGAAAGAAGTCCCACACAAATGAGGAAGAATTACAAGGGTTTTGTTTGTTTTTTGTATTCTTTTGTTTGGAGTTCATATCTTTCTTCAAAGGAATTAAACTCTAAGATTAAAAATAATCATGGAACATTCCACAGAGGTAGTCATAGTGAAGGAACGAAAGTCACAAGGCTTGGGTGTCAGGATGTTTAGGCTCCAAATCCTGGCACTATCACCTTAAATTATTGTCTCTCATATGACAACTCACTACGACTTCTTGGTCACGGTCTTCTTAACTTATAAAATAAAGGGGCTAAACCAGATGAGGTTGAACACTTCACTAAACTCTTGAATGTGAAGTTGAAGGAACTGAAGGTAAACTGACAACGATGAAATTGTCTCCAAGGTCATCTTCTTAATCTCTACTCTACACTGCCTGACAGTGGGGAAATCCTTTGGGAGACATGGAAGCTTCAAGTCAGGGAAAGTGTTCAAAGCCTTTTCTTTTTAAGCTCTGAAGGAGGTGGTGAAGGCCCGTGGAAGACTCGCACAGCCTGGAAGCACAGGGCTGCTTGAGTGTTGAGGCCGTGGCAGTGTTATTGTGAGAAACTGCTTAGCCCGAGAGAGGGTGACATGGACATATGTGGACCCCAACCCCTTCGATGAGTGATATGCATATGTGACGACAGAAAGAGGTCAGCTAGGAGGGAAAAGTATTGGCACAAGCATAGTGATGTGTACAAAGTAAGTGTTTAGCAAATACCTGCTGAGTGAATGAATAAAAAAACAAATAAACGAATCCTCAAATTCTATGCGTTAAGACCAAAGCTATAGTATGGCAATTTATCCAATACAGTACTTAGTTTCATGATATAAATTGTTCTCTATCTTTGGTTATGTATCTTGCAGATGGAATCAAACAAAAAGAACTACTGTAAATCCATCCAGTATAGGGAAAAGGTGATCTATTGAAATCTAATGTGATCTGTGCTCTAAAATTTATTTCAACATAGGTTCCACATAAAAGCAAACACGCTGTGTCCATTCAAAAGTTCATATCCTAGATATTAATTAGATTTAGCTTAAATAAATTAATACTACTACCAGGTACCTAAAAAGGTAGCCCATATATTCTCAGGTATAGGTGAAGTGTTGGTTTTTAAAAGTGGGAAAATGTGCCAGAAGGGAAGATTTCCTCTGAAAAAAAATTTTTTTATTTTACCTATAAAGAGAGATTCTTTGAGCTTTTTCAGAAAATGATGACTTGCTATTATGAAAACAACAGAAGAAGCAAGTTAGCGTAGTAAGAAACTTCAGACATTCAGGAGATTATTGGCACAAAATTATCATTAAAAAAATATTTATGGAGCTCTGTTATGTGACAAGAATAGAGCTGGACATAAGATTCAATGCCGAAAAGAAGAATTTAAAAAGAAAATACGAATCTTGCCCATATAAAGTAGGTTTCTTCTAATGAAACCGGAGAATATCAATGACAATTCATTGTGTAAAGGAGTTGCATATAAGGTATGTGTGGGAACCGAAGAGAGGGCCTAAGCAAAGCTATTAAAATTCAAGTTAGAAAAAGTGGATGCTGTTCATTAGGTGCCCAGCGCAAAGGCCATGCTGGAGTAGCTGGAATGACTATATCCACGTTATGAAATAGCATCACTTTTCCTGATGGCAGAGAACAGAGGAAAGGGCACAACCCAAAGAAGCATGAAACCACCTCTTAGGACTTTGTTTACTTCTCAAAAATAGTAACAAGAATGCTCAGTCTGCTACTGGTAAAACAAATTAAGATTTACAGAGCTCCATTCGGGGGTCCATAGAAGTATCTTGGGTAAGCTTTTGGCTTTTACTTAGCTTCAACAAGAACACTGGCTGTTGAAGCTTGGAGGGTCAAATGGGAGGGAGAAATGGAAAACAAACAGCTCTGTGGTGTCCTTTTTCTTACCTCTTGTTGCTTAGGCAGACTCAATGGAGTAGAAGAATCACCAAAACTAGAAAAACAAACTGTTTAAGCTTTCCAATCGAAAGGTGAACGATTTTTGCTGCCCGAATTACCAAAACAAAACAAAACAATACAAACAACCAACCAAAAAAAGCCTTATGAAAAAGATAATATAGGGAAAATAAAAATAGTTCAATAAAAACCACAAGATGCCAAGTAACAATGTTCTTTTCTCACTAACTGCTTAACCCACTGAGCCACCCAGGCGCCCCAACTCTCACTAACTGCTGAAATAGGGATAGGGTGGGTTAAAGGGGGAGAAAAAAGAGAATTAAAATATTCAGAGCATGAGTTCTGTTGTGCCTATTATTGGAAAGCTCTAGAATTTAAGAACATGGAACTGTAAGATTACAGAAAATCCAACATAAGAATAAAATAATAGCCATGATGAAGTGAAAAAAAAATTTTCCCTAATGTATAGCTCAAAGGTATCTTCAAGAAGTTAAAAAAAAAAATGCTGATTTAATGAGAATACCAAAGAAATACAACTGAATATTATTTAGCACTAAAAACCAATGAACTACAATAAGCCATGAAAAGACATGGAGGAACCTTAAATACACATTAGTAAGTGAAAGAAGCCATTCTGAAAACTATGTGCTGTGATTCCAAATATATGACATTCTGTAAGAAGCAAAGCTGTGCAGACAATAAAAGTATCCAGTGATTGCCACAGATTAGGAGAGAGAGAGGGATAAACTGGGGCACGCAGAAGATTTTTAGAGCAATGAAACTATTCTTTGTGACACTATAATGGTAGATACATGCCATTATACGTTTGTCAAAACCTACAGGATGCACAACATGAAGGGTGAACCCTTACGTAAAGCTATGGCCCCTGGATAACTATGCTGTGTTAACGGAGGCTCATTCAGTCTAACAAATGTACCACTCTTGTGGGGGATGTGGATAATGGGGCAGTGTATAGGGGGCAGGGAGTTTATGGGAAGGCTCTGTACTTTCTACTCCACTTTGTTGTTAGCCTAACACCATTCTAAAAATAAAGTTTATTTAAATAACACAGAACTAGTGCAGCAAGCAAGTTATCTTCCTTTTGTTTTCTGAAGATTTATTTATTTTTGAGATCGAGAGAGAGCACAAGTGGAAGGGGTGAGGGGAGAGGTAAAGAGAAGCTCAAGCAGACTCCCCACCAAGCGTGGAGCCCAATGCTGGGCTGTCTCAAGGCACTGAGATCATGACCTGAGCCGAAAGTAAGATGCGTAACTGACTGCTCCACCCAAGTGCCCCAAGAGAAGTTGTCTTTCAATAATTATACAGAGTAATTAAAGAAATAGTCTTTGAATTTTAGATAACTGGACTACTGAAACTGTTCTGTTTTCAATTATATTGGAAACGCAGAGGAAGAGCACATGGGAGTTCGAGAGAAAAAATGGATTTTAAAAAAGTAGCCAAATAGTTGCTGCAAGGGGAATGAGTAAGTCACACTAATTTAATTAAAAGAGGCAAACAAGCATAATGACCTTTAGAATATCTGACCATACAAGATGTAGTAATTTCAATGATCTGCAATCCCTAAGTCTTAGGGAGATGAGCTACAGGATTTACAGTCACCATCAATTATTTCTGAAAACCCATCTCACACCAAGGGATCCCAAAATATAGAAATTGGAGCAATATCTATTAAAGGAGAAGGGAGCAGGGCCGCCAATTATAGCCAACTCTCTACATTCAATATCTACTAAAATAATGGGACTAAACCAAGGGGAAAAATATAACAAACCATAGGCACTGAAAAAGCTGCAGAGAGCCAGGAGCAATTAAGAGACTGAGAATTGAGAAACGGAAGAAAAATGCACGAGGAATGGACCATGGGAACTTGCATTGTGGTAAAGAAACTAAAATGAGCTAGTGAACATCAAAGAGGAGACACCTGACAACCTCTTTCTTCCATGAGAACGACCCCTGGGATGTAATCCGAATGCTTCAAAGATAGAAAGGCACCATTTCATTTATTTATTTATTTATTTTGAATATGGAAACTTGTTGGAATATAAATATGACCTCTTTTCTGTATCCCTGCTTGCAAATAAAAGAAATCTGAATTTCTAGTAAATTCTTACAGAGGTAGAAGCAGCAAGGCATCTCCTTATAAATGAAGGAATTTTAAAGAGCAATGCTAAGGATGTGAATTTCCTGAAAGATGTGTTATGTAACTAACTGCAAGGGAGAGGAGCAATTATCACTTTAATTAATTAGGGTCCTGTTGTAGCTCCCCTGTGAAAGATAATCCTTGATTAAAAGTGTCAGTGTGTAAAAATATTGACTAATATTGAAATGTAAGAGTGTGAAATTTCAATTAATTGTAAAAAATTAGCTGGTTTTATCATTTACCAATAGACACTAATGATTCTCTGGAGACTTGGAACATACAAATGGTTAGAGTTGACAGTGGACATGTAAACAAAAATAGAATTAATCCACTGACAGTTCATCCCTCAGCACAATTACTTCCTTTGGCCTTTTGTTTTGTATCTGCAATGCAGAGGTTAATGTTAAGTAATAGCCACAGTTTTGCACAGGAAGGGAACAGACAGAATAACATGAAATAGAAAAAGACCAAATAATATTTTACTAGCACATAGTGTTTTCATGGACAACAGACATTTTCCAACATACATACACTTTATAAATATTCAAGAAATCATATTTTCTGCCTTAGAACCCCATATCTAGAAGCCTTGCTGAGACTCTTTCCCCCATTGTGCCTGGAAAGAGTTCCCGGGGAACTAGGAAGCAGCACGCATCTTCAAATAGAAAGCCTAGAATTAGACTATAAGCCACAACACATTCCAAATCTCACCTGAGACCAGTTTCTCGAACACAAACTTGGTTTTCACGATTCTGTTTTCTAAACACTGACTCAAAGTGTGATGTACCTCTACTTATTTTTCTTCTCTCTCTCCTTTTCCTTATCTTTCTGGAATTAAATACCAAATGATACAATGAGCTATTCTTAAGAAAACAAACAAACTGCTTACGGTATAGTAAAGCAAAACAAATATTTATACCGGTCTTTGACATTAAATGGTGACTAATGCCTGAAGCAACGAACTCACTCTCAGACCTAGAACAGACTGTTCCATGTCAACGAGTTCCAATTTCTAGACTTACAAAGAAAAAAAAAATAACAAACATTTACCATATGGGACTGGCGTAATATATATAATGAAATGACATGAGTCCTAAAACTTGGTCTATACCTAAGAAATGGCAGCTGTTGTTTCCTTGTTATTATTGTCATTTTAAACATCACAGAAGAGTACCTTATCCAAAATTTGAAATTTTGGATAATAAATATATAGTCACAGTCACTTTAAAATAAAAGCAAAAGGTGCCTGGGTGGCTCAGTGGGTTGAGCCTCTGCCTTTGGCTCGGGTCATGATCTCAGGGTCCTGGGATTGAGCCCCATATCCCGCTCTCTGCTCAGCAGGGAGCCTGCTTCTCCACCCCCCCAACTGCCTGCCTCTCTGCCTACTTGTGATCTCTGTCTGTCAAATAAATAAATAAAATCTTTCAAAATAGGCTTGTCTTCTTATATTATTCCATCTTGTTTATTGGTTTGGCATAGTTGGGGAGGTAAGGGAAAGCTACTCTGCTTTATTCAAGTGGAGGAATCATCCTCATGACCAAGGGTGAGCAATAACATCAGGAAAAATCAGTAAAACTTTCCTGCTACTAGGGGAGCTAATACATGTATCAGTCTGTTACCGAGGCTCATGACAGTTCAATTTTCCCAGTAAAGGTGGAATGTATGCCCATTAACATTTAAGAATATTCCCTCACTCTAACACCTCCACTAGGGCTGCAGGAGAGGAAGACGATGAAGGCCAGGTGCTTGGTGCAGCTGATTAGTAATGGAAACTTTGTCAGAACACCAGATAGGAGAGAGCACAGAGGAGCTTTCGAATCGAAGAAATCTTCTCAGGAAGGTATCAGGGAAGGTGAGAGAAATTGTGGAGAAGGAGGGAAGCAAAGCGTAGAAAAGAAATCAAGTTGCTTACATCTTAAATGACCAGAGCTGACATAACATAAGCACCTAAGATTCACAGAAAGGGACTGTGCCCTCTAAGTAAACAGGTCCAGGGATGATATGAAATGGAAGAGAAGCAGCTTTCCCTCTGGCTGCCCTCTCGGGTGGCTCTTTATCCCTCAAACCAGAAAATCAGTCTCTGGCCACCACAAAGCTCTCAGCCTCCAAGGCCCATTTACATCATATGGAAAATTCAGAGGATGTCAGGGTGGCGACATCAGGTAGAGTGTCCTGTCTCTGTTCCTCTTCGACGCCCTTTAGATGCCAGTTCTTCAATGTGGTATTATTTAAAATGTGGCACTGTGATTACTCACTTCAGTATCACCTGAGATGTTCGTTAAAGAATAGATTTCTGGGTCTGATGCCAAACCTGCTGCCTTAAAATCTTTGCAAGACAGAGTATTTCAATGACATAACCTGTGAATGAATCTTTTAAAAGCCTTTTTGGAAGACAGGAATGGTGTAACTAATTGAGAATCTGGTGATTCAAAGTATCATACCCAATACTTCTGAATACAACTGCTGGGAAAGTGGGTCCGGTTCTGCCATGAGATCAACACTCAGGGGGTACCGGGCTCAGGAAAGAGAAGTATTGCTTTTCTGATCCTAGTAAATACAGATCACTTCCAAATACTGCTCTGCTACCACACTTTTTGCTATTTATTTTCACTGACCTTAAGAAATCTACATTTTCGGTTCTGTTGTTAGTACTGTTGCACATTTTCCATGGGCTTGCCGGCCCTACTTGTGTGTAGTCTGTGGAGACGCTGATCAGTCCTCTGACACAATAAAATAGAATGAATGGGAGACTACTGACCAAGGTCCACATTATCTACGGAAAACATGGGGAAAAATGAAGCTCTATATTTATAATGCATTTGAAACATACATGTTATAAAATTATGGCCTCTGTTCCCATTTCAGACCTTCCTGGGCCTCCCTAGCAAGCTCCGCTTGGCACTCCGCTACCAGCACCGGGTAAAATCACCCAAGTCATAGAACACTTCTATAGGCTAACCCTTTTAAATAGTTCAGTTTACTATCTAAGAAAATAATCAGCAAACCCCAAAGAACTCTTTAAAATGAAAAACCCACGTTTTCACCTTTCAAACACTTTGCTATATAACTGTCAAGTGCCAAGAGTGTCAACATTATTATATCAACTATGCATACCAAAATAACAAACATACACCGAGTAACTAGAGTGCAGTGCGCCTGGCGGTGGGAGAGTAAACGAGATACAGAGGGTAAAATATTCACCAAAGTACCTGCCACATCATTGCTTCTCTTAGCTATTGTTATCAGTTTGGGTGACGGCTAATGTGCATGTGATGTTTACCATGGTTTACTGTACTACTAACAAATTAGATAAAGAGGATGCCTGGGTGGTTCAGTCCGTTAAGCATCTGCCTTCTGCTCAGGTCACGATCCCACGGTCCTGGGAGTGAATCTCTCTTCTCTCTCTCTCGCTGCCACTCATGTTCATTCTCTCTCTCTCTCAAAAATAAATAAAATCTTTTTTTTAAAGATTTTATTTATTTTATTTGACAGATAGAGATCACAAGCAGGCAGAGAGGCAGGCAGAGAGAGGAGGAAGCAGAGAGCCCGATGCGGGGCTTGATCCCAGGACCCTGGGATCATGACCCGAGCCGAAGGTAGAGGCTTTTACCCACTGAGCCACCCAGGCACCCCTAAATAAAATCTTTTAAAAAATTAGATAAAGAGGAGGAGGGGAAAAAGGAAAAGGAAGCAGAGGAGAAGAATAAAGAGACAAAGAACTATACTGGCCAATATTTATTTAGCATTTTCTCTGTGCCAGTCATTATCTGCTATTTATGTGTATTATCTGCTCGTGCAGTGGGGGAATATGGAAAAGGCAGAAAGGGTTACAGCCTGGCAAAAAGGCTTCGGTCAGTTACGGAAGAAGAGCTCATGTGGATTTTAGAGTTTATCCTAGACAGTTGAGAAACAGTGAAGAATTTTTAACAAGACGATGACATGCTCAGATTTGCATTTTAGAAAGGTCATGCTGGCAGCGTGAGGCATAGATTGTACTAGGGAAAGACTGGAGGTGGGAGACCAGTTAGAAATGCAAGGCTCTGGTGGCAGTTCATGTGAGAGACGCTAAAGGTCTGGAAAAGTTATGTGGATGGAGAGGAGGGGAAGAATTTTAGGCAAGTTTCAGGGAGAGGCTGGACTAGGGGACACCATGGTGTGAGGAGAATTGCAGGGAGGAAAAAAACCCGACCTGCTTGTAGAGTATCAACCTCACTTCTTCCAATGTCATATAATTTGTGACTAATAATATGTGCAGATTGGCATTACAATATAGAGTAAAACTTCCAAGTTTCTCATATAACAACTAAAAATTACATATAAAATTCTATACATCAATAAAAATATTCATTCTAAAGATAAAAGACTTCCATTTTGAAGTTTTTAAAGATTTAAAAATACAGAATATTCCATTAGATTGTTCTTCCAGAGATACCTCAATGAAACCTCTTTGTTTCCCACAGAAACATTTTCACAGCAATTTTAAACAGATAAGGGCATAAATATCCTAGCTTTCCCATAACTTTCTAGAATTCTACAGAGAAAACGGCACTCACTATGAACTTCTTCTACCAACCTTTCTGCTTAAAAAATATGCTAATTACAGATCTTTCTTGCTTTTGTCTATTTCAAATTAAAATTAGAATTGAAATTTTCTCAAAGTTTTAAAAAATGATGTTCTCGCCCTCTCCAAAGTAATGTGCTTCCTGCTACTGAACACCAGAGGGCATCATTCCGTGAAAGCCAGGATTTGGGCGAGAGGGAGAAAGAGAAGGAATTCCATGGCTAATGAAAGAAACTGATTTTTTAGTATGTACCCTTATCTACCATGAAGCATTACCATGGTAACAGCACCAGTTAAGATGATTGTATATTTAGGTCACAGTATAAAAGAAGGAGCTTGAACATGAGGGGAAAAAAGGGAAGCAAAATAAAGACAAGAATATATGAAGTGTGGAAGGAGGCAAACCAGCCAGAACCTACCTCACTCGCCCTTTGCTAATAGCTATTTCACAAAGTCATGCCTCTCAGAAGAAAGGGGGATAGTAAATTCTAACTAAAATTTAAAGTTGCCATTGGAATTCAGAACCGTTAAGTACCCGCAATCTTAATAAATTAAGAGGAACTCATCCAGCATGGCAAAATGGAGAGACCACTATACTCGAAGTCGGGAGGTGTGTGTTCTTAGGCAGCTCTTGGTGACCTGCCTTTGCTAGAAAAGCCTCTTGGCCCACTTCAGCACATATCATGAGTTAATCTAAATGATATCGACACTCTCTTTCATCCTGCGCAGCAGACAAAAGGAGATCTTAGTGTAGCAAAAGGTGGAAAGAACATCTGCCAAAATACCAGGTAACTTCCGTATCCTTGTTTTCCTCTGCCAGCGGCATTCACAGATCAATCAGAACAAGCATGCTGTGCCAACTAAGAATCTAGTTAGCACCGAATCTGCCTTGCTTAGGGTTTAGGGAATCCAACAAGTATATGCAGAGCTGAATTAAAAGGATGAGGAGTGGGATGTCTGGGTGGCTCAGTCCGTTAAGCATTTGCCTTCCACTTAGGTCATGATCCCAGCATCCTGGGATCGAGTCCTGCATTGGGCTCCTCGTTCAGTGAAGAGCCTGTTTCTTTCTCTGCCTGTGCCTACCACTCTGCCTACTGTGTTCTCTCTCTCTCTCTCTCTGACAAATAAATAAAACCTTTTAAAAAAATAAAAATAAAAAAAGGATGGGGGAGAATAATGCTGAACTCTGAACACCAGAGTTTTGACTTCCCCAAACAGAGGGAAAATGAATGCTGCCACTCTTCAGAGAGCCAATCAGCACAGCATAAGACAAAGACTGAAGTCCAACCGGCTTGTGTTTGCAGCTAGGGACTGCAACTTACCAGCTGTACAATCTTGGGCCATGACCTGAGGCCTCCGAATGCCGAAAAATGGGGAAAATGACATCTACCTCGGTAACATGACTGTGACAATGACACAACAAGAATTGGTTCATTTCTTCATTCATTCAACACATATTTAAAAGCTCCTAGGATGCCTCAGACGCTATCTTCAACAGTGGGGATAAAGCACTAACAGGACAGACGATATAATAGATGAAAGGTGCTTAGGACAGTGCCATCAACTTAGAACACACTCTATGAAAACTCATTTCCAAGGAAAAACAACCTCCTTCCTTTGTCCCACAGAAACCATACACACCACCACCACCATGCCCACGTGATTCAGCTAAGATTTGGGGTATGCAATTAGGACACCAGCTCTGATGCCCTGTAACAAAAGCAGTCCCAACGCCCTGCTCAATGAATGAAGTGCAGACAGGGGACAGGGAATGAGAGACAGGTATTAATAGTTGCACGGAGAATATTGACAGTGTTTGATACATAGGAATCTGAGGAAAATGACACAGAATTCATACCATAAAATGTCCAACCAACTCAGAGATAAGTTTAAATGAATAAAACCAGTCCTTCAAGAGAAATGTGTGACAAAATGTTTGTCAGTCTGTAGATCCTACTGAGTGAAGTGAAGAAAGATTAAGATCAGATCATGAGTCGGGTGTGATGTGAGTGGCTGTGTTGAGATAATCACCGATAGGCCTTCTGTCACAGGCACACTGCGAAGGCTGACATCAGTGACGGAGCTTGAACCCAGCACTTTGGGGGCTGTTAATGGCACACTCTCACATTTTTGTCCTCACAGATTTCTCCCCCAGTTCCTCTTCATTTCCTGTTATTCAACTGCTCCCTCTTCTTCCTCTTTTGCACCTGCCTTAACTTTGGTTACTGCTGTGGCCAAGAGAGATAAGTGTTTCCTAATCAGCCTACCTGTTTTCCTCCACTGAAGTGGGTTCCGTGCCTTTCCTGCCTTCCCTGTCAGCCAGCAGGCTGGGGACTGCTGTTTTCCTCAGACCTCAGAGGCTGCTCCTCCTTCCTGTGCCCTTGGCCCTGGGGGATGGCTGCCCTGGATTAGAATTGGAAAATGCCACCAGAAGGTACATCCAAGTGCCTGATATTGGAATTATCTGGGTAAAGAAGAGAAGGGTCACATTTGGAGTAATGTGGTTTGTAAAAGTGAAGACAGCCTCTCTCTCTGCCTCCCCGCAGAACCGAATGTGGGGACTCATCTCAAAAGGACTTTTACCTACATCTGAATGCTAGCCCCTTCCATATCTGCCCCTGAAGTTGAAAGCTGCAAATGTTTTCTTTGGGCTCCCTTGAACTTGAACTATGGTAGGGATATTCAAATCCACCTATTTTGTCACTCCAATCCCTTTCCAGACACCCTGAGGCATACTTACATAAACAAATATGCCTCTTTCTTTTGTAGGAAGACCAAGCATCTGTTGGGAATTTTGGGCCCCAGGACTCTCCCTCACTCCCATTCCACTTCATTCATAGAGTTTTGTTTTGTTTTGTTTTTAATTTTTTTTTTTCAGTGTTCCAAGATTCATTGTTTATGCACCACATTCATAGAGTTTTAAAACAGTAAGCTGACTTGGCTGGAATTTCCACACCTTTACTTTCCAGCTTTAATTGACCTAATTGTTTAGCCTAGTAAAAAATACAGAACCAAAAGACTCTGCATATCTATGAACTGCCTCAACTGGAACACATTACTAATAATAGTAATAGCAATAAAAATTCATCTGGTATTAACATATTACTTCTTGAGACCTTAGGCACCAAATCCTGCAAAGCTGCGACACTGTCAGCCCAAAATTCTTCCGTCCGTGTGACAAATCTCTGAAGTCCACTTTCTAAATTGTAACCCAATACATTTCCCAATGTGAAACTGTCTTCTGGCCAAATCATCTGGTTTACTTCTATGATTATCAGTTCCTTGTTATTATCATCCAAGTAAGACATGCACACATGCCTAATTGCAGCTTCTAAAGTGTACCGTCATCATTATTTGCTTATCAGTAAAAATGTAATCTCCCTGCCATATGCTTTCTAATACAATGTATATACATGCAGACTGTCCACAGAATAGAATGCAGGGCCTTTGCCAAAGGATGCCAGGCTGAGCATCAAGGGGAGTTTACGAGCTGCCTCACTTCCAGAGTCCTCTTAAGTCCAGTAAGCCAGAAGAGACAGGAGTGAAGTCAGATTCTGGTTACCCAAGGATATGGCCATTTGGACTTCCCTGGTCTGACAGGAGAAAGGCTGCCCGCTGTGTCTGGGTTTTGGCCTGAGGCATGCCCCAAGTAGAGGCCTGGGTGCCCCAGCCTCCTGCCCCTTAAAGCTGAGCACACACTGCTGGAGCCAGAACTCCCTGGTCTTTTCCCCAGAGACTCCTCACCCTCACTCCACTCCACCCCCCAAATCGAGTTTTCCCCAAGCCATTCCTGTCACCCCATGGTACCCCTCTCCAGTCTGGATGGCTCCCCTCTCCTCTAGCCCTGACCTCTGCGTGGCCCTGGCAGTGGCCAGGGCTGCAGGTTGCCCCCACTGCGGAGCAGGGGCAGCATGCCAAAGCGCGGGCTGGTGTGGGGTAGAGCGTGGGGACCTGTGTTTGTGCTGCTGGCTGCGTGTACTAGGGGATGGACAAACCACACGCCCAGCTGCTACATACCCACTGCCACCCAGCGCTAGGAAAAAGAGCAAGAAACGCAAAAACAAACCAGAGAGAGAGAGCGGAAAGGGAAATAGAAAGTCAGTGTGGGGAATTCTGAAGCTCAAGGACTGCGAGGCGCCGGCTCCAGCTGGGCTTGCAGCGCCTGGTCAGGCAGACTCAGAACCCTCCTGTGACTGAGGCCACAGACATACCGTGGCGGTGAACTGACATAAGGACACAGGAGAGCGGTTTGGGTGAGCTATCAGCAGGCAGCTCTGCTTGCCTTAGGCAGTTACCTCTATTTCTCTGCTCTCCTGCTTCTCTGCACCAACAGACTCCCACAGATACTTCCATTCAGGCAACAGCCTTGGTCTCCTGGCCTAGGGCTGGTGGCTCCATGGACCCTAGCATAGACGATTTTGTGGCTCAAAGCAGCCTGGAGGGCCGCGATGGGAACGAGGGCAGAGAAAGGGATGGGGACCCTGGAGGAGAACTGAGGCAGTGGGAGCGTGCTGCTCTCTGGGTCAGTAATTCAGGGGAAACTTCCCTTCTTGAAAGCTCTCCCAGGGAACCTCCTCCACCCCGCGAGGGGCCCAGGGGTAGGAGGCAGAGCGTACAGGTGGGATTTCTGCATGATCCACTTTGCAAGGACTTGGACCGCACCTCCTGGGTTTCGCGAGCTACAAGTTAACTGCGATCACCCAGGTCCGCAGGTGCGGATGACGAAGGGCACTGTAGGTGCAGCGGCCCCTAACTGCGACCCCGTGCCCCACCTGCGTGGCCCAGGGCCCACAGTGAGGTGGGGGTCGGGGAAGCCCTGGCATGATCCCGGATCTCGCAGGCTTTGGGCTGGGACAGTACCCCCAAGCCCAGGCGGACTGCTGACTTGGTGTGTGGGACCGAAGTGGCATGCGGTTGCAGGAGGCTTCCCCCTTCTTCTGTTCTGGGATCTTTTTCTCATTCTTATAACATCCTCCCCTACCCCCCGCCCCGCCGCTCCTTGACCCAGGTCCTCCGACCGCAGCACCTAGCCTCCTCCAACGGACCCAGCGGCGGCACCCAAGGGACTGCTCAGAAGGCGGAGCCAGGGGACCGTGCGGGGCCGGGGCGAGCCGGGCCTCCACCCCAAACGCTCGGGAGAAGTGGCCAGACCCCCAGCAGGAAGGAGCGTGAGGGACAGGAAAGGGCAAAGCTCTCCTCGTCCCTCCCCTGACAGCATCTTGGGGAGGGGGCTAGCACGCTGGAAGCGGAGCGCGGACCCGCAGGCGCGGCTTGCGGGCTGCCTCCGCCACATTCCGCCGGACTCAGGGACCCGCGGAATCGCGCCCCCGCCTCGCGCTTTGCCTCGTTTGCCCCCTCCTTCCAACCCCGCCATCACTTGCCTTCAGCCCTCCAAGCCCCCGCAGTCAAAGTTTCCGTCTGAGAACCTGCACTTGTGGAGGGCTATCTCCCAATTTCCCAGTCCCCGACCCCTTCACGCCGGGTTCTGGGGACTGGGAGGGACCCTGCCGTGCCAGGGTCGCTGAGAACTGGGCAGCGCGGCGCCCTTACCTGCGGCCGGTGTAGCTCCAGCTGCCTCCCGGGACTGCGATTTCCTTGGTGAAGGCTGGCAGGAACGAAGAGCCGTTCGCAGGTTCGGGGCTGACGGGCCCCGGGAACGGGCTGCGCACCGCTCAGAGTCCGAAGCCAGCCGCCAGCTCCTTTTCTCCCTTGATCTTGCAAGAAAAAAGGCAAAGATTAGTTGGTGCCGCGACACCCGGAGGGGTGGGGCGGGGAGGCGGGGTGAGAGCGGACCCAAAGGATCGGACGAGAACTGCGGGGCTCGGGCGCGCGCGGGCAGAGTCGCGCACCCCACACCGGTCCCGGTCACTTGGCGCGTCTGGAACCCCTTCGCGGTTTAGGCTGGAGTGAAACTGACGCTGCCCCCGCCCTCCACACCAAACCACCAGAGGCAAGGCAGAAAGGACTTTCAAACCTGGCTTTGAGGAAGAAGGCGAGCCTGGAGAACATAACAGAACCAAGACCTGGATGCACCCGCGGGCTGGGCGGGATTCATGTCTTCACCAAAGTGCTTGGGGAAGTAGTAATTAGTGTGGGGGCAACACCTACTTCAGTGCCTCCAGCGATGTCCTAGTGGGATCTGCGGTTTCAAGGCTCTTAGCCAACCCGCAGGCTGGCGTGTGTGTGTGTGTGTGTGCGTGTGTGTGTGACCGCGCGCGCCCGAGTGTGTTTGTGTGTATGTGTGCGTGTGTCTGTTAGTGTGTGTGTGCGCGCACGGTGGCTCGCTCCCTGGAGCGGGTCTCTGCGCCCCGGCGCCTTTGGTATAGCAGAAGACCGTGTCTGTTCCTGCGTGTATGTTCCATTAGCTGCAATGGGCGGACAATTTCTGGAGAGAACATTTACAATTTTCTTCCAATATGACAGGATTAGTTGCTGTTGAAGGCGCTCCTCCAATGAAATCTCCTCTGCTCTCTGATTTGGCGGTTCTTCTGAGCAAATATGACAGCCTTTTCTCCAGGCTCCTTTCCGCTTCTCCACGTCCATCCCCAGAGCCCAGCTCTCCATCTGCAATTTCTACACCAGAACCTTTACCATTACCACCACCACCCAGTCCCATTCTTGCAAGTACATGATTGCTATAGAGGTGACATGACACATTGGGAAGAACACAGTGTTGCTTCTAAATTGCCGAAGATGCTTAAGCTCAGTTTTTCCAGGTGGGAAAATGTTAGAATAAATCCACTGTGCTTTGTAAACACGTAATCAGGCTGAACTATTTACAGATTGTTTATTTCTTTGGGATACTGGCAAACGTGTTACAGAGAGAGGTAAATTTTTTTTTTCTTCTATTTTAAGCATGGTCTAGTGTCCATGTTTTCTTCAACTAGTAGGCATTACATTACGAAGTAACTTCATGGAATTGGGGGTCTCCATGAAAATAATTAAGATGCAAACTTCTTGTGTTGCAACAGCCTTAGGCTTTACGTCTTCATAGAAATTCCTTCCAAGAAAACTACTTAACTATTTTTAGATACTAAACCATTTCATAAAGGCACAATGTTACGATTCTAAAGCATAGCTGAGAATGAGACTTTCTTTTGCGAAAAGTAGATGTGCATATGAAGATAACATGGATTTTTACCTTTCACAATCAAATGAAAAGCAATGAAAACTTAAACTGAATAACACAGAATTAGATACATCACCTCTTGCATCACAAAGACAAAGAACAAGCTGGTTTAATATATCTGATACAATTCAGTTGAATTCTTGATGCCCAGGTTTTGCTCGGTATCAAAGAGCATGTGGAATAGCAAAAGTTAGTGTCCCTTTTCTTTGTAAGCTTTCAGTCTTATTAGTTAGGAAAGACACTCCTATGAGACACCCATGTAGCAGCTGACAATCAACATGATAGATTATACAGCAATATAAATTCACTGAGAAAGGGAAATCCTATACTGAAAAGTTTTTGTCTGTTAAGTCAGAGTCACCACCAAGCAGGATGTGGCATAAACTCAATTTTACTAGACTGAAGTCATCCTGGAATAATGCATTATAACCCCATGGTTCACCTTCAGCTTCCAAATCCCTACATCTTGCCGTCACCAAAAGATTCTAAGATACTTGTTAGGAAATCAAGACAGCTTTGTCCAATCTTGGTCCCAGCCTCCCCAAGCATTTGGTCCATGACATTAACAAGCTGAGGTGGTCACTTCCTCTCCTTTAGCAGCTGTTTTAAAAATGAATTCACATTCTCCTTCCTTACTCCATTATTTCTTTTAAACCCCCCAAAACCCAAGGAGATGCTCAAATCTTTTTGAACCACCTGCCAGTAAAACCTCCCCTCCAACACAAAAACAAGCGAAAGCAGTGGAGAAGAAAACTCAGCGATCTGTTACTAAGTTATTCTTTCATATCATTAATGCCTTCTTGTATAAATAAGACTACACATTCCAAAAAAAAGCGGTACAAGCAAAAAGCCAATGAAAGCTAACAAATAGTTTCTTACACTTGAATAAAACAGTCTGTGAATAACTGAACTACTGTGTTCAAAGGAAGTCACTATACTTACTCATGGCCTTTTGGAAACGAGCTTCAAATGCAAGCAGCATTTTTGCCAAACAATCAGCAATGATGTCCATTTGCTTCCTCTAGGTTATCACTGTAGACACTCTGTTTTATGTATATTTATAGTTGTGCCACTCACTGTGCGATTTTGGAAAAATTATTTAATTGCCTGTAAAAGGGAGACAGTGATAGTGGTATCTCCTGGGGTTGTTTTAACGAATAGAATTAATTCATGTAAAATTTTCAGCCTATTATATAGCAAATGAGCTATAACTGTAAGACTGTTGGGATTTAAAAACACAGATTCTTGGACCATACCTCTGACCTACTGAATCAGAATATTTAAGAATGAGTCTTGCCAGTGGGAACCATACTGCTCATCAACACCCTGCAGTAAGTAACATCGTAAACATAGTCCATCATAACACAGATTCTTTTCCCTTCTAGTTTCTCTTTCTTTACAAGGGAAGATCATGTGTATTCTAAGCATTTTACTTTTTTTTTTTTTTTAAGCCAGTTCCCTAAGATAAAAGAGTACACCCCAATTTCAGCATACAGCTTTTACATTTATTAGTAAGTCATGGTGTGGAACATTTTCAAAAGTGCTTTTTAAAGACTTTGTAGAATGTACCTACATGTTCTCCTTTATCTACATGGCTATTTTCCACCTCAAAGAACACTAATAAATTAGTAATTTCCATTTGTGAAGCCAAACTTCATTACCTACATCCTCATAAAGCTAGTTTTAGGCATGGGTTGAAGAGCTCTGCTGCCTGAAAGGGATGACTTTGAATCTTTGACAAAGCTCCCTTTTGATTAAGACTGTGAATAAGGTCACTACTAACGCTGAGGAGACAAAGAATGGCATGTCTCATTCCTGGGAAGGTGGTGCATATTTTATCGTGGCACGTTGATTTCAGTGCAGTAATAATTAGGGTTCAGTAATTAGATGCACAAATCAGCACTCTATCATCCTAAGTGGATTAAGAGGGTGACAAGTTCAACTCAAGTGATTTCCCACCAGGTATGGCGGCCATAAAATTTTCTTAATTTTCTACTTTCAAAGAACCAAGAAAGAAAATGAAGGTGAAAACTTGGCCTCCATGGGGAAATGGACCAAGTGCAGGAGAGCCTGCCTCCTTCACCTCCCACTCACACAAAGCCTTCAAGAGTGGAACAAGGAAGGCACAGCGTTTATCAGCAGGAGATCTGGGAACTGCAGGCTGACTTGGCTGATATCTGCCAAAGGAACTTTTCTATTCCTTGACCTCAGTGTGAAACACAACAACCCTGCATTAAAAGTGACCCTCCACTAGATGACAATCACAGCTTAAAATGGGTTCTTCAGTGTCCCTCACTGCTTTGAAATCTTAATATCAGCCCCATAAAAGACACACTATTCTTCTGAGAGTTTTTTGTTTTCCATATAAACCTTCTTGGAGTAATCAAAATGCTTCTATTCTTTAGCTAGAAAAGATGATCTCTTTTTCTCCCAGAAAATCCTAAGCTTTTTTCTCCCCCCCCCCTCCACCCACCGACCCTGCAATAGGAATTTCCACATACAAATGGGAATCATTCTGATGCACAGTGTTTGTGGAGAGTCTAACAAACAAATAGCTTGGCTATTTTTTTTTCCTTTTCCTTTTTTCTTGAAGTTTGGTCACAGCTGTACTAGCAGGGATGGTGTTATCTATAGCCTGAAAACTTTAACTGCTGCCGAGTCTAAAATATTTAAAATACAGTACAGAGCTCTTTTTCAAACAGGGAATGCGAAGAAGGAGGGGGTAGGGAATGAACACCACCCTGTAAAATGTTAAGAGCTGCAAAGGTGATAAATCAGTGTTAAGCATGCATGAGAAAAAGGCCACTGGGATGCATGTTTACTTAGAGAAGCATTCAGTGTATGTGCATTCCTCCTACCAGGAGGTAATGCTGAGATCCTTTTTGGAGGTAACCTCTAACACAGAACTGAAATATTTCAACTGCCTTCTACCTCAGGGTATATTTTGACAAACAGCTTAAGCTTCCTCCTTCCACAGCCTAAGCTGGATGCTGGTGTCTAAGGCGGAGATAAGATTCTAGAACACAAGTGCAAAGTGAAACTTTTACCAGACGCTTCTCTGTGTATGGGGCTCCAAATTACTTGAATCCATAGCCCATTATGCAGGAAAGGGTAGTGTAGGAATACTCAAAATCCTTTTACTCTGTGAAGAAACCTAATTTCCTAGAATTTAATTTAATTCTTAATTTATGTGAACTCATGGGAATTCACATAATTTCTCGGATCATATACTTCACCCTGTTCTTAAGCTAGAAGGGTCTTTCGAGGGAAGGGTGGAAATGCTAACCATTCAAAAAAACGATATCCTGGAGCCCCCAAAGCACAGGACAGCCTCCTCACGAAATGTGATTTACCGTCTATTTAAGGAGAGTGACTGAGACCACGGTCGTGCGGAAAGCAGAGGTTTGCCAAACAAGACTCAAACTGAGTATGTTTGATAATATCATTCCATACAGACCTTCTCACTCTTTTTTTTTTTTTTTTTTTGGTCATTGTATTTATTTTTATGTAGATTCGATTAGCCAACATATAGTACATTATTAGATTTCAAATGTAGTGTTCAATAATTCATCCGTTGCATCTAATACCCTCTGCTCGTCACATCACATGCCATCCTTTATGCCCGTCATCCAATTACCCCATCCTCCTCCCCCACCTCCCCTCCGGCAACTCTGAATTTGTCTCCTAGAGTTAAGAGTCTCTCATGGTTTGTCTCCTTCTCTGATGATCTCCTATTCAGCTTTCCCTCCCTTCCCCACGATCCTGGGCACTGTTTATTATATTCCACATATGAGTGAAACCATATAGTTGTCTTTCTCTGATTGATTTATTTTGCTCAGCATAATGCCAATTTACATAGATGTGGATGGAACTGGAGGGTATTACAGAGCTTTTCAGTTTAAAAACACTTTTACCAGCACGCCCGAAAAGGAAACCATCAACAAGGCAGCCTACAAAATGGGAAAAGATATGTACAAATGCCATATCTGATAAAAGGCTAGTATCCAAAATCTATAAAGAACTTACCAAACTCAACACCCCCAAAAACAAATAATCCAGTTAAGAAATGGGCAGAAAACATGAATAGACACTTTTCCAAAGAAGACACCCAGATTGATAATAGACACATGAAAAGATGCTCAATGTCACTCATCATCAGGGCAATACAAATCAAAACCATGATGAAATACCACCTCACACCTGTTCCGAATGACTAAAATTAACAACACAGGAAACAACAGGTATTGGTGAGGATGTGGAGAAAGGGGAACCTTCTTGCACTGTTGGTGAGAATACAAAGTGGTGCAACCATTGTGGAAAAGAGTATGGGGGAGGTTCCTCAAAAAGTTAAAAATAGAAGT
The DNA here is from genome assembly GCF_030435805.1 of Mustela lutreola. Lineage (NCBI taxonomy): Eukaryota > Metazoa > Chordata > Mammalia > Carnivora > Mustelidae > Mustela > Mustela lutreola. The sequence continues at coordinate 186,160,689 of NC_081293.1, read as the reverse complement.
ACTCTACAATGCAGCCATTGTACTACTAGGTATTTACCTGAAGGATACAAAAATACAGACTTGAAAGGGTACATGCACCCCAATGTTTACAGCAGCATTATCAACAATAGCCAAACAATGAAAAGAGCCCAAATGTCCATCAACTGATGAATGGATAAAGAGGAGGTGAGAAATACATACACATATATACATAATATGGATGTATATATGTGTATACATATATGTGTATAAATAATGGAATACTACTGAGCCATCAAAAAGAATGAAATTTTGCCATTTGCAATGACATAGATGAAGTTAGAGAGTATCACGCCAAGTGAAATGAGTCAGAGAAAGACAAATACCATGATTTAACTCATATGTGGAATTAAGAAACAGAACAGACAAACGTATGGGAAAGAAGAATAAAAGAAAAGAGAGGGCAACAAATCATAAGAGATTCTTAACAACAGAGAACAGAGTTGATAGAGGGAGATGGGTGGGGGATGGGCTAGATGGGTGATGGGTGATGGGTAGTAAAGAGGGTACTTGTGATCAGTACTGGGTATTATATATAAGTGATGAATCACTGAATTCTACTTCTCAAACCAATACTGTACTGTATGGTAAATAACTAGAATTTAAACAAAAATTTAAAAAGCAAACAAACCCCCCAAAACTAGCACACCCAAAGAATCATCCCTAAAGTACTCCTTGATTTCCTGGGCCTAATGAGGTGGGTCCTGGACACTTTGTCTCTTCTTTCTCATTTATTCAGCAAGATCCCTGGGTTTGGGACTTGAGGGCTTCATTTATAAATCGCAAAGGCAGTACTGTATAAATCCCTACTGAAAGGAATGAGGTAAGGTCCCAGGCAAAGTCAATGTACATGCTACATTCCTACATTGCTTTTAGTGACAAATATCTTCCTAGAAAGCGAGTTAATTTAAAAAGCATGCCAAATAAACATGTATCGGTAATCACTGAAGTTCTTCAATAACAACCAGTGAAAATCTAACCTCAAAGATCCGCAGCTGACACAATGTGCTTTCCTTTTATTGATGCCAGGATACAGAGTATATAGATTCTTCTATTTGACAGTAATCCCCTGGAAATGTTCCCTTCTTGAACAAGTTTCATGTAAACAAGCTAAGCAATTATGTAAAGCAATACTGGGAAAGCATTATTAAAACTTAAGACATACATTAATGACCCATGAAAGGAACTGAATATGCCACCCCCCAACTATGCCTCTTTGACATATTATTTTGAGCTGGTTATTTTTAAGGAATAGGAGAAACACAAGTTCTGAAAACTGAGAAGCTGCCTTTTTAAAAATCTTTCATTTTTTTTTTTAAGATTTTATTTACTTATTTATTTGAGAAAAAGAGAGCTAGAATGAAAGAGGGAGAGAGAAGGGAGGGGCAGGGAGAGAGGGAGAGAGAAATCTAAAGCAGACTCGGCATTCAGCATGGAGTCCCAGACGGGGCTTGATCTCAGGACCTTGAGATCATGACCTGAGCAGAAATCAAGACTTGGAGGCTCAACTGACTGAACCACCCATGCACCCCGTTAAAGTTAGCTTTGGTAAGAGGCATTTATGGGGGAAATCTCCATTTATAAAGGTGTCTCCTTTCTGTAACAGGAAGAGAAGGATGACAAAATCTCTGGAAACTCTTGTCAATGGAGAAAGTGAGGACTTAAATCTGCATCAGACCTGACCCTCACTTACTGTTTTTCTGGGTAACTTCCCGTAACTGCCTTCATTTCTCTTCACCCAGTATCTTCGTCTTTAGCTTGAGATGTTATTAAAAAAAACAGACAAACAAACAAGGTGACAGCCTTGAACAGGTGGGCCATTACAGGAGAGTTACTCAGTTTTCCTGGGTCTCTCGCATATTCTAGAGGTATACATGTTAGTAAACTTTTGCTTGTTTTTCTCCTATTATTATTATTTTTATTATTGGGGGGGTGGTCTCAGCCAAGAACCTAGAAGGGTGGAGGGAACATTATATTTCCTCCCCTACACCATCTACCAAAACATTAGGTTCATGCTTTACAGTATGCAGGATGACAAATGTAACTAAAAGTCATGTGATTCCATGCCTAATTTCCAAAGTTAGTTAATGGAGATACCTAGAATAGGACGGGAGCACCTCTACACATTCTTTGTCCAGCAAACTATATTCTAGGGTTTACTTTCAATTCCAAAGTAACTCTTTGTTTCCTTTTTCTAATTTGTTTTCTTTTATGTTTTAGAAATAATGAGGTGATTACAAAGTCACTTAGCAATGAGTGCCCCTGGCACATGGACATTTCTGTAAGAGAAAAAAACATTTCTTGAGAAGAAAACTCTTAGTCATGGCTGTTACAGCTTATTCTAATTATATTAACAGCATTAGGGTGATGGTCATGTTACTTCAAACTGGAATGTGGTCCCTGTTCATGGAATGGACTCAAAGGAACGGAACCCTGTTATAAGCCATAGTTCATACCTCCAGTCTGTAGAATGATACTAGGCTTATCCCAGAGAATGTTCTCTCAGGCATTTATATGTCTTGCCCTGAGCTGGCTCAGAGTGATGGGTGACAGAATGAAAATTGGGAGAAAATGTACATTTTCAAGGTGAAAGAGGGATTATGCCACCCAGTATCCAAGAAGAATAGTGTTCTATAGGAAGCTTCTTCATCATCATCTCAGAAGCAGAGATCGTGTGGACAATACTAGGAAAGTGAAGAAAATGGAAAGTTGTTAAAACAGAAATAGGAGATTTGCTTTTAGGGCCAAAACATAGGAAAGACAGGATCCAAAACTCTTCACACAGCAAAGCAAGGTTTAGGTTCACAACTTATCAGGTATGTGATCTCAGACAAAAATGCTTAGTCCTTCCCCATCTCAGTTCCCTCATATGTAAACAATGTGTAGATTCTGCCCCAGAGTCGTGATAATCAAAAGACATCATATCTGTGAAAAGCACTTTGTAAAATGTGAATTATTACTAACTGACTGACTATGTAATTAAACTGTGATTCAAATGACTGATTTCTTTTCTCCTTGACCAATTCTAACTCCCTTCAGGCAAGTATTTCCTTCTTAATTAAAAATAATGTCTACTTAAGAAAATATTAACCAATATGTGGCTGGGGACAGGGAAAGTCTGGGGTATCATGTTAATATTGTGCATTCAAATCACACCAGAAAAGAATATATGTGAATTCCTACCAGAAAAATGAAGGAGTCATTGGTGCCTCCTTTTGTTCACATTCTTGGTCTCATCAATTCCTGGTTTGGAATACTGAATCTAGATACCCCTTGTCCTTATATGGCTCTCAAAAAATAAAGATAAATTTTCTGTTCTGAAAAGAAGATGTTCTAGGGCCTGTCCTGCCTCGCATCAAACACAGAATTCCAAGGTTTGCTTTGCTCTGGCTTCTAAAATTGTAAGTAGTGATACCTGTTCACTTTAGGAATGAGTTTCTAATCTAGACCATAAGTACTTTATGATAGTAAAATGCTATAGACTAACTCTTTATGAATCTACACATTTATAAAAGAAACTGACTTCCTCAAATTCACAAATGTTTTCTTTTTTTTTTTTCCCCACAAATGTTTTCTCATTCCAAGCCTATTTGCTTTTAAATATTGTCTCACACCCAACTGCTGCCCTGTTCTTACACATCCTATATATTGGCTTGAGATTCACCAGAGAATCTAGGCCCCAAATCTCTACTTCCTAATGCTTCTGAGTAAAGTTTAGACTTGGACTCCCTCTTAAATGTATATATTTCTGATCTGAACCACGCTCTTCCTATCTCTTTTAAACCTAACATTTCCTGCAAATCACGGTGTGGTCACTACAGCTGAGCTATAGGCACAGCAGACCTCTCCCCCAGTAACCAAGTCAGCTTTCTTTAACCATATTCAGTCTCTACTATATTCAATGCGGTTAACTGATCACAACTTGAAAACTCTGGGGAACGTTTCTCGGGATACTACCATACTAATATGATAATGATTCTCAGCGAGGATTTTTTTTTTTTTTAAGACTTTACTTATTTATTTGACAGAGATCACAAGTAGGCAGAGAGGCAAGCAGAGAGAGAGGAAGGGAAGCAGGCTCCCTGCTGAGCAGAGCGCCCCATGCGGGGCTTGATCCCAGGACCCTGAGATCATGACCTGAGCCAGGCAGAGGCTTAACCCACTGAGCCACCCAGGTACCCCCTCAGGGAGGAATTTTAAAACTCAAGTTAAAATAGGAGTTGTCTTTGGCACTGGGCTTATTACTTTTGGCCAAAACACTAATAAGCATATTAACACAAATACATTACTTATATTTCATTAAAAATAATCACAACACATTAAACACATGTCTCACTATGCCTGTTTAGTGATAATGACTTAATCTGAAATGTGAGAACTGGCAAAATGTTGTATTTCATTCTCCCTCCTCTCGAGAAGTTCTGATTGTTTTCTTGTCGTTCTAATCTGGAGCTGTCACTGGTGAATTTAACTTGTGACCTAAAAGGAAAGCACTGGATTAACAGACTAATGAAAACAGAGAAATAGGAATAAATTCTAAAAATGACTGCAGTGGCTGGAAAGAGATTACAGTGGACAGAGGGAATATGGGAAGAAATTGTGAAAAAGGCACTTCTTCAGATACTCACCATCTAAAAAAGAAAACTAGTAACTAGCTGTTATAATGTGTTATCCATATGGGTACACACAACACACGGCCTTGGCCTCGGGAGGAAGGAAAAATACGCTGTCAGAAAAGGGCAATGGGACACTGCTATTCTGGGCTCCTTTGCTAAATGGCTGCACCCTACAGCCTGGCTCTCACACTGAAACCTGAAAGTTCTCAGCTCCTCCAATGCAGCTTATAAACCCATTTCACTGAGCTCTTAAGGTAATTAAGTAGCAAAACCAAAAACAGTCCTGAAAAGCCTTCCGTGTCTTTCTCTCTGCTCATTTCTTTCTTTCCCTTTGCTCCCTTTCTCCCTGGTGCGATGACAATTCTGGGGGCCTCTTTTAGAAGCCTGATGCCACAGAGGAAAAGAACTTACTCAAAAGACATTTGGGGTATGGTGATGGCAGGGAGGAGAGAGCTGAAAGTGTGGAGCCACCTAGTTGCTCAGGAGAAGGGTCAGCGTCTAATACTCAAAACTAGCATGCCACTGGGTCTCTCAAAATGGATCCACGGTGAACCAGAAAAATTAATCTCAGTGTTTTATTAAAGATATAAATAGCATCTCCTATGCCAGTGTTAAACAAAGCACAGCAGCAATAGGGAAGCAATGTTTTTGGAGCATTTCTATGTGACTGTGTATAAACACGCAGCGTATTTGTTTAGCTTTCAATTCGCCCTGAAGAATAAAAGTGACCTTCTAGTATAGAGAATACTTCATATGCAATTCCAAACAACACGAATTTGCAGATGAATGGTTCTTTTGGAGTAGATCTCCAGTCTCCATTCACCTTCTCCTATGTTTGCTCCTATCGCTGCAAATGTTTATGTATTTCCTTAATAGTGACCATCTTGACTCACTTAAAAATAACTTGCCAAACATTTGTCTATTTATGTGTGGTGAGATCAGCAAATGGCAAACTTCAGCCTCTCACAAAAAGGATGATGTAGTCTGTACAGAGCACTGCCCTACTGCAATGGAATAAACTGGGTGAATGTGCACCCGGCCACGTCTGGGAACATCAGTCCCTTGGAAGGAGGTCACTGAAGCACTGGGATACCAATGCACCATCTATGTAGAGGAATGACCAACATCCTTTGGCGAACATCAAAGGATGACCTCATCCTGTATTTCTTAATTAACTCAGTATTGTAAATTTATGATTTTTTGCTTCATTAATTTAAAAACAAATGTTAACCACCCAATAGATTTGTTCCAAAATCTATTACAAAATAACCTGGCTTCTTAAGTGAAATGCAACAGTGATGTCTTAGTAGTAAGTGCTCTAGGTCCCAATCTGAATTCTTCCGGGTGACATGGCCTTGGACAGGTAATTTAATTCATCCATGTTTCATTCTCTTTATCTGCAAAATGGCAGTGTGCCCATTAAGCAATTCCAGGTGATTTAAAAAATATTTTAGTACTTTAAGACTCGTTATATTTTGAGAAACCACCTATTCGTAATAGTCTTTTGGTTAACTTTATGATTTTTGTAATCTTTAATATTTATACACGCATGCTAAGTTTGTTAGGCAGAAAAATGCCTCCCCCTCCAAGATATCCACATTCTAATCCCTGGAATATATGAATCTGTTCCCATACATGGCCAAAATATTTAAATGGCAAATGTAATTAAAGTTGTTAATCTACTGACCTTAATTTAAGATAGATTATCCTACATTATTCAGTTGGGCCCCATGCTACACAAGTGTCCTTAAGACTCAGTATCAGAGTAATGTGATGTGACAAGGACTTGACTGGCCACTGTTGGCTCTTAAGATAGGAGCGGCCAAGGGGTGCCTGGGTGGCTCAGTGGGTTGGGCCTCTGCCTTCGGCTCAGGTCATGATCTCAGGGTCCTGGGAACAAGTCCCACATTGCGCGCTCTGCTCAGCGGGGAGCCTGCTTCCCTCTCTTTCTCTTTCTCTCTCTGCCTGCCTCTCTGCCTACTTGAGATCTCTCTCTGTCAAATAAATAAAATCTGTAAGAAAAAGAAAAGGAAGGGGCCATGAGACAAGGGATGAAGGAAGGCTGCCGAAACTGGAAAATGCAAGAAAGCAGATTCTCTCTTAGAAACTCCGGAAGCAATGTAGCCCTCCTGACACCCTGGCTGTAGCCTAGTAAGATTCATTGTTGGTACTTCTGAACTACCAAATGATAAGATAATAATTTTACACTGTTTTAAGCCAAGTGTAGGATAATTTGTTATGACAGCCAAAGGAAACTAATATGCCAAGATTCCAGTAATGTCACAGTGATTTAGATATCATAGGCTCAACATTAATGTAGCTTCTCTGAATTTCCAGGTGAGTCCTCTTGTTAGTGGTAATATAATTATGCCAAGTATTGCACCCAAAAGTCTCAGTCAAGTATACTGGCCACAATAGTTTTCTTAGGGTGAGAGTGGGGGGGAGGTGCAAAAGGTTTGAAGAGGCAGTTTACTGATATTAAATGTTCAGCACTTAGGACACTTCAACCTATTTACTAGTTTTGGTTAGCATCTTGGAAAGAGAACAGGATACATTTTTCTACAGCAGATGATGAGGATAGGCCCAAATGGTCAATTATTCTGTGGTGTCAGTCTCTGTCGAGATCTCTGAGGCTTGGGAAGTGACTAGACTGATCTTAACCTGCGAAGGAATTATAAAGTTCCCTCCATTTTGGAGTAGCTCTTTGACTTACCATCAAACTCCTTCATCTGAATTTTGGCAAAGCCAGTTGAAACCAAAATGTCGGGTTTTCCCTGACCCAGTGCTACAGATCACATGTAGTGTCTGTGAATTTTCATGTTTTTATTGCTTTCCTATGTGTTTTCACATGCTAGTCTCAGTCTCTGCCTTGAATCTCAAAGTCCTTGCTTATAACCTGTCTTTATAGTCCTGCAATGCTCTTGACCTAGAATAAAGGCAAACTGAGCTCACTACTAAAAGGCTTGGATAGAAGGTATGGGGAAAAAAAAGACACCACAGATTATGCACATTCATTCATTTAATAAACAATATTTACTGCCTACTATAAGCTATGTATGGTTCTATATGCTAGAGCAAAAGGGTGACCAAGGCAAAATTTTGCTTTTGTGGGTATCTTGTAGGAGAAGCAGGCAATAAACTGGAAAAAAGTATGTGTGTGTGTGTGTGTATAAAACAATTAGAGTTACTATAAAATACAAAAGCAAGTAAAGAGACTAGTCTAGATCAGATATTATGCAGTTTGCTAAATAATTATAGTTCTCCTTCCTTACTGACACAAATTTTGGTAGGGTAGTCTCATGTGATCAGTTTTACTAGTGATGCATGGGTGGCACTGACAGGACTCAAAGCTGAGCATTCACCAGTATTCCTGTCTTTCCCTCTGATACAGCAACTGGCAACATTCGAGATGGTAGAAACTCCATCCTTTGGGTCCCCGAATGACTCCTGCTAACCACACTGGATATATAATGGGGCTGTGAAATAAAACTTTGTTGTTTTATGCCACAAATATATTACTTTCCCTCTACAACAATTTATGCTATTCTGACTGATGAAAACAGTCAAGGAAGGCATGACACTACAGAGCTGAAACTTCATCAGAGACACAACTGGTGATAAATGAGCAGCAGTGTTGGGCTAAGGATATTACCGAAAGCGGAAAGTGCTCCTGTGAAGGTCTGGAGACATGCTTACACCAGGCTCTAATACGGCGCTGTGTACCTCTTGAAGCAGGCCTGGACATGGATCACAACTATGGACAATGCCAGTTTTTTTTTTTCCTTACCCTGTTTCTTATCTAATCATTTCTATTTACATACTAATACTTATTTTGAAAAACATGATAGATGTTTGAACCCATATCTTTACTTCTTAGCAATCTAATCCCAGAAATATAGGTAAGGACCTAACTTACTTCCTATCCATACAATTTTCTATTCAGGTGCAGTCATTTACCCTAGCCCAAGTTATTCTTGTAAATTTCTTTGTAACCCTGGGGAGAGGTTTAGGAGCCCATGCAGCCTCTGAATCACTGAAATATCATTTTTTGCCCATTCATTTATTAAATAAATACTTTCTAAGCAACTACAATATGCCAGTTTCTGGGCAAATCACAAATACAATGGTGAACAAAGAACTTGCAGTGTAGAGCAGGAGATAAATATTAAGCAAGCAATCCCACAAACTCATTGCAAAGTGACAACAACTATGACAAATGTAATAGAATAAAGGTCATGTTGCTCTGAGAGCCCAAAAGGGGGATCTGAATCCTCCAGGACTGTCAGAAAAGGCTTGCCTGAGAAGGGAAAGCTTGAGTTAACATCTCACAGATGCAGGAGGAATGAATCAGGTAAGGGGCCAAATGTTTGTTGGGAAAATGAAACCACAGGTCAAATGTTCTGTGGTAGGAGAGAACGAGGAGGTTCAAAAAAACTAAAGAGAAATCCATAGGGAAGAAATGAGGTGTATGGGATGCCTTTGTTGAGAGGTGATGAACCGGGTAGGCATCGAGGAGGCAAGCTATGCATGAAATATAGTCATCTTTAAGAACTCTATGTCTTTATAATGAAGGTAGTGGGAAGCCACTAGAGAAGTCAAACAGGTTTGAGAAAAGATGACTATAATCAGATGTGTTTAAAAATGTGCTGGCCTCGGGGCGCCTGGGTGGCTCAGTTGGTTAAAGCCTCTGCCTTCAGCTCAGGTCATGATCCTAGGGTCCTGGGATCAAGTCCCGCATCAGGCTCTCTGCTCAGCAGGGAAGCTCTCCTCTCTCTCTCTGCCTGCCTCTCCCTCTGCCTGCCTCTCTCTCTGCCTGCCTCTCTGCCTACTTGTGATCTCTGTCTGTCAAATAAATAAGTAAAATCTTAAAAAAAAAAAAGGTGCTGTTCTCATTGAGGAGAATGGATTGGAGGAAAGCCAGAATCAACGGGGATAGGCTGACATGGCCATTGCCCAAGACCAATGAACAGATGATGGCAACTTTGATGGCACTGTGGTGGGAAAGAGAGAAAAGTGGTGAACTCCAAAATATTTAACGAGGTAAATTTTATGAAATTTGGCAAGGCATGGATATGGTGGAGGAAGAGGAGGATTTTGAGATGACAGCCTACAATCTAAGGTGGTGATGCCATTGACTAAAATTGGAAACACAGGATGAGAACAAAAGCTCTCAGAGGAGGTTTCATGGTGGGCATACTGAATTTGAAGGACCTTTCTTCAGACAAACAAGAGGGAATGGCAAATAGACAGTTGAAACTACAGATCTGAGACTCAAATAAAGGTCTAAGCTAGATATATAACTTTATGAGTCATTTTCTCCTAGGTGGTAATTGAAGCCATGGGTAAGACCGAGACTGCCTACGGAGAGATTGTGGAATGAGAAGCAGCAGGGGTGGGAAACCATGGAAGATTAGCAGAGCAAGCAAAGAAGGAGCAGAAGATGCAGAGTTAGAACCAGAGCAGGATCAGGACCAACATCAGGAAATCTGAGGTCTGTCCACCATGGCCCAGTGAAAAAATTTTAAAGAGTTTCTGTCTCAATAAACAGGTTTTCCATAAAAGCATTTATTTCACAGATTAATCATGCAGTTTATCAGAACTAGAGAATGAAGGACAGTTGCTTTCTCTGAAATCAGCTACCACTCTTTTCCCCCAAGTTGTCCCAAAGTTGAGTGTTTATAAATGACAGATCCATTCTAAGAATATGACCATTGCAGTAGAGTGTCCTTAGAGAGGTGCAGGTGATTAACATCACTGTGGGAACAGGAGACCAGACAGCCTTTCATTCTAGGATGAAAATAAAGTAATGACCTACTTGGTCAAAACACAGACTTCCACTAAATGAAGTATCTGGAACATGTCTATATGTTCCAAGCAATAAACAAACAGATACTTCCTCTGATTACAAATAGGTATGTGTGTGTGTGTGTGTGTATATGTATGTATGTATATATATATATATATATATATATATATATATATAACTTTATGAGTCATTTGCTCCTAGGTGGTTATATATATATATATATATATTTTTTTTTTTTTTTTAAAGACCCTAACATGTGTCTTGTGGGGGGAATTCCTCACACACTTACACAGATGCAACTTTCTTCTCCTCTCAGACTCTGTTATCTGATTTCCAAACCAAAAGAAGGTTAACTGCATCCAATTATAAAAATTAAGGAACAGGCGCACAAACACTAAGGAGACTGGATGATTAAAAACCTAGAAAGAGTGAAAAAAAGAAAAATCAATAAAAAATCCTCCTGAGACTTCCAGAGGCAGTGATCTCTGGGGCCAGAGACAGAGCACAAAACCTTTCTAACCACAAGGGCCCTTGCAAAGTTTGCTGTGTTACAAGTTGGCTAAATATTTTTGAGTTATCCTAATAATCATGAGGTTAAATTATGCTAATTCTACTCTTTCAAAGGGCAGAAAAGCTTATACAATCTGTAGCTTAATTTCTGTAAAGAAAAAAAAAAACACCAATAACAGGACTTGAAGGACTAAACTTTAATCATCTTGAAAATAAACGTTTCCCAAACTCTCATTTCTATATTGAGCTAAATAAATACATAAGCACGGTAAATCAATGCATTAGCTAATAGTCTTTCCTGTCTTTAGACAATAACAGGAAGCATATTTAAACTTCATGTATCAGTTTGCTAGGACTTCCATAATAAAATACCAAAAACTAGATGGCTTAGCAAAAAAATATTATCTCGTGATTCTGTAAGGCCAGACATCTGAGATCAAGATGCTGTCAGAGCTAGTTCCTTCTGAGAGCTACAAGAGAAGAATCTGTTCCAGGCTTCTTTCCTTAGCTTGTAAAAAGCCTTCTTCGGGTTCACATGACATTCTCTAGATTTGGTAAGTCTATCTCCAAATTTACTCCTTTTATTAAGACACCAGTCATATTAGATTAGGGCTCACACCAATGACCTCATTTTTACTTGTAAAGATCCTACCCAAAAAAGGCCATATTCTGAGGTACTGGGGCTAGGGTTTCAACACATTACTGGGGAGGGGATGATACAATATAATCCATAGCATTTGATATCTGTACAAAATGAATAAGTTAATAAATTATATTTGCTATCTGCTATTAATGTTGGTTAAAGGTATGCTCTATAAAGTTTATTTTAGTATTGATCAGTTGCATTTAATTCACTTGCCTTATCTGCTTTGTGATCAAAAGCAGTGTTTAAAAACTAATGACTAGCCACTGTGCTCCCATATTTATCACGGTCAGCCTGGTGCTCTATTCTTCCATAAATATCACCTTCTCTAATCCTCTTGGAACCTTCTTGGGGACATGGACCATATATTGATAATCTAAGTATACAGGTTGCATCTAGCATTGTGCTTTGTACATGATCCATTATTAACAAAGCATTTTTTTGAGGTGAATTGAATTATTAGTTGCGATAATAAATCTGTGAAGTCACTACAGAACTGTATGAAGTTAATTGACTCATAGAGGAGATTGCCTTAGTCTCGTTCACCAAGTTCTAATTAAATAAGGTAATGAAAAATTGACAAATGGTAGCTCGATTAGACCAATTTTATCTATTTTGTTCTCTGGACATTCATCAGCTTTGCAATCCAGGAATGAGTTTAATGAATGAGGATGGATCAGGATTCTGGTCCCATCTCTAAAACAATGAACCCAAGGATCTGACTGCCCGGATGTTTTCAAGAGTCAGTCCAGCAGCATCTTGTACCTGGCCAGTGAGTTTGGCACATTTAAAATTAATTATACCTGACAGAATTTTCCTCAAGACCACATGGCATTCGCTGAAATGAAAGAAAGAGTGTGAATATACGTAAGCTGTATTAAGATTCTACACTGTTTACTAATTTGTATGTAGGTTCTGGTGTCATTTTTAGGTGATTCAGGTCTCAATTTGAATAACACCTTTTTGAAGATACTTTCCTGATCACACAATCTGAAGATTCCTCTCTACCGCCTTCATTTTCTATTACTTACCCTTTTAGACGTTTTCTTGCTAGCGCTGACCACTATTGAATAGAATCATCTATACTTTTGTTTACCATGTGCTGCTCCATGTTCCCCCACCCTCCACCTGATATAAACTCCGTGACAGCAGGCGCCTAGTCATTCTTACTTACTGGTATCTTGCTTATCAGGTCAGGTCGGCCTATAGTAGGCAGATGCCTATGCAAGGTTTGGGGAGTATGGCTCTGCATGACTCCTCCGCTGTCCCAATACCAGTTCTCCGATCTCACCTCTTACCAATGTGCTATTCATGCCACTTAAGGCTCAGTCGTTTCTTCTCTGTTCTTCAAATACATCAACCACCATGTCCTGCCTCAGACCCTTTGCAGGTACCTTCCCCTCTACTTGGAATATTCTGGCCACAGAAATCTGCATGCTTTATGCTTTCACCTCTTTCAAATCTCTTCTCAATGTATCCTAGTGCCTTTTCTGGATAGAAGCTCCCTCCACCCTGAGGCTCTAATGCCTCACCTTGCCTTATTTTTCTCCACAGGGCATACATTTATTTCCCATACTGGATTTCTGTGAGGCATCACTCAGATATCCCTTCAGGAACTAGACATTCATTCCCCAAGCTGTGGACAGTGGTATCTGCTCACAGATCCTGTGTTAAAAACCTGTTCCACTGCCCATGACTAAAGGAAGTGGGCTCACTCAAGGTTTTGTTTCTCCCAAGGGGCAACCACATCAGATATATGGTCAGTGTGACGGCCATCACAACTGCTGGCTGTCTCTGCAGTTTTTTGTTGCAATTAATTCTCAGTTTTGCCTTTCCCTCCACCCAAACCTGTTTCGATCCCACAGACATGTCTTGATCCCTCATAAACCTTCTGTACATAAACCTCCATTTCAGAGTCTGTTTTCCTGGGAACATAAGCTAAGACTTATATGGAGTATAAACTCCATGAGAATGGGGACTTTGTCTGACTCATTCTGATTCTCAGTTGCATCCTCCAGCGACTAGAACAATGCCCGAGAAGTGCTTGATTAATATTTGTTGACCAAATCATGAATGAGAAGACAATCATCTCTCTTCCCAAAGAGTTCATGGACAGAGATGGATTTTGTGTTTTTACTGGGAGACAATACAGAACAGCTTTCAGGAGATGCATTCAACTCCTTTGAAGAAAGCATACTGTCACCCCATGAACAATCCCTATGGATAATTTATCTTGCATTACACAAGCCCAGTCTTCAGTGTTTTCACAGAAACATCTGGAGTCATTCCAATGGGATTTCGTAGCTCATCTGACCTTCTTAGAAACTATATGAAGAAGACATTTGAGCAATTTTCTAAATAATGAAACTTAAGATTAGCAAGTTTAAAATGATCTGCACCTAAGGCCACTCATTATTTGGACATGGCAGAACTCACACCCAAAACCAAGTCTTCTGTACTTTTGTGCCATGTTCCTTTTCGTTATTTTAAGAATCCAGTTATAATGACTGTGCTAATTTCATATAAATATAAACACACATGCACATGCATGCGCACATTTCTCACCCTCACTCCGCCCACCAACTTCTTGTTCAAGGTTTATTTAAAACTTAAGGTCTTTCTGTGCACAGGCATCCCTCTTCGATCAAAATTCACAAATTCCTCTGTAGAGGTGAAATAAGTAGAAACTTACATTAAAAGATTCTATTGCTTTTAAGACTCATTTATGGAGTTCTTTATCCACACTGCAGGAAATGCTAATCATTATGCCACTGATCTTCAGAAATCTTTCCTCCAAGAGTCATTGATTAGTCCTGTCAGTTGGTTAAGCGACTGCTTTCAGCTCAGGTCATGATCCTCGAGTCCTGGGATTGAGTCCTGCATTGGGTTCCCAGCTCCATGGGGAGTCTGCTTCTCTCTCTCTGACCTTCTCCTTGCTCATGCTCTCTCTCACTGTCTCTCTCTCAGTTAAATAAATAAAATATTTAGAAAAAATTTCAATAGAAGAGATGCACAAAATATTTAATATACTAAGGATATATATATATATATATATATATATATATATATATATATAATTTTTAAAGATTTTATTTATTTGAGAGAGAGCATAAGAAGAGAGCAGAGAGCACAGAAGAGAGGAGGAGGGAGACAGATAGAGGGAGAAGGAGAACAGACTCTCTGCTAAGCAGGGAGCCCGATGAGAGACTCAATCCCAGGACCCCAAGATCATGACCAAAGCTGAAGGCAGATGTTTAACCCACTGAGCCACCCAGGCGCCCCTATACTAAGGATATATAGCAATCCATCTTTATGCATCCCTGTGTAAAATAATTTCAATCAATTCAAATTCAAAGAACAAATTCAATCAATACATGTATAATAATCCTAACTACATTGTTTTTAAAAAACATTTTATATTCAGTAGTTTTAACTTCATAATGGGTCACTTGAATCTTATGGTAAATGAGACAATATCTAACAACAGTAAGCCACCAAAGCTGTTCTAGAAGAAACATTTTTCAGGGGAATATGTAATACCAATGTGTAACAGCTATGAAAATGCACTGCTCAGATCTCCTGTTGTAGTCAGCACAGTTGACTGGTGACCCTCACTTCTATCGCTCTGGATCCACAGAGGCTTTGCTTCCCATAGAGTAAACTGGGAAGAGGTGTCAAAGCAGATTAAGCTGGTGGGATGTGGGAGTACTCTAACTATTGGCTTTGCTTTGAGAACTCTGCATTGATCTTTCTTGAAAATATGCTACCGTCCAAGGTTCTTTTTACTGCATCACCTTCCAAAATGTTAGATCTGCACTGTTGTCTAAGGAATCTTCTTTCCTTCTCCTGCTCATCTCCAGGAAATAAATCTCTTGCATGCATGTCTGAAACCATATTGGCACTGGCTTCTTGGCTGATCCAAATTCATACAAATGATAAACTTTACTGCAAGATGTTCTGCCTCCACCTCCCCACTTACTATACTCAAACACATGAGTCAATATAACTTTCACAACAACTGAAGTTCTGACCATTCATTAAGTGTACAAGAGACATCCGGAAATCATTCCCGAGGAATCTCACACAGGTTACATCCATCCACAGCATGTGCAAAAAGGAAGTTTTCCAAATATGGCAATTCTTCATGTTTAATTTTTACAGTAGGAGAAACAACTGTGGTTAAGATATCAAGAAACTGTTGCATCTTACAGATCCAAATAGGAAAAAAAAAGCAATACAATCTTTCTTAGCTTAAAAGGGGAAAATGATCATGAGCTCTAGAGATATGGAAGATAAAGAAGATATGGAAGAATGGCTGAAGCCACACCCACTGTTGCAGCCTGCAAGTGCTGTCAGGACCACTGACAGAGGGTCCTGCTGGGCACACTGGAGGGAGGAATGCATCTTCCAAGAGACAATCTCCATCTGGGGTGAGGGACACATGCAGCAGCTTTATTCTCAGATATATAGTTAGTTATGTTATAATATAAGCCTTAGAATGTGATATAAATAAATCTAAATATATAAATATATATTTATATTTATAAATATATAAGCCTTAGAATGTGATCATAAATAAATCATTTTTTCTGGAAATCAGGTGTTTATTCTGATGTAAGGATGTATGAGAGACTACTCTTTGGTAGTCACTGAACCTTGGGACATACCCTCATCAGAGTAACTAAACTGAAAGAGCTGGGCACTCACTCCAGCTCCACCACTAAGGAGCCACTGGCCTTAGGGCAAATCAGCATAGGCTCTCTGAGTTCAAGTCCCCTCATGCAAAACAATGTAATACCAGCATCCTTAGCTCAAAGGGTTGAGCATAGTCAATGGAGTCAAAAATGTTTACAAGGGAAATACTTTTTTCTTTACAAAATAAGCCTATGTCATAAAAATGGCAAAATTTAAACCTCCCAGCATTTCACTTGTTAGAACAAAATTTGCAAAATTTAAATACGGAAGTGAGGAGCTCCCTGTGATCTTTCCTTTGTGTTGCACAGACCCTCTGTGGTTTTCAGTTCTTAATGCACAGTTTATGCTGGCTAGTGTTGAGCAGATCACCTCATTTCCATTTATAAGCAAGAACATGGATTTGTTAATGTACCCCCTAGAGTTTATAAATTAGTGACCAAGGCAGTAATAAATATTACCCAGGACTTAAATTTTAATCCCTTTTCTTTTTTTCCCACAAAGGATCATCTAGCAACATACACAATTCTGTTTAATATTTTTATTCCTCAAGTGAAATATCAGCAATAAAATTATAGCTTCCAACCCTAAGGCTTCTATTATCTATATTCTAACACCAGGTCCAAGATTTTTCCATTTTTTTATGTTCATGGCCAGTATGCAATACAAGTAATTTTTTTTAAAGATTTTATTTATTTATTTTAGAGAGGGGGAGGGGCATAGAGGGGGAAAGGGGAAGAGGGTAAGAATCTCAAGCAAACTCTGTCCTCAGTGAGGAGCCTAACATGGGATAGGATCCCAGGACCCTGAGATCATAACCTGAGCCAAAATCAACAGCTGGGCACTTAACCGACTGAGCCACCCAAGTGCCCCAACAATACAAGTTATTTTTACATCATCTTTTCCATTGACAGGACCTCCAAATAACCCTCCCGACTACTTCTATCCCCTACTCCTTCATATCACTGCCAAATTACAGTTCCCTAAGTCTCCCACTCTGAAATCACCAGTGACTAAATGAGATAAAGCTCATCTTCTCCAGCCTGACATTCAGAGCCAACTACAATCTGATTCATGCAAACCTTTTCAGCAACATTTGCCATTATCCTTCTCTACCAACCTTCTTCTGTGTGGGGGAAAATGTTTACTCCCTCATTTCAGAACCAAGGTTGTATTTTTCCTCCTTCTTGTGCCTCCTCCCCCAAAATGCTCATTCCGCCTCCAATATCACCTGCTTCTTGAACTCCAATGGTCTTGAGAGAGCTCTGTCTAAAGCCCTTTATTTTATTATTTAAAAAAATTTAAAAATTTTTTTTATAAACATATAATGTATTTTTATCCCCAGGGGTACAGGTCTGTGAATTGCCAGGTTTACACACTTCACAGAACTCACCATAGCACATACCCTCCTCCCCAGTGTCCATAACCCCACCCCCCTCTCTCTCCCCCCTCCCCCCAGCAACCCTCAGTTTGTTTTGTGAGATTAAGAGTCACTTATGGTTTGTCTCCCTCCCGATCCCATCTTGTTTCATTTATTCTTCTCCTCCCCCGCAACCCCCCCATGTTGCACTTCCTCATATCAGGGAGATCATGTGATAGTTGTGTTTCTCCAATTGACTTATTTCACTAAGCATGATACCCTCTAGTAAAGCCCTTTATTTTAAACTGAGATACAGAAAGATTAGGTAAACCCCAATTCCTTCAGTAAGTAAAAGCCCTATGTTCTGGAACCACAGCTCGGAAATACGATGTCTATGCTGTTTCTGCTGTGCTCGGCCACTTCCAGTGAGCTGGCAACTAAGACAATGTCAATGCCGACTCCCTAGATTCTAACACAGTACGCTCTGAGACCTAACTTGAATGTAATCCCTGCCACCGATCTTCACGATTAAGCCAGCTGGGAATTCTATCTTTTCTGAATCTCTGTATCATTTTTACTGCCTCTATAATTCATCTGAATATTAACCATGTGGTGCTTTGTGATAATTCTCAATTTTTCTTATTGATTTTTAAATTACGGAAGTACTACTTGCTGCTGTAAAAATTCAAACTGTGCAGAGATGTGTAAAAAAAAAAAAAAAAAGAAAGACCATTAACTTGCCTACAAGTTCCCTCTCCTAAAGTAACAACTACTAAGAAGTTAATACTCTTCAAGTTTTTCTACACATCTCCTATAACTTATGTAATTAGTACATCTAGAAAAATAATCAGCTCGAGTTCCACAGAGCTCATATTCAATCTTCTTTTGTACTATCTCCCTTTTGTTTCCCCCCGAAGTGTGCAAATGCACATGCATGCACACACACACACATTTTTAATGTGATATTATGTATGTGTTTATATATAATATATATATCTTTTGGATTGTTCCAATGTTTCACTAGGACAAGCAATTTGATGATGAATATTTCTTCTCTTCTATAGAATACTTATATAATATTTATAGGAGAGATTTATCAAAAAGGACAAGAAGGAAATATTGTGTCAACTGTCTATACATTTAAAATTTAGTTTCATAAGTTTCCCTCCAAAACACACCAGCAGTACACATGGGGATTTATTTTTCCTCACCAATATGGATGTTTTCAGTTTTAACTAACCTGACTGATGTAAATACTAATGTGTTATTATATGTACGTGTTTAGACACATCACACTATCTTTCTATCTTTTCAGCTGTTTTTAAGCCATGTTTCTTTTTCTGTATATTTTTCTTTTTCCCATTTTCAACATTTATTCCATTATTTTTCTGAGCCTTCTTTGACATATTTTTCTATGAATTAGCTTTGTTAAATGTTTTTCCTTAGAGCAAGAATGAAAACTTAAGACAGAGATTTTCTTTCCACCTTTGTCTTCTCAGTTTTTAATACAGACTTTGCATAGAGTAGGGATTCAGTAAATACTTACAGCTTGACTTTCTATGACAAGACTGTCTAGCTGTCAATTCTGAAATCTAAATGACACAGAAATAGGAAATATTTGCATTATAGGATTAGAGGATTGGCTGTGGCTGTGACAAAGTCCTTCTCTGTAGAGCCAGGAGATGAACCCACTAAATGAACGCTAAACTACTGAGAGAGGCTAACTTGAAAACATTCATGGAGTTACGGATATTAATCTCCTTTACTGACCTATGTGACAATGCTCCTTAGAACACGATAGTCTTCATTATTTATTTCACCATCTGTATTCCTCTTCACTCTTTAGTCATTTACATTTTAAGGCTCCTTTCTACTCTCCATCTTCATGTTTTAACTTCCATTAACAAAACAGGAACTACACTTGACATCAGTTGGTAAGAGTCAACGGCATATACCCAATCCATTTCCTTTCTGTTGATCAGATGAGAATATGCCCCATTCTTTACATCCAGGTGAATGGAAGAGTTGCAAAATTAATAGGTATAATGGGTGAAAGGGAAGGAAGAAAGCCTATAACCTGTTTATTTTTCCTATGAAGCTTGCATCTAGCTTCTATCTAGCTTGCAAGAAAAGACTGAGCCTCATGGTACCAGCTGCCTCTGCAGCTCAGGGTAAACCTATTTCTTTATACAGCTTGAGGGAGCAGCTACCCATCAGCTGCCCAAAGGAGAAAAAATCCATGAAGTCTAACTCAAATGTCTGTCAAATTGAATATTCTTTCTGTTCTGTCACTGAAGAATCTGGAGAAATTTCCATCTTTCTTTCAGTGTTCAACATCCAGGGCTTTCTCCAACACTGTCAAGAGCTTCTGAGTAGGTTGCTGTTTCTGAGTTCCCAGGGAGTATAGACACACATCACTGCTCTTCTTCCCCATCATTTCCTCCGCATCCCCACTCCCACATGACTAATTTCTTCCATTCCATAATACGAACTGCTACCCAATTACTCCACCCCACTCATTACCTTGCCTTGCTGTTCTCTTTCTGTCATATAGGCCAACAATCCAAGGATAGAAATTGGTAGTTGTATACGTGATCTACATGCTTTATTTATTTCTCAGGAATCTTTAGAGAAAGTTCATAGCTCTCTGCTCATCAGAAGAATGAACACAGTTTTACTTCTGCAGCCTGTGCTTGTTCCTTCCTTCATGTGACAATCTCTGTCACTTTCTTCCCGTGTAGTATCTTTACCACCCCTTGGAAAAATCAGCATCTCATTTGAACCCTGCACTACAATGCTGCTGTTGTTTTCTTCCTACTCATCTTTCTGTCCAATTATTTGACTAGTCCCCTCTGCTCTATTTCCCCCTTCTTCCCTTTCTCATTTATACTTCAGTGCTTTGGTTATTTTTGTTTTTCAAGAATCACACATTGTTAGTTTTTTTCCCCAGAGGGTCTTTAGGCGGCAGCCCTTGATATTCCTTATCCTGGTTTGTTATATTAAGGTTTCTAAAAAGTTGTGAGACAGCCAGTGAGCCCCGTGATATATGACTGGTGCCTGAGCAGCGAATGGCTGGAAGAACAGAATAAAACACAAGAATCTCAAGGGAAACAAAAAACTAATGTAAAATGGCATAAAACTGTAGTTTCAAAAGGATCATTATAATAATTATAATAATTATTATATTACGATAAGATCATTATAATAATCTAGTCAAGGCCCAGTATTATATACAAGAGGATACCATGCTCAAAGATGATAAGCAATTTACCGAAGATCATAACAACTAATGTGAAACAAGACTGAGAAAAGGGTAACTAGACCCTGGTCTCCTGCCTGCTGCTTAGGTCTCTTCTCCTACTTCTCTCACTATAGTCACGTCACCATTTTTCAAGGTCCGGAATTAAGCACAAGCTATGTGAACCCTCTCTCATTTAATCGGGGGGTACACAGATCACAAGAACACATCAAGGGAGTTACTTTCCATGGAAGGGAAGTCAGTCTGACAACAGCTCAGGAGCTCACAATTGCATTGTTTTAAGAGCAAACTGCCTCTCTGTTCTGCCTTCTAAATTATAGGGGAGGAAAAATCCAAACTCCTAATAAAGTTTTAAATAGACTGCATCGAACGGCATGCTAACTTTGAATACCCATGCCATCCAGGAGAGCCTCATCATTATTCCTGCAGATCAGGGCTTGGGCCTAGTGACAGAAGGGAGCTGGGGACTTACCAGGTCCCTTAACCCTAACTTTATGCCAAAGAGGAAGGCAAAAGAGCCTCAAATTGCCTTCCTTTAATGTCTTTACAAGTTTTATACTTGTCGAAGGAAAAGGCATTCCCTAATCTGGGTGGCTCATGATTGCGGCTTGCAAGAATTTCATCAGACTTGCAGAACTGCTCTCTCCAGATCTGGTTCAAGATTGCAGTACAGTGGGCAAGGAGAGTGGAGGAGAAGTGAGAGAAGAGGCTGTCTTCCTAACTAATTCGCTTCATTTCAGGAATGTTGGGCCATATTTATGAGTTCTTACTTCAATGAGAGCACCCTTGGACAAAAAGTGAACCCTGTTTATTTTAAGGTTTCTTATTCATACTATTGGTGCCTTGTTTTTTATTTTTGTGAGCTTTCCCCCCCTTAATTACTTGAGAGGAGGGGTTAGTAAAGAGGGTTTCTGGAGGAGGGAAGAAACTGCATTTTTTTTTTATTAACATATAATGTATAATTAGCCCCGGTGTACAGGTCTGTGAATCGTCAGGCTTACACACTTTACAGCACTCACCATAGCACATACCCTCCCCAGTGTCTATAATCCAACCACTCTCTCCCTACCCACCTCCCCCTGGCAACCCTCAGTTTGTTTTGTGAGATTAAGAATCTCTTATGGTTTGTCTAGAAACTGCATTTTTAATTGTAGACTTTAGATGTTCTTTTAATGCAAACAAACCCACTAAACATTTGTGATAATGTCTTATGTTTCTCCTTGCCTGGGACACACAGGATTATCTCTCATCAGGGAAGAAAACTTCAAAAACTGTATTGCTTTAGTTTAGATTACACTTGTCAAATAAAACACAGGACACCAGTTAAACGTAAATTTAAGATGAACAACAAAAATTTTTTTCTGTATAAATTATCCTCCAAATTTCACAGGGGTGTCAGTCCATTTAAAAAGCCTTCACTGTCTACCTGAAACTAATTTAACCAGGTATTCTTGTATTCTTATTTATTAACTCTGGCATTCACAGTTTAAATACCAATATTGAACTGACTGTGGTATTTTATAGAAATTCAAAGTTGTACGATGCAGGGAGCACCCGATATAAGAAGTTAAAAGGAAAAGGAAAAGAGAAGAAAGGAGGAACACAATACTATGAAAGTGATATTAAGTAACTTCAAGATGTTGTTTCTGGATATGCTTGAAAAATGTGGCTTTACTCTGCAGATTGAAATTATGATTTCTGCTATCAGTGTAAGGTTTGATTTTACAAATATAGGAGTTAGAAATTTTTCATATAGCAAATACAGCAGAAATTTTTAAAAAATCATTTGTTACCACAGTGCTGGTTAATGTTGAAACAGTTTCACACACTTCTGGGGGTGGATGAAGGAATATTTCACAGTTGTCAAGACTTAGGGTACTGAATGAGTACAGTAACTGTTCAAATACAGACCAGTTGCTTATTAGCAATATGATGTTGGACAAGTCTTTTATATGCCCTGTGACTCAGCTGCTTCACTTGTAAATATGGGATACAATAATGCCTACTTTATAAGTTCCTGGTGGGGATTAATTGATACAATGCATATAAGTTGCTAAGCACAGTGCTTGGCAAACAAATGTCCAAGGAGGAATGTTCTTCCTCCACCTTCCTCTTCATCTTTCAAAAATGCTTATCAAACTATTAAATTAAAAAATTGTGGAATATTCAATAATAGACTCCTATTCAGCGATAAGAAGAAAAAACTCTGTTACCTAGAACAGCAGGGTTACTGAATCTCCCAAATACAATTCTTAGCAAAAATAGCCAGATAAATGAGACTATGTTACCTAAAGATGTGTAGAGTGGATCATTTCTAACATATCTTCATTCTACCACAAAAGATTATTTTCAGTAATAATCATAAAATTAAATGAAAAATAATTATTGACTGAGGAAAATAAGGAAGACAATAAGAGCAGATGAACTAAATACCCACATTTGATTTTGTTTTTACAGTGTTCCATACATGTGCTTATAATTGTATGGGAAAATGTCTGAAAAACCATACCAAAATAGTGACTAATTATCCTCTTTTGGTGGCATGGTGGGGTATTCTTCTTTCTTAATTACGCTTAATTTTGAGCAAGTATAAATATTAAAACAAGTAGTTTTTTAGAAAGAAATTTGCTTTAGTTTTAGATTTACCTTTTTATATTTATTTTTCCCAAATACTGTCTCACTCTATCCACTGACATGAAATTCAGTATCAACAAATAAAGTGTGACGCTTTTGTAATAGCCCCATGGTGTATATTATCACACTCCCCACTGATGGTTGATGTTAGAGACAGGAGTATGGAGTCTGGGTAAAAAGGTGGAGAGAGAGAAAATCAAAGAGACAAAATTCTACTTGGTTATGATTTCAAAAATCTCTTCAATAAATAACACAGCATAAACTTTATGATAAAACAATTACATAAAAATTGAAATAATAGGGGCACCTGGGTAGAACAATCAGTTAAGCATCTGCTTTTGGCTCACGTCATAATCCCAGGGTCTTGGGATCAACTCCTAAGTTGGGCTCCCTGTTCAGTGGGGAGCCTTCTCCCTCTGCCTCTGCTGCTCCTCCTGCTAGTGCTCTCTCTTTGTCAAATAAATAAATAAAATATTTTTAAAAATTGAAATATGCAACATATATAAAATAGAAATATGTATTTTATGTATATAAATACTAAAATATATAAATATAATAAAAAATTTAAAATACCTTCTCCCAAATACTTAAATGATCATATTATGTTACATATGACTATTTTTCCATCCTGACTTGACAAACACAGAACACTACTAGTTTCTTGTTCCTTTCTCTTCCTGGCAGTTTTTGAATGACTTTTATATTCATAAGAATCCATTTAATCTCCATTACTGGATTATAATTTATATGTCTTTAAAAATTTAATGGTTGCTTTGGGGTTTATAATATGCATCTTTAATTACAACCTACCTCCCAATACTATATAGCTTGGCATGTAGTACAAGAATCTTACAAATTACAGTAGATTGCTCTCTCCTATTTTTATGCTACTGTTGTCATCTGTGCTATTTCTTCATAGTTATCAACCCAAATATACTGCTATTATTTTTATATATGGGGGACAGTGAGTTAACCTTTCAGAGCAATTAAGATATCTTTAAAGAAATCTTTGAGATTTACACTTACATTAACCATTTCTAGTAATTTCTATTTTTTTGTGTAGAACTAAGTTTTTATTCTTATATCACATTTGGTCTTCCTGAAGACCACTTTTAAACACATGTCTTGTAGAGCAGTCCTCCTGGCAATGAACTCTCTATTTTGTTTGTCTAAAAATATTCTTTTCGGGCGCCTGGGTGGCTCAGTGGGTTAAAGCCTCTGCCTTCGGCTCAGGTCATAATCCCAGAGTCCTGGGATCAAGTCCAGTATCAGGCTCTCTGCTCAGCAGGGAGCCTGCTTCTCTTCCTCTCTCTGCCTATCTCTCTGCCTACTTGTGATCTCTGTCAAATAAAAAAATTAAATATTTAAAAAAATAAATAAAAATATTCTTTTCTATTTCAGTCATTAAAGGTATTTTCACTATGAGTAGTTTTAGGCTGATTATCATTTTACTTTTAGCACATTAAACATGGTAATCCTTTCGGGGGGAGTTTGCATATTTCTGATATTAAGTCTGCAGCAATTGTCCCATTATTTTCTGTGTATATCTTCAGGATATAAGATGTCATTATTTCTGGTTTTGAGCTACTGAAATATGATGTACCTAGGTGTGTATATGTGTGTTTTATTTCCTTTGGAATTTATTGTGCTTGGAATTCTCAAAATTCCCTGTGTCCATAGTTTGATGTATTTTGCTATTTTTAGGAAATCCTCAATGATTATCTTTTCAAATATTCATTCTGTCCCTTTTGGTGAGAGGGGAAGAATCGTATTTATGTTAAACTATTTGATATTATCTCACAAATTGAGATGCTGTTCTTTTTCCCCATTGTTTCAATTTGGGTAATTTCTATTGAAAAATCTTCAAAATCACTAATTCTTCTTTTAATTGTTTTGAGTGGTGCTGAGTCCATCAAAATGACTTTTCACCTCTGTTACTGTGGTTTTATTTTTAGCATTCCCTTTTGATTTTTTTTCCCTTTTGATTTTTTTCTTATGGTCTCCATCTCTGTTGAAATGGTTCATATTACAGTATTTTGCCTATTTCCTCCACTAGAGACTTGAACACATCACTCATAGAATTTTAAATGCCTGTCTCAAATTCCAAACTCCTGATCATTTCTGAGTCTGACTGTGTTGACTGCTTTGTCTTTTGATCAGGTATAGTTTTCTATCTGCATTGTTTTGATGTTTCACAACTTTATTTTTGGTTCCTGAGCATAGTCTGTAGGATAGTAGAACTGAGATAATTCACATTTATGCCTGAGATGCACATGCTGCTTCTGCTGCTAGTAGAGGGTAGAGTTCATCTAGGCAAATATTGAACTGTTTTGGGTCTTGCTGCTGTTACAATTACTTTCAGTAAGTAAGTTTGAAATTCACCTCAGTAGAAATTGCTGCATGTATGATTCCTCAATGCATGGTAAAGTTTGTGGGTGAAACTTCAAGAAACAGAAAATATTTACACAGCTTCAAAGTATCTCCCACAAATACATATTGTTTTTGTGGTGGTTCTAAGAGATGTCCACAAATTATTCAATATTCATGTCCGCAGGTGATATGCCTCCAGGGGGAGGTTCATTCTCCTCCCTTTGTCTGGACATAGTGACTCATTTTTAATGAACAGAATACAGAAAGGAAAAAGTAGTAACTTTATAGTAGAGAAATCTCATAGATAAACATTAACAAAATGATTAAAGTTAGGTATCATCAGTACTAAGTCCTGTTGGTATCATGTACTTCCTGATAAAATATAATGATAAGGACACTTCACGTCTGTAGTATCCTTCCCTCAAATCCATAGGCTCATTCCAATTATAGAAAATATGAGACAAACTAAATGAAAGGAGCTCTACAAAACAACTGACTTGTACTCTTTTAAGGGTGTCAGTATCATGAAAGAAGAGAAAAAAAAATAACCAACTAAGAAACTCTCACAGAATGGAAGATACTCAGAATATATGATGATTAAAAGCAACATAGTACCTGTAACCCTGAAACAAATAATACATTATTTGTTTTTAAAGATTTTTATTTATTTATTTGACAGAGATCACAAGTAGGCAGAGAGGCAGGCAGAGAGAGAGGGGGAAGCAGGCTCCCAGCTGAGCAGAGAGCCCGATGCAGGGCTCGATCCCAGGACCCTGAGATCAGGGCCTGAGCCAAAGGCAGAGGCTTAACCCACTGAGCCACCCAGGCGCCCCCATTATTTGTTAATAACAATAATAATAATGTAAATAACACCCTGATTTAGGTCCTGAAATGGACAGAGGGCATGAATAGAAAAATTGGTAAAATCTGAGTACATCTGTAGTTTAATCATATTGTACCAATGTTAACTTGTGAGTTTTGATAAAGATACCAAGGCAACAGAAGATGTTAATAATAGGGAAGCCTGAGCAAAAGGAATATGGCAACACTCTGTATTATCTTTAAAACTCTTTTATAAATCTAAAATTATTTCAAAATAAAAATTAAAAAGGTAAAACTCCTTAACATTTGTCTACATGGCAAAATATGGACCCTTCCTACCATAGTGTTTTTGCACCGGGTACAGAGGTATTCCTCTAGCTTTAATTAAAGCTCTTTACCCCGATTCAACTATAGTAATCCCTTACTCACCCTTCAGATTTCAGATCACTCATCTCAGTCTCATTTTGGCACCCATCACTAGAATAAATTCTTTTATAGGCTCATACATAATCTACTGCTTTTTCATAGTCTGAGTTACAGTTCTAATCATCCATTTGCTTGAATGATTATTTATTGATGTTTTTCCCTTTCATCAGGCAGTAAACTCACTTTACAAGGGCTACATATACCTTAATATACCCAGTGCTTAGCACAGGCTCTGGCATATAGCAAGCACTCCATACAGACTTGTTGAATAAATGATATAGTCTCCTATGTAACTGAGGCATCCCAAACTGTTCTACTGCTTTCCCACAAAAGGGGAAGGGAGCACTTCCCTTTCCGTCAAGTGCAACAGCAGGCAAAATGTCCTCTTTATAAATATTGCATAGGGAAGTACTTTAAAGGGGGAGCTTTTAAGCATTCTGAGGTCCTTCATAACAAGAAACAGAAATGTGACAGCCCCCTATGTTCTTCTCAGTCAAACCACCACCCTAGGAAAATTCTAGGCTACTCTGTCTTGCAATGTGAAGTCTCCTGGCTCCTTCAATAGCCACTTTCACTCAATGGATAAAGAAATGGATTTAGACATGACTACAATGCAAGCTGAGTTTTTGTCTCCCTTTCCTTTCTCTCTTCTTCCTTTTTGTTGTTGCTGTTGCTAATTGAAAGAAGTTAAAACCTATTCTGCGATTTACTGTTTATCAGGCAAATGATTCTCTGAGGCAAATCCCAGTGGGACTCACTTTATATTTTGGGGACATTCTAGTTCAGTGATAGCAGATGGAACATCATAGTTAAAATTTTTAAAAGAGAGACAATGAGATGAATTCTGGAAAGATAACTAGGTAGCAGTTGCACAGGCAAAAAAAAAAAAAAAAAAAAAAAAAGGAAAGAAAATAAGAGAAATAAGAGAAGTTAGATTGCTGTTTGGAACTAACCCTGCATCTAGGTAATTGGGAAATGAGGAATGCAAAGGAAAGGGAACATTAACTCTTTCTTGGTTTGGATTTTGAAGTATTGCTTGGGATACTGACTGACTGAGAATGGAACTCCTCTACCTGATTTAATTTCTTACAGCATCTAACGTTTCCTTCTGGGGGTTGGGGAAGGAATAAGAGGAACTCAATCTCTTCTAACACTCAGGAGAGACCCTTTATTCCTCAGTATGAATGTGGTGTTTATTATTTGACTCTCTGTGGGATTGTTACTGGACATTGGTTGCTCTGAACAGAGAACAAAATAACTGGGTCTTTGTTAGAAGAATAGCAGGTATTAATGAGTTGACAGGAAAATTTTCAAATGACAAATGTTCTCTTGATTTGTAAAGCTCAGCTTGTCCCTTGTATGAATAATTTTGACTCATTTTATAAGTCCTGTTAGCTAAGTGGATTATGAAGTGCCCATGATCAGGAATTTCTCTCCAATAAACATATGTTAAACAAAAAAGATGTTTATGGGTATGTTTTATGTTAATGTTTAGAAACAAAGTAGAGAGAATACTTATCAGCACCAATCAGAGCCAATGTCTGCTCCCCCTGCATATTTTTAAGTTACCACAAAAACAGCTATCAACACTGTTTTCACTAATTCAGTATTGTTTTTATTAATTCATTTGCTATATCTTAATAATTTTCTCATATTATGAATGAGTCTTCCTAAATCAAATGGGATTGGATGTATAATATTATATCAGCTGAAAGTACAATTAAAAAACAAAACAAAACAAAACAAGACCCAAACCTCTAAGAGGTTTCAAAGCACAGTTTAATGCATGGGCTGAATGGGTACTGGGTCGGGTAACTTAATATAATCCCATTTTCTCTCTCCAGTCAAATGCCAAACTCAAGAGGAAATATAATGCTACAGATGTGGTTTATATGACCTAGAAAAACATTTACTATAAAGAGTTAGTCTTACCAAAGATCCCGCCATTCCAGCTGTGTGTTTACCGAGAATTTTCCTTAGAGAAAGGTGAAGAGGATTTATTGGATGCAATGTTATGGGAGCTGTTAAATTTGGCCTCAGATTGCTCCAGCATTCGCCTATGACTCTGTTCGAAATTCTCAGTCTTTGGATAGGCATTTTGGAGTAGACATTGACTATTCCAGGAAGTACAAATGTAGGCACCAAAGTTTCCATCATTGAAGGGATGGGATCATAGAAACAATTCATTTTTATTGGGCTTAGAAGGTGGAATAGAAGATGTGGAGGTACAGTAAAAATCGGAGTTCTGAAACATGGAGTACTAGCCAAGAAGAGGGGGCCAGTAAAGTGGGGATCACAGGCTAGTCCTTTGAAAACTGAACATATGGGACATGTAGAGACAGAAGGCGTAGGTTTGTCATACATAGTGGAAGATGTGGGCAGAAAGACATGGACATAGCAGCTGCCTGAAGTTTGCTGGATGTGAGAAATCGTAGGAGTTATACAGCATTCAAGTTTAATAAAGTCAAGGTCAGCATATCTATCTTTCTATCCACCTACCTATCTATCTAGTATCTGCCACTGGCATGTGTAACAGTTATCATTAGTTATACATTAAACAGTGACATTACCTGGCTCTTTGGTCTTATACAGTATTTGTATTATTTAAGATACATTAATTTTTTAAAAAGATTTTATTTATTTATTTGACAGAGATCATAAGTAGGCAGAGAGCAGGCAAAGAGAGGGAGGAGAAAGCAGGTTCCCTGCAGAGCAGAGAGCCCAATGTGGGGCTCAATCCCAGGACCATGGGATCATGACATGAGCTGAAGGCAGAGGCTTTAACCCACTGAGCCACTCAGGTGTCCCGATATGTTAATGTTTTTAGTGTATTTGAAGGAAGAGAAAATACTGAAATGGTAAATTTTAAAAAATCAGCTATCTCAGAAGCTTCCATCACAGTCTTCATCATGTGTCACCTTGTATTTGGGATGGTGATATGTTCTTGCAAAGTAATATAATCCTACATAAAATATTTTCCCCTTAAAATGAATCCTGACTCTACAGGGGAAAAGAGATGGTATTTATCCATAATTTACTGAAACAATTTTTTTTTTTTTAAAGATTTTATTTATTTATTTGTCAGAGAGAGAGTGAGCGAGAGCGAGCATAGGCAGACAGAGTGGAAGGCAGAGTCAGAGGGAGAAGCAGGCTCCCTGCGGAGCAAGGAGCCCGATGTGGGACTCGATCCCAGGACGCTGGGATCATGACCTGAGCTGAAGGCAGCTGCTTAACCAACTGAGCCACCCAGGCGTCCCATGAAACAATTTTTTAAATTACCTGAACATATCTTGACATCAACAACTAAAGGAATAAACATGGCATTTAGAAAAACAAAAACCCTGCTTCCTCATGCATAGGTTTAAAAACAGAAGTTGGAAACTAATTAGTAGAGCTGAACTGTTTCAAGGACACCTATTAACTTTATTAAGTTAAGAAACACCTAAAGTACATTTCTATCTTTATTATGACAAATACACTTGAGTAGATCTACATGAGTAAGTATAGTTTATTAAAATGGTTCATGTTTCCCTCTTTTCAGTTCTATAAAATCTTATCGAGGAGGTAATTTCTATTAGATTTGTTGAGGAAAGGAAACTTCCAGCTTCAAAGCCTGCTATCCTTTGCCTCAAACTTCAAAAGTAAGAACAAAGTTTAAGAAGCACTTTTCAATATTAATATCTAGTGCTTTGCTGGTAAATGTTTGACAAGTGGTTCTCTCAGGGTAAGGTAAGGAGCCCTGATTTATAGTATTTGATTTCTACAGTGTAAATATTCCCATCATGGTCAATTTCAATGTGACAACAACTGGTTCCCCAAATTCCTAAAAATTTAACAGTTGTCTCTCTTGAGTTGTTATGACCTGGCTCCAGCAAATAGATGCTTTTTATGGCTCAGACATGAGAGACATTCATATTCCATTAGCAAAAATTCAGTAAGAATAATCTAGTTTCTGTCCTCCCTCTTCCCGCAGGGCTCAAAAGCGGATCTCCAGGTGAAAAGAAGCACTGGTAGCCAGGTAGCTGGGTTCCTTCCCTTTGTGTCCATCTGCCCTTATTTATTTCACTGAATCATGACCTAATATCCAGGTTGGAGAGGTCAAGAGCAAAACCAAAGTTACTTTAGTAGATTATCCTTCCTTATGAGTGGATTATAAAAAGATTGAATGTAGATTGACTCTTACTGACATTCCAATTCGAGAGTTTACAGCAGCAGTTCTCACCCCTAAATGCATCTTAGAGTCAGCTGGGGAGTTTTTAAACTGCTGAGGACTAGTTCCAATCCCCAGAGAGTCTGTTTAATTGGTCAAGGGTGAGGACAGAGTATTGTCATATTTTAAAAACTCCCAGGTTCGAGAACCATTGGTTTAGAGATTGCTTATAGTTATGTTATTAGATGGATGGTAAAGAGAAGAACCACAAGTGTGGAGAGGCAGTTGGCAATGTGTGAAAGGTTAGAGATGTGCACTTATGTTTTAGAAGATTCTCACATTATTATACTGAAACACTTATGAATATTAAATAGTACCACTTGACAAACTGATGTATAGGGAACCAGGTTAACATACTTTAGGTTTGTTGAGTTTTATCTTTGAGTTTACTGCTTTCCATAGGACAGTTTCTAAAAATTGAGCTAGAACCCATAAGTGCAACATCTTTAAGTTTTCACTTCAACTCATAAATCAGGAAAAAAAGATATCTTTGTTGAAGTTTTAGGATAGCCCCTAAATCAAAAAGAAAACAATAGGAGCCCATTAATTATACCATGATCACTTATGCAGACTTGCAAGAGGGATGTGCAAAATAGTTCTGTGTTTACCTATGTCTAGGCATGGAGAAGTCATGATTTTTGTTAGGGAGGATTTTTTTAGGGCTCCAATTCTGAGTCATGCTATTTTCCCTCAGTCCCCCACCGAGAAAGGTAAATGGGTGTTTGTTTCATTCTCACATCTGGTCAAGCAAGAGTGATTTTGAGGGGATCACTCAGGGAGTTTGAAGTATATCCCTTTGCAGTATGGAGTAAGAGAGGGGAAAGATTTTGTCCCATGTCTCAGAACTTCAGAGCAAAAGTCGTGGCTGGGGCTGGTGAGAGAGAGAAAGAGAAATCTCCACAGGTGACAGTTAAGCTTCCACAAGTGGCAAGACAGAATGTGTCTTTGCACTGGATGAGCCTAGGTGGAGGGCCATGTAGGAGGAACTGGTCTGCAGGTCATTTGAAAGGGACAATATCCAAGAGGGCTCCCTTCTAGGGACAGGCTATCTCCACAGAAAGAAGCTGAGATATAAGCTGAGATGCAGATTCAAAGGGGACTGTCTTCAACAGCCACATCAGTCAGCTGGAGGAGGGGCTGGAGGAGGGGCTGTTGTCCATACTGACAGAGATATAAGCAGATATTTCCAGTGGAGGATCTCTAACATATCCATAAAGTACCATGCAAGAAAGTCAGCTTTAAATACCCACTAAACCCAGAGAACACCAACACCAGACCATACATTAAGATCTTTCCTGTCCCCTTTTTATTCTATATTGCCCCAGTTATACCTGCAGCCAGGTGCCAGTGAGAATACTCCATGGTGGGGAAGGAAGGTAGCATTACAGGAGCAAAAGGCAAGAGAAGTTAGGGTGGACATCCTATTTCTTCACTGAAGGCTGCCGAGCTTGAAGCAGTATCACACTGGGGAGGGATGAATATTTAACATAAATTTTGGAGTTGTGATTACATTGGATTCAGAATTTTAATTATGGAAATGGAGACTTTACTTATGATTAATGGGACTAGAGGACTTTTTTTTTTTTTTAATGTCCAAGAGAGTAGGATAGTTATTAGATCTGCTCAAAGGCAGTGAAAGCAAAAAATAGAGCTCACACAGAGGGTTTAGAGGAACAAAGGAAAGAATGAAGTTATATTCTGCTGCACCCTATGGAAGGCTGGCATTTCAATGGACTAGCTGTTCTATTCCACAAATGCAACGATTCTGAGAGCCTAAGGTCTAAACGCTCATTAGAATGTAATTTCTAACAATATAACTGTAATTTCCCCCACAATAGTATAATCAAGATGAATAGTAAGAAAGGCCAGTTGCAGGACAAGGTGCGTACATGGCAGTGGGGTGGAAACAGAATTACATGAAGGAAACAAAGGTTCTAGTCTGGGCTACACCATTTTTAAAGTGAGCAACTAGGGGAGAGTGACTTAACTTCTCTTAAAACAGACTCAAAATAATGGCATTTGACCTACCTACCTCTCAAAGTTGTGGGGAGAAGAAAAGAAGGACAAGATTTGAAAAATACCAAATTTCTATAAATATATAGCATTGCAGTGACTGTAATGGGGCTCAAAATGTAGTGAACAATTCAAAAGCCAGGCTGTTGTTCTCATTAAACTATTCCTGTTCCCTTTTTTATCAGAGGAATAAAATCTTTCCTTCCTAGGATACTATTCTCTGTGCTGGTTCCATCCAAGGAAAAAATCAAACACAAAAGCAAAAAACAAAATAAAACAAAAGACCACATTAGTTCTCTGGCTTTTGCTTCCTCAGTGCATTTCCCTTGAGAGGTTTCTGATTCTAGAAATCAGATTCTAGAAATCAGAATCTCAGAGAAGACATATTTGTGTTTTGAACTAACATTGATTTATGATAAATAAAAATGGGTATTGCAGAAAACTCAGAAATATGTAAGAGTATAAGACAAATCAAAGTCCTCTAAAACCCACCATTCAGACAATTACTGTCAGAATCCTATGGTAATCCAAGCACTAGGGAGGCAAGTGTTCAGTTCTCACTGCTATATCCCCCTGCTGTGGACGCTGTGAGGCAGAGAGTATCACTCAAGACACATTTGAATAAGCATGTGTTAAGATTCTGGTGTATTTCATTTTAGTTCATCTTCAATATGTATGTGTGGGTATGTGTATAGAAATTTATTATCCAAAAATAGACAATTATAAAATCAGGCCAGTATAATACTATTCCACTTGGGCTCTTTGGTTACAAAGAACAAACTACCTTCAGGTAATGTAGACGTTAGTATAAGGATATATATGGAAAAAAGCAACATCTTGCAGGTATACTTAAGAATACTAACATCACTTGTCCTTTTGGAGACAGAAATATAGATTGTAGATGGAAAATTCATCCAAACTCTAAAGCAGGTCTACCCAACACATTTCAGCAGAAAAATTTTGTGGCTTCATGATCAAGCATGATCACTAATATGACTTGGGTGTTTTCCACATCAAGACTGTTTTCTAGGTTTTTTTGTTTTGTTTTGTTTTCTGTGTGTGTTTTTAACTTCCATATTTACTAAAAATTGCTCAGCTCTTTATTTAAAATCAAATGTCTTATAGAGTGAATCCTGTTGTTGTAAGTAGTTTCCTTTATTTTGAGTAGCCCAAATTTGTACCCAACTATATTCTAGGCCACTGGTTAGCACAGAGCTTAGTTAGGTCAAATGGCCACTATGGTCTTAGTTTTTTGTATCCAGTTCATCATGGTGACTTAAGTGGGGAAAAAAAGGAAACCCTTAAATAGGTATATCAGATATTCTGAGAGCAGACTAATCTCAGCAGAAATTATACTGTATATTGTTTTGCAACCTGCTTTTATATTTATTATATTATCTCATTTAATTCATGTCATAAAACTTGATAAATGATAGTTGAGTAGTGATTACATAATATGCATGTATCAAGAATTTTTTTTAAAATTTATTTGACAGAGAGAGATCACAAGTAGATGGAGAGGCAGGCAGAGAGAGAGATAGAGGGAAGCAGGCTCCCTGCTGAGCAGAGAGCCTGATGCGGGACTCGATCCCAGGACCCTGAGAGCATGACCTGAGCCAAAGGCAGCAGCTTAACCCACTGAGCCACCCAGGCACCCACATGTATCAAGAATTTTAAGACTCTATTTTTACTTTTATTTTAAATTTTTATACTATTTATTTTATTATTACTAAATACTCATATTCTTCATACTCTTTTGAATAGTGTTGAGATAAAGAATTATGTCTGAAAATCTTGTTTCACATCTTTCAATATTGCTTGGGATCAAGGCTATTCTTGAGGCTGGACAGTTTCTCAGACATTCCTTGTTCTTGATGACTGACAGTTTTGAGGAGGACTTGTCAGGCTGTAATCTTATTTTTAGGGCATAGGTAATATTCCTGGTATGGATTTGGCTAAATCTAACAATTTCCCTATCATTGGTCATTTGAATTGCTTCCATTTTCCATTATTAAAATTTTAATTCTGTTAAAAAGAATCTGTTTCATTGTCTTCCTGAGTTTATTATTGATGAAGATAAATCTGAAGTTAGCCTGCTCCTTCTTTCTTTCTTCATTAGCACCTGTATGCTCCTCTTCATTCATCTTCCTTTTATGGAGTGTTAGGATAGAGATGTAGCCCTTTCTCTCTTACTTTATAGTAACTCATAAATAAATAAAAGCTGTGTTCTGTCCAGAATCTAAGTCTTTGTAAGTAATCCGGTTTTTTTTTTTTTCTGTTTTGTTTTGTTTAATTTTGTTTTTGTTTTATGAGGAGGGTCTCCACATTTTCATGATTATTTACAAGGGGATATTTAAAAAATACTAAAATATGTTATTATCAATGATTTCAACTGACTCAGGTTTTCTTCAGGTCTGGGATTTTTTTTTCTTTTCTATTGTGGTTAGTTTCTCTTCCATTTATTTTCAGTTCCTTAGGAAGTTAAACTTAACTAAAACTAAAACTTAAAAACTAAAACTAAAACTAAAACTTAAACTAAACTAAAATTAGGTATAGTAATTTATACCTAAAATGAAACTGATTTGTCAACTCGTCCTTTTCATATTTATTCTTTATATTTTCATATAATAGTTTCCATGAAAAAAAAAATATAGGTAACATGAATGTAAGTTATGAGGCACAACATGAAAGACTAGCAATCTTATGCTGCTCCACAACAAAAACATTGCCTACACGGCAATCCCAATTTTGCCTATGTACTTCCTGCTTATCCCTTCATGGAACTATCTTCGAGAAGGAGCCAGTATCATTTTGCTTTTGTCGTCCCTCTGCATTTTAAAATAGCTTTAACATACTGTACATGTATGTATAGACATCCATATTGATGAGAGTTCATTGATTAATTTTGATTAAAATGGTATCAACCTACTTATAGATTTCTGAGACCTTTATTTTTCCCCAACCATTTAATAGAATGTTCCCAAAATTCATGTTACATGTAGCTATAATTTTAATTGCCATATAATAATCCATTGTGTGATATACAATTTTTATGATAATCCATTCTCTTGATAACAGGCAAAGTTTACTGCTTCTAGTTTTTGTTTTTAATATTAAAGCTGCAATGAACATTTTGTATATGTGTTCTCTAATGCACTTTCAAGCCTTTCTCTAGAGTTTTGTGGAAGAAAGTAATAGCTAAGTTATAGGTAATGTGAATATTCATGTTTATAATGTAATACCAAATTGTTCTCAGTTTGCTTTCACAGATTTATATTGCCATTATCAGTTTATAAATTCAATCAGATATACACCTCTTTTGACATTTTCTTAAGTTGCAATTATTGTCAGTTAAATTGTTTTAAAATTATATGTCACTGGGTGCCTGGGTGGCTCAGTGGGTTAAAGCCTCTGTCTTCGGCTTGGGTCGTGATCCCAGGGTCTTGGGATCGAGCCCCACGTTGGGCTCTCTGCTCAGTGGGGAGCCTGCTTCCCTTCCTCTCTCTCTCTGCCTGCCTTTCTGCTTGTGTTCTCTGTCAAATAAAAAATAATAATAAATTTAAAAAATCTAAAAACAAACCTTAAAATTATATGTCACTATGTCTTAATTTACATATCCCTAATAGTACTTTTGAGTATATTTTTGCATATTTATAAACCATTTGTGTATTCTTATCTATAAAAAGTCTATTCATGGTTTGGCCCATTTTCCTGTTGGACTGCTTTCTTTATTGATGCAGAAGTTCCTTCAAAGAGGATCCATTACTTGACAAACTCACGTTTTTGTTTCACTTAAAATGTCTTTATTCTCCCTTTGTTCTTAAAAGGTTATTTTTCTAGGTACACAACTGTACTTGACAGTCATTTTCTTCAAACACTGTGAATATATTAATTCACTGTCATCTGTTACTTTTGAGTCTGCTACTTCTGTTTAAGTCTATCATTTCTCTTTGCCTACTTTTAAGATCTTCTTGCCTTTATTGTTATTTTATCATGATTTGTAGAATTATTTTAAAAATTTTAATCTCTTAAGGGTATATGTGCATATCTCATGTTCAAATCATCAACTGAGTTTTAGATTTCATAATTATATTTCATTTTGTGAAATTCTACTTTTTTTAAAAAAAATGCTGTCTTATTTTTTTCTTGTTGCTTACAATTTTTGTTCTTGCTCTTAATTTCTTCACCTGTTTCACATATCACTAGTCCATAATTTATATCTGATAATTACATTATCTTCAGTTCTTGGCATCTATATCTTTTGTTTGTTATTTTAGCTGATTTTTACTTACAATATTCTGCCTCTTTGAGCATTTTACATCTTTGACTGGAAATCATTGTTTGATTCTGATCTCCTCTAGAGAAAGTTTGCTTTGCCTTCTTTCAGAAGCCAGAGTCTAGTATGTGGATGTCTGGACTCAGTGCAGGACCTTGGGCTCAAACCTGTGCTTTTAGCTGGCTCAAGGCTCAGTCTCTCGATGGTAATGCTGCTACAGGCAATTATCCTCAGCACAAATGTGCCCTTGGACTTTCTGTTACTTGTCATTTCCAACAAAATCCCCCTACTCCTAAAGGGCTGAGTAGAATGGTGAACCCAGATACATTTTTCAAATATGTCTTATCCAAAACATAATTCTATTTTCAGGGAAGTGGGGTGAAGTTCTCAGAATACCTAGTTTTTCATACTCCC
This sequence comes from Mustela lutreola, assembly GCF_030435805.1. Classification (NCBI taxonomy): domain Eukaryota; kingdom Metazoa; phylum Chordata; class Mammalia; order Carnivora; family Mustelidae; genus Mustela; species Mustela lutreola. The sequence goes on along the minus strand of NC_081293.1, from coordinate 186,122,620 downwards.
AAGGGTGGAAATATTTCAACTTTTTAATAATATGTTTCATCACTTCTATTTCCTCTGCATTTCCTTAAGGAATATCTCAAGTTCATCTTGCTCATCGCTAATTTAATTTTCTGTAGTGCCTCTTTGTCCCTATTTGTTCTCATACATATTTTATTCTGCCCTTTTATTTTTAATTTTATTATAAGCTACTATATCATTTTCATCAGCTTTTTATTTATATCTGCCTCTCATAGCTTTTTCTCATCTCAAGCTGTAGTCTTATCAATTCTTTGTTCATTTTTCATATCTTAGAGGTCATATTTCCTTATATTTTACTGAGAACAGAAGAACTGATGCATTCTAAATTTTATGTCTGTTTCCTGAAATACTTTATCAAAAGTATGTTAACTTTGCATACTATTTTCCTCTTAGGCTGCAGATACCGTAGTTATCTACTCTATTAGTTATCCTTGAAATAAAAGCTACTTTCCAGCAAAGCCTAGTATTTACTGGAGAGAGAGAGAAAGATGAAAATAAAGATAAAGCTTCTTTTAAATTATCATCACTATACCTTAATTGTTAGAATCCTCATGGCAGATATCAAACTAGATAAATACACCACCCAGTCAAATTTTACTGGGGTGAAAATTCTGAAACAGAGTATCCTGGACCTGTTGCACATTAGTCTAGGTTCTCCAAAACAACAAAACTAAGAGGCTATCCACAGAGAGACACAGTGGAGAGCCGCAGTGGAAATAAGCTCTCACAGCTGTGCAGGCTGAAGCCCACGGTGTGCCGGTTTGCCATAAGCAGGCTGGAGAACAGGAGAGCCGGTGGTATATTTCACGACGAGTCCAAAGGCTTGAGAACTGGGGGAGCCTAGGGTGCAATTCCTGGTCCAAGGACGAAGGACCGAGAGGGGTGGCACTAGAAACACCGGGAATGCAGAAGCCAGGAGCTTCCAGGAGCTTCCGTGACAAAGGCCAGGAGATGGATATCCCAGATCAAGAAGGGATAAGAAGAAAGAACTTCCACTTCTTCACCTTTTTGTTTGAGTCAGGCCGGGAAGGTATTAGATGATGCTTGCTGGGTGAGGGCCAAACTCCTCTACTCAGTCTACAGATTCAAAGGCTAATCTCCTCTGGAAACACCCTCACAGACACACCCAGAAGTAATGTTTCTTCCCCCAGCTAGTGGCCCCCTAGCTGGGTCAGCTTGACACATCAAATTAATCATCACATGCTGTCTGCATACTCTTTTTACTGGAAAGAATGTTTTTGTGAAGGATCTAAAGCTAGTCGTGGTTTTCTCTTTCTAGAAACTTATTTTGCCACAACGTCCAAAGGAGTGCCACTTGCTCAGCTTCTCTAGTCCTGATCCTTTCTGCTGCTAACATCAATGCCTGTCCGCTTGAACACTCCCCTGTGCTCGCATACCGGAAACTGTCCTATTGGAACAGATGTGGGGAGAGGCAGATGGGAGGATACACAGTGCGGAACAGGATTAAAGCTTCGTGAGCTAATAAGGCAGCAGAGGGACCACTGCCTGAGTCTCAGGTTGGTACAATTCCCAGACTTGTTATCTAGATGGAAGACAGCAGAGACGGGAAGAGGCCTCCCCGTGCAGGCCTTCATGCCGGGGAGAAGATTTTCTCTTGAGCAGCACTTCTGTCAATATAAACTACACATGATTTTTTTTTTTTAATTGCAGTTTATAGGTCTTAAGTTAGTGTGAATTCCTCTCAGATTCTAGTAGTAACTTGTTTTTGCTTTCAGTCTTTGATGTTGCAGGTTTTCTGTTTATTTTAAATCTGCATAGGTATTTTATCAAAACCTCAGAGACATCAAGTCATGGAATACTAGTCAGGCACCTTCCTAATCCAGAAGTCAGCCTGATTTTATGAGACATCTCCCATCTGCCCTCAAATGTCACATTGTATTATCTCCCAAAGAGAAGAAAATCAGAGCAGTGTCGCAAAACCCATTTCCACGTCTCAGTTACTGCTTTTCTGTGATGTCCTCTCCTTCCCAGAGCTTTGGATGACCAAGACTACCTCTGTACTGTACTGACAAAGGCATGAAGTTAAGAGTACCGAGTGAACTCTAAACCCCAGTTGTGTCAATAATTGGGTACACAACTATGGGAAAACCACTTAAAATTGATAGCAGCTTTATTTCTCAAATGAGAAAAATACTTGCCTTTTCTGCATTAAGCAGGTACAATTATCAACACAGAGGCCAGCGGAGAAAAGAGGCTGAAATTGTATTCAAGTGCAAAGACAAGCAGTGGTCCAGTTAGGGAGAGAGTAACACAGAAGAGGAACATGATAGAGAATATGGAGGAAAGAGCTTGAACCTCACCAACAGGAGCAACTTCTTACCGTGTTTGTAGAGCAGTTGTTCATTCAAGCAACAGCCCTGGGGAATTTGTTAGCAATGCATATTCTTGGGCTCCACTCCAAACCACCTGAATGAGGAACTCTTAGAATGGCACCAGCTCTCTGTTTTCGTAAGCCCTTGGGGTGATTTTTAATGCTCGTTAAATTTTGATAATTATTGGTGTAGAAAGGTCCTTAAATATATCTCCTTACTCTTCACCTTCAAGGTAAAGACTATCTTATTCTTTGACTACTAAGCACCCAATTTCCTGATAGAGAGTGGATACCCCAAGCATTTTAAAAAATAAATTTTTCAATTAAATTTGAGGCAAAAGTTATGTTATCTAACTTCAGCTGGACTCGCTGATACTTAGAAATCCTATTTATTGCTTGTTGGTGTCCTATTGTTTCAAACTTTTTCATTCAATTTAATCACCAGCTCTACTCTTTCATTCTTTATAGAGGGCTGCTGGTTTGTACCTTCCTTAGTACATCAAGGGATTTCAGTTAACTTTCCTTTTCTAGACCTTAGTAATTACTCTGTTACTTCTACCCAATTTCTCAGCCTATCCTACTGACTCAAGGTAGTGTTCATTTTCTGGGTAAGGTGGAGGCCTCCACTTTGACGCCTTTCTCATCTTATTCCTCTGTAACTCTTCTTCTTTCTTGCATATTTCACTTTTTTCCCAAGCATATTCATGTTTTATGAGTGCCTACATACACTTACTTAACCTATTAAGGAAATATAGTCACTTCTATCCTGATAACCTGTTGAGCAGAAAGAATAACTGACCTTCTAGTATAGAGGAGGGTACACTAACTGCATTTCCACACTCAGATTTTTTACATTTTATTTTATTGTGCTAAAATATATATAACATGAAATAAGCCATTTTAACCACTGTTAATTATATAGTTCAGTGGCATTAATTTGTTGATCTTTTCAAAGATCAAACTTTTCGTTTTGTTAATTTTCTGGGTCTTTTTTCTATTTTCTGTTCATTTATCCCAGCTCTGATCTTTATCATTGCCTTCTTTCTTTTCCTACATCCCCAAGGTACAGAGTTAGGTTATTGATTTCCGCTCTCTCTTCTTTTTCAATGTAGGCATTATTAGCTATACATTTCCTCCTGAACACTGCCTTTGCTTCATTCCATAAATGGTATTTTATGTTGTTTCATTTTTCTCAAGGTATTTTCTAATTTCCCTTGTGATTTCTTCCTTGGCTCACCGGTTAAGAGTGTTTTGTTTAATTTCTACATATGGTGGCTGAGGCCAAGGTCATTTGAAGTGTTATCCCTCTTGCCTGATGCTTGGCTGGGAAAACTCAAAAAAGTGAAGACAGTGGTTGAGGATCTCAGTTTGCAATTTCTCAAATGGTCTCTCTGTCATGGCAGCTGTAAAAGAGCAAGTCTTCTTTGGAGGCCCGGGGATCCAAAGATGTATGTAACAAGAGAGCGGAGAAAACCATATTCCCTTGAAGTGCTAGATTCAGAAGTCACAAAGCATCACTTCTTTCCCGTGTGTGTCAGAGCAGTCACAGACTCTGACCAAATTCGAGGGCAAGAAACATAGTCCTTATCTTATCAGTGTCCCACTTAAAAACAGCTAGTAATATGGGTGACATTTTTATAGTCATTTATTTAGTTAAATACAACATATGATATAGTATAAGTAGTAATATCATTCTGAACTCCAAATTTTACAAAAACGTTTATGTAATGGAAGATTTTCTGATATGTAAGATAACAGACATGTGGTGGTTTTTTTTTTTTTTTTTTGGTATGTCCATATATTTAATTATACATTCCTTACACTCTAGAGGGTTAACAGTGGCTCCCAAAGGAAAGACTGAAGCTGATGCTCATTTCCTTATACCTTCTAGATCAGTGGTTCTCAAAAGAGGGTTACCAGATCAGCAGCAGCAGCCACAGCATCTGAGAACTTGCTGGAAATGTACATTCTCAGGCCCCACCCCAGAGTCTCTGAATCAGACACTCCAGAGGGGGGGTCAGATGCTGCTGATGCACACACAAGTTCAAGAACACTGTTCTAGATCACAGAAACTGGTTTTGTAACATGTGTCACTTTTACAGTCAAAACAACAGAACGATGGAACTTGGAAAGGGTGTCAGTGGGCTAATGGACGAAAAGGATTTTTGGACCCGACCCAAGCCCTCACACAGTACATGCACTGGGATGCAGGCACCGGGCAGGCCCAGCCCAAGCTGACCTATTCTGTCCATCCCCTGGCTCCCCGAGTCGGCTTCTGTGGGGGCCTCTGGGATACCTTCAGAGACAAACCTCAGACAAACGAGCCTGACATGGCAAGATTTCTCTAAAACAAACAAAACAAAACAAAAAACAAAAAACAAAAACCCCACCATTTTATTGGAAGGAAAAAGTTTGTTGGCAGCAGTTTATCATCTTCATCTTCATCTTATCATCTTAGTGCATTATTAGTCTTTTCTTTCATGCCTATCTCAAATGACACATTCAAATAAACTGTTTGTCTTTGCTTCAATCAGTAAAATTACAAAATGGCTCTAGCATTGTCATTTGTATAAACATAAACAGAGTGACTGTTGTTACAGTGCTCACCCACCCTGTCACTTTCTGGGCACAGACAGAGCTAAACAGGGATAAACAGAATTGAGAATGGAGACACAGAAACGCAAACATATAATCATGTTCACTGATGTATGAATCTGTATCTTACCTTGTTCTACAGAACTCATTCAGGCCTTCCTTTCTTCACACAAGGTCTCCTGGTTGTTAGTGTAGATACTGAGGAATAAAGAGATGGAAGAAAAGACTTAGGGTCAGAAAAATGTCAAATAAAATATAAAATCAGAATGTAGGTAGATATGTATACTTTGCCTCATTTTGTTGAAAGGACTTCAATTGTCAGAAGGATATGTGAAAGAAAAAGGCACAAATGTTGAACACTCTCCCTTTACAAAAGCAAAACAATGCAAAAGGTGCCTTTCTCATTGTACACCAAAACTTGTACAAAGTGGCATAAGGGGCAGACTGACTGCATTGATTTGCATTGAGAGGGGCATAGGAACTCTTTATAGAAGAAAAAAAAAATAAGGCAAAGAGAGGAGTGATAAGAAATAAAAAAAAAGTCCTTGTGTACTGGATATAAAGTGGAGGATGTTTAAAGTGAGAGATGGCACAATTGACAATCTCTACTTAGAAGGGCTTTGGGGAGACAGATGGGTAAAAAGAAGAGTTAAGAATATTGCCTGGTGTGGGAATGGAACTCCAGGGAGGATTTTCATTTAAATTCCAACTAGAATTTCAATAGCAGTCATTTCTGGATATTAGATTGTCACTTCTTTTGAATGGGAGACACTATGTTGAAACAGAACAGTAGATTAAAGACATGACTGCTTTCTTGTCTCATCGATGATGGTATCCAAAGAAGACAACTAGCGATTCATAGACTATAATAGAAAGAGCACTTAGTTGGGAATTATGAGATAGGAGTTCTAGTCTAGGCTCAGAAAGAACAGATTCTGCCTCTAACCTGTTAAGATTCTGTCTTAATTTAGTTATAAGACAAAAGAAAGATACACAAAATATGTATCTGTTTGAATTTACCATTCCCAAACAAGTTGTTCACAATGAAATGTGCAAGATCAATCACAAATGTATTTCCCCAAGTGGCAACTGATCATGATATAATCTTCATGGTTTATATAATATGTATGAATAGTGGTCCTTGACCTCTTGAATTCCTAGAATCAATAGTGGTGCTTGACCACTATTGATTCTAGGAATTCAAAATAAACTTTTAACAGCTACTATCTTGGTGTGCCTGGGTGGCTCAGTGGGTTAAGCCTCTGCCTTCGGCTCTGGTCGTGATCTCAGGCTCCTGAGACCGAGCCCCGCATCCAGCTCTCTGCTCAGCAGGGAACCTGCTTCCCCCCCTCTCTCTGCCTGCCTCTCTGCCTACTTGTGATCCCTCTCTGTGTCAAATAAATAAATAAAAAATCTTTTAAAAAATTTAAAAAGCTACTTTCTTTTCACCATGACCATATCTACAAGTGAACATTTTCCAGGTAAATGATCTGACTCTTCAGGAATTCATCTTCACTCAACTGATCAGGCAAACTAAACCTGTGTATTATTGACACAGAGACCAGTTTAATTGGGTTTCAACTTGATGTGTTTTAGCTCACATTTAGAAATGTCTGGGAGATGCACAAGGCAACTGTCTCAAGAGCTTATAAATTAATTCAGTCTTATTTGGCACAAATCATTTCCAATGAGAGAAAATCTATTTGGAGATAAGTTTTTTTCAATGTAGTACTCATTGTGCCTTATAAACTGCTTTTTTTTTTTTTTTTAAGATTTTATTTATTTATTTGCGAGAGAAATAGAGTGTAAGCAGGATGAGGGGCAGAGGGACAAGCAGACGTTCCACTAAGTATGGGGCTCCACAAAGAGCTTGATCCCAGGACCCTGAATCATGACTTGAGCAGAAGTCAGCTGCTCAACTGACTGAGCCATCCAGGTGCCCCGGAAACTGCTTTAAAATAATCTCTGAGCCTATTCTTATTGTTGCCAGCCTACAGAGGCATAAAGTGGGAGAAAGGTCAATGACTTAGGAATCAAATGCTGGTTTTAGTCCTGTTTAATCTACTAACTTCAATTACTAATCATAATTGCTCAGAGTCCAGTTTCTTCATCAGTAAAACATGAGGACAGAACAAGAAGACTGCTACACTTCTTTTTCACCTACAGTATTCTCTGAGCCATCTTTTAATATGCTTGTTTCAAAGTTGGAAAAAGTTGGACCTGGAAGTAAAATAGATGCTGAAGTTGAGATGACCACAACCTTTTCTATTCTTATGTCTCTGTAAACTTGAATCAAGAAACAGTCCTATAATTGCCACATCAGAAACCGGAATGACAGAGCCAATACATTCTCATTAGATAGCACAGGCAAATAGTTCTTTGGACATCAAGGAAATACCAAAACGCAAACATTTACTGCTGACCTTAAAAAAGAGAGAGGGTAAAAATCTAGACCAAAGTATGGGAAATCTATACAGACAATAAGAAAAGAAAATGTTATATGTGGAGCATGAGCCAATACACTAGACATACATCAGTTCTCAATATAAGTATTGTCATTTTCACCAGAAGAAGTAGGTGCATGATTGTGAAAGTCAATACCAAAATCCACCACCCCTGAGTACTATCCCATACTACTCCCTTGCCCCACCTGACAGGACAGTCTCATTAGCAGAGCAATTTAATTGATTACAGGTAAAGGCATTTTTCCAAAAAACTACTGTTTAATAGCACATACAGCCATGGAGCATGAACTCCAACTGAAACACAGAAGGAAACATTTTCTTCCTCCACTGGCTATTTCTCCTTTGGTCCATTTCATAGGAGCGTCAATCATTTTCTAAGTTTTGAAGAAAATAGCTTATCTTCTCCTTTGTGCTTCTTCAATCACTTCTCCATAAAAGAAAGGAATCAGAGAAGAAACTTCTCAAAAAAGGAGGAGAAACCTATTGATGCCTGGGACACCTGCAAATATGTTTATATCAGAGATGTAGAAAGTATACAACAGGAACATTTATGTAGTTAAGTTTCCATGGTTTAGTTAAACACAAGCCTCCCAACAGCATGATTCAAATTTCAGTTACCATGGTATATTAATTGCATAAAGTACAAATTCCCTTATTAGCTCTTGAATCCAGAAACCAAAAGGCAAATAACAAGTATACATTATCATGAGTGACAAATCATGTCACTTCTTTCAAAATCTGTTGGTAATAGGTTATTGGGCATCTATGACTCGGTTCACACACAGACATGCAGTTGTGGTCTCTACTCTCTTACTGATAAACCCATGTGATATGATACAAAAATGGATAATCTAAAGAAGAAGTTTGGCAAAGATGAAAGTACAGCAAAGCAGTGAAAACAAATAATGCCAGAAGTGAAATTTGAATCAACCATAAATGTAGTTACAGAAAAACAGCAGGCCATGAGAATACGGACATAGCCACTATTTGAGAGACTCTAGATATGAGGTCAGAGGAACTCAGCAAACGCCAGCTTCTAATCATAAATGAGGAAAGCAGTTAAGACCAAAAGCAAGAAAACCTCCCAGAGGAACTGACACTGACCTCTCAGGCATATTTCTTAACACTGAAATCATAAAGGATAGAATGTTACCAGCTGATTCAAAATTAGAATGGAGTATGACAATCTGCCAAGGCATAGAAAAGATACTTGGTCTATACTGTAAGTTCTACAATGAGAGGAGAAAAGCAAGCACTGTTCAAATTACCCCCTGATAAGTTTTTTACAGAAAAATAAAACATTTTAGTTCTCAAGGTTTCTAATAGTTTAAACCACAGTTTAATAAATAATAAATAAATAAATATGTATCTAGCATAATATTTAAGTACTTCGTGGATATTTTAAATCAATCAATTAATTAATTAATTAATTAATTCTTTTTTAAAAAAATATTTTATTTATTTATTTGACAGAGAGAGAGATCACAAGTAGACAGAGAGGCAGGCAGAGAGAGAGGGAGAGGGACGCAGGCTCCCCGCTGAGCAGAGAGCTTGATGTGGGACTGGATCCCAGGACCCTGAGATCATGACTTGAGCCGAAGGCAGCGGCTTAACCCACTGAGCCACCCAGGCATTCCAATTAATTTATTAATTCTTAAACAGTTTACAAAATGTATCCTTTTAGAGAAATATAATAATTATAATAATATAACTATCATGATATATAATGTACATTGTTCTTTAATTAATAAAATTTCTGTGATTTTATAAAGTTATAATTAGTGGAGATTTATTTATTAAGTAGCTTTTCTGCCATTTCCCTACACATAAATAACTGACAGAGATTTTATTTTTTATTATTTTTTAAATAACTGACAGATATCTTAATGTTCTGACAAAAAAAGTTTTACGGTTAAAGAACAACTGTGGATTTTCCATTAGTTACTGACATTTCTTTGTTCAATTTCAGCTTACATGGTCATTTTTATGGTCCTGCACGACTGCATTTTATGGTCCTACAAGGTAAACATGGTCTGTATTTAAAATGATCATTAGGGGCGCCTGGGTGGCTCAGTGGGTTAAGCCGCTACCTTCGGCTCAGGTCATGATCTCAGGGTCCTGGGATCGAGTCCCGCCTCGGGCTCTCTGCTCAGCAGGGAGCCTGCTTCCCTCTCTCTCTCTGTCTGCCTCTCTGTCTACTGTGATCTCTCTCTGTCAAATAAATAAGTAAAATCTTTAAAAATAAATAAATAAATAAATAAATAAATAAATAAAATGATCATTAGCTGCCATCTTATTGCTTCACATCTTTTAGTCTTAACTCCTTCAGGCAACTATAATGATTTCTTCCTGTTTTGTCTTCCAGTATTTATCTCCACATTTCCAAATAATATGCTGTAATTGCTTTTTCTTGACACATTTCAATATATTTTCTTCATTATTTTTTACTGTGTTTCTTGAATTCTTTTTTATAGCAGTATAGTATTTCATTGCTGTATAGTTTTTGTTTTTGTTTTTGAGATTTTATTTAATTATTTGACAGAGAGAGACACAGTGAGAGAGGGAACACAAGCAGGGAGAGTGGGAGAGAGGAGGAAGCAGGCTTCAACCAAGGAGGGAGCCCGATGTGAGGCTCACTCCCAGGACTATATTCATATAGTGAATTCCAGCATATGTGTCAGTTTTATATAGCATATTGAGGAATATACCACCAATGTTCCTGAGGGTTTGTTGGTAAAAATTTATTTCTAAAATTATACATAAAATAGGGATGTTTACCTTCACCGGTGCTTTCTGTTTTATCACATTGATGGACTATTCTCTTGGTTCTTCCTGATCCTTCCTTTCATCCTTGTATGAAAAGTTCATACAAGAAGGTATCATTTGCTTTGGCTGACATGATGTACAAACTTATATTTCAATACTTAATTGATCTGGACTTTCGGTGCTTTTAATTATCTCCTGATATTTTAGAAAATCTGAATCTATGTATATATTAATGATTCTATTTAATATTCTTTTTTTCCATCTAGGCTGTCTCTTATGGAATGTAAAAAGACTATAAATAGAGTAATAAATGAACATGTTATTTGAAGATTGCAATGTGATGACTAATCACCCTCACTCTCTCCATGCCACTCCACATCAAGAACATAATCAGTTGAGAGACACAGATGTGAAAGAGAGGGGTGATCAAAATATATAATTCATTATTGGTAAAACTGAGTTGGAGAATATAGCATGTCCTGTGGCCAGTTATTATTTCCTCTGGAATTCAATGTATCCTCCCAGAACTGCATTTTCCCTCACACCTGGGGCACAGTGTGCCACAGAAGGAAACAGAACACTTGTACCTTAAGGACAGGCTGCAAAGAAGAAAAGGAGAAATACTAGCTGGGTTCCCTCTGCATGAAGCCCTTCTCTGTGTGCATCTGTCCAAGAGGATGCTTTGAGGCAAAGCCACAGTCCAAAATTTCCTAAAGGACTATGGTAGAAATATGGAAGGAAAGAGAATTAATATGTAGGTAGCATTTTCCTGGTGTTTGCCACATGCTACACTCTATTCTAATAAATTTATATTTATTAAAATATTTAATATTTACCACTCCATTATAATGATGAATAACTGGAGGCATAGAAAGGGTAAGTAACTTGCCCAAGGTTACACTGTTAACAAGTACCTGAGCTGAGATTTAAACCCAAAGTCCGTAATATTTCCCATAGTCTGCAATTTCTTTTTTCCCCATAACTTAAGGGTAGACAAACTCCCACACTCATGGGCCACTTTTTCAATAAGCAACACTGCTTCTTTGTCTATATTCCTGGGACTAGTGTGGGAAATTCATCTTTTGCTCCTCCTCCTCTCTGACTCCAAATTCTGAAATAGGCCTGGACCATACATGAAGTTAACCCAAAGACTACCATATACTCCCAAATTGATATCTCACCACTATTATAATTCCTACTTCAAATGTTTCCCTACCATTCTGTGGCATATAACTCACTGGAGGTCATGCAATGAACACAAATGACTCCATAAAATTACTATGAATTTTTTCATCAACATAAAATATCCCACTATCCCAATTTTTCATAAAAATTCTTTCATTATTAATTTATCAAGGAAGAATTAAAGGCCAAAAATTTAACCTCCTTGCAATTCAAAATCCTAAGAAATTAAAATCCTTCAGTCCTCTTCTTGAATTGTTTATTCTGGTTAGTCTCAGTCCTAGGGGGAGGTTCCCCAGTTCCTGGTGAAGCTGGAGGTCCTGAACAGCAGCAGCTTTGGCTTTCTTCTATGTGAAAAGATGTGGAATGTAATGTAAGTCAATTAAATCTCTGTATCTGTATCTCATGGCTCTGGATTTTAAGTGTTCTAATGAATTTATACATCAAATTTATACATCAAATAGTTGTCTCTCTGCCAAATTTCACTACAACAATTATATACACACACACATACACATGTGTGTGAGTATGTATGTATTAGACACACAGGAATAGAGAGAATGGGAAAGAAGAAGGTTCCAGTCAAGGGAAGGCTTCGCCAAACCTCAGGTGAACAGTAAGCACATGGATGAGGGTGTAATGGACTCAGCTGAATAAAGGTGACCATGTGAGAAGGAGCTAGCTCTTCCTGCTCATCTCTGACAGGTTTAGGACTTGGGGCATAAGGGATCAAAAAAGATACAAAAAAATAAACGATATAAAAGTAAGAGAATTTTTCAAAGTTTTCATACTAAAAAATTGGTAGCCCTGGTGAGGTCTCCTTTACCTGTCAGCCCCAAGAGACATGCTTCAGGAATACAGGTTTAGTCTCAGAAAAAAACTGATTCAGGAAACCAGAGGCTCAGGGTACACAGTAGAGATATAGGAGTGAGAACATGTGATCTGAGAAATCATGCCACTTTCAATCCTGAAAATTTCTATTTATTTATTGATATATACCAGGTAAGTGCACAAATTTTGTGTGCCTATCTCTATGGATTTTTATATGTGAATACCTGTATGTTACAGCATCCAATCTTAAGATTTTACTTATTTGAGAGAGAGAGCAAGAGCATATGAGCGGGGTGAGGGGCAGAGGAAGAAGCAGACTCCCCACTGAGTGGGGAGCTCTATGGGAGGCTCAGTCCCAGGACACCAAGATCATGACCTGAGTCAAAGGCAGACACTTAAATGAATGAGCCATCCAGGCATCCATCTAGATCTATCTGGCAGAACACTGTCAACACCCTTCAGTCAGACCCTTTATGCCCAACTGATGTCTGCTACCCATTTTAACCACTAATCTGATTTCTGTTATCAGAGATTAATATTAACAATTGTAAACAGAATCCTACAAACTCTTCAGTGTAACTTCTTTTACTTCTTTATATCTGTGAAAGTCATCCATGTTGGTGCATGGAACAGTAATCAATTATTTTTTATGCTATGGGAGAGTCTATTCATGAACATACTTCTTTCATTTTTAAGCCTTTGGCTAGATATTTCCTTGTGTTGTTTCCAACTTTAGCTATTATGAATAAAACTGCCACAAACATTCCTATACATGTATTTTGATGGGCACATGCACAAAGTTCTTGTATGTATACCCAGAAAAGGAGTTGCTAGGTCACACAGGAGGCCTATGTGGAACTTTAGTAGACACCACAAAACATTTTCCCAGATTGTCTTGCCTATTCATATACTTACCAGACATGAATAAAACATTTTAGGAAGATTACTTTTTCTCCAGATAGTATCTCTCTTCAATTTCTTCTCTTAACTAATCCTTTATTAACTAATTCCATAATTCCTATTAAATTTGTGTATGGGGCTTCTATCCTCTATGTTTTATATTAGTTTTTCATATTTTCAATCCTTTCACCTCTCTGAGCAGCAATCTATTCTATAACAATACTTCTCTAGGCAGGGACAGAACAGCTGCAATTAATGCTCCCATTCACAAATAATAAAATGGGAAGCACACAGAATCTCTGGCCACAGCAATTCTGAAACCCTGGTGGGCAAATGCTCACAGATTTCTCCCTGCTGAGAAGGAGCTTCCTAGTCAGTTGTCCCTTCTGACTCATTCCCACTGTCTGGGGTTGAGGGATGTTTCTTTCCTTCTAACCCTTTTCCACTGCTGAAGAGGGCCCTGAAGAATATGCCTTTTTACTAGGCAGAGCTGCTTACTTATATTTTCTGTCTTCCAAGTTAACCTAGGTGGTTGTTTTTGCCAAATATTTACTAATACAAAATACAGTGTACATTTTTATAGTATTCTCTAATAGTTCTTTGCAGCCTGCCACATAATCAGGTTTTCTACCATAGCATTACCCAACCTCTAGTACCAATTTCTGTACTGGTCTGCTATTCTGGTGTAACAAACATGCAGAAAATCTCAGTGGCTTCTAATAGTAAGCATTTATTTCTTGCTCATGCATCTGCAGGTTCATTGTAGTGATTCTGCTTCAGGTTTTCAGGTCTGCCAAAGGCTAGGCTGTCTCTGATACCAGAAAGAAATTAAGAAAATGATCCCTCCCGTCCCTTCCCCACTAGCTTGCTCTTTCTAAAATAAATAAATAAATCTTTATAAGTGGGGGAAGCTTGGGTGACTCAGTCGATTGGCCAACCAACTCTTAATTTTGGCTCAGGTCATGATCTCAGGGTTATGAGACTGAGCCCTACTCCAGGCTCCACATTTGGTGGAGAGCCTTCTAGAGATTCTCCCTCTCCCTCTGCCCTCTGCCCCTACCCTCATTTTCACTTTCTCTGTCTCTCAAACAACAACAACAACAACAACAAACTTTAAGATATTGATGAAAGAAACTGAAGAAGACACAAATGAATGGAGATATATTCCATTCTCATGGATTAGAAGAATTAATACTGTTGAAATGTTCATAGCACCTAAAGTAATCTACAGATTCAGCGCAACCCTTCTTAAATTCCAATGGCATTTTATACTGAAACAGAATAAACAATCCTAAAATTTGTACAAAACCACAAAAGACCCTAAATAGCCGAAGCAATCTCAGGAAAGAATAAAGCTGGAGGCATCATACTTTCTGATTACAAAACTATAGTAATCCAAACAGTACATTGTTGGCATAAAAACACATATACAACAATGGAACGGAATAGAGAGCCTATAAATAAACCCATGTATATTTGGTCAATTAATTTATAACAAAGAGGTCAAGAATATATATCCAAAGGAAATGAAATAATTATCTCAAAGAGGAATCTTTACTCCCATTCTCATTATTTAAAATAGTAGCATTATTCACAATAGCCAAGACATGAAAACACTCTAAGTGTCCACTGATGGATCGACAGATATGGAAAATTTGCTATGTATAGGTCATGCTACAGATATAATAATGGACCCTGCGAGGATTAAAAAGTCCAAACACATATACTAGATAATCTCACTTACATGTGCAATCTTAAAAAAACTAAATTCATAGGAGCAGAGAACAAATTGGTGGCTACCAAAAGGCATAGGACGTCTGAGGGTACAAGCTTCTAGTTAAGATATGTAAGTTCAAAGAATGTGATACGCCGTATGGTGACCATAGTTAACAATAAAATTGGATTCTTGAAAGTTGCTAAGAGAGTAGCTTTTTTTTTTTTTTTAAGATTTTATTTATTTGTCAGAGAGAAAGCACAAGTGGGGAGACCAGCAGGCAGAGGGATGGGGAGAATCATATTCCCCACTGAGCACGGAGTTCAATGCGGGACTTGATCCCAGGAACCCAGCATTATGACGCATGCCAAAGCAGACACTTAACTGACTGAGCCACCCAGGCATCCCAAAGACAGTAGATTTAAAAAATTCTCTCCACAAGAAAAATAACTGTAATTATGTGAGGTGATAGATGCTAATTAAACTTACTGTGATAATCATTTCAGAATAGATACATATACATCTTAAATCATTACACTGTACACATTAAACTAATACAATACTATATATAAATTATATCCCTATGAAGCTGAAAAAAATGTTGATCACAGGTTTTTCAACTTCTGTGGATAAGCAGTGAGTTCAGACTCTTCTTATTTTTTTGGCACCAAGCCTTACTTTGGTTCACATTATATGAAGATGTTCTTAATTGCTGTAGCAGAACATCAGGCTACCACTGACTATATTCAGTTCTAGATCTAGGAATTTTATGGCTTCAGACTGAGTTTACCTCTTCATGTTTTATAATTTCATTCATCTTCCGGTTTATGAAGATGCTCATCTTGATTCTGGGAATACCTATATCTTACAGTTTTTGTTTTTGTTTTTTTTAAACTTATCTATTATTGCAATACATTTTAAATTCAGGGGAAAGCAATCTCTTCATTATTTCTGCCATTTTAAAATATGTCAATCATCATTACACTCACACACAGACACATATACACTCCACATTCAAAGTACTGATATTTTAAATCCAGTAACTTTGCAATAAGACAGATTTGGGACTGCTGTATAAACATACCATTGCTACTGAGCGTTCAGAGTGAATATACAGGCAAAGTGGTATTAGTGGAATTATTGGTCTTAAAATGTCTTACTGAATTTTAATACTTAAAAATAATTTGTCATTAGTATGGTAGGTTCTGATCTTCATTTCACTCAATATCATCTTCACAAAGGATCTTAGCTAATTACATCAATAGGGTAAACAAGAATATGAGGTGTAATCTACTCTAAACATCTGACAGGCTATTTTCAAGCTCTTTTGGAAACTAATTTTGCAGCAGATGTTTGCATACAATGTGCTAATTTCAAATGGTGCTTATTTAGTTCTTGGAGGAAAATATATCAAATTATCCTCCATTTGGAAGAACTTATACATTCCCCCAAGTATCTTACAGAATTTCTTCTATCATCTCTTATAAAGATACTGCAATCATTCTAACTGGACTTAGCAGTTTAACTGGAAAGGTAATTTACTGGAAGGAGAACAGATTTTAATGTTAGACACATCTATGATCTAAAACTCCCATCTATTATTTTCTAGCTGTGTGCATTTGGACAAAGTTAACATCTCCGAGCCTTAGTTTTTATCTGCTAAATGGAGATGACAACGACTATCTAATTTCCAGTACTTTAGGTGGTTTAACTGAGATAATGAATATAAATTTCATAATAAGGGACTGGTAAAGAGTTGATGTTCAATATGTATTAGTTTCATTGTCTATATATCCCACACCCATCAGATTTTGTCCTAAAATGTAAGTGTGACAATTCCATGATTCTCCTTCCACTCTTAGTGAGTATGATTATGCTTACCAGCTCTTTTAACCCCTTCATTTCAGAACAACAAAAGCTGGATCAGAAACATGTTACTTCTTTATGTGTCATTTCTTATGTCAGCTTTAGAATAAAGGGGGGATACTTCAAAGATGAGAGCTTTCAGGAATCAGTGCAATCATGTAGTAATTCTGAAAGATGGCCCAGGAGATGTTCTGCTTACATAGACTCTACAAATAGATAATACCATAATGAACTTTTGTTCTAAGGAGATATTTTATACGTCTAACATATTAAATATAACAAATGCCAAATGGAATTAAAGAGATGGAACAAAACTCAGTACATTTGTTTCTAATCTAAATTCACCCTTGAGGTACATTAGGACAGAATCTGGGATATTCTGCCAAAATGTTTTCTTCTTTTAGTCTCACAAACACCAAGTTATGATGTGCATTTTAGTGTTTCTCTGTGAGCAGGTCAACAACCATTTTGCAAATACAAATAAGATAGAGAATGCTTGAGCAAGAAATGCCGAAGTTATTACTCTAATGCCAATTATTCATGGTGGGAGTTTATAAAAAAATCCTCTAGGAAAATACACACACACATATACACATACACACAATTGAAGTGAGACGACCTGGATTCAAATCCAAGCTTCAAATCTTTCTATTAATATAACCATGTGTAAGTTAGTCTTCCAAATTCAGTTCCATCTCTCCCAATACATGTAATTTTTGACTAACATTCCCTGCTACTCGGACAGCAGATACAGAAGGATAGAGATTATCCTCCATTCCTTCTTGTATAAATGATGTTACACATGCTAAAGAAAACTCTTAGTTTCTGTGATGGATGGAAAAAGTGGAGTTTTGAAATACCAGAGATAGGATTTTTGTTCACCTACACATCCCCTGCCCCTAATATGTGAATTATCCAACAACTGATTAAATAAGAAATAGTAAATTAAAACATGGGATTAAACAGTGCCATCGAAGGCATTTTTAAAATACAGCTTATCCTTCTTGATTTTCACTTTCAAGGAAGTTAGAAAAGCCAAAAGAAAACTTGCAGCAATCCCACTCCTAGATACACACACAAGAAAAAAGAAAACCTATGTCCATACAAAAACTTGTATGTAAATATGAATAAAAATATTATTCGTAACACCCAATGAGTAGAAACAACCTAAATATCCATCAATGAATGAATTAATAAATGGTATATCCATACAATGTTATATTATTCAGCAGTAAAAATAAATTAAGTACTGATATAGGTTACAACACAGACAAATCCTGAGACATTATGTTAAGTGAAAGAACCCAATCAAAAAGGGCATGTTACATGGGTCCACTTAAAGGAAATGTCCAGAACAGGAAAAATCTACTGAAACAGCAGGATGGGGCTGTTGGAAGAACCAGGAGATCTGAAGGAGGGTGAAGGCTCAGGTGTGTGGAGTTTCACTGTGGGGTAATGAAAATGTCTTAAAGCAAACTGTGGTAATGGATGCACAATTCTGTGTGTATATTAAAAGCTGCTGAACTGTATAATAAATGGATAAACAATATGTGAATTATACCTCAATAAAGATAATAAAAATAAAGTGAGACAGACATATTAACAAATAAATGACGATGGCTTCTGTTATAGAGATCCATCTCATTCTCTCAATCATTCTTTCATCATGCACTTATGTAGTAAGTACTGTGTGTCAGGCACCTTGCCGGGAACAGAACACATACACGGCGGTGAGCAAAACATACAATTTCTATTCTCATGGAGTTAGCCACTAATAGCGGTAACCAGTGTACTGTTGATCTTTGTTCAGAAAAAAAGATAAGAGAATGACCTTTTAATTTATGGGAGTTAATTCCCAGTTTGTGTGTGTCCTAAGTAGAACCACTTTAAGTTTCATTTAAGACACAGAGGTTTCTCATGTAGGATTTTTAGAAAGAGGGACAGAGTAGAAACTCAAAGAAATAAGGTGCTTTAACTTAGAAAGATGAAGAGTCCTTGATGATAGCCTGAAATGTGATCATCTCTTTGACCAGCTATATAGATTTTTTTTTCTGATATTGGTCAGAAATAGTAACAATTTGAAATTTTTGAGCACAAATACAAAGACTTATCTGATCAACCAAAGAGCTTATGTGTCACAATTTAGGACACCTAATCTTTTTCTTTTCTTTTTTAAATCTTTTTCTTTTTATTAAGTTTTTAAAATTTTAATTCCAGCACAGTTAACACAAGTGTTATATTAATTGCAGGTGTAGGACACTGAATCTTTTACTACCTCTCTACGGCAAATACCTGCCTCACTCAGAAGAGGTGGGTCAGTATACATTGAAGTCCACTGGCAATAAATGGAGATTTAGAGGGACAAAGTCAAAATCTTGATTCTTCTCTTTCTTTCTTTTCTTTTTTCTATCCCATTCAGAATCTGCAGCCTTTTTCTGACGTGGAGAATCAGACTATGTCTTACTTCGTCCCTTCCACTGCTCCTTCCCAATGCATAAAACTAAAGCAGACGTAAGCATGAATTTAAGTATGAAAAGAGGATGGCACAACAAATTATTTTAGTCTAGGTTAAAAGAGATTTTTATTGATAATATACAGGTAGGCTCGTGAGGACATACCGTGTGGAGATTTGGAACCAGAGTACATTAGAGGAACCAAAGCTTTAGATGCCAGTATGATCTTGACACTTCAGAGAGGTTCATGTTCTAAACCCTGCTTTGCCAATAACTAACTGTATGATTTTTTTTTATTTTTTAAAGATTTTATTTATTTATTTGAAAGGGAGAGAAAGAGCATGTGTGCACATGGCGGGGGGGCGGGCAGAGGAGGAGGGAGAGAGTGAATCTCCAAGCCAACTCCCCACTAAGCATGGAGCCTATGTGAGGGACTCCATTCCAGGACCCTGAGATAATGACCTGAGCCAAAATCAAGTTGGATGCTTAATGGACTGAACCACCAGGTGCCCCTAGTTGTATGATATTAAGCAAATTAATACTTTAGTAAATTAGCTTTTCTCTTTTGTTGATTGAAGGAATTGGACTAGAAAATCTTTCAATACCTTTTAGCTCCAAAATTGGTATTTTCTTCATCATGTTACATTCAATTTATGAGTTCTTCTTCTTATGTATTTTGGGATATAGCATAGGGATGAAAAGCAGAGGATGTGGATCAGAGAGAACCAGGAGTTAAGGCACATCATATAACTTGTTAGAAATCCATTTGTGCCCTGGGAAAATTCTTTACAAGCTTCATTTACCTCATCTATAGAAGAAGAAAAGAGAATGACCTAAGGTTGTTTTGAGTATTTCAAATGATATCCCATATAAAAAGCAGCTGGACCACACTATGTGCTCAACAAATAAAGCTATTATTATAATTGATTTAGACTAGAGGTATTCATTTTATATAAGCCTGCTTATTAGCTTTGATATTACATTTCTATTATATGTAAAGTTTCCATCTGATGCATTATAATACTATATTTCCCTAATAATGTTATGTAACTGTCTCTGATCTATCATGGTCAGAAACAACAAATTTCTGAATCTAGGAATTGCTCCAAATACCTGGCTGCTATCTCCTATCTATAATATTCTTTTTTTTTTCATTTATTTATTTTCAGCATAACAGTATCATTATTTTTTCACCACACTCAGTGCTCCATGCAATCCGTGCCCTCTATAATACCCACCACCTGGTACCCCGACCTCCCACCACCCTGCCACTTCAAACCCCTCAGATTGTTTTACATTCTTCCTTAATTTGAACTTTACATTTTTGCATTTTCCAGAAACCATATATTATTTTTGTAATAGGAAAAATCACATATCTTCTAACAGAGAATGTATCATTGTATAAAAACAGTACATAAGAAATTCGAAGCAACTCTTGAAGATAGAAGAGCAGAGGCTATGTGGATTTCTTCATTCTTGTTTAAATCAGATCTACGCATTCATATATAGATGCTTCAGCATGTAGCTCTCCAGTCATGCATACATTTATAGGTACGTTTCCAAAAGAGTCACATCTCCCCATCTATTTACAGTTGAACACAGGCCTGTGTTCACTAAACATAGAGATCCATTCAATCAAATAGACACACAAACCCTTATTTGTATTCATCCAAATACATAGGCATTGCAAACACTGACACCCACACTCAGAGGAAATATCTACACCAGCCGAAACTAATTCTTCAGTTTAGTGAAAAGGAAGAGAGCAGTTTTTCTCACAGTGATCTTTTAAACCTTTGTAAGTACAGGGCTATTTTTTTTTTTTTTTCACTTCTAAAATCTGGATGTGCAAGAGATCCCAACTCATCACTAGAATAGCTTATGATTTTAAAGTTAAAAATAAACATTATGTAGTGAAATTGGTTTTTGCCTCTCCTAATTTTATATGCAATGATTTCATAAGTGCTTTAGGACAGTATAAAGTAATGAGCTTTTGGCGTCATTACAGCAAGTTTGCTGGGCTGGCCTCAGGAAGTAGCAGCAGGAGCTGCCCAGTGTCCACGTAAGACTCTGAGGCAACAATGCTCTCTTTGGAGCAAAAACCATCATCTTTGGTCTCTAGACTTGTGCAAAAGTTTAAATGGGCAAATTTCAGACATGCCAATGAAAGACTCAGTAAATATACTTGGTGGGCATAACAGTGCTTTTAATCCAGATATTCCACATAAAAATGAGCATTTTGGTTTGGGAGCTACACTGTGCCACAGAGGTTCTCCAAGTTTAGTGAACATCAAGTCCCCTGGAGAGCTTGTTAAGACAGGAATTGCTTGATCCCACCCCCAGAGTCTCGGAGTCAGCAGGAGTGTGTAGTGAGGCTCGAGAATCTGTATTCCCAGTAAGTACCTAAGTGGTGATGGGGCTGCTGTTCTATGGACCACACTTGAGAATGGGGCCTCAGAGGGAATGATTTAGGAAAGGAGGATGTATCAGAATCTTCCCAAGAGCGGGCTGGAGTCGGACTGTGCAAATGTAATTCGGCGAACTCGCATAGGGGCTTCTACTTCTCTCCTCACTCCCATCTACCTCCCCCCAGAGTGATAACTAACTACTGGGCTAGGAAAATTACGTGGCTTCGATCACAGAAGTGGGTAGTACTAGCCTTAAAAGAACGTTTTAAAATTAGAAAAATGTGTTATAGATAAGGAGTTATTATGAAGTGGGAAAAAGAAAAAGTATAGAAGCCCACAGCTGTTGCCTTGTCGTTGCCAACCTCCCACAGACTTTGGAAACAGATATTTATTTTTTATAGGAATGTAAACTTAAAGGTATTGATTAAATGACATGAAAGTCATAAAGCCAGAGGAAGAAAACTCATTTACAGAAAATTAGTGCTAAAGATTTCCTCTCTGGTAATGCTGACTGGAAGTTCTGTAATCTTGGCCAATGAAATCAGCTTCTATCACAGGAAGTAAAGGGTGATTCTAAGGGTCTTAGCAGAGGCAGAGAAAATTAACAGAGCCCAAACGACAGTAGAATGCTTTCCCTTTAAGGCAAGAGAATGAAATATCCAGAGGACAAACTTCTGTCTCAGCTTCTGAGATCAATGAAAATGGTTTTAGCTGTCAAAGCTATAGCTTTGGAGCCGCTTGTCCTCATGGCACTGAATTACTGCTGGGGCTGCTGGCCTCTCTGCACAGACTCGTTACAACTGACCCTGAGTGAGTGGCTTTTTTTTGGTCCTAGTTTCCTCATCTGTAAAATGAGGAAGTTGGAAGAAATGATTTCTGAAGTCCCTCCCCAAGCGAACAATCCATGATTTAGAGCCTGCCTGGCAACAGGGCCTCTCCCGAGCTACTGCGCGCAGCCGCACGTGATGGCAAACACTCTCGCTCGGGGGGCCAGCTTCTCTTCACCACTGAGAGGAAAAAGAGCTAGCTTAAGTTTTGTTTAAACCTAATCATTATGCCCTTTTAGATTCCCTTTTAGGCATCTCAGGTTTCTTTCCATTTCCTCATTATCCTCTCTTCATACTGCACTTCCAAAGGCACATCACAGGTTGATGAACATTGTAGGAAACTTTCATTGGGCAACTGTAACCTCTCTAAAGTAGTGGTAGCTGTAGGTTAATTTGAAAAAACCCTGAAAGGTAGGTGATGATACCAGGACTTACTGGGGGACAATTACAGCATGCAAGGGAAGAGTCTAGGAAAGTAGGCTTAGAAAAACAAGCAAAACATAGGCAACAAATTTGAGAGCTCACTTAAGAGGACTAGAGATGAGCTTGGTAAACCTAAATGAGGGGGATCCTAGATCCTCAAACACAATTCTCACATAATACAGAAGAATCAAGGCTTGCTCTTATAAAGGGGAAAAATAAAATCCAACCTTAGTTAAGTTTGGGGCAGATAATTGTAAAATAACTGGTAACCATTCTGGCAAGGGGGTCTATAGGCACAGAACTGGGAAAATTCCTGTCAGAATCCTCCCCACTGTTCCTGAAATCTAACTCTATCTTCCTGAGGAAAGTCTGAAAGCTTGACTCTATTTTTCTGAACTCCTTTTTAAACTTCCTTCCATTTGCTAAGAAGAAACCTTTTGAAGGACCCTGATCTGGTGGGAAGAGATGGAGGAGCATCTGTCTAGCAATTATTGGTTTCTAACCAGGACACCTGATCTTGAAGACTTTTCCCCTGAGCACTGCTGCCTCCATACCCAGGTCATTCTCCTGTGTTTCTTCCTCTTCCCTTCCACATTGTAACCTAACCATGGTCAAGCATGGTTTTGACCATCTACCTAAAGCCCAGTGCCTTAAGAGGTATTGTAACTACAGACCTTCCACCATCTGGAATATCTAGTATTAGGATTTCTGGACAGCAAAGAGCTGAAAAGGCTCCCAGATGACTCAGGTAAGAGGCAGAGAAAGACAAGAACAGAAACGAGCAACAAGAATCTTAGAGGCAGGCTGTAGTGGGTAACATGAAATGAATCAAAATTCAAATTCAGAACATTGCTTCTGAATTGTCAGTGGATGTATGTAAATATGAAGGAGAATGCTGATTGACAGAATTTAAAGATAAGTAATAAAACAAAATATTTTAAGAACTTGGCTTTATGAAAGAGTAATAGTAACTTCAAAAATTTACACAAGTTTTTCCAGTGCCTAATTACTACATAGAGTAATGATATTCTATAGAAATTAATATACTGATTGACTGCAGTGTAGTCTAAGTTTTACATGATTACCACATTAAATTCTGGTCAAATACACCATGATTCTATGTATTCATACTCATGTTTGGAAGGAGTGCAGTTATCTATTCATAATCCAAAAAAGAAATGAGAGGAAAGAGCGAATGACTGAGCTGTTATATTGATGGTGTCAGTCTTAAAGATAAAGGTTAAGATCTCCATTCAGAGAAAAAAAATAAAACCACTGTTTCATCCATTTTTAAAACATGAAAGTAAGTTATTCTGACATGAACTGGGAGGCAACTCAGGCCCCCAAGTTTTGTTCTTAGGTGGCCCTTCACACAGGCACAGCTTGAAAGAGAACCAATGACCAAATCCTTCTATTTCCTCATCCACTGGCTGGAATAGACCCAGGTTGTATGTTTTAAAACAACCAGCAACGAATTCTGCTTACATCCTCAATATTTCTACATTGAATACTGAACTCGAGAGCCCCTTATAAAATTATCAAGGGGCCTTTAAAGAAAATCAGATGACGTCTTTGATTAATTTTAACTTCAATTCACTCTTCATATTTTAGCCAAACGTGGAAACCTACATGGTCTTCCAAGTGTCTGTGGCTTTTCATGGACTAACTTCTGGTCCAGAGAGAAAGGCAGCATGCCCAGATGTGCTGGATATAGCTCAAAGGGGCAGGGGGGAGGGGGAAAGCACAGTATGTTTAACTTAACGAATGCTGGGTGTAATCCAAACACAGCACTATTTTAAAGAACAGAGCAGGCCACACATTCTCTAAAAAAATCCTGCTGCTTCAAGTAGAAGTAGCCATAGGAACTATCAGTGATAGGTTATGGAGACAATGCCGAAGGAATGCTATAAAGTGAAAATAACACGAAAGTAGAAAAGAGTTTTCAGAACTTGATGTATGTTACATTTTCAATCTTTTGCCATAGTTACCTGCAACTTCTAGTATTACTTACTAAATAATATTACTTAAACATATTTAAACAGAATTATTTAAATAATTTTTAAAATTAGCTTCTTTCTCTGAGTTAATATTGCTGGTCACAATGCTTTCCTTCTCTGTATCCAAATCCCTTGCAATCTTCCCATCAAGAGGTGGAATCTAATTACCCTTTGCATCTGGGCAGGCCTTGTGACTCACTATGGCTAATGGAATGTGGTATAAGCAACATTATATCATTTCTGAGATATGAGCATTTATAGGATCTTGTATATTTCTGCTTTCTCTTAGGACTTCCACCTTTGCCATAAGGATAGTTTCCTTCAGCAATATCTAATTAATATGACCATCCACACCTTTTGTAGTTCTCCTTTCTCAATTTCAGGCACCCTTGGTTTGGGAAGGATGGAACCTTGGTGTCAACAGTAAAGATCATGTATTTTCCCTTCATGGCGGACTCATTTGTTTCTTTACAGAGAGGTTTTATATATATGGTAATTCTTAAGGAAGTTAACTGTGAGATAGGACCTGCTCACAGGGTGCACTTGGTTCTGGAGGAACAAACAGGAGACAAAGCACCACTATGAGAAAATAGAGGACAGATTTGACACTATGGGTTGACCCTTGGTTAAGGTCTTAAGTAATGGGACCTGGGCATGGGTGGATCAGTTGGTTAAGGGTCCGGTTCTTCATTTCAGTTCAGGTCATGATGTCAGGGTCCTGTGATCAAGCCCCACCTCAAGTCCACACTCAGCATGGAGTCTGCTTATGCTTCTCTCCCTCTCTCTTTGCCCCTCCCATTGCTCGCGCTTTCTCCCTCTAAAATAAATAATGAAATATTTTTAAAAATAAAGTAATAGGATCAAGATGACCTTTGTCAAAGTTCTTTATATATTTTGGATACTAACCCTCTATTGTATATGTCATTTACAAATATCTTTTGCCACTCTGCAGGTTGCCTTCTAGTTTTATCGACTGTTTCCTTTACTGTGCAGAAGATTTTCATTTTAATGTAGTCCCAGTATTTTATTTTTGCTTTTCTTTTTCTTTTTCTTTATTTATTTATTTTCAGCATAACAGTATCATTATTTTTTCACCACGCCCAGTGCTCCATGCAATCCGTGCCCTCTATAATACCCACCACCTGGTACCCCGACCTCCCACACCCCCGCCACTTCAAACCCCTCAGATTGTTTTTCAGAGTCCATAGTCTCTCATGATTCACCTCCCCTTCCAATTTACCCCAACACCCTTCTCTCCCCCGAATCGCTAAGGAAATGTTGAAAAACAAAAATAAAACGGGGGGCATCACGTTACCTGATTTCAAGCTTTACTACAAAGCTGTGATCACCAAGACAGCATGGTACTGTCATAAAAACAGACACATAGACCAGTGGAACAGAGTAGAGAGCCCAGATATGGACCCTCAACTCTATCGTCAAATAATCTTCCATAAAACAGGAAAAAATATACAGAGGAAAAAAGACAGTCTCTTCAATAAATGGTGCTGGGAAAACTGGGCAGCTATATGTAGAAGAATGAAACTCGACCATTCTCTTACAGTGTACACAAAGATAAACTCGAAATGGATAAAAGACCTCAATGTGAGACAGGAATCCATCAGAATCCTAGAGGAGAACATAGGTAGTAATCTCTTCGATATCAGCCACAGCAACTTCTTTCAAGATATGTCTCCAAAGGCAAAGGAAACAAAAGCAAAGATGAACTTTTGGGACTTCATCAAAATCAAAAGCTTCTGCACAGCAAAGGAAACATTCAAGAAAACAAAGAGGCAACCCACGGAATGGGAGAAGATATTTGCAAATTACAGTACAGACAAAAGGTTGATATCCAGGATCTATAATGAACTCCTCAAACTCAACACACACAAAACAGACAATCATATCAAAAAATGGGCAGAAGATATGGACAGACACTTCTCCAATAAGGACATACAAATGGCTATCAGACACATGAAAAAATGTTCATCATCACTAGCCATCAGGGAGATTGAAATTAAAACCACATTGAGATACCACCTTACACCAGTTAGAATGGCCAAAATTAGCAATACAGGAAACAACATGTGTTGAAGAGGATGTGGAGAAAGGGGAACCCTCTTACACTGTTGGTGGGAATGCAGGTTGGTGCAGCCTCTTTGGAGAACAGTGTGGAGATTCCCCAAGAAATTAAAAATAGAACTTCCCTATGACCCTGCCATTGCACTCCTGGGTATTTACCCCAAAGATACAGATGTCGTGAAAAGAAGGGCCATCTGTACCCCAATGTTTATAGAAGCAATGGCCACGGTTGCCAAACTGTGGAAAGAACCAAGATGCCCTTCAACGGATGAATGGATAAGGAAGATGTGGTCCACATACACTATGGAGTATTATGCCTCCATCAGAAAGGACGAATACCCAACTTTTGTAGCAAAGTTACAGTCCAGGATGGACTGGAAGAGATTATGCTGAGTGAAATAAGTCAAGCAGAAAGTGTCAATTATCATATGGTTTCACTTATTTGTGGAGCATAACAAAAAGCTTTTCTTTTTCTTGCTTCAGGAGACCTATCTAGAAAAATGTTGCTATGGCCGATGTCAGAGACCTTACTTCCTGTACTCTCTTCTAGAATTTTTATGGTTTCAGGTCTCACATTTAAGTTTTTAATCCATTTTGAGCTTATTTTTGTGTGTGGTGTAAGAAGAAAGTGATCCAGTTTCATTCTTTCACATGTAGCCGTTCAGTTTTCCCAACAGCACTTGTTGAAGAGGCTATCTTTTACCCATTGGATATTCTCTCCTGATGTGTCAAAGATTAATTGACTATGTATTTGTGGGTTTATTTCTCGGTTTTCTGTTCTGTTCCATGGATTAATGTGTGTGTTTTGTGCCTTTCAACATGGCTTTGGTTAATAAAGGTCTTTTGTGGGTCCATACAAATTTTAGGACTTTTGCTCTAGTTCTCTGAAAAATGCTCTTGATATTTTGATAAGGACTGTATTAAATCTGTAGATTGCTTTGGATAGTATAGACATTTAAACAATATTTGCTCTTCCAATCCAATCCATTTTTTGTGTGTCTTCAACTTCTTTCATCAGTGTTTTAGTTTTTAAAATACAAGTTTTTTACCTCTTTGATTGGGTTTATTCCTAGGTACTTTATTATTTTTGGTGCAATTATAAATGAGATTGTTTCCTTAAATTCTGTTTCTGCTACTTCATTTTTAGTGTATAGAAATGCAACCGATTTCTGCACATTTATTTTGTATCATGTGACCTTATTGGATTCATTTATCAGTTCTAGCAGTTTTTTGGTAGTTTTTGGTTTTCCTACATATGGTTTTATTTGGAAATAATGGAAGTTTTACTTTGTCTTCACCTATTTGGATGCCTTTCATTTCTTTTTCTTTTCTGATTGCTGTGACTAGGACTTCTTGTACTATGTAGAATAAAAGGGGTAAGGGTAGACATCCTTGTCTTGTCCCTAACCTCGGGTGAAAAGCTCTTGGTTTTTCCCCACTGAGTATGATGTTAGCTATGGGTTTATCATATATGGCCTTTATTATGTTGAGTCAGGAAAGGATCTTCTGACATTCAGATACAAGAGAAAATTTCTTATTTTTCTTTTCATCTGTTTTTCCTTTGTTTTTCCATCTTATTTTTCTTTTCATCTGTTTTCTTACATCCTAGCCCCGAAATAATCTTATAATATAACATCAACAGAGGCAACAGAAACCCACAGAAGTCTAAAACTCTGAAAGAAAGAAACCTTTCTTTCTTATCAGAGGAGCTATGGCCACAAGGGGCAGGGGAAAACTCATTACTTATCTGTCTCTATCCTCCTGACCCTTGGCCCCCAGACACAGGCGTAGTCCAAGAGAGCACGCAGTATAAGTGGGAATATAAAGCCTGTAGTACTTAAAAGGGAGTACTGAGACCACAGAGCAGGATGAATATGGGAATGCGACCTCTTAAAGCCCTTTATGAACTCCTAGGTTCACCCCTAAGCTAAGAATGTATGAACCTAACCCTAAACCCTACATAGACTTTGATAATCAAACCATGGGATGGACCACCATTCAAGTTCCAGACTGTTCAATGGGTGGTGTACACATGGCATAGATCCTAAGATTCTGAAACTTGAACTGACATAGAATCACAACCCACAGGAGGTTGGTTAAGACTTGCAGCCTGAGCCCAATCCTGGGCCTGTACCCCAGGATGACTGCCTGCTTAAAATACAATATTCTCTATTGAAAGTATGTCAGAGTCTCATAACATAATATTGAAGATGTCCAGGATACAATCCCAAAATACTCATCTTATGAAGAGCGAAAAAATCTCAACTCATATAAGAAAGAGCAATCAGAAGTCAACACTGAGATGGCACAGATGTGTCACTTTCTATGTAAAAAAGAACCAAATGGCAACTTTAGAACTGAAAAATATAATAACCAAAAGTAAAAACAACTACTACAAAAACTCAGCGGATGAGCCAATAACAGAATAAAGAAGACTAAAGAAAGAGTCCATGAATTTGGAGACAGTTCAGTTAGAAATAGAATAAACAGGAACAGAAATCAAGAGTAGAAAAATAAGAGTAAAAATCAGGGTAAATATAATAGATTATTCTTTTATTTAGTTGCATAAAGTAGGTTTTGACAGTTGAAAGCAAAAAGTGAAACCCTGTCTAGTGAGGTTTCCAGTGTGTGTGGAGGTATGCATAAACAACTACAGCATAAAGCAGGGATGGTAAAGGGATCTAAATGGTGTTAAGATTCTACTTGAATAGAAAAAACATTAGTAAGTTACATATGCACACTGAGGCACCTGGGCAGCTCAGTCAGTTGGGCACCCAAGTCCTAGTTTTGGCTTAGGCCATTACCTTAATGTCATGAGATTGAGCCCCAACGTTGGGCTCCTTGCTCAGCAGGGGGTCTGCTTGAAGATTCTCTCCCTCTGCCCCTCCCCTCACTTGTATACATGCACGTGCTCTCTCAAATAAATAAATAAATCTTTAAAAAAATGTATTAAAACACCCAGGTAAACTTCTAAAAATTATACAAAGTGATATATAAATTAAAACCACCAATACTTTTGTCAATTTATTAGAATGGCTAAAATAAGATACACTGACAATTCCAAGTGCTAATGGAAAAGAGGAGCAACTGGAATATTCCTGGGGGAATGAAAAATTGGCAATTTTTTCTTATAAGCATCCCCTCACCACATGATCTAACAATCTCACCTTTAGGTGTTCACACTAGAGAAATGAAAACCTACATGCATAAAACTGTACCCTGAAGTTTACAGCAGCCAATTGGCCTTTAATGAGTGAACAGATGAAAATATTTTGGTGCATTCACACAGTGGAATACTACTCAGCAATAAAAAGCATGTGCTGTTGATAAATGGCAACATCTTGGAAGAATCCTCAATGGCATTTTGCTGACTAAGCCCATTCTCAAAAAGTTACCTTCTATTTGGAGACCATTCTTGTGAAGACAAAGCTAGAGATCAGATCAGTGGTTGCCAGGTTGAGGGGCAGGGGATGGTGTGACTACAAAAGGATAGCAAAATGGAGACTATTTAGAGTGATGGAACTGTTCTGTACCCTGATTGCGGAGGTAGCTTTGTAGATTTATACATGCGTAAAAAGTCACAGAACTTTATCACATACTTGCTAATTTTATTGTATGTTAATATAAAACATATATATTTTAAAAGGCATTCACAGAAATAAAAACAAGATTAAAATCAGAGGAGCCAAATCTATAACTCTGTGGGCACTGAAGATAATAATACAGAATATCCTGTTGTCAAAATGTCTTTTGAACTTGAGAGGTCACAGACTGCAACCCAATAGTGCAAAATTCACAGAAAGTTCTTCATCTATTGGATAAATTTTATTAAAAAAATATCACCAGGCCAAATAGCATTCACTCCAAACATTTTGAAGAAGCCCTTTTAATGAGAACCTGGTTCCTATTTTTCTTTTGAGTTTTTCCAGGCATACTCTATTCCACCTTTGAATTTCCAGCTACCACAGCACCTTTCATTTTCTGGCAGTTTATTGACAATTATAAGCACTCATAAATGTGAAGTATAAATTAATGATGTTTGAATCCAAAAAAGGAGGGATAAATTTAGATTTCCCCTATAGTAATTGAATGCTTGCTCATAAAAGTTACCCTGAAATAGTCCTATCTGATGTCCTGTGGAGGGAGAGGCAAAAAGGAGGTTTATAATGAGGACCAGTGATGTCTTGGATGTCAATCTCCTGGCCCCTCTGAAAACTCAGGCAGAAGAAGAAAGCATCTGCATTCATGAAGTGAATTCAAGAAAAAAATGTGGTGAGCACAGGTAATTGCCAAACAAATAATAGGAAGAAAGAGAAAGGCATTCTGGGTAGCAAAGAAATGAGAAATTGATGAAAAATTCTGAAATTCTTCCCTTCTAATTATTCCTTATATTCATCTTTATTCATTTCCTTCAGTGAAGAGAGGAAATGAAAAGAATAAATTTAAGATAATTTTTCTTTCAGTGAATGCTTCTGCAGCTCTTTTTGTGTAATTATTGAGCAGGGCTATTAAAGTCACCTGCAAGGATCAGCTCCATTCTCCATTGTTACCAAAGGTTGACATTTTTATAATTCTCTTTTCTGTTTTCTTTGACACCTTTATGAAAATCCTGACATGACCTTCCCTGGAAGAAAATGGATTACTCAGACTTACATCAAGTCATTTTCCAATGTGATTGAGTCTCTTCACTTGGTTGAAGACCAGGGACTAATATGGTAGTTGTTTCTCTCCTAGATGTCAGAAGATCTTGGAACAAAAACTTATCAGTCTACCTGAACACATTATTTCAGAAAGGAGATACAAAGTTTAAAGGTTTGGAAACGAGAACAAATGGGAAAAAAGGAATTCTGACAACTCAATGCAAAGAAAATGGCTTCCCTAACAAATGACCATTCACAAAAAAGAGATCATAGGTCTAAAGTTCTCTGTTCTAGCTGAAATGAACATTTATATACATAACTCAAGTTAATTCTCCCAGTCACCTACTGAGAATGAGAACAGCATCTAAGATAATTTCAAGCACAACTGTTCTTGATATACCACCTGAGAATCCAACTCCATCTCTTCTGCTCTTTGCTTACACAGCATTTTTGAAAAACATCAGTCTCCTCTGCACCCAATAGTACCTTTCCCCCTTTCTTCCTTTTATTTTTTTAAAAATTTTATTTATTTATTTGAGAGTGAGAGAGCAAGAGAACACAAGCAGGGGGAGTGGCAGAGGGAGAGGCAGAAGCAGGCTCCCAGCTGAGTAGGGAGCCTGAAGCAGGGCTTGATCCCAGGACCTTGGGATTATGACCCAAGCTGAAGGCAGATGCTTAACTGACTGAGCCACCCAGGCACTGTTCCCCTTCTTCCTTTTAGAAAACATAAATATTATGTTATTCTAGGAGCTACCTTGTAAGAGTCATTTGTAAAACTCAAAACAAATTACTTAACCAGAAAAACTACATGTCAGCTATATAGGCAGTGAAATAATTTTAAACACTTCCTGAGATGCACATGATTTTAAATAGTCTTTTTGCTTCTATCATTGTGTTTATAAATACATGTTTAAGATGAAATATATTTACCAAATTAAGTATGTAAGTTGTTATTGTTTATTCCTGCTCCTTATTGTCATCTATTTTCTGGCTTTGAGACCTCCTTTCTGATTACCAAAGGATATAGCATTGTAATTTTTTAAAAAATGAAAATTATTGACTAAAAAAGCAGGTTACAGGAATATATGGTGCGATTTTATTTTGTTAAAAAAAGATATTTCTGTATGTGTTATTCATATCACTCTGAAAGAGAGAGAAACTTATTCACCTAACTCCCAAGGAGAGCCAGAGATGGCGAGAAGGAGAGAAAGAGGAGGAGGAGGAAAATGGGAGATCCAGAAGGGTACACACTAGGTATTAACATTACGTATTATTATTTTACGGTTTTTATTATCTGGGCTTAATGTTTTACAATGGATATATGTATAGTGTCTCTATACATGTGTATATATATATATATATATATATATATATGGGTATATTTTTGAATAGTTATATACACACACACACACATATATACATATAAAAGAACTTGAAGAAAGCACTAATTTAAGTTTGTTTGAGGCAACTATTTTATTCTGCTGAAAAAAGAAACAAAAGAAACACATAGTCTCTTGCCAAGGATAAATCAACTCAGATGCCAACAAGAGGTTTCAAGTTTGCCTGGAATTTCCAAGTTCATGAATGTTGAGTGGTCTCTAAATTTGGAAATCTGTTTTTTCCCATTGCTAATAATAAATCCTCTCTGTACTATCATACACAAAGCCCTGGATCCCCTACACTATAAAAATAACCCCCTTATTTATGGTCATGCTGTTTCAGACGCCCACAGCCTATTGTCTTCCCTGCTTTGGAGGCCAGAACTCTTCTTTTCTCTCTTTATTTCACTCTTATCAGTCCCAATTCTCTATCAAATTTGGTCAATGCTAAAAATAAAATAGGTAATATATTGAAAGATGACTTACAAATAATATATAGAGTTTACACTTTCAAATAATATCCAATGTGTTTTTTTACTTTTCTAGTCTGTGGAATCAAGTTTTCCTTCTTCATATTTGACAAAGTACATTTCCTTTAAAAAAAAAAAAAAAAAAAAAAAAAGAAAAACCAGGAAACTGGGAAGCAAGCATATGTCCCTGCTAACTGAATGATGGTGTGCCAACTATGGACACTTACCTGGGATTTCTAGAAGCCTCTGCAACATCTCTAGGTCACTGACATGTAAGAACTTCCTCTCAACCTTCTCAACCCTATTACACTCTACAGAAGGTCTTTTATAGGAGTGTAAAAGGTGCCACTCTATTTTCACACAAAGCAAATGGTTTCCATGGTGAATTCTGGAGGGCACAGGCAGACCCAATTGGTTGTGGCAAAAAGATTCCCATAAATAAAGTAAAACGTAAATGTTCTCTCTCTCTCTCTCCTTCTGTCTCTCTCTTCCTTTCTCTCTCTCTTTCCTTCCCTCCCTTTCAATCAGGAGCATAGTTTTCTTTCTGTAAGAGGAAACTCAGGCAGAGGGATGTTCCCTGAGAGTGATGAGTGTGTGGGTAACTCTAACTCTATTATTTGTAATGGCCGAGAGTCTTGCCAGACTGCTATAATGTATTGATACTTCAGAGAAGCAAGGAAACACTGTAAGATTTCATTTACTTAATGGCTTACAGATTAATTGAGTTCCATACAACACTGAATGTTGTAGTTTTCCCAATGTATTGTACTATTTTTAAAAACAGTACAAAAGATTTTTCATTAAACAAAGATAGCATTTTTTCTTCTTTCGAATTAGCTAGTTTCAACTGACCGATCACACCAACTTCATACACAGAAATTTCAGGGTGAAAGAAATGGAATGATATTATTCCTCTAACTTCAACAAAAAGCAGGATTCTTTTTTTTTTTTTCCTTCGTTTATGCCTGGCTTCTTTTTTTAAAAAGCAGGATTCTATGTTATTGAATCCTCCAGTGATATAACACAAAACACAGAAGTTGAGTCTTAAGAGTGTTTTTCAAATAGGGGAAGCTTGCAAATGTAGTTCAATCTTTTTAGAAGAACAGTAGTTTTTAATTTATTTATGCTATTTATTTATATTACTCTTTCATGTTATGTATTTATTTACGCTATTCTTTCTTCAACTGAGAATGAAAAAAAATATATTACTTGGCCTATTCTGGCACTAAAGCTCTCTACTTTCAGTTTTCTCTGGGTTGTACATTCCACGAATGCTGGGGAAAACTGAAGTCAGAAAGATTTTGTCAAGGACCTTCTGCCGCTAAATGACAAACCTATGTTGAAAAAGGTACTTCAAAGAATTGCTTCATAAGAATTTAAACTAATGCCACACACTCCCCTCAGTTAGAAAACAAAATTAATAACAGTCCTAGAGAAGCACACTATCCCTATAGGCTACAATAGACAGGGAACTGTCATTGAGAAGTTGAGAAAATATATTTCGGATGACGGGCTTCAACTGTATATATGGAGGTAAGAGTATTTTATGACCAAAGTGCAGGTGAGGATACCTAAGGGTGGCCAGTGTCAAGGAGGAAAGCAGTCCGCTTGGCACAGCCATTTCATGGGAAATAAAGACAGCAGAGTTGGAAAGGGTGGTGGCCAGGTTGGAAAGGGTCGGAGAGGTAGACAAGGAGGGTAGTAAATAGAAAATAGGGCAAATACTTAAGTACCTATTTGAGGAGTCTGGGTTTGATCCCTTAAGTGCTAAGAAGTCATCGAAGTTTTCTGAAAAATGACTGCCATCTCTCTAAAGGAAAGGGACAACTAAGATATGAAATATGGAGAAAGGAAGGGTAAGACAGCTAACTGTGATTCTCTCCAGTGGTAATGAAGATGAGTGTGATGGGCAGGAGATGGACGCCCAGGAATGAGAGCAGCAGCAATGGCAGGGCCACACTTCATTGGACAGTAAGGAGCTAGAACAATACACACCTGACTTGACTGTGGTTGAGCTTTGCACAGCAATAAGCGGGCTCTGGGTGGCAGAAACAATGCAGAAGAAAATAATTAAGGCAAAAAAGAGAAAGATCCTTAAAGCATAGGAGATACTCTCATTTTTCCCCATTATAAATGGCTGCAAAGTTGAGAAAATAAAGGTCTATTTTAGTTGATTTAGTTGATTTCAAATCAACCCATTTAATTTGATTAATTAATTAAACTTGTCTATTTTAATATTATCAGCTTACCTTATTTCCCCAGTTCCCTGTAACCAGCCCACTAGCCTTCTGGTTGCCACATTAGATATTTTCCTTATACGATGTGTTCCCCTCCTAGTGTTCCCCTATGTTATACCACGGAATTTCCTACCTCCCTCACCTTTCCTGGCATCTGTTGGGATACTCTTCCTATTTATTCTTTCTTTCTCTCTCAGATTGTATCACATGGCATTATTACCAATACTATACTGTTCTCAAAATTCTTGACTTATCTGGCTTTTTAAAAAAAGATTTCTTTATTAGAGAAAGAGAGCGACCATGAGCGGGGTGGGAGGCAGAGGGAGAAGCAGACTGAGCAAGGAGCTGGACCAGTGAAGGGCTCAATCCCAGGACCTCGTGGGTACCAGGACTTGAGCCAAAGGCAGAACCTTAACCTAATGAGCCACCCAGACACTCCTTATCTGGCTTTTCACATACATTCCTGGTTAAGCACCTGACTCTTGACTATTGGTTTCAGCTCAGTCATGATCTCAGGGTCCTGAGATAGAGCCCTGGGGCAGACTCTCTTCTCAGCTGGGAGTCTGTTTGAGGATTCTCTCCCTCTATGCCTCCTCTGCACTTTCTCCCTCTCTCAAATAAATAAATCTTTTAAAAAATTCCCTAAAAGGATAATTTAAGATTTTTTCTTTCCAAGTTCTCCATTTTTCCTCCCCTCAGCTTTTAATTAACAATTAAGCTTTTACTGAATTAAGAAGATGAAACTAATCTGCATGAGTTTTATAATGCACTGTCTTCCCTAAAGTAAATGACTATCTATAAAGTTAACCTTTCAATTCTCAAAGAATTAATATTTTCCACTTCTCTAGTTCTTTCCTCTAAATGCTGGATTCTATCACTTCTTGCCTCCTCTGGGGTTTTGTCTCCATCCAGATATTCCATCTGCTCGTAAGTAAATTTTAGCTTAGTATTTATCTTTTAAAAAAAAAAATACCCTCAGTTTACTGAGGGAAAACATTTGTTCTTTTAGTCAGTAGGATTTTAAGTGTTTGGTTTCCATTTTCCAAATTCCTATTAGAGATTCTTCAGGATAGTTGACTAACATCTCTGACTACCTTTCCTCCTTCTTTAAAGCTTCCTCAACTGAGAGAAAACTCTAAAAGCAACTGTACACCACTAAATCTGTGGTGCAAAAAACAAAAAAGATGTGGTTAAACTATCAGAACACAGAGAAAGTTCTTGACAGCATAAAACAGATTGTTTATGAAAGCTAATCAAGCTTCATCTCTGCAATTCATGACAGGCTTAAAAAAAAAGGACCGTCAAATAAGGGAGTTTACTCAGCAAGACTTCCAAAGTTTTACACTCCCAAAGGCAGCTAGAAATGGGAGTAGGACCAGCCCTGTCAGGTGGTTAGCAGGTTGATTAATTTAAGGACTATGGCACAGTTGGATCAGTGAGCATTGCAATAAGGAAATTTCCTATTTCCTGAAAAGCTGAAACTAGGTAAATAGCTCTTTACGTAAAATGGAGGTTCTGCCCCAGGGACTCTGCAAACACACTAGGTCAAGGAAAAAAAACAAAACAAAACCCTACTGTCTGAACAAAAAACTATTATACCTGTAAATTTTCTTCTAAGGAAAACCCAGACACACAAATCTCATTTTTACCACCTTCAACCCTTGCTCTCAGCCTGGGTGCTTCATAATCAGAGTCAGCATTCACTGTGGGGAAAAAATTATCATACTGAAAGTAAAATAACAAGAATGAAACACTTGTATTGATGTTTTTTCTATAGCTCATTGAGGGATTTGTTGTTGTTGGTTTTTAAAGATTTTATTTATTTATTTGACAGAGAGAGAGATCACAAATAAGCAGAGAGGCAGGCAGAGAGAGAGGGGAAGCAGGCTCCCCGCTGGGCAGAGAGCCTGATGTGGGGGGCTCAATCCCAGGCCCCTGGCATCATGACCTGAGCTGAAAGCAGAGGTTTTAACCCACTGAGCCACCCAGGCACCCCGATGGATTTGTTTCTTGATGTGTTTTCTATGTTGTTACAGATGCTACTAAGTTTTTCCTCAATCATTTGAAACAAGTATCAAATGATTGAGGAAAAAGCTTAGTAGGGTTAGGGAATTATGGGATTATTCCCTCAAGGAGCATTGGAAGATTTGAAGCAAGGGTACCTGGTGGCTCAGTTGGTTAAGCATTGGCCTTCAGCTCAGGTCATGATCCCAGGGTGGTGGGATGGAGCCCCATAGGAGGCTCCCCAATCAGCACGGGGGTCCTGTGTCTCCCTTCCCTCTGCCCCTCCCTGCCAGCTTGTGCACTCTCTCCCTCTCTCTCTCTCTCAAATGAGTAAAAACCTTTAAAAAAGAGATTTGAACTATGCAAACTATGGCAATCTATTAATTTTCCTTATTTTTTCTACTTTTAGTGTTCAGCAAACACAAAGTCAACCACGATTAAGCTCTGAATACTCAACTAATCAAAAGACAATTCTCTCTGGCTGAGGCCAGTGTGAGTAACACCTAAGAAATCGACCACATTCTTAGCCCACGCTCCTTCACTTTATCTTCATTCTCTCATCCTTCGACTCTTCTAAGCACTTAGTGATCGTTTTTTGAAAGGGAAACACAGAGAATTACGTATAAATCATTTTCTTAAAATATTTCACAAGGAAAACTCACTTTTCCATTACCGTTAACCCATAAGCTCAAAGTCAATACAATAAGAAATTCAAGCAAGTCTGTAAGCCAGAGATGCTGGGAAGCCAATGGTGTAATTCGGTCTGAGTCCAAAGGCCTGAGAATCAGGGGAACCAATAGCACAAATCCCAGTCCCGGGTGCAAGAAAATAGATGAGATGTCCCAACTCAACCAGTGGGGCAGGAGAAAGGGGCAAATTCCTCCTTCCTCTGCCTTTTGTTCTTTTCAGGCTGTCAGTCAATGAATTGGATGAGGCCCACCACACTGGAGAGGGCAGTCTACTTTATTGAATCTACTCATCCAGAAATACCCTCACAGATACAGCAAGAAATAGTACAGGTTCTGTTGGTCTAGTCAAGTTGACAAATAAAATTAGCTATCACAGAAAATAAATAACTAGATGGCTGAAAATTTTATTTTTTCCTAACCGTATGTATTTTTTTAACTGACTAAAGTAAGAAACTGATGATAAGTTATTAAGCATATTTTAAAATCACATCCAAATGACACTATAAACATAAGGAACCCTCTTGAGCATTTAATCCATCCAAAGAGTGGACTGGGAATCCATTTGCCATTCATTATCTTTTGGACTGAACTAGTCAACCTAAAAGCTTTTGTCTGAAACACGCCTACTAACTTGGCATCCAAAGAGGAGCAATGAGAGAAGAAGCTGAGTCCATGTGAATCCAACTATCCAGAACTATCTGACAGAGCCATCTTACACTGGCTGCCTTTCCCAGTGATCTGTGATTGTAACTTTAGGCTTTTTTCACTCAGTGTAAGTAAAGAATAAGACATACGAGCAGAACCGGATTCAGTGCACAAATTTTCCAAATTTTCCAAATCACCAAAACAGAAGATACATTTATTTTTCTGTTCACTCTTGGAAAAAAATCATAATCATTTCAAAAAAACCTTGCATTTATATTCTAAATTAATAATATTGTACTAAACTTATTTTTTTAATTATACCTAAAACTGATTGTGTTATCTACAGAACACCATATAAGTGGTCTGAAGAGGCCAAATGTTTGTGTGCATGACTATAGAGCCTGAATTCTCTCTTACACCCAACAACTCTTGTCTTCCTTTTTTCTCTTGCCCCAAAGAACATGTACAGTATGGAAAGAACTACTTCATCCAGTTATGCAGTCACTCTATAATTTGAGACGAACTAATTCAGAAGTGAGACTAATTGGAATTCTGAACCACCCGCCTGTAAGTGAACAATTCCTTCCTAGAGAGGGCTTAAGAAGGAAGTTAAAAATGCAAAACTACTCAAAGTATCTTATGATAAAGACATACTCTAAATGACAGAACGATCCAGAATATTTGGGCTGGAAGGGTTCTCATACCTCATCTATTGATTTTTTTTTAGAGGTCCAGAGGGTTTAACCTCTTATTCTGGAATATATAATTAGATAAAGGCAAATCATAGACTGTAACTTAGTGTTTTAGTCTGTCTCAAAGTACAATAATCACTCTACCTTAGTCCAGAACAGTTTTTTCATTTAGGATGCTCTTCAAAATTGTAAGAGATATTTTCCTGAAGATGCTATGTAAATTTGCTGAATGTAATACTAACCATATTATAAATATATAAACCTAACTGCTACATAAAAAAACACTACCTGCTGGCAAATGATGTGGAGCATTTTTTCATGTGCCTGTTAGCCATCTGTAGGTCTTTGGAGAAATGTTTGTCCATGTCTTCTACCCATATCTTGACTAGATTATTTGGTTTTTGGGTGCTGAGTTTGAGAATTCTGAGATACCGCCTTACATTAGTTAGAATGGCCAAAATTAATAAGACAGGGAACAACAAATGTTGGCGAGGATGTGGAGAAAGAGTAACCCTCTTACACTGCTGGTGGGAATGCAAGCTGGTACAGCCACTCTGGAAAAGAGGTTCCAGAGTGGAACCTCTTGTTGGAGTGGAACCTTTTGTTGGAGGTTCCCCAACATGTTAAAAATAGAGCTACGCTACGATCCAGCAATTGCATTACTGGGTATTTACCCCAAAGATACAGATATAGTGAAATGAAGGGGCAATGCACCCCAATATTAAGAGCAGCAATACCCACAATAGTCAAACTGTGGAAGGAGCCAAGATGTCCTTCAACAGATGAATGGATAAAGAAGGTGTGGTCCATACATACAATGGATGAATACCCACCATTTGCTTCAACATTGGTGGGACTGGAGGGGATTATGCTGAGTGAAATAAGTCAAGCAGAGAAAGACAATTATCATATGGTTTCACTAATATGTGGAACATAAAGAACAGCATGCAGGGGAAGGAAGGGAAAATTGGAAATGGGAAGAAATCGGAGAGGGAGACAAAAGATGAGAGATTCTGGACTCCCAGAAACAAATTGAGGGTTAAAGAAGGAAGGGGTGTGGGGGATGGGGTAACTGGGTGATAGATATTAAGGAGGGCACATGTGGTGATGACCACTGGATGTTATATGCAACTGATGAGTCGCTGAACACTACATCCAAAACTAATAATGTACTATATGCTGGCTAACTGAACATAGTAATAAACAAACAAACAAAAAACAACTAATGATATACTGTATGTTGGCTAACTTAATTTAAAAAAAGAAAGAAAGAGAAAAACACTACTTTGAATGTTTGGTACTCTAGAGAAATCTAGGATAACGGCAATAATCGTGTAACCTATTGAATTATGAGCCTAATTTTCATATATTGGCACTGTCTTTATTTCAAGGTGTCTTGACCCTGCTGCGGTTTCTCTCTGCCTTATGTATGACAACAGTACCCCTGCAAAGTTTCTCAAGTTCCAGGTGAAAATTTCCAATTTCTCACAGAGGCACTACTGCGGCTGTGCCCTACCATCCAGACACCCTGGTTGCCACTATCACTGATGTCACCAGCCCCACCATGTACTGAACATGAGAATCACTTGAGAGGTTTCACAAATCTTGATGTTCAGGTTATACCCCTCATCAATTAAATCAGAACGTCTAGGGGGTGGACACCAGGCTTGGGTACTCTTTTTTTTTTTTTTTTTAAGATCCCAGGTGATTCAAAGCACAGCAACATTTTGGGAACCACTAGCCCATCTGCAGGAGCTGTCAGGCTACCCAAGCTACACAGTGGCCTACCAGGTAAATAGGGTAGAACCATTTGCCCCACCTTTCTATTGTGATCTGCTCTGGGTGCATGGGTTAATTCCCTCTTGGCTCCCAGTCCCACACATGCCTTTTCATTTTCTCTCTCTTCTGTCAAGGACTGTAAGCCTCCGAACTATTTTTCCTGGACTCCTTTGCTAACTGGGTTTTGATTAAATTCTGCCAAAGGACAGTTTTGGCAGCCGATTGGAAATCAAGAGAAAGAAGTCGTATAGATCTGCTGCCAGCTCTGGCAGCCGCTGTGATGTCAGCCGTGAGCACAGCAGCCCTGGAGGGACTGAAGGCTCCCGGCTCCTTGCTGTGTGTTGTGGTAACCCAGGTGTTTCCCTCAGGGGTTCTGGGCAATGGGATCACCTTCTTGCCTTTTACTTGCATTGCTTTCTCTTTTTGGATCATCCTTTCCAACCATTTAGAAACATTTAGCTACACTGAATCCTTGTGAAATGTGAAATGTGAGGTGATTTCTTTTCCCCCCAGCACTGTCAAGATATAACTGACAAATACAATGGTAAGATATTTATGGTGCAAGTCACGATGATATGAGATGCAAATATATTATGTATGGACCCCTTCCATCCAGTTAACCAACATATAGTTCACTACTGCACCTGGAAGCACTGATTGAATAGTGTAATGTCCTAAATCAGGCGGTGGAAATTTAAAGAAGAGGGATGTACGCAGATCACTGAGGCATTTTAAGGGGAAAATAGTAGGTGTATCTATCGGCTGAAAAAGACGGCAGGGACAGTGTGGCAGGAAGAGAATCTGTGCCAGGAAAACCCACGGAAACCACCAGAGGGGTGGAGGGAGTGAGTGCTCCCCCAGTGCTGGTTCTGCAGAAGACGACAAATAGATTCCCAGAATTATTAAACTGGTAAATACTTCTCTCAAATGGCTTGCTCCTTTCCAACTCTCTTGATTTCAGGTTATGACGTCTGTAAAAACCCGGTAAGAGCTTATTTTAATTGTAGACAAAACACCTAAAAAGAAATGACCTTCCTCTTCTGTTCTGGCTTTAGAAAACCCAAAGCTATAAACTGAATTTACTTAGTTTTTGTGAATATATGCTAAATGTTGACTTTGTAAAATAAATTTTTCTTAGCTTTTTTCACAATCTTAAAAAAAAGCATCACTCACCTAACATTTACTCATTTCAATATTTTCTGTGTGTGTCCAGTCTTGTTCTTATTTCTCCCTTTTATATGCTCAGAAATATAAATATATAGTACAAACAAAAATACTTAAAATAAGTTTTCTATGGAAAAATTATTTTGTATGCCAGTCAACTTTCTTTATATATATATACACACACATTCATATATATATATATATATATAAAATGTATTATTAGCCCCAGGGGTACAGGTCTGTGAATCACCAGGTTTACACACTTCACAGCACTCACCATAGCACATACCTTCCCCTGTGTCCATAACCCAACCACCCTCTCCCTACTCCCCTTCCCCCTGGCAACCCTCAGTTTGTTTTGTGAGATTAAGAGTCTTATAGTTTCTCTCCCTCCTGAACCCATCTTGTTTCATTTTTTCCTTCTCTACCCCTCACTTTGCTTCTCAAATTCCTCATATCATAGTGAGATCATATGATAATTGTCTTTCTCTGATTGACTTATTTCGCTCAGCATAATACCCTCTA
Source organism: Mustela lutreola (assembly GCF_030435805.1). Lineage (NCBI taxonomy): Eukaryota > Metazoa > Chordata > Mammalia > Carnivora > Mustelidae > Mustela > Mustela lutreola. The sequence goes on along the minus strand of NC_081293.1, from coordinate 186,079,540 downwards.
GTTCCATCCATCTTGCAAATAGCAAGATTTCATTTCTTTTGGTTGCTGCATAGTATCCCACTGTATATATATATACATCTTCTTTATCCATTCATCTGTTGATGGACATCTAGGTTCTTTCCATAGTTTGGCTATTGTGGACATGGCTGCTATAAATATTTGGGTGCACATGCCCCTTTGGATCAGTACATTTGTATCTTTAGGGTAAATACCCAGTAGTGCGATTGCTGGGTGGTAGGGTAGCTCTATTTTCAATTTTTTGAGGAACCTCCATGCTGTTTTCCAGAGTGGTTGCACCAGCTTGCATTCTCACCAACAGTGTAGGAGGGTTCACCTTTCTCTGCATCCTCGCCAGCATCTGTCATTTCCTGATTTGTTAATTTTAGCCATTCTGACTGGTGTGAGGTGCCATCTCATTGTGGTTTTGATTTGTATTTCCCTGATGCTGAGTGATGTGGAGCACTTTTTCATGTGTCTGTTGGCCATCTGGATGTCTTCTTTTGAAGAAATGCCTGTTTATGTTCTTTGCCCTTTTCTTGGTTGGATTATTTGTTCTTAGGGTATTGAGTTTGATAAGTTCTTTATAGATTTTGGATACTAGCCCTTTATCTGATATGTTGTTTGCAACTATCTTCTCCCATTCTGTCAGCTGTCTTTTGGTTTTGTTCACTATTTTCTTTGCTGTGCAAAAGCTTTTGATCTTGATGAAGTCCCAATAGTTCATCTTTCTTTTATCTCTGCTACCTTCCTAGCCATTAAAAGAAATTAAGTGCCTTACTGGCTAACATTTAGTTTGGGCACTGTACAAGGAAAAACAAGTCTGTATACCTAGCAGATCATAACCTTTTGTTTTTGAATTAGAAATTATTTTTATTTCTTGATTACAGAATACATACTCATCCTAATAAAAATTCAGATAATGTAAGAATCTATTCTATCAAAAAGGAACTTCACCAGGACCCAGAAACCAAACAATAAAAATATTTCCCAATACAAAATAAATTAATTACATATAAAGAGCTATTTTTATTTTTTATTAATTTTTTTTTCTGCGTAACAGAATTCAGTCTTTATGCACCACACCCAGTGCTCCATGCCATATGTGCCCTCCATAATACGCACCACCTGGCTCCCCCAACATCCCACCCCCGCCCCTTCAAAACCCTCAGATTGTTTTTCAGAGTCCATAGTCTCATGGTTCATCTCCCCTTCCAATTTCCCTCAACTCCCTTCTACTCTCCATCTCCCTATGTCCTCCATGTTATTTCTTATGCTCTACAAATAAGTGAAACCATATGATAATTGACTCTCTCTGCTTGACTTATTTCACTCAGCATAATCTCTTCCAGTCCCATCCATGTTGATAAAAAGTTGGGTATTCATCCTTTCTGATGGAGACATAATACTCCATAGTGTATGTGGACCACATCTTCCTTATCCATTCATCCGTTGAAGGGCATCTTGGTTCTTTCCACAGTTTGCAGACTGTGGCCATTGCTGCTATAAACATTGGGGTACAGATGGCCCTTCATTTCACGACATCTGTATCTTTGGGGTAAATACCGAGTAGTGCAATTGCAGGATCATAGGGGAAGCTCTATTTTTAATTTCTTAAGGAATCTCCACATTGTTCTCCAAAGTGGCTACATCAACTTGCATTCCCACCAACAGTGTAAGAGTGTTCCCCTTTCTCCACATCCTCTCCAACACACATTGTTTCCTGTCTTGCTAATTTTGGCCATTCTAAGGCCAAAAGGTGATATTATCTTAATGTGGTTTTAATTTGAATCTCCCTGATGGCTAGTGATGATGAACATTTTTTCATGTGTCTGATAGCCATTTGTATGTCTTCATCAGAGAAGTGTCTGTTCACGTCTTCTGCCCATTTTTTGACATGATTATCTGTTTTGTGTGTGTTGAGTTTGAGGAGTTCTTTATAGATCCTGGATATCAACCTTTTGTCTGTACTGTAATTTGCAAATATCTTTTCCCATTCCATGGGTTTCCTCTTTGTTTTGTTGACTGTTTCCTTTGCTGTACAGAAGCTTTTGAGCTTGGTGAAGTCCCAAAAGTTCATTTTTGCTTTTGTTTCCTTTGCCTTTGGAGACGTATCTTGAAAGAAGTTGCTGTGGCTGATACTAAAGAGGCTACTGCCTATGTTCACCAATATCACTGATGAATATGGATGCTAAGATTCTCAATAAGATCCTAGCAAATAGGATCCAACAGCACATTAAAAAGATTATCCACCATGACCAGGTGGGATTCATCCCTGAGTTACAAGGATGGTTCAACATTAGCAAATCAATCAATGTGATAGAACAAATCAATAAAAGAAGAGAGAAGAACCACATAGTCCTCTCAATTGATGCAGAAAAAGCATTTGACAAAATCCAGCGTCCGTTCCTGATTAAAGCGCTTCAAAGTATAGGGATAGAGGGAACATTCCTGAACTTCATAAAATCTATGTATGAAAAACCCACAGCAAACATCATCCTCAATGGGAAAAAGCTCACAGCCTTCATGCTGAGATCAGGAACATGACAAGGATGCCCGTTCTCACCACTCTTGTTCAACACGTATTAGAAGTCCTAGCAACAGCAATCAGACAACAAAGAGAAATAAATGATATCCAAATTGGCAATGAAGAAGTCAAACTCTCTCTCTTTGCAGATGACATGATACTTTATATGAAAACCCAAAAGACTCCACCCCCAAACTACTAGAACTCATAGCAATTCAGTAAGGTGGCAGGATACAAAGTCAATATACAGAAATCAGGGGCTTTCTTATACACTAACAATGGAAATACAGAAAGGAAAATTAGAGAATCGATTCCATTTACTATAGCATCAAGAACCATAAGATACCTGGGAATAAACCTAACCAAAGAGGTAAAGGATCTGTACTCCAGGAACTACAGAACACTCATGAAAGAAATTGAAGAAGACACAAAAAGATGGAAGACCATTCCATGCTCTTGGATTGGTAGAATAAACATTGTTAAAATGTCTATACTGCCTAGAACAATCTATACTTTTAATGCCATTCTGATAAAAATTACACCGGTATTTTTCAAAGAGCTAGCTGGAGCAAATGATCCTAAAATTTGTATGGAATCAGAAGAGACCCTGAATTGATAAGGAAATGTTGAAAAAGAGAAACAAAACTGAAGACATCACATTACCTGATTTCAAGCTTTACTACAAAGCTGCGATCACCATGACAGCATGGTACTGGCATAAAAACAGACACATAGACCCAGTGGAACAGAGTAGAGAGCCCAGATATCGACCCTCAACTCTATCGTCAAATAATCTTCGACAAAGCAGGAAAAAATATACAGTGGAAAAAAGACAGTCTCTTCAATAAATGGTGCTGGGTAAATTGGACAGCTATATGTAGAAGAATGAAACTCGACCATTCTCTTACAGTGTACACAAAGATAAACTCGAAATGGATAAAAGACCTCAATGTGAGACTGGAATCCATCGGAATCCTAGTTATTTTTTTTTAATCACAAAGAGAAATGAAAGCCTAAAAGCAACTGCGTTGTTTTTTTGTTTTTAGAGCATCTATTAGTTTAGGGACACTTTTGTATGCATAATAAGTATAGATAGGGTGCTACTGCTCCTGTGCTTTCCTCTGAGCATTTACTCCTGCTTACTAAACTGTGACTTATCTGATAGGTGACTTACAGAACATATTATTAGATCTTACAAAACAAAGTTATGTTTGATGGCAGCATGTTCAAACGGAAGTCAGTATAGTCCACACTCATTCTCTCTCTCTATTTATTTTTTTGCTGCCTTTACCATCTGTATTAATTTCCTATGTCTGCTGTAAGAATTACCACAAACTGGATGTTTAAAACAAAAGAAATAAAAAAACAAACAAACAAAAAAAGAAATATATTTTCTCACCGTTGTGGAAGCAAGAACTCTGAAAATCAAGTTTCGGCAGAACCAGTCCTTGGAAGGATCTGAGGTAGAAAACTGCCTCATGCTCTTCTCCCAGCTTCTCATGGCCGCCAGCAATCCTCGGCAGCCCTTGGTATATAGTTACATCACTCCAATTTCCAGCTCCTTCCTCCCCAGCACTCCTCCCTCTGCATGTGTGTATCTCTCTATCTGTGTACCCCCATCTCCTCTACTTATATGAATCCACTTCGTTGGATTAGGGCCCACCCTAATCCAAGTGTGGTCCAGCTTAATTTGATTACATCTACAAAGACTATTTCTAAATAAGGTCAGTCACAGGTATGACTGGGGCAAGGTGGGGGACCTCAATATATTCCTTGGAGAGATCCAATTTCAACCTACATTCTTCTGTGACATCTATTGTCCGTGGCTTCTTTCTAAAATAAGTCTTGACTAATACCTCTCCTAGTATTTTCTTTTATTACAGATTAAGTTAGAAAGTAGAGAAAGTAGACAGGTCTCATTTTTTAGAGAGAGAGAATCAAAGACTGGAAGGAGAGTGTGAAAAAAGGACACATCCCCAGGGAATCACCAATTTAGCATAACTCTCCACTGTGTCTCCTGGACAGTGCAGCTGGACACCACTGTTTATTGAGTATCTCCTGAGCACCCACGGCCCTGAAACACGGTCTCCTGAGCCCACAAGTCTGCGGTTTCCCTCTGTGCTAGAGTCCATGGTGAGGTAAATACCTAACATCTCAAGCCAAGACTACTGAAAACAGTACCCAGCAACTATTAGGCACTCAGCATATAAATAAATGAATGCCCTAAAATGTAAGGAAAAAAAATCTTAACTTGATCCTAGCTGTCTCCAGACAAAAGCTGGTATCACTGGAATGACAAGTGTTCCAGGTTAGCAAAAGTAATATATTTCCCCAATCCTGTGGGAACATTCTAGAATAAAGAGCAATTTGTTAACAGCTGCATAACTTTATAACTTGAGATGCTGAGTAAGCATGATGAGGAGGATGTAATGAAATTAAATATATTTGTTTTCTGCTATCTTTTTAAACTGAATTAACATACTATTAAGTCACAATGCACAGTCTCTATTTGCTAATGAGAAAGGCTGGTCCTTTCTGGACCCATTTAGCCTGGTCTATCTTCTCTTTCTTGCAAATCAGGGCTTTATGTTCATTTTGGATTGAATGGAGGGAGGAAAGCATGTAGCTTTCTTAATGAGAGTGACTAGGTGACCAGAGCTGCTGAGCCTGCCAGATAGTGAAACCTTTTTTTCTTGGGTACTTTCCTCTCCACAGGGCTGCTCTAGCTGGGACTATGTACACCTTCCTTATCAGACAAATGTTCCCAGCTTAGCCTCTGTGTTCTCCTGGATTCACTCCACACACAAATCTGCCTGTTGAAATCTTTATCACTATTCCCGGCATTTTAAGGGGGTGAGGTGTGAAAAGATTCCATGTCACCTCTCTCCTTCAACTTTGGAGCTTGGGAAAATTCATGGGAAGAATTCATACATTCTTTAAGATGCTGCCTTCAGTCTTCAGCGAGAGTGCAGTTTGCACTGACATCCCCAATCAATCTCTCTCTCCCTTTCTCACTCAATGCTTCAGGCCAGTAACTACTATCTCTCTCCCTGAGATAAGCCAGACTTGTGTCAGACACTTTATCTACTGAGCATCCTAATTGCAGAGTGGTTTCTTTAGGCTGCCTCTCACCCAGTTTGAGGACAGAAGGGACTCCCCTGCCTCATTCTCAGTAGGGTAGGTGTATAGACATGGGTGGCAACTCCTCACATACCCACAGGTCAGCCTCTCACCTCTCAAACTGTTTCTGTCTTCCTTGTGAACTGGAGAGCTCTCTCTATGCTAGGACATCTCCTGAGAACTGTCTACTTGGCAGTCTGGCACATTACTTTGAAATTTCACATCTGTTGGGTCAGGTTGACTCAAATGAACTTAAGAAACAAAGAGCCCAATTGTATGAGCATCCCATCAGTAATTGAAATTCTACTTTTTTTCAACAGTACACAGTAATTTAGTAGATGGTAAATGGCTATATTCAGGTGTTCCTCCATTTTTATTTAATCTAGAGTAATAATTAAATGAAAAGGTATGTTAAGATCGAATCATGCCTATGTCAGTTTTTGCATGGCCAAGACAGCACACCTTGATGTTTATCCAGATTAATTATGTAGTATCTTCAGGGAAAAGCCCCTAGACTACTCACCTAGCAAATCTAACTCTACAAAATGAAAACAAAATTTATTACCAAAAATCTAAAGTAAGTTTTACCTTTGAACTTGGGTAGCCAACCTATTAATTCAAATAAGTTAGAAAAGTAAGGCATTGGCAAAATTACCTATAGCAGCCGAAGTGATGTTAAAATGCAGATGTATGAGAATTTGCCTTATTCCATCCACTAATGTTTTCTACCTGTACCAAAGGTGAAATGTGCAAAGCTGTAATGTGATCTGGCCCCTGCCAAAAACCAGACCTTTCTCTTCCCATTATTATCTTGAAACACTACCTTCCAGAAATGCTAGCTTTTTATATTCCTCTTTACCTTGTTACTATTTATCACCTCTGCACTTTATAATGCTCTTTTCCCAGTGGTTCTCACCTGGGAGCAATTTTATGCTTCCAGTGGGACATCTGGCAATGTCCAGAGACATTATGATTTAACAGCTGAGGTGGGGAACTAACAGCATCTCCTGGGTAGAGGCCAAGATGCTGCTAAACATACTGCAACTATAGAAGAACCGCCATAACAAGGTATGATCTGCCCCCAAATGTCAATAGAGCGAAGAGATGGAAAAAGCCTTCTCTGTCTGCAGTGATCTATCTACAAATATTCTCATGGTTTCTCCTCTCTCTCATTCCAGCCTCACTGAAAGGTTCCTCTAACCACCCAAGCAAACACAGCCCAAGCACTGCCCCAACCCCTTAAAGGTCATCAACATATCTTGCTTATTATAGAGTTTATTGTTTTATTGTCTTTAATCTCCCATAATCTCTAGCTCTGGCAGGAGATTCCTTGTTCTCCACGCTGCAGAGCCTGCATCTGAGGCAGGCACTGCCAGGCACACAGCAACATCCATTAGATATGTGCTGGATTGGTGAGACAGAGAAAGGCCCATAAAAGTGAGTTAATAAGTAGCTAAAACATTATTTTTTTCCCCGGAAACAAAGAAAGAAAGGGGAAAAGAGTTCAAAAATTGGTTCACAAAGAAAGGCAGGGATTTTCAGATGCAGTGGATTAGCAAATTAAGATTTTCAGTGGCAGGCGCCTGGGTGGCTCAGTGGGTTAAGCCGCTGCCTTCGGCTCAGGTCATGATCTCAGGGTCCTGGGATCGAGTCCCGCATCGGGCTCCCTGCTCAGCGGGGAGATTGCTTCCCTTCCTCCCTCTCTGCCTGCCTTTGTCTACTTGTGATCTCTGTCAAATAAATAAAATCCAAAAATAAATAGATAAAAATAAAAAACGATATTCAGTGGCATCACTGCTGTTTTAGAAGCTCAGGCAAGTGAGAAGAGAGGTAGAGCACAACACACAAATTTTACAGTAAAAAAAACATATTCACACAATGGCAACTGATGGTTCCACAGAGGTGGCTAAGCACCATGTGATGAGGGGTACTGAGGAGAAAGGCCATTAGGTCTCTTGGGAGGACAGGAAGAGACCCGCTTAGGCAAAGAGCACTGTAGGATGCTGGAGCTCATCCTTTTCTTTTACCTTGGAATTTAGTCTATTGCTGTGAATTAACGTTAAGGCATAATTAATAGGTGCCTGTTTTTGTTTTTTTTTCTCAGAGCACACCAGATGAATTTGTCCCTTCTGATTTGGTGCCTGAAAATTAAAGATGGCATCCTTATTCCCTGCTGGTTTGATGGTTCAGTCCTCAACAATGTCTGCTGTTCATTCAACACACGACACAGGGGAAGGAGGACATTCCTTCATGTAACTGCAATGCTACTGAAACTTGCTCGTTTTTTATCATTATCCACCCTGATCTGACTTTTAAGGGAGTAAGATTTCCCAGTTTCTGAAACACTGGGTTTGCAGAGGTTTGAGGTAGAGGGGGGGAGAAGACACCAGAAGGAGGAGAGAGATGAAATCTGTATTTCCCGAAAGTATCCTGATTCACTGCAGTTCTACCTTCTGCCAAGGGGTAGCTGCGCTACAGATCAATGATAGGAGTCTGTGAACCTCTTGAAATTAAATTTAGAATAATGTCTATATACATTTGCATTTTGTTCTGAAAAGAGTCTTCACTACTTTCCTGAAAATTCCAACATTTCCTCTCTTTAGGTATTCTGTATTCTGAGAGTATTTCCTATTTTGTGACACAGCACTCAATTATAAAATTAGTATAAACTGGGGCCTATTTTGACCAACTTGTTTGAATGTGGGAATACATTATTCACATGTTTCCTTTTTGGAAAGTACAAAGATTTAGTAAAGAAGCCTATGACTCACCGAAAACCACATGGAATCTCTGAGCTGGTGATAAACTATTCCTGAGTATCCTGGTAACACCCTCTGAGAAGAGGGATGGCCTTTTCCACAGAGCTAAGAGTTCCAACAAGCAAATGGAACAGGTCCGAAAGACGGGACTCCTCCACGCTGGCCCCTACCTGGCTTTCTTTCCTCCAAGTATCATATAACTTTTCAAAATAAAGGGATTTATTTGCTGAAGATCATGATGATTAGCATTCATGAGGAGGAGTCAGGAGTAATACAGTGAGAGGAGAAACATGCAAAAGCAGGACACACTGAGATATTCCGGACTTTTCACAACTTTATGAATAGACTGTGGAGTCTGAATTTGGGGAAGTAAGGGACAGTCATGTGAGGCCTTTACCTCCTGCTTTTTCATTCCACATTCTTCACCAGTCACACTTAGGAAAGGAGCTGAGGTTTTATCTTCCTGAACTCTGTCTGAAACATGTGGCAGGTGAGGAGGGGTAGCAGGATCAGAATAGTGCCAAGTGAACTTGTGGCAAGTAGAAAACACCAATAAGGAAAAATGCTGCAACTTCTGCATCTACCTCGACAAGTAATTACTTACATTAACTTATTAGCCTTTTGCTTTACTTCACATAAAAACACACAGTATTTATGCCAAATTATGTATCCCATTTCTGGAGCAAGGGTGAAAGAGACATGAAAATAATTTGTTACTTGGCAATCCGGATCTCCAAGAACCAAGGGATGTTCGTTTGGGCATTGCACATCCAGCTCTGTGACAAAGGTTTTATAGACCGTCAAATTCCTGTAGTGACTAGTCCTTGATATTTCACCTCAAAAACAGATAGTCTCTGTCAAGAGAAAGATAAGTGAGTGGGTCATCTCTCCCTCTTTAAGGCTGTATATCTGATATAAAGATGATAAAAATGTTAATTGTATATATTTATGCTGAGATAGAAAGATAAAACAGGAGTCCTCGAAGAGCAAAAAACAGTGGCTGCTGAGGCTGGATTTCACATCAAGAAAAACAGGAGACCAAACATGCTTTCTGTCTCTAAGAGCACATGGCCACCACACCCACATACTAAAAATGGTCATTCTGTTGTAAGAAATATGGCTAGTAAAGAAAAGATTCAATAACCAAGCCTTAGGTTATGTGAAAATAATAAAGTATGATGAATAATTCTTTATGAAAACTTTATAAGCAGTTCTGGGGCATCTGTCAGAGGTAGGACAGCTGAGGACATAAAATCAACCCAGTGAGCCTGTCCCTCTGGATGCAGAGAAAGTGTCTCCTGATGTCGCATTTATAGTGCATGAGGGCATACAAATCAATGTGTTCTTTTCCTGTGGTATTCACATCTGTAGCTGTATGATTCTACTGCAAGATGGGACAGATGGCCACGAAGCCATCCTGGGCACTAACAGAGATCCCTCTCAAAGTCTGGCATAGCTCCCCAGAAAAACAGCTATCTACCCGCACACAGTATGGCAGGTAATCACCTCTTTTCTGAAATTTGGGAGATACTAAAAATCCTTGCTTTACTTTCCCCCATCACCACAGTACTGGGAAGCTATAAAATACCAGTAGTCAACTCCCTCTGTACAGGGTCTCTAGAGACCTAATATTAACATTAATTAGTACAGTATTGATTCTAGCACCTTGCTAGCTGGCTAGCTGGTGGCAGGGGTATTTTATTTTTATCTTATTTTTCTGACTAATTCACTGTCATATGCAAAATCAGTCAGTATGGACAGCTTCTGGTGCAGAGTTAAGGAAGAGAGGGAAGGAAAAATTCTGTTCATTGGGTTCCTTCAAGGATGGTACAAAATCCAAAGCATTGAACGGAAAGTACTTGATTGGGAGAGGTCAAAAAACAAATAGGGTGACAATTCAAAATATTTTTTCTGGGTGTTTTCAGATGAGATTTACAGTTCTATCACTTATCTGAAAGTATTCTACAGAACTATTCTTACATTAGGCTCATCTTTTCCTTGGAGACCTCAATCCTGAGACCATGGAGCCCAATGTGGACTGGTCTTCCTCAAGGCAAACTGCACAGTTATGAACTTGGCAGCTCTCCTTATCATTGTGAACAGTTCTCTCTTTTGTCTTCTGCATGACAGCCCCTATATCCTGAGTCACCCACTGCCCCTTTTCCATATTTACTCCCACTGCTTCCTGGAAAAGAGCACGCAAGAAGCAAATTGTTTGAGACTTTGTACACTGACTAACAGCTTGAGTGAGAATAGAATTTTAGGTAGAATGAATTTTCCCTTTAAATTTGAGAGCAATGTTCATTATAGACAGATATGCAGTATTGTGGAAATATTTTATTTTATTCCTATGTAATAGAGTAATAAAAACTTTGATAATCTTTTTATTCTCCCGTTTTTAAAATTTTACAATGAGTCTGACTGTCATGAGCTGTAGCACTTGGTAGATGGTTTTTATTAGCAAATTGTTACTTTCAGTTTTCAGCATTTTCTCTTGAGTTATCATTGATAATTCCCTACTCTCTGTGTTATCTGGTCTCACCAACAGAAACTTTCTATATTTGGATATTTAGACTTGGCAGCTAATTCCTTGACTTTATTATCTCACCTTTCTTATCATCTATTCTTTTACTTTTTGTTGTTATTTTTCTACTGTCTAATGGATTTCTACAACTGTATTATTCAAAACTTCTATTAGCATTTTTATTTCTGATAGTATATTTTTGATTTCCAAGATTTGGGAGGAGAGCAGAGAGTTGTAAACTGTTTTCTGAATATCCTGGTTTGTAATTTCAGTTTTTATGGAAATCATTTTAATATTAATGTTAATCATAGAAGTAATTTATCTTTTCCTGTATCTCTCTTTGTGTCTGTGTGTGTGTATTTTTGCTCACTTTCCTCATTTTTTCCCCTCCTGTTTTCTTCTTTCCTCTTTTTGTTTGATTTCTCTGTGCTTTCATGTTATGCTTTTGTTCTAAATATTTAAGTTATCTGTCTATTCCTATTTAAGAATAAAATATCAGAAACTTTTTTTATTAAAGATTTTATTTATTTATTTATTTATTTATTTGACAGAGAGAGATCACGAGTAGGCAGAGAGGCAGGCAGAGAGAGAGAGAGAGGAGGAAGCAGGCTCCCCGCTGAGCAGAGAGTCTGATGCGGGACTTGATCTCAGGACCCTGAGATCATGACCGGAGCTGAAGGCAGAGGCTTAACCCACTGAGCCACCCAGGCACCCCTAAAATATCAGAAACTTACTTGAAAGAAGATTTTTTCACTGCTTGGCTTTATTGCAGGATGATCTGGACCAGCCACTTAACTGGGTAATCCCCACCTGATGGATGGATTATTACTGTTTTCTTAACCTGATCAGTTTCCCCATAGAGGAAACACCCAATTTTTCACCTGGGAGGAAGATCAGCTACCAGAAACTTCTTGAATCCACGTAGAAAATAGGAGTATAGGGCATATATCATCTAAGAAGGAGGCTCACTTAATCCTTCTGTTTTCTGCATGTTATTTCTGGCCTCACATATGTTTGGTGCCCACAAATCTCGTTCTCTTTCATTCTCAAATTTCATTTTCCAATGGTTTGAGAACGGAGCCACCACCCAGATGAAATGTTTATACAAATATTCAACCAACTCTACTGTCGCAAGCCCCATTGCACCCTCACTTTTAGAACTACCCAAGGTGAGTTTCAGAGTTCCCGGGGCTTTCTGGAATTCTGGGCTACAAATAAGCAAGATTCAGATTCTGCACCATCCTTCTTAAAGTTCTTTCTCTTCCTCTCACTCTGTGTCTGTCTCTCCCTCCCTCCTACTGCCCACTCATCCATCCACCCACCTGTCCATCATGCCACTAGTCTATTGCTACATTATTTGATAAGGACACAATTACTTACTCTCCTTTTTATCGTCTGAGTACTAGACAACTTTGAAAATATGACAAAAGAAGTAAGTATATGGAAGACAAAATAAACACTGTGAATTTTTTTAATTAGATTTATTTATTTTCAACATAACAGTATTCATTATTTTTTCACCACACCCAGTGCTCCATGCAATCCGTGCCCTCTCTAATACCCACCACCTGGTACCCCACCCTCCCACCCCCCCGCCACTTCAAACCCCTCAGATTGTTTTTCAGAGTCCATAGTCTCTCATGTGAATTTTTAATGCTGGTAATTAAGCAGTATCTCTTTTATCTATAGGAAAGTGGACTTCCTATTACTGAATATTAGGATGACAATGTCCAGTGCTGGATGGGATCAGAATTCCAACTCTTAGATGAAGCCATTCCTAAAGATCCACCAAATATATATCATCCATAATTTGCTGGTTTCTTAAAAAAAAAAGTAATGTGCTGACCACAAATGCCGCCTTTCTCCTTCCAATCTCCCCAAACAGGGTAGACCATCTCCTCTTGGATAGTGTGGGTAAGTGAATAGCAAGAAGCCAAAAGAATTATGCCAAGGATCTCCTTTCACATGGACGTAACCATCAGGAGTAAGGTGGACATATCACCACTTCCAGTATTTTCTAGGTTTTGTTCCCTTAACTCACTGTTTTAACCATTAAAGCTATGGCTAGTTGGGATTGTGCTATCTCCCTCATGGGAAGAGATTAGTTGTCCATCAGAATAATCCTTCCTGATGTTACTCTGCATTTAACAACTGCTCATTTGGCTTTCTTCTTGGATATGGGTCAGAAAAATGCATTAATTAAATCATCTCCAAGGCCACTCTGTACTCAAAGCTGAAAAGTCACTCCTTATTCTATTTCCCTTCTCAAATTACATCCAACTACTTTCTCTAAAGTCTTCTATGAGACCAAATAACATCATACATATATTTCAATAGTAAGCTACATAAAGACACTGTAATAATAAAATCCCAGAAGCACAGAGATGCTTCAGATATGAATATAAATTTCCTGACATCATCAAACTCCCTGGGAGAAAAAAGATCCAACTATTAAATCCTCTTGCAAGTCAAAGTCCAAAGATCAGAAGATTTATAGATCCAAAATTAAATTATATTGTCTACAGCTAAAAAATATGTTAATAATATGAAGAAATTCAAGTCCATCCCAATTTATCATTTCTGCTCAATTTCAAAGCTTAGTTGCATTTGTCCAGGCCGTCAAAACTAGTGGATAAAAGCACAGAATCTGGGTGCCTGGGTGGCTCAGTGGGTTAAGCTGTTGCCTTCGGCTCAGGTCATGATCTCAGGGTCCTGGGATGGAGTCCTGCATGGGGCTCTCTGCTTAGCAGGGAGCCTGCTTCCTCCTCTCTCTCTGCCTGCCTCTCCGACTACTTGTGATTTCTCTCTGTCAAATAAATAAATAAAATCTTTTTTTTTTTTTAAAAAAAAAGCACAGAATCTGGATCTGATTGCCTGGTTCATGTCCAGTGGGTACTACTTGATCATTAGGCAAGTACGGGTAAGCTACTGAATCTCTTTGTTTCTTAGATACCCAATCTGTAAGATGAAAATGATAATCATTTCCACCTCATGAAGGTGATGGTAGCTTTACATAAAGTAATATATGTAAAGTCCTTTAAAGAATGCCTAGGATAGGGGCGCCTGGATGGCTCAGTGGGTTAGGCCGCTGCCTTCGGCTCAGGTCATGATCTCAGGGTCCTGGGATCGAGTCCTGCGTCGGGCTCTCTGCTCAGCAGGGAGCCTGCTTCCTTCTCTCTCTCTCTCTGCCTGCCTCTCAGTGTACTTGTGATTTCTCTCTGTCAAATAAATAAATAAAATCTTTAAAAAAAAAAAAAAGAATGCCTAGGATATAATAAATTCTTAAATGTTTTTATGGAGACTGTTTTCCTGAAATGGACAGCCTTCCATAGGAATGGGTAGGACTCCTGTGAGTCCTTGGAAGTTAAACTGATCAATGCCACCTCTCTGAGGCTGCTCATTTTTAGAACCTAAATAATTAACAGGACATCTAAGAATATGATGACACCAACTCAACACCCACCAAATAAAACAAAATCTTTAGGGCCTAAAGAAGTTATCCTAAGCAAAATTACATTCCCAGAAGCCAGTATTTGGAGTTGCTGAAGATCACAGTGCATTCTCAATGGGAACTGATTGAGAGAGCATAAATAGAGAAAATCTTTCTTTAGCCTTGCCATCATTCAAGTAATTCAGAATCCATGACCTAAGAATTTAAAATGTCCATCAAGACGTTCATTTAGGCATGTGCATTTTCAGTAAATGGTGGGAGGTGGAGGAAATCAGCACATGCATGCTATCTCTTCTCCTATAGAGCTGCACCGGTGTAATAGCACCTCCGCTTATCAGAGACTGTGAACTTGGTGGCTTTATTTTACAGTATTTTCTTAATTTATTTTCCTACTATGTCTGTGAGCTTAGGACAAAAACCAGTGAGAGGAGAGACACAAACAGAGAGAGACAGAGAGACACTAACTCAGCCACCAAGTTCACAGAGAGACACTGGTTAACTACAGCCAACTACTCCTTCTAAATGCACTGAATAATTCTATCTTCCAAAGGCAAAGTTATTAGTGGTGGAGGCAAGTTACACTGATTCCTCACACTGCACATGGAAGGACATCCTGAGGATGGGAATAAATTCCACTAATATTTCTGTCCTTCCCTCTTCTCGCGGAATTTAACATCTGGTTTTGTGGATTATTTTTTTCTTTAGTTTTCTCTCTTATTTATGTTCCTCTATTTTCTTCCTCCTACTCTCATTGTGTTGTTTTCTTTTTCTAATTTATTGAATTGGACACTTAACTCACTAATTTTAACATTCCTTTATTCTAGAATATTATTTATTTATTTATTTGTTTATTTTTATGCTCTCTTAAACATTGCTTTGGCTGCATCCTGAAAATTTGGGTATATAACATTTTCATTATAACTTAGCTAAAAATTATCAAGTCACCATTTTAATGTCTTCTTTGACCATGAATTAGAAGACTTTTTAATTTTCAGTTCTACGGAAAGTTTTCATTTCTTTTTTTTTCCTAACAACTATAAGAGAATGGGTTCTTTGTAATTCTAATTCTTTAATGTTGATTGAGACTTTTTAAGGCCTATTGTTCAATAAATTTTATAAATGTCCCATATTTATAAAGAATATATATTATCTAATTATTGGGTGTAGTGTTCTTATGTTGTATAGTCTCTAGACTGGGCAACCTCTAACACTTCTACTTTTTCTTCCCCCCAAAGATTTTATTTATTTATTTGGAGAGAGAGAGAGAGCGCAAGTGAGCACAAGCAGGGGGACCAGCAGGCAGAGGGAGAAACAGGCTTCCTGTTGAGCCAGGAGCCCAATGTGGGACTCAATCCCAGGACCCTGGGATCGCGGTCTGAGTGAAGGCAGACACACACAGGCATCCCACCTCTAACACTTATTATCCTTATCTCTAACCTTCCTTACCCTTTTGAATCCAAGGAGGCTTACTTTTCTGGACTGTACCAAGAAGAGAGTAGATAGTGTATTTAATCCTGGCACTCTGTCACAATGAGGCCACAGATTGGCCAAGGCTCCATTCTTCCACTGAAGGTTACAGCTTCTGTCAGATAGCTGGCTTCTATAGTTACCACTATCATTATACCTTTCACTAGGTTCAGCACTGTGCTACTGCCTTTTTTTTTTTTTTTTTTTTTTTTTTTACATTCGGGGTGGTAATGGTTCCATTACTGTACCTACCTTCTGGAAAACTTCACCTTCCTTTACTGTTTTAACTCTGACAATTCTGTTAGTTCCTTTACTCAATGCTACTCAATTAACCCATTTCAATGTGCCATGTGGGGTGCCTGGGTTGCTCAGTGGGTTAAAGCCTCTGCCTTCAGCTCAGGTCATGGTCCTAGGGTCCTGGAATCAAGCCCCACATCAGGCTGTCTGCTCAGCAGGGAGCCTGCTTCCTCCTCTCTCTCTCTGCCTGCCTCTCTGCCTACTTGTGATCTCTCTCCCTGTCAAATAAATAAATAAAATCTTTGAATGTGCTTTGAATGACCTTGCTAGAGTCATTGCTGATACCATTCTATAAATGTCTATTCAATTAAGATTGTTCATTATATTGTTAAAATTTTTAAAAACACATTTTTTTTTTGCAGAGGGAAGCCAATTATTAAAAGCAATGTCTTAGATGTTAGACATACTAATGGCAGATTAATTTCCCACTTTAGTTCCTTAATGAACTGTTACTCATGTAGCCATCCTCTTTAGAACTATAACTTACTGACATTTGTTGTTTATCTCCCATTGCTTTTATTTTTTTATGTCTAATTTACATATAGTGAAATTTTCCCTTTATATAATTTAAGTCCTATGTGTTTTGATGACCACCTAATCATGTAAACCACAATAAGGATGTGTATAAGTTCCACTAAATCTTTATTCTTCCTCATAGTCAACCTGCTCTCACCCTTACTCCTTAACAACCACTAATATATTATCTGCTCCTATAGTTTGCTTTCTTTAGGAATGTCATATAAATGGAAATACCCATCAGATTGCCTTTTAGTTTATAATCTTCACTTCGAAAAATGCATTTGAGATTCAATATTGCAGGTATCGATAGTTTGTGTCTTTGGTCGCTGAGTAATATTCCACTATATGTGTTCATCACAGTTACGCATTTACCTATTGATGAACGCTTGGATTATTTCTAGATTGTGTGGAGTATGACTAAAGAACTACAAATGTTTGCATAAGGTTTCTATTTTGATATACACTTTTATTTCTCTTGAGTATTTACCTTAGAGTTGTGCTGTTATAAGGTAAGAATATGTTTTACTCTGTGATAAACCGATAAACATTTCTAAAATAGCTGCATCATTTTGCATTCCAACCTATTAATATCTCTTTGATTTATTCTGAGTAATTTATTCACATAGTTTACTAATTTTCTCATTATTCATATCTTATTTTACATTGTTATAAAAGTCATTAAGGTTATATCTTTAATAGAAGCTTTGTTTACTTGTTTTCATAACCTTTTGATAGTTTCCTATGATTCTTTTTTATTCTGATTTTTTATTCTTTAAGTATTTTTAATATAGTTATGTTTTCTCTCTGGTATTTCATCATGTGATATTTTTGGCAGCTTAGATCTAATTGTGTTTTTCCCTCCTTCATGAAATGTACACTGATTTTTGGTCATTGTGAACAGTTTCCCAGTATGTGTATGGTAATTTTGGATTTCCTAGTGCATTGGGATTTGATATGTGAGAATCCAGTGAGTCCTTGGTTGAAGATATGCCTTTAGAAATTATTTGCATTAGGGTTTACTAGGGACTCCAAAAAGCTACCAATTCAGGCTCACTTTAAGTTAATTTTATTGACCTGAGTGTCTTTCCTTTGAAGGAAAGTAGGCTATGGCTTCAGTTTCTTAGGGTACTTAAGGAAAAATAAATTTTCCCTTCTTATTTCTCATTTATGTCAGGCAAATTTTTTTTTTTTTTCCGCTATCAGTCCTTTTGTTCATTAGGTAACCCTTCAAATTCCTAACTTTACTTGGGTTCCTTAGTCTATCTCTCCATATACTTAGGGTGAATCCATGTCTCTTTTACCCTCATACCTGCTAAAACCCACACCTCTGGTTAATAAGGCAGATTCTGTTTAATAGTATTTTACTTTTGCTCTTTGTTTATCCCTACAAATTAGATATTATTTTACATAGCCAATACTTTAAAAATTTAACCAATTTTTATCATTTTCTTTTTTCATTATTTTTTATCTCATAGATCTTTCCTCTAAGTTCATTATCTTATATTTCATACATAGTTGCTTTATATCCTCTAACTGATAACTCCAATATGTGAAAAATCTATGAATTATGCTTAGCTGAATTATGTGACTTTTTCCCTTGTGTGTTAATTGGTCTTTGTGATTTCATATTTGGTGATTCTTTATCTGCATGGGAATCCTATGAGGCTCTGACTTTGCTTTTGCGAGGTGCTGGAGAAAGGGATTGTTTAATGATCTGGGGCCATTTAGCTCCTGTCTTCCAAGTCTTTCCTTAATGTAGGAGTTTAAGTTCAGCTACCACATACTGTAGCTTACCCAAGACTTATTATCCAGATCTTTGAACTGATACGCTGTAGGCAACCAGTATCATAAAGAGGGGATATAATATACAAATATATCTGACACTTCCATTTGCAAAGCATAAAGAATAATTTCCACTGTCTTGAGAGAGTGATTCAATCTGCCAGAATCTGTGGTTCCCTTCCTGGTAGTAGCTTAGCACTTCACAGAACCTGTCCAATCATCTTTTGGATAGGAAATACAGATCAGATTAAATACATTTACACAGAAGAGATTTAAGAGATCATCCAATACAATTATGGAAAAAAAGAAAGGATCCACCCAAGTTCATGCATACAGCTGGTAGTAAAACATGGATAGGGACCCAATTTGGTGTTAGGTAAAATGTGTGAAGTGTTTCAACAGACATAAATATCGACATGAGTTCATCTCTCAGGAGCTGGACATCTTCAGCCAAATAGATCAATTCTTATTCTGTTTTCTGCCTTCTTCCCTTCTCCTTATCCATTATCTAACCCCAGGCTTCTCATTAATATGGATGTTTAGGCTTTAATTATACTTGTTATGGTATTAAACTAGATAAAGTTGTTGCAAATGTTCCATGCTGGTTTTGCATTTTAAAGATTATAAATCTAAATCATGTTACACTGCAATAACAAATGTTTATTTATATGGACTTCAATACCACATTAATCAGGAATACACTAATTTGTAACTTATCATTTGGGACAAGCAGGGCTGGAGTTTGCTTGTATTTCTATTTGTGAAAAATGTATTTTGCAATAAATGGATGGTACATACAAACTTCAGGAAATGTGGTTAACCACTTTAAAAGAAGAAATTATTTTCAATTAACACAGAGCATCTTTTTTCAATAGTTGGCATGTTAATCACAAATCTTGTCTTTTCAATAAAGGGAGTCATGGATATTCACTAGGCACAGCTATGTTAAACTGATTCAGACTTCAAGGAAGCAGAACTGCATTAAAAATTTTTCCCCCAAATTAAGACACTATGGGGTACCTGGGTGGTTCAGTCAGTTAAGCTCCTGCTTCATCTCAGGTCATGATCCCAGGGTCTTGGGATCAAGCCCCACTTTGGCAAGGAGTCCACTTCTCCCTCTCCCTCTGCTACTCCCTTGCTTGTGTGCTCTCACTGTCTCTCAAATAAATACAGAAAATCTTAATTAAAAAAAAAAAAAAACTAAGACACTGAAAAATCACAAGCCACTCCACTATGCATTTAGCTGGAGAGAATTAAGAAGTTGGGCTAAGATTCTGAAAAATTATGTTCTGAATTCACTCACAAACTTACAATCGTAATAGAATCATAATAGAAATAGTTTGTTCATTTAAAGGAAATAGTCCAGAAGGAGAACAGATTGGGTTAAGTCAAGAATAACTCTGAACTGAGAAGAATGAACTTTTAGAGTTACCCAATTACTAATTTCCTCTTCTTTCTTTTCTATGGAACCAACTATCACTGTTGGTTCTTTAAAACTCCTTTCATATGCCAACTTCTCTAGGAAAACCTTCCTGACTCAAAGTCTCAATGAGATACCATTATTCTCATCTATCAAAATATCTGTATCATACCTACCAAAGAACTTTTCTTACAGTGATGCAAAAGTTGATGCGTGTGTCCAGACATCACATATCAAATCTTCTTAAGATCATTTAACCTTAATCTTCTTGAAGGTAGGAGCCATATCTTTATTATCCTTGCTGAGCATGGAGCCTGCCATGGGCTTGATCCCAGGACCCTGAGATCATGACCTATGTTGAAGGCAGACACTTAAACAACTGAGAAACCCAGACTTTACTTCTTAAAACCTACAGGCATTGTTTCAATTACATTGTTACAAATACATTGTTTCAATGTATTTGGTGCCTTCCTTCAATTTAGCTGAAAACTTTGCAAACTTAATAAAATCAAGCAGTTCTAATCCACTGAATTAGGGAAAGGAGATTATATAAGAATAAGAAGAGAAGAAAGTCAACTAAGAAAAGAAGAAAGGAAAGCAGAAATATAAAGCACACTTCAAGAAATTGAGTTAGAGTCAATATTAACACACTTTTATTCAGTACCCACTATGAACTATATATTGCTTTTGATACCAAACTGAATTTTGTACAGAATTCAAGGAATTAGAGTCCTAACTTGAGAATAAAAGATGAAAAGGATTTCATTTTTACTAACATTTTAGAAAGGCCTAGGAAGGGAAGAAAGCTATAGGAAATGCATTTCTGTACCCATTGTACTCCCAACCTAACAGATGCCTACTGATAGGAAGGTTATAGCTATTATTCTTGCTCTTCCACTTACTAGGTATACAGCATAAGGAGAGTCACTTAACTATGCTTTCAGCAGTAATACCACCATGCAGAATGGTTTTAAGGATTGAATATTAAAGGGGAAAAAGTCCATAAAAATGCCTGGCACAAGGTAGGTACTCAATTTAAGTTTTTAGATAACACAGTGTTATACTTCCTCTTTTATTCTGGGTAATAATAGACTTCCTCATATTATTAGAAACAGTCAAACAATTTAAGAATTAGAATACTCTTTTATGTTCTCACATAATTAAAGGTAGTTGTGGTGTGCCTGACATGTATCACCAATTCTGTGAAACAACAGAACCAAGTGGAGGGAGCTGCCTTATAGTCAGAAAAGCTGGAATGGAATAACGGCTGCTCAAGGTCCAGTTCAACCCCAAGTGTCTGATGCTCTGTTTCATGAAGAGGGTAATAAATGGTTTTATTTTCTCCCTGTTCTATGTCATAACACCGTAACTGATAAATCTTTAACACACATGATCCCTACCATCCTGAAAACATGACTGAAATAAAAATTCATATGGTTCTTTGTTCCTAGATGTGTTTCTATTCTTCTCATTGCTTATATCACAAAGGAGAGGGATAAGAAAACAAGAGAAGATGCAGCCAAGAATACTATATCCAGCTAGGCTATCATTGAAAACAGAAGGAAAGATAAAAAGCTTCCAGAACAAACAAAAACTGAAAGAATTTGCAAACACCAAACCAGCTCTACAGGAAATATTGAAAGGGGTCCTCTAAGCAAAGAGAGACCCTGAAAGTAGTAGATCAGAAAGGAACAGAGACAATATACAGTAACAGTCACCTTACAAGCAATACAATGGCACTAAATTCATATCTCTCACTAGCTACCCTAAATGTAAATGGGATAAATGCCCCAATCAAAAGACATGGGGTATCGGAATGAATAAAAAACCAAAACCCATCAATATGCTGCCTACAAGAAACTCATTTTAGACCCGAAGTCACCTCCAGATTTAAAGTGAGGGGGTGGAAAACAACTTACCATGCTAATAGACATCAGAAGAAAGCTGGGGTGGCAATCCTTAGATCAATTAGATTTTAAGCCAAAAACTATATATAATTAGAGATGAGGAAGGACACTATATCATACTCAAAGGGTCTGTCCAACAAAACGATCTAACAATTTTAAATATCTATGCCCCTAACATGGGAGCAACCAACTATATAAACCAATTAATAACAAAATCAAAGAAACATGTCGACAATAATACAATAATAGTAGGGGATTTTAACACTCCTCTCACTGAAATGGACAGATCATCCAAGCACAAGATCAACAAGGAAATAAAGGCCTTAAGTGACACACTGGACCAGATAGACATCACAGGTATATTCAGAACATTCCATCCCAAAGCAACAGAATACACATTCTTCTCTAGTGCACATGGAACATTCTCCAGAATAGATCACATCCTGGGTCCTAAATCAGTTCTCAACCAGTATCAAAAGATTGGGATCATTCCCTGCATATTTTCAGACCACAATGCCCTGAAGCTAGAAATCAATCACAAGAAGAAATTTGGAAAGAACCCAAATACATGGAGACTAAACAGCATCCTTCTAAAGAATGAATGGGTCAACCAGGAAATTAAAGAAGAATTAAAAAAATTCATGGAAATAAATGATAATGAAAACACAACTGTTCAAAATCTGTGGGACACAGCAAAGGCAGTCCCGAGAGGAAAATATATAGAGATACAAACCTTTCTCAAGAAACAAGACAGGTGGGACGCCTGGGTGGCTCAGTTGGTTAAGCGGCTGCCTTCGGCTCAGGTTGTGATCCCGGCGTCCTGGGATCGAGCCCCACATCGGGCTCCTTGCTCAGCGGGGAGCCTGCTTCTCCCTCTGCCTCTGCCTGCCATTCTGTCTGCCTGTGCTCACTCTCTCTCTCTCTCTCTCTGATAAATTAAAAAAAAAAAAAAAAAACAAGACAGGTCTCAAATACACAAGCTAATCCTAAACCTAAAGAAGCTGGAGAAAGAACAACAAAGAGTCTAAACCCCATGGGAGAAGAGAAATCATAAAGGTCAGAGCAGAAATCAATGAAATAGAAACCAAAAAAACAACAGAACAAATCAACAACACTAGGAGCTGGTTCTTTGAAAGAATTAATAAGATTGATAACCCCCTGGCCAGACTTATCAAAAAGAAAAGAGAAAGGACCCAAATAAATACAATCATGAATGAAAAGGGAGAGATCACAACCAACACCAAAGAAATACAAACAATTACAAGAACATACTATGAGCAACTCTACGCCAACAAATTTGACAATCTGGAAGAATTAGATGCATTCCTAGAGACATATAAACTACCACAACTGAACCAGGAAGAAACAGAAAACCTGAACAGACCCATAACCAGTAAGGAGATTGAAACAGTCATCAAAAATCTCCAAACAAACAAAAGCCCAGGGCCAGATGGCTTCCCAGGGGAATTCTACCAAACATTTAAAGAAGAACTAATTCCTATTCTCCTGAAACTGTTCCAAAAAAATAGAAACGGAAGGAAAACTTCCAAATTCATTTTATGAGGCCAACATCAGCTTGATCCCAAAACCAGACAAGGATCCCATCAAAAAAGAGAACTATAGACCAATATCCTTGATGAACACAGATGCAAAAATTCTCACCAAAATACTAGCCAATAGGATTTCAACAGTACATTAAAAGGATTATTCACCAAGATCAAGTAGAATTTATTCCAGGGCTGCAAGGTTGGTTCAACATCTGCAAATCAATCAATGTGATACAATACATTAATAAAAGAAAGAACAAGAACCATATGATACTCTCAATAGATGCTGAAAAAGCATTTGATAAAGTACAGCATCCCTTCCTGATCAAAACTCTTCAAAGTGTAGGGATAGAGGGCACATACCTCAATATTATCAAAGCCATTAATGAAAAACCCACTGCAAATATCATTCTCAATGGAGAAAAACTAAAAGCTTTTCCGCTAAGGTCAGGAACACGGCAGGGATGTCCATTATCACCACTGCTATTCAATATAGTACTAGAAGTCCTAGCCTCAGCAACCAGAGAACAAAAAGAAATTACAGGTATCCGAATCGGCAAAGAAGAAGTCAAACTACCAATCCTTTCAGATGATATGATACTGTATGTGGAAAACCCAAAAGACTCCATTCCAAAACTGCTAGAACTCATACAGGAATTCAGTAAAGTGAATATAAAATCAGGATATAAAATCAAAGTACAGAAATCAGTTGCATTTCTTCATACCAACAACAAGACAGAAGAAAGAGAAATTAAGGAGTCAAACCCATTTACAATTGCACCCAAAACCAAAAGATACCTAGGAATAAACCTAACCAAAGAGGCAAAGAATCTATACTCAGAAAACTATAAAGTACTCATGAAAGAAATTGAGGAAGACACAAATAAATGGAAAAATGTTCCATGCTCCTGGATTGGAAAAACAAATATTGTGAAAATGTCTATGCTACCTAAAGCAATCTACATATTTAATGCAATCCCTATCAAAATACCATCATTTTTTTTAAAGAAATGGAACAAATAATCCTAAAATTTGTATGGAACCAGAAAAGACCTCAAAGAGTCAAAGGAATATTGAAAAAGGAAGCCAAAGTTACATTACAATTGAATTACAATTGCATTACAATTCCAGACTTCAAGCTCTATTACAAAGCTGTCATCATCAAGACAGTATGGTACTGGCACAAAAACAGACACAGAGATCAATGGAACAGAATAGAGAGCCCAGAAATAGACCCTCAACTCTATGGTCAACTAATCTTTGATAAAGCAGGAATGAATATCCAATGGAAAAAAGACAGCCTCTTCAACATATGGTGTTGGGAAAACTGGAGCCACATGCAGAAAAATGAAATTGGACTATTTCCTTACACCACACACAAAAATAAACTCAAAATAGATGAAGAACCTCAATATGAGAAAGGGATCCATCAAAATCCTCAAGGAGAACACAGGCAGCAACATCTTCGACCTCAGTCGCAGCAACTTCTTCCTAGGAACACCGCCAAAGGCAAGGGAAGCAAGGGCAAAAATGAACTATTGGGATTTCATAAAGTTCAAAAACTTCTGCACAGCAAAGCAAACAGTTAACAAAACCAGAAGACAACTGACAGAATGGGAGAAGATATTTGCAAACGACATATCAGATAAAGGGCTAGTATCCAAAATTTATAAAGACCTTAGCAAACTCAACACCCAAAGAACAAATAATCCAATCAAGAAATGGGCAGAGGACATGAACAGACATTTCTGCAAAGAAGATATCCAGATGGCCAACAGACACATGAAAAAGTGCTCCACACCACTCGGCATTAGGGAAATACAAATCAAAACCACAGTGAGATGCCACCTCACACCAGTCAGAATGGCTAAAATTAACAAGTCAGGAAATGACAGATGCTGGCAAGGATGCGGAGAAAGGGGAACCCTCCTACACTGTTGGTGGGAATGCAAGCTGGTGCAGCCACTCTGGAAAACAGCATGGAGGTTCCTCATAAAGTTGAAAATAGAGCTACCCCAAGACCCAGCAATCACACTACCGGGTATTTACCCTAAAGATACAAAGGTAGTGATCCGAAGGGGCACGTGCACCCGAATGTTTATAGCAGCAATGTCTACAATAGCCAAACTATGGAAAGAACCTAGATGTCCATCAACAGATGAGTGGATAAAGAAGTGGTGTGTGTGTGTATATATATATATATATATATATACACACACATACATACATACCATGGAATACTATGCAGCCATCAAAATAAATGAAATCTTGCCATTTGCGATGACGTGGATGGAACTAGAGGGTATTATGCTTAGCGAAATAAGTCAATCGGAGAAAGAACTATCATATGATCTCCCTGATATGAGGAAGTGGAGATACAACGTCAGGGATCTGGGGGGTAGGAAAAGAATAAATGAAACAAGATGGGATCGGGAGTGAGACAAACCATAAGAGACCCTTAATCTCGCAGAACAAACTGAGGGTTGCTGGGAGAGGAGGGGCGGGAGAGGGTGTTATGGGGTTATGGACGTGGCGGGTGTGTGTGCTGTGATGTGTGCTATGAAGTGTATAAATCTGGTGATTCACAATGGAGCTAAAAATACATTATATGTTTATAAAAAATACAATGAATTGAAAATTAAAAACAAACCAAAATGAAATTGTCATTTGCAAAAAAAAAAAAAGAAAAAACAAACAAACAAATAAAAAAACAAGAGAAGGAAGTACCTTGCTCCAAAATACACCAGAAGTAAATTATACAAACTTCTTCAAGAGGGTTTACTTTCCCACTTGATATGAAACAATGCCCAATAAGTATGGTTAAGGAACAGAAGAGATTTGAAATTCAGGTGATTCCCCAAAGCTAAGCTGAGATTTCTGAAGTCCACTTACACATATGTAAACGTGCACATGTGTATAAACCCAAAGAGATATCCCAGCAAACACACATACTTGTGAACTTATAGCAACTATGTGCATTCTAAGATGTGAATAAAATTGGTAATGTTAGGGCACCTGGATGGCTCAGTTGGTTAAGTGTCCAACTCTTGATTATGGATCAGGTCATGATCTTGGAGTCATGAATTGAAACCCATGTCAGGCTCTGTGCTGGGTGTGGAAACTGCTTAAGATTCTCTCTCCCCGTCTCCTTCTACCCTCTCCCCTCATGTATGCTGTCTCTCTCTAAAAAAAAAAATAAATAAATAAATAAACAAACAAAAGAGAATAGGTAAAGATGTGAGTGAATGAGCAGGAGGCTTGGTAGGGAAGCAACAGATGGGAAATGTGATACATGGATGAAGATCAAGATAGATGACAGGCAGAGAAAGGAAATGTAAGTGACTCCACGGAGACCAACGGACGCTAGTGTGCAAAATGTTCCCGCTTAGAACACGAACACAACCAGTTGTAAGAGCCAGAGACCTTTTTGTGAGTGAAGATTCTAAATTTATCTGTGCTATTTGGAGCCATCATATGCAGTCATCTCTGATACCAACTGAGACATTTAATATGAAAACACTACATCTGGTGACTATCTTCCTACGAAAATGAAGAAATCCTTCTTTTCCATGAAAGGTAATTCTTCCTTGTCTAACAGCAAATGCATCATGTCTTTAAATGGGAGTATCTCAAAAACAATAATCACATTCATGTTCCAAGTACTTCCTTTGCCTCTTGTTATCTGTTAGGCTGGTCACTTGACATTCCACTCGATGTTTCTGCATATCATGTTACTGGGATGTAAATACCCCATTTGAAACATATCAAGAGTTATCATCTACCAATTAAAAGTTCATTAGAACTCCATCTATGATATTCTACCATCTCACCATTGGGTAGAATTTCTGAAAAGTGAACATTTTGTAATTTATGTAATTAAATGATTTAAGCTATATAGAACAGGCTATCATTCTAAAAGCTGCTTTGTTGTTGGGGCAGGATGGACTATCTCTAAATCAGAATGCTTTCAGAGGTTTTCTTAAGAGAAATACAGTGGCCTGCTAGCCCAGGGAGCTCAGACAAGTAGTCTGGCCTCCTAAGAAAGAACTCTGCCTAGGTGGAGAATTTTTCAACCAGCCCATGCTGTTAAACAGAGGTGGAAATCCTGGCGTTGCATGATGAATTGTCCTCATTTCTGAGGGTGGCCTTACTCATCCCCAATGTTCTGCTTCTATGAGTTGGCAAAAGGAAGGCTGGAGAGATCACAATTCCCACCTGCTTCCTATTATCCTGCAGCCTGAGATGAGGGTACTAGTGAGGCCTCCTTTAATATACTTAATTCTGCCCGACACTGGCATCAACAGAATGTGTATAGTTAGAAACATTTAGTGTGAACTGTCTGCTAGGAAAGGTCCTAGGCACTTCAACTACAGCATATCACTGAACTCTAACAATCATTCTAACAAATTAGCATTCTGATATTCACTCTATATACAAGCAGACTGAGGCTCAGAAAGGCTCCACAGAGACAAAGCCATGTTGATAGTAAGTGGCAGGACCAGGGATTCAAATCGGTCAATGCAACCGCAAAATCATCGGAGTTTATCATGCCAGGCCTTGACACAGAAATTCATGTGAAACACAACGTGAGTACAGCCACACGGCCAAGTGCAGCACACCCCAGACTGGGAAACATCTCAAGGGCAAGTGTGGGAGGAGGAGGAGTTTGAGAGTAAACACAGGGCATCCTTTCGCCTGACAGATGGCTGCCTTTATGAATCTTCCCTCCAAGGGTGGGACTGTGCGGAGAGGGATGTAGGTTTTCATCAGCTGGGAAAAGTCAGGGCATAATCTGAGGAGGTGTCTGCTTTCTGGCAAATTTCACTTCTCACCAAGTATAGTCCCAGAGCTCTGGCGACAAAATCAAGAAGAATGTTCTCTCATTTCTTTTCTCAGGAGGACTGGGGGCTGACTTCCTGGCTTGGAGGCAAGGCAGTTTTTCTCTACAATCCCACTCCTGCCGCTACAATCCCCAATGTGTCTGTTTAGCACATATTTCTTTCTTCTAAGTAGTAAAACTTAAGAAGAGAGCAAGTATGCAATTTCGGAAGTCAGAACGGCACTTTCGGAATTAACACTATTTTAAGGTTCCAATATTTTTAAAATACAGTGTCAGAAAGTAACTGAGAAGCAGCTGAGAAAGAGGGATTAGATGCTACTTTTGACTGTTTTCGGCAATGGTGATACTGAAAACCTTCCTGCTTCTATTGGTTCACTCACTGGCATGTGGAATGCTGTTTAACGGAGTCCTGTCTCCAGAATCAGATGTATAATACAGTCTGGGTTCCCACAGTGGCCAGAGGTTTGCCTCTGCAAAGGAGAATGATATTGGTACCCAGGGACACAAGCTCTCCCTAGGCATGAGGATGGATATGAAGCAGACCACGTATTTCCTCACACGAAAGACACCATGCAGATTGTAAAATTTCAAAAGATATCTTTTGATGATGGTTTTTTCATTTTTGCTCCCTGGACCTCAGCATATCCTAAATTGTCCCCTATATAGTATTAAATGATCTAATGATAAAATGTATAGAAATCTTAAAGGACCATGCCTACATAGGTATTATCACTACCAATGCTCTGTTTATGGGATTTTAGGCCTAACCACGGTGATGTAGGATGAGCCTTCAGGTATTACCTCATAGCCAATACTTGGACATCTATTCTTTAGAATTTTCAGAATACCAAAGATGCTTAAAATCAGCACCATACACAAATTAGAGGGTTGTGTGGAGAAACTGAAAGTAAAATGTCCCAAAGATAAAAGAAAGGGAACTTTTACAGAGAAGGAAAGGAAATCACATCAAATTAGTGAGAAAGGTGGGTACAGGCCACTGCGTTGGGACTTTAGAATTGAAGAGGACGGTGACGGATGATGTGAAGAGTGGCCCATGGTAGAAGCCACGCAGAGGTGTTAGGGTTTCAATAATAAAATACATCAAACTTGGGTCTTAGAAATCATTCCATTAGCCTTTAAATTATTTCTGAGGACACCAAAACCAGAGGCAAAGAGACAAATGAGAAAGACGGTTAGTGGTAGAACTATCACTAGAATTATGTTTGTTTTTGACAGATTTGTTGTGCAGTGAACCTGAAAGGCAGGGACAATGCAAGGGTAAGGATATGCCCTGAGCTCATACAGGTTTGGGGGCACAGAAGAGAAGGACAGATAGAGCAGGAGTGGCTAACTTCGCAGGAGAATCCCACTGTTCCGTGAGAAAGGACAGCTAAGCACAACAGAAGATGCTTTTGTTACTGCTCCTTTACCAACCTCTGACCTGAGACTAAAAGCTGTTCTGAGATGACCACTGAGTACAGTTCAGTGAGTGCAGCACCAGGGCCTATCTCTGTGGGCAATTATCCAGTTTTCTAGACGATGAGATGACAGAACTGAAAGCGAAGTATTTCATGTCTGTGAGAAAAATGGATTACTATCTGGCAGATCAGTGACGGAGTCCCATCTTTAAGAGATTCTCAGATTTTCTAGTGAGAAAAGAATTAACACTGAAGCTTGACGTCTTTATTTTTTAACTGTGAGGTTATGCAACCCCTATGTGTACACGTGTGTGTTTGCACCAGGGCCGGAGGAGCTCTCCACAGTCGCATGGATGCCCGCTTAAGTGTTGGTGAGCGTCACGAACAAGTTACAAACAGTTTTTAATTTGTTATTTGATGTTGAGAGTCTTACTGATGGCTGTAACACAGAGCAGAGCAACTGGTATCAGCTTTAGAGCCCTAAGGACACACAGTCAGATAAAGCTGGATTTGAACCTACGACATCATGTCTCAGCTTCCTATCTACAGAGTAGGGATGAGAATAATACCCACAACAACAATTACTATCCACTGCACGGGGCTAATGGGAAAAGTAAACAAGATGGTACATACGAAGCACTAGCCAGATATGGGCTCATAATAATGTAATTGTTGTTGATATCTTAATTTGAACCCATTTGTGTTTTGTGCACAATCTAAGGAATAAAACAATGTGACAAAGATACTTAACATTTATTAAGGGCCGACTATGAGCCATAAGAATTATTATTCATTATCTCATTTAACCATCTCAACAGGGCATCAGGTAGGTAAAGACCGTTCCTGTTTAACAGATGCAGAATGTGAGGTTCAGAAAGCTATATTTAACCTGTCATAAAACCACACAGCTTATAACTGGCAGATAGAGGACTAGAAACCAAATCTGTATCCATTTTGAATAAACCACATGAATTACTCTTCTCATTTGGAAATTAGTTTGTTAGAATGAAAACTGAAGAAGGTTCACATGTGTCTATGTTGATTAAACGAGTCTTCATTAAGCACCTACTTTAGTTGCTGAAAACATTACCAAAAAATTCCATAAGCAATAGCTAGACCTCTGGCCTCTATGTCCTTACAGTCTGGGGAATGATATTATCCCTGAACTGCCAGAGAGACCCTCTCCTTGCTGGAGAGGAGGGAGATACATACACAAACCCAAGCAAGTGGAAACTGTCACCTTCACAGCCAAATCAGCCTGTCAGGCAGCCAGAGTCAGAAACTGATTGCACAGCTGACATCTGTATCTCATATTAATCACAGTGTCCCAACTTGGCCAGAGACACAAAGACAGAGACAAGGAAGCAGCAAATAACCCAGCTCCTCTGTGGTTCTTCCATCTGTCCATCAGAAATGCGTCAGCATGGGTATTACTAAACCGACCTATTCAGGTAGGAAAACAACTATCAGCAGAAGAGCCAACGACAATACTCTGAAACATAAGATGTGCTCCACATTCTTGTTCAAAGCAGTGCTTTTATAATCTCAGTGATGCTTGTCCTTAAAGGTCATGTATGTACTGTGTTTGTGACATACTGCTTCCCATTTCTCTAACCCATCATGCTGTCCTGGCTCCTCAAGTATGTATACTGAATCTTGAGATGTTAACAAAGGACAATCAAGCGAAAAACCGACTTCACATTGAACAAAGATTTGCCACTTATCAGAGTTCTCCCCCACCTCATTTTTCACACTCTTGATTTCTAGATAGGATTTCCAACCTGAGCATTTCTTTTTATCCTACCTTAAAACAGTCCTGAAGGTCCCCTTTACCTATTCTCCTTAAGTCAGGAGGCTCCATGAAATGCTAAGCATCCATATTCTTTCTTCCTCCTCCCTGGGTTTTATCTTGCAGGCTATAACTTTTAGATAAGCATATGTGAGAAAGTCTATTGAAGTATCAGTAAGAAAAAAACATTTTTACAGAAATAATGGAGTTTTATAAATATTGCATGTTATTATAATATATATTATACAATTATTATATAATATGTAATATTATATATGTATCTATATATGTATACATCTGTATTGATATACATATGTTTCTCTATATATATACAGAGAGAGAAAGAGAGAAATTGATGCCTCCAGTCAGAACATGGACCACACCGTCACATGTCACTACAGAAAGCGAAGGATCCGCAAGCAAGTGGAGAAGCAACAATGAGCAGAAATTGAGATGAATATTTGTTGTCAGTGAACTGAGACATCTGAAGCTTGTGTATGTCCAATTCAGTGGACTTCTGCCTCATACCATCCAATGTACCTTAATGAGCCCTTGCAAAATGTGAGGAATGCCACAGAAGTTCCTGTAAGGAAACTGTGGTTTGCCCATTAACCAAAAATGCTAGAGTAAATAAGCAACAATATGACTGAAATGATACTTGTACTTCAGTCCCTCTGAGCAACATCTCTGTCAGCAACCGCAGAGACAGAGATGACGGCTGCCGGTGCTGTGTGACCTGACAGATTAACAGAAAAATTATGCTTATAATTTACCTCTTTAAAGTAAGTGAGACATTTTATTTTTAATTATAGTTACCAGAGAGAGTATTTTTGTTTTTCAACATTTCCTTAGCGATTCGGGGTCTCTTCTGATTCCATACAAATTTTAGGATTATTTGCTCCAGCTCTTTGAAGAATACCGGTGGGATTTTGATCGGAATAGCATTAAAAGTATAGATTGCTCTAGGTAGTATAGACATTTTAACAATGTTTATTCTTCCAATCCAAGAGCATGGAATGGTCTTCCATCTTTTTGTGTCTTCTTCAATTTCTTTCATGAGTGTTCTGTAGTTCCTCAAGTACAGATCCTTTACCTCTTTGGTTAGGTTTATTCCCAGGTATCTTATAGTTCTTGGTGCTATAGTAAATGGAATCGATTCTCTAATTTCCCTTTCTGTATTTTCATTATTAGTGTATAAGAAAGCCAATGATTTCTGTACATTGACTTTATATCCTGCCACATTGCTGAATTGTTGTATGAGTTCTAGTAGTTTTGGGGTGGAGTCTTTTGGGTTTTCCATATAAAGAATCATGTCATCTGCGAAGAGAGAGAGTTTGACTTCTTCATTACCAATTTGGATACCTTTTATTTCTCTTTGTTGTCTGATTGCTGTTGCTAGGACTTTTAATACTATGTTGAACAAGAGTGGTGAGAGTAGGCATCCTTGTCGTGTTCCTGATCTCAATGGGAAAAACACAAGCTTTTTCCCATTGAGGATGATATTTGCTGTGGGTCTTTCATAGATAGATTTGATGAAGTTCAGGGTAACTGATTTTTTAAAGAAATTTCTACTAGGGAGAGAACATTTTTTTTTTTAATTGGGTGTTTCAAAATATTACCATGGTAATATGATTTTGTTATTGAATTTAAGCTAAATGAAGAACGCTCTATTTAGAAACTTTAATAACTTAGAAATAAACACAAAACAAACTTGAAAACATTATTTCCCAACTGATATAAAAAATCTTTTATGCAAGATTAGACTCACTTGTTAAAAATATCTAAGTGCAAAAAAAATATCTAAGTGCAATCTCTTCCTTCATATTTATAGGAAAAATTTATTGACAGTGAAGAGGATCCAGAATAAATGGTTCTTGTGTGATATTAAAATATATTAATAAATGCATTCCTAAAGAGTGGTGGAAACATGGAAGAATCAGTCAGTTCCGCTGCAGGAGCATGCAGGGATGGAGGAATTCAACACAAATGTAATACTCTTAAGTTGGCTCCTTAAAAATGAGTCAAGGAGACAAGTTATTTCAGAGACCAAAGTACTGAGTGAACAGCCTTTGAAAGACACTGGCGCATTCACTGGGGTAACTATAAGGATGCAGTACTGCCGGAATACAGTTTGTAAGGTGCAGGGAATGCTGAGCACTGGTGCTGGAGAAACACACAGGGTTAATCAGGACATTTACTGTACTGAAAACTATAGTCTCTAGGGGTGACAGAAAATTGCCTCGTGAGCAAAGCATTACAGTCAGATATATAATACAGGAAGATCACCTGCGCAGAAAAATAGGAGCATTGCAAGGGAGGCATCAGTTGGTTTGGAAGCAGAGTACCCAGTAACAACATGCTTAAAATACCACAAATATTAGATCCTGAAGCCCTGAAAAACACCAGAAGCAATGGAGACAGGAGGAGAACAAAATGGAAAGGTCTGTAGAAAATAATTTTTAATGAACCCCCACATTTGGCTGAAGGAAAGGAGAAAGGTCTAGGGCTAGTGAAGTTATATGAAGAACAAGAGTCACTCAGTTTAGACACTTGCATTAGGGATTTAGAAGTTAAGGCATTTGGTTTGAGTCCTATTCTGCAAAGATGGCCTCAGGGATCATGAGTCATTCAGTGTCTTCCTCTAAGAATTATTTTCTTCAATTTCCAAATAGGGATGTCAAAATCTATCCTATATTTCTAGCTCCTGATAATAGGATGACTGTGAATGACAGAAAAACAATGATACCAGGCAATACAAAATATAGCTAAAGCTTGTTTATGTGGAAATCTGAACAAAGACATCTAAACCAAAGAATTGTTTGAAATTTTTCTTTTTAATAATCACATTCATGTAAAAACCCTCTGGTAAATGCGTAAGAACAAGTTGCTAGAATACCTAGGTCTTGATGATGACGGCATCATGGCCAGTTGTGAACGGCCAGTGGGTGAAGTCACAATGGTGCACTCTGTGCAACACAGCATGGCAAATTTTTGTGACTCAGGATGGAAAAGTAGGCTGTCAGAGACTAGACTGTGTTGGGAAAATATGATAACCTTTATGGATTAAAGATCACCTGCTATACAGTTGTGTATACTCAGTGTGTACAGGCCGGTAGACAAATTTAAAAATTAGGTATGATAAGAGAAAGCAGAAGACAGTATGAAATTGCTTCAGAAGAGTTACCAGATCATTCTCACTGTCTGGTTTCCAGTGGTGCCCAAATCCATGTGTCTAACTGAAGCTCAACCTGGGTTTCCTGGTAAATTACTTTCTAGCAAACTA
Organism: Mustela lutreola; assembly: GCF_030435805.1. Taxonomy (NCBI): domain Eukaryota; kingdom Metazoa; phylum Chordata; class Mammalia; order Carnivora; family Mustelidae; genus Mustela; species Mustela lutreola. The sequence continues at coordinate 186,044,893 of NC_081293.1, read as the reverse complement.
AAACATGACAAACTTTAAGCTTTTTAAGGAAGCAAGTACATGGAAAATTCAGATTTTCAGTGTAAGAATTATTAGGAAAATGTATGTGTTATGTTTAAGTCACTATAAATTTGGAGTTTTAAATACTCTTTTCCACATCTCATGGAAATTCAGTTGTTTTTATCAATATGGAGTCATGACAGATACGAATTACATTCTTCAACTGCATTCAAGTGATTTATTTATAGTATATAATGGATTTCCAAGGTATATGCTTGGAAAAACTCATTTATTTTTCATATCCTGTATGGTCAGCTCTTTGTTTTCTATTTTTTTAACCAGAGCACTGTTTTAAGTGAAAGATACCTTAACCCTGGAAAAATCTTCAACACAGTGTCTGGAGATTCAGGAAAAAAATGAACATTAAGACGATTTTGATGGACAGTTTGTTGCAATTTATCACCACTCCATCAGAGAGCAACAGACAATGTGTGAACAAGAAAATACAGTTCTAGATTTCACAGCCTAATGAAATAGGCTAACAACTGGAATGTAGTATAGTAGGTGATCCAACACCGTGTACCTTAAGACTGGGGAAACACTAAATGACTAACTATGGTGTCTGGGAAGGCTTTTATTAGGGGAGGTGAAAATTCAGTAGGACCTTGAAGGATGAAGAGGGCTTATTAGTTGGAAAGACAAGAGGGGATTTCTAGGCAGACAGAATACTTTATGCAAAAACAGAGAGAGATCACACAGCTCCTAGTCTGAGTTGGCCATATTGAAAGCTTTATTTGACTATGTAGGGCACATAGTGAGGGAACAAAGAGAGGAGAGCTAGGTTATCACACAAGGACATGCAAGCCAGTTTGACGTGGACAGGTCTTATATGCCAACCTGAAGAAGCTGAGTTTGTTTCTCCTGGCAAAGAGGAAAAATTGAAAGTTTTAAGCTGGAAAGTAACATAATCATAATTTAGAAATCAATAAACAAAACAGAGGAAGAGATGCTGGTCATACGGAGTCTCATGAGAAAGCCATTAGTATAATTAAGGAGAGAGGTTCATCTTTAGGGTACTTTATGACTCTGTACGATTATCTTTATGCTTGTGATGTATATATCATTTACCATTTTTGCAAATGGAGAAACTACTGGTAAGCTGAATTAAACTATCTGTGGTCATTAAGAAATTCAAAGCCACTCTGTGATCTGCCCCTAAACCCACCATTTCCTTCCAAAAACTCTGGCCTCTTTTTTCTTAGCAGAAAGCAAAACCATAAAGAATAAAAAATATCTACTGGTGAACTCTTCCTTCAAAAATGTCAACAATTATTACTTAAAAATATTTATTCTAGTATTTTACGCATTTAATACTTTTTTAATGCTTTTAATAATTAAAAAATCAAGACTAACCTCTTATAACAGATCACTAATACGCAAAGGTATGTAAAATAGCATTACTTTTATATGCAGCACTCCAAACTGAAATGTTCATGGAGGCTGGCCTGGAGAGGGGGGAAGGAGGGGTTAGCTATTTTCTTTTTATACAACAGTGCTAAAGAAATCATAAAAATACCTCTAAAATTCCAGAGGCTAATCCCAATACTATCTTGTTGCAGGAGAGAAGACCTGATAGTAGATATTTCAGAAATACTATGGAAATTCCAGACATAAGGGATTAATTCTAGGAAAACCTAGGTCCTTTGAGATCCAGTTCTATAGGGCCATAAGATTATTTATAGCACCTTAACGCTCTCACTCTGATATCAGATGTAGGTTGGTTTGAGTACCAGCTTCACCCCTACTAACGGGACCTTGAAGAAGTTATTTAGGATTAATTTTCTCATTTGGGAACCAATGGCAGCACTAACTTAATCAAAGGGCTATTCTGAGGTGTAATGATTTAATCCATGTAAATGTCTTCAACCAGTGTCTAGCCAAAAGTGCGTGTTCAATACGTTGTACTGTTACTATAATTGTCCGTTTAGAAATCATGGAGTCAGAGCTACAAGGACCTTCAGCAATTATCTGAGCACCTGATTTTGCAACTGAAAAAAATCTGAGGTCTAGACAGAAAGTATTTGCCTAAGGTCCCATAGCTGATCTATCACAGCACCAGGACTGTAACCTAGATCATTTAGATTCCGGTCTGGCGTCTTTTCCCATAAAACACACCAACTTCAGTACTGTACAATACACCGATATGCCATGAGTTGTTTTACAGCAGATGTGAGGCAGTTTCGTCTGGCATAAATGTGTGTAGCTGAAACTCAAGTAATTTGGATGTGCCCAGGGAAACAGGCAGAATAAATAAGAGTGAGCCTCAGATTCTGGTCCAGATTGAAGAATCAAGCATGATTATAATGCGTACTGCTCCTTTTCACCTTTTGATTCTTTGGGATTTACACACCTTTCACATAGGAAGCTGACATCTTTGAAAGACAGGTAATGTGAGATGCATGCCCTGAACTCCAGAGTAAACAGCAGCTGAAACAGCTGCTCGAGCCCCAGCCCTGGAGCTGAGCACCCCCTTCATCTTAGGGCTGACAGATAGCTGCTGGCAGCATCTGATCTGCCAGCCCCTTCACTCCTCCAGAATGAGCAAATAGTCTGGGCCCTGATCTAAGATAAGGAAAACAACAGCATAATCAGTAAAAACTCTGCCACCAACGCACATGCAACAGCAGTTTAGGACGATGACAAAGAGGCACATAGTTGATGGAGAAGTCCATATTTATATTCAATAACTATGTGAGTCAATCCCTGGCTCCTCTTCAGCAGACAAGAAATCTCTTATCAGGACTTCGCTTCAGCAGTGCAGCTTCCACATGATTCATTTTCAACAGAGTAAAGCTTAGCTCTCTTTTAACATTGGAAACAAAAATAATCAAAATAATATTACTTCAAATAGAAGAGGTATCAGCACAATTCAATCAATATTTATTTTCTACTTAAAAGCCTCTACATATAACTTTAAAAAGTCACCCCTAAATGTATTTTTTTCTTATGTGTTCAATAGGACAAGTGAATTAGATAATCTCCAAGGTTTCTTCATCCTGCGTAATATTATAATACCGAGTTTCAATGTTCAATGTTTAATTGTACCTCTCTACCTAACTGTATTTCTTTATGATCATTTATTAGCCCAGTGGCAGGGTTTCCACTGGTCTGGAAATGGTCTCTAAGAAAGTATTTTATGAGTGCAGGCAACTTTACAGAACTGCTAAGAACTATTTAGTCTCTTGATACCAAGAAAACAATAGTTGTACCTAAAATTCAAGAGATGAGAAAAGATGGAATAAAAATGTTATTAAAAACATTTTATTAAAAAAAAAACAAAAAAATGTATATCTTCCCAAATACTTCTATATTCCATATTTTATAGAAGCTTCACAAAACCCCAAGAAGTACACATTTTCTCTTTTTCTTTCTAAAATTCTGCAATTCAGAGAGTTAAGGGAATTTGTTTAGGCCTTTGGATTTCAAGTCCAAATCTCCAACACCAGTCTATGTCTGCCTCCTGAGGAGGGGAAAGTATACTGCAGTTAAATATGTACTTTAAATGATGAAATGATAATGTTAAAGTTCTCCATTTTAGTGACTTATTTAAAATATATCAATATAAATACAAACTAAATATAAACTGCCTATCAATACAAACATATGCAGCAAAAGACTTAAAGAATGCAAAAGAGAAACTTTGGATGAGATTACTTCTTGGAATGAAGCCAAGAAGAACAGTATTGGGAAGGGAATCATATAGGAATTAAACTCTTCCTGTATTTTTTTAAAGAATACATATGCCAGATATAGGGAAAAAATATCAAGAATTGGCGAAGTTGGCACATGGGTGCACAAGTGTTCATTATATTATTCCCTATATATTTTTTTCTGTATCTTTGAAATATGTTACCAAATTTTTCTTAAGAAAATACAGGATAACTGACTTCATGTTTCTTTCCCTACACTCTTAACATCAGCACCATGCTTTGAGGAAGATGTGCCAATCTTAATCGTTTCTACATCCTAGCACCTGCACACCTGTGTGGCTTTGTTTTATTCTGTAGTTGGTAAGTTCGCATGGCTTCACAATATAATGCTTAAGATTAAGAAAAGATAAAACATACTGAGGGATCATAATCATGAGGGATTAGGCAAATGAAGGATAAAATATGCAGCTATTCAATAATTTGGCTATTTTCTCCCTCTACAGAGCAATTAGAACAGAATAAACTTCTTCCATAGCTAATACTTATTACTGGGTAATGAATACATGATTATACTATTATTTATAATTTCCTATTTACTTGATTTAATGAATTGTTATACCCTTTTCCATGTATAATAAGGAAGTTAGGGGGTTTTCCTTTCCAACTACTCAGTTTTGACTTGGGGAGATTATGATTTGTGAAAGAATAATAATAAAAAAAAGGAAACAATTCCCCCAATGAGGTAATACCTTTAGCAAAATAACTTTCTGTGAGCAGAGGAAATATTTATTGTCAGATTCAGATAAATGTTAAACATTGACAGCTGGACCTATGATAACTGTAAAGCACTGTGATATGATACTCATTTTCAGTTGTGAAAAGTAATCCATAATATTAGAATGAGAAAACTATCCATTTATTCGGGCTGCTGTAACAAAATGTCTTACAAACCACAGAATTTTTTTGACCTGATCTTGTTCTCACAGTTGTTTGTACTCTTGTTCTCACCACAGTGCACAGTGACATTGCCAGATTCTGTTAGTCTGTCCATTCTCCTGGTCAATAATTCCTACTGGTCTGTAAGCATTCTCCAATTTGAAACTCTTCCTTATACCCAAGGGCAAGCTGCCCCAAGATGGACCGCTTTGGCATGAACACTATTTTGAGTTAAAATCAGTCAAAACCCAGCAGAGTCAAGAAAAGTTCTTTATCTCCCCCTTAACGTCTAGCTTTTACCACTAAGCATCCTATAATCCTAGTAAGAGGAGAACACACCAATTTTGAGGAATAAAAACTACTTATGTCAGTCTATGCTATCCTACAAAAGATACCTGTTTTTTTTTTTTTAACAAAACAGAAGGCATACTAAAAGGAAAGAAGAAAAATACACTCTTGACAGATAAAGAAATCAATAGAATTAGATTCAGACAGGATGAGAGTTGTTGGAACTCTCTGACAAGGGACTTAAAATAACCCTAATATGTTAAAATTATAACATCGCAGACAGATGATATGCAAGTTCAGATGGGCAACTTTAGCAGAGAAATAAGAACGGTAGGAAAAAACTAGATGGAAATTTTGTATTCTTATTTTGCTTTGTTTTTATGGTAACCTTTTATGGGTGACATGTAATAACACTTTTTCCACTGTGAGTATTATTTTAAAGTTTCCTTTTGAAATAATTTTTAAGAAAAATAGTTGGATACTTTAAAAAGAAATATGAAGTAATAAGGATACAGAAACTTTGTACCATACATGCCACTTGAGGTTTGTGAGCAAGGAAAAAAAAAAAAAGGAAGACAGTTGGGTCAAGAAAGGGGTTTGATAATATTTTCAAGCATAAATAAATGGGCCTTATAATAACCAATTATCTTCAGATTACAATCAATTGTAATAGTCAATTATCAATTATCTATTATCTTGAGGGAGCACTAAAGTCTGCAGCTCCATACCATGACTGGCAGTTAAAATTATATATATATATGAATGGTATGACATGCCGTTAAAGGAGCTCGTAATATGTACCCTCAAAATGTGCCACTTTGACAAACAGATTATTTTAAGCTGAAGGCAACTGAGAAGCAGGTACACGAAAAATGTTCTGCCCCTGCCCCACCTCTCCATCTGGAAGAGCCCCCCACCCAGTCCACTCCAGTGCCAGGAAGGGGAGAATGAATCATCACCAGAGATCCACCAAGTCTGCATAAACAGAACCTTACTAAATACCTTTATCTTCCATTAGTTTCCTGCCTTATAGTTACCTCTCCATAACATACTGCCCCTAAAAGCCCAAGCCTTTTGTCTTTTCACCACTCCACAGATTTATTGCTCTTGTTAAAATGCTTACATATAAGGCCCAGGGTCTAACCACTTATTTGGATTTTTACTATTTTTCTCTGAAGGTCCTCATATGCATACATAATGAACTGTTTCTCCTGTCAATCTTTTGTCTGTTAAATTTATGGATTTCAGATGCAAAACCTAAAGTGGAGGAAAACTTTTTCCTCTTCTACATTCTCTATAAACTTTCATGAAATCTAAATTGCCATGCTCTGGAATTGTCATTCAACATGCTGCTGTTTAGGGAAAAAAAAAAAAAAAATTTTCCTATTTCTCCAGAATAAGAAAAAAAAAATACTGTAGGTCAAAGACAATTCTTTCCTGAATACTACAGGGACCTCACAGTTGACTGACCCTTAGAAATGAGACTCTGAAGCATCTGCAGTCCAATGGACCAGAGTGAGTAACCTGTGACATGGGAGATAGAGAAGAGAAGAGAGCTCCCGGCTTCAATTCCCTGACTCTGACTGCAGAGAAACAGGAACCTGCTTTAATCAATAAAGAAAGTAGATTTTACCTTGAAAATACCAGCTCTACAACAATATGGTGCTAAAGGTGACAGTGTGTTTTGCTTGGTCATTTTCTGAATAGAACAGCACTTGGAAGATGACCATTTAACTCTTTTGTTATTTATTCTAAGCAGTAAACGGAGAGGTGAGCACAATGACTTCCTAAAAACTTCAAATTGACCTCCTAGTGTCTCTATAAGGAAAAAGAGAATGAACACTATAGCCAGAAGACTGAGTCATCCTGCAGAGAAAGCTTTTAAATGCGGTGTATTTGCCTTATTTTCCACTTTAAGAGCTGTGTAGTCTGAAGAAAAACAGATGAATTTAAGGGAAGGCTCTATATAAAGCTGTTCTTTTGGGTTGTTATTTTCACAATTATTTGCAAGCGAATGACATCCAAATTATATGTATATGTCTGATATATCAAATCATATATACATATATATATCATCCATCCTTGAGCATTATTCTCAACAAATTAATTTATCATGCTTTTATTTATATTTCTACTCTCGAATGCGATGACTCAATAAAGTGCATCTGTTTTTATTCATATTTTCACACTGTGAAAGTGATTGCTGTGTCTATCTTCTTCTAAGGCATGTAAATTTTATGAAATCCAAACATATTTGAGAAATGTAAACACACTTGTATTGACTAAGAACTATAACCAAGGATTGAGCTCTTGATTTGAAATTTGTTTTGAAAAGTGAATTACAGTTTCAAAATCTATTCATGTGCAACATTAAATCATCACAATCCTGTGAGGTAGATATTGTTATAATTCTTACTTGATAGAGACCCTCCCCAAATGGAAAGTTAGTGATTTTGCCACACTTTAATAACTGCATAGCTGGTTACAAGCCATAGATCCAGTCACTCAGTAGACTACAAGTAATTATTCTGTTTGTATATAATAATGGGAACTAGAGGAGAAAGAAAACCAAGGCACAGGGCTAGTTTTAAGGAGAAACAGAATAGTGAGGAGATAGACAATAAACAAAATACAGAGCACAGAATGCTAATGAAAATACGTGTTAAAAAAAGGTAGCTAATCCAGTTTAGCTGTGTCTATGTGTCAGGAAGGGCTACCAAAAGGTAGATGATTAAAATCTGAAGAACCAATGAGGTTAGTTAGATAAAGGACTGTACAGGGCAATCAAGCCAGCAGCATGAGTACATCATAAGGAACAGATTTCTGTCTGGTCATTGAAGGATCCATGAGCAGCTGAGATACAAGAGTGTAATGGGATCTAAACAGATTACTACGGGAGCAGCCAGATTACTGACAATCTTTATGGAAAGGTGAGGAGGTTGAAAGGCAGCCTGGCACAATGGGAAGCCGTAAAGATCATTTTAGTAGGTGCATAATGTTCTTAGGTCTGTTTAAACAACAACAACAACAAAACACTCTGGCAACAGTTAGGAAAAGGGTTTAGAGGTGGGGAAAGACTGCAGGCAGGTGAATGAGGAGGCTGAAAGCAGTTCAGGTTCTCCACTAAGGGCAGTGGAGCTGCAGAGAAGCAACAGGGCACAAAAGACATGAAGGTGAACACAGAACCCAGGACATCTCTAGGCTTTCAGACTTGAGCCACCTAGGACGGTACTAATCTCGGGGCACCTGGGTGGCTCAGTCGGTTAAGCAGCTACCTTCGACTCAGCTCATGATCCCACAGTTCTGGGATTGAGGCCCTCATCAGGATCTTTGGTCAGTGGGGAGCCTGCTTCTCCCTCTACCTGCTGCTCCCCCTGTTTATGCTCTCTCTCTTTCTGAAGAGGGAAGGAAGGAAGGAAAGAAGGAAGGAAGGAAAGAAGCAAGCAAGCAAGTGAGCTGGTGGGGTGGGGGAGGGAAAATCTTCATGGACTTCAATGCTGGATATGTTATATTTGCATGTTCAAAACGAGATTCAAGTAGAGTTGGATAAAGGAAACTAGAGGCCAGAAGCCAGATTAAAATTATATTTTAGTTCTGTCAATATTTATATAAATGAGGAAAGAAGATTAAATTCATCAGACAAGGTACTGAATGTGAAAAGAGGAAATGTCTGAAGACAAATCTCTGGAGAAGAACAACAAAAACAAACCTGAGATGGAGAGATATTTTCTTAAAAAATAAAACAGAAACAAAAATAAAAACAAAACAAAACTGGAAAACCAACAAAGAACCCAGACAGTTTTAAGTAGGATGAAATAGTCAAAGGGATCAGGTACTAAAGAGAAGTTCTTGATAAATGGCACCAGACAATGCTAGGGAAAGCACTCATGGGAAAGAGGTGCAGATAGAAGTGTGAATCAAGGTTGATTTGGGTGTAAGTCACCAGTGAAAAGTGTACACCACTCGCACAGACAATTTTCTGCAAACTTGAGTAAGAAGCAAGGAATGAAACTGCCCAGTATAAAATGGAAATACAGGGCTAAGTCCTGGGCCGCATGTTCTAACTCTAAATTCCTATGTTCAACTAACTTTTAGTTTGTTTGTTTAATTCTTTTTGGTTTTTTTTTTAACATGATTTTATAACCTATTTTAATTATTTCTTCTGAGAACATTAGTTTAGCTGGTGAGAACCTGGTGCTAATGAGGTAAAAGTTCTCCCTCAACCAAGCTGGTACTCTTGACCCAGCTGATGGCCTTATAAACGTGTACCTTTTGACTAAACAAAGAAAATGAGGACAGTGGAGGCTCAGAAAGCTCATTATCATCATGTGCAAACTACAGGTCACAGATCGGTAAAATCCACTTTGCATAAAAGAGTAGGGCTCTTCGTGGTGTTAAAAGTAGTATAAGTCTTCAGAGATGCTAAATGCAAACACAAAAGTGCCATGTTCCCATGTTTTTAACCCCAATTTCTATAATGGCAGGACTAATCTAAGTAATAGTCTAAAGTATTCATCACTACCCTCCTATCATCCTGTTGCCCAAATTCCATATGCTATCTGATCACACTTATTCTAAAATTCTCCTTCAGACAATACATTATTTACTAAACGTCCTTTATGCCAAGCACAAAAGCACTCTGAGCCCTTACAGCCAGAACCACTCTTGCCTTCAAGAAACTCACCATTTGACAACAGACAGAGGAGCTGTAATACAGTTAGCTTGGCATATCTTCCTCCCTCTGTGTCGAAACTGCTGACATCCCTCCAGTCTATGTTCATGCATCACTTCTTTCTGAGTCCTTTAATGATAAGTTCAACGATGGAAACTACCCTCCTCCTGCTCTCCCACAGTACCCCTCACATGTTCCTGTTAGAGTCTTAACCATGCTCTACAACAGCAGTTAATTGTCCAGCCACCCTACTAAAGCCTGGTCTCCATGGGGGCAGAATGTTCATGCTGATGTTTCTTTCCCAGAATATGACATCCTACAATTCAATTCTTGATACAAGATATTAAAAGTCTGTTATGAGCATAAATGACTATAATACAATGAAAGATGTGTCATAAAAGAAACAAAAGTAAAGTTATATAAGAGGTCAGAAAAGAGAGTATGAGTAACATTTTACCTGGTCCTAGAAGAATTAATAAGATTTGGAGGTACAGAAATGAACAGAGGGAGGTATTTATTGTATATAGAGGAATTAGTATTAGCAAAAGCAAACATCTCACAGGGGCTTCAGGACATAGTGGATAAAAGAAGCTCAAGGGATAAGACTGAGAAAAGAAATTACAATCCAACTCTGGAGAACTGTACATATCAAGTCCAGGATTTTGCTCAGCCATAACCACATTCACATTCAGGTACAAATTCATCCCTATAGCTATGAGAATATGCAAGTCTTTACACTATTATCACAATGACAGACGTAAGAAAAGCAGGATCAAGTCTTGACCTTAATAGACACCCATTTTCATATAAAGCCTCTGTGAGCTTTCAACTTACAGACTTAGGTTCAGATATAGCCCACTGATGAATGGGGATGTAAAGTCACTAAGTCAGGAACTCTCCACCAGGAAGACTTCTGTGACGTCTGGATAGGCTGGCAGTGACCGTTCAAAGTGTAGGTACTGGCCAGCAGGGGGAGAAAATCCTCCAATTCAAACACCAAGGCCCCGTGAGTACTGACAGGCTCAAGCAAGAGCACCAGTCACCAAGACGATTCCCAGACTATGATTATGCCACGTACTTTGAAAGGTACAGTGAAGATAAAAGACTTGGTTTATTTTACTGATGGGCAAAATACTTCTGAGTTCTTGTTTTGGGGATCCCATTTAATCTTGGCCACTTGTATGATGACTTGTTAGAGTAAAATTCCCAAGTGTGGCATATGTGGCCACCAATCCCTAAGGAGGCCAGTCAGGCGCTGAGCCACTTTTGTCATAGGTGGTGGCTGCACGGCCAGTAGTTTGCGCTCACAAACTAGGCAATATCATTTGGGGCTGATGCCCACATATTCTCAAGAGGGCCTTGGATTTTTGTCCTTATAAAGGACCCATCTATCCTTAGTTGACTGTATTTGAAGGGCATGCAAATGCAAGCAGTTTCCTTGGTGGGGCCACTCTAAAAATATTATGAATATTCACTTGAAATTTGTTTAAAATATTGTTAGGAAAAAACCATGGCAGTATAAATGAAGCAAGAATATCAGAGTGTTGATAAATGTTGATAGAAGAATGTAGATGTTGATATTATAGGACATAGATATGGTGGTTTAATATATTATATTCTTCTTTCATATAGGTTTAAAAATTTCAAACTAAGAATTGTTTTTTAGAGGCAACAGAATGCAAAGTTTGGATTCCATCAAGCAATTCACAGAAGCTAGTGCTTCTCCAATCCACTGATGCCATATTACCAGCTGTGAGGCTCTGGACAGTCACTGCACACGAGATACACAAAGGAAAGGAAACTTAGCCTGCTCTTCTATGTGCAGGAGTATGAGAAAAAAGCTGGACTAAGGGCTGCAAACCAGGTGCCAATAACAGATGTGATCTGTTTAGTCACCATTATGATACATGTGACTGCGGGAACAAGAGTGGACACTTTTCTGTACAGACCTGACAATCCAAGTGAAATACCAAGTACTAGTGACTTTTTTTAACTAGTCAGATAAGGTTGTTAAACTGAGAAATAGTGTTATATAACATCCCTGCTTACATTAAGTCTTTTATGTACAGACCAATTCATTTCTCTACTCCTGGAAAGCAGTATTGTTTCGACTACACGACTGTGGCACATGTTAGGATTATAGTCATTTCTCAGCACTGCCCCTAGCCAAGTGTACAGTAATAGAACCCATCAGCAGGAGTCATAATGATTTCATTCTGCCATCCTGTCCTCTCCCTAGTGCTGGATTTAAGGAACTCAGAAAGTCCAAATCAATTATACAGTCTAACAAAAGAACAGTAAGGCAGTCTAGATAAAATAACCAGCAACAGCTTTAAAAATTCCAATACAGAAGGCCTTACATAATGCCACTCCCGGGGGTGGGGAATGGGGAATGGGAAATGGGAAATTTGGTTGAGAACACGGCCCTCATTCCACTCTGATTCTTGCTGAACGTGTCCCTGAATCTCTCTGATGCCTGTGTTTGGTCTCTATAGAGGTCACAATCTTACCTGCTCTGTGTTTCCATCTACTTTCCTTACCTATGGGAGCAGCTTCCAGAGAATACAGGTCTTTGGCTATATGGGCTGACTCTGTGTGCATACTGTCCTGCTGGATCTTCCCAGGCTTTGCGGAGACAAGCCTCTTTCCCCTGGCTACTAGCAACTTTATTATAGCACTTTGTTTATTTGTGTTACCTTTTACCTTTTGAATTACCATGACACTCATCCATTTTCCTGAAATTTCCAAATGATCCCTTCGCTTGTGGGTTTCAGGGGGCTGGATAATCTACAGATATTACAGCTCATGAAGAGCCCAACTCCACAGGTATGAGGCATTTCATTTTATTTTATTTTTTAAAAGATTTCATTTATTTACTTGACAGAGATCACAAGTAGGCAGAGAGGCAGGCAGAGAGAAAGGAGGAAGCAGACTCCCTGCTGAGCAGAGCCCAATGTGAGGCTCGATCTCAGGATCTGAAATCATGACCCGAGCCAAAGGCAGAGGTTTAACCCACGGAGCCACCCAGGTGCATCATCTTAGTCTGATCAATGACCTGATCACTCGGTCACCGGCCTTCTTGATGATCTATAATCACCACTGCGAGGATGTTCTACTACCAAGATGGCCTATTAGAATTCTTCTGCCCATTCCTTAAAGCCATATGGCAATACATACAATATGTCCACTGTGGCTAGCAATGGCTACACAAGGGTCCCAGAAACACACACTATGATCCAAACACTTGGATAAGGTTTATTAGGGAGATTTATAGACAGGTAAGTAGCCAAGCATACGAAATCCTCCCTGCCTTCATTAGCCCACGGGGAGGAGTGCTTAAGTCAGGCACAGCTGGACTGGCAGTGAGTGTGCTCTGGGAGAGGGACTTTGCTTTCCTTACTCTACATACCTATAAGGTAGACAGAACAGGGAGGCAGTTCTTCATTGACTATGTAACAGTAGGAGCTTCCTGGCTAAGAGTAAGGCGCTTTTTTTTTTTTTTTTAACCCCCTAAGATTTATTTATTTAATTGAGAAAGAGAGAGAGAGTGCACGCATGTGAGCACGTGCATGCAAGCCTAGACAGAGGGAGAAGGAGAGAGAATGCCACTGAGTGTGGACTCTAACCTCAGGCTTGATCTCAAAATCCTGAGATCATGACTGAAGCTGAAATCAAGAGTTAGAGGCTTAACTGAGCCACCCAGACACCCCAGAAAAAGGCTTTTTCAGTCTAATTCGATAAATCTTCATACTAATGCTCTTGGTATCAGCTAAGGGCCTTACTTACTGAAAAGCTTCCAGATGGGGAAAGGCAGAGAATACAATAGAATCAAAGGAGACAAAGTATTTGTCTATCCTCACTGTACGTTCTTGCCATCTCTTTTCTGCCTGCTGTTTCATTAGTTTCTTATAGAACTGTCTTCATGAAATAATAACTTGTACAGGAATAACTTGGAGGGCTTGTTAAAAAAAATTCCAAAATCTGAGCTCAATCTGAATCCTACTAACTCTGACTATGGAAGGAAGGATAGAGCCCAGAAATCTGCTATTTTAATACAAGTCCCTAAAGATGAATAGGGACACTAAAGTTTGAGAACTACTATTCCAGACTAGTGTTTCTTGAACCCATCTAGTCACCTGGGACTCTTGTTCAAAAAACAGATTCTCATATCTCATTTCAGACCTACTGAATCAGATTCTCCAAGGGAATTTCCACTGATCAGGGAGTGTATCTAATTCATCTTCATATTAATTTTAGACAAGTGATCATACACTAAGCATTAAAAAAATTTAACTGAATTGTAGCTGGAAATATAGTTATGAGGCTATTTTAAGAACTTAAGAAGCAATGAAAAAAATTAGAGCAAAAATGTAATTTTTTTTTTCAAACAGTAGCACTTTACTCTCCCAGAAGAAATAGCTTAAAAGGAAGTAGAATCCAAACAGTATTTTTCTTAGCAGTTAAAAAAAAAAAAAAGGAATTTCAAGGAGAAAGATATGAACTCAATCATATACCACAGACAGATCATGTAAGGCCGTGGTAGAAGGCATATCACCAACACCAAGTTTCCTGAGCACCGAGAGCCAGTCTGAATCACAAGCTAAGGCAGGGTCAAATCATCCCTGGCTGTGAATTAAGTGAACATGGAGTGACTGAGGGTAACTGATCTGGTTTATTCTATCGAGGATGTGTTGACAAGAGGAAGGAGACAGATGGCACAGACAGCAACCTAAACAGTAGCAAATTGGAGAAAATGATTCATGAGTGTATTTGTAAATCAAAGGAAGAACATGGACAGAGAAAAGTTGGAGGTATAAGTTAAACATAATTAAAGAGAAAGGATTAGATTTGGGGGATTCAAGCATTTTTAAGACGTGACAAATATCTGGTTCTTTATTATTACAGGACCTTCATCCTAATACTCTACATGGAGCCCTGGGCCTGTCCTTCCATGAGCCCCATGAGGCCAGGGCCTACATGTACAGAACTGAAGTGGACCTTCATCTCAACAGACCCATACTCCCAGGTACCATCTGCCAACCTATCACTGTACCATCAGAAAGATGAACTCAAGTTTTACACTAAATTCTAGAGTACTCCTTGCCTATGTCATCTGCTTCTAGGCCTTCATAGGACAGTGGTCACAGCAGAAGAAATAAAACCTCCCAGATGTGAGAAGTACCAGAATCATTTTTGCCATTATTTCTGCATAGAGCAGTTAACCAAGGTTTTCCAAAAGGAAACATATTTAAATTTGAAACCAGAAGAATCAGTAGACATTAGTCAGTCAATGAAGAGAAGGAAGGTTGTTCTAGAACACAATAATGAATAATAAATAAATAAATAAATGCAATTTGCCCAGAGGGAACATAATGCTTTTGAATAACTAGAAGTTTAGTGTGGTTGTAATAAATTTTAAGAGCAGTAGTATAAGATGAGGCAAGTGATTGGAAGAAGCAGGAGATCCTGGGGACTCCTGTAGATCATAACAGTGATGTTTAAACCTTACCCCTAGAGCAACAGAAAGCAATGAAGGATTCTAAGCAAGATCCCGAAGGTTTTGATTTGTATCTCTAGAAAAACATCACTTGAGTTATAATATACAACACTGACTGAAGAAAACTATAACTGGAATCAGGGGGTATTGCAGAGTTCTGGTGGTAAGATCCAAATGAGGAAAAATGATGGCCTGAACCTTTCAGGAGAAGTAAAGGTAGAGAAATGTCAATAAATTAGAGAGATACTTGAGAAAGATAGAATTACCCTCCTCACTTTAAAAATCTGCCTTTCCTATAAGAAGGAAGAAATTTTCCACCCACATTTCCAGTATTTCTTCTCACAACTTTCTAACTCCTCCCTGAGAAAGGAATAGCTAACATTATTGGACAAACTTTAAGATACTAAAGGAACTGTATTTACTAGTGATTCAAGTTTTAATGCCCTAATGAGCAAGAGCCATGAGTATCTTCATCTTTTATCTTCTCTCTGCATAAGAGAAGTATGGGAGCCTGGTCTCCAAAGGAAAGCCAGCAAATCTTACCCAGATGATGGATTTCAGGGTGCCTTGTGAGATGTGGTCATGATTCTATTTCCTTACAGACATGTCTGAATGTATACACCCCAATATTGAGATGTGCGAGAAGGCAAAAGGTATGAAGTGACAACAAACCCTCTGATGAAATTTTCACACAGGAGTCCTATTCTATGGTTTGGATGAAGATTATTGGGGACATAGGTGTAGACCTGTCATTCTTTTGTCAGGTGGCTGCTAGAAACTATTTCCTCTGCAGTCTCAGGCATTTTATACTAAATGGGTAAAGAAGTGAGAGACTTCACTTAAGCTACTATTCTCCAGTCTACTTTCCTCTGAGAAATCCTCCATGGAGGGTAGGAAGAAGACAAATATTATGTACTTGTTCAACAGTCACTTAAATGATTAATCTCAGACAGGAAAAACTCATTTATATTCTCAAAATAAACAAACCTCCCCCCTCCCCGCTTGTGGCGCCTGGGTGGCTCAGTGGGTTGACCCTCTGCCTTCAGCTCTGGTCATGATCTCGGGGTCCCGGAATCTAGCCTGCCTCGGGCTCTCTGCTCAGCAGGGAGCCTGCTTCCCCACATCCCCTTTCTGCCTCTCTGCCTCATTATGATCTCTGTCAAATAAATAAAAATAAAATCTTACAGAAAAAAACAACAGCAACAAACCCCAAATGATGGTAGCTTAACACACTGAAAGTTAAGTTCTTGCCCCTGCTCTAAATCCAACGTAGGCTGCTGGGGAGTGTGCCCACCACAGTTGCTCACAGCTCAGGGATAGTGAAGTTTTATGTTAACATGTGCTTACCAGATCACTGCAGCACTGAGAGAGGGATATGATGAATCCCTCACTGGCTCTGAAAGGATCTAATGGGAAAGGATACATGTCAGCTCCCCCCACATCTCATTGTCCAAAGGAAGTCTTAACTGCAGAATATGGAGTGAAAATGCAGTCCAACCCAGAGCCTGGACGGTGGAAATCTGTAAGCACTTGGGGAACATCACTAATAAACTGCCACGTGATACCTTGTGTCCTATTCGCCTCTTTCTTCTTTTGTCTATGCTCACATGACTGAGAAACTTCACAACAGAAAAAAAAAAAAAAAAAAAAAGAGGAGGTGGGGGAGATGGGAGGGGAGGAGGAAGGAGTTGGGGAAGGGAGAGGACAGTAGCTTTCTGTGAACAAAATCCCACCCTAGACTTTGAATACTTGAGAAATAGAATCAAATACAGTTAATGACTAATTATAAGATAGGAAGGACAGAGAAGGAATAATTCAGAAAAACTCTTAGGTTTGTGTACTGGAGCATCTAAGAGGTTGTGTCATCTTAAGCATAGAATCAAGGGACTTGGTGGTCCACACTCCCATGCAGCTTCTTTAAATTCTGAATCTCATGTTAAAATATACCTCCAAATATTGTCACAAATCCCAGAACTGGAAATGTTTATGAATTTTAGCATTGTGGTAGACAAAATACTTGATATTAGCTAAAATTAGCTACAAACATCTTATAACATTTTATTGTGTATTTTTTTCCAGGTGTAATTTTGGGAGAGGGAAGAAAGAGCACAGGCAAGCACAGGGGTGGAGTAGGTGGTCAGAGAGAGATAGGAAGAGAGAGAATCCCAAGCAGGCTCCATGTGCAGCACAAAGCCAGACGTGGAGCTCAATCTCATGACCTTGAGATCATGGTCTGAGTCAAGACGCTTAACTGACTGAGCCACCCAGATACCTCCAGGAACAAAATTTCTTAAAAGAAAAAACAAGTGCTTTTTCATGGAAAGATCAATGGCTACCATGTAAGATTCCATTATTCCCACTTTCCCCACCCAATTCCAACTTGTCCCAGCAAGGCCAACCTGATTTTCGTCAGGTTGATTTTTTACGCATTTGGAGCCTTTTAGAGAGAGAACATGAAAGGAAGTGAAGGCCTTGGGGAGGAAACAAGCTTCGTTTTTGCAAAGCGGAATGCTAGTTGCCAGTGAAACATCTAGGTAGAAATGTCAAAAGGCACTGAGGCATGTGGGTTTGAATCTCAAGGGAGAGATCTGAGTTAGAGATACATATTTAAGCAAGACCGGCGTATAGATAGTAATTGAACGATAGGAGTTAATATTCTGCTTTCTTCCCCCACAGCCAGACTTCTGAGTGTTACCATTTCTCTTGGGGCCTTTTAATAGATTCAAAAAGTTCTCTCTTAAAGGAACAACCTCAGTTTTATATTCTAAGTCATAAAACTTATGATTCTTTCTGTTTCTTATGCATAACTGATCAGTCAGAGGCTGAAATGTTATTACTTTGAGGTGACATGTGGAGTCCTGTGTGAAATCAGATCACATGAGAAAGTGTTATCTAAGTGCCCAATCAAGAAAATTTCCAGGATAAGCTTTTTATTCACAGAATATTTTTAAGTGTTTGCCTATGTGACATGGAGGGTAAGTAAGAAAATGATCATGTAAATTTGGCTTATTTGATAAAACTGCTATTTAAGAACCAGTAATACACAGAACTAAAAAAGCTATTTAGTCCCTCAAATAGTTGTCTTGGTATGTCCTTCTGTGAAGCAATTCCACACTCCTCATCTTTAGAAGTCTCCAGCAAATATTCTTACATTGCTTGGTTTTGCTTCTTGGCTACACACTCAGGTATGAAGGCCTCTCTGGGGCAGGTCAGTATTCACATGATGTGTGTGTGTGTGTGTGTGTGTGAAATCAGACCTCCCATCTTTTATATTTCACCAATAAGTATTCTTTAAATCAACGAAAGAAAGAAGAGAAAAAGAAGTAATCAAAGATAAGATGAAGCCATACTCATGCCTTGAACTTCATCAACTTTGGTAATTATGTCTACTATTTTGGGGGAGGAGAGAAATAATTAATCTCTGTTTGACTGTTCTTTATGCATCCTGTCTTCTCTAATAATATTCTCTTGCCAATTTATATTCCTCCCTCTTAAATATTTAAAAGCCTTCTAATTTTCCATCTAGTGTGTACCTAGGCAGATGCAGCATGTTTAATTAAATGATTTGCCTTTACCTAGAGTTTATAATAGTTTTTTTTAACTGCTTCAGAAAAATCTTGCAAAAACAAGTTATTATAAAATGCTAAATTGAGTTTCACATTTAGACAAGGTATCTGGGGTTTTATTTTTTACTCTGATAAATGCTGCTCCCAGCATTGGAGCTGTGGTCTTAGCTCTCCACTCTATGTGAGTGGACAAAATAGGCTTGTAACTATTGTAACTATTTATGGAAATTTAGAAAAATAGATTGTTGAAACTATTAAAGTTTTAAGAGATTTTCAAGTCCAAAAGCTATACTTTTTTCCCCAAAATATGAAGACATAAAACCACAGGGAAATATAATGACATAGACACTGAAGATATAAGAAAAGTATGTTACTGAAGGACAGTTTATATACTTTCATCAATGTTTTTTTCATAATGCCATAAAAGAATATCTGACATCTAATGAGGATTTTGTTTCCTTTCAATAACTGAAAACTTGTACTTATCAGAAAAACCCGTTTTGTTGTTCAAATTTTTCCTCTTCAGTTATCAACCTTTCAGATTATACTCCTGAATCTTGAATCAGCTAAGAAAATACTCAAGTGTACTGTCACCCTATATAATTTTTTTTTTCATCTTGCCCAGAGGGGGTCAGGAGGGAGATTGTTAAGGGGAGTTTGGAAATCAAGATACACTTTGAGCATGTTTGTCACATGCTCTTAGTCTGTCTCTCCAGTAAATCAAGAGGGAAGAGTGAGTTTGCCACATTTTTGTTCTTTCTGGCTTTTGTTCAAAAAACAAAACTTTTTGAACAAAAACAAACTTTTTGAACAAAAGTCACACTTTTGTTCTATACTGGCTACTGACAATGCTTCTTCTTCTTCTAAGGGTTATAGGTTATCTGGTTAAAAACCTATTCTAAAGCTTTTTATCCTCAGTAATAAACATGAAATTTTCATGTCATTTTGGGGATCCATATTTTCTTTCTTAAAACAAAACACTGTTTTCATATCATTGAACGGATTTGTGGGCCATGATGTCTGCCAGCAATAATTTCTTTCAGGTTTTATGTGTCTAACAAAGCATTTTGTCTTTATATTTGAAGAATACTTTCTCCAGACATAGAGTTTTTTATCAACGGATTTTTTTCAACATTTTAACAATGTTCTGTTGTCTGTCTTGTGGCTTGAGTTTCTGATAGAAAGTTTGTTGTAATTCTTTGCTTTGCTTCCTTTTTTATCTGGCAATCTTTAGTAGTTTTTTGGTCAGCACTGACTTCAGGAATTCTTACTCGTTTCACCATTGTGCAATTTTGTATCTATTCTGTTCGAATATCTGAATATTCTATTTGATATTCTTTTTCTTTGAAGTTCTTAGAATTCTGTGTTTAGAGTTTCTATCAAGTTTGGACAAGTTTTAGCCATTAATTCTTCAAATATTTTACATTGGGCCAACAGACACATGAAAAAATGCTTCACATCACTCAGCATCAGAGAAATACAAATCAAAACCATAATGAGATACCACATCACAACAGTCAGAATGGCTAAAAATGGCTAAAATTAACAAGTCAGGAAATAACAGATGCTGGCGAGGATGCAGAGAAAGGGGAACCCTCCTACACTGTTGGTGGGAATGCAAGCTGGTGCAACCACTCTGGAAAACAGCATGGAGGTTGCTCATAAAGTTGAAAATAGAGCTACCCTATGACCCACCAATTGCGCTACTGAATATTTACCCTAAAGATACAAATGTAGTGATCCAAAGGGGCACGTGCACCCGAATGTTTATAGGATCAATGTCCACAATAGCCAAACTATGGAAAGAACCTAGATGTCCATCAACAGATGAATGGATCAAGAAGATGTGGTATATGTACACAATGGAATACTATGCAGCCATCAAAAGAAATGAAATCTTGCCATTTGCAATGACGTGGATGGAACTAGAGGGTATTATGCTGAGTAAAATAAGTCATTCAGAGAAAGACAACTATCATATGATTTCTCTGATATGAGGAAGTGGAGATGCAATGTGGGGAGTTTGGGGGGTAGGAAAAGAAAATATGAAAGAAGATGGAATTGGGAGGGAGACAAACCATAAGAGAGACTTACTGTCACAAAACAAACTGAGGGTGACCGGGGGGAGGGGGGTAGGAGAAGGTGATGGGGATACGGACTTGGGGAGGGTATGTGATATGGTGAGTGCTATGAAGTATGTAAACCTGGCGATTCATAGACCTGTACCCCTGAGGCTAATAATACATTATATGTTTATAAAAACATTAAAAAATTAAAAAAATATTTTTACATCAGTCTCCCATATTTGTTAGACTGTTAGACCCATATTTTCTGAGACATCCCTAAGTCTATTTGATTTTTTTTTTCTATTTTCTTTCCCTCTCACTGCTTAATTTTGGTAGTTCTCTTGCCATCTTTAAGCTAATTGATTTTTTTTCTACAGTGTCTAATCTGCTAAAAAGCTCATCTAGTGGAATTTTTAAATACTGTATCTTTGATTATCAGAAGCAGCAACTGCCTTTTTTAGATCTTTCACTTCTCTTATGTTTGTGTCTTCCTTTAATTCTTAATCATATTTTTATAACATTACTAAAGTTTTAATCTGCTAAATGCTTTATTTCTCTCCTTCCTGGATCTATTTCTTTGACTAAATTTTCTCCCGGCTCTGGATCACATTTTCCAGTTTATTTATATGTCTAGTGATATTTTTTATGTGATGACTGACTTTTAGATGTGATGCTGTTAAGTATCTATATGTTATTGTTTCCATTACACTATATGGGATTTTGTTTTGTCTGGCAATTATGTTACTTGCAAATTAGTTTCATATTTTTGAAGTTTGCTTAGAAAGATCTTTAGCAGCTTTTTTTCGGTGGAAAATTTTTTTATTTATTTAAATTCAAGTTAGTTAACATACAATGATCCATCAGTTGCATATAACACCCTCCATAATTTCCATCACCCAATTATCCCTTCCCTTAACCATCTCCCCTCCAGCAACCCTCAGTTTTTACCTATAGTTAAGAGTCTCTTATAGTTTGCCTCCCTCTCTGTATTTATCTTATTTTATTTTTCCTTCTCTTCCCCTATATTCATCAGTTTTGTTTCATATGATATTTGTCTTTCTCTCACTGACATATTTAGCTTAGCATATACACTCTAGTTCCATCCATCTCATTGCAAATGCCAAGATTTCATTCTTGGCTAAGTAATATTCCATTGTATTCATGTGTGTGTGTGTGTGTGTGTGTGTGTGTGTGTATGCATATCACATCTTCTTGGCTTTTTCCATATTTTGGTATTTGTGGACATTGCTGCTTTAGATGTTGCATGGAGTCAGAAAAGATCCCAAATAGCCAAACTAGTGTTGAAAAAGAAATGCAAAGCTGGAGGCATCACTATTCCAGACTTCAAGCTGTACTACAAAGCTGTAATCATCAAGACTGTATGTTACTGGCACAAAAACAAACACACAGATCCATGGAACATAACAGAGACCCAGAAACAGACCCTCAACTCTATTGTCTACTAATCTTCGACAAAGAGGAAAGAATCTTCGAAAAATGGTGCTGGGAAACCTGTACAGCAACATACAGAAGAATGAAACTAGACCACTTTCTTAAACCATACACAAAAATATTTTCAAAATGGATGAAAAAACCTAAGAATGTGAAATAGGAACCCATCAAAATCCTAGGGGCAGCAACCTCTTTGACCTCAGCCACAGCAACTTCTTACAAGATACATGTCCAGAGGCAAAGGAAACAACAGCAAAAATGAACTACCTGGACTTCATCAAGATAAAAAGCTTCTGTACAGCAAAGGAAATAATCAACAAAACTAAAAGGCAACCTACAGAATGGGAGAAGATACTTGCAAATGATATTTCAGATAAAGGGCTAGTATCCAAGATATATATAAAGATATAAAGAACTCGACACTCCAGAAAAACAAAAAATCCAGTTAAGAAATGAGCAGAAGACATGAACTGGTATTTCTCCAGAGAAGACATATAAGTGGCCAACAAACACATGAAAAAAAGCTCAACATAACTCAGCATTGGGGAAATAAAGATCAAAACCGCAATGAGATACTACCTGACACTGGTCAGAATGGCTAAAATTAACAACTCAGGAAACAATGGATGTTGGTGAAGATGTGGAGAAAGGGGAACCCCTTGCGCTTCTGGTAGGAATGCAAACTGGTATGGCCATCTGGGAAAACAGTATGGGGGTTCTTCAAAAAGTTAAAAATAGAACTAACCTAGGACCCAGCCATTGCACTACTACATATTTATCCAAAGGATACAAAAACAATGATTCTCAAAGGGGCACATGCACCCCAATATTTATAACAGTAATATTCTCTAGCAGGATTTAATCTATAGCATTTTAGCCATACTACTAAGGCTTTTATTACTAAGGCTTTTAGCCATACATACTTCTAAAATTTCTGTTAAATGTCCTGGTGCTCCAGAGGGATTTTCTACCCTGGATAACTTGAATTGTGTCCCAACCCTGTGTAAGCTTCAGGAATTGCTAAGTTTTCAGCTTTGTGGACATTCTTCACCTGGCTTCATAGGCTTTCACCATGGGCAGACACAGCTTATTATTTAGCAACAGATTCAAGGGGACCCTGTGCAGATTTTTGGAACTTTTTTCTTCTGCAAAACCACCTTGTTTTGCAGTAATCAACTTTGGAAACTCTCACTGACTTATTTTCTTAAAATCAGATCTTTGTTTTTTCAACTCCGTAGGTACCTAGGGCTCTGCTTGGGTACCCCTTGCCGCATGACCAAACAATGACTCCACTTTGAAATCTGGTCCAAACAAAGAGCTACCTCTTTTCTTCTCTCCTCTCTTATGGATCACAGACCTGTATTTCCAGTTGTCCAGTATCTGAACATAGTTCCAGTTTTTCAGTTGGTTATGGCAGAAAGACAAAAACTCTACAACTTCATCATGGCATCGGTATCATCAGTATCTTTATCTTTCCATGCAGTTTCAACCTATGTGCTACCCAAACCTTAACAAGGCAACATTTCTTAATAGAATTCTCCAAATTGTTCTTGAAATTTTCTACCAAGCTCTTGGCCCCACATTTTAATACTATTTTTTTTTTCTCTTACCAGAATAGATAATTTTTGGACAATAGATAAGACATATATTCTGTCCTTCAATGTGTCACAATCAATTTATTGGCTGGTATGTTGACTACAGTTGCTCAGTCATACCACCAGAAAAACAACCAAGTTGGAACATGTGAGAAAATGATAACTGTAGGGCGCCTGGGTGGCTCAGTGGGTTAAGCCGCTGCCTTCGGCTCAGGTCATGATCTCAGGGTCCTGGGATCGAGTCCCACATCGGGCTCTCTGCTCAGCAGGGGGCCTGCTTCCCTTCCTCTCTCTGTGATCTCTTCCCTTCCTCTCTCCTACTGTGATCTCTCTCTGTCAAATAAATAAATAAAATCTTAAAAAAAAAAAAAAAGAAAATGGTAACTGTATCAATGCCTGACCTACAGATATTTTTAAATACCTTCAATTATATTTATCCTCATTTCTTAAGGGTTAAAATGTAAAATATCAATCTTAAAACTAATAAAACATTGTGTTTCTCATCATAGAGCAATTTTGTATGAGTGTTAAATTTCCAGGGGAACAGAGACTAGTCCAAATTGGCGAAAATTTAGTGGCCTAATTATATGTTCTCTGAGAAAGAGCCTCGTCCTAACTTGAAATGAGGAACTTATTTTTTGTTTGTTTTGTTTTCAGTGGAAGAGACAGAGTTGAAGAGAAAATGAAAATGTAATAGAAGCCAGTGGGAGCCCACATATAAGAGATTTTCTTCTCTAACCCTGTTTTATACAACCTTCTTATGGAATGGCCATGAAATTTCAGAAAAACATAATAACATTCATCATAAAAATAACAGAAATTAGGTCTAAGCACATCACTATCATAGTAGTAGCATGCCAGCCATAACTTCCACCAACAGAAACTTAGATGTGTGAAAATCAGGACCTTCATTTCTTGGTTCCTTCCTCTAGGTATTTATATAGTGTTTTTCCCTCCCAAAGGATTCTTTCCTGCTACACCTTCTGTGAGTTCTAACAGCATTTCCATAATGTGGATGTTCTCAGTTTATATGCACTGATGTCACTATTATAAGAAAAAATGATAGTAACATATTAACATAAAACTTCACTAAATTCTTTAGATTTTTCTTTCTGCAAACTCTTGCCAAAGGATATCAAGTTATTTTATTTTTTGTTTTGAGATCTATATCTATTTATATCTATATCTATGTATTCTTTCATCCCCCAAACAACTAATCCAAATTTGTTTCTCTGAAGCACTGAAGAAGATACTGTTTCTTAAAAGTAATTCAATATGTGTTCTTGCCGGATTTAAGCCTAAGTACTCTGGAACTAGATAAAGTCTTCATCCATCTCTTCACATTTAATGTGTTCAGATTTTTGAGGAAATCTGTAAATATATGATCTTCACTTTTTTTTTCTCCATAGAGTCTACTTTTCATCCCCAATCTGCATCTTATTTTAAATCACTTATGTGCTAACAGTGTTGTAGAAGCCTTGTAAATTTACGTGATGAATATAGAACTGAAGACAGAAGAGCAAAATGGGAGGGGGGGCAGGGAATAAAGGGAAGGAGAGAGAGAGAAACCAAAGATACTTGTAGGTGAAAACATAAAGAATGTGTAGAAATTGGTGTCAGGGAAACTTCAAAAGATGTGAATATGTATTTATGCTTCTTTCAAATATGCAGTTTTGCAAAAGTAACCATCAGAGGCTTAAGATGTAACATTTGATATTTTTCAAAGAAATGTTCAGTTCTTGAAATTATTATGGCTTTCTTAGGTCCATTAACATCTACCCAGTGTTCTAGCAATGACTTCACTGATTTAAGCAGCTGGCACAAGAGACTGCAGATAGTGTCTATTGTCACTGTATGTGTCATTTGTTCAGCAGTTGTATGTGTCAATCATTAAATTAGTAGCAAAAACAATTCAGGCTTTGATGAAGGAAATGTCACCAGATTTTGCTGCGTTTTGTGACAAATATAAGGAGAAGCACTGCAAAATACAATCTCACTTGGGAAAAAGAAGAGAGAAGACAATTTAGGAGAAAATGAAAAGTAAAATAAACGTTAGGTCTCTATAAAGTCAGCAGTCTGTTAGATATAAAAGGAGTCACAATCTAAAACCTGTAGAAGACCTTATAAAAACAAGATCAAAAATAAATTTTAAAATAAAATCTTAAAACAGTAACAAAAACAGTAAGAATAAAGTACATGTGTAATTAATATTTACCAATTTGATTATGGCTAAGGACTTGACCTTAACCAGTGTCTACTTTAGGTTTCTGGTTACTCTCCATTTGACCATTCACATTCACTCTCTGTCATGCACGAGCCAGGCTCCCTTTGCTGGCTGACTTTGGTTTGGAATCCACCACAAAATGTCATCGGAAGATCAGAGAGTAGGAGAAGAGAGCTACAAGTTTCTTCCCTTCCTGCTTCAGCCAGGCAGTAGCTGCAACCCTCCACGAGGACAGCTTACTAGCTCCTGGAATACTGATTCCTTTCTGTCCCCTGCAGCCTTAATAATAACAGTTGCTTCCAGCTACTGTTGTCTCAGAATCTTACTGGTTACCTTAACACTGCCCACAATTCTGTGAGTAGTTCTTTCACTAAGGTCTCTTGATTTGAAGTATTTGGGGTGAATTTTTCTACCAGGAACCCGACTGATATCACAGATAGTTGTTATAACCATTACAGAGGATCCTGTTTATGTTTTCCATTGTGATCAATAAGTACATAAATGTAACTGTGTAAGTGTTTATGTAAACACAAACACTCCAGTATAGCTTACTTAGGGAATACAGACTGATTCATTGAACCTGAGACATTAAGAAGTCAAGCTGATGAGGAACACTGGTTTCAGTATACATACACAGTTCCAAACGAAACTGAGCTGCTATTTCTGGAATGGATGTCAAAAGGGCTAGCCGTGCCCTTGTTCTGTTTCTAATGCTTACTAGCCACAGTGATTTTTTTTTTCTTGTTTTGCTGATTTTTTAAAAAATTTTTTATAAACATATATTTTTATCCCCAGGGGTGCAGGTCTGTGAATCACCAGGTTTACACACTTCACAGCACTCACCAAAGCACATACCCTCCCCAATGTCCATAACCCCACCCCCCTTCCCCCATCCCCCCCCCCCCCCCCAGCAACCCTCAGTTTGTTTTGTGAGATTTTAAAAGAAGCATAAAATCACAGTAGGTTGGATTTAGGTAAACAGAATTTCATTAAGGACCTTACATTATAAACCTACTATGTTCCTGAATTCCCCTTCCATTGTTGTGTTAATTGGTGGTTAAGCCTGTATTTGAATACTACCCACATTAAGAATAAACTATTCCAAGGCAGGCCATTATAAATCAGAACAGTTTTAGCTAATGGAAACTTTCCCCTCAAGTTCAAAAGAAATACCTCTTGTTATCACTCCCACCACTGGTGCCAGTGCTGCCCTCTGGTGCCATTGTCAGTCTGTCTAATCTCATTGCCATCTCACTGCCACATGATCATAGTCCAGATATTTGCATAGAGTTAATATAATCTTACTGAATTTTCTTTTTCCAACTAACGTTTTCAACTGCTTGCCAAACCCCTCCCTAATTTTATGATCAGACAGCACGTAAAATTAATTTCTTTCCATTTCCCCAGCTCTTCTTTGTGGCCCTGAGTAAATTATCTTTATTGGAACTTGCTCACTTGCAACACATTTGGACAGACTTCCCTTTGCAGTTTCCTGATGTGCATAGAGCTGCCTTGCTCTCTGTTACTCTTTTCAGTGTTTTCGGTATTTCTGCACAAGCCCTCATTCACCACATGTACTGGACACATGGTTGGCTATAAATCAAATCCTGCCTAATAGGACAAGAACTTATCTACATTTGACTACGATCACTCTTTTATTCAACCAGACAGGATTCTATCCATATCCATATAGAAATGGGAGAGAAGTATTTGGCTTTGTACATTTTTTCTCTCTCCCTAGCTTATAGAGGATCTTCTTTCCCCCAAATAATTGATCCATTAACAATACTGAAATTGCTTTAGGTAGCCAATCAGTGTTTAAGAGGTACAATTCCAAGTTCTTCAGGTATCAGGTCCTGACTCTCCTATCATGACTTTGGAACCAGTTTCTAAATTTTTGTTATTCCCTCTAATAATATCTGCATAAATTACTCTGTTCTATGATATAAAGCCTAGAACAAAACATGTCTGGATGATAAAAAAAATGCTCACTGGAGGATTCATGCACAAATTTACTGTTTCCTAGATGTGAGGGCCTCTACTCCAACTGGGCACCCAAGGGGGTGGAGAACCTCCTTCATGCTCTGGGTATTGGGCTCCTTCTATTCCCTTAAACACCTGAACTTCAACTGTGAGTCACTCTGTCCTATTCCAGTAAAAAGAGTTTCAATATTAAGATAAAAGTATCTGCATAGCCCCCCATGATGTCTCTTATTCTTTTATAAGCAAAGGAAAGACAAAGTGAAGTTGAAATAGATCTAGGAACACTGAGAATACCAGTTATATGAATCGTAAGCACAGAGTATATAATTCACATTGCAAATCATCACTACTGCAACCATTTGTTTATTTGTTTGTCTGAGGTTTCTATAGTCCCAGGCAGCAGTGAGACAGTCTCTCATCTACTTCTGGCCTTACCAAATACCAAGTATTGAAACATGATAGTAGATAGTGGCTACAACTGAAATAAGACAGACAACATGACATCATAAAAAGAGTATGGACCTGGAAGCCACGAGTGCCATCTAATCCTAACTCCACCTCTAACAAGTTCATGAACTTGAATGCTCCTCCTCAGGTTCTAGGCCCTCTGATTCTCTCCTGTAAGTGAAAGGCTGGAATTTGATGGTCCCAAAAGTCACCTTATGTCTCAAATTTTCTGATTGTATCATTTTGCTTGAAAAGCTAGAGACGGAAACAGAAGGAGCCAGCTTGCCCAGTTGCAAAGGGAGTTGAATGCTGGCACAAGAATTCAGGACTGGATGTGGGAATGTGTGATTATAGTACAATCATTATGATTCATCAAGAGAATAAATTCCCTTGTTGGTTACACATACACACTCCCCACCCCTTCCCACTCACAACTTCTACTTCCTGGTTTAGGAACAGTCTAAAAGTAGGGAAAGGATGTGGGTGGAGTGGGAAGAGGGGAAGGGAGGGAGCGGGAAGTGTTCTCTATTTGGAAGAGGTCTTTGGAAGCTCTTTTTCATGCTCATTTGTACCACCTACAGTGCTTTTATTCTTCCTTGCTGAATGTTTGATTATCCTAACCAGACAGAAAGTAATAAGTCAAAATAGTTACCCGTCACTCCTTTCAAGCATAATAAGCTCAGTTAAAACACTTTCATACACAAATGATGACTTAGTTCACTGACTAAAATTAAAGAAGTCAAAATTAAGAGAATCCGTCATGCCAACAACAGAGAGGGAAAATTCCATAAGGCAACTCAATTTCTACACCTATAGGTAAGAGAGAAATGACCAATCTTGACCTTTAAAAGCAATTTTCCTCTTTTTGTTCTCTGATATACCAAGTCTACTCTCTCACAGTAATCAAATAGCTTAAAAGGAAAGCTTATAAGTAGGTTTTATAAGCAGGTCATATTCAGCTCAGGGGCTCTCTAGATGAGCCTACCTGGTTCTGGCACTATCTGGATCACAGCACGAAAATCACTTTTAAATATTTGTGGGAAGCTCATGACAATAAGAGGATGGGATTTAGCTGAACTTTCCATGGACCTCAAAATTAAATGTAATTTCTGGTGGGAACAAGATAGCACAGACTCATTTCTCCCTACTCCTTCTCACTAAGCACAACACAAAAACCTGGAAAAAATGCAAGAGGCAATCAAGGGATAATAGTGAAAAATGGAAAAAGGAAGGCAAACTGATTGAGGACCTCAAGACCAGAGGAACAACACAGTATTAACTGCATTTTAGAACTTTTCACCCAACAAACAAAAGTGGTCTAGATGCTGCATCTCCAGACCCCTAATCTGGCAAGAGAAAGTAACTACTGTGGACTGAATCTTTCTGTCCCCTCAAAATTTATATGTTGAAAGCCAAACCCTTAGTGTGATGATATTTGAAAGTGGGACCACTGGGAGCTAAGTAAGTTTAGATGAGTTCAAGAGGGTGGGACCCTGATGACAAGACTGGGGCCCTTATAAGAGAAAGAGAGGACTTCTGGGGAAGATGGCAGAGAAGACACTCACCTCATCCCACAAATACACCTAGATAATACCCACATTAGTATAAACAACCCAGAAAACAACTCCAGACACTAACAGAACAGACTGTCCACAACTAAATGTAGAGAAGAGACCACATTGAAGAGGATCCTCCACATTTTATAAACTTCCTACAAGAAAACTAACAAAAAACGCAGGAAGAGAAAAAAATAAGCACGTACAGAGGAAAGGTCATGTAAGCATGAGGAGTGTAAGACAGAGAGGATTTTTTTTTTTTAAAGATTTTATTTATTTATTTGACAGACTGAGATCACAAGAAGGCAAAGAGGCAGGCAGATTGAGAGGAGGAAGCAGGCTCTCTACCCAGCAGAGAGTCTGATTTGGGGCTCAATCCCAGGACCCTGGGATCATGACCTGAGCTGAAGGCAGAGGCTTTAACCCACTGAGCCACCCAGGTACCCCCAGAGAGGGTCTTTACCCAAACCTACAATCCATGTAGGCCACCTGATCTTGGGCTTCCAGCCTCCAAAACTGTGAGAAAATAAATGTTCATTGTTTAAGCCACCCAGTGTATAGTATTTTGCTGTAGCAGCCCAAACTGACTACGACAGTGATTTAATTAGGTCACTCTTCCCCAGATAGAATGGGAGCTCTGCTGACCATACCAGAAGAAACTGGATAGACACCTTCCTTTCCTGTTGACCCTGAGACTCCCTGCCACCACTGAAACACATCAGTGGCTGATGGTGCCAAAGGGGCATCATTCATTTAGTCATTCAACAAATATTTACAACTATTTTGTGCCATATACTGTTCTAGGTGTTGGGATATGCCAGCAAACAAACAAACAAAGAAAACAAGATATCTATTGATAATCACACCTGAAGATATTATTTGATTAAGAATGTTAAGAAAGCAAGTGAATGAGAACAATCTGAAGTTTGTCATGGTAACCTTAAATGCAAATATTCACACACAGATTAAAGTTCAGACCCTCAATCTGAATCCAATTTTTTCTAAGAAATTGGTAAAAACCTTCGACTGAGATTACCAATGTAGCTATGATAAGGTTTTCTGCTTTGTCACTGGTTTTTTTCCTCTTTGTGCCCGTTGTTACAAAGCTGATAAGTCTGTACTGAGTTAGCATTTCCTTTTATTAGAGTTCTTAGTCTCTGTATCAACAGTTATTCACAGTTTAGATTTTAAATACAGTTTTCTACAAGAATGCTATGAAGATTGTTTCTCCCCAACATACTATGAAATGCCAGCTGCCTGCTTTAATCTAGAAAAGTCATCTGTTGATGTAATGCAATGCTGCTCTGCTCTAATGTTAACTATCAGCGTTCACCAGCACTTTGCTTGTCTGTATATTCTCTGGGATCTGCCCAGCACTGTGGCAATGGGAAGAGTTTAATAGCCTCTAACTTGTTGGGGGGAAAAAAAAAAGTAATTGCCTACCTAAATCCAAATTTAAAAGATATGTCCACATGGAGATAATCATGGAATCTCAGTGTTAAGTCTACTAAACATTCAACTGATTGCAGTTTTCTGAGGATTAATTATTTAAATACTTGAGGCAAACTAGCTAACATATTTTCAGGGAAAACTGGGCAGCATGCTCCTTTATTTTTAAATATATCATGTTTGCTTCGAATGTAGAATATCATCCATTCAATTTACAATATGGGATATTGCTTACCTAAGGTTAAAATGACTTTAAAAAAATTTTTTTTTGGAACATACTTTTTTTTAAAAATAATTTCAGATTTATAGAATAGTTATAAACCTAACATGGAGAGTTTCTGTTTATTCCTTACCCAATTCCCTCATTGTTAACATTTTAAATCATTTTGCTACATTTGCTAAAACTAAAAGTGACATTTGTAAGCTACTATTACATAAACTCTGGACTATATGAATTTCACCAGTTTTTTTTAGTGAAATGCCCTCTTTCTGTTGCAAGATCAAATCCAAGGTGCTATATGGTTTCTAGTTGTCCTATGTCCTCAATCTCTGGTATATGAATTCTTAGTCTTTACTTGATTCTAGCCAGGTAACCTATAGAGTGTTCCCTATCTGGGTTTATCTAACACATTCTCATGATTAGATGGACATTATGGCATTTTAGAAAGACTATGATACATGTGATCCTGTCACATCAAATCAGGGAGAACATGATACCCACAACGTATCACTGATGATGTTAAAATTCATCACTTTCACAAAATGTGTGCGCCAGGTTTTTCCACTAAAGATTTACCATTTTCCCTTTCCCTACTCTATTGATTTAGATGTCCTCATTTATGCTTTTATTTTAAAATTATTAAATCACAGAAAACATGACAACACTTTTATACCTTCCACTCAGATTTTACGAAGTTTTAAAAATATCAATTTTGCTCCAGGTGTTTTTAATCACAAAAACATATTATCCATTGAGTTAATATTCCTTCCTTACATGTTTTTATACTATTTTCTTTTCTTTTCTTGCTTTGTAGAGACAAACTGATTAAAAACTAATGTTGAGGGGGAAAAAAGGAAATTCCATGTTAATAAATATTATGAAATATTTATGTAAAGAAACAAAATAACCAATATCCTTTTATGACTATCTGTATACATAGCATCAAAATCACAGAACTAACAATACTTTTTATTTTTTCTTTCCTCAACTTTGTTTTCAGAACTCCCTTGAGTTCAGTTCTTACGTAAGCATATCATTTAGTAATATTCCTTTAGCAGGAGTCTGAGAATATTAAACTTTCAGTTTTTGACTGTCTAAATTATCTTTATTTTATCTTAATCACTGAGTAATATTTTAGCTGGGTATAGAATTCTAGGACAAAAATTATTTCCTTTCAGAATTCAAAGGTAAGAATCTGACAGAATGCTATCATCAGTCTAACAATAATTCCTTTTATAGTGTTTGTTTCCTCTGTTTACTTTTAATATTTTATTTAATGTGGTATCACGTCCCTCAGCTATGCCTAACATGACTTGATTTTAGTTCTGTTGTTTATAAATCAATGTTCTCCTCCTTTGATTCTTTGAGGATTTACATTTTGTAGATCACTCTCTACCCAGCTGTAATTGAAAACTCCCTCAGCTGGTAGGCAGAACATACCTACTTTCCATTTCTAGGACAAAGCAGTCCTTCAACAGTTCTGGCTTTACAGTGATTGATCAATTTCATCTATGCCTCTGGGCCAAATGTCTTTTTCTTGGTCGAAGACGCATGAAGCCTGTTCCTAATTACTAAGGTTTTTATGGTTTGGATACTTTACTGAGTGATTGGACCTCAGGTCTCTCACTTTTGTGGCTTCCTGTGCTCTCTGTATGTCATGGAACTGATACTTTTCCATCCAAAGTTTTGAACATATATATTAATTTAAAATAAATTCTATTTCATCTTACCCAGAATTTCTAAGTGTTTGTGGAACAGGGTGGCTCTGTCATGTCATGAGAGCCTGACATATTAACTGAAAGCACGCGAACACTATCTCTATACTTCCTATGAAAATAAAAAGAGAATGCTGAGCAAAAGTATAATCTCCATTTTGTAGATGTCTGAAGTCCAGCTGAAGATATCAGGCACTTAGAAGGCATAGAAGGAAACACAGAAGGAAAAATGTTATTAGGCGGCACCGCATAATGATTCAAGCAGTATAGATTAGTGATTCGGAGCCTTGGCTCTTAAGCTAGGATGTCTAGATTAGAATCAAAGCTCTATCATTTGACTACAATGTGAAGATTGTTTGTAAAAAGGTCAAACACTGGTTTCAAAATTAACCTATTACAAGGGAGATTTGGCAGACAGTAGCTTTCGTAATAAATATTTACTTTTAAACAAGCTGCACTATGATTCAAACCCAGCCCAAAAGTAAAGGTTGTGAGCCTACCTTTCTCTCAACTATAATCACTCAGAGACTGGTAATTTCCCATGTAATGTGGGAAGCATGCTGGATAGGTGTCCAATTCAAATGTGAGAACTAATCAGATAAAGGACTTGTCAGAGAGGACTAAAGGAGCTGAGCAGCTGTGTCTGGAAACAAAGTTCCAGTGGCAGTCCAACAAACCAGTGAGAATCCTCAGGAATACGTGTGGGAACCACGGCAGCAGGTATAGCTGGACTGGAGCCAATCAGTCCTTGTCCAAAAGAACCACTGGGAGATAAAAGCAGATTAACAGAGTATTTCCTTGCAGTGTGTTGCTAAAAGGCCATGGACCAAGGAGATCCAGCCACTGGAGAAACAGAAGACATTATTTCACAGGAGTTGCAATCAGAAGAATCAAGCAAAGGAATTTTGTATGAAAGCAAAACAAGCTTAACAAATCTGCCAGTCCTGGAGACTTTGAAGGTATTTTACAATAATATCAGCCAAACATTAACTTTCTGCTTCAACATATTTCACAATAATAACAACCAAGTGGAAAAGGAGGTAATAAAAAAAGGGGGAAAAAAGGCGAACCCCAGCCTTTTCCAGTACTACTGGTTTTCCCTTATACAAGTGTTTGTGAAGTTGTATTACCTAGGGTGAAGAAAGATTGCCAGATTTTAATTCAGTGGCAAGAGGAAAATATTTCCTAGCTGAATGAAATTTAAAGGGACAAATGTAAAGATTTTTCCACACTTATTTCAAAGGCATTCCTTTCTTCTGAATCTTCTTTAATACAAAATGGCTACCCACTATTAATTTTATAATTTTTTTCCCAACCCAAATTTTGATTTTTAAAAAATCCATAATATGCAAATAGGAAGATGAGTTATTCATTACAAGTAGGGTGACACTAACACCGTTTTTCTAAACTAAGGAGCTAGGCCTGTCTTCTTTTATTAGAGGCATTAATTAAAGATATTGTATTCTGTAATTTAATTTGCTGTATTTCACAATGTTTTCCCTTGACCCAGGCATTATTTAGGAGTTTCCTATTATTATTGTCATTATTGTTTCTATGGATATTTGAGTATTAGAGGAGAATTGAGCTAGAAACCTATATATCATTCTAACATTGCCAGATATAATGAATTACAAATAAATTTCCAAAATACGATTTCCTGAAAGACAATCATGCTGTGCTGTTTTCAGTCTTGAATATTTTACTTCCTCCACTTGAAGAAGTCACTTTTGAAATCCTACAGCTTTGCATTAAGTCTTATATGTAGTCAAAACTAGAAGTTTTTAAACTGTTTCCAGGCAAGCCTTAGAGCTCCACGAGTTGCTTCACATTCCAGTCCCACTCCAGTCTCTGAGGAATCTGGACCTCAGCCCCGTTTTACTCAAAATAGATTATTTTTTATAAGCTTCATATATAATTTGGTTCTTCATAGGTTTTTATCTGAAAAAGGAAGCATTCTTTTCTAAGAAAGAATTTCAAACCCACCAGTTTAAAACACATATAACTCTCTTTGATCTCTCCCTATGAACTGTTATGAACATCTCAAATATAGTCTTAGAGGAGGTCAAATAAGAGTTCCACACTTTCTTAAATAAAGCAGTCACACAACAGCTCAAATCAGCACATTTTGAGTTCAGAACTCTCTGCCCACCACAAAGACAGATATACATCTTAAATCCAATGACAAACCAAAAGCCAAATCCATTCAATTGTTCGCAAAATGTAACTCATCATCATCATCAAGTTCCTCACCAAGACAAATAAGATATCCTGAAGAAGAAAAATTTTGTTGTATGGGCAAAAAGCACTGTGGGAAATTCTCTGGAGTAGCAAATTGGCTCTTAAAACAAACTTTATTTTTTTAATGAAAAACAATGCCCACTAAATTCTTCATAGGAAAAAATCTCCAGCTCTGAAAATATTTAAGCATTTTATTCTCTGTTCTCAGAAAAAAATCTGATGTTTAGTGCTTAGAATACAAAGATAACTCACATAGCACAAAGATAACTCACACTATGTGAGAAATATAACAAAGAAATGTTAGAATAGTTTTGTAGTTTTATAAATTTCAAACAAATGTTTGCCAGAGCCCGTTACAGATAATGGTAAATGGTAAATAATACATATTTACCTAAAGATAAAAATGTTATGCTATCATGGTCTATCCTAAGATAATACTATCCAAAGAGCTAAGGATACAAGGAAATTTTTATCAAATATATATCAAATACATCAAAATATATCAAAATATAAATCAAATATAAAAATATATTATCTTCTATTACATATCTTCAAAATCCTAAATAGCTTTATAATTTCTGCATAATTCCCATCATTTAGGTCCTCCCTCTTTTGGTTTAGTAACATCTTTTTTTTTTATTTTTTATTTTTTATAAACATATATTTTTATCCGCAGGGGTACAGGTCTGTGAATCACCAGGTTTACACACTTCACAGCACTCACCAAAGCACATACCCTCCCCAGTGTCCATAATCCCACCCCCTTCTCCCAACCTCCCTCCCCCCAGCAACCCTCAGTTTGTTTTGTGAGATTAAGAGTCACTTATGGTTTGTCTCCCTCCCAATTCCATCTTGTTTCATTGATTCTTCTCCTACCCACTTAAGCCCCCATGTTGCATCACCACTTCCTCATATCAGGGAGATCATATGATAGTTGTCTTTCTCTGCTTGACTTATTTTGCTAAGCATGATATGCTCTAGTTCCATCCATGTTGTCGCAAATGGCAAGATTTCATTTCTTTTGATGGCTGCATAGTTTTCCATTGTGTATATATACCACATCTTCTTGATCCATTCATCTGTTGATGGACATCTAGGTTCTTTCCATAGTTTGGCTATTGTGGACATTGCTGCTATAAACATTCGGGTGCACGTGCCCCTTTGGATCACTACGTTTGTATCTTTAGGGTAAATACCCAGTAGTGCAATTGCTGGGTCATAGGGCAGTTCTATTTTCAACATTTTGAGGAACCTCCATGCTGTTTTCCAGAGTGGCTGCACCAGTTTGCATTCCCACCAACAGTGTAGGAGGGTTCCCCTTTCTCCGCATCCTCACCAGCATCTGTCATTTCCTGACTTGTTGATTTTAGCCTTTCTGACTGGTGTGAGGTGATACCTCATTGTGGTTTTGATTTAGTAACATCTTACTTTAAAAACCAAATATTTGGAAAGAGCACTCACTGTGTTAACCAAACTAAGAGGAGAGAATCTTGATTTGGGGACCATTCCTTAGAACTGGATATGGTTAATTCTGATGCTTCAGAAACAATGTCAGAATTTTCTAAATTTTAATACTCTATTTCAGGGTTTTCTAAAACATATTTGAACATGACGTGCCATGTGTTTTCATTTTTTTAGTCGGAAAAATAAAGAAAATAAATACTGAATTGTCCAAGTGCTGGGCTCAGTAGTGGAAGGGGAGAGAAGGGCCACTCATAGTGAGAGTGAGGTGTGACTTCCAATTTAGGGTTACCTTCTGGGCACCTACTGGTTTACTCTGTTGGGAGCTCTCCCTAGGCACCAACATAAATGTGTCCAGCTGCAAATATCCCCCACCCAGGGCAGGCTGTACTGAACTGTGTTGGCTTGTTCCTTTCTTTTTTCTGTTTCTTGCTTAATTTTTCCTGCTTCTTTGTGTCTGGGCTTCATTATGGATCAGATGTTTAATGAAGACTCAGTCCACAGCAACAATTGCTTCATCTTAATTCCTCTCATACTATCCAGCGCCCTATCCACTTTGGTGTTTGTACATGGTCTGTATTACTATTATTTTAAAAATTGTTCTAGTCTATAGGGTAGCTGTTAAGAGTAAAGGCTTTGAGTACAAGTTATTCTTGACTGTGGGTGCAATGTTTTACAGTGAATCTCTAGAGTTTATTCATCTAGCTTAACTGAAACTTTATGCCCATTGATTAGTAACTCCCATTTCAGCTGCAGCTCTTGGCAACCACTATTCCCCTCTGCTTCCATGAAGCTGACTCTTTTAGATATCTCATATAAGTGGAATCATAAAATATTTGCCTTTTGTCCATACAGAGATGGCTCATTTTACTTAGCATAATATCCTCAAGGTTCACCTACATAGTTGCAGATTGTAGAATTTCCTTCTTTTCTATGAGTCTGACAAAATTCATAATACTGAAAGTGTTTTGGAACTAGATAGAAGTGGTGGTTACACAGCATTGTAAATACATCAAATGCCACTGAAATTATTCACTTTAAAATGGTTACTTTTGGGGCACCTGCTTGGCTTTGTCGGTTAAGGGTCTGCCTCGGCTCAGGTAATGATCCTGGGGGTGGGGGTCCTAGAATCCAGCCCAGAGTCAGGCTCGCTACTCAGTTGGGGGTCTGCTTCTCCCTCTACTCCTTCCCTGCTGGTGTTCTCTCTCTAGTAAATAAATAAAACCTTTTAAAAAATGGTTAATTTTATTAGACAAATTTCATCTCATGGAAAAATGAAGAAACATTAAAAAGATTTTTTTAAAAATCCAAAAGGTGTGGATTTTACTGTATGTCGGTTATACCTCAATAAACATGACTTTAGCAAAAAGAAAAAATATTAAAATCTTTAGGGTCAGATGACCCTGGGTTCAAGGTCTGCCTCTGCCATGTATAAACACTCTGTGAGCTTGGGCAAATTATTTAAATTCCCTGCTGTTCAGTTTCCTCATGTGTAAAATTGTAATACTAATACTGTTGAGGATATGTGAATTGTGGTGCAATTAAAATGGCATCATGGTATTTAACCAGAACCACAAGCCCAAATCCTCCCTTAACGTACTCACCTCTCCTCACAAAGTCCTGAAATTTGCACAGAGCCAGTTGGGATTTTGGGCCCAGATTCCAGGGCAGACCCTGATGATGTAGGCTGAAAAAGTGTGTTTTTCTTTTCTGACCTCAAACAAAAAACAGACTTGTTCAATTTATATCTATCCCAAAGTCTAAATTCCAATGCCACATTTCTATGTTGGAAAAAATAATAATAAAACTACACCTCTTAATGACAAAGGGAGATGAATCCATTTCATTTGGGGATAAATGGATTTGGGGATAAAAGGGAGATAAATCCATGTGTTTCAAAGCTTGGAATGGAGCCAGCCGAGGCCACTATCCAAAACATGGTTACTGAATCAGAATGCATAGAGAGCACTTCTAGCTGTTAACTGTTCTATGCTGGTGTAGATCCTTACACATTAGGACTGAGAGGTCCAGTATGAAACCTGAAATCTGACAGGTCCAAATTTGGATATTTTCTTGAGGTAGGGTAACTTGACCTTGATCCCAATTCATTTTCAGGGAATGACAATATAAAAAGGGAACAGAGAGGAACCCTGCCTGCCTTTCTTTGAAAGCCAGCAAATACCATCTTCATTGGTTCATTATAGTCAGTGAAATAATCTATGGAAAGCACAGATGACAATGCTGAAAATAAGCCCAGCTATTATAAATAGGGGAAATATCTGTTGAATTGACTATGTCATTTTGTTGAACTGTCTACCCTGCTTTCTTTGTCTTCACTGCAGATGGCTGAGTTTGGGGCTGCATCATGACTTTGTAGGGGAGTCCTGCATTTTCACCCCTTTAGAAGCATTTCCCTTTGAGCCTTGTACAATCAGGACATAAAGGTAGAACGCTCTGTATCATTACCTTCAAAAGCTCACAACTGTTCTAATTGCTTAGCAGGACAGGGACTATGCAGAGGACTGGAGCACTAAGACAAGCTGTTATGAAAAGGGTTGCATATATCTTAGCTCTGTTGGTTCTTTGAAAATCAAAAACTCTGACAATGCACCCTAGGGAGGCAACTGTGCCTGTGCTTTTCAGGCAGATGAGCTTAATACTTGCCACACACTGCCTTTCTGGAAATGAGACTGTATCTCAAAGAACTGGCTCTTGTTATGGATCTCTTTTCTTCCAAAGAAGAGTGAAGAAAAAAATGCTATCTTTGAAAGAGGATTTTAATACTTACTGTCACTTAACATGTTTGGAAATGTAGGACTGACTCCATAATTACTGATCATTTTTTGACCTAAGTGTTGGGCAGTACAGTTCTGAAAGATGTCAACTTAAATCTGAAAATGCCTACAATAGAGATTTTCCTTAGGCAGGACCACAGGATGCATGAAAAACAATAAACAATTCCATTCCTGATGCTCTTTTTCTATAAAATCTAACTTCTAACTAGGTAAACATTTATTTTGGACATATAAAGACTACTTTACGAAGAGGCGCCTGGCTGGCTCAGTTGGTAGAATGTGCAACTCTTATCTCGGGGTTGAAGTTTGAACCCTACATGGGGTATACAGATTACTTGAAAAATAAAATCTTATATGCCACATATTAGTGAAACCATATGATAATTCTTTCTCTGCTTTAAGCAACAGCACAGAGGACCAGAGGGGAAAGGAGGGAAATCTGAAGGGAGAGAAATCAGAGAAAGAAATATGAGAGACTATGGACCCTGGAAAACAAACTAAGCATTTCAGAGGGGAGGGGGGCTGAGGGAGGCAGTAACAGGGGGATAGGTCTGAAGGAGGGCATGTGTTGTGTTGAACACGGGGTGTTATATGTAACTAATGAATCACTGAACACTATACCAAACACTAATGATGTACTGCACAGTGGCTAACTGAACATAATAAAAATATTTTTTAAGTGTTTTATTTTTTATTTATTTATTTGCGAGAGAGAGAGAGAGAGAGAGAGAGAGAGCGAGCGCGCGGCCACCCAGGCGCTCCAAAAAATAAAATCTTAAAGAAGAGAGAAGGTTTTACAAAGATGTCATTTGAGAAAGACTGAAAGGAGCAGAAAATGTAAGTATAAACTGATACCTCAGAAATACTAAAGCCTCTTGCTGCCACTTACAAATAATCTCCTAACTGAATTTTGGCTTCTTTTCTCTTTCTTGTGAAACTTTGACTTTCTCTCATTATAGACTTTGGAAAGACACATGTCTGACCAGTCAGTTACTTACACTTTGGGTTTTAAAAGTTCTATCACACTTATTTCAGCTTGCTTAATTGAAAGTCACTAATGTCAGGGCTTCTTACTGGTTTTCATAATCGCTTAATTAGTCTGCTCTGTTATGCAAGAGAAATTAATCTTGTATTTTCTCACTCTTTATGTTCCATATTTCTTGATTTATCCAAGACAGAAAATATATACCACTTATTTTTTGATGTATATAAATTTTCTACTCAATTCTATGATAACTTTTTGCCAATGAGAAAAAGTTAACTTATCAACCAACTTGATTATTAATTCAGTGAACTACCTCTACCCTTCCTCATCAGTATTCAACTAACATTCCATCACTTCTTGGCCAGGACCCACAGTTTAACACTGCTCAGACCGTTCTAAGAAAGCAATGATGTATCTTTAAATATGTTCAATACCTTTATACAATACTTCTTAGAATTATTTCATGCTGATTGTGAGAAACACAGAGCATGTTAAGTAAAAAGGAAATGGTTTTTAAAATGGCAACCCAGAAAATTCAGATTTGGTGTTCTGTGTTGCCATATCCAAAATATTTGCTTAAACTGCCTTTTGGACACAGCATATAAATATGCCACTCCTTTTGTGTCACTTTTTTTTTCCTTCTAGCTTCCAAGAGACAGCCTAGGAAATAGTGTATTGCCATACATTTTCCAAAAAAGGGGAGAATGTATGTAACATCTTTGCTCTTATTTATTTAAAAGTAAATAAGCCTCAAATATCTTTGACCAAAATTACATTTGAATGGTTTAAGACAGGTTTGATATCTCATATAATTTGTCTGTCTTATTTGGACATCTATTCTCAGTCTTGTACAGATATTAAAAACATGTCTTAGAGGAGCATTAAGTCTGTGAACTGAGCAAATGGGTATGAAAATCTCAACCTTTAATGTAAGTACTTCATAAGCATGAAAATGTGGCAAAGAAATTTTCTTTCAAGTTGAAAAGGGTCAAATTCTTTAAACTGTCAACACAAACTGAATGACCCTTATATAAGAATCCAAGATTATACAATTTTTTAAATCGTTGCATAGGCATTTGTTGATATGTTTCATCTATTCAGCGATTCATGTTTCGGATTAATAAAAGAGAAACCAGCAAAGAAGAGAAAGGGTGGGGGGAGGGGAGAATATCAGGTACACACACACACACACACACACACACACACACACACGGAGAGAGAAAACAAAAACAAAGTCTTCAAATATCTTCTCTGGAGTATCACAGCGTGACTGAGACTATCTCTGTTTAGCTGACAACTGTTGAACAACTCCAGAGAAAACATTCTACTTGGCTGTAATCAGGTCATGTTTTCTCAGGCAGCAGAGAAGAGTGGTTATCTACTCATGAGACCCACAGATCTGGTTTCAATCTTGAGAGGATATTTAATCTCTCATACCTAAGTTTCTTCTATATAAAATTAAGATCATAATTCCTACTTCATAATCTGTTATGGGAATAAATGAAATGTCATATTAAAAAGGCTTAACATAAATCTTAGCACTTTTAATTATTTTATTTATGCATTACAATTAAGTTCCTACTGTAAAACAAGTTGTAAGTCTTAACAGCTATTCTGGTCCCTGTTATCAATGAATAAGCAAGGCTTAACAACTACTAAGAATAAAACTAAATATACTAGAGTAATTGACTATGTGAATATCAACATAGATACAGATGACATATATGCAAAGAGACAAAGTAAGAACAGAGAAAGATGCCTTCTGGAGTGGCAGTGTGAAGAGCCTTCAGGACCCTCTGCACAGAGAAACAACATAACTGTTAAACATTTCTGTGGGCATTTTTTAAAATAGTAACAATTTAAAATCTCTAAAAAAGATAAAGTTATCATTTGTCCAACAATTCCATTCCTAGGCATATCTGAGAG
Source organism: Mustela lutreola (assembly GCF_030435805.1). Classification (NCBI taxonomy): domain Eukaryota; kingdom Metazoa; phylum Chordata; class Mammalia; order Carnivora; family Mustelidae; genus Mustela; species Mustela lutreola. The sequence goes on along the minus strand of NC_081293.1, from coordinate 186,002,133 downwards.
AAATAACAGTTCTAGCTACACAAAAGTTTACCAATATTTATAACACCATTACTCATAATAGCCAAAAAGTAGAAACACCTTATGTGGCCAATGACTGATGAACAGATAAATAAAATATGGCATATCCAAACAATGGAATAGTATGTAGCAATACAAAGAATGAAGCATGTTGTATGATGTATGTTACAACATGAATGAACTTTGGAAGCATTAAGCTAAATGAAAGAAAATTCATTAGACTAAATGAAAGAAAGATCACTATATATATTTTTTTAAATTTATTTATTTTCCATGTCTAGGAAATGTCCAGAATAGACAAATCTATAGACACAAAAAAGATGTTTGCTAACAGCTGATGAATGGGGAGCAAGGATAAGTGGGATGGGCAGTGACTTACTAAGTTTACAGCATTTTTTATACTAATAAAAATGTACCAAAATTAGATTCTAGTGATGGTTGTATAACTCTATAAATACACTAGATGTATGTATGTATGCTTTATTGTCACTTTCTAGGCATCCCTTTACTATAATAAATAATACTGACTTCATTTTATCTGTCAGTCAAAGAGACAAAATAGAACAAATAAAAACTGATGAGTATCTGTACTTAGATGTGCAGGATTAAACAGGTAACTAATGCAATACCATATTAAAAATAATATTTAGTATTTACTGTTCTAAGTAATTTATGTGTTATTTATCACTTATAGTCATAGCAATACTTAGAGAAAATCCTATTAATATCTTCGTTTACAACTAGGGACACCAAGGCACAGAGTTATTATTTGCTCAGTCACAATTAAGCACATTTTTAGTTATTTTAAAACATTTTAAAATAGAACAAGTAGATTGAGAAAGAAAACCCAAACACTCAAAATAACTGGAAAGACAAACCAAGCAGCTGTTATTATTTCCTGCTTATTCTTTTAGATATAAGTAAATTTTCAAATATACATAAATGTAGTAAGAACAGTCCACTGAATCCCCATTCCTCCATCATCCAGCCTCTACTTCCATCAACTCAACACCTACCTTGCTTCAATTTACCTTTTACTCACACAGCCTTGAATATTTTGATACAAATCTCACTGATATCCTATACTTCTTCCTTAACATTTATTAAGTATCTCTCAAAGATAGAAGTGTTTTTAAGATAATCACAATCCTCTCTAAATACCTGAAATAAACAATATCCTTTTAGTACCATGAAATGTACAATTACTGTTCAAAATTCTCTAATAATTCCTTTTTTTGACCGTTTGCATGAACTGGAATCCAAGTAAATTCTGTATGTCACAATTGGTTAATGTGTGTCTTAATCTACAGATTTCCCTTCCATCATTTTTATTTTATTTTGTTTCATTTTATTTTATTGCAATTTATTTGTCCAAGATACCATTCCCTATGGACACAGAGCATCTCTTCCAGAATGTATTTTGCAGACAACATCACAGTGGTATATTTCAACAGATCTCTCTCTGCACTGGTATTCTCTGTACTTTCTGAAGGTTAATTCCAGAGCCTTGACCCCTTTGGGGGTGGTGGGGATTTTTTAAAATAGAAAAGTGCCAGTCTTTTTAGAGAATTGAAAATGGAAAGAAAAATCTACTGTCCGTATCAATTAAGATTAACATAAAAATGAATAAAGAAAAAAAAATTGGGTGCCTGGGTGGCTCAGTGGGTTAAGCCACTGCCTTAGGATCAGGTCATGATCTCAGGGTCCTGGGATCGAGTCCCACATCGGGCTCTCTGCTCAGCAGGGAGCCTGCTTCCTCCTCTCTCTCTGCCTGCTTCTCTACCTGCTTGTGATCTCTCTCTGTCAAATAAATAAATAAAATCTTTAAAAAAAAAAAAAAAAAGAAAAAGAAAAGAAAAGAAAGAAAAAAAAATTGCCTGAATCCAACATCCAAGATAATCTCTAGGATATGGAAGAACAGACTAAAAAATAAATATAATTAAGTAATTCCCAAAGCTTGGTCAGAGTTTACAGGACCAATCAACAAGGATGAAGAACATTCCAAGCCTTAATCTGAAATCTTTCAAACTGACTCACAAGTTACAAATAGGTACGAGGCTTTGTTCTTTGTTCTTTCCTGGTCTGTGTTCTAACATTCACTACTAGAGTTAAGTCCAGATCCATTTGTCACACATTGCTCAGTGACACTGTTTAATTTCTATAAAGGAGAGCATGAAATCAACTTTGAAAAGTAGTAAAGACTATTGGCAATAGGAGCAATTCCAAGCTTTCCTGAGGAAAGAAGAGACTAGAGTAAGATAGTTTTTTGACAGTATCACAAAATGAGATTTCTTTTTAACTTTTGAAAAATTATAGGACAAAGAACGTCTACTGCCACTTAATTCTAAATCCAGTTGTGTAGACTGCCTTGTAAGAAAGAAAACCATTAGTTGTAAATTTTGTCATTTCCCATCTTCATGCCTCAGAGGCATGCAACTCCTAATTTTAGGCAACCTGCATGTTGTTAAGTCTCAGATTACTGGCTTCACAAAATGGCAAAAGACAAAAGAAAGTGGGATTAAGACATGATCTAGGGGGAAAAATACACTTGCAGTATATGGGTGGTTTTGCAAGTCATGGTTATTTTTTCCCTCTCCTCATCCAAGTTTCACTTGGAGCTCTATTCATGCCATCTCTTTTAAAAGTGGGTTGGCAAGATACAGATTTCTATGCAGGTTTGTATGAAAATCGGCTATCTATTAAAGTCTTCCTTCTACTCTCTACCATGTTCTTTCATTTGTGTGCTTCATGTTAGAAGATGACTCTCAATCTTAATTCTGCCTTTTTATTATACCATTAGCAAATGCTTTACATTTTTTAGTAGCATGGAGCTCTCTGCTATGTGAACCCGATTAGCTGTGTAAAATTAAGTCCATATTCAACTTTTTATCCTGAGTACATTATAGGTACAAGAGGGCTTAGAGTTAGAGCTATCTACAATTTTGATGGAATAAAATCATTACAGAAAAAGTACAATATTCCAGGACATGGAATTCTTCATTCAAAACATACGATGGCTACTTGAAATGGTAAAGATAGTAGTATAGTAGGCCATCTAGCCTAGATTTAAATCTCAGATCACTTTGCCATCCACATGATTTGGCGTGTCTCTTACTCTGAGAGATTTCCTCAAAAGTAAAATATGTAAGGAAATATCTTGTTTTTCAAGCAAGGTATTAATATTTCTATGCTTATGAGTACCTCTGAAGATGTGGCCTGAATTATACTTCATAGGTGATTTCCATAAGTGATTCTGATGCATATGCAGATGTGGTAAATACTGCTCCATACCACTATTTCATTACTGTTTTAGTATGTGTCCTTGATAATTGAAAACATTTCCATAAGCTTACTAATCATTAACTTTTAGTTTTTTTATGATACCTAACTGATGTGCTTTAGCTCATTTTTCTACTCAGCTCCTCTATGTATTTCATTGATCTCTAACTGTTCATTTTATGCTAATAATATTAACCCATAGCATACGATCTGAAAGTTTTTTCCAATTTTTTGCTCACTTTCTAATGATGTATTATGGTGAAGTTTTTTGAAATAATGTTCATAAACATTTGGTAATCAATAGTTGTTTTACTGGTGTTTCTATTTTCGTGATCAGAGCATTTCTGAACCATGAGATCACATTAATATGCCTGGGTGGCCCAGTTGTTAAGCATCTGCCTTTGGCTGGGGCCATGATCCAAGGGTCCTGGGATCAAGCCCCATTTCTGGCTCCCTGCTCCGCGGGAAGCCTGCTTCTCCTTCTCCCATTCCCCCTGCCTGTGTTCCTTCTCTCACTCTCTCTCTCTGCCAAATAAATAAACAAATAAATAAATAAAATCTTTTTGAAAATGTATATATAATATACAGCAGGTAACATACAATATAAACTACAACATATAGACTACATACAATATAAACTACAACATATAGACTGTCAATCCTAGCTTTGCATGGTACTGCAGGACCACAAAACATGCAAGATGAATCAGAGGAAATAATACTTAGGGAAAATTACAATTGTTACCTTTAAAGTTTTTTTGTCAAAATATAAAAACTCCCTTATTCTTGGCTATAATTATATAAGAGAATGAGAAAATAGTAAAGCTAATACTTGCTAAGCACACCACAATATAAAATATCAGAAACATTAAGACTGGAATGTTTTATTTCTTTGTTAAAAATAATTGTATCAAGAGCAGACTGAATAGTCCTAGCCTTCTTGTATAACATAGGACTCTGAGTATCTTTTCTACACTGTGGTCAATACTCATCCTCCTTCCTAGGTTGGGATTAGCTTCCAACATTTTTTCCTTTGTGCTTCCAGTATTATGAACTATCTCAAAGAATCCTTTTAACGTGAATGTTTTGCCAGTATCACCTGCTTTGGGATACTTATACCCTTTTTCATTACAATTACTTTCTTTTTTTTACCATTATCACTTATCATCTCTAGGCTACCTTTTTATTTTCTTGACCAAATTCGTCTTTTGATTATCTACTTTTGTAGAATGTCATTTGAGTTCACCACTGGGAGACAGAATGAAATGCAACTAAAAACTTCCATCTCTATGAACAGATGTGTAATGACAAACTACCTATAAACTTTGAAAGAAGGGACACCATTGGTCACTGATCACTTACGTGGCGATGTGTTAATCTGTGTACTGGAGAGCTAACAGTGAAGATTGTACTTTATGCCATTACAGTTGTAACTAAAATTTGAACTGTGCTGTTGGGTAACAATTAATGCATATCAAACAATGAAAAGTGAGGGCTGCCTTTATGTAATATAATAACCAATAGCTTATTTCTTTCAAAATATTATTTATTACAGATCACTTTATTAAGTAGGACTTAAAAATTAAGTGGCCTTCAGAGACCAGGTTGGTACTGTAAGAATACCAGTAACACAACAGAAAGTTCATGTGAGGGATGCCTGGATGGCTCATTGGTTAAGCATCTGCCTTTGTCTCAGAACATGATCCCAGTATCTTGGAATTGAGTCTGGCATGAGGATCCTTGCTCAGTGGGGAGCCTGCTTCTCCTTCTGCTTGCGTCTCCTCCTGCTTGTGCCCTCTCTCTCACTGACAAATAAATAAAATCTTTCCCCACTTATTTTATTTTTTTAAATATTTATTTATTTATTTGACAGAGAGAGAGAGAGAGAGAGACAGTGAGAGAAGGAACAGTGGGAGAGGGAGCAGGGAGCCTGATGCGGGGCTCAATCTCAGGACCTCAAGATCATGACCCCCCAGTGGAAGGCAGATGCTTAACAACTGAGCTACCCAGGTGCCCTCCCACACTTACTTGAAATAATCCATACTTTTTGTTATATTTGTGAGGACAAGGAAAATTGTTATTTTTATAGAAGATCATCTTTTTAAAAATATAAATAAAAATTACAATTTTATTTTTAGACATATCCAAACTTATTTATAAAAACACAGTTTTAAGCACATATTATGAATATTTTCCTAAGTATTAATTCTTACTATTATTGATATGGAAAAACTGGTTTTTTTCCTATTTGAACTCTCTTTTAGTTTGAATAATTCTCAGTTGCTTTTTTTTTTTTTTAAAGATTTTACTTATTTGACAGAGAGACACAGAGAGAGAGGGAACACAAATGGGGGGAGTGGGAGAGGGAGAAACCAGCTTCCCGCTGAGCAGGGAGTCTGATAGGAGGCTCAATCCCAGGACACTGGAATCATGACCTGAGCTGAAAGCAGACGCTCATTGATGAACCACCCTGGCACCCTAAGATCTTAGTTGCTTTTAATGATAGTTTTCCAGTTAGACTGTCATTCTTCTTTAATGAACATTTAATTTATATTTTATCTAACTGTATTAGGCCTATTTTACTGATAACAAATATCCTTGTCTAATTCTTAACTCTCCTGAGAATGTCTCTAATGTTGGAGATTTGAACAGTATGTCACATCTAGGACCTTAATAAAACATTAGTCAATTATTATTATGGCATTTTATCAAGTAAATGTTGAGTGTCTGGCAAGTATCTTTAAGAGCATGATGGTGTACACAAATGGATTTCCTCAAATTAAACTATCCTTGCAATCCCAGAATAAACCATACTTGTACATGTATTTTTTACTATACAGAACATCTGATTAGTCTTGTATTTGCTGGGTATTTGCATTTTTAAGAGCTTTCTTGGATTACTAAAATGTTTGTAACATAATAAAACAGGTAAGTATATTATTTATTTCTTCCTTAGAAGAATTTAAAAGAGAATTTCTTCCCTGGCAATTTTTTTTTTAAGATTTTATTTATTTATTTGAGAGAGACAGCATTAGTGGAGGTGGGGGGGCTAAGAGGGAGAGGGAGAAGCAGAACCCCCACTGAGCAGGGAGCCAAAAGAAGCTTGATCCCAGGACCCTGAGATCATAAATCTGAGCTGAACGAAGATGCTTAACTGACTATGACATCCAGGTGCCCCTCTTCTCTGACCATTTTAAAAAATCATCTAACAACCACCCCAGAGCATTTTTAAGTTATAATTTTGTAGGATGTTTTAAATTCTTACCATATGTACTGTCCTTTTCAAACATTTCTATCTAATCTTAATAGCTGTATCATCTAATGCCTGAGTTATCTGTTTATCAGAGTTTTCACTTTTGCTTACGTTTTATAACTTTAAAAATCATCTGAATCATTTAATACCCTAAATCCCAAAATTTATATATTGTACTTTGACTTTTTTTGGTCATAGTTGCCAGAATTTTCTATCTTATTAACTTTGCCAAAGAACTAAAATTTGGAATTAATTTTAGTGTTTTTTCCCCTCTGCTGTAATTCATTCACTTTTACTTATATTACCATAAAATGGGAACATGTGACACGCTTTGGAAAAAGATTTGAAAGAATATGTATATGAGAGGTGGCTGGGTAGTTCAGTCAATTAAGTGTCTCTTGATCTCAGCTGAAGTCTTGATCTCAGGGTTGTGAGTTTAAGTCTCATGTTGGGCTCCACCATGAATGTAGGGCCTACTTAAAAAAAAAAAAAAAGTAAAATGTATCTGATAAGAGGCCTATGCCTATGCTATAACTCCTACAACTTAAATATAAGAACTAAACAACCCAATAATTTTTTAAAAAGCAAAAGATTTGGACAGAAATTTTACCCAGAAAAAAAAATGATATAAAGATGGCACGTAAGTATATGGGAAGATTTTCAATATTATTACTCATTACGGAACTACAAATTAAAATTATAATAAGATACCACTACATAGCAATAGAATAGTTTAAATTCGAAAGACTGGCATTACCAAGTACTAGAGAAGATGCAAGTTGGGAATAAACTGAACTCTAATACATTGCTGGTAGGAATACAAAATGGTACAAGTGAACTCTGGCCTCTGACTCATTCTCTTTTCCACAATAGATGGTGCACATTTGCAACTGAGTAGCTTTTTCAGTCTTCTTCCTGCCTTTGAAATTCTTAAAAGCCTTTTTATTGTTGAATATGTCTACTAGGCATGTCCATAGGATTCTCAGAAGGAATCTGATCCTGCACAAAGGTCTAAGTGATGAATTTATTAATATTAGCTTTATAACATATAAAATATGATCTAACTTGGTGATTATTTCATGTGCACCTGAAAAGAATATGTACGCTGTTATTCACTGGGTTGTTCTGTAAACATCAATTAGATTGACAGCTGACTGTATTAGTCAGGTCATCTATATGTTGACTAATTTTCTGCCTGCTTGTTCTATCCATCACTGAGAAGTCTGGAGTCTTGAACTGTCACTGTGGATTTGTCCATTTCTACTTCCAGAGCCATCTGGCTTTGCTTCATGTATCTGAAGCCCTGTTGATAAAGACCTACTTCTTGGAGAACTGATCACTTCATCATTACATGGCGTCACTTTTTATCATAACTTGACAATTTTCCTTGCTCTTCATTCTACTTTGACTGAAATTAACACAGCTACTTCAGCTTTCTTTTGGTTGGTATTTGTGTGCTAAATCTTTCTCAAACCTTTTCTTTTTAACAACATGTACCTGTTTATATTTAGAGTGTCTTCTTATAGATAGCATATAGAGATATCTTGCTTTTTTATCCAGTCTGATAAATTCTGGCTTTTTAATTTCTAAGTTTAAATTAATCATACTTAAAGCAATAACTGATTTCACTTAGAATGAAATGTACCATTTTCCCCCAGCTGTTTTCTAATTTTTCCACTTGTGTATTCCTTCTTTTATCCTCTTTGTCTGACTTCTCTGAATTTCAATGAACATTTTAAATTACCTTATTTTATTTACTCAATTGATTCATTCTTTGTAACTTATTTGTTAACAATTTCAGTAACTGTGTTGGGTTTTACAATGTAAATATTTCAATAATCTGCATCTACCCTCAATATTATAAGGTTTCCATGTATTGTAAAAGCCTCGTAATAGTGTCTTACAAATCACTCCTTCCCATCTTTTATGTTATTGTTGTCATACATCTCACTTTTTAAACTATGAAGATACAATGCATCATAATTATTTTTGCTTTAAATATTGTTATCTTAAACTGTCTTAGTTTTTTAAAAAGGCTTTATTTTACCTTTACTTTCCTATTTTTGGTACTCCTCATTTTTTGTTTAGTTCCCAGTTTCTAACCTACCTTATATTCCACCTGCTTAAAGAATTTTCTTTAATATCTCCTGTGCATTACTATGCTATGAATATATTCCTTTAGGGTTTTTTGCTTGTTTTGTTTTTTATTTTTCTTGTTTCAGAAGTATTTACTATTGAAGAATATTTTCAGTGAGAACAGAACTTTGGCTTGAGAGATTTTTTTCTTTTGGCACTTTGAAGATGTTACTCCTCTGTCCTTTTGCTGATACGGTTCCAGATGAGCAGTCTGCTATATAATTCTTAACCCCTGTTCTTCTGTAGACATGTGTCTTTTTTTTTATGGCTATCTTCAAGATTTTCTCTTTTAGCTTTCAGCTTTGAATATTATGTGTCTAATTGTGGATTTTTTTAGTGTTTATCCTGGTTGGTGTTCTGTGAGTGTCCGGCATCTGTGGTTTCAGTCTGTCATTAATTTGGGAAAATTCTCAACCATTATTTCTTAAAATATTTTTTCTTCCTAGTCTTTCCTGGTTTTCTTTCTGAGATTCCAATTACTCAAACATTCCAATGACTCAATTACACATTAGATTGCCTGATAGTGTCCCAGCTCTCAGATGTTCTATTCTTTCCCTCTCCCCCCTCTCCATCTCTGCCTCTCTCTCATGTCTCTCTCTCTCTCTCACACACACACACATACACAGGCACACATATTCACACATTTCAGCACAGGCAAATTTCTACTGACCTATCTTCAAGTTCACTGATTCTTTCTTTACCTCTGTTAAGTCTTTTAATGAGACTTTTTCAAGCACTATCTCTGTTACTTTGTTTCTGAAATCCAGTAATTCCATTTGATTCTTTTTTAAAATTTCTATCTGATCTGCTTAAGTTTCCTATTTAGTCTCAGATATTTGACTTCTCTCAGTGGCAAAACATGTTTTGCTTTTTTTTTTTTTTCTTTCTTCTGTTCCTCTGCCCAAGCTGGAGTTGGTTTCCCCCCAGCTCTCTCTGGTGAGTTTTTGCTCTCGTTCCCTCTCAGATTAAGGCTTTCTTTCAATTTCCAAAGGAGATAGAGATGTGTCCAGATGGACTTTGTAGTGGCTACAGCTGCTCTCTACCAACCAGCACCACAGGATACATGTTTCTTAATAATCTTACTGGTCTTCACTATTAGCACCTGATGTAGTTCCTGGAGGAAAAGTCTGAAAAGGGGTGTGAGACACTTTCCCAGAGCATTCACACTTTCATACTAGCTTTCAGCAATCTTTTACAAGTTTGTAGTTGTACTTTTCCCTAGCCTAAAGGACAACAAGTAGTACTTGCCCCAAATAAGCACATGCTGTGATTCTGTTTCTCCATGCAGGCTCCCATCTCTTTCCAGAATTTGTGTTAGGTTTCTGCGCTGTGATTTAAGTTCTCAAGTAGGTCAATAATATTATTAATTTGGGAAAATTCTCAGCCATTATTTATTAAAATTTTTCTTCCTATTCTTCCTTCTGAGATTCCAGTTACTCAAATATTCCAAGAAGAAACACAGCAATAAAATGAACAAAATATGTTTATATGGATATAAAATTGATAGATTTCAGAAATGTATCTTCAAGTGAGAAAGATCTATGGAAAGGTACTTAGGGAACAAAGCATTTGAAATATAGATTGCAACAAATACATACATAAGATGACATTAGATACCTGTTTTTGTTTCATGTAAGGATCTATGTAGCACTAAAAACGTTAAGGACTGGGAGGTCACATACAACTTATTTATACATTTTATAAAATTAACACGTAGATTTCATGGATCTTTCAAGACTGAGTTGATTTCTAGGAAATGAAACACCAAGAAAGAGATTACCTCAACTTGTATCCCTCCAGCTACATCCTGAGTGCCTAGAAAGTCCATGTTTTCCTTTTCCATTCTCTTGATTTGGCTTGGAATCTTCCATGTTCTTCCACCATTCATTGTCTGTCCTTAACCAAAAGCCAACGGTTCTAATTTCTTACTAATATCCTGACAGGATTCCTAAAAGTAACCTGTATCAGCTGCTGTCTCCCAAAACTATGTTATTTGCTCATGCCAGTCCTGCTAGCCAGAACATATTCTTCCTATATTGACAACTGATTTCTCCATCTTTGATGTCACATTTCTTGTACCTGATCTTTTTCAAAGTGTTTTTTTCCTAGTAAACATATTGCCTTTCCTTAAAACATCGATGGTTTATATCCTCTATTTTATTCTCCTTTGTTTGATAATACATTTCCTATTTCTCTTCTTTTATAAACCCTTCTACTAAATAACACGTTATTGAAAATCTGCCCATTTGGATGTCCCCTCTTTCCTCTGTTGTCTCTCTTTAGGCACTAATGAACTCCTTGTTCAATACTCAGTGATGCTTATTGGCACCATTACCCTTTTAGGCCTCTACAGTTTGATATTTAATATTGAAAAGAAAAACTAAATGAAATGAACTCAGCTCTTGATTATGGTTTTTCATGATACCACATTGTATTAAGAGTTAAAATAATACAAATTTTTATTTTTACATGGTGGTGGAACTGACTACTCCTACATTTTATGGGAAAATATTTTCCATAGAAACCATACACATCATAGTTTACATTTTACAATCAAGATAATTCAGGTTTGCTTCTCACTTTGAGAAAATTTCATTTGCTTCAGTTCATTTACATGATATTGTCAGCTTAGAATGAGTAAGATATAATACATACAATAAAATATTGAAACCATTTCTGTCTTGGTTTCTGTTTAATGTTGAAAATACAAAATAGGAGGCAGTTTCAACCCCACACTCACACTTCCCAGACTGTCAGTTTAGGCTATTGTCCAAACTATGCTGTAAATTCAAGCTGACTTAGGAGCCTTTGGACCATTGCAATGCTCTTTCTATCCAATTTGCAGAAACATTCATGCCTAAGGCCCTTAGCCTGCAAAAGCTAATTTGGGATTGATGTGACAGGAATTCTAAGCTTTTGCTGGAAATGTAAGAAATAAAACATGCAATGGGAGCAAAGAATGGAAAAGATTAAAGCAGTATTTACTGACTTTCTCTATATTGCCTCCATATAAAATCTAGTTTTTATTTTTCTTATAGCTTGCTTTAAATTTTGTTTAACCATACAAATTTTGATTTTTATATATAAATTTTATTTAAATATTTGTTTTTGGCAGTGGCAATCAACCGAAAAAAAAATATAAATACTGGAATGGCAATGTAACACTATAATTGATACTGGCTATTGAGTAGGAAACATAAATTCAAAGCAGTAGCCTGAGTTTCACGAGCTGTGTGACCATGGCCAAAGTATTTAAACAATCCTAGACTCAAATTCTACATCTTGGAATGGGAACTACAATAATACCTAAGTCACAACATTGTGTAAATTTATGCTGAAAATTCTCTACCTCACTTCCCTTTTCTTCACACACAAAACAATTTTTCAACTTTCTCACATGTGGTCTGTACCCCCAGAGGACTGATCCCCAAGGATTCAATTACATGGGATCCCTTGTCTTCTACCTTTTAATTGGACTCAGTTAAGGAGAGATATGGCAAGACATCTAAGGATAGAAAAATAATGGATTAGGGTAGTTCCCCTTTTGCTAAAGACAGAATGTTTGTGTCCCCTCCAAATTTATATGTTGAAATCCTAATTCCCTAATGTGATACTATTTGAAGTCGGGGTTTTGGGGGAAGTGATTAGGTCATGAGGGTGGAACCTTCATAAATGGAATCAGTGTCCTTATAAAAGAAACCTCAGAAAGCTCCCTTACCTTTTCTATAGCACAGTAAGAAGGCTGCTTTCTATGAACCAGAAGGCAGATTCTCTCCAGACACCAAATCTGCCAGCACCTTGGTCTTAGATTTCTCATCCTCAAGAACAATCATAAATAAATTTCTGTCATTTATATGCCACTCACTTTCTGGTATTCTGTTACAGCAGCCCGAACTGACTAAAATAACCTCTCCAGCTCTAACTTGGCACTGTGGTTCCAGCAGGGATTGGGTCCCATTACTTCTCCAGCTCCTGTTAGAAGCTCTCCCCTGGTAACAGATCTTCTTGGATTCCAGTAGCATCACTTTCTTTCCTTGTCCCTTTACGTTCAGGGGTAGTAATGCTGTCCTAGTACTGCTAGACTCTAGGTACCTCCGCATCATTCATTTGTTCCCTAATTCTGCCCATACTTTTGGGAATAATTTTTTCCATCCCAAAAATAGCACTTGTAAAAACAAGACCTAGCTAGTTTTGTTATTTGGGGCTTTGATAGATATAAACTTCATAATTTTATGAATAACAAACATGTTTCTCCTCAACCTTTGTCTATTTATTCAATACTTAATTTTTATTCAAGATCATTTACATTTCTATCACACAGATTATTTACATTTCCTCCTTACGAATATTTTCTATTTCTTTTTTTTTTTTTCCTATTGAGCAGTAAATAAAACTAAAAAACAGACCTTTAGGTAAGAAATATCATGGGTTTGGGCACCTGGGTGGCTCAGTGGGTTAAGCCTCCGCCCTAGGCTCAGGTTATGATCTCAGGATCCTGGGATCCAGTCCTGCATCCGGCTCTCTGCTCAGCAGGGAGCCTGCACCCCTCCACCCCCCCGCCTCTCTGCCTACTTGTGATCTCTCTCTGTCAAATAAATAAATAAAATCTTTAAAAAAAAAAGAAATATAATGGGTTTGCAGAAAAAGGAGCTAATATTTTTTATTATTTTTCATGCCTTATCTAATTTGAAGATTCAATTACTCTTCTTGAGCCTGAAAAATGCTTTGAGAAACACTTTTTAGGGGACAGTCTATGATCAACACACACATAGTCGCCCATGTCTTGGATCACAATTTATGAAAATAGTCCTAATGATTTTTCCTACGTGATCTCACACATTGAAGATCATTCTCACTTTACAATTATCCCATCAATATTTTTCAGTCCTTTTCACATTGCTTTTTGAGACAAGAGTAGACAGATCTAGTAAACATAGGTGCCCTTGGCTCCTGTGAAACCATCCAACATCTCCTCCAACTCTCTGGTTCTACAGAGGCAGAATAAATTATTTTCCTAGATCTTTAAGAACTGTGAACTCTTTCCCCCCTCTTACATTCTCATAACTAAAAATAAAGGCTGCAGAAAAGAAGAATTAGAACTGTCATTTGAACTACAGGCTTTCAGAGCAGCAGTGCTGTTTTAGCAGATGCCAGTGCCTTGTATTAACTGTGACAGAAGTTGCATGTCCTGAGCCAAATGAGAAAATAAATGTTTACTATCCAGCTGGAAAGCTGAAAACCAAAGGCAGGCAGGGAGTGGTAGGCAAGTAGATGGAAAACCATGGATGAACACAATGCCACAATCAGCTCAGTAAACCTGTGCACATCTACACTCATACAAATCAAAGTAACTCAACCAGGCAGATGTTCTGGATTTGTTCCTGTTGGGAGTCAGCATTTATTTATTTATTTATTTATTTTGAGGAAGCAGACAGAAACTAGCCTAAGCTTTATCAAAGTACGAATTCTCCAAATGTATACTCTGTGGTCCCTCGAACTTCCTGGTCTGAAGTTCTTACCTCTCTCAGAAGAGACTAAAATTACTCTGGGAACAGTGATATGGTAAGTAAAGAATCCTCAGACTACTAAACACACATCATATAGGGTGTACTAGGACTCTGTCATGCTTCTGGATCCTTGCGGACCAGTATTAGAAGGAGTCACTGTAGTCCTTATTTAACAACTAAGTTAGATCCGGGGTGTTCCTATCATTATTCAAAGAAAAGCACAGTAATGGAACTGTTCCAATGGAAGCAGCAGAACTGCTCTATAGAATGTCTAAACCAACGAGGTCTCCGTGATTCTTCTAGTTTTAAACAGCTCTTGAGAAACTTGAAACTCCCAGAAACTTCAAGCCAACTCCCAAATATTTGTCACACATGGACAGACAGAAGCTCTAAAAATAACTTTCCAAAATATGAGGAAGAATGAAACATCAGGCCAATTATATAAGTATATAAATTAAGGTGACCACACACTTGATAGAAACCAATACCCAAATAAAAGCAAAAAGTGTAGTTACTAATAGTTATGTCAAGACAATTGGTATAAACCATGTCCATTCTGAGCAAATCAGGATGTATGATCACATAAGCATATTTCAACATGGCTTAGACTGTGGAATATGTTGGAAGAAATCATAGAATTGAGAATAGAAATGCAGGCAGTGACAAATTATCAAGGAAGGGTCCTGAGCACCAAAGATATTTGGACTTTCTCTATAGATGCTGGAAACCATTCTATAGTCCTATTAAATTGACAGAGTAGATGCCCTATCATTGTTTTCCTTTTTATAATCTAAAAATCAAGAGCAAATTTACTTGTTGATTATATCAGTCTCTTAAGTGTTTTACGTTCTAGAAATTTATTGCACCTACTGCACACAAGACATGGCACTTGGGTGAAGAGAGAAATGCAAATGATCATGATACAGTCCTTTACCTCCAGGGGAAAAAAAAATGATTTTATTAAACTAACTAAATTCACTACAATGCAGAATAAGTTAGGTAAGACAGTACAAGAAGGGTCTCTGTTTTCCATCTTTGTTTTCTACACAGTATGCAGTATAGGACTCTCTAAATAAGGACTCACTAAAATGTTTAGTTGAACTACCTATGTGAACTCTAATTATTGCATAAGCACAGGCATTCCCAATAAGAACTATAGTAGATATTAGAGTAAAACACCTTATTTGTAATCGAATTGTTTGCAATATATAGCATCCACTTAAAAACCAGCATGCAGACAGCTGATTGGAAATTGTATTAGCTCAGTCAGTTTTATAAAAAATATTTTTTTTTGGTGGGTGGGGTTCTATTTTCCCATGAAATCTAGCCTACAGGATCAATTGTTTCTAAGTGCATAGGCATAACCCATTTCCTAACACAAAGCAATTTAATGTGGGGGAGTTTCTTGTGCAAGCAGTTTTCTGAGAAATATAACAGTATACAAAGGAAGTGGAGTTGATTGTTCCTAAGCAGTATGTAAAAAGCATGAGATTGTTGTACCTTTGGGAACAACAAGATAAACATACCTGTCATCTGAAATTATACCTATCACAATACAATGAAATAGTACACATGGATTTTTCCTCCAGACTACGATACTTAGCTTTTTCACTTCTTTATAAATACTACTCTAATACCTTGATTTAAAATATGAACTTCCAAATTTCAAAGCTTAGTCATGTTGCTAGTTGCTGAAAGAAAAAATAATTAAAATGAAGGGAAAGTCATCATTATAAATTAAACAAATATGGTATAGCCCAAATACAACCCAGTTATTTATAGAAATTTGAATATGTAAGAGCTTGAGGTATTGACTAAGAAAGTGTATAGTTTCAACCCATATATTCAAGGTAGGTGTTAGTCTTGTCCTTCAAAGATATGGCTATTCATAAAGCATTTTATGATGCTTATAAATAGTATATTAAAGTTGGCATCTTCTTCAATTCAACTGAACATATCACAGATTTGTACCAAATAGATCAGAATTTTAATGTTCCCAAGTGGAAAGTGGACATCTTTTAAAACTTCATGAATCTACTTATCCTGATTTAATGCAGTAAGTGGTAATACAGTAAAGCAAAAGGTTAACAAAGTTATAAAGTTTACACTGCTAAAGAATTTGCAGGACCTAGAAGAGTTTGGTTATTTTTAACCTGATATGTGAGATTTTAAAGTCATACAAATTCCTCAGAAGATTCATACATTTAATGTAGCATTATCATAATATATATCCTTTTTCCACTACTGCATTCCACAGAAAGTAACATAAACTAAGAAACTGAGGTTAGAGAGAGAGAGACCAGAAAATTGATCTCTGACAAAAATCAAGATTAACCTAGAGGTCTTTTGAATCCTGACTTAGGATTCCACCAATTAGGGATGGGTATGCATATGTGTGAGAGAGAGAGAAAAAGACAGAAAGACTTCAAACTGAATATTAAGGATCAAATGCCACCTAAAGTCTAAAGAGCATAATAATAAATTTATTATTTATCGATTACAATTTTACTTCCATTATTACATCTAACCAGCTATATTTTGGTTGTTTTTTTGTTGTCGGGAATGAACATCTGAAACTATTATACGTGCATGACTCTTATAATATAATCCCAATATGAAATCCAATAATAGTTTCCATTTACTTAACACTAATGGCTATAATCAAGATGATATTTATCATTTAAAATCATCTTCAAAAATCAATATACAGAAATCCATTGCATTTTTTAAATTTTATTTTATTTAAATTCAATTAATTAACATATGGTGTATCATTAGTTTCAGAGGTAGAGTTCAGTTATTCATCAGTTGCATATAACATCCACTGCTCATTATATCACGTGCCCTCCTTAATGCCCATCACCCAGCTACCACATTCCCCAGAGTCCCCCCTCCCCTCTAGTTACCCTCAGTTTATTTCCTATAGTTAAGAGTCTTTTATGGTTTGTCTCCCTCTCTGATTTGGTCTTATTTTATTTTTCCCTCCCTTCCCCTATGATTCTCTGCTTTCTTAAATTCCACGTATGAGTGAAATCTTGATAATTGTCTTTCTCTGACTGACTTATTTCACTTAGCATAATGCCCTCTAGTTCCATCAACACTATTACAAATGGTAAGATTTCCTTTTTTTTTTTTTTTTTTTAGTGGATGAGTAAGATTCCTGTGTGTGTGTATGTGTGTGTGTGTGTGTGACATCTTGATCCATTCATCTACTGATGGACATCTGGGCTGTTTCCACAATTTGGCTATTGTGGACACTGCAGCTATAAACACTGGGGTGCAGGTACTTTTCCACAATTAATAGTAAAGTAACAGGAAGAGAAATTAAGAAAACAACTGTACCAAAATAATAAAACTGTACAACTGTACCAAAAATAATAAAATACCCAGGAAAGTTAACTAAGGTGGTGAAAGATCTATACTTTGAAAACTATAGAACGCTGCAGAAAGAGACTGAAGATAACACAAACAAACAGAAGGATATTCTACATTCATGTAATGAAAGAATAAATACTGGTAAAATGTCTATACTATCCAAAGCAATCTGCAGATTTAATGCAATCCCTATCAAAATACAAACAGCATTTTTCACAGAACTGGAAGAAATAATCCTAAAATTTCACGAAAGACCTAGAATAGCCAAAGCAATCCTGAAAAATGACAAAACTAGAAGTATCACAATCCCAGATTTCAAGATATACTATACTAGTAATCAAAACAGTATAGTACTGGTACAAAAACAGACACACAGATCCATGGAACAGAATAAAGAACCCAGAAATATTTGATTTAATTATAAGGTGAATTAATCTTCAATAAATGGGGCAAGAATATGCAATGGGAAAATAATAATCTCTTCAACAAATGGTGTTGGGAAAACTGGACAGGGACACACAAAATAATAAAGGTGGACCACTTTCTTACATCATACACAAAAATAAACTCAAAATGGATTAAAAACCTACATGTGAAGCCTGAAACCATAAAAATCCCAGAAAAGAGCACAGGCAGTAATTTCTCTGACACTGGCCATAACAACATTTTTCTGAGGCAAGAAAAAACAAAAACAAAAACATAAACCTTTGGGACTAGATGAAAAAATCCTTCTGCAAAGCAAAGGAAACAATCAACAAAACTAAAAGAAAACTACTGAATGGGAGAAGATATTTGCAAATAACATACCTAATAAAAGATTAGTATACAAAATATATAAAGAACTTACAAAACTCAACATTAAAAAAATCAAATAATCCAAGTTAAAAATAGGCAGAAGACCCAACACTTCTCCAAAGAAAACTTCAGATGGCCAAGAGACACATGAAAAGATGCTCAACATCATTCATCATCAGGTAAATGCATATCGAAAACAGCGAGATATCACCTCACAACTGTCAGAGTGGCTAAAATAAAAAATACAAGTGTTGACAAGGATGTGAAGAAAAAGGAACCCTCATGCACTGTTGGTGGGAATGCAAACTGGTGTAGGCGCTGTGGAAAACAGTATGGAGGTTCCTCAAAAAAATTAAAGATAAAATTACTACATGACCCAATTTCACTACTGGGCATTTACCCAAAGAATATGAAAATACACATTCAAAAAAATACATGCATCCCTATATTTATTAGCATTACGTACAATAGCCTAATTATGGAAAGCCCAAGTGTCCATCAACAGATGAATGGATGAATAAGAGGTGATAAATATATAAACTGTAGTATCACTCAGCCATAAAAAAGAATGAAGTCTTGCCATCTGCAACAATATGGATGGATCTAGAGGGTATCATGCTACATTAAGTCAGTCAGTCAGAGAAAGATAAATACCATTTGTTATCACTCACATGTGGAATTTAAGAAACTAAACTGGGGTGCCGAGGTGGCTCAGTGGGTTAAAGCCTCTGCCTTCGGCTCGGGTCATGGTCCCAAGGTCCTGAGATCGAGCCCCATGTTGGGCTCTCTGCTCGGCAGGGAGCCCGTTTCCCCCTCTCTCTCTGCCTGCCTCTCTGCCTACTTGTGATCTCTGTCAAATAAATAAATAATTTTTAAAAATCCTTTAAAAAAAAAAAGAAAGAAACTAAACCAATGAACAACAAAAAAGAGACAAACAAAAAAAGACTCTTAGATACAGAAAACAAACACGGTAAACAGAGGGGAGATGCATGGGTGGATGGGTGAAACACATGAAGGGGATTAAGAGTACACATAGTGTGATGAGCACCAAGTGATGTATAGAATTGTTGAATATTGTTCACCTGAAACTAATATAACACTTTATGTTAATTATATTAGAATATTAAAATATTTAAAAATAAATCATTTTCAATATATATATAAATATAAATATAAATTAAAATGCTTTTATATATCTGTTATTTTTATGATGACCCAAACATATATGTGTACCATTTTTCTCCATTCTAACCATAAGAAAAATGGCTTCCTAACAAAACATCTTTAAAAAGCTTAAGCAAATAACTGATGTGTTGTTACTTTTTAATCAAGGTGACAAATAAGTTAATGGTTCAAGACAGGAAATGCCAAAACTTCATGGAAACCACCCCCCTTACACTCTAGCAAGAACAAGGCAACTCACACCAACTGTCTAAATAGTAGATTAATAAATTAATTAAATAGTACATTAATTAATGTTCTCAATGGACTTCTTTCCCCAAACCCGTAAGTCAAGCCAGCATTTGCCCAATAGTTAGGATTTTGGTACATGCCTGTACCTGCTGAATCTACCTTGGTGAGCTTGGCCTGAATTCCTCACCTCCTTCGTGGGGCAGATGTCTACCACAGATGGCTTTCTACCATGTCTGGTGAAGAAAAGGCCAATTCTGTGTAAGATTTATAAAGCTGTATAAACATAGTTTATTAAGCTCTTTGGGGTGAAAGGCAAAATACAAATGTAAGATATTAAAGAGCTTAATCCAAAGCACCTTCTTATATCCTCTGTCAAGCTGAATAAACAAAAATGCAAAAGAACATAATACATCACTGCTGGAATATTCATCAAAAATACCACAACTTTTCCATTTTTGGTTGATTCTATTTGTACTGCCTTAAGTTACAAAGATTTCCAAATATTTGCTGAAATGTAATGCCACCTCTTCTCTTCACCCCACCTGTCACTGACTTAATCACCTTCCATGTGTTACCATAAACAAAGCTATGCGCCCTTGCTCAATAAGAGTGATACCAAAGCCTTCAGCTAGTAAGAGAATAATTTCATACTATAAACACCCTCTCCAGATATCAAACCTCAAACGCAATAATTAAATTTTTAAAGGTCTCAAAAAGAGGGGTGGAATATGTATATATATTACTCAAATGGAATTAACTTTCCAGTTTCCTCAGGACTGGCTGGAACATGGTAATAATGTTCCTGCTTCTCATGTAGATTTGACAGTCAAACCTGGATGGTTTTAGGGCCAACCTAAAGCCACTGGTAAGAGTTGTCATCCCTTATAAAACAAGTAACTTACCTTTAGTTAGTTCAGAAAAGCCCTGGCACTGCCTAGGCATAATAGGTGTATTTTAGTTTGAGGAATATGGGACATATTCTGGTATACTGTCAAGAGGGGCAGGAGACAGATTTAGTGTAAATGAGGTTACCGGTAATATCTGCCTGACAACAAATAGGTTCATGGCATCATAATGGTCATCATTATCATAGCCTACACACATGACAATTTAGTATGTGCTAGTCACTGCACAAAGCACTTTACATGCATTCTTTAACACAATACCCCTACAAAGGAGATAGTAATATTATAGATCCCATTTCAGAAATTAAGTGATTAGCCAAAGGTTATACTCCTAAGACAAAGATGAATCTAAAGGTTTTGTAAGGCCACAGAACTAATCTAGGGTTGATTCTTAGACCAAACAGCTTGATAGACACTCTACCACTGTCTAGACTCAGGCCAAAGGTAATACTGACAAATGCATACATAGCTCTTTGGCTGAATTTCTGAGGCCAATGGTGGGCTCAGCAATTCTACTTACTGGGGCTAATATTGGGGTAAGGAATCTTACTGAGATAGAGACTTCCGCTAGAGGACTTGTCTTTCACTTTGAATACCATATAACATAAGATGGAGAAAATGTCCATTGTCCATATGCAGGAAGTATGGATGCAGGAAGGACAAGTGTTATGGATATTATGGAGGAGGAGCAAAAGCTTCCATAGCCACCCAAGGGTACCACCGAATGTCTGAGGCACTACTGCTGTTGCACAGGAAAAGCCTAATCTTCAGCCACATCTTGGCCTGTGAATGAACCACACATGTTACAGTACATTACCCCTCAGGAATCCCAGTGAAGACATTTCCCCTAGCTCTAACAAGTGTATTCTTCTCTGTCTTTCTTAGGTCGCTTTCATTATTCCATCTTGTGACCCTGCAAGACTTGGGAGATTCAAAAATTCCACCTACAGGCCAACTAAGCTTCAGAAGGAGTCCTAGTTTGACACCTGACAACTATATTGAGTGCACAGATAATGCTGTTCTGTGGTTTACAAAGACTGGTTCTGAAGGTTGGGCTGGTTTTAGCCTTTCTTCCAGAAGTGGAAGAGCATATGTGGTGTGGATGAGCAGAGGGAAGCAGCTTCAGAGGGTTGTTCTGTTCATGGGATTTTTAATTAATGTTAAAGAAGAGTACTGTGGGGCGCCTGGGTGGCTCAGTGGGTTAAGCCGCTGCCTTCGGCTCAGGTCATGATCTCGGGGTCCTGGGATCAAGTCCCGCATTGGGCTCTCTGCTCGGCGGGGAGCCTGCTTCCTCCTCTCTCTCTGCCTACTTGTGATCTCTCTGTGTCAGGTAAATAAATAAAATCTTTAAAAAAAAAAAAAAAAAAAAAGAAGAGTACTGTGTTATGCTCTCAAAACTAACAAATCAAGAGCAGCACACAAACAACTATTTTACAATCTAGAATAAGAAAATTTGCCATAAAAGGGGAACAAAGGGCTATGTTAGTTTCTAAGGGGAATAATTAATACATACAACATCCTTGGTGGATATGGCAGTAAAGAAGGGCCTTCAAGATCTGATGCCCCTTTGCTTAAAGGTCATGATTGGGGGAGGTTTGAAAATAGAATGAGGAGTGAAACTATATAAGCCTGGGCTGAAATTAAAACATATATAGGAACACAAACCTTAGAAACAGCCCTACGGGGTAAAAAATAAGTAAAAGGATTGTACAGGAAATGTTCTACACCATGGAACACATGTGGAGGGAATATAACCTCCTAGGCAAACATGGCTCCTCATGTATCTTCGCTCTGTTCTTTCACACTGCTGGCCAGAGGACATAATTCCCCAACACATTTGCATGTAAGCCCCCTTCCTATAAGGCATGACGAAGTATCTGTTGTTCTCACTATGTTGAACATTCTTCAAGATTATGGGTATCTTGCTCATCCCTGTAGTCCTAGCACAAAAACAGAACTGAGTACAGAACTAGCATTCAAACTAGCATCCATCTAGATGAATAAATGAAGTACTGCACACATAAAATGGATGGTAAATCAGCAACCACCAAGAACAAAGGTGGTGCAGGGGTTTAGGGATCCACATTTACTCCATATTTGACACTTGCTCTTCTCTGGCCCTAGACTTGGTACTGCTGGACCTCTAAGATCTAACCTCCTCCATGTCAGGGCAAACTCCAGGGTCCGGGAATGACAAGAGAGCAAGAATTGGGCATATGACTTTTGGTTTGATATGTAATATCTCACCATCTCAGTGTCATGGTGTTAACCCTCTTCTTTTTAAAAAAAGATTCTATATATTTCTTTGTTTAAGGAAATGAGAGGGAGAAAGAGAACATGAGTCAGGGAAAGGCAGAGGAAGAAGGGTGAAGCAGTCCCAAAGGGGTCTGATCCCAGGACCCAGGAATCATGACCTGAGCTAGAGTCACCCAGGTGCCCCTGGTCTTCAACCTCTTAAGACTCTTTTTAGGTCTTCCCTGAAAAGCCTGGTGAGAGAACACAAAACTAAGTTACAAGTTACAGAAGCCTACTGGACAGAATAATTCAAGCACAAAATGTGTTGCAGACTTGAAAGAAAAAATAAGAGAAGGGACAAGGTGTTCATAACAGTGAGAGAAAACAGATCTTAACGATTCCAATCTATGTCCTTCATCTTCATGATCCAGAAGAGTAAATATTTGTCTGAGAGTGTATACACAGTGAAATAACTGAGGTGGAGGACAACTATTTGTCTGAGGTGGCAGCTTTGCACATTATACCAAGAACTTTCTTAGCTTTAAAACCTTTTTTTAACATTTATGGTAGATGTTTGTTTTCATCATGTCCAGGTAGTAGTTGACAAAAACCATTTGGATGATATACTTATGAAAATCTACCCTTGGTCATATCTATTTACAGATACTTGGCATTCTTGAGGTCCTGACAAAGCCATCTCTCTCACAGGCTTTTTAAGGTTGGGTCAGATTTAGTGTAAGCTCTACTTCTTAGTACAGCAGGCATTCGTTATCTCTTGTCATGCAGAATGTTAACTTGGACCAACCCTCCTTCTGGGCAAGTAGTTGGGATATTTTTTTTGTATTCCATTGGTCTATTATTAGAGTTCTTTGTACTTTTAGAAAAATTGTAATAACAATTGTTTTTAAAAGACAGATGCGAAGTGTAAATTGAAATGTAAGAAAACAAATACCTTAGCTCATTGGACAAAGTTGGATATATGATTAGCAGGCCCAAAGCAACAAATATAGTTCTAGAACATTGTATATGGTGGCCTCTCTGACCCAGGCGGCAGCAGGGAATTCTATTCTGAGTTGGTTTTCTAAGAGGAATATGTTTAGTTCTGAACTATTCACCTTTATTCACCCTACTCTTCATATCCAAAGGTATTATTTGCAAATAGGTAGCTATGGTTAGAAATTAAGGAGAGCCATGTTTATGGAAAAATTCCTACTACAAATATACTACTATATTAGCCACCAACTGATAATACTTAAAGTGACTAATCATCTCTTTTGAACTGAGATTTTTTTTTCTTTTATTCTTTAACACTGAGTGAGTGCTTTCTATATAGCAGGCACTCCTCAAATTGGGTTTATGCCACAAAAGGATGGATAAAGGCCCAGAGCAGGTGAGAAGGGTATCTCTTCCATAGGAAGCCAGGAAAGAATCCCCAAACTCTGACTACAACACTCATATTTTTATTAAAATAGCAGCACACAAAAATAGGGAGAAGATATTATTAGAGGTAAAGATTAAATAAACCAGACATACTGAATTCTTGTATCTAATTAATATAACTTACCTACAATTCCACATATCAACTCATTTTCTGAGTTGTATCTATTTCAACTCTCTCAGGACTACTGCCTTTAATATTCTTTACCATTCCTAAAATTGCATATGGCAACCCCTGTCTAACACTGGCCCTCTTCTAAAATAAAAGCTTTGTAGGGGCAGGGATTCCTATTTTATTCACTCATGTATGTTATATTCCTAAATGCCTGACAAATAGTTTGATTTGGTAAATATTTGTTAAATCAGTGAGTAAACAAATAAGTAAGAAAATAAAAATAGGATCCATGAATTATTCTTTTTTATATTTCCAGACTTAGCATAGTGTCTGACACACACAGTGGCTACCCAATTATTGTTGATAGGATAAATATATGAATGAGTTGAATGAATGAAAACACCTGTGCTTCTGACCACCTGGCTATAGGCAGGAAGTTCCACTATCCCTTCCTTGGACTTCAGATGGCTGTCACAAATCCAGGTTGACCAGGTATAACCACTGATTATAAATTAAAGGTTCCCAGGGTTTAATTACTCTGCTAAAGCAGCTCACAGAGTTTAGAAAAATGTTTTACTTACTAGATCACTGGTTTATTATAAAGGATATAACTCAGGAATTTCCAGATAGAAAAGATGTATAAAGCAAGGTATGGAGAAAGGTCTTGGAGCTTCCATGCTTTCTGGAAGTGGCTCTTCACTGCTTTTCCACATTATCACCAACTTGGGAAGCTCTCCAAACTCAATCCTTTTGAGTTTTTATGAGGACTTCATTTAGAGGCATGACTGATAAAACCATTGGCCATTGGCAACTGATTAAACTTCCAGCTTCCCTGTCATCCCTACATACCTCTAGAGGTTGGTGTAGGAAATAAATTCCAAGTTCTGGTCCTCTAATCATGTGGTTGGGTTCCCGGGAAACCAGTCTTCATCCCTGGGTTACCACTGAGCTTTCTGAAAGTCATCTCATTAACTTAACAAAAGACACCCTATCATTCTTAACAGAGGAAATTCCAAGCCTTTGAGGAGCACTGGCCAGGAATGTGGTCAAAGACCACATACATATTTCTTATTAAAAATCACAATATCACACCCCCAAACAAAAAAGATTCTTCCGCTATAGCCTTAGAGGAGGTAGTTATTCCTCCTTCAGAAAAGAGTCATTTGAATGTTTCGTTTTTGATCAATGTTTGTCCCCACTTCATGTTTGGCTTGTTGGAGTCGATTTTGTTAGTTTCAGAAGACTATTACCACCATGCAGATGTCTGAGTCAGATAAGCAGAAAAGATAATCTGCACAATATTTTTTTACTTCTCTTAATTTAAAAATTTACTTAATTTATGTAAGGTGCTCAAGAGGGAAGAATTAGCATAAATATGAGAAAAGGATTTGGAAAGATCAGCAAGGAGGAACAGAGATTAACAAAAGAATTGTATCCAAATAGAATACAGGTTTTAAAAATATTGTGTTAAACTTGTGAATCTTTCACATACTGACAGAAAAGCTTTTTGCGACTCAGTTTGAGCAGCTACTCTTCCATTCTAAGCATGCAAAGAGGGAAAGGAATGTTAAAGCTAGTTTTTAAAGCAGATATTCACTCTGGCCCAAGACAATGGAGGTTAGCTATCTACTAAACTGTGATGAGAAACAATTTTTATTGGTGTCAGATGCTGTACTTTCTAGGTCAGCAGTCCCTTGGATAATCAAATTCAACTAACATATTAAATGAGCCCAGAATTAATCATGGAAGTCCAAAAGTGAATCACTCAGGAGGACATTTAAATGAAAGGGAAGGCTTAAAGATTATAGTGGGCAGGGCATATAAGAGCAAGGATAATCACATTCTATTTTAAGCAAAGATCATGGAAATTTCTATTTGTTTGCATTATGGCAAAAATCAATTAGCCTAAAATTGGAATATTCTTCTGTCAGACTACACCAAGCCAAAAGGAAATCATTACATTTGACATCACTAATAAAACAGATAGGTTTTCAATTAATACTTAGTTTTCTCTAAAGAATATAACCTCAGAAAATCATCCATCAATAGATAAGCTTGTACTTCTCCCCATGTACAGATTTCTGTGCCACAGAAGAGAAAAATCCAAGTGAGATCATTAAAAAGAAACAGTAGGTATGTATTTCCATTAGTACTAATGGAAAAACAGTATTACCAGGAAAAGAGTGGTTTAGGAGCTACATGGCCCAGGTGTGAACTCTACTTCGCCACTCACTGTGAGACCTCAGACAAGTTACTTCAACTCTTTGGGTCTCAGTTGTCTAAAGTTTAAAAACTTACAAACTGATCTCACAGTATCTACTTTCTAGGATATTTGTTTGTGAGACGCTAATAATAAAAAGGTTATGTAAGTTCCAATTATAATCCATAGCAGAGAGTAAATAGTTGATATCTCATAGTTGAGGATGAGAATGGGGATGAGGGCAATTAATTATTTTTAATAAGCACCATAATAATAACTTTTATTCATTAGACTGTCATTTAATATACCCACACATACTAATCTACACTAGCCCACCACCCCCTACTCTCCACCCCACCCCACACCCCTCTGACAGGAGCCCAGTGTCTTCATGCTTCTGACAAGATGCCTACCTCTCCATTCCAATAACCCAGTCCTGACTGCCTTGAGACTAACACCACCGTGATCACTGTGCGCTTTGTACCTGTTTGCTTCAGTCACCAAATGAATCCCACAACTCCCAGGTACCCCTCAACGTCCAACTCTAATTCCCTAGATGGGCACCTGGGTGGCTCAGTGGGTTAAAAGCCTCTGCCTTCAGCTCAGGTCATGATCCCAGGGTCCTGGGATCGAGCCCCGCATCAGGCTCTCTGCTCCTCGAGAGCCTGCTTCCTCTTCTCTCTCTGCCTGCCTTTCTGCCTACTTGTAATCTCTGTCTGTCAAATAAATAAATAAAATCTTAAAAAAAAAATTCCCTAGACATTCTTTACGCCTCAGTTCTCATTTCTACCCAACCCTGAAATCCAGCCATGCTTCCCTCTGAAATTCATAGCCAGCCATCAGCAAAATTCCCTATATTCTTTTTCTCCATTTCTCTTCTAATATTCTTCTCTACTGAAACCTGACTTTTCCTGACAACGCTACCAATATCTGTTTTGTCTTTCACTCTCTCCCTATCACTGGGACTGTGTACTCCTTGCTGCTTACAGAACATAGTCTTTCTTTCTTCTCTAAAACAAAAGCAAAACAAAACAAACTTTGAATCTCCTGTAGTCAAGCTATACAACCACCATCACTCCTTGTTATAACCATTTAATGTCACCAAACTGTCACTCATGCTTATTCCTTGAAGATTTTAGTTTCCAGCCGACTGTCACTTTCTGCAAATATATACCAGATGATTCTTAGTGGTTTAAATTTTCACACAGATGATTATTCTAAGACCCAGACTCTTAATTCCTTAATTCTCTAAAAGGAGTTTATTTCCCACTCTACCAGAGCCACAATTCATGCTCATATCCCACACTTTTTCATTACCCAAAACTACAACCTCCTCATACCTCATTTTCAAGTATTCTACTCTCCACCCAATATCTCTTATCTTTCTAGCTCCTTCCATCTAGTGCCACAAATCCCACAATTTTTCAACCCCACCAGTACCTATAATCTATTCATCCTGCCTTTTTTTTCACTGCCCTTCATTTTCTTCAATGTTTTACTTCCCTCTCTAACCAGTTGAAATATCATGATCCAAATTAAAATGACCCCTTTCATCTATCTGAAATCTTTTGACCCTCTTGACCTCAATTCACTTTGTTAAATCTAGTGCTTTTGCTATTCTGCACGTGAAATATGGCTAGAGAAAAATACAAACTTGCTGGCTAGTCTCACTTACAACAGGTATCCATGAACCTCACATGGACCATTCATGGCAACCCTTCCACATTTCCTCACACACAACTGTTTTGTAAGTTAACCTCTTCTAAAACCCCTAGCCCCACCTCCTCAATATTTATTATGTTCAGCTGATGACCGTGCTTTTCTTTCAGCAGGAGAACAGAAGAAGAAACCAAGGAGGATTAGTACAATTTCCCACATCTATTCATTCACCTATATCTGTGCCTTGCTTTCCTCCCTGTTAAAATAGTTGCAGCATCTAAAACCCCAGGTGAGGGCTCACATTCCACCTGCTCTCATCCTCTCTCACCTATTCAAAGACATCCTTCAAGGGTTCTCCTCTTCCCCTCCTGTATCATCAATTTCCCTTCATTAGAGCAACACCCCAGAAGGACACAAACCTACTGCGATTTCTACTGTCTTCAAAAAATAATTTAAAAAAAACCCTTACTTAACCACTAATCACCTTTCGTTTACTATCTCATTTCTATATGATACTTTTAAAAGAAGAAATTTATCAAATGTTGTCCCTATTCAGTATCTCCATTCTTTAGTTCTCTTGCCTCTCAAAAGCCTAACAGAATGAAGAGTTTCCAAAGCACCACGAAAAGTTTCAAAGTTAATCTTTTTGGTAAATTCAAGGGTCATTTTTCAAGATTCCTCCCACTTGACATTTCAGTAAACTGTAACTCCTTGTTCTAACTATTCAGGAAAAAAAAAAAAAAATTAGAGCCATCCATGTCTTCTCTCATACCCACATCCACATTCTCCCCCATACCCACATCCATCCCACCATTAAATCCTGTCAGCAGTTCTTTCCAAAGATATGTGGACTCAAACGTACCACATCCTCAGCAATCCCAGAGTCCGTCCCATCATCATCGTCTATGGCTGTATTGTTGGCAAGATTTGCTGACAGTCTCCCTGGTTCTATCTTTGTCCTCTATGGTCTATTTTCTAGAGGGCAGGAAAACTGACCCTCATAAAATGTAAGTGATTTCCACCCACCCACCCACCCACCCCCTTAAAGTCATTTATATCAGGGATTGTCAAATTCCTGTCTGCGAGTCAAATCCAGACCGTGGACCCCAGCACAGAATGATTTTTACATTCTTCAGGGGAAAGCAGAAGAAGCAAGAGCATAAGTGGAAGAGGAAGAAGAAAAAGGCAAAGGAGGAGGAGAATAGAGGAAAAACAGAAAGAGGAGCATATGTGAAGGGATCTTATCCTGCAAAGCCTAAAATATTTGCTGTCTGGTTCTTTATTTGCTGTCCCCTGACCTAAACAAGCTGTCTCTCTCTCTTTCCTCTACCTCTTTGACTTCCTCTACTTTAACCATATTAACATTCTTGTTCTCTTTTTTCAATATTCCAAACATGCCTCTGCCTCAAGGATTCTGCACTAGCTACTACCAATTCTATACCTTCCTCAGATATCCATATATGGATGGGCATCTTCGACTACTTCCGGTCTTTGTTTAATGCCATCTTCTCAATAAGACCTTCATTGACTGCCCTGTTTAAAACTGCAACACTTGTCTCTAGTACTTCCTATATCCCTTCCCTGCTTCATTTTTCTCTTGGGCACTTACTTTTGGTTTGAAAACTGGTCCCCATCACAGAGGGCATAGAGAGACTGAAGAAAGCAGCAAACCACCCTAGACTGGGAAGTGGCAGGTTGAGTAAGAAAAGAACTTATATTCAAGGCTTGTCTTGAGTACTAGATAGGCAGATCTCAGCACCCACTCATTGGAATCTCAAAAGTTTACAAAGAAGCCTTAACAAGGTCTAATCAGGTACTCAGTCCAGATGGTCTCCACAACACTTGTTCTCTCAAGGCTACATGTGTCCTTGAAAATGGTCCCCACAGTGGGTGGACACACATCTAAAGACATGGGAAGGGATGTGGAGCCTCTGACGGCCCACTGGTGGTCACATTTTCTTGATGACCTCTTCCAACAATCACTAGTTAGCATGTTAAAAGTTTAATTCATATTTTACTGGCTGTCTACCCCAACTAGAATGTAAGACCCACAAGAAAAGGGATATGCATTCACCTTACCCACAGTAAGGTACCCAGCATATATGACAGTACCTAACACATACTAAGCACTCAAAAAATATTTGCTGATTCAAAGAAATAATATGTTGTGAACTCTGCTAGGTTTTGGTCATATAAACATGCATTTTCTCCGCCGTCTTGTGGCCACTGTTATTAAGTGAAAATGCCAAAGTTTTCTCTTGATTTGCAGTATACTTTGGTTGTTTGTTGTTACCATAACAAAAACTTACTCTACTATTTACCTAAACTGAACCCAGGGTGAGAGGCAAGCATTCTCAGCAAGGATAATACAGGAGTAAAACGTTTTACTGCACCCTTCAGCACCTGCTTCACTTTGTTCAATCCTCTCACAATAAACTGCCCCCCCCTTCTATTCATATATGCCTGCTCTTCTCTCCCCTGTTCACCTCCTCTCTTTTACTTCGTATCAAAAATATTTATGAGAAAGAGGATGAAAGAACTAAAGTAAGAAAGAAAAAGCATGAGTCAATTAAAAGTTTATTCAATCAATAAATAAAACTTATTTACAAATGAGGAAATAAAGAGTAAAGTAATGAGAGTGGGTAAAAAATCAAAAAAGTGAGCCAGAAGGCCACTCCCATTTACTAATCACTATTCACCCTGCATAAAGGTGTTGGCATGGATGGTAATGCTGGGATGTGGGGCCTGAGAAGGATGTAAGTAAGGTTATTTTGGAAAGCTTGATTCTCACATTGATCAAGTAAAAACTGTTATTTTCATTCATGACCATCAATTCCATAACTACAGATATAAATAAAAAAGGCTATAAATTGACGTTAATCTGTCCTTACGTTTGTAGCAAAAATCAAAGCACATCTTCTACTAGTGATAAATTTATAGAAACATCCTTGCCCATGATTTTCAGGACAATGAACAGTGATCTCAGACATCAGAGACTCCTTTCCATTCAAAATCCCACCAATTAATTCTACTACTTTCCATTCCTGTGAAGCAACAGTCTCCTAGACTTCTATGGTTACATTCTCCTTTTCGTTCTCTGGATGATTCTGACTTTTGTCCAGGCATGTCGGAACCTGTAACTGTCAGTAATAGTCATCAGGAAACAGATGAAAAGCCAAAATTAGACAATTTGAGGTGAGTTTAATGAAGGCCATTTTCAAAGCCATGGGCAAGGTTTAGGGGGGAAAAAATACAATGATGCAGTACCCCAGGGTTATTGAGAACAGGTTATTGAGAACTCTTAGTCTTAAAAAAAGACCAGGGACAGGAGTAATTAACAGAACTCAGAGAGAGTACTCTGAGAAGAGGGCCACCTTAAAGGAATTATAGCCTTCAGTAGAGGGCAGAGTCTACCCACAGGGAACCTGCAGGAATTTCTTCTCAATCTCCAAATCTCTTGTTGGTGCCCCCTACTGATAAAATCCAAATAGAAGCCATAGGACAGAGAAGACTAAGGATAGAGTCTATACATGTCACTGTCCCAGGACACAGAACAGGAAAGAGAAGCATGGGGATGCATCTGGAGCATTAAATGTCATCATTGGTTAATTGTAATCTCTGTGTTAAATACTTTTCGCAGACAGTTCCCACATAAGTCAAAATGCTAGAGGTCACAGAGAAAGAACTAGTATGTTAAAGAGACAGCATACATCCTCCTATTGCAAAAGACATTTAACATGTGGGATCAGATTCTCATTCCAGGTAAATCCCTATGAGGATTTCTGTAATTTTTTCAGGTTAAAAGTTAATCATGACTATGTTCATAAATCTGTTCATAGACAGATGACTAACAGGGCATATGAATCTTTATTAAATAACCCTCATTCTTTGCATCGAAAACATGAACTCAGTGGGTTTCTGAACTGGAATGACAACTCCCTCTGTTCCTTTGCTCCTTCCAACCTTGCTCTGTCCCTGTTCCCATTCCAGGTCACTGTTCAGCGTACTAATGCCAAGCTTGCTTTTACCCAAAGTGCCTGTTTTGTATGCTGTCATATATATATACTGCCGGTTGGATCTCAGCCAGTGGAATTAAATGAAATGGTTTTCTGTCAGACTGAATACTAATTATGTCTTCATGCCAAAGCTAGGTCTGCATAATGACATCATTTGCAAGTAGGCTGGAGGCCGAGGCTCAGATAAAGTTTGCTCTGATATTTATGGATACAAGCAAGGTGGTGCGAGGCTGTTTAGTCTACCT